>NW_024429194.1:1448333-2896666 GCF_017639785.1 Mesocricetus auratus | reverse complement strand
CAAAGTCTCTGTGCAATAAAGCTTTATGTCCAAACCAGAGTCTGGTATTTGTCAGTCCTGTACCATGTCTATCATGGCTTGATGCCTTGTGAAGATGGGAAACGAGCCCTGCAATGGAGATTGAAAATGGGAGAGGGTCTAAGAAGCTTTCTTAGAAAGAGAGAGAGAAATCACTTACATGAGAAGCTGAGTGCTTTATGGTCTCCAAGCCTCGACCAGAATCCCAGAGAGTGAGCTTTCCTTTCCTTTTCCCCCTTTCTCCCTCCTACCTGTGACCATGCCCCAAACGGGTATGGTCAGTGCAGCAAGTATGTGAGACCTCCCCTACAATTCCCCTTTTAGTCTAAAGACAAGATTTGGACTTGATACAAAACTCAAACGTATACAGCATATATACTTAGAAGATGATAAGCAAATTATAATCTACCTATATCCTATCCTAAGTATATTTATCCCATCTAAACCCTAAACTTATCTGAAAGAGATGTCCAAGTCTGAACACCTTCCAATCCCAACACTAAATAATTGGAAACTAACCCTGACAGGTGTAAACTATCCTGCAGTATCAACAGTAGGGAAAGGAGGCATAGTATTCTCAAAATTAATTCCTGCTGAATTGGGACAACAATAACCTCATGGGATCCTGTAGGAAGGAAATGTTAGTGTAGTGAAAGTCTTGAGTGGACTACCTACAACACTTGTACCCAGTCTCTGTTTGGTGGGAGATGCTTGTTTGAAGTTCTTATGTTGATTGAAGTTCTTCTATGAGGCTCTGGCCAGATTGTAGAAGGTGCACCATATCAGTTCACTGGTCCAGAGTTGTGTAGAACGATGTAGTCCCAAACCGGTTCCAGGATGGTACTTGTCAGGTGGAGTTGATGATATGGGGCCCCATTTTCTTTCTGAAGTATTTGAAGATTGCTGCTAGGAAATTCCTTCTTCTCTGTGGAAAACTCAAACGCTAATGTCAACAGAGAAATTTTCAGCTTTTATATGTCTGCATACCAGGAAAGACAACAATAAGGAAGATGGTGTATGAGGGAAAATAGACTTTCAGAGAAAGAACCGAGTATAAACAGATGACAGTCCCTAGAGTTTGTTTTCTTCTCTCTTACATCAATTGGCTCCTTGGAATAATATAGAAACTCTGAATATTTTTTTCCCAACATGCTTGGATTTAGAGGAGGAGAGCCAAATCCAACTCCAAAGCCTGCTTCGGTTTAATTGAACTGTGACCAAAAGAGCATTAGGAAGTAGAGATAAAGGCATATTATAAGAACAAGATGGAGAGAGTTAGACATTGATACCAAGCAGTGGATTCTTGTTTGTTCGATGGTCCTTTGGGTAGGCATCCTCTCTTCTTCAGTTATCCATACGTCCAGTATTTTCTCGATGTTTGGAGATGGGTTTTCCTGTGAAGATAAAAACAAAACACTTCCCTTTCCTTTTGTGAGGTCTCCTTACACATCTTAGAACATGACTTTGTGGATGAGCTGTCATCTTTCCTCCTCCCGAGGTTTCTCCTGTTCGGTTGAATCTTGATCAGTTTTGATGGAATCCAAAGCTTTTCTTCTACTGCAGAAACAAAGGCAAGACTCCTTCCCCAACGTAACACAATGAGACACAACATAGATGCATACAAATTCATTAGAGCTATTGGGACAGCCTAAGCTAAGGCCAAGCTTTCCTAGTAAATAACGAGTCTCTGTGTTGTTATTTGTAGGCTGGTGGCTGACAGCAGAGCTTGCTACAGGAGATGTTTGACCATTTGAAGCCAGCATCAACTGTTCCTCAAGAATATTTCTTCAGGTTTTTTTTTTCAACATTAAACTACCCGAGTCATTTAATCACCCTGAAACTTCTCATTTGTATGTCTTTTCCTATTTAGCCCCTCACATAACTCATGAGGTCATCTTTGTCAGCATCCTATCTCTGAGGAAACTGAACAGAGATGCTAAATAACTTGTATATAATAATAACATTTAGTGAGTAGCAGACTGCAGAAGCAATGGACACATAGGTTGACTGTGCTTAATCCACAAATGCTTAGGACCAGAAGTGTTTCGAGTTGCCACACAGAGGGACTTGTTAAAAATGTGGAGTGTCAGCCGGGCGGTGATGGCGCACGCCTTTAATCCCAGCACTCAGGAGGCAGATGCAGGCGGATCTCTGTGACACCCTCCAAAACAGTATGGAGAAACCCTGTCTTGTAAAACCAAAAAAAAAAAATGTGGAGTGTCATGCCACCTCATAATTACAGAGTTGGAGCCTCTGAGCGAGGCCCATGATCTGCTATGTTGGGGCCTCTACCCAATGTAGGCATGTGCTGAGATTTTTCAGTTTTGCTTTGGAGAGGTTCCTGAGTCCACAGACGTAGCCTTCCACACTCTTCAATGGCAGTTACAATGAAGCATTTCGGTTCTGTACTTTCCTTAAGTGAGACCTCAATCTAAGCTTCCTTATTAGATTTCTCACATAGGGAAGTATGATGTGCCCAGCCAAGCCTGATGTCCTCACACATGAAAAACTGGATATCATTGTATTTTCCTCCTAGAACCTGTTAACATCTCCTGTGAGCACCATACTCATCTCAGCCCGTTTCACTGACTCCATTTCATTTCCTGTATTTAGTATTTATTTAGTGTGTATGTTTCATGACATGCCTGTAGAGGGCAGAGGACAACTTGTGGGAGTTGGTGCTCTTCCCTCACTAAGTGGAACTCTAGGGACCAAACTCAGGCCGTCAGTCTTGGCAGCAGGTGCCGTCACCCATTGAGTCATCTCTCCAGCCCTTGGTTTCCATTTACAGTACCATGTCATGGTGTCATGACTAGTTCACAATGCAGCCACCGACTCCTGAGCTTATCCTGTTGACTCACTTTCTGCAGTGACTTCCCTTGTGCTCATGTGTCTCATGCTGGTGGAGTCTCAGTTATGTCTATGGAAAATCACGGCCTGTGCTTACCAGGTGTTGGCTTCACAACTGCCACGTCCCTAAAGTGCATTCTGTGTACGTCTTCTGAACTTACCTCAAGTGCCTTAAACTTAATAGTGTAGATGCATGGAAATATGCCAGTGATGGCTGGTCTGACAGTTTGGTTTACTGCGCTCAGATCCGCTTTGCTAGGTCACAGACCTTCCTAGAAGTACCCAGGCGTCACCTGCCCATTAACAGATAATGGTAGCAGCAGCTTGAACAACTTATTCTGTCCTTTTCCTATAATAATAAGAGGAAAAGAATTGTCCTTTATGTTATGTAGAGGTCAAATCTTCAATATTTTTAATAGAACAATTCGGGGCAGCTTTTCCCTGACTAAAGTCAGCATTTATATTTCACAATATATCTCCTTTAGCTCTAAATAACACAAGGACATTGGGCTTCACTGCCGATGGGCGTGGTGCCGACTTCTCTTCCGATCCCCTCCTGCCACCACCCTCATTACCTTTCTCCATTCGAAGGCTTCTCTAAGGAATGATTTCAGGGCCATTCTGAGGCTTGTCAGGTCCAGCCTTTTACCTCACCCAGGTTGCACTTAGCATGCATGGCAATTAGGTGGTACTCACACGCATTGTTAGGCAGCAAAGGAAAAAAAAAAAGCTCGCCTTGGAAAACACAGGGGCACTTATGGAATAATTGGAGAGATTTTCTTCACTTCCCCCTTTCTAATGGCTGTCTCTCTCCATGCCTACCTGCTTTTTTCTACCCACGTCACTTAAGGAAGCTTGCCTCTACACTTATAATTTAAAAGAAAAATACTAAGCATCGTGTGCTTTGGGATTAATTGGGCTGAGGCAGATTCCTGGCTTTATTTCTAACCGTTTCAACAAAAGATTTCGGTGGAAATAGGGGAATAATGGTTTCCTAGGACATTATAAAATTGTCAAAATGTAAACCCCTGAAAGCCAGCCCCACTGCTCAGTGCTGGAGGAGAGTGATGGCTTGGTCTTTGGAGCCAGGAGGCCGACACGCACAAGCGCGGAGTGACACCATTTCAAACAGCAAGAACCAGAACAAACCAGAGAGCAACAGCAGAAACCGAGAAGAATAAAACGTCAGTTATGTGTTTATGCTTGTACTTTCTACTTGTTACCAGATTAACTATGAACAGATTAGCTTCCTGACCTTCAATTTTGTCACTGTAAAAAAATGGGATGGTAATATTTGTTTTGCTGGGTGCTTTTTTTTTTGCTAAATATAATTAACATAAGCTAAAACCCACAAAATAAGAACCTAAACAACCAGTGGGTATTATTTATGTTATTTTAGGAATTTCTGTGCACTATAGAATATTAAACTCATGTGCAATGTAGATACAATAATTCATTTTGATATAATTTTTTTAAGCAAAAGTGATTTTTTTTTGCACTTGGACATTTGAGCTATCAAAGGATGTTTTGAAGTGACTCTTTCAAAGAGCCTTTAAAATAGGTCCCATTTGATCTGGAATAGACTGGATATCTTAGGTGGCTAAACCCTAATGACTGCTGCTTTGAGATTTAGTGCCTTGGCATTGCTCTAATGGGCATACAGAAAACAAGGCAGAAGGACTCCATTTTCTCTCCATTATGCCAATTGCTAGTGTTTGCGGAGTGGTTCATGTATTCATCTTTTACTAGCAGCGATAATTCTTCTAACTCCTATCTTTGACATTGTCTTCCAACAGTTTCAACGTATTTTCTGTGGGTGACTGCTAAGTTAGTAGGCATCACCAGCTCACCGCACTCCTAGGTGGTGAACAGTTTGTGCAGAGCAGGCCAGTGCAGGTTTGTGAGATTTCACGTTAGTGTTGCTTCCCTGGGGATCTAAGTAAACATAAATGCATTTTCCAGCCATAGTTTACTTTAGCTTCTTCTTTAGAGGAAGTGGGGAGTGATATTCCCAATGATATTAAAAAAATGCTGTATTGAAATCTCTGTCTCTGTGTCCCTGGAGGAAAGCAGCGGGCACAAATTGGAATTTTGACATTGGGTGTATGGGTGCTCACATATGTAATGTTTTTTCTTGCTTCGTTCAGGCATGCCTTCATCCCAATGTGATTTTGTATGCTTGATAGCTCTGAGCACTCATTAAGAATTTACAAATACTTGTTGACTGTAAAGTAGTACTTATATGTATTCACAATTCTAAGATGTACCTGGCAGGAATACCCCATATTTGAGACTGTACACCCTAGTTCATATATGATGCTCCACTCTTTGTTTAAACTTTGCACCATATGAGGTCATTAAATCTTGAAAACAAAAAGTACACAGTAAATTTAAATACCAATGAATGATCTGTTAAATAGCATATTTTACTCTGAACTCTGCTTAGTAGCCAGGTAAAAATATCCAGAAAAAAATGTAGACAGCTTTATCTCTAGCTAATTAACTAAATCAAACATATTACTGGCTTCTAGAATATGGTAAATTGGGCTATAAAATTGCCATTTCTTCTCTTGTGCCTTTTTCTTTTGAGACAGGGTTTCTCTGTGTAGCTTTGTAGACCAGGTTGTCCTTCAACTCACAGAGATCTGCTTGCCTCTGTCTTCTGAGTGCTGGGATTAAAGGCATGTGCCACCAACACCTAGCTTCTTTTGTGTCTTAATGTTTAGGATACTAGAAGTGTAATGATGAATGTAGTTATTAGTTCAAGTTCTAATAATTTCAGATTAAAGGAATTGATCCCCATTTGCTTGTGACTTATGTATATCGTATGGCTCCCTCTGTGTGTAATCAAAGGAAAAGGGTAGATCCAGGAAAACATGATTCAGGGATTCAGAATATCATGGTAAAACATAAAATAACTGTTAAAAATTTAAAGTCAAATGTTCACTCAAATATAGGGAGCCCAGGGACTAATAGGTAATTTGACACAATCTGTGGCTTCTAAGTACAAGGACCTAGTAAATCAGAAATCTAAAGTGTTGCTGTGTACAGAATTTAATAACTAAATGGTTTGTCTAAGAATGAGTGTCCTTAGCTCTTTGCCTCTGTGGATTACATGACCATGGAGTCAACCAATTTTGGATACAAATGTCAGGACCAAAAAAGACGTGTGCAAAGCAAATATGTAAATGTTTATTTTCTTATCATTGTTGCTCAATGCAACAAGTATTTACAAAATGTTTTCGCCGTAGTTGGCATCTAGAATAATCTAAATATGATATAAATGGTGTGGGATGATATGAGTAAGCTATTTGCAGGTTGGTGATTGTTTGTTGTTTTTTTGTTTTGTTTTGTTTTATTATTGACTTTTATGTTCCAGAGGCAAAACACCATGGCCAGGACAATTTATGAAAGAAATCCTTTAGTTGGGCTTCTGGTTTCAGAGGGTTAGACTCCAGGTTGGTGCAGCAGAGTCATGGCGGCAAGAACAGCCACTGGCTCACATCTGGATCTGCAAGCAGGAAGCTGGGGAAGGTAACTGGGAACAGAGCCCAGGTCTTTGTATCCCAAGGAAAAGGCCAGCCCACCCACAGTGACATGCCTCCCTCAACAAGGCCACACGTCCTAGTCCATCTCAAGCAGTTCCACCAACTGGGAATGTATTCAGACACATGGGTCTACGGGGGCACTGTTCTCATTCAGACCACCACACAGTTATTTCATTTTATGTAAGGGACTGAGAGTCCTAGAGTTTGTTTTCCTGGAGTAGGGTGGATCTTAAGCCCCAGGGGATGAATGCTTTTCAACCATGAACTGTTTGACTTTGGTATCAAAGTTCTTGAGGCTAAATCCAAACCTTCTAATGATTTAGAAGTCATGGCTGTTGAGGAAGTTACTGCAGACAGCTAGGGTTATGAGTTGTTACATAGTAAGTGCTGTTGCAGACATGACTTACCCATGTTTTTAATGAGATGAGAATGGGGATCCTTACTGCTCATGGGAGCTAGTCAGCATCTGTGGTCAGAGCTCAGGGTTTGCTAGACCTGTGACAGACTTGGCAATCTTGACTCAACCCTTGCAAGCTGCAATTAAGTCATGCTGCCAGGGGCTGCATGGCCGCTTTCGTGCTTTTCTTCAAGCTAGTGGGATCTTCAGCATGAGAATCACTGACTTCCTCAACAATAGACGACGGTCAGCTGTTGGTGGGCAGCAATATTAGTCAGTATTGAGAATGTCTAGGAAATAATCAACAAACTGACTGTGTGGTGACGAAGTAGGCAAATAAGACCCTTGGTTCAGAAAGGACTTTGTATCCTGAGAATGTAATGAAAGCTGGCTGGTCCAATGGCAGTGGTGGGCTGGGGAAAGAGTTTTTAAGCACACCCCTCGCCCATAGATTGCTATTTTTCTTGGGAAGATGGGGAAAGTAATTCGGCTTAGTTTCATAATCACAGAAGATACTTGCTTGCTCACGGCCTGTGTCTGAAAGAGCAATCTCAAGACCAGCAGATTTATTGAGGAACATGCTGGACTGCTGGGTGGGTGACATAGATGGATATGCTTTTCTAAGGGATCATTTATCTGATTTAAGGAAAATCCATATTTAATGAAGAAGCATGATATAATCAACTCTCTGCAAGGACAGACTACATGTGATGAGGTAACAAATTATGAAAAAAAAGAAGCCCCTGCCCCGTCTATCTTGGACCACTGCTAGTTGTATGCCAGAATTCTTTCCCCCAGAGTGTGTGTGTAGGATAATGGAGATGCCCATGTTAAGTCCTCTCAGAAGAGCTCAGAGAGAGTGGAGAGTCTAAGAGAGCCATGAACACGAGTGAGATCTTAAAGCATTGCCCGAAGGGGCTACACAACTACATAGGATGTTTATCTAGATGTTTCATTCAAATTTACCAAACCTTGGAGGAACTAAGAAATCTCAGTGACAAATTGAGATGAACAAACTCTGGAATATTCAGGTAATGGAATATTATTCATTGAGACGAGGAAGAGAACTAGCAGGCTGCAAACATCTGAGCAGGATGAATAATCAAATGAATATTTTATGGCAAGTAAAAGAAGTCAGTATGAAAACTAAAAATAGTGTGAGTCCAACTGTGTCTTCTGAAAAACAGAAATATCAGCAACACAAAAAATGGTCTGCAGTTGCCAGGGCTGAGGAGGTGAGTGAAGACGAACGTCAAAGTGTAAAGTATTTTACATGGGAAGCTACAATGGATATGAGTACCTGTGAAACAGGAATCCCGGGAATGACAACTATTGTGAACTGTGGGCTAGGATGTTAGCAACTAGTCCATTTATTGATTACCACCGAGGTATGGGAAGTCAGTGGCACACTTTGGGAGAGAGAGTGAGAGTGAGAGAGAGAGAGAGAGAGAGAGAGAGAGAGAGAGAGAGAGAGAGAGAGAACATTAATTTAGTCATTAATAAAAAAAGAAGACCTTATCCCTCATTCTCACATGTTGGCCAGCAGAATGTGGAAAGACATCTTGTTTCATTAAAGAAAAACAGAACAGTATATTCTACCATAACAACCTATGGATTAATATCATTTATTCTGGAAGCAATACAACATCTTACATGTCCTTAGCATTCGATGAGATCTAATTACCTCCTTCAAGAATTGTCTTACAAACATGAGAGATTTCCAGACTTGGTCATGAATAGTATTTATCCATAGTAGCTAAGGTATACATCATTGTTTTTATTATTTATATTATTTTGAGTTGTGTGTATGTGTGAATATCTGAGTATGGGTTTGTGCACATGGGTGCAGGAACACATGGAGCCCAAGGGCTTTGTGTTCCCTGGAGCTGGAGTTAGAAGGTTGTGAGCTGCCTGGCATAGGTACTGGGAAATAAACTCAGGACTTCTGGAAAAGCAACCAATTCTCTTCACCCTGAGGCATCCCTCCAACCGGGTATACATCATTCTTTATGTACTTCACTAATCAGTATGAGTTTTAGTAGATTCTTGTTTATCTATGGAAGACTCTTACTACATAGAATAAAAAGCACTAATGCAGTCAACTCTGAAACATGCTGGAGATCCACGTTCAACTCAGCTATCTTAGGTGGTTAAGACAAGTTTGTTTTAATGATTTCTATTTGACTGCAAAAGTGAGCCTCCCATTTTAGTAATTTTGGAAATTGCATTGACAAGAAGAAGAAAATATAGTTGTTCAACCAGGCAAATAAAAAGTTCTGTAAATCTGAGTTTTGAGTTGCTTTTTAAATGTTTTGAAGTCTTGAGTGACAATATCAAAAGTATTATAAATTAAAAATGATCACAGTGAAACATGTGCGACCTAAAATTTATCATCATCAATCATTTTTTTGTGTTTGTGTGTGTAGTGCTCATGATGTTAAACACACCCTGTCTCCAGACAACCTCCTGAAAAATTGGAATGTGTAACCAATGCTCTAATCTTTGTTGCTACGGGTTTGACCATGGTTGGCATTACATGAAAGAATCCCAGTGTATAATTCTTCATGTTTGTTTATCTTAGCAAGGTGTCCTCAGGGTTCTCCTGTGCAATAGTTTGTGTCATGAAGTCTTTGATTTTCAGGGCTGAATGCTAGTCAATTGTATGTCACATTTTATGTCTTCATCAGTCATAATTGCTTTACTTCCAACCATGGATGTAAATATGTATCTGGGAAAGATCTCACTTTTATGGCTGTTGAGTTCATATCGTCAAGTGGGATTACTAGATTGTTTTCTATTTATTGAGGCACTAAATGCCCTAGTATGTTCTGCTGTATGCACCATGCATGTACACAAGTGTTCAATTCTTCTAATACCCGTTTTCTGTCCTGAGGGTACTGAATGGTATTCTTCAGCTGCTTTTTGATACACATATATGTGTATTGTTAATGATAATCTAACAAATTATGTTAAGTCTGTTATTAAGGTTACAGCCAAGTGACGGTGTGAGGTACTTTTCCTTTTAATGGCGTGTTTGACATTAGTAAGAAGATGCAGGTAAATTGTCTGCCAGTAATTACCACAGTATATTTCTCCCTTTTCCTCCAGCTGTTTCTCTGCCCTTTTCACACTATTAAAATGATCTTCATCCCAAGGTTTTATTTCTGAACTTTGGTTCTCCCTAGAAAAACTCATCTTCTCACATGACTCCAGGCACTAGACTCTTCACAAAGAACTCATAAATGTGTGTCAGGTTTACAGCTGTCTTATGTTCTTAGAGTACATTGCATGTAGTCTCAGATCCATTCCCCATGGACCCATGCCCCCTCCCCCAAATGGGGTCAAAGCCCCTTCCTTAAACATTAACCTCACTGTCCTGTAATTGGAAATTTGAGGTTCGTTCCAGAATTCTCCACCTCCATGTTCATGTTATCTATTGACTTCATCTTTCTCCTGGCCACATTTAGACCTCTTGTTCATGGGCCCAGCATTGCTTTGCCCCTGCTGCAGAACGCCTCCTCATCTCACAGAGGCCTCTCCGTTCTGCCCGATGTCCTCACCCACTTTGGTATCCACCATTGCCGATCCGGTTCCTCTCCTTAGACGATCAGCTGGGAAATGGTGCAGCTGCCTGAGCCTAAAACGTGACACGCTTCACTACCTGATCACTTACAGTCATGCTTTCTTCATACGTAGGCATGGGCTCTCAATAGCTGTACCATTACGCAGTTCTGCCCTTGTGTCAACACCGTGGCCTATCCCTATACAGGCGTTGATGGCTAGCTACAGTGTCTTCTTGCGTATGCAATCTTAGAGAGCCACTTTCAAGCACACAGGCTGTCATCGACCAAGACTTGTTCTGGTAAGTATAATTTCGTGATGGTTGTCACTAACTACATAAATTTTCGTCACATTTGCTTTCGGTGACACTTCAGAATCACCCTCTGGCCAATGATCTGGCCACATTTTAATCTTTATTACCACATACAAATGATTTAAATGTGGGCCATTGTTGTTTTATTTTCACTCAAGTACCTCTTCCTTCTCAATTACACAATGAAAGTTATTGTCTCACCCCAAATAAGCTAGCTAAGTGCCTTGTAGGCATATTTGTAATCCAGTCTCAGTAAGTGTCCCTTGACTGATTAAAATTACCACCTTTCCACCCAACCTTGCCCCATCATTTCTCCATTGTGAGCTTATCATCTGTCCCTACCACTTTTATTGCCGTTCCAATGGGCACTTATGTACTTAGAACACAGTGGGCATTCAGTAAATATTAAAGGGGAACAGTATACTTCCCATGCTAAGTAAAATTGAGTCTCATTTCCAGGCATGCTAGGAAGGGAGTTTAGCTTTATTTATCCATGAGTATTATTGAGGAAACAGTTTTCTCTCACTCCAGACACTTGGCCCACAGATTTTTTTTGTATCCTAATTATCCTTATTATGTTACTTTGATGCTTCACTATTTTTCTTTCGTGACGTCATTCCTTCATCTCAACTGGCGTCTCCTCTATCCATCATACTTCCTCGGAATATTCTTTCACTGGTTCCTAGGCCTGCCATCCAGTATCTTCTCCCAGATGGTCATCGTCCGATGGTTACTAGTGACTGTCCATTGGCCCCCTTCTTTATCAATATTGTGATCTTGTGTTATCCCTTTTACTAGAGGTCTTGGGGATGTTCCTACACAGACTGTTCTATTTCCACCCATGTTGGCTCTTGGATCTTTGACCTTGGGGATATTCATTAGCTTATCCAGGGAGTGATTTAAAAATGCTCCATCACTGTCACCTCTTCTTTTTTTTTTCTTTCACATATTGCTAATGTAACATTAACTGTGATGGACTGCAGCTCTATTAGTAATTTGCTGTGTCCAGTGGACTTTGTGCCTCCCAAAGGGTTTTTTATTTTTAAGTCCCAGAGAGGTCATATCCATCATTGAAGTCACCCCTTGGGCACTTATCTGGTCACAAATGCACTTAAACACTTTTGAGGAAGTGACCCTTAGCTTTAAAGACATTTGTCTTCCCACAGCAGTGCTCTCTTCCCGTCCTCAGGGCAGTTAGAATCCTGCCGCTCTTTCTGCTGATTGCTTCTGCTTCTCTGTGCCTGGAAAGTTTTCAGAGGACTTCTGTGGACTAAGAAGTTCCTACCTCTGCCAAAGGAAGAAGGCATTTGGACAACAGTAGTATATTATTGTCAATCCAGGGCCTATTCACCCGGACTCCTTTCTACATTGCTCTAGAATTAATATGGGGGTTATTCACCAATAAGGGTATGAAAACAAAACATGAAGTCTAAATGGACTCACTGTGGTGTTATATTTATGTATATTTCAGTGCATAATTTTGCAAGTTTCTGGGTGATGGAAACTTTGAATATATTGCTGTTAATGTAACAGCCAGCCAGCCTTGTGCAAAATCCATCTCGCTCATCGCAGTAGTTCCTGGTTAACTCATTGGTTAATAGTTATAATGAGTTATTTGTTGACAGTATGGTACATCGTTCCTTGTCATAACCCAAATTCTGCACATCTGTGAAATCAGATGTGATGAACAAAAGAAAGGCTTTATGCTGAGATGTGTGGATGGAGTGACTGTGTTTTGATAACGTAACTGGTAATGAATGAGAAATTAACATCTAGGGTGATGTCAGTTCTCGCTGACACAGTTTTAGAGGAAGTTGAGGATGGCATTGTTCTTGAACATGCTAGGGGTACACCATATATAAAGTCTTATGTTGCCATAGAACTGCTTCATTGTCTATCATTGCTTCAACATTCTCTGTCTGCATGCTGCCCGATACCATTTGTGGGGATGTATCTGAAAGTGAAAGTGATAAAAAAAAACAAGTTAAGTCTACTGGTCTAGTTAATTTAATTGAGTCTAAGTTCTATTTCTGTCGCTGTCTTTCCTTCTTGGCTGCAGTACAGACGCTCTAAGCTTTCATTATTACTTATTTTATTGCACTGTATTGTTTTTTAAAGTGATTATTTCCATGGCAACGAGGCACTATTCCAGACATCAGGGATGGATAACAGCCACTGTGCAGTTGGAAATCAGCAAAGTAGATAAAGAAAATGCAGAGGACAGGGATAGGGGCCATAAGAACTTGGAAGCAAAAATGTAGAATGAGCCAACACATCATTGGATATGTTCTCATTTCTTATATCAGATACTGGGAAAGTTTGCTTTCTTTGAGTTCACAGGCTCAGTGAATAAAATAGTCAGGTTTTTGATTATTTTTTTATAGCACAGACCTAGAAGGCTCCATTTGTGAAGTCACCAATACACACTCCCCCTACTCTGCTATCTTTAACCTTCAGTAACAGCTTGTTGTCTAAGGGTGGCAGGAAATAGTCACATCAGTATAAGGAAATGCATCTAGTACCAGGTGTGGAGGTGGTCCCAGGTTAACATGCAAAGCAAAACAGATTACACACAGTTTTTCAGAGAGGAAAGAATAAAAGTCCTTTGATGGCAAACACTTGGATTTGGCTATCAGTTTTTGCTAATGTTTTGTGTCATCAAAGTGGGCTCTGGTGACTCCAAAGAAAAGGAAAATAGCAATAGCAGATCGATGGTCACAGTCGTAAGAATCTCAGCTTTGTTGCAGGCACTGATCTTATTTTAATATGTTAATTTCATGTTGTAACTTTCCTGGTCAGAAGTGTAGGTTGTGGATATATAGGCAACATTGATCATGAACTTTGAAAGTTGTTCCCTTCTCCACAAAAAAATGGAAAAGTCTGGAATGATGAACTCAGACTCCTGGTGTCTTATGTTATTCATGTGAACTAACACTGTAGGACACATTTGACTCTGTCATTAGTACTTTACCTTGTAGGAAGCCCCCAACTGTTGACTAAAGCTGCACATTGCCTATTGCTATAAGTATAATTGCCATTTGGTGACATAATGTAGTATGTAGATATGTTTTCACTTTTGAGTGTTGTTTTAGAGGAATGAACTGTGCTTTGTGTCTATTTCCTTTTCACTGAGCTCAAGGGGATGGGTTCAGAGTTGCTGTATTTATTATATAGAAGCTCATTTCGTGGTTGTGCTCATCTTTTTACTCAAACTCAAGGTTTCAGAGTGCCATAAAGCAGGTCTGAGAGGAACTGGATTAACACTTTCTCTCTGCAAACATCACAGTATAGCGGTATGCTCCATTTGGATGGCAAGGAGGGCATAAAAATCATGTCATAAAAATGTCATTTTATGTGGATAGAAAAAAAGGAAAGTAAAATGATCTATGATACTTGAGCTCTTTTATTCTACACACCATAGTCCAAAAAAGTTCCACTCAGCCGTCATAAGTAAATATTTCTTTGGAAATCATTGTATTTTATGGACAGAAATGTTGAAGTTTATACTGGTGCACACACAGTTTGCTTAAGGATTAATAGATTCAGAATCCAGGTCTCTTAACTCCAACTCTAGTAAATTCTCTTGACATTAAACAAGGTATCTGACATCCCAGTGTCATTAGGATTCTGTTACCAAAATTTAATTTAAAAGAAAATGAAAATGAATGCTAATGAAAACCATGAAATTCCTGTTGATATATTGAATATTTTGAGATCAAGTGCATAATATTTGACTCATTAGTAAACAGGCTTGCAGTGCAGTTGAATTTTAAAAGTTATACTTGTAGCAATAATGACCTTTCCATTAGACGAATAGAAGAACATCATTCCCTAGGTAATATTTTAATTTTTTGTTTGTGCTTTTGTTCTGTCTGGAAGATGATTCAGTAATTCGTAGGACATTTAGCCTGTGTAAGAATAAGAAACGAGCTAATTTAACTCAGATTTCTTTGTTAAACTTGCTTAGCGGCCGATCTTATTAGACACGATAACATGGTGGAAAGAAATGGCCAGTAATCGTCTATGAATTCTAATCGGAGTTTCTATAATACTGATTTTCCCTGTGCATGTTACTTATTCTGCAAGGTACTTAGTTTCCTTAGTTTTGAAATAATCCCTTTTTGAAGAGTAGAGTCAATTTTGTTTGTTTTAAATCACTTGGATAGAAATGCATTCTATGAACTTTTCATAAATTTCCATATGTCTCAGGTGCTATATAGGAAATTAGAGTTGTAGACATGTATGTGAAAAATAAAGGTGGTTTTTATGAAAAAAAAAGCATTTTATATACTCTTTTGCAAATATGAATTGGCATTTGTATTCTTGATGGCTATCAATGAATATTTTATTTATATCCGTGAGCTAGAGCCTGGCAACCTACAGAAGAGAGGGCATCTCTTAGGTTGTGTTGTAGATATACCAGGAAGTACTGTCTCAGTGGACCATATACTGTGCCCCATAACTGTGGTTGCCTGGAATTACATCACCCAGTGTCACTATAGCTTGCTTAGCTTGTGTAAGTACACCCTGATGTCAAACTAGTCCAACGACACATTTCTCATTGTTAAGTGGTGCTGCTTGCCAGCAACTGTCTCATACAAATTTGTTCCTGTGGTCCTATGAATCCTTCATTCAGGAAATTTTTTCAAATGTGGGGTTGGTTAAGATCTTTTCTCATTCTGTAGACTGTCCTTTTGTCTTACTGACTGTGTCCTTTGCCTTACAGAAGCTTCTCAGTTTCAGGAGGTTCCATTTACTAATTGTAACTCTCAGTGTCTGTGCTACTGGTGTTCTATTTAGGAAGTGGTCTCCTGTGCCCATGCATTCAAGGCTACTTTCCACTTTCTCTTCTGTCGGGTTCAGTGTAACTCGATTTATGTTGCTGTCTTTGATCCATTTGAACTTGAGTTTTGTGCTTGGGGGTACATATGGGTCTATCTGAAGTCTTCTACTGCAGAAGCAGCTGATCCAAGCCAGTGGGAGCTCACAGACTCTGGATTGACGTCTGGGGAACTGGGATTAGTATGTAAGATGAGAAGAAAATTTTAATTCAAAAACCTTTTAAAAACATTTACCAGTAAGTAATATGATGGGGGATGTCTTTCTGTGTATATGATTGATATAAATAAAACACTGTTGGCCAGTAGGGAAACAAGACAGGTGGGACTAGGAGTCCAGGAGGATTCTGGGAAATGTAGTTAAGAAGAGTCGACATGTGTTCTTCCTGGGAAGAGAGGACAGAAGTCTGCATTCTCTGTAAAATAAGACCTTATAAAACTATATATTAGTAATCATGGGTTATTAATCAAGTCAGAGCTAGCCGATAAGGAACCAAGCAAATGGCCAGCAGCTTTATAATTAATATAACATCCTGCGTGTTATTTGGGGGCTGAGACAGCAGCGGGACCCAAAAGGCTAGCGGGAAGAATGCGCGTTACAGTAATACTTTGAAAGCAGCACAGTGCTATGGCTTATTACTAGCAACGTGGTGACTGTTTTTCTCAGTCAGTCTTCCTTTGAGGAAATATCCAAAACATAAAAACTAGTCTTAAGAATTGTAATATACAATTAAGGTACAATCTGATAATGGCTAGCCTTTATCAATTACTCCGTACTTGAAAGTATTGTGAGCCTAAGAGGTGACGCCTACGCTAATCATATCCACGAGGAAGCTGAAGTTCAGTGAGGCGTGTTGGCAAGCAGGCAGCAGAGCCTGCTATCTTGGTTCCCCTTTTTCCACTGGTGAGATGAGAATGGATAGAATGGTGTTTTAGAAGGGGTGTAGGAAGAAAAGATTCCAGACGCCACGAGTAGGAAGAGAATCCCCAGATTTCTCAAAGGCTGTGATGTTGGTCAGGCTTCCTAGGGTCTGAAAATGAACTTAACTGTTAGTGAGTAGGGGAAGCAAAATGCCGAAGGATTAGGAAACAGAACCTTTACTACCATAATTTCTGTGCCCTGTTAGAACACAGAGGAATGATGGTGAGGAACAAAATGCAGTGTTAGAAAGTGCAAAGAAGATCTCGAGAGACCACACCTGTGAAACAGCAGAATGGCACTATTATCACCACGAACCCAGCGACTTGACTCAATGTGGGAGGTCACTTTTGAACGTTGTAGGTGCATCGGGTACATGACATACTGCCTGTGGACTGCCGTTTTCAAACCGTGTTCTCTCTTCTGTGCATTGAGCATTGCATGGCTCTACTCTGCACTTTATATCTTCTGCCAAGTCTCAGATTAGAGTGTTCTTTCATCTCCAGTGTCTTTGGCAGGGTCTCAGCGTATAGATCCCAGACCGGTTTCAAGTCACGACCTTCCTCCCTCAGCCTCCGCTTTGCTAGAGCTGTGCGCATGCACTGCCTGGATGATCTAAGCCCGCAGGTTTCCTGAGTGATTGTGTAAGTCACAGATAATTTGTTGTTGTTTGGTTTTGCAGTGCCAGGGCTTGGACCAAGAGCCCTGCACATGTAGCAAAAGCACCCTAGCCTCTCAGTTAGATTTCCAGCCCCTAAAAATATGTATCTTCTATCTGTCATCCATCATCTATCTACCTAGTTATCTAAGCATCTCTCACCCATTTGCCTCCTAGCTAGTATGTCTATCATGTACACAGTACATATAGCGCCTGGACCATCTGTGTTGTTTTGTTGCTTGCTTTTACATGTTTTTCCAGCTCTGGGGAGAGGCCGTCATTGATCCAGTCTTGGGGCCTATGGAAATTTTGGGTAAATTCTTAAGAGGCAATTTCGCCTGCTTCACCTGTCAGTAAGAGGTTGAGGCTTGAGTTGGGGCACCCAGATATGGTAACAGAGGGTGGGAGACCTCATCCTATGAAAGTAGAAAGGGACAGGCTCTTTCTTTCTGCCAGTGGAAGGGCGGGGGTGCTTGTAGTGAGTTCTCAGCATTAGAGGGTGTTGCCTGATATGGCCACCATCAGGTTCATCAGCAATAAACACAGAGTGGCACTGAATGTGTGGCCGGACTATTGTTTATGGAACTTTTAGAGGGCAAGATAATATGATACAGAAGAGAAAGGAAGCCTTCAAATGGTCTCAGGCTAGTGAATTGAACTGCAAGAGGACACAATGCTTTGTAGAGTCCACGTCACATACACGGCATGCACTAAGTGTCTCAGGCAATTCCACATGGAGTAGGGTGCTTTCTTATGCCCTGCTCAGTCTGTGAGAACACCAGGGGCTGGGCTTTATTTTATTACTTTCATTATAGTCCAGGTTGTACATATATACAAGGTTAACTCTTTACTATAATTATCATTCAGTAATTTTACAAGTTACTAACTTCACTGTGACAATTGCATGTGTTCATATAATGCACTCTTACCCTGTCAAGCCTCCCTTCAACTCTACTCTATTCCTCTTCCCCTCCCACTTCCTCTTCCCACTCCAACTTACTCTTCCCCTCCCACTTCCTCTTTCTCATTCCTACTTCCTCTTCCCCTTCCCACTTCCTCTTCCCTCTCCCACTTCCTCTTCCCCCTCCCACTTCCTCTTTCTCATTCCCAGTTCCTCTTTCCCTTCCCCACTTGCTCTTTCCACCTCTCACTTCCTCTTTCCCCCTTCCACTTCCTCTTCTCTTCCCACTTTTCCCCTCACTTCCTCTTCCCCCTCCTGCTTCCTCTTTCCCCTCACTTCCTCTTCCGCCCTTCCACTTCCTCTTATGCCTTCCACTTCATCTTCTCCCTCCCACTTCCTCTTTCCTTCTCCCACTTCCTCTTTCCCCCATTTCCTCTTTCCTCCTCCCACTTCCTCTTTCATAATAGTCCTAGAAAAGGACCTCATTTTCCAAGTATCAAAATTTTACCAATGACGTGGGACTGTTGCCTACACAGTTTGAGTATTCTCTTCTTAGCTGTTTGATTTTTAATTGTTGTTCATCATTTCACCATTAGAAGGTTAAACTTTTACTATGTTGCTTCTTCAACTTACCTTTACAGCTTGCCTCACATTCAGGTTCATCATAAAGCATTCAAACATCCAACCCAGTTGTAAACATATAGTGCTAAGCACCAATGTCTCTGTTCTTAACTCTTGCCTGGCCTCATCATTCCATGTTCCACACTATTTTGTATTCTTCTCTATAGATGGTTGTAGTTCATAGTGTTCTTCTAGACTCTTCTAACACACACACACACACACACACACACACACACACACACACACCTAGTTCTCTCAATAAGAAGAGGGTACCCATGGGTTCAGCACAAATCAAATAGTTTTAAGAAATAAAGTTGTTCTGTACTGAGCATATGCAGACCTAATTTTTCTCATTATTTTTCCATAAATAATAGATCATAAGAGCAATTTAAATTGTATTTATATTGTAGTAGATGTTAGAAGTCATCTATAGGTCTTTTAATCTAGACAGAAGTTGTGTCAGTTATATATGTAATCACCTGCTATTTTATGTAAAAAAAAACCCTAATATTTGAAGCTTGTAAATCTTCACAGGATCCTGGAATTGAACCTCATGCCTACTAAGGGTGATGTAAATGAGGTTCATATCAGACCGTAGTATGTATTTAATGTAGCCCCTCTTATGAGTATATGCTCAATAAGTGTTAAAGAAATTTTCCTTTAATATTGTAATAACAAACATTTTTTTATTCATACCTCTATGGAGACACAATTATGTTTGTATGTGAAGGATTCTAATAGAATTAGAATTATAGTATTTGGGGAGCAAAGGTTCATGCTCCATAAATCGTGTTTAACACAACAAAGTACCTTACTAAAAACCAGTAGCAGTGTGTACACCCATCAGCAGTATAGAGACTGCCTGTTTTCTATTCGTTTATCTTTTTGTTTTTTCTTGGCATCTTTTGAAAGTGATTTGTTAACTCAATATGTAGATTAAATATTCATAAGAAAGTAATAATTTACATGTTTCCATCTAGAAATAATGTTAAAATACTTTTCTAAGAGTTATTAAAGATCAAGGTAATTTAAACTCCCAAGGAGGGTGACATTTTCAATAGAACTCTATCCTTCCAAAGGAAGAGGTGGTTACCCTACCCAGTGAAACCCAAACTTTATTTCCTAGAAAATTATGGCCAATGACTGAAGTCTTTTGAGCCTTTATAAATACTTGACACCTGAAAGCAATGTCTTTGCATGAGGAAATTAACTCAGAATCTAAATTAATAAACTTAGCGGAATATTCAAGCTCTTTGATATTTTGAAGGTAGTTCTATTCTTTCACTGATTAGAAAAGTCACAAATATTCCTTCCAGTTTTTAAAAGGTGAATGACTGAATCATTGTCCCCTCCCTTTTCTCCCTTTCATCTAGGTCTTGAGGGAGCACCACTCGCAAACATCTGTTCCTGAACTCTATAAATGTGTGTGTGTGTGTGTGTGTTCATGTACATATGCTTTCATGTGTTCATTAGAGTGTATGTCTTCAAGCTTGTGCATGTCTGTGTTAAGACATGTGTCTATTCATGTTTGCAAGATTGTGTGTTGTGTAACAGAGATTTGGGATATTCATCTGATCTACTTGATAGTTACTTGGTTGCACAGCAGTCCCACAGACCCTTAAAGGTCCTTTATGTGAATTATTTATAATCAACTGTTTGTCACACTGTCTTGTGTCCAAATAACCTGACATACACATAATCCAGATAAAGGTGTCAAGGATGCCATATTTTTAGTGCGCCCTGGAAGGTTATTGACTAAAGTTCCTAGGTCCCTGATGAATAGTGTCAGGTAAAAGCACATGAAGTCCAGGTACTTGGCTGTTTTGTGTAATAATAAATACTTAATGAACCTGTTAGATCTATCTGTTTTGCCTCTGTCAAGGATTCAACGAAGGAAATGCAGCCAATTAGAAGGATTTCTGACCAAGTGCTTTGAACTGTGCTTCAGGTGCCCTGGTTTTCTTGGCAGATCGCCTTTTCGAGATGAATGGCCTTTTAGTTTCCTTCTGACTTAGATATTTTCCTGTTGACGCAGTGATATTTTAACTAGAAGTAGTATTTCGTAAATCAATGAGCATGTGTTCAAAGGAGGCAACAAAGACTGAGATGGAGAGTGGGGTGGGGGATGGTATCGCTCTGGTGAAGAGGCCGCTCTTGAAGGAACATCCACTGTAATTCAGATGACATTTGTGCTGGCATCTGGGGATATGGGAGAAGTCAGGAGAAGGGAGGGCAGATGTTTTGGCTATATCACATAGGTTCCACTGAAGGCTCTCTGGTTTTACATCATGGGAGATGTAATGAGATCGAACTCTCCTGAGATTGAAGATACCAGCTATGGAACCCTGTGTATGTGCCAACAGTAATTACTGGGTATACTGCAAAAACAGTTTTAGTAAGTTGCGTAGGAGCACACAGTGACATGAACAGCTGGTTATTGCCTTGGCCCTTGTGCTGTATTTGAAATATTGCCATTATATATGCCAACATTATTTATGCTTATGGTGGCTTTTGGTAGCTATTTGGGACTTTCTATGATTAAATATAATTCAGTGTTTTCAGTTTGCTTCCCCATCTTTTGAAAGAAGAACCTGCAGACTTGCCATTTTCCTTTTTTGTGGCAAAGGAAAAAAATGTATTTTAAATTAGAATCAGCTGTGTTTGCCAAGTTTTCCACAAGAACATCTATAAACTGTGAGTTTTAGCTGAAGAGAAAAGTCATCTGTACCTATAAGCAATGGACTCCACGAGTGGATTGTCTTAAATATTAACTGCAAATAAGGACTTCCTTTGACAGGGTCCTTTATTAATAGAAGTTGAAAGTTGTTCATTCTCTGTTTCCAAGCGAGCGTTTATGGTTAAATTGAATTTAAACCTTGCTATTGTGTCTCATTAGAAAATATTATAATTTCCTAAATATGATCAGTGTTTAGATAAGAGTATTTTCTCAGTCTCACTTCAGTACTACAACATAGAGTCAATTCCTTTTCTGGCTTTAGGATATATGTTTCTCTTTGATTGAGTCTAGACGCTTCAGTCATAAATCCCCACGGGAAATATCATTAAGAATATCATTAAGTCTTTCTGCAAAATAATAAAGGTCGATATGTTTTTTGTTTCATCTTTACAGCATCTTGGCAGAGTATAACCTTTATATCCTGTTTTTTTTTTCTTTACACTTTAGAAGGAGTTTTGCAAACGCCATTTCGTTGCTCTGCGAGCAGTGATCTGTGGTCAGTGCCCAGCCGGTCATGCTTTCCAGTGAGCGCTATGTCTTTTTGCCTGCTTCCTATACATCTTACTTTTACAGCAGAGTAGCAACGTTAGGGTTATTTCTCAGTTCAGACCATTTCCTAGCTTCAGGTTATTCTTTGTTTTGTGTGTGTGTGTGTTTTTTTTTCCAGGGACTCTATTAGAACAAATTTACTGCTTTCCCACCTAAATTTGCTTCTGGGTAGGCATGTATTTCTAGTCTAAACCTCTTAAGATATGAAGTGCTCTGAAACAGGAACCTTTGAGCCGTGATGTGGTGCGGCAAGGTGGGAAGCGCCTCACCGTGAAACACGTTGTTAATAAAATTGTTAACAAACATTGTGTGAAATTCCTTTCAGACTGTCTGTGTCTATTTGTTTAAGGTGTTTATGAGACTTAACTGGACTGTGATGGGAGATGTCCTTCTTGTATATGTTTCTCTTATTGGTTGGTGAATGAAACTCGCCAGTAGCCAGTAGAGGCAGGAAGATAGGCGGGGCTAGGAGATGAGGAGAATGCTGGGGAGAGAGACAGAGAGACACCAGGTAGCATAGCCACCAACGGGGTAACAGGTCAAGGCATTTTCCAATAAGCCAAGACCACGTGGAAATACATAGATTTATAGAAATGGGTTAATCATTAAGACAGAGTTAACCAGTAGGAAGCCCTAGCTATCGGCCAATAGTTTTATAATTAATATAATTCTTTGTGTGTTTGTTTTGGGGCTGACGGGCAGCAGGACCTGGAGGGACAAGAAACTCCAGCAACAGGATTGTGTGTTTTGGCTTGTGTCCCATCCCCATGAGATCTCATTGTATATACACAGGTATTCCTAATTTTGGGGAGAAATCTGAGATCGAATACCCCTCTTGTGTAATGATTTTCACAAGGGGTGTATAACAGCTGGGATTCACTTCCTGTCACTTCACATCCTAAATGTGCCCATCATCTGTAATCACAAGCCCTTTCCACAATAAGCCAGCTATATTATTATATTTCTCTTGAAGTACACCGATGAATCTCACAACTCTCTGTGAATTATGTGCAGTGATGTCACATGGGTATCAAACATATGTTTGGGTTCAGCTTAACAGCTGACACATCCACCATGTGCTGTAGTAGTGTGATTTAAAACAAGAGGTTGTTTTCTGAAACCAAGAATCAACCTTGTCTTAACTCTTCATCTTTAGAGAGGATGAAGTTATGCATCAACATCTTCGAGAGGAAATTGTCATGGCAGCCCCTGGATATAAATGAGACCATCATGGTACTAGGTTCTATCAAGTGCTTAATGCACTTACTCCGAAAGTTGCTGATTTTGCAGAGAAAAGGGAGATGATGGATTCAGAAAATAAAATTTCCCTGGTCACCAATTAAAATCCCTTTAATACCAAAAACCACTTATTTACTCTTTGGTAAAGGCTTCATGTATTTGTAGCATTCCTTCAATTTTATTCCCAACTTCAAAGATGCATGAAGTTCCATTTTAATAGACAGTGATTAAAGACTCAGATTTATCTTTTAATATAAATACTAAATTTAATGACAATGAAATCCAAGATTGGGATTTTAGTCAAAGACAGTAATTTATGTCAAAAAAGCAAACCAAGGAACATTTTTTAGTTTTAGCTACTGAGAAAGACTCTGATTTAGACTAGAAGTGACAATGGTAACTTTAAAAGCTTAGAACTAAGAGGCAGAACAAATAACATTTGAAGGTTGGTAAGTGTTGAGCCGTCCACATCAGCCATTTTAACGAGAGAGTTGTCTGTTTACATCAAAACATGTGTGTTGTGATCTAGTCAATATTTTGTGGGTTGGCAAATGCATGCAAATCTTAAAACCAAGATGCATAAAGACCAGGACTCCTAGTGTGGTGCTCTTGCTTGGCAGAGGTCCAAGTTTCCTCATGCTGTGTCCTCTCCATTTGCTTGAGCCTTGACCTTGATCAACTCTACTGGACTTTGTAACACTGTCTTTTCTTATCTGTGTCCTGTGACTTTCCTAGACTGAACTGATAGGTATTTCAGTGTGGCCAAAGCCATGGACTATCTACTAAATGACTTAGGCAGCTTATCTTCTCCAGTGACTTGGCCAACACTAGGGCCATTTTCTGAGTCTTCTTTTGTTTCAGTTGATTAGTTCCTGTATTCTGCCATGTTATATTGCCAAAGCATTACCTTTATTTGGAATTAAAATGTTACTGCAAATATAATTGGCTTCTAACCTCAGAGAGTAGGAACAATAATCAATTAATTAACAAGACAAGGTCTTCTTAGGTAATCCAGGCTAGTCTTGAAATTTGCTATGTAGCGCAGGATAGTCTATAATAATTCACAGTCTTCCTGTTTCATCATCCTGAATGCTGACATTGAATGTGTGTGCCTCCTTTCTGTTTCCTTTACTGTTGTTATTCATGGCTCTGGATGGATAGCATAGGTCTGTGCTAATTTTGAAAAGCAAAAAAAAGAAAATGTGCATGTATGCGTATATTTCCAGCAGACTCAGAGAGCCTGGAATGAGTGGGGTAAGGAATAAAAAGCCTTTACTCTGAGGCAACTTTCATTTCCTGTCTACACCCACATTCCCCTAGATGAGGTGAGATGTCAAGCTGGCTTCACTGTTCTCTTTGGGGAGATGAGACTGTAATTAGCTATTAGTACTGTTTAATCCTAAAGCACAATTAGGTAGACGATGTTGAGAAAATATTTGGACCAGAGGAAAAATCAATGAGAATTGCTTTCGCTTTAAAAATTGTATTATTGCAGCGTGACCTTCCCTCGTGTATTGGTTCTGAAGACTTGTGCTCATGACTAAGCCTCCATCTTCATTCCCACTTCCTTCATTAACTCCAGACTAAGACATTCAATAGACAAAAGAGAATCTATATCTGAAAGTCCCACACGAAGCTCATAATGGTGATGTTATTATCCGCTTCCCGCTATTCCTCCCCACTTGATTTGTTTTAACTCTCTAGTTTAGCAGAAACTACGGCTGCTTCTCCAAACTTCTGAGTTAGTTGTTTATCTAATTAACTCATGCCAGAAATCACAGTATAATGTTCACCTCATCCAAGGTTTTGTTACCTAGTATCAACTTGGATAGCAGGAAGCCCTATGTACACATTATAGTAAGAAAGATGATAGATGCATACACATACATGCATACATAAACATACACATATACATGGATAGGCAAATTCATGTGTAGATGATAGCTGTGCATATCTATGCACATATGTATATAAATAAGCACACACACATATATACATAGCTAGATGATAGATACACATATGTACATAAGTTTATACACACATACATGGATAGGCAAATATATGTGTAGAAGATATATGTATATATTTATATAATGTGCACCATGTATATAAGCACACACATATATACATACACATATACATGGATAGATAAATACATAAATAAATGATAGATACTATATGCATATGTACACACACATATACGCATGAACAGATGAAAATACATACATATATACATAGATAAATACATAGATGATCAATGATAGAAACATAATACATGCATATATATTCATATATACATAAAACATATATATACATGGATAGATAAATACACAAATGATAGATACTTGTATATGCATATATACATATGTATATGGATAGGTAGATACATGTATATACACTGATAAATACATATAATTATATGACATGATCAATATCACATACACATGTGCATATATACATATATACACACATGTGTAGATACATACATGCATGTAAACATAGATACTTGCAAAGATAATAGATGCATCTACTGTGACCCATTTATCAACCCACCTGGTTTATGAATTGGCTGCGGTATATTAACAAACATAATATACAAAGGTTTTGGTACCCCCTGTGACATTTGGTGCCCACTGATTTTGGATGGTGTTGAGTAGAGGGGAGTGACTGCCTGCGCTTTTACTCTACACTCAAACCCCTGCGATTGCTTTGTTGTTGCAGTCTAACCATGGCTTCATACCTATTATTCTGGCCTTGGCTCACACTCTCTGCTTCCACCTCTGGAAGAACAGCCCAGGCACGGGAAGCTCACGTGCTCCTCAAGGCTGCATCAATCCCTTGGCCCTTTGTGCCCATGGCCAGCTTTGTTGTAGCTGTGTTTCTCAGAGCATCATTCTCCCTGCTCATCCTAAGGTTTTCTCCTTCCAAATTCAGCTTCTGCAGTAGGTCTTGGCTGCTCTAGGAATCTTCCTAATAGTTGTTGCCAACAGTTATATGCCAGCTGTGGTCCTCCAGCCTCCTCCACATACTGCTGGTTCTTTCCACTCTGAGAGAATCCTCTTCCCCTGGTCCAGAGTTTAGAGCCATCTGTCCATCACGTGTGGTGTATGCTGTGGTGCTTACCATTGGGCCTGCAGTGTTTGAGATTAGGTGTGAAAGTAGCGGGACCAGGTTCTTTAGATTGATACCGGAATTAAAGGGCAAACAGGGACAGATTATTTGTGTTCATGAAAGAATAAAATATAAAATTTGCAGGTAATTATAGAATTATCTAAAGATCACTCCCTCTTCTTCTTCTGAGATAGCAGCCTCACTGTGTTGCCTAAACTGACCTTAAACTGGCTTTACACAGTCCTCCTGCCTCACCTCTTGAGTAGCTTTGACTACGTAATGGTTTCTAGCTCTTGTCTGAGGTCATTCTTTGGAGCCTGAGAACTTTTGTGAACTATAAACAGCATAAAAGACAGGACATTATCATGTAACTTCTGTTTCTGTTTAACATTCGAGTGTGGGCTTTCTGTATATTGAAGGTGTGGGTGTCACCACTGCCCAAGCTTGTGCAGCTAACTAGTGTGGGGCTGGTGGAATTAAAGGTGTGTATCACCATTGTCTGACTCTGTGGCTGTTGCTAGCATTGCATTTTGATCTCCAGTGACTTTATGAAGTCATGGACAGTATGTCACCACAATTGGGAGTCTTCCATGTGCTTAGCATTTGCCGAGGGTCTCCTTGATTCATCACAAGACATCTCCAGCTTTCATGACCCTTTCCTACACAGCCGTCGCGGACCCTGTCTTCATGGCCTCATTAACTCTCTGCAGTCAGTCACCTTCAAACGCCGTTAGTATGTGGCTTCAAATATCAGGCTTCCAGCCCGTGAATTATGGGAGGAAGCATTCACCCTGTACCACTGTTTGTGTTGCTATAAAGGACATTGGAATGTATGTGTCCCTCGTGCATTGGTGTTTGTTTTTCAAACAGGATGTCAGTAAAGCAAGATTCATTTAATTATTCTACTGAAAGATATTTGAGTAAAATATGTTACTAGATACCAGCACAGAAATACCTTTTCAAAAACCGCCTAAATTCTTGTATTTCTGTTATGTTCCTTCTATTTTGCCCATCATTTTGGGGTGAAAGATTTAAGAGAACAGCCTTCTTTTAATGGAATAACTTGATTTCTCAGCAGTTCACGCATTGGATTTAGGAAACTTTGCAGTTTTTTTTTTTATAGTGTGGGAGAAAGCTTACTAGGTAAGATGAGATAAAAATCGATTAAGTTAGGACAGTGGTCATGGTGGATACATTTCAGAAATTAAAACAGTGAATCAAATCCAGCTCTGGTTTGGTAGTGGCTGGTTTACTGTTTCAATATTTCTGAAAATCACGTGCCCACCGAATCCTCCCGAAATTATATGGTGCCAAATCCTGCAACACATCTGCACTGCTGCTTCAGAGCAGCTCACCATATGAGGTGCGAGATGTAATTAGTGTTTAAAATTAGCTTGCCTGATGGTCTCGAAGCCAGTCCTTTATAATTTAGGCCAGCACAGAAAATGCCAGTGCACTATATTAGCACAATCTCCATGGTTCTTTTCTTAGGCAGCTGCTGGAAAAAAACAAAACAAAACAAAACAAAAACAAGCCCCACCCCTTCAGCAACAGCAGTGTGACAAATGCTCACATAGCTTTTACATATTGGTAGAGATCAAAGGTCAATTGTCGGTCAGGTTAGTTTAAATCTGTCTCTACGTAGTTGTTGTATAATGGACTGTACTGTTGTCAGTGAGATGAGGCATGCTCATACGATTAGGAAATGAATCATTATCATAGTGTCTGTGTCATTGTAGGCAGATGGAGCTAGGTGCGGACTTGGCATCTTAGTGGTGGATATCATGTGTCAAGTTAAACAATTAAAAAAGTTAAGACAGCACATGGTTGATTAGCGCGAGCATTCTATTTTTAATATGTGGACTTGAGAGAAATTTTTTATTGATTATAAAAAGTTACAGATCAGGAATAAATACTTAAACGTTTTAAAACCATGCTCGAGCTTAGCACTGGCATAATTAGATTTAGTAACATTTCATTTTTTTCTGTGATATGTATGTGTATGTTTTTCATTGCCAATTAAGTCATTACGTTTCAATGGTCTCGTTGGGGTGTAAATTGCATAGAGTTAAATCTATTCATTTCAGTTGTGTAACTCAATGGCTTTAAGTACACTTAAGTACATTTGCCTTTCCAACCCACATTTACAGAATTCTTTGTTCCCAGGAAGGATACCTACAGCCTGCTTTCAGTAACCTCTCCACCCCATGCCAAGCCCCAGGAGATCATTTAGTCTGTTCTCTGTCTCTGTAGATTCTTTTTCTGTTGCTTTTTTTAAAAAATAATAATGGAATCTGCTGGCTCTGGTAAAGTTACTCCTCCTAGTATTTTGGGTATAAGCTTTGGATGCTGATCCTGTATCATCATTCTTTCCCAGCATCGATCTGCAAAGATACATCTTCCTTCTTACTAATGCTTTTGCTGTATCTAACAAAACTTGATACTGTGTGCATCATACTTATGTGAACCACGCACACAATAGTAGCTATTGAGTTCACCCTGGAAGGCAGGCTTGTTGTCTTGGTTTGTATAAATACAAGCAATAGTACTTGTACAATGATGGAACCATCAAATGATGTGCTTCCTGGAGTTTATGTCCATTGTCAGGCTATGGAGAGCTATATATTCTGATGTTTCTGATGTCAGTTGCTTTGGCGATATATTAATTCCCAAATGTTGATAGACTTCTCAAACTCTGTTGTAGATTTCCGATTTTATTACATTGTACTCACTCATAGTACTCATATAATATGATTATCATCCTCCTAAATTTATGGCTAATAATGTAGGAATATATATATATATATATATATATTGCCTTGTTAATCCAGTTAGTTAATCCAGTTAGTTCACAACCTCATCCAAGTCTTCTCCAGGCTTGATTCACTGTCTGGTTTCATCAGTAGCCGAGAGTGTTGCAATGAGGTTTCCTGTTGATGAGAGAAGTTCCTCATCTTAGTTCTGTTACATTTGATCCATGTATTTTAAAGACTTGCTGGGAGTAGTGTATGTGTGTTTTTTTTAATGTACTTCTTTGAGTTGATTCTTTTACCATAATGAAATGTTCCCTTTTGTCTCTAGTGAAAACTGTTTTGCTTTTAATTTCTCTGTCCCTTTGGGGTCTTTCTGACTCTCTTTTTATTGTAGCCCCCTCTCTCCCTCCCTGTGTCCCTCTGTCTCTATCTGTGTCTCTGTCTCTCCCTCTGTTGCTGCCTTTCTCTTTCTTTGTGTGTGTGTGTGTGTGTGTGTGTTCATGCTTATACACATACATATTCCAGAATGTCTGTGTGGGGGTAAAAGGACAGCGACAGCTTGGGGAGGTCAGTTTTCTCTTCTCAAGCACTGGTCCTGAGGAACAAACTAAGGACACAGGCTTGGCAGCTGAAGCATCTTGCTGGCCCAAGGAGTCTGATATTTCTTTCCCTGTCCACTCCAGCTGTTTCATGTTCCTCCTTAATACCTTGTACAGAATGTATCAAAATCAGGAAGCCTTGTGATGACTGTTTTAATTATTAAATCAATTTAAAAATATATTTCCATATAATTATTGATATACTTGGATTATCATTTTTACTTACTTTTCTATGGCTTTGACAAAAACATCATGTCCATGGCAACTTATAAAAGAATGCATTTGGTTCAGTGGCTCACTGTTCCAGAGGCTTAAAATCCAAGGTCTTAGGGGTGGGGAGCATGGCAGAAGCAGGCAGGCAAGGAACTCGAACAGTCATTGAGAGCTGATGTCTGATCCACAAACCGGAAGCAGAGAGAGCTAACTGGGAGTCCCTGGGCTTTTGAAACACCAAACCCACCCCTAAGTGACACACTTCCTCCAACAAGGCCACACCTCCTTATCTCCCCAAACAGTGCCAGCAACTGTGACTGAAGAAATTGAAATATATGAGCCTATGTTGCACATTCTCATTCAAACCATAACATTTATGGTCCTCTTACACAGTTTTTTAAATTTCTTGTCTCTACATGTTTTCCAGTACACCATGTTCACATTTTGTTCCTTTTTTTTAAACAACTTCATTATACTATTTCTAGCATCATGGTGTCAGAGCTTAAAGTATACACCTCAAGTTACTAGTCTACCTTACATCAATATTAATTTAATTCCAACAAAATAAAAAAAATCACTTGGCAATATAGCTGCATTTCTTTCTCCTTGTGTTATGCCTGCCTTACTTTTTGTTTTGTTTTGTTTTCATTTGTTTGTTCAAGACAGGGCTACTCTGTGTGTCAGCCCTGTTGGAACTCTCCGGAACTTTCTTTGTAGACCAGGCTGGCCTCAAACTCAGAGATCCGCCTGCCTCTGCCTCCTGAGTGCTGGAATTAAAGGTGTGTACCGCATCTGCCCGGGGGAATGACAACCTTACTTTTACTTTTATAGCTTTATCAGTCATAAAGCTAGCATCAGAGCTCTTAAATTCTTTTTCATGCAGATGTTTTTGAGATGGTTGGAGATAATGTTGTATTAGTACACTCCTTTGCAGTTTTCCGTAGGTTTTGTGTGTGTGTGTGTGTGTGTGTGTGTGTGTGTGTGTGTGTGTACTTGAGCTAATATCTGCTATTATGTTCTTTCTGCCCAAATGACTTCTGTCAGTACTTCTTTTAGGATGGGTCTGTTGGTGATGGATGACCTCAGTATATTTTGCCTGTGAATAGATTTTTCTGTTGATGTGTTTCATTTGTTGAGTCATTGGTCTTCTTTTTACACAAGATTCACTATGGAGCTTGGGATAGCCAATGTCTGTTCAGGCTCCTGCAGAGGCCTGAAGAGAGTGATAAGTCCCCCAGATGGAGTTACAGGGTCAGGGAATCCAAAATTGTATCCTATGGACATGTTCTTAACTGCTGAGCTGTCTTTCAAGCCCCTACTTTCATTTTCTAAAAAATAATAATAATAATTTTGCTGAATGTAATATTCTCAGTTAGGAGCTTCAAGCTCACAGTCTGAATATTCGTTGTTCCTGATAAGAAATGAACAGTCCATTACATCTTTCTCACCTGCATATTATTAGTAATCTTTATGTCTTTGACAATATTATCTTTTTCTTAGGATTTCAGAAATGTGTTATGATGATGCTCCTAAGTATATTGCTCTGGTTTTGTTACTATAATGGCATACCTGAGCAGGATAAAATTTCATAAAGGAAAGGCTTGATTCATCTCGTGGTTCTGGGGATGTACAATCTAAGGTGCTCATCTGATCTTCCCTATATTGCTTGTGTGGTGGTATCAAGAGATGGGGGATTCAGATGTCTGAGTGTCAAGTCCTCCGTGGGTGAAGCCAAATGGCCTCAACCGTGATCGCTCTACCATATTGACCTTATCGAACCCCAATCCTTTCTCAGTGGCCCCACCTCTAAGTACCGCTGTCAGACTAAGTCCCATCTTCTTTGTATATGCCAATCGGGGTTACAGTTCAGCATGTGAAGCCTCAGAGTCGAGAGCTATCCAAACACTTATGGGAGTTGATTCTCTTTTATTCATCCTTGTTGGAAGCTGTTGAGGCTTCTGGATTGTAGTATTTTAAATTATAATTTAAGATTTTCCTAGTATTTTTCTTCCTTAGGATTACATGCTTTCTATTTCACTCTGTTCAAATTTGCTATTTCTTCTACAATTTTAAGAATGCCGGGTGTCCCACTGTCTGGTGGATTTTAATTTTTTTTTATTTTCCCCTTTTATTTTCTGGGGTTTGTTTTCTTTCTCTGTAATTCCTGCATTTGTAGACCCTATTTGAAATCTTTTTATGCCTAGCATGAAAGATGCTCTCCTGGCCTGGGATCTCATGATCAAGCAGGTTTTCCATCGCTTTGTTCACCTGCTCCAACTCCCTTGTCTGCTGCGGCTGACGCACTGACTTACAGTCTCCTTCTCACTCAGGCCTCACTAGTCCCTGGAAGCCCATGCTCTACCTTTCAAGGACTTCCCTACCTTTTCTTGTTCTGGAATGACTACAGAATTATTGTTAGACAATGTCTCAGTGTCAAAATCAAGCTAATCCTGGACTTACTTCCCTTTTACAGTGGTATGTATCCTCCAAAATATATCATCTGTGCACCTAAAATAAATACTGTGCCTATTTACATTTTAAACCCACTTTAAAATTTTTGCTTGAGAACAGTATTTACATCATTTCCACCTTCTCCCCTTTAATCTGCTTCTTCCTACTTCCTCTCAAATTCATGATCTCTTCTCTATTAATTATTGTTACACCTTCACACGAGTACACACTGAACCTATTGAGTTCATTTAGTGTACATTCATTTGTTAATGTGTGTGTGTGTGTTTAGTGATGATCACTTGAGATTGGATGACCTAGCAGTGAAGTGAGCTCATCCCTAGAGAAAAAAGTCTCAATCCCTCTGTCTCTGTCTCTCTCTGTCTCTGTCTCTCTCTCTGTGTGTCTTTGTCTCTCTCTCCCTCTCTCTCTCCAGCCATTAATTGACTGTAGCTTTTCATCTAGTGGTGGAACCTTACCAGTCAGAATGGCTAAGACCAAGAAAAGAACTGACAAATGCCGATGAGGGGGCAAAGAAAGAGGTGATTGTTGCTGGAGTTTCTTGTCTCACCCGGTCCCTCTGCCGCGTTAGCCCCAAGGAAACACACAGACGCTACAATAGTTATGTTGGCCGATGGCTAGGGCTTGTTATTGGCTAGCTCTTTCTTAATTGTTAACCCATAGCTACTAACCTGTGTATTTCTACGTGGTCTTGTCTTACCAGAGAACCAAGGCATGTCGTATCCTTGCAGCCTCTACATGGCATCTTTTGCAGCTCCTCTCTCCCAGCCTTCTCCTCGTCTCCTAGCCCTGCCTGCCTCCCTGCCTCTACTGACTATTGGCCTGATGGTGTTTTATTCATCAGCCAATAAGAGAAACATAGATACAGAAGGGCATCTCCCATCAGGCAGCTTCATTCACCCTGGGAAGGATTGCAAACTAGAGCAGCTACTATAGAAATCAAACATTTCAATACATAGGTGAAGGCAGAGATGAACAGGCTATATCTCTATCATAGTTTATTGACGTCTTTGAGTATATGCCAACAAGTGATATAGGTGGATCATATGGTGTATTTACTTTTAGCTTTTTGGAAATCAATGTGAGAATTCTTTGTCCTCTCTTCCGTCCCAGTGAACTATATTCCCCTTTAGTGCAGATGCATTACTTTTAGGTTGCTGTTTCTCTGCACTGGAGTTTAAGATCAAATACTAGGATGCCACCTGTTTTACTCTTTCTGTGTGGTATTGCTCTGGCTTTTTTTGTTCTTCTATGTGAATTGTAGGGCTGTTTTCCTAGTTTTACATAGACTATTGTAGGTGTAGTAGACTATTGTAGGAGTCTGTAGGTTTCCAATAATATCACCATTTTCATAGTTTCTCAGGTTGTGAGGTCTTTCTGTCTTCTAATGCCTTCTTCAGTATTTTGAAGATTTCCTTGCAGAGGTCCCACTTTCTTGTTTTATTTTATTTCTGGGCATTTTTAGGAGCCATTATCAATCTGATTCTTGAAAGTCGGTTCCAATCAAGATCACTGGGAAAAATATGTGTGCTTTTTATGTTTCTGTTTTGCTGAAAGTGGGCTGTAAGTCTCAGTATCATTTAATGGATTTGCAAGTCTTCTTAAGTTTCAGATTGTGTCATCCACAAATGGAGTGATTTTTTTCTTCCTTTCCTATTTCTATCTCTTTTATAATTTATTTCATTACTACAAGCTCTTATATATTATCATGAATGGAAGCAGAGAGTGGACACCCTTATCTCATTTGCTGTTTCAGATGAAATGCTTGAAAATGTCTCTCCACCTAATACAGTGTTGATAATAAACCTGTTACGTATAGTCTTTGCTATGCTGAGATAAGCAGTTTCTATCCTTAGTGTCTACAAGGATTTGCTCATGACGGCTAACTGAATGCTGTTTCTACTGCGGGGAACATGTAGTACGTGTTCTTAAATCTGTTTACGTGGTTTGTTACACTTATTGATTTATAAGTGTTGAACCAATCTTGTATCCATGAGATAAAATCAACTTCGTCATGGTGTGTTATCTTCTTAATATCTTCTTAAATGTGGTTTGCAAGTATTAAGAATTCTTGCATCTGTGTTAATGAAGGAACTTAGCCTGTAGTAAGAATATCTGTGTTTATGGTCATGGAAGTTGAGCTATATCTTATTTTCTTGTTGTGTCCTTATTTGGGTTTCATAGGAGGGTAATGCTGCCTTTGAAATGACTTTAATAGTATTTAATTCACTTTTATTTTATAAGATAGTTTAAGGAATGTTGGCGTAAGCTCTTCTTTATAGCCCTTATAGAATTGGAATGTATCCATTCTGTCTTCAACTTTTGTGAGAATAATTTATTATTGCTTGCTACAAATCTGTTTACCTTATTTTTATAGCCTTGATTTAATTCTGATAAGTCACAAGTGCCTTTGAATTTGTCAATTTCTTTTTTTTTTCTTTTTTTGGTGCTGCAAAGTAGAAGTTTTCAAAGCATTCCCTAATTAACCCCTGGATCATTGTAATCTTGGGGTAACCTACATATTATTTGCCTCTAATTTTATTAATCTGGTGCATCTTGTTTTTAGCTACTTTGGCTTAAGATTTTTATCAAACTTTCTTTAATTCTAATGAACCAACCTTTTATTGAGTTGACCGACTCTATACATTGTTTTTTTATTGAGAAGTGTATTAAATTGCCACAATCTTTATTGATTGATGATTGATTGATTGTGACTTGAGATCTGTTAAGACAGAAGTCTGTCATTGATTTCTTTGTTTTTGAGCTCTAAGTTGGTAAGCGCATGTCAAGTTGACATGCGCTCGGGTTGTCTAGGAGAAGAGATACTGGATTAAGAAAGTGTGTCCGTCTGACAGACTTGTGGGCTAGGCCCTGGAGCATTTTCTTGAGTAATGACTGACGTGAGAGGACCCAGTCCCCCTGTGAGTGATGCCGCTCCTAGGGGGTGTAAGAAAGCAAAGTGAACAAAACATCGGGAGCAAGAGGGTAAGCCGTGTTCTTCCATGGCCTCTGCCTTAGGTGCTGCCTCTAGGTTTCTGTTGAGTTTGTGTTCCTGCCTGCCTTCCCTAGATGATGGACTGTGACATGGACACCTAAAAATCAACCCCCTCCCATATTTCTGATCCTAAAGTCTATTGCTGTAGCAAATGGGAGGCAGACTGGGATAGGATTCTTCTTTTTTTCTGTGTGTGTACACTTAAGCTATAAAAATTTCCCCCAGAACTGGCTTAGTTGTGTCCCAAAGGTTCAGTTGTACTTGTATTTTCATTTTATTCTAGGAATTTTTAATTTCCTTCCTATTTATTCAATAGACCTAGAGAATATATTGTTGGTCCCCAGGTTTCTATTGTTTCTCTGGATATTTTCTTGTTGTTTTGTTTGTTTGTTTGTTTGGTTTTTTGAGACAGGGTTTCTCTGTATTGCTTTGGAGTTTGTCCTGGAACTCTCTCTGTAGATCAGGCCTCGAACTCACAGAGATCTGCCTGCCTCTGCCTCTTGAGAGCTAGGTTGATCTCTAGTTTTACTCCTGTAACACTTGATAGTATATAAAAAATTGTTAAAATTATTGGTATTTGGTAAAAATTACTTTGTGTCCTGCATAGAAGATTCCATGAGTTCCCGACTAGAAAGCCACACTACCAACCAACTTGCATCTTTCATTTGTCATCTAGTTTTATCATCTACAATTATATTGTTCCTAATGTGTTTGCATGGGTTGCTGTTTGTTCTTCTCCAGCTCGAGAATACCAATTAAGTATTTTTGATCCCTAGTTTACTCCTTCCGTCTAAAGTGGTGCTACTTCTTGGAGACGCCTATGAACATTTGTGGAAGGAATGAATGGATACCTCTTTATTTCATTCCTCTGTGTAGTGTGGCCCTGAATTAGAAGCTTCAGCTCCAGGAAACCACATGTACATGTTTGTTTTCTACCAGCACTCAACAGTTGGGTAAACACAGTGGTTCATGCTTCAAGTTACCAGGTATAAGTGGACATTGGAAGCAGTGTTTCCTTTGCCTTTGCTGTATAGAATCCATGGAACAAGAGAGCCTTTGTGAAACTGACTCACTTCTTTACTGCTCTGGGGTGAGGTGGTGTGACTTAGACACCATGAACATAGAAAAACATCAGCTGATCTAACCATAACAGCCACAGAGCAGAAGGGTTTTGTTCTGGTTTCCTAGAATTCTCCAGGTATAGGCTACCCAGCTATTCTTCTTTAGAGTAGAGAAATACTTGTAAAACAAGTTACATAATGTTTTTGTAATTATATATAACTTTATATAGTCTAGGGATGGTTTTTGTAACAGAAATACAGAAGTGAAAAAAAACAGACAAAACTCCCTGATCTATGAGGATTATTTTTTAATTGGAATCCATGCATAATAAAGAAATAAATGGTATATATTTGTGTGGATCATATTTATATTAGCATATATATTGCTGTCTCTGTCTGTCTGTCTCTCTCTCTGTCCCTCTCTCTCTCTCTCTCTCTCTCTCTCTGTCACACAGTCCTTTATGCATATGTGACTCACAAACACACATAGTTGCAGACAGACAGCCATACACATATGTATTATTCACAGACACATATAGGCAGAGATACATAGAGTTACATACATTGGCATCACTACTGAAATGGTGTCACGAGATCACACTTTATGTCACTGCAAAAATCTACCCCACAAAGCCAATTACAAAGTGAAGAGACATTTGTTCAGCTCCTGGTTTTGTAAGCTCAGAGTCCAAAGAGCTCAACAGTCACCCTCGTCTCAGCAGGCCCTGCTGCACGGCTCCTTTACTTGGTGGCGCAGGTAGAAGTGCCAACATGCGTGCGTGTGTTTTGAAACAATCTTATAATATTTATTGTAAGATTCCTGAAAATAAATCAAACCACAACAACATTAACCTTAATCAAAGTCTGTACTCAAAGATATATCTCACTGAACTTTTATATAGTTAGACTAGGCATGCAGACTGGAAGGTACGGAGCATCACATGAAATATTTCCCTGTCAGTATTTTGCACACCTATCTACCACCAATGCAAAGAAGTCCTTGACAGATTAAGAACTAGAGCAGCATTCACCCTCCCAACAAGCGCCTGTGTTGACTGTATGAGACTTTCGTGGGGTGATTGAACAGTGTCTACTCAATCTTGCATGGGGACCGACAGATGAATGTGAGAATTCCATCAAGGTCCTACTTGGTGTTTTCTGTGCATAGTAAAGAAACATAGCTGAGTAAGTGGCTATTTAGAGGTGTGCGGGTGACACAAAGCAGCTGTAATAGTAAAACATCACCCCTACATGTTGTGTGTGTGTGTGTGTATTTGTATGATTATGTGAGTATTGCGTCTGGGTGTTCATGCATGTGTACATTTGTGTGTGTCTGTTTGTGAGTATTGTGTGTGAGTGTGTATGTATGTGAGTTGATATGTACGTGTGTGTGTGTGTGTGTGTGTGTGTGTGTGTGTGTGTGTGTATGTGTGTGTGGCTCCTGCTTTCCTGGATTTGGGAGGTTTATTCCCGAAGTCTCTTGAGTTTCCCTTCTGTCTCCGGTTACACACTTCCACACAGGGGGAATTGCCATAGAGTGCGTGGAATGACAACGTTGCATCTACAGTGGTGTCAGTTGAGCACCTGGATAACAAGGCAGGAAATCTGCCCTCTGAGATCCTCATGTGGGAAGATTAGAAACACAGAGGTCCGTGGTGTGTTCTAGAAGGAGCAGGGAGATTAGAGCAGGCCAAACAAGGTTCGTACTAACAGATGAAGTATTAAAGATAACAAAAGAAGCAAGGACAGGTCTGTTTGGGAGGGAATGTGTCACATGACACTGTAGCTTGTCATTTATAAGGGATATTTTGAGCGCTGATCTTACGCACAACAGTGAGGACAGAGGAGAGACATTAAAACCTGTTTCAGGAGACTCAGACTGAAAATATTAATGAACAAAAATGAGATGATGAAAATCAAAGTAGTGGGATATGCTTACTGCATTCAGGATCGTTTTTTGAAGGAGCCAACAGAATAGATTGAATGTGATAGAAGGAAATAATAACAGTATTTTGACTTGTTTTATTAGAAATACAAAGTTGCTTTAATATTGACACCAATAAAATCCTGGAAACGACATGTTTTTGTGTGCTGTCAAGATTTCAGTTGGGACATATTAAGTGAAAAAAAATGTAATTTTAATTAGCTACATTGAGACTGCTGTTCCCAGGTAGCTTCAGCTGTCCCCTTGATGCAACCTGGAGTTACCTGAGGAGGGAGTCTTGATGGAGGCATTCCCGAGATCAGATTGGCATGTGGCCTTGTCTGTAAATAATTGTCTTAATGACTCATTGTTGCAGGAGGACCCAGGGCATTGTAGGTGGTGTCACCTCTGTGCAGGTAACCTTGGACTGTACAAGAAATCTAGTTAAGCATGAGCCGGAGAGAAGACAGCCCGATTTCCCTTCGTCATGGCCTGTCACCTGGGAATGTAAAATGACATAAGCCCTTTCCTGCCCCAATTTGTGGTGACTGTTCTTGATCATGGCATTTATCATAGATTACAGTTGGATACATTTAAAGTAAGATTCTGAATTTAAAAAAATTCTATTTGGACTAGAGAGACATGCTTGGAAGCTTGTGGGTTGTATTTAACCTTAGGAAAACGATTGACTTTGTCAAATTAAGAAGAGTCTCAAAATGAGACAGAGAAGAGCCTCATAATGGAATTAGAAATAACCACGATGGTCCATTAAGTAAAAGTAGTCCCCCAAACTAGTGTATGATTGCTTCTGTCGAATGTGGGCCTGACAGCTGAGCCCTGAGCTTGAGAATGTGGATGTAGTCACATTTTAACTTGTAGGTGGGTCAGGAGGTAACTATAGCAGACTTTAGGAAGATCTCCAGGGTGGTTGAGAGGCAGTATGTAGAACTTTAGGGATTGCTGTGTGAAATGTTTGTACAGAATCATAATATAGGAGCTGGGTAGACCTGGACAATCAAGGAAGGACACCTTAACTTTGTAGCCTTTTTCTTTGAAATTATAGATTCATAGGAAGTTGCAAAAATATGCATCATATATACAATGTGCTTGGAATTCCCATGTATCTCAATGGTAAAATGTGAGCATTGGTATTCATAGGGGTTGTGATAAATTCCCTGATGTACATATGCTTATGTGTGTGTTCTGCCCTACCACAATTGTAAATTTGTGTAGTTATCTACCCAGTCAAGATCCAGACCTTTCCCATAATTATATAGCTCTCTGCAATTTTTTTAAAGCCATGTATTTTCCATTCCTAATGTATGACAACTTCTAATGTGTTCTCTAACTCCATATGTTTTTACAAGACCTCACTGTAGTCTAGGCTAGTCTTAAGCTTATAGAAATCTGCCTGCCTCTACCTGCTAGGAACAGGGATAAAGGCATGAGTGACCATACCTGACCATTCACAATTTTATATTCAGGAGTATTGCAGATGGGGATTCATATACTGTGTTGTCTTTGAAATCTAATCACTGTACCATAATGCCCTTGAGAATCAAAGTGGTACAGATACACACCACCCCTCACCCACACACGCACACGATGTAATCTTCCTTGTACTTTCAAGAGTCCCAAATTTTTACAACAAAAATTCTTCGTCTGAAAGCATTTTGTTTCTATAAGCCAGATTTGTCCATAAAAAGAAAAGCAACTAAGATACAAAATGCCACAGAGGGTTTCATACAAATAAACACAGCTTAATTTAGGCTGGATAAAAGCAAACAAAAACAAACAAACAAAAAAATGCTGCTATCCACATGGATTCCCCACCTCTTGGGAGCCAGGAGGCACCCTCACTACAATTGTTTTGCTCGCTGCTGGGCTCAATCTCAGTGCTGGCTGCAGTCCTGAACTGATGTAGCAACTATAGGCAGGTCATGACAGCTTGGGCTTAAGGGGCTGTGGTTGTCTGACTCTAATCAGTGGGAAACCTTGATGAAGAGCCAACTTCTCTCTTGGGACCTATAGAGAAAGGAAGAATAGGACAGAGCAGAGTGTGATGTAAGCATCTGAGTGTTCTGTGGGCAGAGACACACATCTTTAGTCTGCAGCAGATCAGTTAAAGCAGAAGCATCACAGACAGCTCAGAATCCTTACTCCAGGGACTGCTTCTTGCATGCTATGACTGACATGGTTATGTACTTCTGATATGCAGCTCTGCCCAGAAAAATTTGGAAGAATGCGAGGAGCACCGATAACCTGGGGTGCATGCTTGCTTGCCATACCCACATAGGGTGTTAGAGCTTTATTGCACAATGTTCAGGATCTTATGAGGACCTGTGACTGTAGGAATTTTCACCAGCATGTACAAGAGTAATGGCGGATCACAAACAGAAACAAAAATATCATTGTCAGAAAAGCAATAAGTCAGATGGGAATAAAATCCAAGCACATCAGGAGGCAGTGAGGACCAGGAGGCCGTGAGGACAGAGCCCTGTGTGATGACACTTGGGGTGATGGGATGGATGCTAGCTTTTCTTAATTTAAGTGGGACAGCTTATGGAAAAGACAAGATGTTGGCAACAGTTAGATGAATAAGGGGAGTAAATGTCATATAATGGAGGCCACTTGATAAAACAGACAAGAAAGGGCCATGGGACATTCTTTCCTGCAAACAAAACGGGGCCATTCACAAAGCAGATACTAAGCAAATGCTATGAACTTGATCAATAGGACTTTGGAGACGCAGAGGTCGCCCCTTCAGGCTGTGGTGAGGAGAACCAGTGTTGAGTTTGCAGAGGCAAAGAGAGTATGATGGTAAGGGAAGGTAAGGGTGTGTGTGTGTGTGTGTGTGTGTGTGTGTGTGTGTGTGTGTGTGTGTGTGTGTGTGTTTTCCCTGAAGTTAGGAATTCTTTGCATGGTTAATAGAATGGACCTTTCTACATTACCACCAATAGAGCTGTCATTTGGGAACCAGGAATTCCCCTCCATCCTTGGGTTAAGGTCTCAACCTAAGTATAGAAATGACTCCTGGAGCATCTTCCTAGACAAGCAGCTAAATGGAATACAGTGAAAGGTTAAGGAAATTTTTAATGAAAGCAGACTTTAAAGCAGGAGTACTGTGCCTTGCAAGAAAGCACAAAGGAAAAAGCTGCAAGAGAGAACCATTTGCCTCAAGGCTTTGACCATTGAATCTTTTATCGACTTGACCATTAAAAAAGAATGTCTTCTACTCCAAATAATGCCAGCCTCTGGAGTGACATTTCTCTGCTTGCTTGTGGTAAACAAGGAAAAATTATTCATCAGAGTCCATTATGTTAGGTTTTAACTTTGTAGTCAGTGTATTCTGTGTGGCCAAAAGCTCATTAGTGTTAGAGAGAACACTGACTGGGTTTATTAATGTGACTTTACTTCCAGTCTGTGTTAGCTTTGGACCTGAAAAGAACAGCAACAGTCTCTATTGCTATGGATCTACTCTTTTGTTTTCAATAGGTTTGAGCCCAGAACTCATTATGTTAATGTCATCAGCTTACTCTGGATTAGCGGCCAGTTTGACCCTGTTATTGGTTCATCTTTGACTTAAGACCTGCAAGCCCCAAGTTGCCCCTCTCTGTTCATTACAATGGAGCAGTGGCCTACAGTTGATGGGGCTCACTGAACTGTCAGTCTGTGAGCGTTTTGAGCTCTGCCTTTGAGAACTTTCTTTCTCTCTGTCTAACTCCTCGCCTCCCCTGACAGACTCTAGATACCTCATTCCAGTCTTGACTGTAAGGTTCACCAAACCACGGCCAAAGCAAACTGTGAACACTGGAATGGGATATGGAGTTGTAACCTTATCTTGATGAAACCATTGACTCAAATAAATAGCTTGACACTGTTCCCTAAGTTGTGCAAACTTTTCTAGGAATGCCAATGCGGTGTTTTTCTCCGGCGGTCCTCTTCTGTTGAAGGTTTCAATACCACAGTTTTACTCCACATTCACAAACAAGGTGTAGCCCTTTTGACAAAACTGTATGTTGCTGTAATAGAAACAATAAATGCATTTAAATATTTCAAAAATGTCTAAGTGAGTGTGTTCCTACAGAACAGCATTTGTTTGGAAGCTAAGCATAATTCAAACTATAAACACATAAAATAAAAAATAAGCTTCAGCATGGTGTTACTTAGATTAATGATTCCATTTGTTGCATTGCCTTTATACAGCGAATCTCACTTATTCACGATGAAACTCTAATACTTTGATGAATGATTATCTGTTTAGACTCAATACTTACTCAAGAGGACGCAAAGAAATCCAGTAATTGAAGGCAGAATGAAGTTGTTGATGTGGTTTTTATTCAGTGTATTTTGGTGTGCCGTAGATGTGAAAATATTTTATTGTGCTCCTTATGTGTCTTCATAATTAGAAGGGGAAATGAATTCTGCCAAGTAAACATTATCAAGGCATTGACACAGGATGAGCTACGTTTTTTAGCATGTGTAACAAAATTATTTATGGAGAGACTATTAAGGACTTACAAATGTGACCCTGGGTTCTATCCATATGGCTATTTTTATAAATTCCTCTTACAGACAAGAAGACTCCTCCCCCAAATATGCCAGGCTTAATTTTCCGCTCTATGGAGCACAGCTAGCGGGCTAGCAAGGCCTTTGTAACATTTTCCACAGCCTGAGTTGCCAACCACTAGAAGCCTGCAGCAGTGCTTATTCTACAGTATACAAGCTGACAATTGGTGAAGAGAAGTTTATGTAATTCTTGCTAATATTCCTCCCCGGTGATTACATCACCGCCAGAGGATCATAAATCCTGAACTGGTGAATGCCTGAGACGTACTTTAGCGCTTTCTTCTTAGGATACACTCATTCTGCTCCCTGCTCCTCAGATTGCTGGCAATTGACCTCTTGAGTTCTTGCTGAATGCCTAAAATAATGGAGCACTTTTGACTGTGCTGCCTTCGGTGTGTGTGAAGGCTGTGATTTCAGTCAATGTTTCTACAAAATAGTCTACATTCATTCCAATGTCTCCTGAGGAATGTTGACTAGTAAAATAATGGCACCACTGCACCCTGTATTCTAGTGATGCAATCATTAGATCAGACCTATAATTTGAAGATTTTGTAATGACAGCAGTTAAAGTCAGTGGAACTGAAAACTTTATTGCACGGGTAGACGGTAGTTCACAGAAGAGAATTCTCTGCTGTGTCATGGTAAGAAATACATGTGTGTTGCCAAATGCTGTTGAGGTTTGAGGGAAATATGGTTGTTCAGACATCCTCTGGCACCTTCATTTGTTTCTGTAATCTTTAAGTGTGTACAAAGTAATAGTTCATTTACCTGGCATATGGTGACAAAAAATGAATAAGTAGACATTTCAGCCAACTGGAGCACATTTTGAGTAATCAAATTGTAATTTGTTTCTATTAATTACTATGAAAATTATTGGAGATTTCTTTTGTTTTCTTTTTGCCCTAGACATGATCACCTTTAAAGAATCCATGTATTGATATCTGTCTGTGCTTAGACTCTGTCTTACAGTTCCTTTGGGTGAGAAAGAGAACCGTGAGAACTCTGAGCATCCTAGATTCTGTGGGTTGAAAGTGATGCTGGAACCCACATACATTCGTTTGTCAGTGATAGATTTGGTTATTTTTCCAACTAGACTGTGAGGCCTCCAAGGGGTCTGAGTATAATATGTAGAAGAGTGGGATTCCACAGAAAATATATGAGAATGGGTCTCATTTTAGAGACTTCAAGCTAACTGGTTGGTGACTGGATTAGATAGCCCCAGGAGAGTCTGACATTTTACAATCATGCATTAGAAATGTGATTGCATTCGCTTTTAAGATCTATGAAGTAACTTTTTAAATGACACAATTTCCACAAGCTTAGCACCTTCATCAAATGTCAAACCCCTTTACATAACTATGACATAATTATAAAACCAGGAATATTGATCTTATTTATAAGCTGCTTCAAATGTTGCCACCATGATATGCTTGTGTTTCTTGGCTGGCTCATGTTTTCCATTTATTCCCATGGCTCCATCCTTCTTGGAATTAGAGCATGCCCCCGGACCTTCTCCTTCTTGACCTCAATGCTTTGCAAGAGTGTTGGCTCTAGTTGCTTTGGAGGCTGTCCCTCCATTGCTTTGTAAAATTTTCCTTTCTGACTAAGTTTACACTGTTCATTCTTTGTCCGGATATCACAGAAGCCAATGTGTGACCTCGTCTAGGAGGTTGAATTGTCTGACTGATGCCCAGTGAGGTGACATTTGCTCACTTGGTTGCTGTGGTGTCTGTCATTTTCTACACTCCAGTTTGTATTTTTCTTTCTTTATTAGCCACTAAGTGTCTTGTGGGAAGGCTGCCTGGGATTATTCAATATCCTATTTTTTCCTGTTTTTTTTTTTCCTCTCGCTGCTTCTAACACCCAGTAGTGAATTTTTGCCTTCAAAACAATTGATAGTGTTTCTGTCAACACTATTTTCTTTTCCCATTATTCTTTCTGTGCTTTTTCATGTGACTTCTACTCTGAGAATGAGTTCGTTCATTCTCACTTACTCAGTTGATTACACATATATAGAGCAGCCGTCAGACATTCATTTCACTCTGCCCATGCTATTGACCCCCAAGTTTGTGCTCGCTCTCAACACCACAAGATCTTGTAGATTCTCACCTTTTTTTTTTCTTTTCCTATTCTTATTCCTCTGCATCACATTTCCAAACTCAACTGTTTCCACCAAGATCCTGGATTCTTTTTGCTGAGGATAGATCACTGGAAACCAAAGTCTGGATAGTAAGTGTGCTCATTGCTCTGTCGCCACTGACTTGGAGAGGAAGTGTGTAGTCATAGACACACACACACACACACACACACACACACACAGAGGCATACAACTGCACCTACCATGTCACTGTTTGCATAAAGGTGCACATTTGTGTCTTGTTGATGCCTCCATTCTGAACAGTTCCCTTTCTATTACATGTAATTGCTTCAAAAATATTATAGGAATATACTTATTGTATGAAATTGTGTTACAGTATGACATTTTCATATATGTCATTTTTTTGCTCACATTCTCTCCTCCCCCAATTTAGCGTCTCTTGTTACCCCTTCCTACTCCTGATAGTTTCCTATCTCTTCCCAGATACTAACTTTGACTTTCATATATATGTGGTTATTGATTTACAGATGCATAGTTGTCATTCTAAATCTGGCTTATTTGATTAGTTTGATGATAACCAGATCCACATATTTTCTCTGAATAGCATAATTTCTTCATCTTTATGGCTAAAACTCCATTAGGGTGGGAGAGAAAGAGATGACAGACAGACAGATGATCTTGAACAGTGCTTAACGTTGGAGTGTATGTATCTCTGAGGAATGTTGACTTAGATTCCTCTAACTGTATGATCAGTAGTAGAATAGCTGTATAATAATGTAGCTTTTTGAATTTTTCTTTTGAGGAAACTCCACACTGATTTTTACAATGGCCTAACTTTCTTACATTCCTGTAACAATGTGTAAAGCTTCTTTCCCACATATACTTACCAAAATTTATTCTTTGTTTTCTTGAGGATAGCCATTCTGACAGGGTAAGGCAGTATGTCATTGTAAGTTTGACTTGAATTTCCAGGGTGGTTAAACGTGTTGAGCATTTTTATTTATATATACACACTGGTCACTGTAGGGACAAGCCTTCCTGCCAGCCTGGTTCCAGAGCCGCATGAGTCCCAAATGAACACACAGAAGGCTATATTAATTATGAAGCTGTTGGCCTTGCTTGTTTCTTACTGGCTATCTCTGATTTAAGTATTTACTCCATAATTGTTAATTTAAGTATTTCTCTTACTGGAGGGAAGGGTCCAGACTTCTTACCCCTATGGCAGCTACATGATGACTCCCTGTGTTTCTCCTTCCCAGAGTCCTCCTCGACTCCTAGTCCCACCTATCTTGCTACCCTATTGGCCAACAGTGCTTTATTGACACATACACAGGACTTCCCCATCAGGTCACATGTACTTCGTTTGGGAACTGTCCAATTAATTTGCCCATTTGTTGGTTGGGTGTGTGGGGGTTGGGTACTTAGGTTTTGGAGGTTTTACGTATTCTAAATATTAATCATCTATTAAATGTCTGTTGGCCACAGAATTTCTCTCATTCTGTAGGTGGTCCCTTCACACTGTGCCATCCCTTTTGATAATTCTTCTTCTTATTTTTTGAGAATTACTGGTATTCATTTCAGAATTCATTGTCTGTCCTTATATTGTAAAGTGTTTTGCATTTATTCTGAAGTCTTTGGTTGTATTATGAAGTGTTTTCCTGGAGAACCTTCAAAGTGGTGTGTCTTATATCAAAATGTTTGATCCCTTTTCATATCTGCTTTATTCAGATGGAGAAAATTATCTGTTTTGTCATCAATATATTTAATTAATTGCACAGCACTCAAAGGCCCCATGAAGAACTTTCACTCAATTTTATACCATTATGAAAAGTAAGCCTTTATCTGGAGTGCAGTACATATGCACAGATTTCCTTATCATTAAACTTAATCATAAAACATATGTGGTCACGGTAATGTTTCTGAAAGATACTTAGTTTGAATCCATACTTCTCAGATTCCTAAGTGTGACTACTTACTTGTAATACGAGGTAAATAAATATCTGAATTTCTGAATTTAACTTTATGTGTCATTGTATTGATTATTTTAATATTTGGGGTTACTGGTTTAATATTTGTTTACTGGTTCATGTCAACCATAGGTAGAGACATCTTTATCTGTTGCTTACCAGTTCAGTTTGTCTGCATTTCACCTGAAAGTTTTTCATGTTATCTAGGCTCTCAGATATGTGCATGGATGCCTGTACATGTCACTTGAAAATTGTTTATTTTCCCTAGGTTTTCAAACACGTGTGCATGAATGCCTGTAGTTTCTCATAGTTTTATTTTATTATATTTTCAAAAGCTCCAATGTAATTTCATATTTTTTATAGTTTTGCCTTATTTCTTATTTTTTCCAGTCAGTTTTATGTTTTGCTTATTTTGTTAAAGTTACTTTTTAAACAACCATGGTATTGATTTTTGAGTTCTGTTTTTCTGATTTACTTTTGTTATTTTCTATTCTTGTCTTAATTATTTCCTCATATATGCATTCTTTCATATTTAGCTGAAAATTCAATTTGTTACTTTAGACATTCGATTCACCCTATAGAATATTGAATTTATTCACAGAAATAATGCAATATTTTTGGATCAAGCAAACTTTTTTCATGGAAATTAATTCACATTAAAAACAAAATAGTATACTTCCCTTAAGTACTGAAGACTCCATAGCCAGGCTTTGTGGAATATGCCTGTTATCCCAGCTTTGGAGGTGGTGTCTGGACAATTACAAGTTCAAGATCAGCAAGTCTTACTTAGGAAAATCCTGTCTCTAAACAGAGATAAACTAAACGAAGCCTAAAGAACAACAAAACAAACAAACAGACAAAAAAAACCAAGGAACAGCAATGAATCACAACCAACCAACCAAAAACAAACAAACAAGGAACAATGTAAAAGTAGGGGATGTGGATGAATAAAGCAGAACAAGGGGCCAGAAATAGCATGGACATTGATAGTCCCACAGGCATGGTTGAAGTCCCAGATCCACTGTTTTCTTGTCATCTGACTTTGGCACATTCTAAATTTAATGATTCATAGTTTTTATTTGTAAAATAGAAATAAAGACATCTCATCTCTTTATAAGTACTGAGATGATTTCTTAAAAGCACCAGCTAAAGGCTTTACATTTCATGGTCGGTAAATATCACCACCTTCCTTCTCCTTCATATATTTTAAGCAACAATAGGAGAGAGAGAGAGAGAGAAAGAGAGAGAGAGAGAGAGACAGAGACAGAGAGAGACAGAAACAAGAGAGAGACAGAGAGAGAGGACAGACACACAGAAAGAGATAGAGAGATACACAGAAAGAAAGACACACACATACACAGAGAAATGGGGACAGAAATACACAGAGAGATACAGAAGGACAAACAGACAGGAACAGAGAGACAGATAGAGAGATAGAGGAACAGAGAAACAAAGGGACAGAGGAGAGAACCACAGAGAAAGAGAGAGCCAGAGACAGAGGAGAGAAAAAGGGAGACAGAAAGGAAGAAGGAAGGAAGGAAGGGAGGGGGGAGTCTGAGTTACAGATAGGTACAGTATTCATTGAATACTATAAAGAGCTTGACTTGGGGCAACTTAACTCTGTTGTTTCACAGGTGTCTATACATAATATGCAGTCTTCCCAAAGAGGACAAGTATGTGGCTTGGCCGTCACAAAGTGATAGGAACCCTGAGCACATGATTCTAATATCTCACTCTTTACTTACAATACACAGTATTATCCTCTCATTTATATTCAGTTTTAGTTACTCACAGTTGGCCAAAGACTAAAATAGAAAATTCCATAAATTAATATTTTGTACTTTTAAATTACACACTTTTCTGGACATCATGATGAAATGTCATGGGATCTTGACCCAACTTTCATGAGTGTTAATTATCCCTTTGGCCAGATGATCTCTTATATATGATACCCACTTTTTGGTTACTTAGAAATCACAGGGTATCTAGTTTCACAATGTTTGTGGTGCAAGCAAACCTTCTTTTACACGGTCCTGCCCCACACACAAGAGAAGTAATACTGGGCGTTTCATCACAGGATCCTGTCATAATGACTCTATTGTGATAGTTATTTTTAAACTCTTTATCTAGTGGCAAAACTGTAGGCTAAGTATGTTAAATATATAAAAGAACAACAAACATAACTATAGTTCACTGTTTTCTGAGGCACAATTAATTTATTTGGAATCTTGGCATTATTGATACTTTATTTTCATTAACGTGTAAAACAGTATTGTTGGCTACCCTGGCATCTTTGTTAAAAGATAAGAAACGTGAGTTGTTTTGTAGATGCGTGCATTAGGACCAGGCTCTACAGCTTTGCAGCTTGATCATTTTGTGGGTAACATCATGTACAATGAGCAAGTTATATTTAGGTACATGTACAGACTTGCATATGTGTATCTAACAATAATTAGTGAAAAAGGAGGCCACGAATTTGAAGGAAAGCAAGGAAGAATATGTGAGAGAGTTTGGAGTGAGGAAACGCAAGACATAAACTGTGTGATTAATATTGGAGTCTCAAAAATTAAGGAAATAATGTAAAAAATAGAAACTAGGAGATGTGAAAAAACATAAGCTCCAGCCATTATGTGGGCAAATGAGTACAGGGAGTGTCGAAAGCATGACTGTAGGGATCTGCGAACAGTTTTCCCCGTTCTTATTTCTCTTTACCACCTTCTGTTCCAGAAAACCGTGAGGGGTACTATCAGGCTGCTTCTAGTGAAGGCAACTCATTCCTTTTCCTGGGACACTTTCTTCAGAAGACCAACGCACATCCCGTTTGCTCAGATATAACCCCAAATTGAAAGAGTTCTTCTAGAGGGGACGTCATCAGTCTCGCCAGGACTGGTAAGAGCATAAAAATACCTCGCTATCTAATGACATGACACGCTATCTAATGACATAATCTGAAGGATTTTTACTTTCTTACTGATTGGAAAGGTCCATCTGAAAAAAAAATTATCGACACCTTACTTGATATCTTTATCAGTAGTTAAGCAAAGGCTGATCTATTTGAAGGTGTTGTAGTGCGTACATAAAGGAACACAGTTAACAGTTACTGTGAGTAGAGATTCCTGTGAAGCATTCTTCCTTGTAAACATGTGATACAGTTTTATGAAATCCATAGTTACTCTGTAAAGTCAATAGCTGCAAAATAGGAAAGCAATTTCTTTCTTTTGTGTTTATGTGTGTTTTTATTTTACTTATAAATAACATTCTTTCATTTATTTTACATACCAACGGCAATTTCCCCTCCCGCAGTCCCCCCACTCTTCCAACACTCTACCCCCCCATTTCTACTCCCCACCCCTTCCACTAGTCCTCTTTCTCTGTTCAGAAAGGAGCAGGCCTCACATGGGTTTAAGCAAAGCATGGCTATGATGAAAATGTGTAATTATCTGTACACCAATTGTTTCTTCCTTGGGTTTCCCTCCTTGTATTGCTAGTATCTGTAACTTATTCTCAAGTTCGAGATATTCTGTTATAATACATAAAATCGCCAGATACTCCTACCAGGGTTAACTCTCAGAGAACTGGGTCTGGGAACAGAATGAAGTGGAACCAGATGGTTGACCAGATGTCTACTGTGGGACTCCCAGGGGAGGAGGGTGAAGGTGAATAAGGATGGCTCTGCCTCTTTTAGACACACGGTGGCTTCTTGAGACCAGAAGCCTAGGCATAAATAAAAACCATCGATGCCTCACAGCATGAAACCAGTGGTTAGATGGATGACAGGACCTGAAAACCATCCAAAGGGTTTCCTTGCCAAGCATACAAGTTATTCTTCATCTCTTGTGTCTGAGACTTGGGATCTAAATCGGTACCTCTGGGACACACGACAAAAAGCAACTGACTTTGTAGATGGGGGGACAATCTCCTGAGGTCCACTTTCTTCTACAGTGTCCAACAACTTTTCATATATTGTTTGCATGGCAGTGAGGGGCTTATTTCCTCCAAGTTTACTCATAAGAAAAGGCCTAGAAAATGGGATCTGAGAGGTTGAACCTGTGTAAATGCCACTATTCACAGCATGGTGACTGATAACATTCTAGATCAAATCAGGGGTTCTAGTTTGAATTCTGACCCTGATACCTTCTGGGCATGACATGTAGGGTAGTTCTGAACATTCAATAAACTAATTTATAAATAAAATCTAATAGTAGGTCTGTTACTCAATGAGTATTCGTTAACTAGGCATTATTGTACTAAGCCAATGAACAAATATTTGAAATTATCTTTTTAGGCTAATTGATCTTGAGCCTAATGTGGTTTTCCCTATGAAGACTTAAGTTTCTCATCCAAAAACATTATTATGTCGCATTTTCCTATTGCAACACATCACTAGAGTTCTCAAGGGTAGATCTGGGAGTTTTAAATATGATGAAAATATGTGTGAGTATTATTATAGTTTAGACTTTATCATCATTCCTGTCATTCCTAACATCTTGATTTACTGAGCAGTATCTAACTTTTCTAAATCCCCTTGTCCTTGAAACAAGGGCAGTAGAGTATTTATCCCAATTGTCACAAATAATAAATGGTACAATCCACAGTGGATGCCACAGAATTAATAACTCTGGTGAGTCACAGTGAGTATTACTATCATAATTGTTATAATTATTCTTTAATACGTGCTCAGCTGCCTTTGCTGTGATTACTGCAATAGGTCTCATGTAGCTCAGGCTAGACTCACATTTCAGGTGTGCCACCACAGCCTAGCGGTTGTTTCCAGCATTTAATTTGTGAAACTGAACACACGCATCCGGCAATGTTTTTAATTTCGCGTTTGAAACATGGTGCTCCATCATCATTTAGACCCTTGATGCAGTATGTTTATGTTAAGCCAAAATTTCATCTTGTGATGCTACTAAATCATTTTTGTGGGAAACTACTTACAAGCCTTCCAAATGTTATCATTTCCAAAGGAAATCATAAAAAATTGATTTTTTAAAGCGACCTTTACACTGTGGTTCATAATTGCAGATTTTTCCAGTTTCATTCTTATGTAGAACCTCAACAATGACTCAACCTTCAAGGTCATAAGATAAACAGTCAGTAGGCATGATATCCCATAGTTCACTACCCCTCCTCTAATAGTCTAATGTGGCAGTGAGTTTTGTCTACATGATGTTGCACACTGATAATCTGATTCTATATTCTCACCTTAAGTTCTAAAAGACCATGGTGGCCAACACATAGATGGTTTTCACACACACACACACACACACACACACACACTTACACACACACTTACACACACACTTACACACACACTTACACACACACTTACACACACACTTACACACACACTTACACACACACTTACACACACACTTACACACACACACACATACTTCCTTCTGGATAAAGAAGAGAATGTAGGGCTAGAGGGAACCTAAATATGATATGTTATATATGTATATTCCACTAGCCCAGATCATACAAATGAATAGAGAGGAAATAGAAGCAATACCACTAGAGTCAAGAATGACACCTGGGCTATCCAATGTCCTCAGTCCTTTTTAACACTGTGCTTGAAGTACTAGATGCAAATAAGGCAAGAGATGGTTTTTTAAAGAGATAGATATCAAAGGGATGCAAATAGGGAGATAAGTTTAACTGTACTTGTTTTCAGATAAAATGATACTATACATTAAAGATTTTAACAATTTTACCAGGAGATATGGTAAACAAATTCAGCAGTGTGGAAGGATACAGATTCAGTCTGCAGAAATAAATACCTTTTTTTTCAAACCAGCAACAGTCAAACACAGAGAGAGATCATGGACACACCCCAATTCATAATCGCCTCAAAGAAAATAAAATATCTAGAAATGAGTCTAATCAAGGACGTGAATGACCTTTACAATGAAAACTTTAAACCTCTGAAGTAAGAAATAGAAAAGGACACTAGAAAATGGAAAGATATCCCATGATCATGGATTAGCAGAATTAATATTGTAAAACTGAGCAGTCAACCTAAAACCCATTACCAGTTCAAGGCAGTCCCAATCAAAGTTCCCATCTCATTTTTAGAAGAAATAGTGTGAAAAATTCATTCAGAGTTCTATAAAAGACCCCAGAGAGCTAAAACAATCCTGGGAAAACAAAACGAAAACATTGCTGTAAGGATTATCACTTGAGATCTTAACAAGTATTACAAAACCTTAGTAATAAAAACAGTATAGTCCTTGTACAGAAATCAGACATGTCAACCAACAGGATAAAAACTGAAGACCCAAACATGAGTACACACACTCTCAGCCACTTGATATTTGATGAAGATTCCTAACAACATACTCTGGAGAAGAGAATGCATCTTCAGAATGAAATTAGAGCCATGTCTATTATTGGGAACACAAGCCAACCCTAAGAGGATCAGAGGCCTATATATGAAACCTGAAACATTGTCACTTCTAGACGAGAACATAGGCAGCTCCTTACAGGATACGTCGGAAAGGACTTCCCGAATAGGACTTCCAGGAGTTAAAGCCAACAGTTGCTAAATGGGACTTCACTGTTCTAAAGAGCTTCTGCTAAAGCAGCAATCAACCAGGTGAAGGAGAAGCCCACAGAATGAAAATCTTAGCCAAACAGACATCTGATAGAGGATTATTCTCCAGAATGTATAATAAATAGAAAAATCAAAGAGTAAAAAACAAATACAGAATCCATTTTTATTTTGTTTTGGTTTTTATGAGACAGGGTTTCTCCGTATTGTTTTGGAGGCTGTTGATCCAAGCCTCGAATTCACAGAGATCCGCCTGCCTCTGCCTCCCGAGTGCTGGGATTAAAGGCGTGCGCCACCCCCGCCTGCAGGATCCATTTTTAAAACCTGGCCTGTTGACGAAGACATCATACGCTCCAGAAACAGGCCCCAGAGGCCCCTGAGATGGAATTGAAAGCCTCTTCACTGAGAACTAAGCTTTCATAGTACCAGGGGTGTCATGCAAGTTTCCAGAGGAGGAAAACAACCAATCTATGACATCTATGAACACAACGGAAGCTATCACGGAGCCTAATTCTAAGGGTGCAGTAGTGGCAATCATGTCTTGATAGCAATCCAAAGGTCCGTAATTGGACCTAAGCCCTGACCAACAGAAGGAGCCATACTAGAAACCTGGTACTGGAATCCTAGCCAACTACCCAACAAGTGAAGTCACATGTCATGGAAGAGAACCTACAGCTGTCACTTTACTAAATTACAACTATAATCCATAACTACATTCTAAAATACGAGTCCTTATACCCAAAGGTAACTGTAGTCCTTAGCCCTCATCAAGGAAAATTATTCACTTCCCAAAAGTGTTATGTGATGTTTTCTTAGCATCCATCCTGTCTTTTCATTTAGTCTCACTTCTACCTGATGCAAAGACTTGTAATAGGTTCATCATTTCGTTGCATTGAAAATCTGACAGTAAAATGAGCCAGAGGAGAGAAATAAGAATTCTTGTCAAAAAAGAATGGTTCAAAAACTTCTTTCACCTTTAAATCTTTATTTTAATGTAGAATCTGGGTACACCAGAGGAAAATGGATCCAGTGAACCAAAATTACTGAATATTAGGGGGCAGGAAACTGAGTATGTGTGTGTGTGTGTGTGTGTGTGTGTGTGTGTGTATACCTTGTACTTCACACACGTGGGGCAGAAGCTCTACCAATAAATTTCAACTAAACCCCAATGAATTCACTTTCTAGCCTGTCTGAACATTAGGATAGTTTTCTGTTTAAAATCACTGCAATACATCATTGAATAAAATTATCTAGTTTGACAATGTCTTTTTGAAGCTGAAGACTCTATGAGAATAATCCAGGTGCATGTGGCTATTAGCAGTACTACATGGGGATTCTTGTTAAATGAATGCTGCAGTTTCAAGTATGAAGTTCAGTTAAACTTTTTATAGAATTCCAAAGGGAAGCATTTTCTGCAGTCTCTGCATCATGCATAGTTGTAGTTCCTGGTCAATGTTTGTGTGCCTCTTCTGTCTGGTAATCAGTGGTGTGGCCTCATTGCAGAACTTGTTCCATCAGAGTAAATCTTAGTTTTATCTTTCAATATTTCAATACAAAACATTAAGTTCATGGTGTATTTCTGAGTCTTGAAGTTTTAGAATTCATGACATTAGTATCTGTGAAGTTTTGGACGGTGGGGGTTGGGGATTTTTGTTGTTGTTGTTGTTTTTGTTTTCTTTTGGGGGACATAATCTAACTATGAAGACCTGGCTAGCCTGGTGTACACGCTGACTTGGAACTAATTTCAACTTCCTCCTAAGTGTTGTGATTACAGATGTGTGCTACCATGTCTGGCTTGTGTCAGTGGATTTTTAAACAAGAATAATTTCTAAAAAGCCTGTGATTTTAGTAGATCTGATAAATAGCTTTTGGTATACTAGGAAACAATAATCTATTTATTGTGACGAGAGATCTCGAAATATAGAGAACCACAGTGAGTTCTCGACTCTCACCCAGAGTAGGGATTGTTCGTTAGCAGATCCACCAAGGCAAGATGCTTTGTCACAGTTCCTCTCCCCCCACCACACTGAAGACCTCTGTGGGAAGATCTCTTTCACGGAAGCTATTGTGCCCCCGAAGCCCACTGAACAGAGACGTCTGGGTGGCACTTCAGTTTTCAATGGTTGTTCCTCATATTAATGTTTAGATGGCCCAAGATCATACGGGGGAGCACCTTTCCTTCCAGAAGGATAGTTATCTTTACCTCAGCACCTAAGGTCTCCACACACCTTGTTTTGTCATCGTGATCGGTAGACAGGGACCAATACCTAAATAATAACTCTAGGGCTCTCTTTCCTATTCCAGGACAGCAGGGTTGCTTGCAATAAGCCTAGTGTACACTGACCTCCAGGTCTTCTTCCCTTCCTGTTACAAGGTAGAATTACATTAAGAATGCTTCCTACAATAAAAAACAAAACCAAAGTTCTACAGAATCGATGGGCCACCAGTTTTTCTGCATGAGCAATATCATTGTATTGCTAGCAGGCAGTATTTAAATAAGAAATGAAAACTTGTCCCTGAATGATTAAGGTCGATGAAGGAGACGGTAATTTATGGGGCTGGGGTCAACACCCAGACTTGTGTGAGCCTGAATTCCAGGCTCTTATGTACTTACACATCCCTAAGCTCACCATTAGAGAAATACATGTTTGGCAGTGTTTTGTGCCACTATGACCAAAAACAAGAGCAGAGCAACTCACGTGAGAAACATTTGTTTGACTCTCAGTTGCACAGTCCTTCAGGGCTGAAAGAGTGTGCTGGAGAAGCTGGAGAAAAGTAGAAGCAGAGAGAAAGGTAACCACAGGAACAGGTGAGGCCAAGACAGGACTCCCAGTAACAAATCCCAGGGTCGTACTTCCTCAGACGTGGGCCAGTCTCGTACTTTCCAGTTACCTCTCACTCGTTAAAGGATCCTTTAGATAATATCCGTACTCACACAAGTCTCTCAGTAAACAGCATCAGAGACTGCCCTCCTTCCCCAGAAAGGTGCCTTAACACCATCCTAGCAGAGTGTCTCTGCCCGGTAGATAACAGTGAAGAGTAACCACCATAGCCTTTTGTCTGCAGAATATTAAATGAATGTTCTGTCTTTGTTAGTCGGACACTCTGTGTGCATAAACTGTTTAGCGTGTGTAATGAGTTATTGTCACAGATACTTTAAAATATGGAAGTTGGTAAGGCATTTTCAAAGCTCTGGTTTCAACTTGAAGCTATTTATATATAATAAATGCCTTTCCCCCCACCCTCCCCGTCATAATAAATGTCCAATCAGTGCCTTAGTGACCTATAAGAGGAGGCATAAGGGAAATAATGCATTTGCATGATAATCTATGAAATTCTTCTTCCTTGTATTAAGAAGTGCTGACCTCCTGATCTAAGATTATTTAACATCTTATTCATTCAACTCCTACTACTGATCATGTTGTCATTTTAAATGATACAAGCATTAATTTATAGTTTCCTTGTGGATTTTCAGGGAGACTCTCTCTGATCTGCTGTGTTGTTATTCTTGGTACCTTCCTCAGTCCTTAAGAATAATAGCCACTGGATAAATAAGATTTTGAATGAGTTATAGATAAATATAATCTGACACGCACGCAAGGGTCACTTAACAAGCCACAGTTATAATGAATACTAACAGCCAATGTTTTACATTTCAAATCTGGGTAATTGTGTGATTTTTTTTCTTAAACACAAGGAGCAAATTGATTTTTTTTCTTCCTGTTATCTTAAAACGTTCAATAGAAAGACAAAAACTTTGTCCCATTTCATAGTTTTCAACTATTTTTTATAATATATTGGTTTTCAAACACAGATAATTTAAAAGCAAAGAGAATGTGTGATGTGATAGACATAAAATATGACCACTGATAAAAGATACCATAGTAAGAATGATGCAAAGTATAGCACTTTTCATCTCAACTGGGAAATAGCTGAATATCTCCAGTGTAAGAAAAACAGACTGTTTTACTCAACCATTTCAGGTTTCCTAATTATGATTTAAGTATACATCTGTAACTTTCAGTTCCTAGAACTAAAAACTATTACAAAGACAGTATAAGCATGCATTTCCTTGTATGCTTAGTATTTAAAGTCTACTGCACTATAAGAATCACTCATTCTGACAACCTGTGCATTAGAGGCTAAATGTCAATCATGACTAAGTAGAAAATCTACCACCCAGTTCAATCAATAAATGAATGATTCTTATAATTGTCTTTGCAATACTTTTCAATTCTAGGAACTATGATGTAGGGAACTGTTAGCCTCTCAATGTGTCATATATCAAGTTACCACTTTCTTTCTACATACTATGTTGGTAATATGTTTTAGACTGTATATTAACTCCAAGCCATTTGTTATCTGAAAGCAAAAAGAAAAAAAATCACTACAATTGTTCCTTTAGGCTGCTTTGTCCAGATCAACTGTTGGTACTAATATGCGGTGTAGAACAAAGGAAAGCAGACATTAGGTCTTAAATTACCCATTGACCGTGCTCTGATTCAGAACAATATTTGCCATAGACCATGTCAGATCATTTTGTTAGGGGGGCATAGGTCCTCTGGTATGATAATTGAAGAATCTTTTATGAAATATTCCCCAGGAATTTACCAGCCCTAAGGGAAGCTGTACTCTTTTTGACTAAACATCCCTGTAGCCCACTTGCTGCCCCTTATGTTCATGCTATGCATCTATTTCATCCCTGTCTTTCTACCTTTTACAGCTCAGGGACCCCCTAAGTATAATTTCTGCAGACCTCCCAGACTGGTCACCCAGAGCTATGTAAATTGCTTTCCTCATTCCCATCAAAATATACAAAATATGTAACAAAGGGAATTTAAGAAAAGACGGATTTATTGGATCATATGTTGACCTGTAAGGTGCAAAACCATGGTGGCAGTCACTCCTGTTGCATCCTCATGAAGTACCTTGGTTCCTGGTTTTAAGCTCACTTTATTTTTATTCAGGCCAGGACCCCAAATCATGGAATAGTCCCACCCATATTTAGGGTGAATCATCCAATGTCAAGTAACTCCATCTAGAAACTCACTCAGGGATGTGCTCAGATGTTTGATTCTAGGAGATCCTAGGTCCCATCAAGTTGATAATTCATCATCAGAAGGGCTGACTTAGACTCTCCTTGGACTGTAATAGGTTCCTGAAAAATATCTGACAGATTTCACTGGAATCTGTTGTTTGTATGCAGTTCGGTCAGCAGTAATGGGAACAATGGGCTGTGTGGAACACACATGAACTCATTTTAATGCAGATATGTGACTAAAGCACCTAAGGAGGTGTGAAGAGGGATGTTCTCACCAGCACCTACTCATTAACATACCAGGATGTACATAGTTTGCATATGGTTTACATTGGTGGCTTTTATTCCAGAGGTTGACAGCTCATCTCTTGATATATCAGTTTGTTCCCCAAGTGGAAGTAGAAACCAACCAGTAGTTACTGTTCTGAATCATGAAAATATCACAAGTGATTCACAGCATATGCACACTTTAAATACCTGCATGTAATAAGATACTGATAGAATTTTAATTCAGAAGCTCAAGGGCATTTACATATATTAAGACACCCATAGCATTTCAATTGCTAATTTCTTCTTTTAAAGTGCACTTTGCACAAAATGTTTCAGAGTGTTTGGGTTTTGAAAACTTAAAATAGAAAATGAATAACTTTGATTTCGGGTTTTTGCATTCTCAAGTATAGTAGTATACAGTTATTCCTCAGTGTCCATGGGTTCCGGTTCCAAGACACCTTTTCCATCTCCAGACCTTGAGATGCTGATGCTCCTTATATAAAACAGTACAGTGTGTGCATCAAACCTATTCAACCCTTGCAGGGGGGTATTCCTGATCATGTCTTGATTACTTATAATGCAGAACACAGTATTACTAGTGTGTTGTTTAGGTAACAATGACAAGAAAATCTGTATTTCTTTTTATGGTTTTATTAATACTTTGATAAATTCATTGTCCTTTGAACATTTTTACACCCCTTTTTCCTATCTTCCCCCAAGATCCTCCCCATTCCACACCCACTCAACTTTGTATACTCCAATTTTTAACTCAATGAATCCCATTAATGTTGCCTACGTACTCTGAATGTGTGGCTATACACTGGAGCATGTAAGGCCAATCAGGGCCATACTCTTAAAGAAAATTAATAATGCTATGTAATTCTTCAAGTATGTTAGATACACAGTTGGTGGGTATGACGATTATTGACAATTGTCAAGAAAATCTGAAATCATCTGGGAGACAGGCCTCTCGGTGTTCCTGGGGGGCGGTGTCATATGTTACATGTATAGCTTTAATTGGTATAGGAACACCCATCATTTTAACCCCACTCCCTGACTTGGATCCTGGCTGCATCAAGGGAGAAACGTGAGCAGCTGTAGGTGTCTACAGTTCTCTTTTCCCACTAAGGATGCAGGGTGGCAAGCGCCTCCGGTTCCCGTTGACTTGATTTCCCCTGCCCTACTCTAAAATGCAACCTTCTCTCCTGAGGTTGCTTTTGTCAGAGAAACAGCAACAGAAGAGGAATGAATATCATTGGATTTGTGGGCAGGGTCCACATTTGGAGAGCCAATAGTAAATGCACAGACTTGGGGTTTGGCATATTGCTCTTGAGAGAAACTGTGTCTCTTTGGTCAACGTGGCTTTATGGTTTTTGTGTGGCTTTCCAGAGCCAGGTAATGCAGTAAGGCTTCTAATTTCAGTCCCAATTTTCCTACTAATGTTTAACTCCAATAACTGAAGTCCAGGTAAAGAAGGCCTTTTTGTTATGGTGAGGCTGGTTGGCTTTTTGAGCAGTTAAATTCTGGGTGTACAAATTCTATTAACTTTATTGTGTACAACAATGAGTCCGTTGCTGAAGGCCCAGGGGTAGCTCCTGTTTTTTGCTCCCTCTTTCAGTGTTGTGAAAGGCAGTGTGAGATAAGAACAACTTTATCACTCTTTGGCTTTTGAGCACATTTTTATTTTTGCTCTCTAGGATGCCTTTGAAGTCAACCACAGAAGTCTCTGTGTTCCTATTTTGGACATTCTTACTGTTTAGGAATCTTGCCTACTGGGATGTTTATTGCTTAGTGGACCAGAGTCTTTTCCTTTATGTATTAACTGTGCAGTGCTTTATGCAACCCAACTGTAGCCATTTGATCTATTATACCGGCAGAGAAATTCTTAAACCAAAGATTAGTTTTGAGTAGTGTTATGGCCTTGATACATTAACTACCTGGAATGATATATAAATTGACTTTCAATTCTAACAGTCATACAAAGCAACTACAAATTACAGGTTGTTCTAAGAGCAAAGCAAAGTAACTCAGGACTCATGGTAATTCCTATTTTTAAGGTGTACCAACCACGAACTTGTGTTACCACATTTCTTTTGATAAACTCTTATATAAATGCTATTAAAGTGCTGCCACAAAAAGGTCAGTTTATTCCTTGTCACAGATACAAAGGCATCAGATGAACATAAATACAAATATCTCACTTTTGTATTCAGTTTGGAATATCTTTTATATATGGGGGCAGTAATGAGTGGAGTCAAAGAAAATTATTATTGGTTTGGGTTTTTATTTCGGTTCATCTGATGACATAGTCTATTGTAAAATACACACACATTCATTACTCTCTATATTGACACAGCACTTCTCAAAGGGGCTGGTTTGGGCCAATGGAATGTTCATAGAGCATCATTGAGCATGCTTGTACAATGGGGGTTGCCCCTTGCCTGTTTTAGAACCATCATGGAACCTAATAGATGGTGAGGGGTATGTGACCTTATCACTAGACATCTTCCAAATCTGTCTGCAAGAAGATATGCACCAGGAGACCTGTCATACCCTCAACTGCCTTTCAAAAGCCAAAGCTATTTTTTTTGCTGGATTGGTGACCCCAAACTCAGGCCCGAAAAGTACTTGACAAAATCTGGAGCAAGCTAAATGGATTTTACATTAAACTCCTGGACACAGGATTGGTTTACTAAACAAGTGCTAATTGATACAGGAGATGGAAGCAATCCATTTGTCATAAGAATGGAGATGGGAAGCTGAATGAGCATTGCTAGGCTAGAATCACTACACTTTTTATGAATGATTAAGCTTTTAAAATAGATGGAGAAGTTGAGTTAGAAGAGTTTAGTTTTAAGTTCGTTTTAAAAAATAGGACTTGTATGATTAGAAAAAAAACATTATAGGTAATAAACACAGTCATTGGGTCTACCACGGCTGAGACGCCAGCAGTAAAACAGTGCTTAAATGCAAAGCCTCACTTTACATTAGATCTGGTAGAATTTCTCAGACAATGAAGCATCCCCTACTGGATTGCAGGTTACCTATCACCCAGGCTGTTGCAGTACATGCTACAGAATAGAAAGGTGAGGCTTTCAAATACCCCATTGTTATGGTTGTTGAATCTACCCCTCTCCTCTACCTACATTAAGGGAAGAGTTGAATTTCATTACACTATTTGGAGAAAGCCTAACAAATCAGTTTTGAAATGTTAAGTATTTATTATTTGCTGTTTTCACTAAAGCAGTCTCTGCAGTCATTCAGACATGCTTTTATATTAAAAATGAGGAACCAGGAGAGAAAATAATGTGACTTTTCTCTTGTTTCCTCCTCTGTCTTATAGTGTACAACATGCTATTCCTTTCTACTCAGATGGTAAACACATAATGTTATTTATAAGTATCTGAAAAGACAGTTGCAGTTTGAGGGTTGATGTAACTCATTAATTATGCTATAGCCAATCAAAAGTACCATAACTCTTTGCCTGTTAACCGTATAAGTGTCTGTGCTAAAATTTAATAATATGTTTTTTGTCTCCCCTGAAGTCTGACGTTTTGGGTAACAGCTACACTCTCTTGATCTTGGTCTGAAATGTGAATTTTCTGGCCCGGCTAGGTTCCCCCCCCCCACTTCAGCTACAAATGAATACACAAGACGTATATTAATTAGGAAATGGTTGGCCAGTGACTTGGGTTTCTTATTGGATAGCTCTGTCTTAATTACTAATCTTTTTCTATAAATCTAAGTATTTCCTTTGGTTTTGGCTTACTGGGAATACAGGACCTGCAACTCCTTTGCCTGCTACATCTCCACAGAGAAGAGAAGAGCATGATTTCCTGTTTGTCCCTGCTTATATTCTGATTCTGCCCAGCTACATCTCTTCCTATCTGTCTTTGCAGACCTCCAGGCCTCTATAGTTAGCTAGTGGCAGTTTCTGCCCAGCTATGTCACTTCCTGGAGTCACATGATGACACCTTTCTGCCTACACTTCCCAGAATCCTCCTCATATCCTAGTCCTACCTATCTTACTGCCCTATTGGCCAGCAGTATTTTATTCATCAGCCAATAAGACAAACATATACACAGAAGAACATTCCCCATCATTGGTCAAAGAGTTATTCCACAGCGAAGTCCTCCTTATATCCTAGTTAATTTTCACTTTTGCTCTTTATAGCTCTACACTCATTTTCTTTATTGAACTTCTTGTAGGACACCTTTGCACAAAGTTTATGATGAGATAACTGTCTTCCACAATGAATTTTAGCCTCTTAAGTGTAGCCACCAATAGCTTCTGATGTGTAATTTCATGTCAGGATGGAACTGGGTGCCTGGCACAGGGGTTGAATCAATGTCTCTGGAAAGGTGAAGCTATTGAAGGGCTGTCACTTCTGCACACCTGCAATATCAGGTTAAATGCTCACAAGGAAAGTTACAAAGGGGACTGTGTTCCAGGCATAGCCCAGATCTGTTACCCCAAAAAGAAAACAAACAAACATACAAAACAAAAAAAAAACAGAAAAGGAAAATGATCCAGAATTTAATGGTTTCCCATGGAGAGTTGGAAGGTCAGGGGAGCAATCAGTTTTTGGTTTTGTTAAGTAAAAAGGATGTATTAGTAGAGAAAGAGAAGAAACTATGTTATTTCCTCAGTTCCTGTCCTGAGCCTCAATGTCTAAATTCACTGATCTGTACAAGGCCTGTGAAGCAGGTGGGGTGGGAGTGCATCAAGAGGCTGAGGCAGTGAGCCCATGACGGGGTTGAGCAAGGAACTAAAAATAAGAAGACCAACATTAGTACGCATGCAAGTATTCATCTAACAAAATCTATAACAGCTAGGTAGATCTCAGGGCAAGGGAAAACAGAAAAACTTCATAATGATGAAAAAACATCAGTTCATCAAAAAGGATGCTGTGATCCTAAATGTGTCTGCATCTCGTGGCAGGCTGCCACAACCCAGCGAGCAAAACCTTGATAGAACTAAGAAGAGAAATGATGAACTAAAAGTTCAGCACATCAGACCTAGTAATGGATGGAGCAAGAAGAAAAATGTGGTAAATGTATACAAGACTCAAATAAACGGAGAATCAAAATGATCTGCTTATACACAGCTACAACCCGCAGGGTGCAAACATCTAGAACACATCTAAAGAGAGAACATATTCCGGGGTTTGAGACAGATCTCATTAAATTGTTCAAAGTGTCATCTGTGACCTGGAGGAGCTGGTAGAAAGTGGTTATAGGACAACACCTTGAAATTTTTGCAACTTCTTTTGGATTGAACAATACATATTTCGATGATCCATATTTCACAGAAAAGTCAGCAAGTATTTTTGAATGGGCTAAAGACGAAATCACTGCCAAACAAAATGGGTATCGTGTGACTGTGTAACAGAGGCTGTATTTGTGCATGGGATGCTTATGCTAAAATTTTTTTAAAGTATCCAGTAGGCGACCTAAATATGTACCTAAATTACTACACAACAAAACCAGAAAACTCACAGCAAGCAGAAACAAGGAGATCACAAGCCCAGGCCAAGAAGTGGGTTGAATATAAACAGAAAAGCAGCCAGAGGTTAGTGGGAGAGGGGGCATTTCTTGAGAGGAGTCAATGCAGCTGGAAGGTCCATAGCCGTACCACTGATCAGGTCTTAAAGGAGAACCAAATCGATGTATCAAGACCGGGCGCCACTACAGAGTTCACGGGAATAAGAAGGACAGCGAGGGCATACTAAACATCTGCAAGCCTGTAAATCCGACGATTACAGTTAAGTGGACAGTGTTTTCGAAAAACAAATAAAGCTCTGAGTTGACGAAATTGGTAAGTGATGAAAAGCCCAGCGTGTACTGCGGATCTCAATTGATTTCATAAAACCTCCGTGAGTTCAGTCTAAAACAAAGAGAAATTGCCGATCGTACAGGCAGCCTCGCAGAAAATTAAAGGAAGAGGTAGTGTTTTAGTCTGCTACCCAAACCAAGGACATGAGGGCAAACGAAAATGACAGATCAGTGTTACTCTGTTCCAATAATAATTAGACACAAAAACAAAGTGTTGTTTATAATCAGATAAAAATGCTGAGATGCATGGGCTGGAGGGATGGCCCAGTTGTTAAGAGCACTGACTTCTCTTAGAGGGGACCTGGGTTTGGCTCACCCTACCAGTTCCCATAGGACCCAATGCCCTCTTCTAGCCCCATGGACACTGGATATATGGAGTGTGCTTACATACATACAGTCAGAACACTCATGCCCTTAGGATTATGAAAATTGGTGGTTCACGCTAGCGCTCAGTGGTTAAGGTCACTGTTCCTCTTCTAGAGGACTTGAATTCAGTTCCTGGCTTCCATGTCAGGTTGTCTATAACTCCAAGGAACCTAATTCCTCTGGCCCTTATGAGTGCTTACACTCATGTGGGAAAGTTTATGTGTCCATGAACTTAACACCGTGTTCATGTTTTCTACACTAAATCTACAAAATCTGAATTTTCAAAATAACCAAGCGGTAGCATAGTATTACCTGCCACTAGACCTAAAGACTCACTGTTTATAAGACTTGTTGAAAGTGTACAATGCATGCTTATAGATTGATGAATGTCTATTGTAAATGTGATAATGCTCATTTTTAAAATCAAACGAATTTTAAAGATAAATATAAATGAATATTATGCTATTTAACAATTGGATATCTCTTTTGGTTTAAAAAAATCAAATCAATCATGATCATTGTCTTATGTCAGACTCATAAATTAGCTCACACCATGTCATAGTTCTAAAAACCTGTACTACTTAGAAAAGGAAAACACAAGCAATGGACTCAGACATCCTAGACCTGGAGACAAAATTATGTAAGAGCTCTTAAATTTAAGAAGACGATCTGATTCAGAACAGTATGTATGTGCAAATGATTTGAATAAATTCATCATTCATGGTGTATGAACAGTTAGGAAACAGATGGATAGATGCTCAATGCAGTTAGTCATTACAGAAATGGAAATGGAAATCACAGTGAAATACCACTTCACCTTCACTGGTATAAAGACTGACAAATGCCGAAGGGCCTGTGATTGACCAGAAATTGCAGCATGGTAGACAGAATGCCCACTGTGGCAGCCTCTTTGAAATCAGTTTTAGTTTCTTGTCCAGGAAGGTAGTACCATGTGGCACATCTACCCCACTGTTGGATATCTCTCCAAGGGAAGTTAAAGTATACATTTATACAAAATATATTCAGATGTTCTTGGAAGTTTGGTTTGCAGTTGTCAAAAGTAAGAAATACACTTGGATTTGTAGTGTTAAAATTGAATGTACTGGAATGCTAGCCACCACACAATGAAGCGTATTACTGATTCACAGGACAACATAACATGTGCCTCAAAATAATTTTGGAGGAAATTTTTTGTTACTACACTATGCACCATAAAGTCATTGACCAGAGAGGGACAAAAGACTTTATGGACATGTATATTGCACAGAAGGACTATAGGTCCGTTTTATCTCTGATTTCATCTTCTCTGGTCTCAATTACAACCAACTGTGGTAGGAAAATACTAAGTGCAGAATTGTGTAAATGAAGGGTTTATACATTTTAAACTGCTGCTCAGAACAACACACAGTTTAAAATAACATCTATTATTATCTATAATGACTTTGTTAATTTACGACCTCATTAGCGTCAGCTGTCAACTTGAGTCAACAGAGGAGAGAGTCCCAATTGAGTGATTTCACAGATCAAATTGTCAAGGACTACATCTATGAAGGATTATCTTGATTGCCAACTGGTTTGGAAGGGCCTGGTCCACTGTGGGTGGTACCACCCCTAGGCAGTTGGAGCTGGGCTGTGTAAAAAAGCTAGCTGAGCCTGAGGCAGAGTACTCCTCCATGATGAAGTGTGCCCTGGAACTGTAAGCAAAATACACCTTCTCCTCCAAGAGTGGCTTTCAGTCTCTTGTTTTATTATAGCAGCATAAATTAAGCTAGGACAATTTACATCCCCACCAGCATCTCCTAAGTGTTTGTTTGGCTACATATCTTCTTCATTGTGGAACTTTGGGGTTTGGTAACAGCTAGTCTAACATCAAGCGGGGATGTTTCATGTTGTGTAAAACTGTTATCCTGGTAGATACTGATCACTATTTTTCCACAAGTCTGTTGGCCGTTCATATGTCTTCTTCAGAAACTTTCGTTTTAAGTTCTTTGTTGAATTTTTAACCCATCTATTCTTTTTCCTATGAGTTGAGTTCCTTATATGTTTTGTATTTAGCCATATGCTTGTCATTTGAACATATTTTCTGAGTTTGTAAGCTGTTTCTTTAGTATTTCACTCTCTTTTCAAAGGCTTGCCAGCTTGCCCCACTTGCCAATTATTCACTCTTGTAGGTTGTGCCTGGGGGAGTCATATAAACAACTTGCCTGGAGCAATGCCTGGAAGAAGTCCTGTGTTTCCTTTCCTAGTTGCTTTGTAGTCTTAGTTCTTCCATTTAAATCTGTAATACACTTGGGGGTGAGTTTTACATGAAAAGCTTTGACTAAGAAATCAGAGAACTAAGCAAAAAGAAATCGAATGATTCAATAAGGCCTATGGAATGAGCAGTTTTCAAAAGATGAAATGTAAATAGTCAGTAAACATATGCAAAAATGTTCAACCTCAATGGCTATCAAAATAATGCAGATTAGCCTGGGTAGTGCTTGGTGATAGAGAACTTCCCGAGCAAATGCAATGTCCAGGGTACAATTCGTGACACACCAAAACCAGAAAAAATACACATCAAAAGTGAGTCCATCCTACCACACGCATACTGTTTATCATTACGAGAACAAAGGACAACAATAGCCATAGTGTGTGACAAAAGTGAGCCCTTATATACAAGCAGTGAGAACTGTAAGTAGTCAAATCAGTATGGAGGTTTCTCTAAAACAAAGAAACAAAAAACTAACTATAAATCTGCTATGTAACTCAACTATGCCATTCCTGAATATTTACTCAAAGGACTCTAAGTCAATAAATAACAGATAATTATTCATCAGTGTCAACTGCAACACTATTAATAATAACTAAGTTTTTAGCTAATAGAGACGTCTTACTAATGAGGAGTGGGAAAAGAAAATGTGAGATATAAGTATGTATGTGCATACATTTATAAAATGAGAGTTTTTGAGCCACACAGTTCTTTAGAAGTATGCCACTTGACAGAGTATGCTATCTGCAGAAAAATTGCTGCAACTGAATGTTATAATATTAAGTAACTTATGTTTGTCTTAGAAAAACAAATTTTGTATGTTTTCTACCTTTGTTGTTCTTACATTTTTACATAAACTCATAGAGTAATATATGCATATATGACATGAAGCTAGACAAGAATCTGACTAGGGTAATAACAAGGGAAGTAAAGGGAGCAGAAAAGGTTAGATGTGTTGTGTGCAAAGGAATATGCTGTGTGTGTGTGTGTCTGTATGTGTGTTAATGTGAGTGCATTATGAAATATTTTTAAATTAGTGAACAGAAAACAGGAGCCAGTTTCTCCTTCTGTAAATATATAGATACTCAGACACTATATTTTTCACATTGTGTGTTCTTGATTGCTGTATTGAAAAGCAGTTGACAAAAAATGTGTTTCAATTTTGGGCTCTGTTTCTCTCTCCATTAGACAACACATCTCTTCTGATACCAGCGTCATGCTATCCAGGTGACTGGACCTTTGCACTGTAGTTTTAAACTACAGTGCAAAACACAGATGTATGATATCACCAGCGTTATTCTTTTTGCTGTAGGTGACATTGGGCTTTGTGCATCTGGCTCCACTATTCCCTCCCCTTTGTATCAGATAGTGGATAGCTAAAGCCGTTGTCTAAGTGATGAAATATGTAAGGTTTTTCTTATTGGACCAAACCAGTGTATATTCTGGATGTCCTATTGGTTTGATTTCCAGGAGTGCTTGAAAAGTCTGTGTCTCTATGGATTGATTCTATTGAGTTTAATTTAAAAAGTAAATGTGGTGTTGAGATTGGCCAGGGGTACTTTTAAATTGAAGTTGCTGTAGGGTAAGCTTTCCAGTTCTGTGAGGAGTCGCTTTGCCGCTTTGTGCAGTAAAGAATAAATGGCAGGATGCCTCTATCCTTAGACATGAAGTTACTGAAAAACTTTCTGTATTTACATCTCCTCATCAATAATTGAATGCTGTCAGCTGTGAGCATGAAGCCCATAAATGTGCCAAAATGATAATGACAGTGTATCACAATGCTATTAATTATGTAGTATTTCTTATGACTAGCATGGGTGGAGCCTGTGTAAATTATCCCCACCACCTCACTTTCTGTTACTATTAAACTTGGGCGTTTATGAATTTATACTGAATGTTAGGTGTTGACAATGTGAAAGAATCTCTCATCTTCATCCTGCAAATCAAAAATGATGTTTTTTATTATCCATCCTTGTCTGCATAGTCCCCAGATGAATGAAAGCTGACTGATGACAATGCCTGTAAAAATAGTTTCATTTTATGGATGGTGGCAAATTTAACGAATATCCTCTTCAATGATATCTCGTACCATGTACTGAAAAGTGACGGCCTTGGGTCTTGAAATCCTGGAATTCAGAGTCTTCTGAAGGTTGTTCAAAGGTTAGAAGCTTACAAGGCTTCACTGAATTTCCTAACACCAGAAGTTTTAACGGTAACTATGGTCTCTGTTGAACTTCCACTTCCTGTAGACATCAAAAAAATCACAAGTCATTTTTTCCCATTGTTGAGTTTTCTTTCTGCAGTGATATTTTTGTACATGTGGATGAAACTATAACTGGTGCTTCTTCTTTTTTTTTTAACCAGAGATGTTCTTAAAGCTTGAAAAGGGCAACTCTAAGTCATTACCCATGAGGGCAAGGGCCAATAAGAATGAGTGTTTTTGATCGTGTTTGTAGGAGACCACATGGGGGAAGGGCTTAGACATTGGTTAGGTAGTTCCACATTTGACTTACCTCCCAATGGCTGTCTGGATTCACCTCCTACACAGTCCCACTACCGACCTCGCTGGACAGGTATTTATTATATAATATGGAGTACATTTATTATATAATATATGGAGGGACAATGGTGGAAGCGTCATTTATTGAGCTATAATAAAAGCAAGTCCATTTGATTGAAAACAAAGTTATTAAAAAGTACTTAACATTTGCATTATTCAGTTTGAAGCATCTGCAGAGAAGAGGGAGACAGGCATATACTGTATCTGTGCATCTCTCTGGTCTTGTCTGGTCCCTCCCCTTAGTCCAGCCTCTGAAATGGAGTGAGCAACTGTCAATCTAGTGAGATGAAGGCCCTGTGAATCATTAGTGGCTACACAGCACAGGACTTAGTATTTCTCATGACTATTCCGTTTCAAAGCAGGACCCTAGAGCCTTCTCTGGTGTTCATACGATATTTTTTTTAATGATTCATCTGGTATTTTGTGAGTATTCAATAATTAATACTAGCAAAAAATGTATTAGTAGTAATGGTAAGACGAGTTTTGAGGGAGAAGGAAGTAGGGAGTTCTCTCTGGGAGTTGGTGCTGGGACCTGAGGAGCAGAGAGTAAGCTTCCTCAGAATAGAGGAAAAGCAAGCCAGTGTGTGCCTGGGGGAGTCGGGAAAGCCCTCTTCATGTTGCTGAATCCCGTTTGTAAGGGCATGCTGTTGTTTTGCTGCTTGGAAATAGTCAGTGTAAGGCTCCTGAGGATTTAGCAACAGAAGGCCAATTAGTCCCATCTCCCCAGTGTCCCTCATTCACACTTCCATGTTGTCCTGTTAGGTCCAGAGCACAGCCAATTCTTGAACCTTTTCAAGAATCCCATTCTCTGCCTGAGCCCTGTCAGCTGTTACCAAAATCATCAAGGCCCAGTTAAACTGCTTCCAACTTTCCCTAGTGTTATGATAACCACAAGTTTCAAAGTTGTCTTCTTCTACGAAGAACTCACTGCTCTGATTAATACGTCCCTAGTAGGTGTTAATTTTATCGGTTTGATTCCCCCACTGTGCAGTATGGGCTGACTTACCTTTTAGCCTCAATACTTTCTTCAGGATCAGGCACCCACTAGAATTTAAGGGTAAATGCATTTTTAGTTTTTAGCATGAGATACATGTTGCTCTAAACATATCCTTTGTCATGTGTGATACATCTCTAGAACTCTACTTCCTAACTGTAATTGGTGTCCTCCTGTCCCCATTATCTCACTCAGAAACCACATAGTAACAAAAACACATAAACGTTAAGAATGGAATCCTAAAAGTTGATATTTTCATGAAACACCTTTATTTACGTATGTAAAGCCCACTGAAGTTTTGAAAAAAGTATAATATAGTGGCTTGAGACAGCCATTCCTTTTTAAGACTTCTCAATGAAGGTACGAATGTGAGTGTGTGTGTGTGTGTGTGTTAATGTGTGTATGTGTGTATGAGTTTGTGTGTATGTACATTTAAGTGTCTGTATATGTGTATGTGTGTGTATGAATGTGAGCGTATATGTTTTTGAAGGGAGTGTGCATATGTGTGTGCATGTGTGTATGTATGTGAGAGTGTGTATGTGAGTTTGCATGTGTGTATGAGCGTGTGTGAGTGTGCATGTGTGTGTATGTGTTGGGTAAGTGCTCGTGTATCGGCGCTTGTGTGAAAGTTAGGGAACAACTTTGAGGGAGCTGGTCCTCTCTGTCCATCCTTTAGTCTAGAGCATCTAACTCAGGTCATATTCTTGGAGGTAAATTACCTTGAGTCGTCTCACCAGCCCCAAAATGACATTTTCAAAAGTAAAGGAAACCTGGTCTTTCCCAGCTTCCTTTATGGTGAGATGAGCTCCCACACCTCTCGAGAAGATCGTCCCTGCTGCTGCTTGTTCCAGTCTCCCTCTCGGGCGCAGGAAGTGGGGCTATGCTATGCTCGGTTGCTTCCTCCAGACTCTCTCTCTGGGCACCGGAAGCAGGGCTATGCTATGCTAGGTTGCTTCCTCCAGACTCTCTCTCTGGGCACCGGAAGCAGGGCTATGCTATGCTCGGTTGCTTGCTCCAAACTATCTCTCTGGGCACCGGAAGCAGGGCTATGCTATGCTCGGTTGCTTGCTCCAGACTCCCTCTTGGGCACAGGAAGCAGGGCTATCTATGCACATGGAGACTGGAATTGAGAATTGGCTTAATACTGCAATCAGTATTCAGCCTGCAATTTTTTGGGCTTTGATTTTAATATCATATTACAGCTTTCAGATTTCCCACTGTCTCTCATGCCGAGCGTTTTCGTGGTTCAGCAGTTCACATCTTAATAATTCTTATTCTGAATAAAAGCTTATTAACGATACTGTATCCAGCAGTAGAAAACCCCTGACTTTCAAGTGAAAGTGGTCAAGCTACAAAGGGACATTTTGGGTTTCATTTTTCTGATATTAAAAGAATCCTTGAAAGTGTTTGAACCAAGGACCATATCTGGGCATTATTGGTTATCATTCTTTGCTGATATCACTTTCTCACGGTGGAAAGTATGACTTTTAACAGAAAACTTGCAGTTCTTTCTTCATCTTTTTCTTCTTTTTCAGCATCACAGCAACTGTTAAAGTTAGGTTTGACCACTTGGAGCAGGGACTTCTAATTCTCTGCCAGCCCTGCCTATTTCTCTCCAGCCTAGATTCTACTTAAGATCTTGGAGAAGAAGCATTGACACAGGCAGAAACAACATTTGAGCAACATTTGGAACCTTCTGGGCTTTCTAAGATTTTCAGTTCATGAATGGGTCGAGTCGCCGTGGAACACCCAGAAGCATTTTCTTCTTTCTTCTGGTCTTTTCACACACAACGTTAGGATCAGAATGTAGAACTCTGGAAAGGCGACTCATGCCGTAATACTCTAAAAAAAACTGTCACGGAATTACCTGTATCTGTCATGACATAATTAATTTGGCCTATCCGATGTTGTTAGTGAAGAGAAGATCATTCACAAGTCCAGGTCGGGTGAGCATTTGGGAGAGATGGTGACAGATGAGGCGTTACATAAGCAGCTGGGCATGTCCTCAACGGTTCTGACGGTAATGAGTAGGTCTCCCGGCAGGTGGGAGAGCAGCACAGCAGCAGGGCACCCAAGGTCACTGGCATGAGAGCGAGTGAGGACACAGACAGGATAGAAAGCCCACAGAGTTATCTCTTTACTCCGGGCTTTGATAGGGAATCCAAAACTTGGTGTCATGTTAAACAGACTGCGTGACATTTATACCCAGTGTCTCATGTCTAGGCTCTCTCCATTGTGGACCTTGCTGGTAGATGTGGGTGTAGATCATCAGGTCAGGATGGTAGAGATGGGAGATGGGTTTCTGATAGGAAGGCATGGTGACCTCCCTTGGTTTCTAGAAAGAGCCAGTAACCATGATGTTCTGTTGTAAACCAATCGGGGAGCCTCCACAGTGATATAAACATGGAGTGTGGCTACTCATGGATCCAGGGGTCAAATCGGGGCATGAGGCCACAAAACCCTGGGAACTCTCTAACCATTAAGGCCCAGAAGGGGGAATATCAATGGGAGGCAAGACCTAAATTCCAGGCAAGAGTCTTGAGTCTGCATTTGGGCTGTGGCAATCACTGTGTTGAGAGACTTTGCAGGGGTTCTGTTGTTGCCATTGGCATTTTCTATCCTCAGGATCCCTTCTGTGTGGCAAAGTCCTTCAGAGAAATTATATCAGGGGCAGCCGGCTGAGGTATTCCAGGCTAACTCTGCAGGGGCAGCCGGCTGAGGTATTCCAGGCTAGCTCTGCAGGCACAGCCAGCTCAGGTTTTCCAGGCTAGTTCTGCAGGGATACCCAGCTCAGGTCTCCCTGGTTAGCTCTGCAGGGACAGCCAGCCTAGGTTTCCCTGGTTAGCTCTGCAGGCACAGCCAGCCTAGGTTTCCCTGGTTAGCTCTGCAGGCACAGCCAGCTGAGGTTGTCCAGGCTAGCTCTGCAGGCACAGCCAGCTGAGGTTTTCCAGGCTAGCTCTGCAGGCACAGCCAGCTCAGGTTTTCCAGGCTAGCTCTGCAGGCACAGCCAGCTGAGGTTGTCCAGGCTAGCTCTGCAGGCACAGCCAGCTGAGGTTGTCCAGGCTAGCTCTGCAGGCACAGCCAGCTGAGGTTTTCCAGGCTAGCTCTGAGTTTGACTGACTGTCCAGTGTTGAACTTAGGCAGGGTTGCTGGCTATCACAGTGTCAACCTTGTCACTGACTAACTTCCGTCTTCCCCATCAACCTGTACCAGTTCATTACCACAACAGAGTGCGAGGTCAGAGCCCCTTGTTTCTGTATCGTACACCTGTGCGTAGTAAATAGAAATGAGGTGTTTTTCCACATCCAACATAAAGTTTAAGCAGTTATTTCATATGGTGCCCATGAGAGGTTGCGTTTCTTGCCCTCGGGGAGCACAACGCTATATAACAAAGGGGAAAGTTAAAATTAGTGGCCCAGGCTCATGAAAACTACACAGATGGGACGATCAATATGGCAAGCCCAGGTGAGTGTAGGAACTATACTCTCGTCTTCCTTCAGTCTGCCATGTGTTCAGCTGGAAGAAAAGAAGCCCTAGGTAGAAAACAGAAGAATGCTTTTTAATTACTTCATCGGTTCGTTTTATGTGCCTGCCGTATTTTCTGTCTGTGTTTATATTAGGTGTATGAACATCATCACTGTTCATATGTTTAATGGCGATGGGTCCAAGTCTTTCCAGGAGCTGCTTACATCATCGCGTCAGCTGAACTATACTGTCCAATTAACTAATCTGTTAATTAATCAGCTTTATTTATGAATAGATTGTATTGACCACTTACAGTGCCTAAGTCTTGGGCCTCTTAGCTCATTCTTCAGAGTCAAAAGTTACTCTGGCTTATCATGGCGACGTTAGAGGTGAAGATCTTGAGTGCATATCAAGTTTACTCCAAAGGTTCACATAATTTGGCCAGCTTTTTCCAAACATCTGGAACCCGAATTAACGTTCACTATGTTAAGTCTTAAAAAATCATTTCACATTAATAATAGTTGACCTTCAGATACATTTGCAATGTTTATTTGGAGTGGATTTGGTGATTATAGGCATGATAATTACTATCCGGTACATAATAACCAAAGGCTATAACTTAGTTGTCCATTTCTATAAAGTGTTTCAGGTAATTAATTACAGTTTCAAAACTGCTGTAATCCAAGTAGTTAGAGTGATCACAGTGGTATCAGAATCTATTTAGCTGGCAGAGACAATTGACAGTCCCCCAGGAATATTCTTATGACAACTAAGAATTTAGTTCACTTAGAAATGTCTAAGTTTGTGCCATGGACGTCTGCCTCCTATCTCTTGCTAATTGAAATTGCGTAGGCACTAAGAACAAGGATGGACATCCTATTGCTATCTGTGATTTAATTATGTTCTCAGAACTCTAGGGTTCATTTTAGTGTGGCTGTCCCAGTCTCTCTGGTTGAGAAACTGAGTTGAAGTCACCTGAATGGCTTGAGAGCTGGGTACCACTCCAGAAGCGGCTTCAGCACCCTGTGTTCACAAATGTTGCCTCGCATTGTTAGCTGAACAAATATATTTTGTACTTTAGTGCGATGAGTAATAGACATTTGCCTAAGTGTTTGTACAGTACATTGTTATACAGTACATTGTTATAATTGCTCTCTTTTATGCCCATTGTTCATTTCTTACTGTGTCTAGCATATAAATTTATCATAGGTGCATGTGTGTAGTACAAAATGATAAAGGACACCCATTGAGATCTGTAAGACTGTCTCCAGCAGACAGGGTAGGAGAGCTGTACCCGACCCGTCGATCCATAAACTGCCTTCCCAGTTCCTTGCTGCTGCTTTTCCTGACCTAGCATTGTTCACGTGCAGCATCCAACTAAATAAGAGGCCACATTTGGTGCTATCATCAATCCAAAACTGTCTTCTAGATGTTCTCATGGACTCATTTAGGAATGTATACTATACGCCTCATCTCTCCAGGCACTGGGATATGGACTGGTGTTAAGAACAACATATTTCATCCTTACCTTTTATAAAGCTGTACTCTGAAGGAAAGGCATTGCATCACTAATATCCAGTTCCTCACTCAATTATAACGACCCAGGTTCTCTGCAGCTCTAGAGCCAGGCAGATTTGCACGAAGAAGGCATCTTTGAGTAGAGAGATACTATGGTCCGATGAGTAAATACGAACAAAGGTAACACCATTATGGAGATTTGCTGAGCTTCATGAAATCATTTCAAGTTGGCAAGGGTATTACCCCTGTAGTCCAAATTCTTTCCCGTGGCACAGTAATGAACTGTAGGTTGCAATTTGCACTCTGTTTCCAGACTTCAAGGTCTTACTTGCCTTACTCTGGATTAACTTGACACAGAGCTGTTCAGAGTGTGAATGGAAATGGGACATCCGAAAAACGAGTTTCTACATTTTCCTTGTCTTTGGAAATTCCTGGCTCTTGTCAGGGAGAGCAGGGGGTCTGCTTTTCTCATAGTTCCCCCCTCCTCAGAGATCTCTGACTCTGACGTCTGGAGTTGCTGGGTTATCATTGGACTCTGCTGAGGGGTGAGGGCTCTTTCTTCTGACCCCCTGACCTTCCTTCACCACTCTCTCTTTCCCCAGGGACCCAGCTTTGTCTGCCCTCAGGCATTGTGAGGCAGGGGTCCGGACCACTTTCAGTCACTTGGCAGTTGCTGTGCTCAATGTGTCCTCCCCTCACTCACTAGGCATCCGTAGAGTGGTAAGCTGTGGTGAAGCCCAACTTCTTACCTTTTCTTCTCCAACTTATCGAGTAGCTAATGTCTTCATTTCAACGGTGTCACTGTTACTCACTGCCTTAGGAGCCCATGAATAACATGAGCTTTCTGCCCCAAGGCCCTTGAACCCCAAATAAACAGATGCTAACTTAGTTATTAAACTGTTGGCTGATGGCTAGGGCTTCCTATAGGCTAGCACTGTCTTAGTTATTAACCCATTTCTACCAATCTATGTATTGCCATGAGGCTGTGACTTACCCGGTAATGCCCCAGCATTTTGTTTGTTACTCTGTCGGCAGCATTGTCACTTTCTATGTAGTGGGCTCTCTCTCCCTACCTTTTTCAGAATTCTCCTTGTCTCCTAGACCCGCCTGTCTTTCTACCTCATTGGCTGAACAGTGTTTTATTCATTAACCAATAAGAGGAACATATACAGAAGGACAAACTCCATCATCTCCTCTTTTCTGTCCAAATAAAAAGAAGAGTTTTGACTTTAACATCGGAAAATTGTGTATAACAAAATAGTTATCAAGTAATAACTATAGTTAACAATATTTAGTCCATTAATACTTGGCAAAATTTAAGGAAAATATTCTATCATCTATCCTGTCTTTGTGAGTCTAAAGTCTCATATATAACTTATCTTTTATTATAACTAAGGGAAACCATAACCATAACTGTCTGTCTTCAACTCCATCAAAGATCACAGAAGGATAATGTATAAACACTAGAATTGACAGAGACATCTTGCTGCCTGGACAGTCACCCAAAGTTCCTCTGTAACATTGGAGCATCCATTTTCAGCCCATAGGCCACAATGTGTCTGGAAGACTTCTCAGCAAAGCAGGAAATTTTAAACTGTCCACCTGTATTGGTAGTTTTCATTTTTCTGCATCCTGCAGAATGTCTGGCAGACTCCTCCATGAATCAGGAACCTTGACACACATTTCTTCATTTTGTTTTGTACATTCAGCAGTCACTTTCCTGTGGATCCTGCATGTTCAGTTCATACAGTAACAGTCAAATAGTCCAGGCATGAGCAGTTGCTTGCCCAAATGGTTACTCTTGCCATGTCAAAGGCAAACTCCATAATGAGTTTTATGATACCCATCTTCCTCTCTGACATAATTGGTTTTGCCAGGAGCAGTTGTGTCTCTTTGTCATGAAAAACCCTAAACCACTTAAATGACATATTCTGTAGGTCTTTAAATGGTTTGAAGAATATCTATCCATCTCAAATATATCTCTGTATATGTAGAAAACATAACTAACCTAACTATAAGTTTTGACTATTTTAGGTGACTATCATCTTATTTAATTTTACATTACATTTACAAAAGATCTGTATAAACACAATATCTAAGCAAGTGAAATATACATATAGCAAAATTCACCTTAAATTTGTATCAATAAAACAAAATCCCTTCTTAAGCTTTAGTAGGTTCTATGTGGAAATTCGTACAACCCATGTTGTTAGCATCATTTTGTAATGAGAGGCTCTATGTCGTGGCTGGTCCCATGGCCCTTGATCCTCAAATAAACACACAGACACTGTGTCAGTTATTGAACTTTTGGCTGGTGGCTAGGGCTTCTTATAGGCTAGCTCTGTCTTAATTATTGACCCATTTCTATCAATTTACGTGTTGCCATGAGGCTGGGGCTTACTGGGTAATGCCCTGGCATGTTGTTACTCCTTCAGCGGCATCACGACTCTCTGTGTGGCGCGCTCCCTCTGCCTACCTTTCCCAGAGTTCTCCTTATCTACCAGTCCCGTCTATCTCCCTACCTCATTGGCTGAACAATGACATAACACAAAACATCCAGTACATATATGATAAATAAAACGCCTCTTGGGAAAACACTCTAGTTACATTTGTTGGCCTTCACTTGGTGTTTTGATCCAGAAGTGTTTCTTTGCTTACCACATAGTCTTTGTGTAGGATGCAGATTAAAATGTGGTCAAATTTAGACCTGTGCACAAGTCAGATGTTGTGTAATCTTGTCTGTGAAACAGTAAATAAAATTTTAAGGCATTCTGTTTTTATATATAAGTCATGAGCATTCCTCATAAATTCCTCTACCCACTAATCCCTCTGAGAGTGTTTTAATGACATGATTGACATTCGATGTCTAGATTTCAGAAGGGAATTAAATACCAGAAAGGCATTGCTAAAATCGTTCAAGAAAAGAAAATTCTACACATTATGCTAATGCTGTATAATTTCTAGAGCTGTAATCAATATTGAAATCCCAAGCAGAAATAAACAGAACTTGAATCTAATACAGCCCCTGGACTGTTACAAAGGATGCTACAGAAAGATGCAAACCTGGTATTACTGTTTCACAAATGCTCAGTGCCTTGTAGTCAGTGCTATAGATAGAAACTGCTAAGGCACCCCTGGCCTTTTAGGCTTATTATCTAAATAAAGCAGACATGACTGAGACAGCCACTGTAATTATCCCCGTGGGCACTCCAAAACAGTGAAGCTGGTATATAAATGAGGAGGTTTTATGAATCAAAGGCTAAAAAGATTGTGCCCTTGTCAAAATTTAGCTGTATGCGGTAAAACGCTGAGTAGTTAAGCTTCAGGTACTAGCCAGGAGCTGCAGATGACTTTGCCCGAAGGGAAAACTTCTCAAGTATGATGTGAGGGTCTACTGTTTTGGATTGTGTGTTCAGTCACACCTATGTTTCCTTAGTTTGGTGTGGCAGAATTTTTAGAGTTGTGTGTTTGCCTTTGGATGGGGGCTCTCTAAAGGGAACATGGGGTCAACATTGGTTACATGCAAGCCTAAATGTTCGCTTTGTGGGCTAAGCCTAAAATGGGAAAGCATCCAATCCAACAGGGGCAAGCACTAGTGACTTCTTTCAACTAAAACTGGAGAATTGCTGAGGTGATGGGAGGCTCATGGAAACAAGAATGAACGAGCTCTCTGGAGACGTGGGAAAATGTTCATGCTGTAAAGGTGAGGCCAAGTGGACATTTCTGTTGTTTCCAGAGAGGTATCTTGTGCATCATTATATGTGAAGCAATGAGATGAGGAGACAAACAGGGAAAGATGATTGCTGACCTGAAAGAACTCATAGAACCTGGTGAAAAAAAGGATACACAAACATCTGGCTTTGACTTCTGCCTGGTATGGGCATCTTTAATTTAACTGCTGTGTATAACTTCACTAGAGTGTTTATTCTAACACGATTTAGATTTCAAAATTACAGAACATGTAATCCTCAAGTGTATGTCAGAGAAAACTTAGTGGTATTTCCATCATAATAGCAGGGTGTCTGCTAGGTGTAAAAAACTGCCCACATTATATTAGAGGTGCATCCAATGCCTATTCTCTAAACTAAGAAGAAAGTCCATGAACATAGAGGGGCTAGATATATTATTTATGATTTAATAGAGATTGCCCATAGGATCAGAATGCAAAGCCAGCCACACTAGTAATCTATAGAAGGTGGGCAGTGGTGGTGCACATCTTTAATCCCAGGATTCAGGAGAAAGAGACAAATGGATCTCTGTGAGTTCATGGCTACCCAAGGCTAGCTATAATAGAACGAATTAGTCTAAAACAGAAGCATCTCATGCCTTTAATCTCAGCACTAGGGAGTATGTAAGGAGCTCAGTGCAGTCTCAGAGTGCAGTCTAGCAGGCTATGGTTCTGAGGTTAGGTGGAGAGCAGTGCAGATGAAATCTGCGGTTCCATGGATTGCCCCTTCAGTCTGAGCATTGGTAGAGGTGAGAGCTCTCTGGTGGCGTGGCGGATTTGGTTCTCTGATTGTCAGGTAGTATTTATTAAGCCATAAATAATATATCAGCACATTGGACATTATTTTCAAAAGTCCTAGGAATGGAGTCATGCTGATTCCATCCTGTAGATAGAAAAAATAGTCTTAAGCCTAGCATGAGGCTAAGCATGAGAACTTGACTTCGTTCCTGCGAATCCAACGTAGCGTTCTATGCCACTTGTCTTGGAAACACTGGGCAAAAGTGAAATGATTCCCCTTTGTCTTGTCCCTACTGTTAAGTTTGGGCAAAGGAGGAAACTGGCTTTCAGAAGGAAGTGGTAGCTTTACGGAGTTGACCTTTCTCTGCCTGTCCCTGGTCCTTCTTGTGTTTTATACCCAGATCTCATCTGATCAACAGCACTCAGTGCAAATCCTGCACTCTCTAAATTCTGCGCTCTCTTCCTACTAGACCTGTTCAGGACTTGCAAGCTTTTCTTGCCTGGTCCACAAGATTCAACAATGGGTAGATTTTGTCATGCATTTAATAAACATGTTCTGTGTCTCTGTGTCTGCCCTTCTGTCTGTCTCAATCTTTCTTGTCTCTTTCTCTTGTATGTGTGTGTTTATGTGTGCTGTGCACATGTGATTTGTGTGCATCCATTTGTGTAGTTTGTAGGGATATTTGCAGATGTGTGTGGCGTACACACATGAAAGCCAGAGCTTCATGTCATATGCTTTCCTCTGTTGCCCTGCCCCTTACTTTATGAGACAAGGTCTCAGTGACCTTGGAGCTGACTGATTTAGCAAGATCAGTAGGCAAGTGAAACCCATGTATTCCCCTGTTTCTGTCCCCTACCTAGCCAATATTAAAGCTGCCTACAACCATATTCAGCCTTTTACACACGTGCTGGGATCTTAACTCAGGTCTGCATGCCTGTGTGCTGACCAAGCCCTTTTCCCAGCAATTTAATAATACATTATTTCCACAAACAGTTTTCAGGTCAACAGTACACTTGATCTGTAATGTAACTTTCTACTTCAGACACAGGGCCCAATGTGGTATGACAGCATGATGAGCATCCACAACCAACACTAAATATAACTAAAATGTATATTGGTAACTAAGTTCTGAATTGAAAATGAATGAAGCCATGCATATTGCCATATAATGGATACTTGTAACTAATGGGATGGCTCTGCAGCCTTGGAATCCTTCTGGATATGTTATTTTATTCTGCATTGCACCGGATTCACCCATCTGACTTTGGTGCTATAATAAGCAGTTGGCAATCACCTTTCAACTCACTTGTCATGAATGAAGCAACTATTCTCCTCCATCTTGCTTCTGTGTCACTGAGAAGCTGGGGTTTCTTCACTGCCCAATAACTTGGTGTGTTGACGTTGTGAGGAGGTAGAGTTTGTTTTGTTTGGCACAGAATGCATGTGTGTGCTCAAGGTCCCTTTGTCCGAGACAAATAAGGGCGTGGTTTGGGGGGTCTTCGTATAGAAATGGATGACATTTCTTATTGAGTTTCCCCACCCCACTAATTTCCTTCTGGCTTAAGTTTTGCTCTCTTACAGTTGGTACAAATTCAAGCAATTGAATCTGTGGACACAAACTGATTTTATTTTGAGGGTCGGTTTTCAGGTGTACCGAGGTTGGTTCTCTGTTTTCATTGGCAGTTTGATGAGAGCTTTTAGAGTTTGTTCTGTGCCCTGACATTATAAGATAGATAAGGGTACGAGGACGGCACGGAACAGAACACTGATCGGGTGCATACAGACTTCTTGTTCACTTGACCATGCATTAAATTTAAAATGCCACTGGTTACAAAGTGTTGCTTAAAATATGTGAATCACTTTAAAGAGCAGAGGCGGTATGTTCTGCTCCTCATTTCATATGTCTTCCATAAAGCCACTCTAAACACATAATTATCAAGTGGTTAGGTGGGATTTGGACAGCAGCTGTAGGTGGCTGCAGATGTTTGGTTGCCATGCAGATTTAAATGGGAAGCAGAAGTTAAGAGCACAGTAGTCAGGGGCTCTCTTAGACTCTTGGGCAGAGGAGTCCCTGATCATATGACCACCTTGTCAGATGTGTGGTGATCCTCAAGTTATTATTTTTTTCCTTTCCTTAGTTTCCTTAGACTAGTGTGGTAACTAGTCAACTTGTATTAAAGTCAAGAGGTGACTAAAAATAGGAAACGTGACCCTTCTGTGTGGAAGCCACTGGGCACAAAGGTATGGCTACAAATGAGGTGGCAGGTATGAAGCCTGACGTTTCTATTTTCTGGTTCTTTCTCTTGGAATGTCATTTCCCTGAGTATTAAAGAAAGCCACAACAAAAGAAACAAAGAAATAGCTGTAGGGGAGGTGGTGCTTTCTGTGTAAATGAGACAAGCTGTGTCTAGATGTTGTGTGGCATCCCAGACTGGACTTAAACATTACTAGACGTAATAAGGCTTAAAAATAGTGGCCCCATGAGTATGCATGTGAGGAAAAAAATGCATATGTAAAATGGACAGTTGGAAGTATATTAAAGGTAGGAGTCAGAGGTCACATTTGAGAGGCTCTTCTAGAATAAACAGTGTTTGGTTGGGTCATGTAAGGAGGGGGAGGAGTCTGCTGCTTGGCAATAGGTCACTAGGCAAAGGGACAATGAAGCCTTCTGGAATGTCCTAGCATTTCTCAAATTTATTGGGTGCCATTTGTGTTTACACACGGAATCTATCTAGGAGAGTCCAGGTGCAGTCTCTCCTCTGAGCATATAGCACCTTCTCCAGGATATGGTGCTCACAGAAAGGCTTCACTGCATAAAATTAAATGTCTGAGGTAGGGATGATTTCATTTAATTGATATTAAACTTTTGATCCCCAATATTTGCACTTCTTGAGAGTCCACTCTGACATTAGAATAAATTATTTTTAAAGTTCAAATTAGCATGTTGTTGAGAAAGAAAATGCAAAGGTCTATAAAGAATTTTTATACCGTTTTTAATATAATTTAAGAATATAAGCAATCATCTCATCTGGAAGAAACCAAGTTAACAAACCTGAAAAATTGTCAGGAAAATTACTTCAATTGCCTTTGGGTAGGTAATTCACACCCTGCTTTTAGGTGACAGGTATAATTTGAATCAAGCATGCTAAACATCCCAAAGAGGCTTTGGAGGAAAATTTTAAATTTAATATTTGTTTTTGAGCCTGCTGTTTGTAGAAATGGTTTAAGAACCATGTAATTTTATAAGGCATCTGTCTGCTTTCTTCATTATCTTCTCCCTGTCCCCTCCCTCACTCTTTCTTGCTTACTCTCTTGCTATTCTTCTCATATCCTGTCAATGTCAGACATCACATGAATCATTTGTCTAAGTAAAGCTGAGTCTGCGCTCTTCTTACAGGCTTTCTCTCAGTGGCTATGCACCTGTATCCCACGTTCCTACAGTCCTGGTAAGGTTACCCATGAGTGTGGGTTCTTTCCTTGGCTTTATCTCTGTGTCTGTACCTACTTTCCCAAGGCCCTGGGATGGCTGACATGCAAATAACTTGCCAGCAAGACTTCCTCACTCAAATCTGCAATTATCATCATGCAGCCTGATTTAACAGTCTTCAAACATCTATCAGTTTTCTAGATATAAAATGTGTCACCAGCAACCTCTTTGCTCTTCTGAAATTCTTTCCTGGTGTGTGTGTGTGGGGGGGTTGACATTGCAGAAGTGGCCTCCTTAATGACATTGATGTCACTGTACTTAGTAGCTTGCCCCAAAGTAAAACTTAAAATTCCTGGAACTTAGGAAAGATTATAGTTTTTGTCAAATCGCCTATACCCTCTCCAATTTTCATATGCAGTTTTCATTATTTTACTGTATTGTTTTTATTTTCTTGGCTTTGTTTTACTGTTTCAGCTGACAGGCAATACAGTTAAACCACAGCTCTTTAAGCAAAAAATAAAAAAGGTAAGTAAAAGTCATCTCCAACAAACAATTCCTGTAGTAGAGAATCTTATTGATTGTCTCTGAGCATGAATTGATCATTGACACTGTAGAACAGCAGATTTGCTTCACTCAGTAAATTGCTGAGAGCGTCACATGAAGTTTATAGCTTTAGGGACTCAATGTGCCCAATGGTTTTCTTTTTACTGCTAACGTCCATTCTGATCCTTAGCTTGTCTCTCCTCCTTCCCCATCAGTAACTTATCCCCAGTCGCTTATGAATACTCAAGTCATGAGCTTTTGGAGCTCAGGGTCATAGAAGAAAAGCAGAAATGTTTAACATGTATTAAGCAAGTGTATCTTGTTTATGACATCATGGGAAGAAGGTGTAGGTGAGAGAGTAATTTGTAGTGCAAGGGAGAAATTGAAATTATGTTGGCCACATTCAGAGTCTACACTTCTATTAGCTACTCACTTGAAAAGAATAATGACAGTAGCTTTGGAATAGCTTTCCTTAGACAAACTTCAGCAGTTGCCCGACATTGTGGCTATGCTTAATAATGGTGTGTCTTATATTTCAGAACTGCTAATGCTAAATATATAATGTTGTCACCACAAAGATCATTGGTACTTAAGGGTATACATATGTAAATTCAATTAATTTGACTATTCTACATTATCTTCTCAAGTCATAATATGACTATTTCATATCTTATAACTCTGTATACTATAATTAGTCAATTTATGATAAAATTTTTCTTTATTTTACTTTTATATAATTACAGTACTTCTCCCTTCATCTTTTCTCCCTCTGAATCATCCCATATAGCCTTCCCAACTCTCTGTCAAAATTAGTGACCTCTTATTTCACTAATTGTGATTGCATGCATATATGTATATGTATATTCCTAAATTAACCCTACTCAGTCTGTACAATATACGTTGTATTCCATGTTGATCTTTTGGCCTTGGACAGTCAGTTGCTGTGCTGTTCCATTGGGAAAGCTGCTTCTCTGCTTCTCTTGCTCCCAGCTTTCTTCATTTGCCTGAGTCCCTTGTGTAGCTTTGTGGCCTTGTAGGGTTTTCCCATCCACTTTGGCATTTCCACTTGTTCACGTCACATTTGGATAGTCATCAAGTTCTAAGGAGGGCAGCTGAGCAGGATAAATGATCAAGTCAAGTATCTTTAGGTTGGTTCATCAAAAGAAAGAAGGTAACCTTTGACTATAGCATTGGATAACAAAAGGCACGTAGCTCTTGAACGTTCTTGAGCCACCTCAAAAGAACAGCAGGAAGATGGGAGTGCAAGGATATAGAACTAACCCTTGTAGCTCCATCACATAAAGAGTGATGACCAAAGGTGCCAAGCTTTCTGTGTCCCATCAAGAACAAAGTGAAGAACTAGTCTACTGCATATGTGGCAGGGGAGACACTTAGTTTTGTTTTTTTCTTTACATGCTTTATTGTACCATGTTACATGGATGAAAACAGAACAGATGTTGAGTAGTTCTTCATATTTTGGTTATTTATGCAAGTACTGTATGATTTTATGACCAGTATGAACAGTTTAGAACAGACTGATAATTAGGGCTGGCACGACAGCCTACTGGGTCAGACCTGATGACCTCAGGGTACTGACTCCTGTAAGTTATCCTTGCATCTCAGTATTTGTGCCACAGCACACTTTTTTGCACCCACCCACCCTAAACACAATAATTTTTAAATAAAAGAATGGATAATTACATGTTTTTCAAAGGAGGTGGATTTCAAGTTAGTTGACCATAACACATGACAAAGTGGGCTTTTGATTTTGTTAGATGCTCAGTATCAGTTACTATTTTTACTTGAACTAAGTAGTAAAGTACTTGGAATTGAACAAACTCTGGGAGTTATACTGAACCTTGGTTATAAATGTAGAATTTGTACTGTATTAGGAAATGTTTGAGCAAAAATCTCCAACACCTAGAAATGGTATCTTCCCCGAACTAGAATATGATTTACAGAAAGATCTACTGAGTTTTCTTTCTAAATTGATCTATGTCAACAGTGTAGGAGGAAGTCTGTATGCCGCCATTAAACATGTGACTTATTAGAGGCGCATACAGATGAGGTAATAAAAGGGCGGTTTACCACACCGCTAACCACACCCACTTTAGGCAGGACTAAAGACGTTTACGGCTGGACGTAAAGACGTATACGTACGTAGGCGGAACTACGTCACTAGCCAGGCCCACTTTTGGGCATGGCTAGGGGGCGTTATGGGGGAAGGTATAAAAGACAGCACACAGGAAGTCTCGGTCTCTTTTCCCGGAGTTCAGCTTCCAGTTCGGCAGCGGAAAACTGCTTGGCTCATCTGGGTTACTTGTTTGGTATCTTGTGAGTAATTTCTACAATAAATACTTAGTTTTACTTTCAGTAATTGTGTGTCGTTTATCGTTACAGCGTCCATTGGAGCATACACAACAGGGTATGTCTGTGGAAAGTTATTTCTAGAATTGCATGAATAGAAGTCATGGCAGTGGTTTATAAGTTTCAGTGCACAGCAGCATTAATTGGATGTTTGCGAAAGCATTAAATGCTGAGTCTCTCATTAAAACTTAACAGATCTACCTGAAAACTCTGTTTCTCTAGCAAGGTATTAGGTAAAACTCTGTTGCCAATGCAGGGTCCCACTTTGAGTAAATCTAGCATTAATTTTGAAATTCAGAAGGTTCTCAGGTTGTCTTGCAACAGGTGAGTTGGTCATAGTTTCAAACACATGTGGATTGACAAGCCCACATGATGAAACAAGGAAAGTAAAAGGGAGCAGAGAGAGAGCAAGAGCGAGAGCCAGAGGGAAAGAGAGAAAAACAGGGAGAGAGAGAGAGAGACAGAGAGAGAGAGATACAAAGAGAGAGATACAGAGAGAGATACAGAGAGACATAGGAAAAGAGAGAGGGACATATGTTCTCCAGAGTGCAGAGAGGAGACAACTTTGTAATCTCTCCCATTCTCCACCTTGATGAAGTTGAAGATAGCCAGGAATAATAGTTCATTGTTTCCTATCTGCAAATGTGGAAATGTTAAAATACCAATTGTTAGCCGGGCCTTGGTGGCGCACGCCTTTAATCCCAGCACTCGGGAGGCAGAGGCAGGTGGATCTCTGTGAGTTTGAGGCCAGCCTGGTCTACAGGGTGAGTTCCAGAACAGCCTCCAAAGCCACAGAGAAACCCTGTCTCGAAAAACCAAAAAAAAAAAATACCAATTGTTTTAGGTTTGAATTAAACATCTTTTTCACTTGTTGAGTTTCAATAATGAATTTTTGATCATTTTTCCCCAGATGTAAATTGTACTTCAACATTATTTTTCATACATGGAGACAGTATTGTATTAGATATTACTGGGTACTAATATACTCATGGTACAAGTTTGAAAAAAAAAAGATCTTCAAGTCAACTAATTCGGGATGCTTCCTTTGCCACATGTTAGTATATTATGTTATAGATAACCCTTTTATAATGAGGGATTATTTGTCCCAACTGATCCTACCACACTTTAGCCCCAAATGAACACAGGGATGTTATATTAGTTATAAAACTGTTGGGCAGTGTCTTGGGCTTCTTATTGGCTAGCTCTGTTTTGATTATTAACCCATTTCTATTAATCTATGTATTTCCACGTGGTCTTAGCTTACTGGAGAAGAGTGACGACCTGTTACTCCTCTGACGTCCTACATAGAGACTGACTCTGCCTATATTTCCCAGAATTCTCGTCATCTCCTAGCCCTGCCTATCTGCCTGCATGTGTTGGCTACAGTGTTTTATTTGTCAAGCAATCAGACAAACTTATATACAGAAAGCATATCCCATTACCCTTACTTGTCTAAGCCTCAGTTTCCTAATTGGTAAAACAGGATTCCTTCCAAATGCTATTGCTGCAGAACTTTTCCAAGTGCATCTCTTTAATTTGAGGTGTTCAGAAATGGTAATGCTAGCTGACATTAGCACAAGATCGTTGTGGTATATCATCTTTATAAATCTAGAGTAACATAGAAATTCATTAACGTCCCAGAATCGATGAACTACACACATCAGGTTCAACTGGGATAGTTGTTCCATCCCAGAAAAGTACATCTAGATGACATGCCACTCTGAGGAAATGCAGTAGGGTGATTAAGGATGCTGGAGGTTAAAATCTATCCAGGTCTGTGCAGGAGGTGGCTTCTTTGCCAGGCACAGGGGAGCTACTTGATCAGAGGCCACCTGTTCTGCACTTCAGTTCACAAAGAAGAGGAAAAGAAACGAAAATACAATTTCCTATGGAGAGTGCCTGGCCTCAGGAATTTGCTTCCAAGTGGTTATTTATTCTGTTGAAGCTGACTGAAGTTGTCAAGATCAAAAGGTAAAGAATGACTTTGGAACACAAAATGTTCTTTCCAGTGGAGAATGTAGACATCACAGTGCTATTAATCAAGGCAGTCAAGCTGAAAGTGACTTTAATGACAGGGTTTAGAAGACAACAGAACTTGGATCTGACTGTAAGATGACTCACAGTTGTAGGACAACATCCCCAACTGAACTGCAGACTTTAGAAAGTCAACAAATTGTGGCTGAGGTGCTGTCATTCTGTTATTGGAAGCGTAAGGTCTGCTTGGATGGCTCAATTTATCTGCTCATCTGTAGTCTTGCGGTTTTTTTTATTAAATTCATGTCCTTTCTCCGTAGAGCTAGATCATCACCCCCCCAGTCTGTGTGTGTGTGTGTGTGTGTGTGTGTGTTGCATGTGTATACACAAGCTTAGGGTTCTGGATGATATAAAGGTGAGAGATACTGTCTGTTTTTGAGGATTTATAGTTAGGGGGAAGGTAAAGGGAAGTGATACAGCAAGTTATGGTAAGGCAAATTCCAGCAAAATCAAGACACAGGGAGACTGGGCCAGAACATGTGACCGTCATCATGGCTGTTGCCGTGAGTGTTGTGTGTTTGCTAAGAGACCAGATCATGACGTGGTAATAGTGAATGGTGCTTTCTCCTCACTGATCCTTACCCTGTTAATACTCCCATCATGCCGGTTCCCTGTCGTTAACATTTCATAGTACAGTGAAAGAAGGAAGCGCCTATCTTATAGGATATGCTAAAAAGACTCTATTGACTGATTAGAATCGTTAGTATCTACATACAGCCAGTAAGAGCCTTTCTTCAAAAGCATAGCACGAGGTCTCTTGGTGGTAAGGTGATGTTTATGGACGACACACGTGTGGTTTATACTCTGCTGACCACTTTCCTTGTTTTCATGCCCAGTTTGCAGATAGCTAAGTAGAAGACTGGAGAACATGTAATTTGCCTAGGGCCACAGAACTAGACAATTGTACATCCACGTGAAAGGGAATGTTGTATGACTGCACTCCTGGGGAGATGGGAGCAGACATCCATTCACCCCAGATGGGGAACCCACGATAGAGCAACGTGCGGGTACCCCCTGAAGTCCATCTATGTGAATCAGTGAGCTTTATTGGAACTGATTGCAGGGCCATGGATGTGGGATTATGTATAGCAGCAGGAATGACTCAAAGACAGCTGCATCGCCAAAGCCCACCCAGGATAGGAGACAGCTCTCAAAGGCTAGAAACCCGGAGTGTGACAAGAAACCCACAGGCCGCTCAACAGGTTGTGCAGCGTCCTTTCCAGGTGTCTCAGTTGCTCTGAGCCTCTTCCAGGCAGATGATTGGTCTCGGCGTTTTCAGCATCCTTCCCATTTATATATGCTTTGAAAGGGTGGGGCCTAGTGTATCTGGTCTGTTTCAGGCCCTTTCTGAGGTTTACTGCCTGAACTTAACAAGCTTCCCCAGTAGGACGAAATGGTTAACTCCCCCTTACAACATCCTGTTGTTTCTCTTGATTTCTAACATACAGTGTCTTACCTAGCTTCCCTCCAAAACAGAAGGTTTTAAACTCAGAGGAAACTTAGATACAGCAGAGTACTAGCTCATTTAGTATTGGAGGCCCTTGACCTTCATTTCATTTCAACCATTCGTGTTTGTTACGATTCTGGCCCTACACCCATACACCACTAGATATTTCATCGTCTCACTCTCCAGTCTAATCATTCACTACTCCAGTGGAGAACCAAGACGTGGTTGCAAATTTGGAAGCAAAATTCAATGTGGCCAATTTTTGTTGAGACTCATGTTAAAAAAAAGGCACAGGACCACAATTATTCCCCTGGGAACCACGCATATTACCAAATAAGCAACTCTAACTGTTGTCCTTTGTAGAGTCATGTTTTGGAGCCTTAGGGACAGAAAGAGTAAAGGATTCCAAGTGTTTTGGCACCTCACTCCCGAATGCCACAAGAAGTCCTAAATCTTCCCACACAACCCTGACTTTGCCCAGCAAATGCTGTCACAGTGCTTGAGTTATTTTCACTGTAGTTGGATGGGTAAGTGTTAAAATGTCCTGGAAGGCATTTTACCTGTGTGTGTGACATTGTGAATATGGTGAGATCTGGGAAGGATATCTACAGTTTGGCTTGATCAGCTGATATTTTCAAAAGAGTGAAGGGGAGAATAAGCCATGGAGAGTTGTTTAGAATGGGTTGATAAGAAAAAAAAGCTGTGACTGTCATGTCAATGCCAATTCTTGACCCACAGATGAATAACGAAGATAAATTAGGACTCAGATGGAAATGAAAAGAGGGAGAAAAAGAAAAGATTCAGCACTCTGATCCTTCTAAACCCACAGCATTTATACAGCTTGAGATGAGGGAGCTAGAATAGGGACAAATAATTCTAAAGACATCAAGTTTAAGAACATACCCTGTTGACAAGCCTGTGCTGGATATATCCCTGAAGATAGACACTTAGTTTACTACTGTGCTAACGTGTTACTTTTCCCCCATGATAGACTATTAGTTTACTGGTATATCCACTCTGATAAAGTGTAACTTTTCCCCCATGATAGACTATTAGTTTACTGGTATATCCACTCTGATAAAGTGTAACTTTTTCCCCTGTACACTTTTCATTTGCTCTCTCTCAGGAACTGTGGGAGTAACCTCAGAGTAAATTAAGTAACTAATAAGTAGAGGTTGTTTTGAAATGATTTTTCTCATTCTTAAGTGCTTGAATTCTCTCCTTCAAGCACTTGAAGGGGGAGCTGGTGGGGTGGGGGAGCTGATGGGGTGAGGGAGAACCATCGGGAGAGCAAAGGGTGGTTTGGTTGGAGGGGACCACTAAAATGCCACTTTATTTATCACAGCTGTTAAGATTTTTTTCCTAAGACAATGCTTTTTATCGTAAAGACATTGGGCCTCTCTGCATGCAAACACACATCATAAACATGAGCTTTGCCAATGCAGAGCACACCTCTCACCCTGAGTGGACTATGAGAAAGCTTCTTCTGAGCCAAATATGAAAGAGCACTGGTCCAGGACTACAGAGTAAAGTTGTGCTGAAGGCATCTCAAAGTGGGAGTGGATACAGGAGCTTTTATAGTCACAGAGTGAAGCAAGGTCACAAATAGATGTGTTCTTCTGGTACTTCTGTAGAAACTTGAGTGAAGCAGGCTACAGAAAATGGGGACAATCTCATTGATGTTACCTGATGTCACTCTTTGATTTCGTTTGGTGGGAGCATTTGGTTTATTCTTTGAAATAGTTTAAATAGCCAGGTGGTGGTGGCGCAGGCCTTTAATCCCAGCACTCAGGAGGCAGAGGAAGGCGGGTCTCTGTGAGTTCCTGGCCACCCTGGTGTACAAAGCTTCACATAGAAACCCTGTCTCAAAAAAACAAAGGATAATGATGATTATGATTATGATGATGATGCGCATGAAATAGTTTAAATGAATTTTTTACAGAAAGCCGTTCTTTTTATCGTTATAATTGTGATTGATATTAATTGACTGCATCACATGAACTGATTTCATCTGTCTTCCCCTCCCCCCAAGAATTGGGAGACTTTATGTCAGAGACTAAACTATTTAATGTGTGTGGTTGGCTACACCTCAGATGTGGCAGCCAGTCTTTCCCATAGTCCTGAATGGTGTGTGTGGAATTAACCACATCCCTTGTCCTTGGAAAGTGGCCCTACCTCAGCTCATTGGGTATTTTTGCCAGCTTTCTGTGTACAGGGGAATACAGGAATACCAAGGTGACATCAGACAATAGACTCCTAATGACTGTTGCCCTCAAGCAGCACCTGAACAGGCATAGGTCACGTCAGCTTGCCTTCACTCTGTTGTTTGAAACGCTCCGTGGGCTGTAGCCACAGTTACTTATATGGGGACGTGTGGACACACCCTGCGCAGTGTTGGAGGGCTGGCATGCAGATGGCCCCAGGTTGGATGCCCTGCATTAATGCGTGAGAGGAATATATGAATCTATGAGTGGCTTCAGGGGCGCTTGCTGGTAAGAGATCTACTGCTGCCTGGAACTCTCAACCTCTCCCATGCCGTGTTTGTTTCTATCCCGTGCCATTTCTTGACCATCTTTCTGACACATTGCTCCCATCTTTGGTTTCTGTTGTCTGGCAGCAGGAAAACATTGTCCTTGAAATTAAAATTAACCTGACCTAATTTTACTTTTAAGGAAGTGTGTGTGTGTGTGTGTGTGTGTGATGTGTGTGTTTAAACTCTAAACTTTAAAAGATATTAATCCATAAGTTGCAAGGAAAATTTTACCCTAAAGATATCATCAAAAAGCAATATTTGTAATATATCTTTTCCCTCTAATTTTAATGAAAAAGAAATTAATAATGCATATTTTAGTATGGACAAAGATGAATTGTGTAATGCAGTGTTAAGAAGAAAATATCTAAAATCTTACTATATTAACAAGCTTGCTAAAATACAATTTAATGATCTCATTCTCTTTCTCTCTCTCTCTCTCTCTCTGTGTCTCTCTCTCTCTCTCTCTCTCTCTCTCTCACACACACACACACACACACATACACGCACGCACATATACACAAAGTTCTTTTTAAACATCAAAAAGGAAAATGGGGGAAATGGTAATCTGAACATCTTTTTTTTTTTTTGCTTTTTGCTACTGTTTATTTTTTTCAAAAAACAATATACATTGAAAATATAATTAAACAATGACAGAGAGGATGGTTTTCTGAGTACCCACTTTTAAATAATGTAGGTTATTTTTTTATAGTTGGTAGCTCTGCCAAGCTGCTTACGTCACTCTACTTTGAATTTTGAACCCACTAAGAGCAGGAAGGAGGCTGAGGACACTCATACACAGTGGGTTTCATGAAAGCAAACTAGTAGTGCTTTTTAAACTGCCATTGCGATCTTAGCAATCCTACGTTCTTGCTTCGCGTGCTGGCCGCTGTCACCTGCCACCAGTCACCCTGCCCGTCCCCTTCCTTCACCCTAAATCTCTTCATTTTGTGTCATGTGTGTCCCACGGAGATCAGCCATGGCCATCTGAATGCTGGTTTGAACCCATATCAGTGGGAGCCTGGTAGGCTCAGCAGATGATGTACCGATAAAGAACAAGATCCCATACCGTCCCCAAAATCCATTGATAACCCTTCTGTGACTGGTTGTTGAGGGGTCTGGCAATGTGTGGCCACAGAGCGGGCGGGTGGGAGTTGCTTGTCACAGTAATTCTAGCAGTTGAGGTTTTCATTACCCTTTTACCTGTTGTCCGGCTCTTAATGTCTGCTCTACCCCTTCTTCCTCGTGCCCTGAGCCTTTAGAGTGGCTAGAGGAGACTCATTTGTGGCTAATACACCCACTTATGTCCTATCATATTTCTCTTGGTAGCTTCAAATATCACCACTCCATCTACAAGCTGAGAGACCCCTTTAGCATTAAATGTGAACATATATATGTGCGAAATGTAACACCATGGTCACACTCATATCCTACCTGGTAAGCATCGAAATTTTGAAAAAAACTGACTTTCAGGCCAAGGAACTATTCTGTGTGGCAAACCAAATAGTGTGCTTAGGTGAATATAATCAAGAAAACATTAATCTTTCATAATTGCGCAAAACCGCACCTATGTCCGTGATACCAAAGCAAGAAGATCCAGCACTTTGCCGGGTCACTCTGCCCGCCAACAAAGCTGTGTCAGCGCCTGTACTCTGTTCTGATTGCACAGACACCCTTTGTCCTTCCTAATGCACGGCGAGTCTTGATGTCTACTCCATGAGGATCCTGTTTCCATTTATACCATCTTCCAGAGGATTGAGAACAAGTAGTCCATGTGTTTTCTGGCCTCCAATGCCGGCATACGTAGGTACATACATACATACTATGCCATGAATGCTCCTGTCAGTCCTTTTATTTTCAGCGCCCAGCATCTCAGCTTCACAGACAGTAGTTGCTCTGAAATGAAATCCAGTTCCCTGTGTCTGTCTGATTCTCTTTTCAATGAGCTTTTGACTTCAAAAATATTCAACAATGTAAATCTGCGTCTCAGACTCTATTGCACACAGTGTTCATCCCCTTTCAACAGAAACACAAAACATTCTGATCACTCCCTAAAGGGCAATTGCATTATGCTTCCAAAAAAGTTTACTAAAGATTGAGAGAGTTCGTCAAGTACAAGACATGCGTGTTTGATTTTTCTATTTATATTTTGGGAAATCCCTGCCTTTGCTCTTGTGGCACTCATGGCTTGATATTAAAACAAAGCATCACTGGTGATACTTATGTAACCCCGAACACCTGGTGGCTGTTGATTGACAGCTCAAACGTGTGACCTGGCCCTCCTCTGTTTTGGTTTCCTTGGATTTTAATTTGTAACGTATGTTGTCACTCTTGGGACTCTCAGTAGCATTCCAACTCTGGCGTTCTTTCGTGAATTATAAAAGACAGTCACGATGGTCGAACTTCAGCCCTTCAGTGAGCATGAAGCACCTCAGAGAGGCTGCCTGCCTTCTCTGTCACATTGTCTGTTGCTTCATCTGCACGGAAGCAGGCTCAGCCCTTGTCTCCTGCTCACCTATAGAGGAGGGCTGGAAATTGGATTTTATAGACGAGCTCAGCTAAAATCATTTCCGCAAAGTAGTTTGTCTCTGATGCTCACATTCTTTATGTCGTACTTTCAAGGGATTTTTAACAACAAGCATTTTTCCTCATTCCTCATGTATCTGTTGATTTTTAGAAAGTGTGTACTTGGTACTGGTCCTAGCTTCTTTTCTATTGTGATGAAACACCAAGACCAAAAGCAACTTGTGGAGGAAAGGGTTTATTTGGTTTCTACTTCCATCCATCATAGAGGGAGCTCAGGGTAGGAATTCACTGCAGCGGAAACCACCAAGGAACACGGCTTACTATGCTGTCTTTTCTTATTCAGCTGCAGTTCTGTGCCTTGAACTCAGGGCCTGGACACATACTGGACAAGTGTTCTACCACTGGAACACCTCCCCTGGTTTCAGAAAATCCCTAGGATCACTCAGAAAATAGATCTTACATCTTTAAGTTGCTTTGTAGTATACTTTGTTCTAACCATCGTACACATAACTAATATAGTTTCTCCGTAATGGAGGCCCAGTACTCAGGAGACTGAGGCAGAAAAGTTATTGCAAGCTGAATGTCTTGAGCTATGTAGTGAATTCTAAACTAGTGTAAACAGCAAAATATGACCCTGTTTCATAACACATACACATACATATTAAATGTTGCTACTTAATGAGTATTACTTGATTGGAACACCAGCTGATGAAATATTAAAAGAAAAATAATTTAGGATATTAACTCACTCCAAAATTAGCCACAATAGTTTCACATAAGATATCTCAAGATAAGCCGGGTGGTGGTGGCGCACGCCTTTAATCCCAGCACTCGGGAGGCAGAGGCAGGCGGATCTCTGTGAGCTCAAGGCCAGGCTAGACCGACAGCCTCCAAAACAATACAGAGAAACCCTGTCTCGTAAAAAACCAAAAAAAAAAGATATCTCAAGATATAAAATATATTCTTTAAAATATGTAAAAAAACAAACAAACTTAGTAAAAAATGTCTCAAGATATAACCAGGTCAGTTTTCAGGTTAGAAATAAATGTATACTTCTATTAAGAGCACAAAGAATGAGAAAAATGGACTCTTGGAAAATTCAGAGGAATAAGTTAATAAAAACAGCATAAAATTTCCTCAGAACTCTTTGTCAGACATAAGCCGACACTAAGTGTTTCATATCAGGTCTCTGTACTTAATAACTGTGAATTCCACAAGTATAGGATGTGGTCTGTGGTTACTGAGGCTTGCCAGTAATTGATGGGCTATTGTTAATTCGTCTTTATAAACAAGGGTGAGAATATGGAGTTAAAAGAGAGGGGTCAGCGTAGAGCTGTGGGAATATCCCTGATGTGGGAGGAAAAAGACAAGGGGATTCTTCAGCTCAGCACATACTCATCCCACACATGTATGGTGGCTTGCAAACAGGAAGGGGATAGTTGGGGATGTACAAGTCCTTCACTTTCCAACATGAATTTATTCCCACGACACCTTAGTTTCTTGTGGTTTACATGAGACCATGAAAGAGGAGAGCTGATGTTTTGCTCATTGATGTTTTTGAAACACTAGAAACAGTGCTGCAGTTGTCCCCAGTAAATACTTATTTGATGAGTGAATGAATAATTGTCATTTGAGACCCTGATTGTTCAATGTTACATCTTAATTAATTGGTGTTTTGAAAGCTTGCCAAGACTTATACATGTTTTCTTTTTCTAAATTGCAAAATATAATAGTATGATACTAAGATGTTTTTCATCAGTACAAGTGTGAATTATGCATTGAGTTAAATAGGTAACAATGCCAGATTTCAAAGAATCAATTAAAATTTGTAAATTTCTGAATAATTTTAGTAGTATCATAGGAAAACTAAAACCCTAACACAGCAACTATTTTCTGTTATAACTCACAGTTTCAACATACAATGGCATTCAGTAAATAAATGAGGGTTTTGGTTAAATGCAGTCACGCATGGAACTCAGATTTTCAAGGTTGTAAGATGACATCAGATGGATGAGTAGTAAAATATATACGATTAATGAGACTCAAGATGTTGGGTTGATGTATTTAAATTCTATGAATCATTAACTCATTGTTAAATTTGTAAGTTTGTTTAAAAATAGCAAATTATTTAACATTTTAAGCTACATTTAAGATCTTCAACACATTTAAGTCATTGCTACACTTAAACATATCAGAACTCGTAGGCCTTTTGAGAGAGATAGACAGGATGAGATAATTTGTTCCACCTATAATTATGTCTCGATTTCACTCATACATTTTAACGTTAGAGCCATGTTTAATCAACATTTTATTTTACAAAACCCACATAGTCTTTCTCATTGGAAAAAGTAAGACTTATTTTACTTCACCTAAACACTCAAGTGTCTCAAGGGTGGTAAAAACCTGAATTCCTTGCTGTGTCTTTAGTTCCCAAGGCCCAGGGTGTTGGCCAATAAAGAATGGATTTGAGTCTTACTTTTCTGCTTCATCAAGCATGACAAAAATAAAGCTGTGTTACAATGTAAATAGCGCCATTCAATGATGCACTCTCACACATATGTCAACAGCTCAGTAGCAAGCTCTCCATTGCATGGGAGAAAATTGAAGTGAGTTTCAATGCTGCTGGCATAGCTACTAAAATGCACTAGGGACATACACCTAGGTCTGCCCTTTACCACCATGAAGCCGGTTCCTCAGATTTCCCCAGTTCTCCTTCTCCATCGCATTTGAACTTGGCTTCTCCCCTGCAGGGTCCCAGGTCTTCTAAACCAACGAATAGATGAGTGCTCCGTGCTTATGGCCTCACCCACAGTTACGGAATACTTTTGTTTTGTGAGACAGAGACAAGTGTGCTTCTCTTTTGCTCATGAGTATGATAAATGCTCCTTAAGTGTAACAACCCCCTTGAGAGTAGAAGCATTATACTGGTGGGCAAAGAACCTTCTTATATACTTAACCCGTTTGACATGGCACCTTTCAAGCTGTGGGTTGGTTTGTTTGTCTGGTCTTGAGTTCATGATCCTCCTGCCTCAGCACCCACCCACCCACATTTAACTACACCTGGGCATTCGAAAAGAGAATGCTGTTACCTAATTCAGTGTAGCTGAAGAGAATGGTCAGAGAGACAGGAAAAGGCCATTTCGTCTCCTAATTGGGTCTGCAAGCTTTACCCTGGTCAGTAATCAGCTCCCTAAGTAAACCTGTGTTCAGCACTTAGAGGAAGAGAAGCCTGCTGAAGGCTTTCCAGTAGGAGTGGTAGAAAGGTGAATGGCCTCTAGTTGATCTGCTAAAACCAAACTGACGGCAGACAGGCTGTGTGGCAAAAGACTTGACAGCTCTTCGCCTTCATAGAGACAACGTATGAAGAAGGTGAGTGCCTCATGAGTCAACGAACTTAAAGTTTAGATATGTCCCTGTCACAGAGGGCCACCTGGAGAAAGGGAGTGATGTCTGAGGAAGGCCAAAGGAGGTTTAGGGGAAATAAATAAGCCCAAGGAACAGACAGGATCCCAAACCAAAGCTCTGCTGTGCGTTGCAGGTAGGGGTTACCTCCATAATTGTGTTGACCTTTAATATTTAATGAGACCACGGGGAGGGAACTTAAATCAAACGAGTTCCGTGTGGAGCACCCAGAGTTAGATAAGAGTATTTGAGAGAAAGCCCCTTCTTATGGATGGGAAGACAAGGACGCATGGAAAAGTGGCTTGGGTGGGTCAGAGAGGCCTTGAAGATGCCTCTTCAGTTGGTGGGGAAATCATTTTCTGAGCCCCAGAAGAGTAGAATATCAGCAGATGTTCTATTTCCAGGGCCCGAAAACTATGAAGAAAAGAACTTAATGACTGGTGGGTGAGCAGCTAGAAGTTCCATGACCAAATGCATAGGGCAAGAACAGTTTGTCTCCTCCTCATTAAGTTCTGTCACTGAAATATATCTGCAAAGTCTGGGTTAGAATAATAAGTGATAACAGCCTTCAAAATAATTAACACTAAATAGCCCAAAGAGGATAATGTTAAAAAAAAAAGGTCTCTTCTGGAAAAGTTCCCTTTAAAGTGGAAAAGAAAAACTTTATGGCTCATATACTAATCCGTTAGACATCTTTCATTGAACATATGACATATATCTTCCCACACATAAAGCCCACACTAGCTATTCTTGCTTTTGGAAAATGTGTTAACACACCTTGAGTTGAGAGTAACCATGACATCCAAAAATGATCAGAAAAGGAACATAGGCAATTGATATGCAGAGACTTCACACACACACACACACACACACACACACACACACACACACACACACACACACGGAGGGGGAGTATTATTTTCTATTTTCAAAACTTAGTTACAAATAAAAATGTAAGAACTCTGTAAGGGAAACACGAAAGTTTCATGTCTCCCTTGTAGATGCTTCAGCATTGCTGAATCATGAAGGCATGCACAGCACCCTGGCCCCAGTCAATATGGACTCATATCTCACAACCTTCTGTATCAGCTACTTGGAAAGCAATGAAATTGTCTACATGGAACGGGGAAATCTTCTGGTTACTTTGGTGACAGGATTTCAAAGTATGAAGGATAGGGTGAAATGCAGAGTCAGAATTTAGAACTAAAGACTACATTTGGGCAAAGGCTTAGAGGAAGTGAGAGAATTCTTCACGTAGATGTCTGTGGCAAGAATGTTCCTGGAAGTAGGAAACCCTGAGCAGAACTGGGGACACTCTTAAGTTGGCCAGTGTTAGTAAGGTAGAGTGGACACACTGGGCACTAGAGACATACAGTGACCAGATATCTACAATGAAAATAATGAAGACTCTACTATCTTTGAAGATATTTTAATGCTATCAGTATTAACTCACATTTACAAACATTAAAGTTTAATTATAGCAATTGGTTATAATCTATTATAAGATTAATTTACCAGTTTTTAAAAATAGATTGATTTTATATATGGTGCAAATCTTTATAAGATTTTTGTATTAAGTTTGTAGACATTATTTAGTTTTATCATACAATTTTATTGGTCTTAAGTATTCAGAAAAAGGTTTAATCTTAGAGCAGAAACACACCTGTCATATTTTCTAGACAGTGTGTTTTCTAGTTGTGTATCACTAATGAAGTTGTTTTGTTAGTTTAATGCTTCTTATGATCAAGTAAACATTGTTTAGGCCATTACTCACTGAGAGCTGTGTTAAAATATTCAGTGGTGGTTGAGGGTTTCCCGGGCACGACTGCCCATGGTGACAGGTAATAGAATGCTTCTAGGATCATCTGTGTACTTGCCTACAAAGCAAACCTCTGTACCTTTAAAGAGAAATAATGCGGACAGTGTTCTGTGTTACCAGTGTGTGGCATAATACTAGAAATTAATGTGAAATAACACTGGAAATTCACAATACATGGAAATTACACCAGATACTGTAAATATTTAATGGGCTAATAAATAAGTCAAAAGGGGAAATCAGAAAATATGCTGAACAAGATAAAAGTGAAGAGGACACAGAAAAACACAAAATGCAGATGAAGTTAGAATGAATGAATGACTAGAAAGGCCTACATTTAACGAGAGGAAAAGAAAATGTGAAATCAACACTTTCCTCACCAGCCCTAAGGTAATAATGGTTGGGAAAACTCAACTACATCTAAATAAAAGCACAGAACTAAACAGAGATTTTTCAGATAAATTGGTGAAATAGACAACAGAACAAAGGTTAACAAACTTTGTGGTTCTAAAATAGGGTTGATGGAAAAAGTCAGAGAAATTGCCAGAGCTTGCTTGTCTTCATCCGGAAACAGATTTCAGAATCTCAGATTAGTGAACTTAGTAATGCAAGTTCAGGGGCTACGCATAGATTTACAGCAATCATAAACATCCTATGACTGGAAAATGAGCAGTTAAATACCAGAAAACCAGATGAAGTTGGAGCCTTCCAGTGTTGACATAAGATGTTTAGTTGTTATCGCTTAGAAACCTATTATTTTCTAATGAGAAAGGGAGTGGGTCCAGAGGGGAGAGGAGGCAGGGAAGAACTGGAAGGACTAGAGGTGATGGAAACTGTAATCAAGATATATTATATGACAACAGAATCTATTTTTAATTGAAGGGAATTTTTAAAAAGTGATGTTTAAAAAATAGAGCAACTGTAACTATTGTAAGAAATCATCGTTGTAAAGTTGTGACACTCAGTTTTGCAAAGGATTTTTGCACATGGCCCTCAAACCCTAGAATAGCAAGTCTTCTCAAACAACATTTAATTAGGTTTTAATAAAAATTTTAAAAAACTGCTCCCCAATGGACACAATCAGCTAGGTGTACAACCAAATCACAAAATACAAGAGGACTTTGAAAAACGTATGTCTTATTAATGGTTTGCATCTAGAATATGAAGAAGAAAATCTCTTAAAATTCAATAATAAAACATAAAAATTGGAGAAGTTGTTTCTCCCAAGCAAGCTGACAAGTGGCCTTTAAACCCAAGACAAGAGAGTCAGTAGCAGTTATTAGGGAAATGCAAATCAAGACCCGATGGGGGAAGTCTTTCTGTGTATATGTCTCTCTTACTTGTTGATAAATAAAGCACCTGTGGCCAATAGGGAAGCAAGATAGGTGGGACTAGGAGTCGAGGAGGACTCTGGGAAATGTAGTCAAGAGTGGGAGTCTCCCTGTGATCCTGGGGTGTAGATATGATGTGTCAGGAGAGCATCCTGGGAAAGATAAGTCCTTATAGAAATATATATTGGTAGTCATGGGCTAACATTTAAGACTGAACTAGCCAATGAGAAGCCCTGGACATTGGCCGACAGCATTTTAACTAATAGAGTCTCCGTGTGTTATTTTGGGGGCTAAAGCGGAGATGGGACCTGGGTGGAAATCCTTCAACAAAGACCACAATTCGAGATTTAGTGTCTAACTGGAGTCGAACTCAGGTCCTCATACTTTCAAGGCAGGCAAATTATTCACTCAGCGTTATACTTAGCTGAGCCTCCTCACCAGCCTCCCTAGGGATTTTTGAAGTATTCCTCTAAATATTATGAATGGGATTGTCCTATGACAGTTTACGAATGAGAGATCTTCAGAAACAGTTTTACTCATTCTAAGTAGGGAAATAATTATGCTATTAAAATTACACGAATATATGTTTTCTATAATGCAAAATGCTGCCAATACCGTTAATTGCCATTAACACTATATTAATGATTAATATAGTGCCATTATGTATTGGTCTGCTATCATAAAATTGGAATGCATTTTTCTGTAGCTCATGAGCCCCCAAATGAAAATCAATACAGTCACATATTTCTTAGCCTTGGGGTCTTTTGAATTACCTTCTAACACTAGATTGCTGGTTCCCTCACTGTTTAGGAGTTAAAGACAGGGGAAGATATGCTACTTTGTGGGTATCCTGTGCTAAAAACTAGACATTCTGCTTTGATGTTTAATTCACAATTAAGCATTATAGTGTATAGAATATTGCCATGACATTCCTGGGGGAAACAAGCTCTTGATGCCACTGTTTTATCTGGTGTTTTTTTTGTCACCACCTCTGGCACCTCTGGTGGGAAACATCTGAAGTCCTGCCATTTGTGGCATAAGCATCTCTGGAGACAGCCTAGGCTCTATTGGCTCACTTCTAACTGCTGCTCACCTCTGGGTCATGCGTCTGAATTGTGCACTGCTGCAGGTTCCTGGCCTCTCTTGACATGTAAAGGCACTCACTGGAGGCTGAGTGTATTCATGGAGTATACCACATAGACATCTCCTCACTGTGTGGACATTCCTACCGTTCTCATTCCAACCCTTTTTTTTTCTAAGTAGTATAGGTTTTCAATGTATGAATACCCTACTTACCTAGCGATAAAACCCTGCCAGCTTAAATTGTCCTTAATACCCCCATGAAGGACAGGAAGTGAAGAGTGGAGAACTCCAGTGTCAAAATTGACAATGTCTGTGTTCTTTATGCTGTAGTGCAGATACCTGCTTTCACAGAGAACCTGCAGAAGTATATGCATCATTGATGGTGCTTAATTTAGTACGCACGATTTCCTGTTTATTCGGTCTCCAAGTTCTTCCCAAGCCCTGTGAAGTCATTTCAGCATGATCAATAGTGACATCATTGTGGTAGACGCGGGAAGGGCAAAAGCAAAGGAAAAAAATCAGCGAGGACATTTGAAGCACTAAGAAGTAATCATGGAGTCAGGACACTAAGAGTCACCTACCTCCAGAAGCCTCGATATCTTTCCCACCATTTAGTGGGTGTGCCTAAGCTATCACAGAAACGGGGGAATGTGGTCAGAGACCTTGGCACTGATCACATGAAGGAAACACCAACAAGGTTAAACCTCGTTTAATATAAAGTTAGCCCTTTGCAGCCTCAGCCAACCCCAAGCTGAAACGCGTGTCCCAAGTAAACTTGTGCAGACATTTCCCTTATCAATATTTCCTAATCAATACAACAATGAATTGTTTATAGTGCATGAATGTTGTTTTGGGTAACATGAATCATGCAGAGATGGTCTAATGTGTACAGGAGGGTGTGCACAGTTTGCAGTCAAAGTCGTTGGGTAACCCCCAATGATACTGCGAAAATACAGCTGCGTTTTCTTCATAATAACAAGCATATGTAATGTTCACTAGAAAGGCTTGCAGTAGAGTTGCTTAAACATTAACAGCTGGCCATTGATAAATTAAGTATCTCTGATCTAGAGACTTCTTCCATTCATAGCAATAATTCTCCAGCTCATTATAAAGATAGTGTGCCCTCTAAAGTTGTCCTGCTACTTGCCAATTCATATACGGGAGATTATATAGAATTATAAAAAAAATCAGATCTCCACGGGAAGTTAGTTGTAAATTTCTTTTCTTATTGTCTCCATTTCAGTTTTCAGGTCTTGAACTGTTTGAATTCTTTCCTTCATCTGTTTGATTGTTTTTGCTTGGCTTTCCTTGCTTTCTTTAAGAGATTTGTTGATTTCTTGCATTTTTTGGTTTGTGTTTTCTTCCATTTCTTTAAGGGATTTTCTCATATTCTCTTTGAGAGCCTCTATCACTTTCAGGAGGTTGTTTTGGAGGTCATTCTTTTCTGTTTCATCTGTGTTGGTATGTTCAGGTCTTGCTGGTGTAGAGTTTCTAGACTCTGGTGGTGTCAATACTGATTCTTCTGTTGTTGGCTGTGTTCTTATATTGCCTTCTTCCCATCCTTTCTTTCATTGGGAGCTCGTGGGGTCTCTTCCTCTCCTGGTGGGCTTGGGTCTAAGGATCCTTTCCAGTCCATTCAAGCAGGTCCAATACTTCAATGTGTGCAGGTGGGTCTGGGACACTCTCAAGCACAGGGTGGAGATCAGAGGGTACTAAAGACTCAAGCACAGGACAGAGAATGGAGGGCACTGAAGACTGAGGTGTGGCCAGACTCAGGGTGATCCTTCCGGGCAGGGTGGGTCCTCTCTTGGTGCAGAGAACACCCAGGGAAACAGAGGCAGGGTGATGTTAGGAGTGTAGGCTCAGAGCAGGGCCCCCACTTACCTTAAGCACAGGGCAAAGACTGGAAGGCACTGAAGACCGAGGTGTGGGCAGACTCAGGGTGATCCTTCTGGGATGGGAAGGTCCACTGTAGGTGTAGAAAACACCCAGGGAGACGGAGCTGGGGGGTGTAGGGAGTTGGGGCTCAGAGCAGGGCCCCCACTCCATTAACTGTAAATTTCTTAAGTGGAGATTTACAATCAGAGTTTCATAGAGGTCCCTAGAACCCTGGCCAGACAATAAAACCATAATTTCTAGAGATTGGCCTCGGTTTGTTTCTGAGCTTGAATTGTTTGTAACTCTTCCCAAGTCATTCTAGTGTGGAAAAAAACTTGGAGATGTTGCCAATAAAAAAATAAGGAAGGAAGGCAGGGATCGTAGAATTCCCCTGAAGACTCTGAACCACGCTCTACACATTTCAAACAAGAGTGACATTTTTGAATCAATGATGAAGAGGGAAGGCTGGCTATGAATTCCTGTCTGAGACTCAGAAAACCAGCCATGGGGAATGGACAATTCCCCTTTGAAAATCATTGCTCAAAGCCTAAAGAGTGAAGACAAGAAACAAGAAAAAGCCGTGGTGAGCAGGAATAGCTCCCTGGGACTATGTAGGATGTGTGTCAACGTCTGCGAGCAGCAACAGAGATGTACCCACGCAGAATGTGTAGCTGTTGTTCTATGGAAGAGTGTTCTGGGAACTTTTGAATACTGAGCTTATGAAAAGCTTCTGATTACTAAATTAAAGTTTATTCTGATAGAAACATGGGTGAGACCTCTGTCAGAGCTTTCAGAAGCTTCATTTGGGAAGGTGTAGGCAGGGAGTTTGGTGTCTTGGGTTTTCCAACTGAGTAAATAATTTCTTTCTTTAAAAAGAAAAATTATTAATCCTCTCTCTCTTTCAGGTTTTCAAGTGCTCTTTATTTTCTTTATCCTTACTTAAGTGAAAATAGAGTCTTGTCTCATACAATGCACCCCCTCCTCCACCCCTCCCTGCTCCCCTCTCCCTCCACTCCCTCCCTATCCACCCTTCCCCTTTATCTTCAGAAAAGAGCAGTCATCCCAGAGACAACAACCAAATAGAACGAAACAAGCTAACAAGATACAGTAAGACAAGGCACAATCCCTCCTATCAAAACTGGACAAAGTAACCCAACAGGAGGAACAGAGTTCAGAGAGCAGGCACACCCACTCCCACCGGTAGGAGTCCCAGAGATATGCCAAGCGTAAAGCTGTAACACACATGCAGAGGACCTGCCGTCGACCCATGCAGGCCATGTGCATGCTGCTTAAGTCTCTGTGAGCTCATAGGTGCCCTGTTTATTTGGTTCAGTAGCCAGTGTTCTCCTGGTGTCCTCCATCCCCTCTGATTCCTACAGTCTTTCCTCCCCCTCCTCTATGGAGATCCCCCAGTTCTGAGGGGAGAGACCCACTGGAGACCTCCAGATGTACTCTTTATTTTCAATAACAACTTCTCTTAAGGGGAAAAATACATTCAAGATCTTAGGTTAGTAGTTTTGCGTGGTGGGACAGTTAACAATGGAATATTAATTCGTTGGTGCATTATTATCCTGAAAATCTTCGCCTCGAGTTTAGAATCGACAGATCATTTATTCTGCGCCACATATTATAAGTGCCTCCCAGGTGGTTCCGTTTGGGATTTGGGGACCAATCCGATGGTCTAAGCTGGAAGTTTCTTCCTGAGAGCCGTGTCTCTGGAGTAACAGCAAAGGGGAGTTTTGCTTCACCTTTTACTTTAAATGGTCATAGCTGTAAGACAAAAAGAAATAGCATCATTGGGGGAGGTGGGGTCGGGAGGATCCCTGAGTACATGAGTTTTCCTGTGTTTGTCGTTAAGTAATGAGCTTAAAATAATGGTGCCTGGTAGTGGTGTCACACTCCTTTAATTCCAGCACTTGGGAGACAGAGGCAGGGGGATTTCCTGAGGTCAAGGCCAGTCTGATCTACAGAACATGTTCTAGGACAGCCAGGGAGCCAGGCCTGTGCAGAGAAAACCTGTCTCAAAAAGTTAAAAAAGGAATAGTAAATAATATTAATGATATCAATAGTGCCTGTTCTCTTCCCTGAAATGAAGTTTCCAAAATGAGGAGAACTGCTTAGTTGGAGTAGTATCTCTGACAGCTTTTCTGACACCGAGTTTTAAACAGACAGCAATAGCTATAGTACCTATGAGTGCCTGATGGCCATGCATGGTGCCGTGCTTTTGCGGCGTTCAGAGGACGGCCTTGGAGAGTTGCTGCCTTACTCCCACATTTACCTCCTATCCCAAGTCACGTCCCCCCAAATTGCCTTTCATGTGAGCCGTCTGACCAGCCCCAACCCTGATTCTTACAGCAATTAAATGTTTTAACATGAAATCATAAGGGTCATACCCCAAAGGGCGTGGATTTCCACATGAACCATTAGAGTGATGAATGGAGCAGTTGTGGGGAGAAGGCATTTACAAAACTAAGAGGGGAGGGGCAAAATGGTAAGTGAAGTCTACAGGTTCTCCTTGCAGCATCCATGGTTGTACCCAGCGCGGTCTGCACGTGTGGTCACCCTGGGTGAATGTCTAGGCTGCCCCTTACCTTGACTCATTTGCTGCTATTGACTTCATACTGGTAATCAGATCCACAAATTGTGGTCATTGTACCTTTCAGATGGCTTTGCTTTTTGGTGAAAATGCAGTTAGAACAAGGATGGTGCTGTTACTTTGTTTCCCAAACACAATTTCTTTCTACATTGGAGTAGCCAACATTTTAATCAGTGTTAAGCAGATGTAACGTAGACAGGTGGAAAGGCCAAGGCTGGGTACGCTGCCTATGATACCCGACTGCAACTAGGCAGAAATACAACTAGCAGCAGGCCTATTTGTCTCTGAAAGGACGTCCTAACATTATAAAAGAGGCTATTCCCCTCTTTTTGGGATAGAATTATTTGCTTTTGTTTTATTGTCCTGACACTTCTTACCTGGTTTGCATGGAGACAGCTTCTGCCCTACAGTCTTTCCTGGAAGTTACCTTCAACATTTTTTCCTTATTTGTTTGATTTGTTGTTGCTGCTGCTGTTCGTAGCGTGGAGTAACTAATGTAGAGGCTTGTGCTTGGTGGGCAAGGTCTGGACCCTGAATTACATCCCCAGCCTCTAATGCTGAAATTTTTTAAAATATAATTGATTTTTCAAAATCAGCTAAAATAAAACCATCTCTCACTTCAGAATTTTTTATATGTATCTACAAATCTCAGATCTGTGGCGTCACTAAGGTTAAAAAGCATATCGGGGGAGCTTATCAGCTGAACAGTTTAGTGGCGGCTGTTTTACCGTGATGAATAGTTCCCAGAAACATCGAAAATACATTGAATAAAATTCTCAACGAGTTAGTAAAAATGTTTGTTTAAAAAAAAAAAAAAGAGTTCCCGGAAACCTCATCCTCTGAGAGACTTTTGATGAAAGCATCAAGGAAAGGAAACAGCTGAGGGAAGCCGGTGGGTACGTTTTGTACTGGTAAAGAGAGGACAGGAGCAGTGAGTGCACAGGGGAAAATGTTACCCGGAACTGGAAAGAGAGCCACCCCTGCCTTTGCTTTGGATTTGCCTGAGGACATGGCGGCTTTGGCACTCACTGGGAAAGCGTCAAGCCGGTGCCCTTGAGAAGCCTCCGGTTTGCTTCTGGTGGACATGTGTTTCTAGACCCATCTGTGAGGTCTTGGGAACATAGTCTTTGTTTTTTGTTTGTTTGTCTTAATTCAGCCCAGCGTACCAAGGACCAGTCCATCCAGACGAATCTAGCTGATCAACCTAAACTTCCCCTGTGTAAATCCATGCCCCCCGCTGTTGGGAAGGGGAAGCTGTAAATGGAACAGGTTCTCTGAAGTCCTAAGAGAATCCGAGCAGCCAGATGGGACAGTGTCCAGATCTGCAGGGTGAGACAGCAGGAAATACTGCGCTGAGGTGAATGCAGGTGTGCAATCAATTTCAGGAGCCACTTTCCGGTTTAGGGTTGCTGGTCTCGCATTGCAGAGTGAGAGATCATGACCCAGCTAAGTCTTATGCAAGAAGGGTTCGGAGAACAGCAGTGTGGGGTCTCTTTCCCTCTGACCAGATTGAAGCTCAGAATAGGCTCTCAGCATGGGAGCTGAGCCTAGCTCACACATCTGGTGGCCTAGCAGGAGGGGATTCCCCAGTGTGTGTGCATTGGACAGCACACTGCTCCTTGGAATGGTTTCAGTGTGTGAAGCACCTTCGCACCTCTGCTATCGTATAAAGTTCACACACACACACAAGGATTACCCAGACTCCTGGGACTCGCAGCTTGAAACTTGGGCTTTCCATCTCATGATCGATTTATATTCTGCTCCCAGAATACAGCTTAACAAACCACACATGACCTATTTATAGGACTACTTATAACTAAGGGAATTAATGAGACAGTATCTTCGTGGATTATGTGTACAAAAACCGCCTTATTAAAAACCACTTTTTAAAACATGAACATAAACTTCAATGTTAATCAAAAAAATTTTACTGACCAAGGAGTGTTTGTTTTCAGGGAAACATTTTTAAATTGTGTCACTTCTTGTTCATATGATTTAATATTCAGAATGACAATCTATGTAAAACATTAAAAAGTGAAAAGATGATGTAAAATGGAACCTTCCTACTTCCACGTTATAAACTATGCTAAATGAACCAGAATTGAGCGCTTGCTCCTTTATTCATTTATTTAATGTATAAATGTTCAATTTCTAGGCATTGACTTAAAACCAGTAGATGATTCATCAGCTCTGTTCCTGAGGAATGAAAGTTAATCTCTGTGTGAATCTTTGCCTTTATTGGTCATCTGTTTTTAAGGTTATAACCTTTTAGAACTATGTATCAACTATTTTGTTTCTTTAATATCTAAATTCTAGTTTGACTTCAAAATTAGTAGAAAATCCAGGCATGGTGGCACTTGGGAAGCTGGTAATGGAAGACCTATTTATATGACTACTTATAACTAAGGGAATTAATGAGGCAATATCTTCGTGGATGATGTGTATAAAAACTGGCTTATTAAAAACCAGTTTAAAAAGATAGTTTAGGGCTAGTCTAGGTTACATACAGAGTTCTAGCATAGCCTCAGCTATACATCTTGTCTCAAAGCAAGGATAATGGAACAATTTATTAAATCTCTCATATAGGTATAATTGTATTTTCAGTGATTGAAAGCAATGCAGAGGAACAGGGTCTGAGTTAATTTTTTTTATTGCTACCAAGATACCCCATGAACAAGGAAACTTATAGAGGAAAGGATTTGTTGGGGGAGTGTTTAAAATTTCAGAGCATTAGTCCATGGCCACCAATACCACACATGACAGCAGGCATGACACGGGAGCAGTAGCTGGGTGCTTGCATCAGATCAGCAAGTTGAAAACAAAAGAGTGAACGTGTCTCCAAAGCCCACTCCCACTGACATAATTCCTCTAACAAGGCCACACCTCCTTATCCTTTCTGAATACTTAACACCAATAGATGATCAAGCATTTAAATATAGGTGCCCATTGGGCCCATTTTCATTCAAACTACCACAATGAGGAACTGTGGCTATTTTCTGTTGCTGCTGTAAAAGAGTAGGGAAAACTTAGAGGCACAGTGCAGCACAAATATGTTATCTTCCACTTCCAACGGGTCAGAAGTATGCCAGGCTGCACACCATTCTGTAGAGTATCTCAGAACCCATACAATACCCTGCCATGAGTGAGTTTAATGTATCGGGCGAAAGCCTGGGGATTAGACGCTTGTGCTAAGAGTGTGTGTGTGTGTGTGTGTGTGTGTGTGTGTGTGTGTGTGTGTTGCAAGGAGGGAGCAGCCTTATATACAGACTTACATCACAGTGGAGAAACCCCAGGTGTAAGAGTCCCTGCTTTCATAGTTAGAGGTGGATGCCAGTGGGGCAAGGTGGGGGCTGTAAGCCAGGACTAGAAGACAGGATGCACCTGTGGTTATCAGCTGACAAGCAATGCACAGAGACTTCCTGGAGGCTGGGGCCCAACAAGCCTATGCCAATGTCGAGAGGACTCCTTCGTCTTTTGGCTTATCTCTTTCTTCAAAGCCACTGATCTTGACATGGCCATTTCTCCGATTCCCTTCTGCCCCCGCATTTCACTTGTACTGACTCCTGTCACTGCTATGGTCCGACCTAGATGTTCCAGGATAATCTCCCTGTTGCAAGGTCATTTTGTAGCAGCCTTCACTCCATCAGCCGGGAGCCTGGCATATTTACAGATCTAAGGGCATTAGAATGTGGCAACCTTTAGGAACGCTGTTCTTATTGGTGCTTCTACTGAAAATGTTCTCCTTAGGCAAGAAAGGAGCACACAATCCTACTGACAAATTCTGTTGAAGTAAAATATTCCACTGTACTTAGAATTACTGTTTTAATGTATGAGCCTTCTCCCCCTCTCGGCTTCTTCTTTCCTCCATTGCTCCCTTCCCCCTTTCTCTCTTTGTTTCTCTCTTAAATATTTCCTTAATTGGACGCAATGAATCAGGTCAAGACCAGTGGACTACAGTGTAGAGATGATACCTAGTAACACCCTTAACTACCCTTCTGGGAGTTGCTAACCTACCCCCATGTCTCTCTAAAACAGCTAGCTCATCTTCTGTCACTGCCTTTGAGTTCAGTTAGTCACCAACAGAGAAGAGCGTACCTTTGTGCACAGCATTGAATGTGTTTGGCTGCTGGGAGTGGCGGCAAGTGTAAGCCAAGGTGGAGCCTAGTAGGGGCCCACTCTCTGTATTTTTCCATTGCCATGTACTACATTGCCTCAACTCAACTCAAGTGTGAGTGAAGGCCTCACACTTAAAATGAAATCCTTAACGGGAAAGGCTTGGATGTGTGGACCGTTTTACGATTATCATTCCACAACCTTTAAATCTGGCCCAGCAAATCAATAATAATTAGTAAGCAATATGGTTTTACTTTATTGATAGCCATGGACTGAGTTTGGTATGACTGTGAGTCCTGGTAGAGAAAGGAAAGCTGGTGTCTGTGATCCCTTGCCATGCTCTGGCTTCTTCTATGCAGTACGGGGCCAAACAATACTAATATTTAAAAAAATTACTAAGTAGGTAATGGCATAACAACTGCATACAGATGTAGAAACTGCAGCACACCAAAGTTGAATTTTCCAGAAACACACAGCTAGGCATGACTGGACCCTGATCAGGACCAGGAAGACTAGGCACAGATGCAAGCTGGTCACCACTTTGCTGAGCTACCCACCTACTGGATGACAGGAATCTTCCTTTATCTGCAGCTTTACTCTCCGGAATTTCAGCTGCCAACGGTCAACCGTTTTCCACCAAAGGTAAAACTCCATTAATACTGCATAACTTTTAACAGTGTGGCATCTACACAGCATGAAGAAATCGTTCACTACTCTGGGAATCGCCCCTGTGGTCCGTGGATCCATGACATGTATGCCACCTGCACATTAGTTACTTGAGAGGTGTCCTAATTGTCAGGTCACCTATCGGGCTGTCACACAGGGACAAAGGAAGGCCACCAGTCCTGTACTTATTGTGGCACATTGCTTTAATTGTTCCATTTTACTATACTTATGAATCATAAGTAGGTAACTGGAGAAAAATACAGTGTATAGAGAGGTCACTGCTTTATACGGCAGCAGACACCTGCTAGAGTCTTGGGGACTCCAGTCTGAGGACATTGAGTCGCCTTGCCTTTGTTGCCTGGACCAACAGTCCGTTTAAAGAACAGTCAGCTATTTGTTCTATGGTTGCTGGTTGGTTGGTTGGTTGTTTGGTTGGTTGGTTGGTTGTTTGGTTGTTTGGTTGGTTGGTTGGTTGTTTGGTTGGTTGGTTGGTTGGTTGTTTGGTTGTTTGGTTGTTTGGTTGTTTGGTTGTTTGTTTGTTTGTTTGTTTGTTTGTTTGGTTGTTTGGTTGGTTGGTTGGTTGGTTGGTTGTTTGGTTGGTTGGTTGGTTGGTTGGTTGTTTGGTTGGTTGTTTGTTTGGTTGGTTGATTGTTTGTTTGGTTGGTTGTTTGTTTGGTTGGTTGTTTGGTTGGTTGGTTGGTTGTTTGGTTGTTTGGTTGGTTGTTTGGTTGTTTGGTTGGTTGGTTGGTTGGTTGGTTGTTTGGTTGGTTGTTTGGTTGGTTGGTTGTTTGGTTGTTTGGTTGTTTGGTTGTTTGGTTGGTTGTTTGTTTGTTTGGTTGGTTGGTTGTTTGGTTGGTTGTTTGGTTGTTTGGTTGGTTGGTTGGTTGGTTGTTTGGTTGGTTGTTTGTTTGGTTGGTTGGTTGGTTGTTTGGTTGTTTGGTTGTTTGGTTGGTTGGTTGGTTGGTTGTTTGGTTGGTTGTTTGTTTGGTTGGTTGGTTGGTTGTTTGGTTGTTTGGTTGTTTGGTTGGTTGTTTGGTTGTTTGGTTGTTTGGTTGGTTGTTTGGTTGGTTGGTTGGTTGGTTGTTTGGTTGGTTGTTTGGTTGGTTGGTTGGTTGGTTGTTTGGTTGTTTGGTTGGTTGGTTGTTTGGTTGGCTGTTTGGTTGGTTGGTTGGTTGGTTGGTTGGCTGGTTTTTTTCGAGGCAGGGTTTCTTTGTGGCTTTGGAGGCTGTCCTGGAATTTGATCTTGTAGACCAGGCTGATCTCAAACTCACGGAGACCTGCCTGTCTCTGCCTCCCAAGTGCTGGGATTAAAGGCGTGCGCCACACCCGCCCGGCTAAGAACAGTCAGTTTTATTCTGGTCTTCTTCTTGCAAGTTGTTACTCAAATGGCATCAGTATAAATGACACCTACCTCGCTTATGTGTTCTATAGTATCTTTGCTGCCTTCAGGATCATGCAATAATGCGCTATGGGTTTCAATACTTTCTCCTTAGAGATATCTGATGATGTGAGCCACTTGGATGGGCACACTCATTGCCTGCTTGCACACACACACACACACACACACACACGCATGCACACAGTCTAGTGTATGCACACAGCAGAAGGGAGCAGCCTAGGGCAAGCTGTTCTTCTATAACTGAGGGAATTAGATGGGAAAAAAATGAAAATACTGGTTCACTTCTGCAGTCCGTGTTCTATGTGCTGATACTCTATATCAAGAGCTTTGTGTCACAGCATAGTGTTATTTAAAGAAGGGAACAATTCCCTTGCCTTGATCCAGGCAAAGCGGTAGCTGACAGAATCTAGGTCTTAGGGAAATACTTATAAATGTGCTAACATGCCTCCCACTATGACAGCATTTTTTTCCTGTACTTCTGGTACTTTTCATGATAGTGAAATTCATTGCTTTGACTTAGAAAAATAATGATAAAAGATAAATGGAAGAGGTAGATTGGGGGCCTGGTCAGGGGAGAAGAAAGCCAGGTAAGGAGGTTTAACTATGGCATTTTCTTGAGTCATTGTACTTTTTATCTAAGGAATTTCCTAAACTCCACTGCTTCTCCCTGATCCCTGGCGTCCCTCTGGATGGTTCATTCCCTCTAATCAGATAGGTTCCCCTTCTGCATTGTTTTACGTTTTTTTCTCACACTCTCATTCCCTGTATGGGCTCCTGTCCTCTTCCTTCATGATCATCTTTCCAGTTTCATCACACACACACACACACACACACACACACACACACGCATGTTCTCCTGCACAAGAGAGAGAGGGGGAAGGGAGAGAAAGAGAGAGAGAGAGACAGAGGCTATGTCTTACATATATACAATTGCATATATATATATAGTTTTTTAAAATACATTTTTATTTAAATTTAAAAAATCTTATTTTGCATACTGATCCCAGGTCCTTCTCCCGTCTTCCCATGGTCCCCACCAATCCCCCCATCCCACCCCTCATCCACTCCTCAGGGAGAGTGAGGCCTCCCATGGGGGATCATCAAAGTCTGTCACATCATTTGGGGCAGGACCTAGGCCCTCCCCAGTGTATCTAGTCTGAGAGAGTCTCCCTCCATAGGGAATGGGCTCCCCAAACCCATTCTTGCACTAGGGATAAATACAGGTTCAACCACCAGAGGCCCCATAAACTGTCAAGGTCTCCCAACTGACACCCACTTTCAGGGGGCCTGGTCTATATATATAGCTTTAAATCTAGATTCTGCATAGGAGGAAAAAATGGTATTTGTATTTCTAATGTTTATTGTGCTGTTGTACTTAACTTCATCATTTCCAGATCCATCCATTTTCCAAAATTTCTTGAATTTCCACTGAGAGAAAAGAAAACCATTTTTGCCAGGGGCTGACTGAAGTCCCACTGTGTATATGCTGACACATCTCAGAGAAGCTCTGGGTGGGAGTTAATCCCTGACCGCTGTGGATACCGGAGCAACAAACATGGATGTTCAAGTATCTGGTGGTGTGTTGACTCAGTGGGTTTGTGTATGTACACAAGGATATGGTAGCTGAGGATCATGGAAGTTCTATTTTTGTGTTTTGAAAAACCCCATGGTGATTTCCGTAGTGGCTGCACCAGTGTATACTCTGTGTATGAGGTCTCTTTTCCCACATCCTGACCACATACACTGTTTTCCTGAGGGTCCTCATTCTGGATGCCGTGGTCGGACTCACAGAGCAGGTCTAAACCAACTGCATCCTCTGCATGGCTGGGGATGTCAGACACCTTCCCCAGGATTTTGTTTTCCATTTGTATCTCTTCTTTGCAACTGTTTATTCACTTCATCCATCCATGTATCCATCAGGGGATTATCTTCTTATACTTAATTCTTAGAGTTCTTTTTTTGTATTCTAGATGTGGATCCCCTCTCTAATGTGTTGCTGCGACTGAAGGGTTTTCCCTTATTTTGTAGGCTGTCGGCTTATCTGGTGATATCCTCCCCCCTTACTCTGTGGAAGCCTTTTACCTTCATGTAAGCCTTCTTGTCAATGTGTGACATTGTTTCCTGTCTCTTTGAGGCTGTTCTCAGAGGTACCTTACCTGTGCCTGCGTCATGCAGTGTGTCACCTTGGCTGCTTTGGGGAGGGGGGGTCTTTGAGTTTTCAGATCTTGTTTCAAAGACTCTTGTCTATTCTGAACGGATTTTGTGCAAGGTGAAAGGTAATAATCCAGCTGCATTTGGCTACAGGTGGATCAAGGGTTTTCTTGGATGTGGCCATGTAACTGCTTCTGGCTACATTGTGATAGTCTGCTAAACACCCCACTTCTATGATTGTCTCTTCTCGTGACCCTACAGTGTAGTTTGAGATCAGGTGTGTTCACACCCTCACCATAAATCCTTCTGTGTATGATTCTATAAGCTGCTTCTTGTCCCTCCATATGGATTTTGTAAAAATTGCTTTTCATAGTCCTGTGAAAAATGTCATTGAAATTCTGATGGTGGTTGCATTGTATCTATAGATAGCTTCCGGTAATATAGCATTTTCCCGATGTTCATTCTTATGACACATAATTCAATGATTACCACCCTCTGATGCTCTCTTCAGTGACGCTCACTTTTGTTGGAGAGACACTTCACCCTCCTGTTTAGTTTATCCTAGGTATTTTTCTTAAAGCTAATGTAAATGGGATCTCCCCCCCTGTCTTCTCTCCTGGTGAGTTCTTTCTCAGTATGTAGAAAAACTACTTATTTTTTACACATTGGTTTTTATTCCACTACTTAGATAAAAGAATTTATAAGTAATGAGCCTCTTCTGATGGAAACATTGTGGTCTTTTAAACATAGGGTCGTGTTGCTCCCGTAATAGGTATAATTTTATTTCTTTTCTTGTTTGTATCCCTCTTACAAATTTATTTTGTCGGATTGTTGCAGGTAAGGCTTTAAGTACTATACTGAAGGAGAGTAAAGACTGTGGGCACCTGTATCTCACCTTGGATCTAGGAATTATGGTCTCAGTGCCCCCGCCCCATTAGGTAAATGTTGGCTATAGGTTTGTTCCACACGCTTGTACTCTACTATGTTGAATTCTATCCCTTTTATTTCTAGTTTCTTCAGTTTCATCATGAAGGAGTGTTAAACTTCATTGAATCTTTTCCTGTTTATTGAAAGGATTGTGTGAGTCTATTCTTTGGTTCCACTAAGGTTCCTGCTCTGTCTTTAAGCAGATAAAGGTTGTTTAAACTCGTTTCTGGTTTTGGTCACACTACCTTCATTCTTCTAGTATTAGATGCCTTAGCTCATTGTGGTTCACTTCCTGGTGCCTAGTGGATCTCTCTATTTATACTGTGTGTGACGTACCTTTCAAGTAGAAGCACAAATATTCTCACCTGAGTAAATATCTACTCATAGCTCCTAGTGCTAGACAGAACCTTGGGCCACTGATATACCTGTAACAGAAGGCAGAAATGGGTCATTTAAATCACTATATTCTATAAAATGTGGCCAGGAGACAAGGACTTTGCATGGAAAAAGAAGGGTGTAAATAGAAGAAATGCTTAAAGAGTATCTCCTCAAGAAGATGATCTTGAGCTAATATTAAACATGAGAAATTAGCACATAAAGACATAAAAACAGAGTACAAGAAAAATAGGGCTTGCGCTATGGTTGTACAACGCTAGAACAAAGAACTGAGGTCAGCGCCGTCCTTGAGCACATGACACCATTTAGCTCTCACAGGTGACATTTGGCCTGCTTGGTTTATAAGCAAATAACAGTAAATGGAACCAATTTATAATCAATGTTTTATTAAAGAAAAATTAAATAAGGCCAGCCATTTGGAGGCATCAACCAACACACATTGCACAAGTAGGAAATTTCCTGTAAGGAAGACCAAAGCAAGGTGGCCACAGAGTTGTAGCTAATCATATACATTCTTGGCTTTGCTTATATCTAAAAGAAAAAGCTCTGATTTTTGTGTTTCCTACGTGAAGCTCTAATTCATGGTTGTGAGAATAAATTCCTTATATTTTAAGTTTGTTTTCAGTTCACCTTTAACACATAGTATAATCCTTGCCCCTTGCAATTAAAGAAGATAAAGTTAACTTGTTTATTTTAGGCAAAGCTAGAAACATTATTACATGTAATCAGCCACAAGATAAAAGTGCCTTGGTTTCCATTTCCATGATGCTGAGATGAAATGTGATAGTTCACTCCGGTCCAAGCTAAGACCTTTTCTACTATGTTTCTATATTTAAAAAAAGCTGAAATTAGGAGAGAGAGAGAGAGAGAGAGAGAGAGAGAGAGAGAGAGAGAGAGAGAGAGAGAGAAGTAATGAGAAAAGTAATGAGAATTTAATGCGCAGAGTAGCATAGCAAAACATAACAGTAAACCTGGAGGACAGCTGGTTCTGTTCAACAGTTTGTTTTCCATTTTCTGTTTCAAATACTATGTTTGTCTTTTCTCCGAGGAGGATTTTGCTGCTATTGCTTGTGTTCCGTCTCACCTTGTTGCTGAGTATGGACTGTTATACCATCCCATGGGATATAGGTCAGTGCCCAGCCCAGGGAATCTCAAGAGAATATCTAAACTCCTAGGACATTGTTTGCTTTCTGAAGTTCACGTTGCTCATCTATGCAAATACAGCCATGAGACACATAAGTTCACGTCTGCCTTCTGGCTACCACTTACCAGGAAGAAAGGTGACTAACTGAATTAATGTTGGTTGACCCTTTTCTTACGCTCCTCAGACTATCCAGTGATTTATTTTTAAGTCACATACATGCTTTGTTGCTGTCCACGTGACATTTTATCGACACCCCCAAGGGGTTACGGAAGTGGCTCAGTTATATAGCCTGATTTACAAGCACAATGACCTGAGTTTTATCCCCTGTGTCCATACCAAAAGGAAAAAAAGAAAATTCCAAGTGGATTGTCATGCCTGTAAATCCCAGTGTGCTGCGGAGGTAGGAGAATCCATGGAGCCCATTGAACAGCTAAGCAAATGGATGAGCTCTAGGTTCAGTGAGATGTCACATACCCTGCCCCCCAAAAGTATAGAGAAGCACTTGAGATTGATATCTGGCCTCCACATGCATGTACACACACACACACACACACACACACACACACACACACACACACACGTCTCAAAGAAAACATGCCAGTGTGTTTCTCCTTGTTTTCTCTGCATTCTGCACTTACACACACGAGGGTCCTGTTTCTTTTGTCTCCTCCTCTTCTCTTCTGCCCTCCTGAGTTTCTCCCTAACACTTCAGTTCCCCATCCCGTTGTGTCCTTCATACCCTCCGGAAGGTGCCGTGTCTTTAAATCAATTTGGTATGCCAATGACTGCTCAAAATCAAATTCAGGAAGGGTAAATGCCTGAGTACAACTACTGTCTTCAAATATGGGGAGGTACTTAGTGCCTTATAGTGAGCATGTCAAGGCGCACACAGGCATGTCTAAGAGGATAAGCAGCTGTGTGATAAATGTTTCATGGAATTTGTAACAGTTTGAAAGAAAATGGACAAGGACAAGCATGGTCTACCTGGATCCTTCCTTTCAACCATCACAAGATTTCAGACACCGGGTTTTTTAATTCATGTCCAAGGACTAGGAGAGACACACGTGCTTGGAGCTCTCTCTACACCTACAGGTTCCTTTCTTGGCGCTCACTGCCATGCCAGTACGTACTACTATGAGGACTGTGTTTCTGTAATGAACTGTTAGTTGAGAAGTGAAATTAATTACATTTATTAATTTTTCCAAATCACAGTATAGTGTGTTTTCAGTGTATACTATTTTAATGTTATCTGTATTTTACTTTCCTGTTTAACTGAGATGTGTCTGTTTCTTTTTTTTTTTTTCTCAATTTGGACTGACAAACATACAGAAGCATAATTTTGCCCAATATTGAATTTTTCACATATATATTTATTTAATAACAGTATACGGTAGTGTAATGGGTTTTAGGAGAAGCCAGATATAAAGTAGATTGGTTACCCACATCAAAAATTCACCTTTAGAAATGCACCCACCCGAAGCCTGAATCTGAGGAGACCGTTATCCATTGCTTGAGTTACATAGTTGTCCAAACCAAAGCCTTGATTTTCCCTGACTTATGTGTGGCTCCTGTTCTTGATTAACAAGGAACAGAAAAATGCAGTGGTCAGAATCGCGCTGCTTCTGTAAGCAGATTTCATAAATTTCTTTGGGGAGACAGCTGGCTGACACGTAACATAATCTGGCAAATCCCTTCAAAGAGCATGTTTCCCAGCAAGTTTTTCTACAAATTCTAGCATTGTAATAGTTTAATTATTTCTGAAAGGCCGTAAGGTAGGGTGCACACCGAGGTACATGTTCTTTCCCATTGTAGGCCTAAGAACTTCACCCAAGGGCTCAGCTAAGTACCTTTGGCAGCCCAAGTCAGTGGCCTGCCCTGCCACATGGATACAGTAGGCATCCACACACCATTCAAACCTTCACTTAACACTTCACTTCCTTACTTTTAGTTCATGAATGCCTTCTGCTTACTCCAGAAATTCAGAGTCTGTAATTGGCTTTGAAAATTCTGAACGGAGCTCAGCCTTATTCTGCTTTCCATAGGAGCCGTTCTCTCGGAGGGACAGTGCACACTAGCACCCTCAGCAATGTGTGATTTCTGTCCCTTCTCTCAGTAAGAACCATTGTCAATGTCGCCATGAGTGGGTGACAGTGCTCTGGGATAGGATAGCAGTCCACACTTCACTCCTCCTCCTTTCTAGCTGCCTTTTCCCTTCTTGATAAAGATTACATTCCTGTGTCTTCCGCTGCCGAGGAATCCAGCATCACAGAGTGACATAAGAAGTCAGTCATCCTTATTGCACATTCTATGTTTCAAGGAGATGCATTCTTATATGTGCTATGTAACAGGAGGGTGAAAACCCAAGCTGGCCCTAATATTCACATACGCTTGTACCATATATAGATGATGCATATATTGTCTCTGCATTTGTGAGAGAGGGAGACAGAGGAGGGATGGATGGAGGGAGGGACAAAGGGAGGGAGGGGGAGAGAAAGAACATTGTTCCAGAAACCAGCAGCCTAAATCCAGGATGCCTAAGTCTTTTACACAGAGTGCTCAGTATTTGCATATAGCCTGTGTACATCCTGCATATACCTTAAATCATCTGTAGATTACATACAGTTCCAAATACAAGGCAAATGGCAAATGCTGTGTAAATAATTTAACCTATATTGTTAGGGGCCTCTGGGGGGCCCCTGAGTCGACGATGGAGATGGTAGAGTGTGCTGTTTGCCAGTCCTGTAGCCTTCCTGGAACCCGGAGACAATCAGAGGCAACAGGGAGTGAAGTCAAGCAGGGTCTCATTTATTATTAAAGTAAAAACAAAAACCACAGGGCAGTAATTTCAAAGGAATTCCTATTATGTATCTAGTATCCTATCCCCTCTTGGGCACGGTCTGCTAGTTTGATGGCCTCATCTGTGTGAGTTTGGGCAGCCAGTTGTTTTTCTTAGTAAATGTTCGAAGCCTGGCCTCTGTAGTTTCCTCCCAATGCCATCTTGTATTGGTGTCAAGCACCAGCTTCGGGCTGCTCTCTCTTTTGGCAGGACAGTTGTCAGCTTGGACCACAGCCCTCCTGCCAGGACATGATCTGTGCTCCTCCCCCACTATATGGTTTAGGAATGATGACAAGGAAAAAGCATCTATACATGTTGAGTCCTTGTTAGGGCTAACCACACAGCGCCTGCCGACAAATAATATGATTCTTGGATTTCTTTTCTTTCTCAGTTTTCGTGTGCATGGCATGTGTGTATGTGGGCCACATGTGTTTGAGGGCGGAAACGTACTTGGGCCCATTGCATGTGGAAGCCCAAGGTTGATGCTGGAAACTTTCTTTGGGCGCTTATTCACAGAGGCAAGGTTTTCAGTCAAGCTCAGGGGCTCAGAGGTGTGTGGTCACTCTTTCTCACATGTGTGGCCTGGACAGCCGCTGTCTGTGTCTCTCAAGGCTGGACTTACAGGTAGTCACCACACCGCCCTGGCAATTTGTGTGGGGATCTGAACTTCTACACTCATTCTTGTATAGCAAGCGCTTTAACCCCTGGACCAACTCTCCAACCTTTTACCGCTACTTCGGATCTAAAGTTGGTTCCGTCCACAAAGGTGGAACCCAAAGGTATGGAGAGAGAGAGAGAGAGAGAGAGAGAGAGAGAGAGAGAGAGAGAGAGAGAGAGAGAGAATGCAACCCCCACAGCCCCTGTGTACATGGTTTTGTCCTTTAAAGAGTAAAGTTGAATAAAATTTAATACATATATATGTATTTTCTTCTAAAGAAAATTTAAGTTGAGTATGTGTAAGTAGGTCTTACACGCCTAGTGGAGTAAAACAGATCTAGGTGAAGCAGGATGACTGCAGACTATGACTTTCGTTACCAGTATAGTTTCTGATTGGTTGTTGCCACAGGGCTGGCCATGAGAGCCACACGTCACATGATTAGTGTATGGTGATGCAGAGAGTCATCAATTCAACTTGGATTAGCATCTCCATGTGTGTTTGTGGCCATGACACATCAGAACTCTTTGAACTACCTGTAGTCCTTTTCCTGGTACATAATCCAACAAGCTACTGATGTTTCATTCTTTTACTGAAGAAACTCAACTATAATTGAAATTGAAATTTCACCTGTGTCCTGCTATTTCCCTCCCAAGTATCCACCTACAGACACACATCTGCACGTGTGTAATCCCTTTATTCTTTCTTAGTTCATGTTGCTACTCTATGTTTTACACGCACATCTGATAATTTGGAGTTAGGAACCACAGATGAGAGAGGAAATACAGCCTTTGTCTTTCTGGGTCTCTGTTACATCATTTATATAATGTTTTCTAGGTCCACCCACTTACCCGAAAATTTCATGATATTTCCCAAGAATTAGTTGTAATTTTCCACTTTAAGAAGTGTTTAATATTTTACATCTAACTTAATTGTGTTTGTATTAGTTTTTGCAAAAACAAAGCTTATAGTTAGTGTGCTTGGAGAAATATTACTTCATACTACCTCATTAGAGGCTTAAATTATAATTTATTTATCTTTTAGCCTTGATGATTTGAAATATGACTTAATAAGAAATAGTCTCAGCTTAAGGACATATCAAATAGTGGTAGAAAGACATGCATTCTATTTGTGAGTCACTAACATGGGAATTAGCTGCTAGAGCTTTTAAACACACACACACACACACACACACACACACACACAGGTACAGATGTTCGCCTGTTCACACATACACATATGCACATGGCCATTGTGGGGTTAAAAGAATAGTTGAGGAAAGGCACACTTTCCTCTGCAAGGAGGCATTGTTCTGTTGAGTGGAAGCATGCATTGAGAGCCCAGAAAGCCGAGGATGGAAACAAGTGCCGTGTTCATTTGTTTCTGACTTGTTTCTACTCTCTTTGCAAGTTGTTACAGTCTATCATGAAGGGCAATCTAAAGGAGAGAGGAGCCTGCACATGTACCCTGCTCCACAATGTCAAGTCTAAATGCCAGGGCTAAGTTTTGTTGTAGCATGCTTGAGTCTCACTAAGCTGCCATATCATGCTTCAATCTGCCCAGCATCTCTTCTCTGCTTTGATTGGATTGGGTCCCTCCCTGATCCACTCTTCTAATTCTTCAGCTCCATTTTTTTCTAGACTATGTTTTTTTTCTGAATTCTACTCCACAAAGTATAGATCAGCACCTATTGCACACTGTTTCATTTCCTAGTTGGCGTGGCTGAATTTCCTCTGCATGGAAGCTACTTCAGGTCACATTTGCCCTATCTTTTTGATTCTGTGTGCTTTTCTGGATGGCAGAAGTAGAATCAAATGGGAAAAAATATCTTCACCACAATTCTGTCTAAATTTTCATAAACTTGGACAGATCCAACAGGTGAAACATTGTATAGAACATCCTGTATTTTTCTACTTCTTGTTCTCAAACCACCGTTCCATTGTCCCCAAGATAATACCAACTCTGTGGTTGAAAACATTATTTCAGATACTGTTCCCAAACACTGGATGAGAGATTTTTGTGGTAAGAGTGATGTCTTGGGTCAATCCATATTGAGTGTGGTGAGATATCAACACTAAACTTGACCCACTTACTGACTGCTAGAGAGTCTCAGAATCCAAATCTTGGGCTGTCAGTTTTTTGCTTACAACTGAATGGCCATGACGACTGGGACCACTGGGTATGAATGCCGTCATATTTAGGGCAGATGGGTCCATTGCTCTATTTCTATCTGTCCCACGGCTCCAACATGTCACTTTCCATTTATTTGTTGACACCTGAGCCCACAACCCAAGAATATCATGTAGTCAACATAGGATACCCATGTTGTGGCATGTAGAGAACGCAGCCTTGTCTAAGAATCAGGATTCCCAATTTAGATCATGGGAAGAAAAAAGCATCTCAAGAAACACTTGTCAGGGATGAGCGGTGTCTTCTTTCTTGTTCTCCATCCGTGCCCTGCTTCGCTTGACACAAAATGGGAAAGCTCTGGGCTGGTGTTCAGAGCTCTGTACCACGGAGAACCCAGAGGGGATAGGGACAAAGGAAGGCAGGATAATGTCTACACCTTCTGTTTCTAGATGGACAGCCTCCCCTGGATATGGCAGACGGGTACCAACACAAAAGAGCCAAAATAGTTGAAGAAACATGCAGAACATAAGCCTAAATGGCAGAAATTGAAATTTGGTTGAATCCCAAAATAATTTAGTCTTCTTTTGGCAAAGCCTTTTGAGGGTTGGGAGGTATTTATGTTCGTTCTGCCCCAAAGCTATTTGTCTCTAGGGCAAAAATCAATGATTACCTTCGAAACTTGGGACTGTTCTTCAGTAGGAGTCCTCAAAACAGGGTGTATCATTTGCTATGTTTGAATTTGTTTTTCAGTATCATCTTTTTTTTTCTCACTAAAACTTGTCTTTGGGTACATCATATATATGCTGTCAATTATCACTCTGTATAGCACTTCTTACAATGTAAATGATATTCAAATGATGGTTAGACAATATTATTTAGGGAATTAAGGCAAGAAAATAGTGTGTGTGTGTGTATGTGTGTGTGTGTGTGTGTGTTGAGTATAGGTGTAACCATCATAGCCCTAACCATACAGCCTGTTTTAAAGTAAAAAAAAAAAAACCAATATCTTTAATGTTTTTTATGTAAAGTGGGTTCAATACATAGATTATCATTCTGTGGAAGACTAGTAGAAATGAAATTGATGGAGGTGATTGGGCACAGAATCTTACCTTGTGATACGCTAGTGTATCTCTTGGGGATTCCTTTTCCCCCTTGTGACTTTCCTGTGGAAAGAGTGATATTTCCCGAGAAATGAAGAAGAGCAAGTTGGTGAGTGTGCTGGCCTCCTCACTTCCTGCTGCCACAGTAGCCTGCATTTGCTCTTCCCCAGGGATTTCCAATACCTGGCAATAGCATTAAGCTACAGTACTTAGAATAAAACGATCGTTCAAAGTGTCCTGAAAGCATCCTGCTCCCAAATTTCTTGAAAATAAGAAAAAAATGTGGCTTTGTTTAAGGGGGAAAAAAAAAGAGTGGCTTGTGCTTAATGGCAAGGCCATGGTGTTCTGTGAATCCAGTTCCAAAGTTCAACTTCTGGGCGATCAATCACTCTGATACCTTGGGCAATGTTCCCTTGTCTCATCATCCTCAGTAAATGTTTTATCTTCGATGGCCGCATTTGAAGTCTGCAAAAATCTATTATTTTCGGAATGGAAAGAAAAGCTTAGACGTTTTATTTGTTTTGAATTTTCTGCTTTTCTTTTCTTGAATGCTTGTTTGTTTGAAGGGAAATCTTGAACTTTTTAAGCACCCACTGCTTGTAAGAGAGGTGAGTGGTCTTTTGTGTGAAACAAAGACATCTGAAAGACAATGCTGTGTGGAGACAAAGCTGTTGACAGGGAAGCCATCATGAGGCTTAACCTCACACACTTTCCCAGCTCACTGCATCAGTGCCTAGAGGGGGCTTAATGCCATTTCATTTAATTTCACTCTAATGCCAGGCTCGTCCTCACAGAATTGGAACTGAAGAGTCGTTTTCCACACACACACTCTGGGTGACTAAAGAGAGGATTTTGAAGCTCCTCAGACACCTTCCTCACTATGGAAAGTTTCCCAGGCTCTCAGAGAAGTCCCTGCCAGAGGTGATGTATCCCAGGTGACTCATGTAGCTGTCTCCCCTCCCTGAAGGCTGCTCAGTGCTTGAGTAGACACAGGGAGCCCTGTTTCATGATGCAATCTTTTCACGTCGAGATGATGCTAGGAACTCAGAGAGGACCAGATGAGCCTGGAGCAAGTACATGAGTGGTGACTCCTCCAACCCTTCCAGAGTTAAATGTGAAGGTTTGGAGGGGCCACAGAAGTGAGGGATGATTTGGGAGTAAATTATGTAGTAAATCACGCAGCTCACACTGGCCTCGAACTCATGTAGCTGAGGATCAATCTGATCTCCCTATTCCCCTGCCTCCACTACAGCCACCAAGTGCTGGGATTTTAACTACGCTTCCTTCCTGTTGGCCACAACAGATATTTTTCTTTTGACCTTATTTTGTCTTACAAACAAAAGCTGTGTTTGACATTCTCCGTTTTCACTGGATTTTAAGGAAACCGAGTTCTCACAAGTATCCACTGACTGATCCGTCAAATGAGACCCTAAGTTCTTAGAGACTTCGTTAAGTCTTGTCAGCTTCTGGGACTTTCCGTCTATAACGAGTCTGTTGTGTCTGACACCGGTGACTAGAGGTGGGCTCTTAAGGCAGAGGTTAGGGCTGCAGTGGCCAAGCTCCACGTGGCTCACAACACCTCCCCTGGGTGTGGCACTGCCCTCTGAAAGTGAAGTTCTTAGATGAAGGTGAATATGTCAGATATTCTAGCTTGGAAAGTAATGTAAGCCGCATCTGGAGAACGGTTGTAAGACAGAAGAAAAGTGATTTAAAAAATGGATATATGAAGAATTTTAAAAGAGAATGACAGTCTCTCTGTGTGTCTGTCTGTCTGTCTGTCTGTCCATCTGTCCATCCAACTGATGTGTTCCTGGAAGCTGTGAGGACTTACAGACCCTTTCACTTTTAGGTTTCTGTTACAGTTTAACTGTTCCCCTGAGCCATGTAGATTTCCCATCGGCAAGTTCTCAAGGTTTTATGCTCTCCTTAAACCAGATGTGGGGAGGATTCTGCCTGTTTCCAACACGTGTGTGTGTGTGTGTGTGTGTGTGTGTGTGTGTGTGTGTGTGTGTGTTTGTGTATGTGTTCACACATATATTTCGGATTCAAAGTGCTGCTCATAGTTACTGTCTCAGGTTATATGATTGTAATCTTTCCAAACCATAGGGTTTAATTTTTTTCTGCACCATGGGAGTGTGCTTGTAAGCAAGTAATTTATTTCGTTCTGATGTCTTGTTTTGCCGGCCAACTATTCAGGGCCTGTTGGGTGTGAGGGGTATGTTTTTCACTGGACTCCACACTGGAAAACCATCTAGAATTGCTATCAAGATAGACTTGCTCCAGATTTGAAGTCATTTTTTTTTCAGGGTAACAGGCATGGGAAGGTTCCCAAGGTGGAAGAAAACTTTAGGAATGAATGAAGCATGATACATAAAACCATAGAACAATCATTGGCAGTGCTTGTCCACCTTGCTAGAATCAGGACATTCTCAGGCCCATAGAATGTGTGACCTGGCAGGCAGTGACAGTACTTTTTGATCTGTTGACTGCTCAGAGGCGATAGCTGTGTGGTACCAAAAGCAGAAACTCTCGGCATGAACTATCATCACCAAGGTCAGTCTGCGTTCTCTTATGTAACTGCTGTTGGCCAAGGGCAAAGGAAGATCCAGGGATAAGGGAGAAAGCATCCCTGGGCATCTGCAGAGCCAGCCTAGAGCAGAATCTGCTAGGCTGACAAGTATGAGTTGTTTCGAGCGATGTGGGTTCTGTTCTCTAAGGAGACGTGGGGGTGTGAAGTAGCCTGTCTGAGTGTGTGGCTGGAGTACATAATATTGGAGATCCTTAGGTGTGATTGTGGGTAATGGCACAGAAGGAGGGGAGAAGTGGTCCTTAACAGCACGATGACACAGAGAAGCTGAAACTGAGAACAAATCTACCATCTGTCATCACTGAAATCCTACTGGACTAACAAAGAGTAGAGGCCGTGCCTGCCCCCTTGGCAAGGAGTATCTCATAAGCATAGGTGGTATTCACTTGATTTGGTTTTTTTTTGCCCGAATATTCAATAAAACCACCCCATTAATATGATGCTCTCTGTAGTATCTCCAAACAGCCAGGTACACGTTTAATCTTTGCATATCCAGGATTGTTTTCTCCTTATTTTACAAGATAGAATTCTAGTCATTCAAAAATCTGCATTGAGCTTTTACTATGTAACAGACAGTGTTCTCTGCTTTGGGAATAAATTATGAACAAAACAGGCTAAAACTCATGTTAATCCACTACTATTCTAGAGAGCATATATAGTGAGGAATGAGATATTATTACATGCACATATGTATACTATATGTCTCTAAGAGGGATAGAAAAAATTAAAGCCTGGGAGGCCAGTGGAGTGGGTCGGGGTTTCCGTAGATGGGAGGAGGGCATTGTACCTCACTGTGCTGGGCACCTCTGCATAGCCAGATCCTAAATGCATGGAACTCTCATTATGAATGAGTTGCATGCTGAAATGGAGCACGCATGGTAGACCAACATCCCAGGCAGCAGGTCTCATGGGTGTGCATGAGACAAAGGGGTACCTCACTACAATGAGACACAGTGTATGCTGTGATGAGCTTGCCTTGCAAGTAAAAGGGAGTCCCCTTAAGACGTTTAGTGAAAAGTGTGGCCTAGTTCAGTTGACTTTCAAAGGATCGCATCACCCTACTGAAGGCAAAAGGCAAAGGAGAGAACATCAGAAATGAGAGCAAATGGTAGGTGGTGTTCCAGAAAGATACCATTTCGAAAATTCATGAAAAAACGTTCCCAAGTTCTGTGTGCTTGTAGAAGCATGTCCCACTTTTAACACAAACAAGGAAAACACAAACAAGTTCAATGAAGAAAAGCCAAGCCACTGTAAAATGGAACACTGGTAGTAGAGACTAACTACCAATTATTATGTAACAGGGTGGAATGGTTTGAAATAGTAGAAATGTTTGATTCAAACTGAGAGTATACGCTTTGGAGTTTTGCACATGAGAGGCATTTATAAGCTTGAGCGTCATAATTAGACATCCTGGTGGAGGTGACAACCCTGGTACCTGATAGACAAGACTGAAGTTTGATGTTGTCCCCTGTTGTATTTTTCCTCACTTTCATTCATGTTAAGGGTATATAAATGTCTCAACTCTTCTCTTGAATTATTCAACAGATTCAGCACTCTCTACAAAGCAATGATGTAACAGGCCATCATTGAAAGGAGAGAGCCATTTGCAAACCAGATTTGCTGGGAGATAGTAGACAAGTCAAGAAAGCTTGGCTTCAGGAAATAAAAAAAAAACATACGAGACTCCAAGACATAAATACCATAAAGAAATTGAAAATACAGTCCCAGCCATTCCTTCTGCCCTCCATCTCACTGTGAAGGCGGTAGTTTCCTGTGGGTTTTAAAAACACTGGTGTTTATTTCCTCATTTTCCCTACTTGGTAAGTGCAGAGTTAAATGGAAGAAAGACTTTGGAAGGGGGCAGAACCAGTTTGTAGCTTCAGCTTCAAGTGATGGGTCAGTTGCACGGTATCCCGCACTTCCATTTAAGGCAGCTTTCACTGTTGTGGGAGCTTTCCATCCCAGCTGGTTCCTCGACCTTTGAGCCCCAAATAAACACACAGAGGCTATATTAATTATAAATCCGTTGGCCAATGACTAGGGATTCTTATTGGCTAGCTCTGTCTTAATTATTAACCCATTTCTATTAATCTAATTATCTCCACATGGTCTTATCTTACCGGAGAAGGGTCTGTTGTGTCCTATCCTCCTGGCCTCCACATGGCAACTCTTCTCAAAGGATTCCCTGTGCCTACCCCTCCCTAAATTCTACTCATCTCCTCATCCTGCCTATCTTCCTGCTTTATTGGCTGAACAGTGTTTTATCCCTTAACCAATAAGAGAAACATGTATACAGAAGGACAACCCCCATCCTTTCATCAAAATCACCGATTCCTTTTCCCCCTTCTGTCCCCATAACTCCCGTGTTAAACCCCAAGACATTAAGATGGTTTGCATCACTTGTCTCTAGCATATTGGATATTAGGTCTCGGCGTACACTGAGTCCCCAGGTGACAGAGAGTTTAACGGTAAGAGAGAACTGGAGTGGAAACTCTAGTTAGACATCAGCAATTGTCGTCTGTCTACCTTAGAAAGCATTCTAACACTCGAGAGAATTATCTCCAACTCCTAAACCCTTTCTGTAAATAAATATATGGGACAACCTTTCTAAGGATGGCTTTCACAGTAAAGAGGGAAAGAATTAAGGCAATATATATTTCCACTCTTAAAATGAAGAAAGCCCAGGCCAGCATATGCAGTATTAATTTCTGGCTATACTCCTTAGTACCTAGGTCAACCGTGCCTTATTTCTTACCCTCCGTTCGCTTCAGTCAGTAAGAGCATAACGCCTAATTTAGCAGGTATCTAAGACTTAAAGTGTGGGAAAAATCCCCATTGCAGTGCCAAACAAATATTAATGGTTTACAGTAAACATGAGAACCAATAAGACAGTTATAGTTACTTAAGGGAGTCCCACTTACCGAAAGTTTCATACAGTCAACCAAAATTATTAGATGTAAAGTCTCAAAACTAGATTATTCAAATATTTAAATGGTACCCCTTTCTCAGTAGCATGATGAAATTCTGAGCCCAAGGCTTGTCTCTCTCTGCCCAGCATATCCACATTGTATATGCTACTTGCCGGTGAGACGCTTCTTAGTCATTTCATGTCAACAGTCATGGGTTGCAAGTGTGTGTATTTAAGTAACCTGTATGTCACTTAGCAGTGACTCCAAAGCACACGAGTAGCTATTTCCATCAATTTGGGTCTGTGAAACAGAACTTATCCAGCGTGTAAAAACATAAATCCTTGTATAACTTTTGCTGTGTTATATATTTAAGCTTGCTCTATTTTGTGGTTATTTTCAATCCGTTACTATGTCTAATTTATAAACTCTACTATAGGTGTAGATGTATGAGAAATGCATCATATGTGTGTGCATACATGTATGTGTACATGTATGTATGCATCGATGCCATCAAGTTTCGGGCACCCACTGTTGTAGATGGAAGCCTTCCCACCAGACTGGTTCCAGAGCCGCATCAGTCCCAAATGAACACACAGGAGGCTATATTAATTATGAAGCTGTTAGCCTTGCTTGTTTCTTATTGGCTAGCTCTGACTTAAGTATTTACTCCATAATTGTTAATCTAGGTATTTCTCTTACCGGAGAAAAGGGTCCAGACTTCTTACCCCTATGGCAGCTACATGATGACTCCCTGTGTTTCTCCTTCCCAGAATCTTGCTTGACTCCTAGTCCCACCTATCTTACTTCCCTATTGGCCAACAGTGCTTTATTCAACAACCAATAAGAGGCAGCTTTACAGAATGGCATCTCCCATCACACTGTGAGTCTTGAAACACAGACGCCGCAGATAACTTCAGGGAGGCAAGCTTCTGCACTGCTTTCTCTCTCGTCTCTTCCTCCTGTTTTGTTTCAGTCATCCTTTTCATTCCATTGCATGACTAATGACTGCTACTACTCTGCAATTCAGGTGCAAACTTTAATATAAGCAAGTCTTCTTAGAGACCCACAGAACACTGGGATACACTGGATAAGACATCATATCTTACGGACCTTCACAACTTTCAAATTCGGTTTTATAGTGCAGGACTTGGTTCTTGTCATGCTCTCTCTCTAGTCTCTCCTAAAGGGAGGAACAAAGTGGAATGGGTGTCAGAAGGAATGTCAAAGGAACTGCCATGTCCCTGTCAACAATGAGCCTCTTACGTCACTGATGCTCTTGCCTTACTTGCTTTATCCTCTGATATACTGACAGGGTCCTCTTTCCTATGCCGAGTAATTTCCCTTAAGACTAAAGTCAGAAGAAGCAGGGAGATGCACAGAAGTCAGTCATGGGAGCTGTGATGAAACCCAGGGCCCGCAGCCCTTTCAGTCAGAGCTGAGACACTAGGCTACCCCTGACTGCTGTGTCCACAAGCTGGCTTCAACATCCATCAAACCCTTGACCCCAGAAATTAGAGCAGAAGACAGGTGATGTCCCAGGTAGATGCCCGTACCATTTCATTCATGAAAACATTCCCAACCTCTGTGCGCTTAGATAACATGGCCCACTTTTAAAACAAACAAGGGAAACAAATTTCAATGAAGAACAACCAAACCACTGTAAAATGGGACACTGGTAATAGAGACTAACTACCAGTTACTATGTAACAGGGTGGAATGGCTTGAAATAGCAGAAATTCTTACCTCAAATTGAGAGTATACATTTCGGGGTCATTCCACATGAATACGAGCGGCAATAATGCATTTAGCGTGCGTGTTCTGTTATCATTTCAAAGCATCAGATAGTCTTGGTTCTAGAAATTCTAAGTGAAATTGATTTGACCTGCTCAAAACATCAGATGCCATGATTTCCCTCCAACAGAGATTTAAAGAATTGCTTAAAGATTTTAATTATTCAAAGATACTAGAATATTTTCTGTTATCTGTGCCAAGAATTCCATATGCCTAGTTATATGTCATTATATTTTCTAATTCTTTTATGCTGTTCCTACTGGATAATACAAGGTATATGCTCCTGAGATACCATGTGACATCCTTAGATAGACAGAAGACACACACACACACACACACACACACACACACACATCCCTTTCAATAGTAACAAACACATCTTCAGTTGTTAGACAACTTGAATCTTAGGGACCCGAGTGTCATGAGAAGGGCTGCCCCACCCTATGATGATGGTGACCCGCAGTGGAGCCTGGTACAGGAGGGAGCCAAGATGAACCAGAGCCCCGTGCCTCAGGTCTCAGTCTCTACTTCTGCAGAGGTTTGCTGTGATGATGCTCATAAAAGCTTTCCTTGATATAAATGCTCCTACCCAGCCTTGCCTGAAATAGCACCCACAATCAAATGTTACTCAACAGGAGGCTGAATGTGCCTCAGCAAAATGGTGCTGCCCAAGCAGGCTCTGATGACACATCATGTTTTCCTGCTGTAAGGTCACTGAATTGCGCCGGGACTCTGGGTGATCTCTGTGCCACTGTGTCCTGGCACTGGCTAGTGGGGGACTCTGGGTGATCTCTGTGCCACTGTGTCCTGGCACTGGTTAGTGGGGGACTCTGGGTGATCTCTGTGCCACTGTGTCCTGGCACTGGCTAGTGGGGGACTCTGGGTGATCTCTGTGCCACTGTGTCCTGGCACTGGTTAGTGGGGGACTCTGGGTGATCTCTGTGCCACTGTGTCCTGGCACTGGCTAGTGGGGGACTCTGGGTGATCTCTGTGCCACTGTGTCCTGGCACTGGTTAGTGGGGGACTCTGGGTGATCTCCATGCTGCTGTGTCCTGGCACTGGCTAGTGGGGGACTCTGGATGATCTCTGCACTGCCGTGTCCTGGTACTGACTGCTCATTCTGTGATCTAGGCTACTTGCTTGGGAGGAAAGCTAGGCCTGCTCATGCTAAGGCTGTGGAGATATGGAGATGTTCCTTTTATTGCATTAAAAACAGAGCAGCAAACAAGTGTTCCTTTTCTCCCTGTAAAATCCCTCACCTCCCTAAAGAAAAAAGAGAATCTTGTTAGAACATAAGCCTCTGAAACAGGGCACATGTCTTTCTTACACTTAGTTTTAAAACACCGTGAAATATATATTCACAAGGAGGTTGTCCACATGGTGTCCGAGTAGCAAATATAATTTGTATGGGAATGTTGAGACTTTATAGATGTTAGTAATTGTCATATTCTCTTCAGGAATGCTATGTGCTCTTCCAAGTGCCCTCCTCTTCACGTATATGATTTTACACAGCCTTTGGTGCTGACGTATTGTTTTGAGTGATTGCAGTTGTAGCTGACCAGAGTACTGTATAGCAGCTATCGTGAGCTCCAGGTAGAACAATATGTAATTGCTAATATTATATCTCTCTAACCTGTAAAATATTTTTTATGATTTAACATTCGTGTATTTATATGAATAACAAGGAGGAATTGTTCGCTGACTTTTGCATGCTATCGAAATCCATTACTGGATACTTGCTATGTTCTGAGAAGAGGTCTCTTGGAGTACATCCTCACGGTGTCCTTGCCAAGATCCATTGTGTCACAGTGGATGACAGCATATGTCATTGAGCTGCATGTGACTTTGATTCTGTTACACTCTGCTGCCTGTGAACCAGAGTGATTTCATCCTTCATCCTTTATCCTTTTAATGTCTGCATGATACTGAAGGTGATACGAGCATGGCTATTATATAGTATCAGATCAAAGGAAATGGCCAGTGTCGTCAGTTTTGTTGTCATTGACAATTCCCCTGTCACTCATATAGGAACTGACATGGTTGGTTATTCTGTCACATCCAAAACAGTGGTTATTCCAAAATACAATTTACACAATTTGTCATAATAACCAAGTACCACTCATGGAAGGTAAATGGATAAACTGTACAAATCAGCATGCTAACATTTAGCATTAGAACATTAAGATGCACAGAATTCAATTTCAGATGGTACAGAGAAGAAAAGCTTACAAGGCTGAACAAAATAGTCACAACTGGAGAAGTCAGATGATGGCATGTGGGCATTCATTTTATTCCTAGGAACCCTTCTAAAGATTTAAATCATTTGAAATACAGGTGAAAGGACAAAATACTCCAAATTATAGGCTTCGGCTCCTAAGGACCATTTAAACATCTCTCATATTTCAGACACAGTGTAAAATCATCCATCCAGGAAAAACTGGATAATCAAATTTATTGGTGCTACTGTGGATTTGAGAGGGAAATTGCAACCATATTATGCACCTTAAAGTGGCATTTAATTATCCTTTTGTACAACAAGATCATCGATGAAGAACACCTTGTCAATAATGTTCCTATGAACATAGCTGAGCAAATGTCCTTGTGGTGTGAATGTCCCTCCTTTGGGTATATTCCCAACAGTGTTATTGCAGGTATTTGAGGTAGATTGATCCCTAATTTTCTGAGAAATCACCGTACAATTTCCACTGCTGTTGCGCAAGTTTGTACTCTCACAAGCAGTGGAGGAGTATTCCCCTTTCTCCACATCCTCTCCAGCATAAGCTGTCATTTGGTGTTTCTGAATTTAGCCAGTGTGATCAGTGCAGGTGGGATCTCAGAGGGGTTTTAATTTGCATTTCCCTGATGACTAAGGATGTTGAACATTCCCTTAAGTGTTTTACCGCCATTTGAGGTTGTTCTCTTGAGAATTCTCTGTTTGGCTCTGTATCCCATTTTTAATGAGATTATTTGGTAGTTTGATGTCTAGTTATGTGAGTTCTTTGTATAGTTTGGAGATCAGCCCTCTGTCAGATGTGGGGTTGGTGAAGATCTTTTCCCCTTCTGTGGGGAGCTGTTTTGTTGACCAGGTTCTTTGCTTCACAGTAGTTTCTCGGTTTCAGGAGGTCCCATTTATTAATTAATGTTTGCTCTGTGCTACTGGTGTTTTACTTAGGAAGTGATTTCCTGTGCCTAGGCATTCAAGTGTATTTCCTACTTTTTCTTCTATGAGGCTCAGTGAGGATGTATTTATAATGAGGTCTTTGATCCATTTGGACTTGTTCATGCATGGTGATAAATATATGGGTCTACTTACAATTTTCTACCTGTTGACAGCCAGTTATACCAGCACCATTTGTTGAATATGTTTCCTTTTTTCCATTTGTCATCTGTACTCCTTATCCTTCCCCAGAATCCTCCCAGATCAACTCCAACACCACATCCGCTAAACTTCATGTACCCCTTCTTAAATAATAATCCAGAGTCCAATTTGTACTGCCCATATACTCTTGGATGTGAGACATCTACTGGAGCATGGTCAACCTGCTGGGAGTCACACCTCTAAGGAAAAGTGTTCTCCCTCCCTTAGAGGCCATTAATTATGATTAGTCCCTCAGTTAGGGGTGGGGATAGTCAGCCTTCTTTCCATGCTAGAATGTTGACTGGATTTATCTCCTGCAGGTCTTGTATAGGAAACTGCGCAGGACCACTGTACTAATAAACTCAAAGCAGCCGTGGCTGCTTGTTGCTGGTTTCTCTTGTCTCGCCAGGTCCCGCCACCTCTTAGCCCTAAATAAACACACAGAGGTATAGTAATTACTAAACTGTTGGCTGATGGCTAGTGCTTCTTATTGTCTAGCTCTGTCTTAATGATTAAACCATTTGTATTAATCTAAGTATTTCCACATGGTCTTAGCGGAGGATGCATGTCCCATCCTCCTGGTCCCTCCATGGCATCTCTCTGGTGGGCTCTCCCTGCCTATCTTTCCCAGAATTCTCCTTGTGTCCTAGCCCGCCTGTATTCCTGCCTCTGCTGGCCATTGGCCAAACAGTGTTTTATTCATCAACCAATAAGAGAAACATATATACAGAGAGACATCTCCCATCAGCTGCTTCATGTCCAGAAGATACTGTTTTACTCTGGTCTTACTAGTCCTCTGGTACTTTACAGTGTTTCTGATCACTCTTCCATGATGTTCTCTGAGCCTGGTTTGGGTATGAGGTAGATGTCCCACTTGTGGCTGAGCATCCCACAGACACTTACTCTCTATACCTCGGCTAGTTGTGAGTTTCTCTGTTAACCACCATACAGTACACAACGAGACTTCTTTGTTGAGGTCTGAGAGTGTGGAGATAGTAATTTAGAGGTCAGTTTGATAGCATGTCCACGTAGGAAGATAAATCTTGATAATGAATCCTATAGGTAATATTTGTATAACCTTCCCTGAAGTATGACCTGTAATTTCTCTAAACAAAGAATTAGAGTATATTTTAGTGTTACTGAAAAATACTTTCTGCAAAAAAAAAGCCAACAGAACCACACAAAACTTAAATTGATAAAGAAAATGCTCTCAGGTATATCTCTCCTTCATCTTTTTGTTTCTAGGACAAAGGAATCATAATGCATCTTTTTTACATAATGGCAAATGAAAAACCACATATATAACTGTAAGGGACAGTTTGGTTTAGCTATTTGAAAATATGCAGATACTGCAACAAACTTTAGGCAATATATATTAAAATATTTATTTGATAAAAAAGATTTTTAAGAAGCATTTTAAAACAGTTGCATTGAAGAAGAACTCCTATAAGAATATCATTGGCTAGCCATTATTCTAGCAAAACTATTGCCTGGATAGTACTCCAAAATATTCATGAAAATACATGCATATTAATATAGTGTCAGTCCCCCCAACCCCCCACTCCCCTCACCACCCAAATGGTATTTCAGAAAATAAAATAAAAGGAAGGTTAGTCTTGTGGGATTTTTTTTTGTAACATCACAAAACTTACAGGCAGTACTGCTCAATTTTGCATTTTTATTTGTTTTAAATTGAGGCTAAATTATTTCATTTTCTTTATCCATCCACTTAACAAAGATTTATCCCTTTGCAGGCTCTGTATAATTTTGCCATGCACTTACATTTTGTATGAAACCATTGTTTCTAAGAACTGTGTGCTGAGCTGACACACAGTGTTTTATGTTAATCTTATCGACGGATTTACAGTCAGATTCCATCACCATTAACTTAGTGCAGAAGAAAAATAGCCTATGAAAATCATTTACTGGTTCGGGCTTTTTTGCTGCAGCTGAAGTATACCTCCCAATTAACCACATCAGCACCACCTGGAAACTTGCTGGAATTGCAAATAAATGTCCAATTATTGCCTTTCTTTCTACATTCTAGGTATTTGCTCCTCGTGTGATGTATAGCAGGAAGTGGCTCTCAATTCCCAGCCATCTGGGGAGTCAGAGGGTTGCTTCATTTCCTGTACATATGTAATTTCTCTATTGCATCTCATGGAATGATGTGTTGTTCGCTTTTGGTGTTATTTCCTGCGCAACATGAGTCCCTCTCAGAAAGCCCTTGCCTAATATACATCTTAAAAGTGTTTTGTACCAATCTCCCCTTAGCAATTTCAGTTTTAGATGTTATATTAAGGTCTTTGATTATTTTTAATTTACTCTTTTCAGGGACATTTGGGAGGAAAAATTAATCTAGTTCCATTTTTCTATGTGTGAATATCTAGTTTTGTTGCAACATGCTTCATCTTTTTTTCCAGTGCATTTTTTTGACACCATTGTCAAGTTAGGTAGCGATATCTTTGTAAGTTTATGTCAGCATTCTATCCCGTTGTTCTACATCATGTCTGTTTAGGGATTCAATACCCTGTTGTATTTGTGACATTTGTGATCCACAGTGTGTGATTTGAGATCCGGTGCTTTGTTCTTTCTGCTTAGGATGCCCAGGACCTTTGTGCTTCCATGTGAATTTCAGGATTGTTTCTCGTTCTTAAATGAGCATCATTGGAATTTAACAAGGCTCGCATTCAATCTAGGAACCACATTTGGTGATGTTTACGATACTGCTCCAGCCTATCCATAACTGTAGAGTCTCCCTGTTTCTCTAAACTCCTATTCCTTTCTGAAAGACTCACTATAAAGGTCTTCCCCCTCTGGTTGGATCAATTCCTGCATAGTTTTTCTGATTTGTTTTTATGTTTACTTATTTGTTTTGAGCTGTGTTTTTAAATTATTTTTATTTAAATTAAAAACAGTCTTATTTTTACATACCAATCACAGTTCCCTCTCCCTCCCATTATCCCATTCCCCCTACCAACCCCTCCCCCTCTTTTTTCTGATTACTTCCCAGCAATTCATTTTCACCTTTGTTGAGAATGTAAACTTGTATGGCCACCATGTAAGTCACTATAGTGGTTTCTCCAAACACAAAAATATAGCTACCATAAGGCTCAGGTGTGTCACCACTAGGTATGTGTTTGAAGGGGCTGCAGTCAGTTTGCCACAGAGATTCTTAGAGCCAGAAAAGATAGCCTGCCTAGATGTGCATCATTAGACAATGGACAGAGGTCATATAGTACATACATACTACATACATACATACATACATACATACATACATCATACAGGAACCTTCTAGATGTCTATCAGTAGAGAGATGAACAAAAGTCATGCAGAATATACATACTTACAGGATCCCGCTAGAAGTCCATCGATAGATGGACAGAGGTCATATAGTACATACATACATACATACATACACACATACATACATGAGCCCTCTAGATGTCCATCAGTAGATCGACGAACAAAGGTTATATTGTAGTTATAGATAGTCATATTATAAATACGTCATCCCTTTTACCTCCTATCATTCTTATGCAATGAACCTCCTTAGTATGTAATCCATTCTTGTCAAGGAAGTGTACCAAAACTAATATTAGAAAAGGGGGTAACATGTCTCAAAACCTCACCTGTGTATTTGCATAATTTTAAGATATTTATACACTAAGAATTCTCTCATGCTTCTGTTTAATTAAGAGAAAATGTTGCTCATCCAAACATTGTCAGGAAGTTGTCAAATTGACTCAACAAGCCAGGTTTATTCTTTTGATGATCCCCATGACTTCCATTCTCAGTCTTTTAAATGTTACTTTAAAGGTGACTAAAATTGAACTTTGGTTTGAATAGGAAATAATTTGCAAAGTCTCCTTAGACTTGAATCACAGTTAATGGAGAGTTGGTCTCCTAAGAACCCTCATCGAAGGCAGGGTTTAGATGAGTTCACCAGACCCAAGATAAATGATAAGTGGGTGTTTATTAGGGAAGAACTTACACAGATGAGAGGAAATAACCACTGCGGTCTTCCTGCTCCAAAAGATGCAGCCTCTGCCCTTCTGATGCTCTCTGCAACCCAAGAGAACAAGAGCTATCCCTTCCACTACTTTATTATAATGGGTCACGTCTGCTCCTGGAACCACGCCCAAAGGGTGTGGCTGCCACTACAAGTTCACATGCAAGGCAAGATGCCACTACACTTCGCAGGTATTGTCTCATTTAACTCATGGTCCTTTGAGTGAAGTCCTCTAATCCATAGGTGATGAGAATTGTTTCACAGACCGTGATAATACTGCCACAGCAGTGTTTCCCATGGCATATGGCATCTGCTGACTGTTATCACAGGTGAAATATCCAAATGAGTTTTTTACTTTGTGTGTATAACAAGATTGCATCACGATGTTTCCATTATAGCTTTACAACTCTCAGTAATTCATTCAGTTTTAGGCATGACTGGGTGATATAAAATAATTGCAAAGTGATTCATGTCACCGTAACTCAGTCTAATTCATGCTGTCACTGGAACCATTCGTCCGTGTTGAATTCAGTCAACTGTTGACTTGGGCATCAGTTCCTTCTTTTTCTCTCTTTCTCAAAGCTGGGGACTAGTAAAGACCCACTACAAATAAAAACTAGCCGTGGGTGACGTATGCAGACAAGGACTGTTGTAGAACAAGCTTGGGAAAAGTGATGTCTGTAGAAAAGGTACACAGTGTCTGTCCTGGTTGGGCTTTTGTCATTGACACAATCTACAGTCATCTGAGAGGAGGAGACATCAATTGAGAAAGTGACTCCATCAGCTAATCCATAGGCACGCCTCTGGGACACAGTCTTGATTGATGGTTGATGGGAAAGGGCCCAGTCCTCTCTAGGCAGTGCCATCCCTGGATAGGTGGTCCTGGGGGTAGAAGAAAGAAGACTGAGAAAGCTAGAAGGAAGCAAGCCATTCCCCCATGGCCTCTGCTTCAGTTCCTGCCTCTACATTCCTGTTTAAGTCGTTAGCCTTACTTCCCTCAGTAATAGACTGTGACATGGAAAGCCATTTTTTCCACAAGTCTATCTTGTTTATTGTGCTTTGTCATAGCAACAGAGAGTAAACTAGGCCAGCACCCATCTCATACAAGGTAGAAATCTGGACACAGTAGGGCTCTTGGGATATGAACACCTGCCCTTTGATGCCGAAGTAGTCTCTTCCTGCCCCAGAGAAAAGCCATTGATGCCAATCATCCATGTTGGCTTTGGTTGTTCCATTTAATTCAGATTCCCAACAAAAGCCTCCAGGGACTCACTGAGCTTTCAGTATCTCAAATCTTGCTAAGACTATATCTGCTGAAGGAGAAGAACACCCCCACCCCAGAACTAGGTGTGCTGTTAAGAAAGGAAATGAGTATTAGTAATCAACAAAAATATAAAACAACAAATACCTGTTGGGGTGTTTTGAGAAACAGTAATGAACAGCTTCTCTCTAAATCCTCTGAATTTGTTATGTACACATATACATGCTGCAAAGATGGGCACGAGAGAGAGAGAGAGAGAGAGAGAGAGAGAGAGAGAGAGAGAGAGAGAGAGAGAGAGAGAGAGAGAGAGAGAGAGAGAGAGGGCAATGTCACCTGTTTGAGGCACCAGCACCAGCACCAAGCTGACTGGAGAATGCAATGTAGCCATCTGGACTTGTCAGGTTTCCTCTCTTAATGAGGCAGAAACTCCAGCAGCTGGTGAACCCCAGCACACACACCCCAGGAGACCCATGACCAAATGGCAGCAAGTAGACCAGCATGTGACCTCATCACTATCATCCAAGCCCAAATCAGAAAAGGGACAGGTGCTGGACTAAGCAGACTCCACTTCTTTCTCCTGTCACCCACTAAAATGTCACCATTTTTTACAGTAGGGAAGAGTGACAGGTGAGTAGAAAGACCTACCAAAACTCTTAGAAGAAATATGAAGTTCTAGTAGCTGGGGCTTCCCACAAAACAGTGTCCATTATAGTTCAATTTTAAATCATCAAATTATATCACACACAGTAAAAAAATTTAGCTAATAAACCCATAAATGATTTCTTCATGCTATAATAGTCCACTAACTAGCTACTGTTCCCGTTTTGATGTAGATGCTGGTTTCATTCCGTATGTTTATTGTTCTGGCTGGTTTTACATCAACTTGACACAAGCTCATGTAATCTGAAAGGGGGGAGTTCAATTGAGAAAATGCCTCCCCATGATCCAGCCATAGGGCATTTAATTAGTGATAGATGGGGGAGGGCCCAGCCTATTGTGGGTGGTGCCATTCCTGGGTTGGCGGTCCAGGGTTTATACGAAAGAAGACTAAGCAAGCCTGTTCCATGTACTCTTCCCCACTAGCTGCCTGGGTCCCGTCACCACTTCAGCCCCCAAATAACACAGGAGACACTTTATTAATTATAAATCTATTGGCCAGTGACTAGGATTTCTTATTGGCTAGCAATGTCTTAAGTATTAGCCCATAACTACTAATATATTTATTTCTGCATGGTCTTATCTTACCAAGAACACCAGACTCATGCATCCTCTCCTCCCAGGATCACACAGGGACTTCTCTCTTAGTACACTTCCCAAAAATCCTCCTTGTCTCCTGGTCACGCCTATCTCGCTTCTCTATCCGCCAACAGTGTTTTTTTATTATTATTCATCAAACAATAAGAGAAACATATGTGTAGAAGACTTCCCCATCACAAGCCAGTAAGCAGCACTCCTCCATGGTCTCTTGTGTCAGTTCCTGCCTCCAGGTTCCTGCCATGCTTGAGTTCCTGACCTGACTTCCTGCAGTGATAAGACTATGATGGGAAAGTATAAAACTTTTCCCCTCCAACTTGGTATGTTCCATCATACCAATAGTAATCCTAACTAGGACGTTTATATAGATAAACACAATTTCATCGTGACCTGACATCGTAACACAGGCATCCAAGCATATACACATTTGATGAGCCAATCACTCTTCACTACCTGTTGTATGGTTGTGTTTGCATGTGTGGGCACCAGAGGTTGATAACAGGTTTCCATTTTCAGGTGTCAGGTATTTGGAGGTAGCCTCCCACTAAACCTGGAGGTCAGCATTTCAACTAGTACAGTTGACCAGCAACATCCAAGACCCTCCTATCTTACCACCTGCCCTAGGATTGGGGTTACTGATACACATCATCGCATAAGCTTTCAGGGGATCCAAACACAGGTCCTCATGTTTGTTTAACAATTAATTTATCCATTGAACAACAACTCATCTTCCATATGTTTCTAAGTGTAGTTATAAACAAAACATTAACATTTGTTATAAAAATGTTGGCGAGTACTGTGTAGAGAGAAGCAGATGAGTTCCCCAAAATAGTAGGAAGTGTGGTAAGAGGAATTTTGTCCTATAGCCCTGTGATGTGTACAGCTAGCTACCAGCTACAGCATCATGATTTACAATGACTTTATAAAATCGTCAAGAGAACATTACCATCTCCCTGCCTAGAGGCCACCTCACCTGGTTCCTATCCATGGGGGTGAAGAAACTGGGGACCAAACACTGTTGAGTGAGCTACATCTAAGTCAGGTTCTATGCTTTCCACTGCCCTCTCATGAGGAATGGTCTCACAAACAGGGTTTCTAAAGCAAGGGGTCACTGTGTGGAAAGGATCCTTTGTCAGCACATGGTTTGTATATAACGTTTTATTTCTGTCTGTTACTTCATCTTTATAAAGAAAGTGACTTAGCTCATTACGTGGACGAGAACTCCACCAGCAAAGCAGTTGGCATTTCATGGTCAGGCAGAAACAGGTCCCCCTTTGTGGTGCACATGGTGTGAGTGTCCTGCTACTGTCAGGGACCGCCTCACCGCGGGTCACCACCGGCCGTCTCCTGGCATTTAAATTCCCCAGGCTGCAATTCTCTGCTTCCTCCTCGGCTCTTGTCATGGGCAGCTGCCATGGTTGATAATGTTTTAACTGTGTCCCTTCTCACCCAACTAATCCCGGCAACAGGCTCGTCTTGGCTCCCTTTGAACCTTACCATTGCCCAACCAATCCTATGTGGGGCATTTTAGTTGACCCAAAGCCATTCTTATTTAACCCTCTCTTATTCTTATTATTTTCTTTCTCAAGTAAAACTGGAGTTCCTAATTATGCACGTTTTAAAAAAAATCAAATATACAAGACTTTGGGGGATTAGTTCACTTCCTATCTGGCAAGGACTCATCACACCCTGGTCTTAAATTAAATCCAATGAAGAACTCATATGTTCTCTGTGTGTCTCTGTCTCTCTGTGTGTCTCTCTGAGTGTCTCTGTCTCTCTGTGTGTCTGTGTCTCTCTGTGTGTCTCTGAGTGTCTCTGTCTCTCTGTGTGTCTGTGTCTCTCTGAGTGTCTCTGTCTCTCTCTGTGTGTCTCTCTGAGTGTCTGAGTGTTTCTATCTCTCTGTATGTCTCTCTGAGTGTCTCTGTCTCTCTGTGTGTCTCTGAGTGTCTCTGTCTCTCTGTGTGTCTGTGTCTCTCTGTGTGTCTGTCTCTCTGTGTGTGTCTGTGTCTCTCTGTGTGTCTGTCTCTCTGTGTGTGTCTGTGTGTCTCTGAGTGTCTCTGTCTCTCTGAGTGTCTCTGTCTCTCTGTGTGTCTCTGTGTGTCTGTGTCTCTCTGTGTGTCTCTCTGAGTGTCTCTGTCTCTCTGTATGTCTCTCAGAGTCTCTGTATCTGTGTGTGTCTCTGAGTGTCTCTGTCTCTCTAAGTGTCACTGTCTCTCTGTGTGTCTCTGTCTCTCTGTGTGTCTCTGTCTCTCTATGTGTCTCTCTGAGTGTCTCTGTCTCTCTGAGTGTCTCTGTCTCTCTGAGTGTCTCTGTCTCTCTGTGTGTCTGTGTCTCTCTGAGTGTCTCTGTCTCTCTGTGTGTCTGTGTCCCTCCTTCTGTTCCTCCTTTGCATCCCTCTCATCCTCATCCTTCCTTTTCCCCACCCATCCCTCCGTCTCTCTCCCACCCTTCAGTCCTGCTACATGAGAGCCACACCCTGTTCCACTGAGTTGTGTCCCCATCCCACCAAGTTTTCCTCTTCTGCCTCTGCTTCTCAGCCCTTGCAGATACTAAGCAACGTGCTGGGGCTGAGTCACACAGTCCCAAGACTTCACTGCTCCAAGTCATATGGAAAAAGAATAGTAGCTATCTTGATAGTCAAGTTCCTTTCCTTTCCTTTGGTTCTTCTTCTCCTTGCTTCCCCAGCTTTGTATATTTACTATATATACAACTTTTGGATTTTTAAAAAGAAAGAATGCTCTATAAAATCAGTTTAATACAGTGAATGGATGGATAGGCAGTGTGGCTACCATGAGGCAACGCGATGAGTGCTTTATAATTGTATGAAATGCTTCATCAAAGGACAGAATATGTGCTTTTGTGGAACTAAAAGCCATGTTTCACAGTGCCAATGTTATAAAGGAGGGAGAAATGATATCCAGCCCCTCACCAAAGGAGCCAGTACTGACCTGTGGAGAAGTTGGGGAATTATTCACAAATGAGGTAAAACTGGCTTTGAATTATTTTTTATTTTCAATAGTGTTTAATCTTATGTAAAAATAGCAGAAGGAGGGAGGGGAGGGTACTAAAATAATAGTGTTAGGTAGGGTCTACATGCACTTGATTCTCTGCTACGTGTCTTTATGTTACTTCTGAATTCTTGGTTTAGTTTTATCTTCATGAACTATAAAAGGCCAAGGAGAACGTTGGCATTTAGCCAGGTTACCATGAGAAGGAAAGGACAAGATGAGAAAGTGGCGATGGAACTAATTTCCCCCACTTACATAATGACTCCAGTTTTCAAACTGCTGCTAAATTTGTTTGTCTGTTATTCTCCTAAGAGACTATATGTTTTCTAAAAGAGAGCTCAAGGAAGTGCTGTTTTGATAACTGTACCCCACAAAGTATTTCCCGTCGACGGGGCTTTTCTATCAACGCTAAAAATCACGAATAATGTTCCAAAGGAAATCATTGTGGTGTGAAGAGAAGACGAATGAGTTTACGATTGGAATTGGATAGGGTGGTGAGTATTTGGGAACACTAGAAATGGGAATTACCTCTGCACTGACTCATCAACTTTGCTTCGTTACCACCAACCTTGAACTGAGCTTATTGAAGTTGTTAGTCTAAGAGCACTTCATCAGCCGGCTCTAAAGCATTATGTGTCATGGCTAATTAAAAATTGCATTTCAGTACTACTAATGTAATTTCTTACTGTATCAATAGTCTATCTGGGAAACTCTCCAGTACTTGGAGGCAGTTTTGACACCATTATTAGTATTTATTGGAGACTATTATATCAGTCAGAATTACCTAGAGAAAGAAAAGCCATACACTGGTGTGTGTGTGTGTGTGTGTGTGTGTGTGTGTGTATTATTAGGGATGTTATATGTGAGACTATTATATATATGAAATTCATTAGATTGACTTATGTGATAAGTTCCCAGTGGTCTGACAATAGCTGTCTTATTCTAGTGAGGTGCAACTCCAGTAGCTCAGACTAATAGGCTGGCTGTCCCTGCAGTCCCTCTCTGGTCCTGAAGACCTGGCAGATCCCTGGAGAGATGTTCATCTTCAGTCCATGTGGGAAGCATGAAGAAGGTGGTCCTAGTATCAGGGAGGGAATGCCGCAGTAACAGGATAGGGTAACTTGCCAGCAAGAGTGACGGCAGGCAAACAAAGGCCGAGGTTTCCTTCTTCCCTCTCCTTTGGTCTGTACCACAACCAGAAGGTGCCCTTCCCACTTCAGATGACATGATCAAGAACATCCCTCACAGGAGTCATGAGCAGTTTGCACTTTGGTTGATTTCCAGATTGAGTCAAGTTACCAACCAACTATAGCAACCTACACTGATGATTATAGGTCATGTCTGTTTGACCTTCCAACTACCACAGACAAAAAAACAACTAAACCAAAAAAAGTGGTTCCCTGTGTCTGTACCTGGAAAAGTTTTTCATAGGTTTTTATATATGGTCAGAGTTTTCATAAAGTCGAGTCAAGAGTGAAAATTGGGAAATTTGTGGTCTAATCACATCTTGGTTTTTAAACTCGGGTCTTTGGGCTTGCATGGCAAACACTCTTACACCCACTTAGAGAAAAAGACACCACATACAAGTTTTGTTGTTTTGTTTTGTCTACAAGGTTGCACCTTGTGATGAATGTCTATTTCTGTAGTGTGAATGGCAGGAATTCTTGGGACATGCTGTGGATTTTGTGCTCAGTTTTCCTCTTTATGAAATTAGTGAGTCTCAATGACAAAATAAATTCTTGATTTTACTAATGTTTTATTCTAAAATGATTGGCTAATTTCACAGTAACCTCTAAGTTATGAAATCATAAATATTGTATTTATGTAGCATTCTATTATCATCTCTGCTGATTTGACAAATAGTCTGACAAAAAATAATACATGAATTTGTAGGGTTTACAATTACATCTTGCAATCTGTTATGTGTTGTGGGAGAAAGCAGGAGCAGAAGCAGCTAAGCACAACGCATCCACAGATAAGAGCATGGGGGGAATGAAGACATCGTTGCTGGCTTGTTTCTCGTATAGTTTCCTGATCCCATATATCATTTAACAGTACTCTTCCCAGGGAATGGTGCTCCCCACAGTAGGTAGGCAGTGTCTTCCTAGATCAAATTCGCAGTCAAGACAGTCACTCACTGATATGGACACAGACTGATTTGATCTAGGTTATTCTACATTCAGACTGTCTTCCCAGGTGATCCTAAAACATGCCAAATTAATTTTTACAATGAACCAGCACACAGTCTTAATAAATCAAACCAGTATGTATTAGCATTATTAGCATGTATAACTAAAGATGAACATAGGGGCTAATTATTGGGGATTGAGCAGTGACCAAACATCCACAGTACATATCCCTCTTCTATACTAATTTGTGTATCTTATAGACATTTTTGTTTTTGTTTTTTATTTTTCTGGAAAAAGGGTTTCTTTGTGGCTTTGGAGGCTGTCCTCGAACTAGCTCTTGTAGAACAGGCTGGCCTCGAATTCACAGAGATCCACCTGCCTCTACCTCCCCAGTGCTGGGATTGAAGGCGTGTGCCACCACAGCCCGGCTTACAGACAGTTTTTACTCACTTCTTGTTTATTAGTTGGATGTGTTGGTTGTGATTTGGATGTCTTCTCTATTGGCTATGGGCATGTCAGGAAATAGGACACAGTTGGATGGGTTATCTGAATAATTTCCAAAATTTATTTAAAAAATTATTTCTTTCCATCTCTCTGTCTCTGGCTCCATCTGTATCTGACTCCCTACTACATTTCCCAGAAACCTCCTTCTTTCCTACTCCCATCTATCTTGCTTTACTATTGGCCAACAATGTTTTATTTATCAATCAATAAAAGAGACATATTACGGAATGACATCTACCATCATCTCCTCTTTTCTGTCTATATAAAAAGAAAGGTTTTAGCTTTAGCATAGTCAAATTATATATAACAAAACAGTTATCAAGTAAGAACTATAGTTACAATATTTACTCTATTAACATTTAGCAAGATTTAAAGAAAGTGTTCTATCATGTATCCTATCTTTGTGAATCTAAAATCCTATATGTAACTTATCTTTTATCCTAAGTAAGGAAAACTACAACTGTAACTATCTGTCTCCAACTCCATCAAAAACCATAGAAGGATAGTATATAAACTCTGGAACAGACAGAGCATCGAGCTTCCTGGACAGTAACCATAAGTTCCTCTGTAACATTGGGCATCCATCTTCAGCCCATAGGCCACAGTGTGTCTGACCCTTTCAGCAAAGCTGGAAAGCTCATGGACTCCAGACTGACAGATATGACTGATTCAGACCCCCTAAATGTGGGTGTCAGGAGGAAACCTTAGCAATCTATGGGGCCTCTGGTAGTGGATCAATATTTATCCCTGACATAAGAATGGACTTTGGGAGCCCATTCTACATAGAGGGATACTTAATGTCTAGACATGGGGGAGGGCCTAGGCCCTGCCCCAAATGATATGACAGACATTGAAGATCCCTTATGGAAGGCCTCACCCTCCCTGGGAATCAGAAAGGGGATGGGATAGGGGGTTAGTGGGGAGCTGGGGAGGAGGGGAGTGAGAGGGAACTGGGATTGACATGTAAAACAAGGTGTTTGTAATTTAAGTAAAGATAAATAAATAAACAGGTAAAAGAATGCACTTAGATTTAATTTTTGAAACCATTTGAGATTTTATCCCAATAGTGACATAAATAGAATATGTTCAGTATTTCTGAATATAATGCATGCTTCATTTCGGAAGACAATCTATTTCACAAGAAATAAGCAGTTAAAAACAAACCTGATAGGTAATTGTGATGTTAATTTACATATATCTTGACTAAATAATGAAGCAAACCCTCGAGAAGCAATCTTCAGCACCATGGACAGATTCCATGTGGCTGGTGTATAGTGTTAAGTAGTTCACAGTGCTCTGTCCCATTACCATGTCTAAAATTCCCCAAGTTGTATTCGAATTAAATCAAGTACTATTATATTTACATAAAGATGTTATGAAGTTATAGCTATGAATTGAATTATCATTATTGACTCCTTTAGTACAGACCCTCTCCCTTGATTGGCTAGCTCTGTGAGAACTGAGCACAAAGAGGTTCTTAGGATTGCTGCTCTGTCCTTGGTGTAGACTAGGAATAGTGTAGTTTCATGCTGTAGATGCGCATGACAAAGAAACAATTCTGTTAGTGTTGCAACTTCAGAAAAAATGTGCATTTCAAACATGAGTATTTAGAGTTGATATCGGAAGCATAGTACTTCTTTAACTAGTAGACTTCAATAATATCAACTATTGACATACAATCCTGTGGTTTACTGAAGTAATTATGCATTATTTCAAAAACACTTTTTCCCATCAGAATCCAGTAAACTGTAAAAGTTCAAAACTGTATCAGTTCTTCAAATATGTCTTCGGGTGAAAAAAATACAAAGAAGAGCAAACTAAACCATGTTTCATAATCATGAATATAAGAAATTACATGTTTATTTTGTTAAATACTAATTATGAAAGTTATGATTCATAAAACATGAGGAAGACATGAAAAATAAGAGTGAACTAAATACCATATGAGCCACTATTTAGAAATATGACAGAAACAACATCGTGAGTGTGTGCTCATCAGTCCTTCGATTTTTATTTTCATTTGTGTTTGTACCAATTTTCAATTGTGTTATTTGTTTGTCTTCTCCATTTTAATATCCCTGAGTTTAATACCATTGTGTTTTTTTGGTAAAGGCTTGTATAGATTTATTCTTTATTGTGCCATGTTTCTGCATCTTATTACTCTCATATTAGTTTTTGACTAGGGCCAACTAAATATAGTCTAGAATATATGTTTAATAATTCCTTATAGAAAGCTATTTCATAGCATACAAAATCCTCAGTTGTTAGTTATATAAAAGGGTTCTTCGTTCTAGTTTGTTTTCAATAGGATATGCTGTTGTAAGATGGTTGATTTATTTTACAACCTCTCAAGTGTATTATTTCATTTAACTCTGGCTTCCATTGTACTGTTAGCATACTAACTGTCTGACTATAGTCAAACATCTGAAACAACCACTTCTTTTTATTTTTAACATCATGCGAGCTTCCACTATGATGTGTGTGGTTGCTAATCATTTTACATTTTATCATGCCTAGACTTCCAGACTGTTCTACACCGGGTAAAGTAAGGGTCAAATGGGTCTGGAGTCTGTCACATAGAGCTGATGAAGTAATGAGCAAAAGTAAAAAAAAAATCAATATCCCAAAGCACGATAAATAACATCTATTAAAAACAAGAAGAAATAGTAGCAAAGAGTTAACAGTTGAGAGTTAATAGCATTATGTTGGTGAGTGTTAAATCAAATATGTCTTAAGGTATTTGAGTAAGGATATAAAGTAATAACTTGGCTGTGTTAGAAACTAGGGAGAAGTTTGGATTATATAAATTTGAATACTCCCCAATGAGTAGAAGAAAATTAAACCATGGATTCAGTAAAATTGTCTGAGAAAAAATCTGATGAATTGGAAGGAAGCCAATCAGACTAGAGAATCTGGTAAATGAAAAATGATGTTATTGGACTTGGAAGCCCAAAAGGAGGAGACTGAGGTAGTGAGGTATTTATTATTAACGCTGTGGCACTTAAGAAAGTTTAGAGTGATGACAGACTTTGCATTGTGAGTGCAGAAGTAAAGGCAGGTTCATGGGGGTTTGAGCACAGTGGCTGAGGCATTACATAAGCTAGCTAGTTACATACTAAAGATGGTCACTGTCATAGAGGAAAAATTCTGCAAGTACTAGCATCACTGGTAAGTAAACACTGATCTGAGCACCTGCAGCTCCTGGTGATAAGGATGGATGATGCCCTGCCAAGATACAACACTCAGCCAGAGGCTTTCCATCCACTCTCACAGGAAGAAACTAAAGAGGAGTATTTTAAAAATGCAACAGTGCTAAACTAGGCTTAGAGATAATTTAACATGCTAAAGAATTACAAATAACCTACAGAGCATCAGGCTTAATGGTATGGAACTAGTTACTTCTCTACTGAGATTGAATGCAAAGCAAGGACATCTCTTTGTACCACTCATATTTATCACTGTCCTAGATAATGTAGGGAGAAAATAAAAATATAAAACTTAAAAATAAATTTATATACACGTTGAAAAAAACTCAAAGTCTGTGTTCATAAATGGTAAATTGTGGGTTTACCTACATGCAATTACCTTCAGAGAGTTGTGAAAAGCACTTAGCTTGAAGCTGTAGAAAGCAGGGCTAAAATAAAGATGTTGATGTTTTTCTCTATTTCATCAATGAACAGATAGAATTGGAAACTAATACTAAAGCATCATATGTATTACTTGCAAATATTTGAAACACTGGATTGTAAATCATATATATGTTTATATCACCCACATAAAAAGTTGCTAACACAGATGTTAAAAATATAGAATATCTAAATGATTACAGACCAGAATAGGCTGTTTATAGGAATCCATGCCTACAGTTAACTTGTCAGTTCTTACATATACAATCAATAAATTTGCCATCATGCCAGTAAAAGCATCCAAGCAAGTCATACCAAAATGGTCAATGGAATACAGACAGGACACTGAAAGAATAGAAAAACAAATCAATTAAATAACCAAAGATCCCAGAATGAAACTCAAGCAAATGAAGTCAACTGATCTTTGTCAAAAGAGTCAAAGACTACTCAATGGAGTATAGACATGTTTTTAACAAGTTCTGCTTGAACAAATGGGTAACCACATGAAAAATTCCAGACTGATTTTTGTACCATTAATAATTTTAAATTAAAATGTGTGCTGGGATTCTGGCTGGCTGGAGCTTTTATAGGACTTTGTTGTCGCTGTCTCTGTAAGTTCATATGTGCATTAGTCCTTTTGTGTCTGGAAAACACTATTTCCCTGGAGTTGTCTACCACCTCTGGCTCTTAAAATCTTTCTATCTCTTATTCCACATAGAGTTTTTTGAGCCTTGAGTGGAAGAGTATGATAAAGACATCCCATTTAGAGCACAGTGCTGCGAAATCTCCAACTGTCAGCGTTAATTCCCATCTACTACAAGAAGAGGCTTCTATGATAAATGTTGAGTGATCAGTGGGTGTAGCAGTATGTCATTAGGAGTCCAGAGCATAAAATCCCACCCCTAGCTAAGAAGCCCTTTGCAATTGAAAGCTGCTGGCAGTGAGAAAATCAGTTTTCTTCAGCTGAGTGACACTGAGTATATGAGCTACACTCCTGGGAAGACTCCATGATCAGTAGTAGTTGGACAACACAAAATGGACTTAATACTTTAGTGTGTGTGTGTGTGTGTGTGTGTGTGTGTGTGTGTGTGCGTGCGTGCGTGCGTGTGTGTGTTTGGCTTAGGTTTGTTTGTTTTGCTTAGGTTTGTTTGTTTTGCTTTTTAAGAGAGAAAAACCATGAAATTAGGTGGGTAAGAAGATTGGCAGAGGATCTGGTAAGAGTTATGGCAAGGGAAAGAATATGATAAAAATATATTCTCAAATGCATATATAAAAGTATAAAAAGTTAAAATAAAATCAATAATAAACCAACATGCTAATCTGAAAACTATAAAACAAATGTACAATAAAATAGAGAAAAGTCTAGCTGGTCTCAGTTTTAGTGAATATCATCCCAGAAAAACAGTCCATGAAAGAAAAATCTCACATTTTATCCTTTTAATTAAAACTTACCTGCAAAAGGCACACTTATAAGAGTGGAAAGAAAGGCTAGACACGGGGAGAAAATATTTGTAAAATACTTATCTGATAAAGTACCTAGGACCAAAAGTATGATCAGTCACAATAAGAAAATAACTAATCAAATTTTTAAATAGAAGTTTGAACATACACCTCACCACAAAAGGTTACACAGATAACAAGGCAGTATGCAAAGATAAAATAATCATTTTTGTGTGACTAGGGAACAGTGAATCGAAATAAGATGCCATCATAAACCTACTAAAATATGAAAATCAGACAATGCCAAGTGCCAACAATATATAGAACTACAGGAACTCTCATTTGCTGCTGATGAGAATGAAAAATGGTATGATCACAGAGGAAGTTGTTTTGACCATTTCTTTAAAATAATGACTATCATGTTCTAGTTGTCAAATTCCTAAGTTCTTTTGCAAGCCTTTGGAGAACTTGTCTGGCACACAGTGGCCATGTGTATTTATAGCAGCCTTGTTCGTATTTGATAAAACTTGGAAGAAGTCGTCATGATTCTCTTCAGTGAGTGAGTGAGTAAACAAACTGTGTTACATAAATACAGGGAGGTATTATCCACCTCTATCAAGGAATGAGCAATCACAACTCAAAAAGACATAGAAGAATACACCATGCCTATTACTAAATAAAAGAAGTGAGTCTAACAAGGTTATGCACTGAATAATCCCAAGTGTATTACATTCTGGAAAAGGAAACAAAACAAAACAAAATATAATGTATCTGCAAGGACTCCAGTGAGGGAGGCAGAGGAATGAAGAGTTGGGATGTAGTTAATATTTAGGATAATTAAACTGACTTAATGATGGAAATATAACACTATGCACTTATCAAAACCAAATCAATAGAACTGTACGGCACAAAGATTTACCCTCCTGTAGACTTTGGTCCTTAGTTAAAAGTATAAAAGTGACTTATTAGTTTCAATAAATATCCCCCATTCGTGAAAGACAGTAATAATAGAGAAAACTGTGGGTGGCCAAAGAGATTATCAAAATACATTTTATACTCATTTTCTTTCAGGCAAACTAAAATTATGCTAAAAATAAAATAAAAATGAATTCTATTAAGAATAAATTTTATTAGACAATCTAATATAACTCTGTGAAAGAGACATTTATTCTGAGTATTTTGTGATTTTTGTCAATATCCAGATCCTACAATGACAGATAAAGAATAAGTCTGGAGATTTGGTCATTGTTTTATTAAGATAATAGATATTTACTAATGCTTTAAAATCATCGTGTGTGTTTTTAGGGGGCATCATCAGCATCTTCCTAGGCAATTCAAGAGAATAACCATTAAAATCAGTTGTTGGAATGCTGAATTTCAAGGATGGGATATATTTGCATAATTCTAAAATTGCTTCATCGTTGCCTGTTTTTGTCTCTTCCCTGAAGTAACTGTTGACCTTGTTTGTTGAGTTTCCAAGATCCGTCTTCCTTCCCCAACCTGTCCCTGCTCCAGCTTTTGGCAGGAAAAAGAGGCACCTGAGTTAGGAACAGCCAGATTGCCAGGATGTAGCAGTTGCTTTTGCCATGAGAACAGTGCCGAGCTTATTTTAAATACGCCAGGCAAGCGTATTACCTGAGTGGCTTAAAAAAATGTACCAGTATCCTTGCCACAGAGAAGATGCCCCAAATTAACACTGACCCTCTTTGCTTTGGCTGGTAAGTGAGCCCATCTGTTTTAATGAAAGGGGGAAGACTGTCCCCTTCCTTGGCCAGAAAAGCAGTCAACACTGACTACGGAATCAGGCAATGATCCTTCTACGAGTTTTTTACTATTGGGCTTCCTTTGGGGAATCAGTTCAACAAAAGCGGCATCGAATCTGATGGGAGCGTTGATCACAGGAGAGGAACGTACATCGCTAAAAAAAATATGAGGCTGTCTGCCCCTTACCTGTTTGTGGACACATTCAGTCTTTCTCTTGGAAGTCTTGGCAGCCACATGGAGTCTGTGTTTAAGTGTGGGCAATGATAATGGGCAACAAGGCGCATGGTGCGTCCTCTGGCACATTGTCATACGCAACTAGTGTATTCACTGCTAGTGAATATCTGGAGGGGTGCCTTTGTGTCAGCAGGTGGAAGTATTTTTTTCCAGTAGTTAAGAGTGCTATTTAAATTTTTACGGTAAAAGCAATGCATATGCCTGACGTAGTTTCATTCTAGGCAAGGTTATCCTTTTCTTGATCCAATGTATTCAATATAGCACAAACTCTTGTTTCTTCCTGGAGAGAGAGGGAGGGAGGGAGGGAGGGAGGGAGGGAGGGAGGGAGGGAGGGAGGGAGGGAGGGAGGGAGGGAGGGAGGGAGGGAGGGAGAGGCCAGCCCAAAATATAGTGACTACATTTGAGAAATACCTTTTATCTTTTACAGGAGAATCATTTCTCTGACAAACTAGTGTTGCACTTGTGTTTCCTTGACGATTTGCAGGTCTCAGATGCTGTCCTCCTCTTATTGCACTTTGTTTATAGAAGGAAAGACAAGCTCTGTCAAGAAAGGCATCATCACAAAGGGAAAACGGCCCAAGTCTTTTGCTTATTGTTTGCTTTTTCTGTTGGGCTTGCCTCTCCAAACGAAGCAGATAATTAGTTAGTCATGTTCTCTAGAGTAGAAAATTGTCCCGATTAGACCAAGGTCAGGGTGCAGTTCACTGCGAGCGCTAATGAATTCCAGCCACCTTCCTAGTCTGGTAGCTACTGGAACCACATGGCGGGCAACGCTCAGGAGATAATGCGTTGTAATTGTATTAGAGACGGTAAGCTATTTTATATTGATTTTCATGTCTAAGAAATAGAAACACATGCAGGGCTCTTCTCTACCCACGGAAAACTGTGAATCGGTGCTAAGATTATCCCAGGTGATCTTGGATGACTGGAGTATGGTATGCCCTCTGCTGCCACACAGTCCCTTCTGTGTAGGAATGGACCCTGTTCATTTTATCATTACATTTACTGTGTGATTATCACAGTGCCATATATGCTAATGATCTAGTGAGTCTTGCTGACAGAGTATAGAGCAAATTCAGAAACATGAGGCATTACCCTGGATAATACCAAGGCAAAGCCTCCCCTCTTCATCCTGCACAACTTTCTCTATCCCTGGTCCTGTGTTAAGCTTCTCATCTTACCCCCCTCTAGTCTGCTCATCCGTGTACCGTGCCACCCTGTTTAGATGCCTTTTTCCTCTTCCTCATAATATTAAAACATTTCTATCTTCAAGAATGAAGACACACTGCCCTCTCCCCACCCCACCCCAATCCTAATTCAAGGTCTTTTCAAGGAGCCTCCTTGGGAACCGAGTCTTAGGCATTTTCCAGGGTTCTTGTCTGGAGCAACTACTCAATGCAGGGCAATGTGCTCTCGTGGACATTTCTTTGGCCAGAATCTGGAAGAGCCGTTAGTCCCTACATCGGGAAATCTTCCTAATTGGATTCTGAATGGACAGACACTGTGGACCATGTCCCAATCATCACACGCAACACACCCTTGCCTTTCCTCTAACTTATCTGGATGTTTTCCCAGTCTTCTTGTCCAGAAACTGTCAGCTGGGAAGTTAACCATGGAAAGGACATGTCGAAAGACATAAATGGCTCTGGTGTTATTCGTGGTTCATCAGGTGGCGTTACAAAAGCAGCACGTTCAGTGACATTTGGAGCTCAGTGTCCCCCGCCCCTCCTGTTCGTGCTGAGCCTGAAGCAACACGTTTCCTGCCACCTGCCTTTCTCTCACAGACTTCACTTCCGGTCGGTTCCAAACACCGGAGCCCTGATGTTTGCTCCCATTCTGCCTTGTTGCCTTCATAAACACCTTGCCATGTTAGGGTTGGTGCATCCGCACTCTCCTGTGCTTTTTTGCATGATTAGTCCTGGTATCTGTGTAGCTCCCCTGCTCAGATTCGTCAGGATTTCCACACTGACATTTCCAGGGTGTGTCCCTCTGTCTCGGCATTGCCGAGGATCAGGTCTGTATCCTTGCAGGGCTGTGAAGGGTGTCCGTCATCTTCTGTTGGGAGGGGGGCTGACTTGCAGAGGATGATGCCCTCTTGTTGCTTGTGTCTCAGAGCTGTGATTTAGGGACTTGCCCCGCCTCCCCGGCGCTTGTCTCCTCCTCTTGCCATGGTCCTCTTCATCGTTACTAGTCGAAAGACCCACCAAGCACGATGTCTAAGCCTGAGTTTTGGTAGTGTCCCTCCAGCTGTACCTCCAGTCACTTTCCTGATGATAAGGCCCATCCTTGTTGCACTCTGGAAGACTCGTCAGCCAGTGGTCCCCCATCGCCTCCAGATCACAGATGAAGTTTCTCATGATCAGTATTCGTGCTCCACCCTTATTTTCTTTGGAATGCGCTCCAAGAAGCCGCAGAGAGTGTATCGGTGTAACCTGTGCCCATCAAGATTCTGTCACAGTGACGAAGTTAATGCCCCCAAACATGCATACATGTGCGTATATGTACATGTATACATATGTATGTACACAATTAGATGAAACAGGAGATACAAGTTATGATTGCACATTAATACACAGGAGGAGGAAAAATACCTTATGAAATATATTATAAATGTAACTTACTTTCTTCTTTGCCTATGAATCTCTTATTGGATCTTCCTGGAAAAAGTTTGAACATTAAAATCAGTATCATATTAAATGTAATATCTGTAATGAGATTTTTAAAGATACTAATTTTTCTTTTAATTATATGCATATATATACATATGAAAGAGAGAGAATGAGAGAGAGTTTAGTATATGAATGCAGGACTCAAGAAGACCAGAAATGCAGAAATCGACATCAAATCCCCTGGAGCTGGAGTTATAGGTGGTCATAAGCAGCCTAACATGAGTGTTGAGAATCAAAGTTGGGTCTTCTCCAAGAGATGTACATTCTCTTAACACCAGATCATCTCTCCAGCCATAGGAGTGAGATATTTATATAAAGTAATTTATAGTGATGGGAATATATCTCAGGGCTAGTGCCTTTGTCTATCATGAGTGAGGCCCTAGATTCAACTTCCCAGCACTAGAAACACAGAAAGATAATTTATGTGTCTTATACGTTGACTCCAGATCAACTACAATATTTGTATCATAGCTGTTTTCATTGAAATCATGTGACAACAATCTGATAATTTCATAAAAAGCGCCATTATGTGGCATTATTATTGGTCCTGTTCAAGGAGCCTACAAATCATATTCATTCTCGTATTTCCGGATTAACAGAAGTGTCTATCAGTCAGAAGTTACTGATGAAGAGGATAACTGTAAGCATACATGACTCTGGTGGTATTTAAGGCTCAGTGAGAGGCAGCACAAAGCTATCATGTCCTATGACACAGTGTCCCCCACCCCTCCTGTTGGAACTGTACAATGAGCAGCATGTTACCTGCCTGCTTTGTCTTTCTGACTCAGGTCAGTGATGTACAGAAGAGGTTTTCCTACTAGGGCTGGCTCTATAGGAAGGAAGGAAGGAAGGAAGGAAGGAAGGAAGGAAGGAAGGAAGGAAGGAAGGAAGGAAGCAAGGAAGGAAGGAGCCAGAAAGATAGGTAAGATAGATGGATAGATAGATAGATAGATAGATAGATAGATAGATAGATAGATAGATGGATGGATGGATGGATGGATGGATGGATGGATGATAGATAGATAGATAGATAGATAGATAGATAGATAGATAGATAGATAGATAGACAGACAGAGAGATGCAGGTCATACACACTGTGGTAAATGAGGACAGTTTAGAAACACATACTTGACACATGTTAAGTGTGCAAGGGCTTGTCTAATAGGACAAGATGTTTGAGTTATCGCCTGCCGAATTGGGGGATGTGTTGAGAAGTGCTGCTGCTTTGCAATGAAGCAAAAACCCGGTTCAGAAAAGCCTCATTAGTTCAAGGATTTATGTCGTTATCACAGAATGGTGTCCTCTCACTCGCCTGCAAAGAGTCAGTTGTGTGACAGACACCACTGTTTCGTCCTTGGCTCAAGCCCCTGATCTTTGTTTTCTCACAAAAGCATGTAATGAGATTGCTGTTTTGGTTTGGTTTTTTTGTTTCTGGGTAAGGTGCAGGAGACATTGGCTTCCCTTTCAACCTTCCAGTAGCGTTTCTGCCTGTCTCTGCTACTTCTGCTGAGACGGTCTAGAATACTCCAGGAGGAAAACACATGAAAGGACACAGCTGTCCCTGGGCCCTAAAGGCACATCAACCCACATCAGACTCTGTCACTGGGAAAAACAAGGTTAATTTTCCCCGGGTTTAAGTGGAAGAACCCACCAACAATCAAAGCTGAACAAACTCTTTGATAATCCCCACATTTGGTCATGGTTATGACAGTTGCATCTGTGATCCCTGCCAATCACATGTGTCCCTCCTTTGTCCCATGGAGCCCCCTTTTATTTTGTACTTAGTGGTGAAGAGCTGATGTTTATCGTCCTTAACAAGCTGCTTATGACCAGTGCCATTAAAACTCATCCCCCAGCACGCGGACCCTGCCATCTGCAGCTGCTTCTCGCCACAGCTCCAGAAAACCTAGGTGTTTACCGCGGTGACTGTTCTGTGATCGTGGCTCCATCAAACCCTCACACCTCGGTGCGGAGGTCAGGAGAGGAATGTCTCCCTCTTGCTTCAGGAGTAGATTCTTTACAGATTAATTAAAACACAAGTTATCAGCTGGGCGGTGGTGGCGCACGCCTTTAATCCCAGCACTCGGGAGGCAGAGGCAGGAGGATTTCTGTGAGTTCGAGGCCTGGCTGGACCGACAGCCTCCAAAACAATACAGAGAAACCCTGACTCGTAAAACCAAAAAAAAAAAAAAAAGACCCAAGTTATCTTTCAGCTTCAGGATGGATCCTGTCCTTGTGTACAGAGAATCACCTCTAGGAGCTCTGTCCTCAGTACCTGGAGTTTTCCTGTCTCTGCCACCAATCTCTCCTGAGCTCAGCTCTCTTATGCGTAGATGAAGGTGCTGAGCTCAACCTGAAGATCTCATCACAGATCAGGAGACAAATTCCCAGACACAGCTCAGATATAATGGATCAGGAAACTTCTAAGTCTCAGCTGCGATGTGGCTGTTTTCCATCTGGGAACCACTAAGGTAATAAAAATAAAATAAAATACACTGTCCACTCAGCTCTGGAATTTTATGCTGTCAGAGCATTAAAAATAATCTGCAAGAAGCATCTTCCCCCCACCCTCTGGCTCATGGTGCTGCTGGATACCGTGTGCACAGTTAGAATTATGTCAGACAAAGCAGGAAAAAAATCAGGAGAAAATGTCAGGCCCATTTGAGTCCTTTAAATGTCATGTCCTTTAGCTAGTCATACTATATAGGGGAGGTTTAATAATAATGCATGAGTCCAGTTTTCCAATCACTACTGCCATGCTGTTTGTGTAAAGCAAAGAGAAATGTCTAAGTCACACTGTGTCACCACAGCCCAGCATTCCCTCTTTCGTCACCTGCCAGTCTTCATTTTGAGCATAATGTTTCTGATCACTGCCATATGGTTATTTTTTTCAGTCACTTATCTACCAGAAACCTACCTAATATCTGGTTAATTACCATACACAGGAATGTGAACCGTATGGCAGAATCCCTTGGGGTTCTGATGAAAGACAGACAGACAATGAGCGAACTTGAAAATTCTTACAGATGAACCCTGACGTGGAGCAGACCACGGGACCCCCTGAAAGAGCGATTGACCAATTATGTGGGGCTAGGAATCGTTTCCCCCTTAGCTGAGTTTTAATCTCAAAGACCACTGAAGAGACTGCATTAAGACGAATTGGGGTCATTTAAATCACTTTAAAAGCTGCTAACGGCTCAAGAAGAGAAGAGCATAAATGGGTAAAATTACAATGAATTGTGGAGTGGTTGAAGGCCCAGAAGTGTCCATATGACATATTTTGTGTCTTTCTTTCTCTTAGACCTCGTCTGTTCTCTTTCGGGTACCAATGTGTCTTCTCGCAGACTCTGTAGTATCGTTAACTGAGTGACCATTTTGCACTCACCTATTTCTGGTGGAGCTTTTGTCCCTCTGACACTGCTGAAGAGTGAGCTCCTGCAAGATGGAGATGATCCTATGCTTTGGATCTTCGATCTGTGATTTCCCAGTGGATCAAAGCTAACATCTTCCCCTGTCCACATCTCTCTAGCTTCCTCGGCCCACACCCCAAGGACAGTGTAATCTCACCTTTATTATGGCAACATTTTCCTGGTTGCTTGTATTGCCACCAGACCCGTTGAGCATTCTACTCTTCATCCATATTCAAAGCGACTTCTCTAAAAGACAGAAGTGGTGTGTTTTCTCTTAATTACCAGAGGGTAGAGGGTGTTCTACTTTTCTCCTGTAAGGAGATCATGTCTGCTTCTAGCTTTGATGTCCTCTGAAAGATACATTCTCCTCAACAACAGACAAAATTATGTTCTCCAAAACAGTGACAGTGACAAAAAAAATAACCTGCATGTATATCCTGGCTTGAGATTGGCCCTTAAGTTGGTCTGGGTTCATCCGTTCTCTGTGGTGCCTCATTGTCAGGCTGGTGGCAAAAGCTCCAAGTGTCTCGGCTACACAGCATCCAAAAGGAAAAGCAGAGTTCTTGGTGCTCATCTCCCTCTTTTTAACCACAAGACAAACCCACCCCCTCCAAAAAAAATTTCCAGCACACTTACAGGCATAATCATTATTTATGAGTGAGAAAGGATAAAAAGTTACCATGGTTGACTTAATGAGCTTGATGACTGAATGAGAATACAATCCAGTCACCTCCTGGACCACACTACTCTTGACTGTTCTCTACCACCCTTTACGTGGCTTGGTCCAGACTCTAGGTGTTGAGAAATTGCTTTTAATAGAAACTTCTCCTTATCTTTTGTGTGATGCTGCAGCAACTTCAGCTCATCCTCTCACAGCCCACCTCAAAGTAGATGGCATTTCCCTGGGTATTGTTTTTTTTCATTTTTGCTGTGCTTTCTCTTCCAACAAAGCAGGAGCTACAGCCTTCTTATCCGTCATTACATTTACTCCTAGAAGATCATGTATTGTGTACTCATGTAAGTTTTGAATGATGGATTAAACTTTGTCAATTATATTTCAATTTTTAAATATTAATACAAGTATAGTGTCCTGTTTTCCAGGATATTTAATAATATGCGTTTTGACCCTCCAAAGACAGTACCTAAGTATGATACAAAGTTTCTATCATAAAAATACTTAAATACAAACCAGGTGATCCTTTCTATTTATTAAACCAATATAGAATTAACATGCTACAAACAGCTAATAGCCGTATCAATTTCAATGACAGAGCTTGGAAGACTTATCAAAAAAGAGTGCTTTGCAACACTAAATCAGATAGTCGGTCTAGCCACACCATCTGCAGGATTTTCCTGGGTATCACTGACTTAGGTAAAAAAATGGTGTTTGTCCTTACGATATTCACCTTCCAGCCAGCAGACATTTAGTTTGCTTCCTTTGGTCTCTTTCTGTGGCTCTTGTCCTTGCTTCTTTTATATATATATATATATATATATATATATATATATATATATATTTTTTTTTATTTTTAAATTTAAATTAGAATCAAGGTTGCTTCACACATCAATTCCAGGTCCCTCTCCCTTTCCCTCCCCTCCTCCCGCGCCCTCCCACCAACCCCCTAATATCCCCTCATTTCCCCAGGAAGGGTGAGGCCCTCCACGGGGGTGTCCATAGTCTGTCAGGGCCTAGACCCTCCCCCAAGAGTCCAGGGTGAGAGTGCATCTCTTATTGTTGGATGGGAGCCCAAAGTCCATTTGTATACCCAGGATAAATACTGATCTACTGCCCAAGGCTCAATAGATTACCTAGGCCTCCTCACTGACACCCACATTCAGGGGGTGTTGATCAGTCTCATGCTGGATTCCCAGGCATCAGTCTGGGATTTAAGAGCTAACCCTTGTCAATCACTGGATTTCTTGAGTTCAGCTCAGTGCTTAGCCATGGGAGTCTGCCTCTGCTTCCATCAGCTACTGAATGATGGTTCTGTTTCCCAGACTCTCTGGCCATGAGATTGTAGGCTGAGACTCCCCAGATCTATGTGTAAAATCCATATATGAGAGAGTACATGCCATATTTCTCTTTTTGTGACTGGGTTACCTCACTCAGGATGGTTTCTTCTAGTGCCATCCATTTGCCTGCAAATTTCAGGATTCCTTTGTTTTTTTCTGCTGAATAGTACTCCACTGTGTAAATGTACCACATTTTCTCTATCCACTCTTCAGTTGAGGGGCATCTAGGTTGCTATGAACATAGTGGAGCAGGTGTCCTTGTTGTATGAATTTGCATCTTTTGGATATATGCCTAAGAGTGGAATTGCTGGGTCTTGTGGTAGACTGATTCTCATTTTCCTGAGGATTTCCAAAGTGGGTGTACGAGTTGGCACTCCCACCAGCAGTGGAGGAGTGTTCCCTTCTCTCCACATCCTCTCCAGCATAAATTGTCTTCGGCATTTGTGATTTTAGCCATTCTGACAGGAGTGAGATGGTATCTCAAAGTTGTTTTGATTTGCATTTCCCTGATGGCTAAGGATGCTGAGCACATTCTTAAGTGTCTCTTGGCCATTTTAGCCTCCTCTATTGAGAATTCTCTATTTAGTCTGTACCCCACCTTTTAATTGGATCCTTTGGGGTTTTGGAGACTTGCTTCTTGAGTTCTTTGTAAATTTTGGAGATCAGCCCCCTGATCAGATGTGGGGTTAGTGAATATCTTTTCCCATTATGTGGACTGTCTTTTTGTCTTGTTGAATGTGTCCTTTGCCTTACAGAAGCTTCTTAGTTTCAGGAGGTCCCATTTGTTAATTGTTGATCTCAGTGTCTGTACTACTAGTGTTATGTTCAGGAAGTGGTCTCCTGTACCAATTAGTTGAATAGTACTTTCCATTGTCTCTTCTAAGAAGTTCAGTGTGGCTAGATTTATGTTGAGGTCTTTGATACATTTGGACTTAAGTTTTGTGCATGGTGATAGACATGGATCTATCTGCATTCTTCTACATGCCAGCATCCAGTTATGCCAGCACCATTTGTTAAAGACACTTTCTTTTTTCCATTGTATATTTTTAGCTTCTTTGTCGAAGATCAGATGTTCATACATGTATGTGTTAATATCAGCGTGTTCAACTTGATTCTATTGGTCTACCTGTCTATTTTTGTGCCAATACAAAACTGTTTTCAGGACTACAGCTCTATAATAGAGCTTGAGGTCGAGGATGGTGATACCTCCAGATATTGCTTTGGTGATTAAGATTGTTTTGCCTATCCTGGGTCTTTTGTTTTTCTGTACAAAATTGATTATTGTTCTTTCAAGGTCTGTGAAGAATTCTGCTGGGATTTTAATGGGGATTGCATTGAATCTATAGATTGCTTTTGACAGATTGCCATTTTTACTATGTTGATCCTACCTATCCAAGAGCATGGGAGATCTTTCCATTTTCTGAGGGCTTCTTTAATTTCTTTCTTTAAACACTCAAAGTTCTTGCTATACAGGTCTTTCACTTGTTTGGTTAGTGTTACCCCAAGGTATTTTATGTTGTTTGTGGCAATTGTAAAGGGTGATGTTTCTCTGATTTCTTTCTCAGCCTTTTTATCACCTGTATATAGTAGGGATACTGATTTTCTTGAGTTGATCTTGGGCCTGCCACTTTGCTGAAGGTGTTAATCAGCTGTAAGAGTTCCCTGGTAGAGTTCTTTGGGTCATTTATGTAAACTATCATATCATCTGCTTCTTTCAGGCAGTGTGTGATGACTTCCCAGCACTGTGCAGCATGACTAAACTTGTCTCTCTCAAGGATGGGGTGAGTTGCACCTCATCTGTGGTTGAGGTACACATCCTCAGCATCCAGTTTCATTGACTCAACCCTTCCTCCTCTTCACTGTGAAAGGAGAGAGCAGCCTTTTCCTTCTTACCTAAGATCAGTTGCTCATGTCACCTCTTCCATTGCCTGGCAACTTAATTGCCGGTACTTGTTGCTGTGATAATAAGGGTGCTGTGATAATAAGGGTCCAATTTTCTAAAGATAAGGAATTCTGGTGCCCATTTCAGCCTCCTCATGAGTCCGTGGTTAGATGATTGGCTCTTTGCCAAGGCTCTCTTTCTCTGGCTCTCTCGATGCTCTCCTTTTCTTGTTTTTCTCCCCAAAACTCTTTGCCTTTTAGTTTCAGTGAGAGAAATGGACATCATGATGATCTGAAGCCCTATAGTGAAGGAAAACAAAGTTTATCCTTTGGCTCAAAAGCTATTTAACCATCTTATTTCTGATCCCGTATCCTTGGACTAGGGTGAGAATACACCCCCCCCGTTGACTGTTCTCTTTCATCTTGAATCCAGTGACATGTTACTAGCATCATGGAAATAGACCAAAATGTATGTCCAACTTCACCCATGGCTCAGTCTCTAGCAGTGGATTAGAAGGCAAATCATCAGGCTTTTCTCAGGCTCCAACAGTGACAGTGTAAGAGGAAAACAGAGCTGGATCTGATATTCTATTTTCTATTATTTCATGCAAATATGTGGTGTTCCAAGTGTGTTAAGTTTGCTTTTATAGGCTGTCCTGGAAAACTAATTATAATTTGTACTATTTTTCCATAGAAATTACATTATTATGTTACAAAATACGCAACTTTCAAGTGAACTCCTGAAACAGCCTGCTCATTAGGTGTGAACAACCTGTCCAGGAAATCATTATGGCAAAGATTTTTATCTTCTTTTTTTTTCTTTGTTGTATTCAGAATAAACAGGGCAATTTTCACCTTAAAACTTAATTGCATAGAAATTTTCTCTATGCAGTTGACCTTTCACTGAAAATGAAAAATATTTTACCCATGAGGATCCTTGGAGTCGGGGGGAAAGTGTACATACTTGGGTTTACATAGAAATCTAGCATAACCATTAAGAAATGGTATCATGTTCTGTTTGTTGCCGTTGTTCTTAAATGGCGTGTGTTTCTAGTAGACCACTGACAATTCTGGAACACATCAGTGACTTGAAACAGAAACCGTAAAACATGAAGCAAGCACTCAAACCAATCCAAGCATGTCCCTAAATGGAAATATAAATCCTAGGTCTAGGTCTAAGATACAGAGAAGGCTAAATGAAAGACTAAAACCGTCAGGCTGAGAAGAGAGGGGTGTTGAGATTGGGAACCCAGGCTTTGTGTCTCCCAAGCACACCTGAAGTTACGGTTTATAGGGTTAATTGAATAGGAAGTCAAGCTGAAGCCTACTGCAAGAAAACATGGTGACTATCCTGCATGGATCCTGTAGGGGTTCTGTTTGAGTGATCTCTCCTCCCTGGTCCACACTCTTTGCTCACTCTGCTTCCTCGATAACCCTTCTGCTACATCAGGGCCAGCAAGCATCTTCCCTTTCATGGCATCTTCTCTAGATTCTTAGGAGACTTTGTCATCTTCTCTGTGTCTCCGAATCTTTCCTGACTCTTCGAGATGAAATATTTAAACATAGCAATTTAACTCCAGATGCAAGGAAATTCTATCTCCGTGGTGACTGTCTGTGTTCCATTAATCGTTCGTGTTGCCTTTCCGTGACTTTCTTTTGCTCCTTCCTTTCATTTCTTCCCTTCTGTGACTTCCTGTGTGTAAACCAAGTTGGTTAGCAAGGATGACTTCCTTTGAAATCAACACAACGTTGATGGAGATGGATGAGGGTAGCTGTCAACCTGGCATTGCAGTATATCTGTTTTCTTTGTGGAGTGATCAACAGAAAAAGATAAAAGAGTAAGTGAGGATAGTAAGACTGAAAGATTGTCAAAGGTAGTTCTCGGCGGGAGGGAGAAAACAATAAAGAGAGTGGGAGAAACATGGGAAGCAATTGACAAGTGCCATAAATCATAGTGTGAAATAATTCTCTGCTAAACACTTGCATGCTGACGCGGGCCACGCCCAGACTGGTGTATATTAAAGACTAGAAGCCGTAGCTCCCTTCTCCTAAGGTGAGGAGCCGTTCACTCTCTGGGGACATCACTGATCCTCAGATATGAGGACCTGGATGGCATCAAGGAGCGATGGCCCCCTTGCTGTCACTCTTAGCTGATATGATTCTGTTGTATTGATGCTTTTGCAGGCAGCAAAATGAAGGCTAAGTCGCTCTTTTCACCCATTTGAGCCTCAGTTCTCCTTTGCTGTTTAATCTTGTCTGAAGGCTTTGGAAATCAAGTACTATCTTACAGTGCATGCTAGGACAGTGGAGGCAGGAAATCAACTGCAAAAGCAAAGGAAAAGTGACTAGAAATTACTTTTGAGACCTCCTGACCCAAACATCTTCTTACAGTCTCCAGCTAAAGTCTCAAATTAGACAGGTCAAAAATAGAGTCACCTGTTCTCCAGACCCCATAGTTTCCTCTCCTATCTCCCAGTGAAGGCCACCCCCATCTGAAGTCTACAACAGGGAACTTTCTTTCTGCTTACAAGGAAAAAAATATTCTCTTTGTGCCTATTCAAGCCACTCTGGTTTCACCGGCACAGCCTTTGGTTCAGTCTATACAATTGGATTTTTGTTTGACTCCAGGCATCCTATGTCACTCACCACTGTTCAAAGCCTTTACATTCTGTGAATTTGCTTTTTTTTAACCGAAAATAATCTCCACCAAGTCAGGCTTTATAATGAACAGTTGGATGCAGCCCATCCATATTGGAAGCAGCAGAGTTGATTGGCATCTTCAGTGACTTTGGGGACACGCTGTGTCCAGTGGTATAGCCATCAGTCTCTGGTGGCTCTTGAGCCACTAGAATGGTGGCCGGTGCAACTGGGTAACTGAATTTTTTCCCCTGTATTAATTTTTTTAATTGAAATGGAAGTTGCTTCTTGCGGACAGTGACCATTGTAATGCGTATTACACGTCTAAAGAAAGAAATGCCAACTTTGGTGTGGAATGTAAGATCTTTAGAGGCCCATCACAGTACTCCTCTCCTATCCTATTGGCTGATAGAGTGAGCTATAGACTCACACATACTCATCATCTCCCTGGAACTCCAACATGCCTCTTGCCTGGCTACCTTTCTATGTGTGTTGTCTTGTGGGTGGGGGTTGTCGAAATAAATTTTCTGTCTTTCAAAAACTCTGAAAAAATCCTACAAGACCATGTTCAATGTGGCTTCTTAAAAGAAAAAAACAGCCTCCTTCTCTTAGCGTCTGTCACATCCCTTTAGGAGGTTCCTATAACAACACTTTCCCCCCTCCCTTTTCTTCCCCTTCTCTCCCCTCCCCTTTTTTCATCCCTCCCTCCTCTCTCTCTCCTCTCTCTTTTTGGGAAAATTAGATCAGCCTTTTATTGCTGATCTGATTTTCTCCCCCATTACTCAGCCAGAAAGCAGGTTTCAAAATTACTACATCAGGTAGACAACTAATAAACTTGGGGAAGGGAAGAGAGTTAGGTTAAACTCCTAAATAAATTCAACTTAATGACGACACGAGTGTGTAGCAGCAGACCTTGGGATGAGACAAGAGAATCGTGAGCTTGAGGGCCAGCCTAGGCAAAATCTGTCTCCCAAGCGGAAAGCCAAACAGAGCAAACAGCACAACAGCAACAACAACAACAAAAAACCTTTTTTCCAAATAAATTATGAAATATAATAAGAAATAACAAGTAGGAAATAGGTAGGGAAGGTCCTCCTACCGTTGACACCAGAGTACTAGGAGGGAGAGGTCGGTGTCCCCTCAGAGTAGTAGGAGAGAGAGGTTGAGGCTGACCTTTAGAGGACAACAGCATTTCCCTTGGCAGCCCCAAATTGAATCCTTTCGGCTCTTGCTTCATTTATATTTCAGATGTGTTCCTGTTTGATGTCAAATCTCTTAAAACCAATTAAGTAATAGATTGCCCGTTGAGTACATCATCTATCTCTCAAGGTTAAACAGGAATAAAACACTTGGCCTGGGTTTTCCATTGCGCACTTGCTGGTGGGGTGGGGAGGGGCGGGGATGGACACTTTTAAAGTGATGCCCTGCGGTAGGGGGGAAAAAAAGCGACCCTGTCCATTAAAATCGCTAGGTACAGCCAGCCTTATAACTGTTTTATAATCATTGTAAAAAAAGAAAAAGGAAAAAGAAAGTGAATTAATGGTGAATAAAGTGTTCCCTAGGGAAATGCCTTCTTGCTCACGGAGTTATCTTGGAAAGGGTTCCCGCCTTTGAGCTCACTGGGGAGTGCAGAGAACCACCTCCTTGTCCTGGTTTTGTGGGATGCATAGCAATCTGTTGTGTTTTTGAGAGTGCTAATAGTGCTATTTAAAAGGAAAGCTGTTGAGAAAAGTGTTCTCCTTAGCACCTATTCAACTAGTTTCGCTGACACTCTTACGCACAGATGACTCAATGAGCTTCAGCTATGAAGTACAGTAGAGTGTTGTGGGAGGGGAATACACAATGAGTGGGCCTTTGTTACTTCCTATTTTGATTATGAGGGCCATAGCCAATCAGACTTCTAGTTATAGTGGTGTGTGGTGTCTGATAGTCAATCTAGAGATATGCATGAATCCAAAGCCTCCTGTGTTTGGGAGCTTGGAATTGGGAGGAAATTCCAAGAAAGGGATGAAGCCCAGATGCCCCCTCTTAGTGTTTTCAATCCTCCTTTCGTTCAGCGACAGCCCTACTGTGTGCTCAAGCCTCTGTGTGCAGGAATGTTCACCACTCAGCATGGGAGACGCTGTTTTTACATATACATGATGCTGCGTAGGCCGGCCTGGGAACTTCTCAATCCTGATCACACCTTCCAGAACCCCCATTTGGCTCTGGCTGAATAGACAGAGCACGTGTCCATGTTAGACAGGAGGAGAGATGCAGGAAAGGGTTCCTGGAGTTGTAACCATCCAAAGACTTGGTGGATTTTTATCTTTATCTGGGTGGATACATACACAGCTACTTTTCTTTTTTAATTGTGATTTGAGAGATTAGAAAGCCATTTCCATGTCTAGCCAAAGGTTTTGTTTTGATAAGAGAGAGGAGGGGGAAATCCTGATATGGTAGGATATAAAAAAGTAGATTACTGAATCTACACTGAATAAGGGAGGATAAGAAAACTACCCTTCCAGCTGCTGAGTGCAACCTTTGAATACTCAGGAAAGCTGAAAGAAACCAGTTTTCCTGAGCCCTAGCAGAATACAAGAGTGGATATTGGAGAATAGCAGTGTGATAGCATGTTATTGCGCTTGCTTGCTCGTTTTAGTCGTTAACAGAGTTTTTTTATTTTTTAATTTCATGTATTGTAGTCTATTGATGTCATTTCTTCATCCCTCTCTTCCCTCGAACCCCTCCCGTACCTCCTACTCCTTCCCATACCTCCTACTCCTTCTTCTTTATTATTGTTACAAATAGAGACAGCTATATAAACAGATTTATAATGCATTTTAAGCATTCATCACTAAGTCCAAATCTGTGTTTGCTTTTGATTTATTATACACAATGATAAATATTTTCTAATATCTTCCAGGTTGTCAGATGTGTTTTTCTTATCGCTGCCCATCTTATCCACAATTTATCTTTCTGCAGGATATGTGCCTGTCATTCTTAGTCAAATTGGATTGTGAGGCTAATAGAGGAGTCTGTCAGATCAGATCCGCATGGTGAGGTTGTGAAGATAATGACACAACCCTAGTTACTTGTCTAGGACTTTAGAGCTTAATGAATTCCATGCCTCCTAGTTGTGCTCTGCAATAAGTGCTTTCTGTCAAACAAGCAGGCATGAGGTGAAGATGGATATAACGCCGCCGCAAGGGGCCATGGCCACACATTGTCCTTACACTTCGAAGTCAAGGACTACACTAACTTAAACCTGTACTAAAGATGAGCAATTATAGCTTACCTATGGACTAATGAGCTCGTGACCTGAGTTCTGTCTACAGAATTGACGGTGGTAGTGCACACTTCCAGTCAGAGACTCTGCAGGAGTAGAGACAGGATGCTTGCCTTGGAGCTTGCTGGAACAAGTGAGTTGCCGGACAGTGAGAGACTGTCTCAAAATAATGGTAGGCAATGCCTGAGAAGCAATAATTTAGATTATCCACTAGCCTTCAGCTATGCCTTCACACACATGTACCCTGACATGCAAACATGTACAAATGTGTGCATGCGTGTGCATGCATGCACACACACACACACACACACACAATGTGATTGCAAAAATAGAAATAGCAGTTTCACCTAAGTTACTTGGTATTGTTTCGAAATTTCTGGCCATGGCAGTAAGCAAAAGATGAAGGAGCTGTAGACATTAGAATAGTTGTATATAGCCTTTCTTCTCTGTTATGTTAGTATGCAATTTTTAGATAAAAATCGAATCAGCCAGTGCTGGCAAATTACAAACAGTTGTAGTTTATGATTGTTTTTTTTTAACATACAAGATGGAGAATATTTTTGGTAACAAAATCATATAAAAATACCTTGCATTTATTTTAATGAGAATTTGCTACTTGGCCTGAGAACAAGCTGAAAAAGCTGACACTTACTGTATGTATTTCAGTTCTCTATGATTTGACAGTTTTATTGCAACTGTAATAGAAACTTCAAAAGCCTCTTTTTAATAATGCAACCGAATATTTCAGAAGTGTCTCAGAGAGCCTGAGAAAGAAATAGACACATACAAAGAAAATGAGTGAGAAAGTCATGAAAAGGGTGAGCCCTGCAAGATCCTTGCACAATAGTAATTGTAAGAAAGGATAGATTTATTAGCCAAAAATAGGTTCTGATGTATTCAGAAAGTAATTAACTTACAAGAGTTGTCACGGTTTGCTGAGGAAGAGAAAAATGATCATACATATGACAGGTGAATAATTAGACATCAGAAACCTCTAATAAGGTCAACTGAACTTCCCCTTTAAATGCAGCAGGGAAACCAACCACAGAGGGTAGGGTGGCTCAGCAGGTGAGGGCACTTGCCACCAAGTCCTGGGTCAGATCCTCAGGGTCAGCCAGCCTGGGGTGGAGAAGAGCTGACCCCTGTAAGTCATCCTCTGACATCCGCATGCAGTGTGGCACATACTTACACACATGCACGCACTACAAATAAACGTAATTTTTAGTTAAAAAAGTATCATTGTCTTTCGGGAGCATTCAAAGAAATTGTCAACTCGTTGAATGACAAAGCAAAAAAAATTAAGTTTCTCAGAATTATGAGAGAAAAATGTGTACGTTTATTGTGAAACTTTGTCTGGCTATCGAAACCCTCCGTACGTGAAGTTACATAGCAAAGTACTGCCAAGCGCACTTACCATGCACTTAGATTGTCATAACTGAGTGACAAAACCAAAATGGACTGTAGCTCAGGTATGGCCTCGGATAATTCACAAAACAGGAGTCCTGTTCATCAAACAAATGTGAGAAGGTTTTCAACCTCATATAATATTTTTTAATTCAGCTTGGGTTTAGATCCTTATCCTTTTAAGTGCAAGTCTAAAGACCTGAGACAGTGCCCAGCACACACATCCAAAGCAAAGCATGACGTTATGCTCATGTAATCCTGGAAAGACAGAGCGGGAGAATAATGTGGGCTTTATGTCCAGCTACTCTAACTGAACCTCTGGGCTCCAGACTCAGTGAAAGACCCTGTCTCAAAAATATGGTGGAGCATGATTGAGCAGGGTATTAGACATTGATCTCTGGCCACACACAGACACAGACGCACAGACATACACACTCGTACGCTCACAGACACACACACACAGGCTCTCTCTCACTCACATACACATACTCATACAGGCATATACTCTCACACACACTCTCTCACACACACATGGTAAGCCAGAATTAAAGCTGATTATCTTTACCAAAGTACAACATAAATGGAATTGGTACTCTTATAAATAGCATCTGAAGAACTAGTGTACTTGTTCTACAGAAATTGCAAAAATATGTAATCATTAATATGAGAAGCAATGTTTCCTTTTTAAATGGTTTTTATTTAATTTGTGAGAATTTCATACATGCAAGTTGATCCTACAGAGATATTTCAAAAAACACAAATGTTGTGGGCTTGTATTACCATATTTCAGAACAGTATAGAAAAATTACATGTGAAATATGATAAACACATCTAATATATTATGTAGCTGTTGAAGACGGTGGCTAATGGAAGATGAGTATAATGAGAAAATACTTGTAATACTTACAAACAAATAAGTAGACACAAGATTCAAGTTGTATATCTATTATGAAATATAATTAGTTATGAAAAACGAGTAAAAGAAACTCAGCCATGGTATTAATTGACAGCTGTGTTTGGGTGGCTGCACCTGCTTATATAACTCCCACAGTTAAAAGTATCGGGAAGTGTAAGCGCTTCTTAGAAATGCTATTGTTATCTAAGTAGTCTTATCATCATTGTGCTACTTAACTGCCTATAAAATTCTTGGAAAAACTGATTCCTCCCATAACGAAGCTGCTATGTCCTCACTTTAAAGTGTGGAGAAGTATCATCTTCAGACAGAGAAAAAAACACCTCTGAGAATTAACAGAACTCCTTGTTTATCCCCTATCTCCGAAACATGGCCATAACGCTGATTCATTAAAATACAGCAGCTTGGTTTCTGTGAGCAGTTCTGGGAGACCGAGCCTCTCCATGGAAATGTGATGATTCTAAGGTTATAGTTAATTAGAAAGCCCCTACCCTGGTTGTTCCACACCAGATGGCATTGGCGCTACCAGAGCACACCATGAATAAGCCCAGGGATAATCTGTCCCATTGTCTTAACTCCCCAGTCAACTCCAGCTATGACCTATACCATGATCATAGATGTGGCAATATGTGCCACTGACTCAGAACACAGAAATATTTGTACTTAGAACTGGTGTAGATGGAGTTTCTGTTCGGCCAGATCCCACGGCTGTTTAGCCCCAAAGAAATGCACAGAGACTTATATTGATTATAAGCTGTCTGGCCAGTGGCTCAGGCTTCTTCCTGTCTAGCTTTCTCTTAATTAATAGCCCGTTTCTATTGAACTGTGTATCTCCTAGCTCCTAGTCAGTAGAGCATGGGATGCTTAACATCAGAGCCAGGGGTTTGTGCCCTACATTGGGCACCAGCTGGGGCAGGACCACCACCTACAGACTGGGGAAGTGATGTGGTGGAACAGGGTTTGCCATACGAATGTGAGGACTGGACTCTGGATTCTTAGGACATAAAAAAAAAGGTGGCCTGACATGGAGGTCCTCTGGCAATCCTAGTCCTGGGGAGGAGGGGAAAAAGGAATCCTGGATTGTTAGACTAGTAAAACTGGTGAGAACCAAGATCAGATCAAGACCCTGCTTCAGTCAATAAAGTAAAAAGCAACTGAAGACGATATCAAATTCATGCCTACACACACACACACACACACACACACACACACACACACACACACACACACACACACAGAGATGCTTGTATGTGCATGCACACTCACACATCCACTCACATGTGTGTCATACGTGCCTACCCACATGTGTGTCAACCATGAAAAAGAATCAACTGGGATGATACAGCCAACTGAGATGCTGTGGATGACTGGAATCATCTCCCTTGTAAATGTTAAAAGTGCATACTAAAATTAATGGAACCATTGATAGTAACATGATTGCAGTCATTTCCCTTTCCCTGTTCAGGAGATGTCTGAATGCAACCAGGAAGAGCTAAAGATTCACAGTACCATCCTAAGCAGGCACTCTGCCTCCCCAGGGACTGAAGGTCTGGCCTGGATATAGCAACTGTATAATGCTGCCTTCAGCAGCTTGCACACAGCTCAGACTGGTTGTCAATGTTTTCTCATTTTATAAATCCACAAATGCTTCTGTCATCATTGATTACTTACCAAAAAAAGCAGGACAAGCAAGGAATAGGCTATTTAAGGGAGAAGCACGTGTCACCCCAGATGTACCACATCTTGGGCTTGCTGGGTACTGAGATATGCTCATCCTCTGTCCCCTAAGATGCCAGCCTCTTCCTTGAACGGAAGTTTGCTCACCATTGTAGTGCAGGTTAAAATGGAGCTGTTACGACTTGACTTACTTTTCAACGTGTCTTTGGAAAACTATCACCTGTTTTTTGAGGTACATGGAGAAGGCATTTAGGGACAAAGGTGAATTATATAGTTTGAAGCAAAATAATATGACTCTCTGATCTTTACCCTTGTTAAAGATCCAGAAAATGAGGTCATGTTAGGAAGAATGAATGTTGGAAACTCTGACTATACTACGGTAACATGAGAGTCCCATAATCGTCTGGTGTTCCTAGCCAACTCTTTCTATTTAATTAAATTATTTCACTTTTTGAGAGTTCTAAGCGTTTACAATATTAACAGTGACAAATGTAATATTGTTTTGAATTATTCAAATAGGTATAGTGGTATCCACTGTTATTTAGTGGAGGTACTGTGGTACTTAATGAAGGAAGAGAAATATACAGAGATGTGGCCTTTGTGAGAACAAAGCTCTTAACTTTCATTAGCAGCATCATTACTTGGGATCCCCTTGGGTTCTGGCTCCCTTTACAGATGTGTGGCATATGTTGAGTAGGTCATGAGCCTCGTTTGGGAATCTTAAGAACAGGTTTTAATATCTTCTCTTCAATGTTTCCCTGCTTTGTATGGTTACAACAACTATGGGGACATTGAAAAAAAAAAAGCAAGTGCAGGCTCCCTGTCTTACTGAACCACATCTGCTTAGATGAGCTCTGTCCCCTGGTTATAAGTGACTTGTATTCTAACTTTCCTTAGAAAGCCCCATCCTTGATAGATACGCTGTTGCCAGCTTGAAGTATGGACGTCTTAATTGGGGCCCATAATCCCCTCCTCATCTAGGCATGCTTCCTGTCATATCTCATTTAAAATGCTACACATGTTTAGTAGTTGTATTAGTGTTATTTAGAGAAACAGAACTCATGTAAGTGTATGCATGCATATGTGTATGTATGTATGTATGTGTGTGTGTAATTTATTAGAGTGCTTTATGTGTTATGGTTTATCTGTTCCAGCAATGGCTGTCTCCCATTAGAAAGTCCAAGAATCTAGTAGTTGTTCAGTCTATGAGGCTGGATGTCTCAGATAGCTAGTCTTCTGTCCATGCCAGAATCTCACAGATACTGGCTGTAATACCAGTGAGGGGATGAACTTGCCAGCAAGCCTGAGGGCAACCAGGTAAAGAGCAAACACTTCTTCTTCCATGTCCTTTAAACAGGCTGCCGCCAGAAGATGTGGCCCAGATTTAAATCAGATCTTCACACCTCAAAAGATCCTGAGTTAGGGTGGGTCCTCCCACTTCGAATTATTGAATTGAGGAAAACACCTCGCAGGTGCACCCAGCTGCTTGGGTTTCATTAATTTCAGATGCAGCCATGTTAGCAACCAAGGAGAGCCATCTCGAGTAGTTCAGGCTACAAAACGTCAGGACCTTTCCAACATTGTCTGCCTCTTCCCATTCCTGCCACGCTGTGTCTCTTGCATACAGACCCGAGCATCGCATCGATCCTTGGCACTGGCAGCGGTCACGTGGAAACTCACCGTCTTCCACGTCCAAGTACCGTACTTTGCAATCAATCGATTTCTGCGCCACCTTTCTTATCTCTCTCTTCCCAAGGCCCTGTAACCGAGTTTGCCAGCATGCCTCCTCCCCCCACATTTCTGGGGCAAGTTCCGCCTCTGCCCCTCTGCGCAAATGTGTGTGCGCCTAGACCTCCAATCTTGGGGGAGTGTGTTCCGGAAGAGCGGCTGCCCCTTCCTCCTCCTCCTCCTCCTGTGATTTCCCGCTAAATTGGCATGTTCTTGTACCAATCACTCCACCGTGTTCTTGCCAGAGTTGGTGTATGACCAGTGATGTGTATCTGCATGAAGCAGAAGGAGTGACTGAAAAATAAAAAATAAATAGTGCACAACACCAGCCAGACGCAAGGTTTATGCTTAAATACAGCAATAGGTTCTAAACACCCGGTGAGGCAACTTTACCGTCAGGATCCCCCCTCCTCCTTCCTGCTGTGTGCTGTCTGGCTTCTATCTGTTCCTCTAGCAGGTCACATTGATCCTGTTGTGTCCGTAGGAACACACCCTTATGTCCGAACGCTGAACAGCCGGCCATGGAGAGCATGCCACGCTTAGGTCTGTGTTGTCAGAGGTGCTGGCTGGAGGTGCTCATGTACCAAACATGAGGGCTTTTTTCTTTCTTTCTTTTTAAAGAAATGGATAAGAATGAAACTGCCAATAAAGGTCATGTGACAATCAACATTATAAAGTTTGGAAACAAGAACTTCCCTGTCATTTTAACCAGACAAGGGTCAGCTTCCCGCCCTACATTGCCAGGCCTGCCACTTATGTGAACATGGCTCTTTGCTGTGTCTCCTTCATGTGACGTGGAGGAAAGAGCACACACTCCTGGGCCTGTACCTGGGTGGACCCTGAGAAGCCGTCGGTGCCCAGTGACAGATTGCCGTGTCGTGTCAATGATCCCACAGAAGTTTCCTTCCGCCCACTTGGCGCGGACGCCATCCAACAGCCCACAATGACAGGCTAGCAGGTGGGTTTTCAGTGTCCCTATTTCCTTATTCATAAGGCTTGTCTTCAGGACTACAAAGCCTTCATGTTTGGATGTACCAATTGCTGTGATGAATGAAAGACTCTTTACAGAAACAGTCTTAAATAAAGGCAACATCACCCGCTGCTGTGGATAGAGATCTGTGGTACAGCCCTTGCCCAGCACCCACAGGACCCTTGGGATGGGCAATACCTCCTTCTACAAAACGTTTTCTTTTTGGCATCTGGTATTATGTTTATGAATTTCTTATTGCAATAGGTGACTCTCATGCACCCTCCCCTCCCCATCATAAGCATTTTCTTTTTGGCATCTGATACTGCATTTATGAATTTTTTTATTGCAATAGGTGACACTCATGCACCCTCCACCCCCATCATAAGCATTTTCTTTTTGGTACCTGATATTATGTTTATGAATTTTTTATTGCAATAGGTGGCACTCATGCACCCTCCCCCCATCATAAGCATTTTCTTTTTGGCATCTGATATTATGTTTATGAATTTTTTATTGCAATAGGTGACACTCATGCACCCTCCCCCTGATGTTTGCTTAGTGAAAGCATGAAGGTTCAGTAGAATTGGGCAGCAGAGGGTGTGATACATCAGAAATTTACCCTTCATGTGCCTCGCTGCACATTACGAAGTTTTAAGTGATTCCTGATGCTCCCTCACCCAATTTGTCTTTCCACAGGGTTTTCATGAGGTAAAGCCTGGTTTGCACAGTCTCTTATGTACCTGTGTTTCGTGAAGTGTGAGGTGAAACTTTTACTTTATTTGATTATCTTCAAGTGAGCACAGATCTTTGCAGTTTTGCAGACTAATACGACAAGTCACTATTATTTTACACTGTTATCATTACTGATTGTAACTTTAGCAACTTGTTTCTCATTTTATTCAGGAGATCTTTGTGTTTTAAAGGGTCTCTGATGGAGAGAACAGGTTTGGCTATCTACTGCACTCCAAAGTGACATAGTTAATGGTAATGTGTCATTAGCTTTCAAATAAGGATGTAAATTTAAAAAGTCTTACCACAAAAACAGAAAACTTAGTAGATCAGAGGTGGCTATGTTAATTAACTGGACTTAATAGATTATTTCACACATTATAATTATGAAAATAACAAATTATGCCCCATACAATTATGGTTTGTTAATAAAAATAATAATACCAAAGGAAAATACCGCTCTAAACTTAACAATATAGTATAGGATTTTTACATTTAAAATTGCATACAGCTTTAAACTTTGTTAACTATAAAGACTGAATTACAATTAAAAATAATTGTGTAGTGTAGTCATTGCTAGATTTTGGTTCAAAGTAATTTACACATCTAGGAAGAATTGAATATTACACGAGGCTGATTTAAAAGGCAAACACAAGTCTACATGTCCATCCCTACAAACATCTCAGTAAGAAGACTTTATTGAAGAATGGTCTACATAATTATAGGATTCTTTTTGTCTTGAATCTACTAACCCAAGTGGATATGATATTTTTTAATCTGCAGCAAAGCTACTGTTTTTATTAGTACAGGGCACACATCTTTGTACCCATTTCTATCTTAGAAAAGAGGTGGAACAAGGAAGAGCAGTCTTAAAGAATGAGTTACTGAAGATTTAATTTCTCTTCCATTTGTATTGGACTGTTAAATTTCCGATTTTTTTATGTGAGCAATTGTTCCTGAGTCATGCAAACTCTTTTTTTTTATTAGTGAATGTGTTGAGTTCATTTCACCAGTATTTTGAAAATATTCCCAGAAGAGAAGAGGCAGAGTGCCTGTGTACAAGAGGGCACGCAAATTCCAGCTCTTAGCTTTGTTCGTCTTAATTTCTACCTCAATTCCATTACTGCTTTCATGTCCTTAGCTAGCATCTTAAGAGTCATATTTCCCACACAGCACATCCACTTATAAAATGACCCAGGGTGGAGCTATCTCTCACGGGGAGCCTCTCCACCACACCCAGAAGCCCCCATCATCTTGACTGTCATGTCAGTCTGTCCTGAACTCCTGCAGGGAAATTGGTTTCTGCCTAGTATTTGACTCATCACCCCCCCCCCCAAAAGCCGATGTTACGTCTGGGCAGTTTTACAGAGCTGTAATGTGCCCCGGTTTCAATGCCTTTGTGTTTGGATGGGAAGACTGCAAAGTTGTCATGCGTTATTAACTCTGCTTAGCCGATGATTTTAGTTTTGACCCAGTTTCAATAATTTATGCGTAATTTGGAAACTATAACAGAAGCATATTTTAAAATGAGATCAAATATGAATCGTAGCCAGAGCTGGCCATGTCCCAGTCCTGAAATCCAAGCCAGGCCCTCATCCAGGGCAGCCACTTGCCTGCATCCTGCTCCAGAGAAGCTGCTAGGTGGTGGCAGAGAACTTGGCGATGGTAGCATCCTTAACGAACCTCATGGGGACTCCTGATAGATTCAATAGCGCCGGCTAATCAGCGCCCCCTGATGGTAACTGACTCATTGGTGCGGACAGTCTACACACGTAACAAACAAGGCATGCCACGAAGGAAGATAAAGTATGGTGTGCAGTCTTCTTCCCACCCTTTATATATAGCAGATGAAGGTATTATCTTCCTGGGATTCGGAATGGAAATGCCTCCCTTCGACCAGAAGATTATCCATGTCATTGCCTTCCTTCCCCTTATTTGTTACCTCTATCGGTTCTCCCTTACTCTCTTTCTTAATGAAGTGACATGAGGGAATTGTAAAGAAATGGGTTATTAATTAGGAAACATGGGCTTTATTGAGAAGTAATAATACATGCTTATATTGAAGTGTGGGACTTGAGCAGGGAGGTTCTTAAGAGAAGGACAGTGGAATACTCAAAAGGAAACAGATTTCAAATGTCAAGGGAAGAAGGGATTGTTAATATTTTGAGTCAGACAGTGATTTGGTCTCTTCTACAGCTTTTTTTATTTAAATTAGAAACAAACTTCCTTTACATGTCAATCCCAGTTTCCTCTCCCTCCCCTCCTTCCCTGCCCCCCACCAGCTCCCTACCACATCCCCTTTCTACTCCCCAGGGTGGATGAGGCCTTATATGGGGGATCTTCAAAGACTGTCATATTATTGGGAGCAGGGCCTAGACCACCCCTCCCATGTGTCTAGGCTGAGAGAGTATCCCTCTAGGTGGAGTGTTCCCAAAGACCAAACTATGCTAGGGATAAATACTGATTCAATACCAGAGGCCCAATAGATTAACAGACACCCACATTCAGGGGGTCTGGATTAGTCCTATGCTGGCTTTCCAGCTATCAGTCTGGGGTCTATGAGCTCCCCTTTATTCAGGTCAGCTGTTCCTGTGGGTTTCTCCAGCCTGGTCTTGACCCCTTTGCTCATCACTCCTCCCTCTCTGCAACTGGATTCAAAGTGTTCAGTTCAGTGTTTAGCTGTGCATGTCTGCTTCTGCTTCCATCAGCTACTGGATTAAGGCTCTAGGATGACATATAGGGTAGTCATCAATCTCATTATCAGAGAAGGGCATTTAAAGTAGTCTCTCAACAATTGCTTAGATTGTTAGTTGGTGTCATCCTTGTAGATCTCTGGAAATTTCCCTAGTGCCATATTTCTATTTAAACCTACAATGACTCCCTCTACTATGGTATCTCTTATCTTTCTCTTCTCTATTCTTTCCCCACTCAAACTTCCTGCTCCCTCATGTCCTCCTCTCCCATCCTCTTCTCCCCTTCTCTTTCTTCTAAATCTCTCTCCCATCACCCATACTCCCAATCAGCTCAGGAGATTTTGTCCCTTTCCCCTTCTCTGGGGGACCATATATGTTTCTCTTAGGGTCATCCTTGTTTTCTGGCTTCTCTGGCAGTATGGATTGTATACTGCTACTCCTTTGCTCTAGGTCTAAAATCCCTATATGAGTGAGTACATACCATTTTTGTCTTTTTGTGACTGAATTGCCTCACTCAGGATGGTTTCTTCTAGTTCCATCCATTTGCCTAAGAATTTCAAGATTCCAGAGTTGGTCATGGGGGAACAGAAGTTGAGGGGGTGGGGGTAGAATAGGGAGAAGAGGGAATCATAGGATCGAATACAGATGAGGCACCAGAGTGACCTCGAGTGATCTAAAGGGATAACACCAATTGGCAAGCTAAGCAATAGTGGAGAGACCACCTCGAATGCACATTCCTGATAATGAACTTGATGTCTATAACCATCCAGGAGCCTTCATCCCGTGACTGATGGAAGCAGAGGCAAACACACAATTAATCACTGAACTGAGACCAAGGAACCCAGTGACAGAGAGGAGTGATGGGCAAGTTGGCAAAGAATGGGCTGGCAAAACCAGCAGAGACAGCTGATCTGAACAGGGGAGAGCTCTTGGACCCCAGACTGACAGTGGGGAGGCCAGTATGGGACTGATCTGGAACCCCCAAATGTGAGTGTCAGCGAGAAGGCCTGGGCAACTATGGGGCCCTGAGCTGTGGATCAGTGTCTATCCCTGGAATACAAACATTGTGTGCTCATAGCACAAAGAGGGATGCTCTCTCAGCCTGGACTCTTAGGGGAGTGCCTGGACCCTACCCAGAGTAAAATGACAGACTCTAGATATCCCCTATGTGGAGGGATTTGGCAATAGGGTGGGAGGGTGGGGGGGGAAGGGGAGTGCGGGAGGAGGGGAGGGAGAGGGAACTGGGATTGACATGTAAAACAAGCTATTTAAAATTAAAATAAAAAATCAATCAGAAAAAAAAAGAATTTCAAGATTCAATTGGTTTTTTTCCCGCTGATTTGTACTCCATTATATAAATGTACCATTCTTCAGTTGAGGGCCATCTAGGTTGCTTCCAGGTTCTGGATATTACAAATAATGCTGATATGAACATGGTTTAATAGATGTTCTTGTTGTATGAATGTGCATCTTTTAAGTATATGCCTAAGAGTTTAATTGCTGGATCTTGTGGTAGACTGATTACCATTTCCTGAAGAACCATACTGACTTCCAAAGTGGCTGTATGAGTTGCCACTCCAACCAGCAGTGGAGGAGTGTTCCCCTCTCTCCACATCCTCTCCAGCAGGAGTTGTCATTGGTGGTTTTGATTTTAGCCATTCTGACAGGAGTAAGATGGTAGCTCAGAGTTGCTTTGATTTGCATTCCCCTGACAACTAAGAATGTTGAGCACTTTCTGTATGTCTTCAGCCATTTTAGACTCCTCTATTGAGAATTCTCTATTTAGTTCTGTACCCCACTTTTTAATTGGATTATTTGGTGTTTTGGAGACTAGCTTTTTGACTTCTTTGTATATTTTGGAGATCAGCCCTCTGTTAAGATGTGGGGTTAGTGAATATCTTTTCCCATTCTGTGGGCTACTGTTTTGTCTTGTTAACTGTGCCCTTTGCTTTACAAAAGCTTCTCAATTTCAGGAGGTCCCATTTATTAATTGTCAATGTCTGTGTCTGTGCTACTGATGTTGTGTTCAGGAAGCAGTCTCCTGTACCAATTCATTCAAGGGTACCACCACCTTGTCTTCTAAGAGGTTTAGGTGGCTGGATGTATGTCGATGTCTTTGATCCATTTGGACTTAAGTTTTGTGCATGGCAATAGATATGGATCTATCTGCAGTCTTCTACATGCCAGGATGCAGTTATGCCAGCACCATTTGTTGAAGATGCTTTCTTTTTTCCATTGTATAATTTTAGCTTCTTTGTCGAAAATCAGGTGTTTGTAGGTGTGTGGGTTAATATCAGGGTCTTCAATTTGATTCCATTGGTCTACCTGTCTATTTTTGCCAATACCAATCTGTTATTATTACTATAGCTCTTTAGTAGGGCTTGAAGTCAGGGATGGTGATGCCTTCGGGAGTTCCTTTATTGTACAGGGTTGTTTTGGCTATCCTGGGGCTTTTGTTTTTCCAGATAAAGTTGAGAATTGTTCTTTCAAGGTCTGTGACAAATGTGCTGGGATTGTGATGGGGATTGCATTGAATCTGTATCACTGGGATGAATCCTACTTACTCATGGTGGATGATTTTTTTCTGATGTGTTGCTTAGATTCGTTTTGCCAGTATTTTATTGAGTATTTTTGAATCAATGTTGTGTCTTTGTGTGGCTTGGGTACCAAGGTTATTGAAGTCTTGTGAAAAGAATTTGACAATGACCCTTCTGTTTCTATTGTATGGAATACTTTGAGGAGAATTGCTATTAGCTGTCCTTTGAATTTCTCAAGCCATGTGGCCCTGATCTTTTTTTTTTTTTTTTTGGTTGGGAGACTTTTGATGACTGCCTTTATTTCCTAAGGGGTTATAGGTCTATTTAAATTGCTTAACTGTTCTTGATTTAATTTTGGTAAGTGATATCTACCCAGAAAATTGACCATTTCCTTTAGATTTTCAAAGTTTGAGGAGTACACGTTTTCAAAGTATTACCTGAAGATTCTCTGGATTTCCTCAGTGTCCATTGTTATGTCCTCCTTTTCACTTCTGATTTTGTTAGTTTGTGTGTTTACTCTCAGCCATTTAGTAAGTTTGGATAAAGGTTTGTCTATCTTGTTGATTTCTCTCTAAGAACCAACTTTTTTGTTATATTGATTCTTTGTATTATTTTCCTAGTTTCTTCTTTATTGATTTTAGCCCTCAATTTGATTATTTCCTGACATCTACACCTCCTGTGTGAGTTTGCTTCTTTTTGTTCTAGAGCTTTCAGTTTTGCCGTTAATTCTCTGGTGTAAATATTCTCCAGTTTCTTCATGTGGGCACTTAGTGCTATGAATTCTCCTCTTAACACTGCTTTCAAAGTGTCCCAAATGTTTGGTTATGTTGTGTCTTCAATCTCCTTGAATTCTAGGGAAGTCTTTATAATTTCGTTTTTATTTCTTCCGTGACCCAGGAATGGTACAATTGCACAGTTTTCGTTTTCTATGAGTTTGTAGGTTTTCTGGAATTTGTGTCCTTGTTGAATTCTAACTTTAAAGCTTGGTGGTCTGATAAGATACAGGGAGTTATTCCAATTGTTTTTTTTTTAATCTGTTGAGGTTTGCTATGTTGCCAAGTATGTGGTTGATTTTAGAGAAGATTCCATGTGCTAAGAAGATATATTCCACAGTCAACAGTCCCCAGGTTCAGGAGGCCTCTCTTCTACAGCTTTAACCTCCTGCCTGGTCAGCAGCAGTCACATGGCCTCGTTTTCCCCTATTGTCCCTACTGGGGGAGACTTACCCTGCATTTTAAAGGGATTTTCTTCACTATGTCTTCACCTGGCTGCTCTCTCCTAGCTTCAATGTCACTTGCTCTCAGGAAGAACAAAATAAGTTTCTCTTCTCTTCTCTTTGGACCAAGTCTCCAATGTAGTAGAAAAGTAATATACCAGTATGATACATCTTCATCCCAGAATAAAAAAAATGTAAATGAAAGGTTGATGTGAAAGATTTTGAATGTGTTTTTGTGGATAATGAGAGAATACACTGAGAATCACCAAGTTTCCCCTCCCAGACTTAGGAAAGTTTATGAATATGAGTTTTTTGATGTCTGTGGAGGGAAAACGATGCCACAAACTAAGTCATTATTGACCCCTCTTTGCCTGTGTATTATCTAAGTTAATCGCACCCCCTTTCCTCTCTGTCATCTCTTCATCCCAAGTCCCTGTTTCACATCTGGTGCCCCTTGGTGGTAATTCTTTCATTCAAGAAATTGATACTGAGCCTAGAAGCCGTATGCCAGTTTTTATGTCCAAAGGGATCACATCCCATAGCGGGGTCAATGTGTGTGAGCACATTGCTACAGGTCGCTCTGTTGCTGAAGGTAGGAGGGTGCTGTGGAAGAATGGCAGTATCCTGAGACACACATGGCCAGGAACTCAGGGCAGGCTTCCCCAGGAGTGACACAGGAGTTTGCTCAGCTCAGAAGAGGGAAGAAAATAGTATCTGCTGACTGTGAGCCTATGAAGGAGCTAGGAGCAAGTGTGATGCTATCCGACTGTGCTCAAGGGGGATCACCATGGTGATGCTGTGAGAGGTGAGTGATGCTGTCAAACAGTGCTCAAGGGAGATCACCATGGTGATGCTGGGTGCGGTGAATTAGAAAAGAGGAAGAATGCAAACAGGGAGCTTTGCAGAGGCTGATGGAGATGCCCTTGGAAGAGATGCGGTTCTTGGGGAAGGAAAGTGTCGAGGATATGGAAGGGATAGATACATTTTTTAAAAGAGATAATTAGTTCTTACGGATGTACTACACACTCTTGGAGGATTCTAACTAAAAGAACACCTAGTTTTCATCATTGGCTGTTCAGGATTTATTTGAAGTAAAGCCTAGATAAAGACTTTCACAACAAATTCTTAGGTAGGAAGAACACGTAGGAATCCACTTGGATTTTTCAGGTCTCAGAGTAACCACAAAATCCATGCAGCAATCATGAAAGCTGTAGAAATAAGTGGAAAAAACTAGAGGCAAATGGGAATTTTGCCTATCATTATATCAAAGATATTTTGTTGTGCTTATTGCAGCTAAGAGAATTTTTTTAATTAAGAAGTCAGTTTCAAATATACATCCATGAGGGAAAAAAAGAAAACTGTAATGTTTTGTAAGAGTGTTTACATGGAGGGTATTTCTCCAGATACTTCTCATTTCTAAAATTGGTATATTATAATCTTTCAGCTGCTGAGTTCTTATTTTATGTATCTCACATAAGAGTAAACTATTTTCAGATGTTACAAGTGAAAGTAGCTCTTTTCACATAAACTTTCTTCATTCCTAAATAATAGAATATTACACATGAATTGTTTTTCTTCCTTTGATTTTGTGGATGCTTGAACCCAAGTCTTCGAACATGTTAGGCAAATGATCTATCAGGGAATAGATCCCAAACGTTTATTTGTTCTTGAGAAAAGATCTCACTGTGTAGTTCTGGCTGGCCTGAAACTTGTTTTGTATAGAATGGACTAGTGTTGGACTCAACAGAGATCTGTCTTCTTCTGCCTCTTCAGTGCTAGATGAAAAGAATGAACTATCACACTTGACTACCAAACTGTTGGCTCGAAGAAAAGAAAACTCCATTTCTTAGAAGTCATAGAGAGAGGAAACTGCTGTTCCCTGTGGTTTCAAGTCGGAATACTAATCTTAAAAATTCATATTAGAGTAAATATTCATCAGTATTTGCTTTATAAAATAGACTCTGTTTTTGTAGAGCCATTTGATGTTTGCAGAAGTTATTCATGAGGTGGAGTCCTTCCATCGTCTATCTTCCTGCGAGTACTTTAACCTGTTGTTGGCATCTTGCAGCCATGTGGTTCACTTGTTGCAGCTGATGAGCCAACATGGACTCATTAGTTTTTAATTGCAGTGTGTAACTCACATTAGTGCTGACTCTGTTGTGTATCTCAAGGGCTTTGACAGATGTCTAATGCCATGTATCCACCCTTACATTTCTTACCAAAGCTTTTGTTCTCTCCCAAGTCACTCTGTGCTCTACCTGTCCATCCCTCTCTTTTGTAGCTGGATGACTGACACTCAGTGATCAGCTGACTCTCTCCATCACTTTGCTGTTTATCTCAAGCAGGGTATTATGTGGTTGAAACCATAGGTATGCGCTTTTCAAGACTAACTCTGTTTCATTTAAAACTAAACTTACTCCTCTGTGTCATTCCTATTTGTGTCTAAAGGGATAGCCTGGTGACTTATCCATTTACATTAACTTAATTATATTGCATTATCTGAGTATACAGCAGTTTGTCCATTTGTCTATGGAAAGGCATCTTGACTGCTTTCAGTATTAAAAAATATAAATAAAAGTGCTATAAGTCATATCCATGTACAAATTCTGTGTAGTCATGTTTTTTTTTTCAGCTCATTTGTTAAGTGTCTTGGAATGCAACTGCCATGTGTATCTTTGTAATTGCTAGAGTATATTCTAAAGTGACTATCCATCCATACAGGAGTGCATAACAGTCCCTGCACCTTGAAAGGTCTGATTCAATTTTCCTGGTGACTGTCCAGTATTTTCAACTCCGCTTGTTGAAAATCTACTCTTTTTTTTTCTAAGAGATTGCCATTGCTAGTTTGTCCAAGATAAATTGCCTTCATTTGTGTGGGTGTAGTCCTAGGTACTGTGTTCACTCCAACTGATTTATTAGTCTGTTCTGTCTCACATACTACAGTGTTTCTCTCACTGAAGTTTTACAATAAACTTGAAGTCTAGCCTTGCACATGCTTCTTCTTCAACATTATGTGGTGTCAGCTATGGATCTCTTGCTGTATTAGTTCTCTAGAAGAATAGATGTGGTAGGATGAATATATTAAAAGGAGACTGACTGGATTGCCTGACATGACCCAGTCTTGGTAGTCTAACAGTGACTGTCTCCACACTGGAGAGGCTGGGAATCCCTGTAGCTACTCTTTCTATGAGGCTGGATGTCTCACAGTTCCAACATAGTACTTAAGGCATTGAGCATCTCTGGGAAACACTGGTCTTTGGTCAGCATTGGAATCCTGAAGAAGCTGGAGTCGTACAGTAACATAGGAATGAAGTGTCAGAAACAACAGAGTGGATGAACTTGCAAACAGGGTGGATGAATGTGCCAATGAGATTGAAAAGGAAACAAAAAGCTTTTTCCCCCTTCAGACTTTTTATCTTGAAGGTATCATCATATTTAGATTGGGTCTTCCTGCTCCACTTAACCTGATCAAGAGAATCCCTTGCACATATGCCCACCAGTTTATTTCTTAGTTCCAGATCCAGTCAGCCTGACAACCCTGATTCCTCATTATCTCCCTTGTCTTTCATATGAACATTGCAATAAGTGTGTCAGCATCTGTTAAATAATGAGCTGTGGATTTATTTGAGTCCACAATACCTAGAGATAAGGTTAAGAAAAAAATTAAACTTTAGTAATGTTTCTCTTAAAATCTTCTCATGATTTAGGTTTTTCATTTCTATCATCAGAGAGCCCCGTAGGTTCTGCATGTAAGTTAAAAATCTTTCTGCTTAAATGTGCAGCAAATTTCACTTTAAATCCGCTGACTTGCACTTAGGCTACCATTGTTTCAAAAGGTATATTTCCTAGTTAGCAAAATAAAAAATAAGAACAAATGCATCTTCAGAGGTCATACTGAAATGAATATTAAAACCGCATGAAAAATAACCAGGAATTATAAGGAGAAATTTTCTAAGTATTTCTGTCCATCAAATACATTGTCATCAATGACCAGCAGACCCTGCTTTCAAAATTTCCTTGAAAGTAGATGTTCATAAAATTGCCTCTTTTGCTTCTGATGAAATAGATCCTTTGTGCATTACCAACAAATTAGAAAGTATCTTCAAAGGTGATAGTTCATGACTTGTGAGGCTAAATTAGCCGTGGATCGATGTGAGATCATAAAATGTGTGTTTCAGGTGGACACTTGCTAGGCTGGACATATGGAGTTGCTCACCATATGCATATGTAGTTCAGACACCATGACCTTAGACCTTTTGAATCTTGCTTGGAGTGGAGAGAAACAGCTACCTATTAGAACAACACTTGTGGAAGTTTACCCAGGTATTGTGAATCTGCCAGAATCAGTATTTTATCTGGGAAATATATTCTATTTCTAACAAAAATAGGAACCTACTTCCTTATTAAAAGAAGAAAGAGCAAAGGGCTTTCTACTTTCAGCCAAGCAAAAAGTCCCTGGTTATGTGTTTTGTTCTCTCTGTAGGCTAACCAGTACTTACAAACATCATCGAATGAGTCTACATGACTGTTTTTGAGGACTATGTACAACCCCATTTGAATAGATAGATTTAGGGTAATGGCCCTACATGTGTAGTGAGATATATTTTTTCTTCTCTCGGTAAAGCAAAGTTATCATCTACCAAAGCTCCCGTGACCCTTAAAACAGTATTTCTTAATGCATTAACTGGTAAAGACTTGATTTTCTTGTCTACCAACAAAATCAGTTTTGTCTGTACATTAATAAATGTAAATAATTATTCCACCTTTGGTAATGCTAGGATGGCTGTGAACTGTGCTCTTCCCCAAGGGTTTTAGTTCAAGTGCTTCATGCTGTTCCATGAACTGTGCAGAAGCTAATTTAGGTCATGATCAATATGAGCAATTAAAAAGCTGTGAAAAGTGGCTCAGACTTTGAATTCATTTAATTATTTTTAAACTCACTGTGGGAAAAGAAAAGGTTGCTTTTTCCCTTAAAGTTTATACACAATTATTTCTAACATTTAAAGAATTTTCTTTTCTTTGTACAGTGCAGATCTGCTTTGGGTAAACCGTTATATTAATCTAAAAATAGACACCTCGTAGAATATTATTAACTTTTCTGCGTGGGCATTTGTGCACATTCTGTGCTGTCACTCTCTACAGCAAGACAAGAAAATGCCCTCAGTTTTCTCTACCTCACTGTGAAAGCTTTCAGAAAAAAAAAGTAGAAATGACTTCTTAGACCATAGTTGATACTAAAAAGAATATAGTGTTTTCCTCTCTTACTGGGAGATTAGAGACAGAAGCCACTTATAAGAATGACTTAGCCCTGCTATGGTTAAAAATATGATTGTGGGACTCCCGTGTAAAAGTTATTTGATGTCTACTGAGGAAGCCTGAGTTGTACCAAGGACTTCTCATTTTAATACAAATGTTGCAGTTCATGTGTCTGCACATTTTTATGCACAGAAGAGTGGATGAGTAGTCATGTAGTCTATGAAGAATGGGAATTATGCAGCCTGAGGAAAAAAGAGAATAAAGCACAGGAAAGTGAAACAATACTATAAAAACTACTGTAGATTTGTGTCAGAAATGGGATTTCAACTTTCATTCCAAGGTTGTATATGAACAAATAGACATACAGATGATAGATAGATAGATAGATAGATAGATAGATAGATAGATAATAGATAGATGGACAGAAAGACAGGTGGGTAGATAGAAAGATGATAAATAGAAGACAGATAGGCAGATAATAGATAGACAGACAGACAGATGGGAATAATGGACATACACAAGTATATAATGCATGTGGAAATTTCTCTTTAATCTTCTCATGATATGTAATTTATGGACTCTTGATAAATGCCTCTTCTTTATAGGTATGTACTTCCTTGGCCAAGCACAATGAATCCATAAGTGTTCATTCTGCTTTGTTCTCTAATTGATCTAGTCTATTAAAGAGTACCATTAATGAAAACTGCTTGCTTGGTGGACATCAAGTTACGAGATGGTCTTCAAGTTGACTTGTATATTTAAGATACCAAAAATTTTGTTCCATTTGTTAATTGTTTGTTGTGAATAGCCTACATTAACAGTTACGTTTTTGTAACTATCAGCCACCATGACAGAGACTTGTTCATGATTGCTATTTTTGAAGAAGGTGATTATGGTTGACTTTATCTGAACTCTCTCCCTTCTTGCCTACAAGCCTCCTCCAACACTATTTTCCTCTTTGTCTTTATGAAGTGAATCCAAGTGATTAACCTTCAAGTAATTTTGATTAACCATCCAGACAACAGCCTCAATATGGGCACGCTCTTTTTCAGATTTTTTTTCATAAAATGTGTTGTGATATAGTTCCTCTCTCCCTCAACACTTCCCAGGTCCCACACTGCACAACATCCCTCTCTCTCTCTCTCTCTCTCTCTCTCTCTCTCTCTCTCTCTCTCTCTCTCTCTCTCTCTCTCTCTCTCTCTCTCTCTGAATAAAAAATGGAAATCAAAATGAACAAAAAAAACCACTAAGACAAAAAGTCCCAAAACAAAATTTTAAAAAACCCATGGGGTTTGTTTTTTCTTGTCCAACTACTCCTTGGCATGGTGCCTGCCCTGGAGTATGGGTCATATACCCAGTGACACTCCACTGGAGAAAACTGGGTGTTTTTTCCCTTTCCTAGCAGATACCAAATGCAAATAGTTTCTTGTTTAGAAGTGGAACCTTGTGTCTAATTCCCCTTCTCTGTCCTGGGGTTTATTTTTTTTTTCTGATTTGAACCTGTACAGGTTCTGTGCATACCAAGGACGGCACTTTTATATTTCATTTACTGCCTTTTCATCATCCAACACTTAGTGAACCATAACCACAACTGAAAGGTCCTTATAGGTCCTTATAGGTGAGCCAGGTGACATTTCATAACCAGTTTAGCAAAGATCGTTTTTATTAACTCCTGAATTCTTAATAGAGAGGAAAGCCTACTATGTAAGCAATGTGAGAAGAAAGGAGAATGGATGTTTATTAGCAGGCATATCTCATGGCTGCGTGGTGTGCCCCAGAAAATGAGTATAGTTTCAGAGAAGTGACGTTAAATTCCAGCATATATGGCATTCTCAACAAAAACCAGTCCGTCTTTAGAAAAATGACAAGTGAGAGGAATTTAAGTCTCCAGGGAAATACTTGATTCAGAGTTGACTGAGAGACAACGTTCAGTGAGTGACTAATGTTGATGGAGATCCCTCTGGTGCCATCTCCTGGTCCCTGGCATCAAAAGCTGTCCACGACTTGTCCTCCTCCTCGCTGGTAGAGAGGGTTCCATGGGGCAAGGTTTGCATTTGTTAAACTGTGTCCTGCTTTTAGACAGACAGAGGGAAGATGCTGAACTCTCTGTGCCTGCTGCTCCCTGGTTACCTTCAACCGAGCTCCACACTCTCATGTCAAAGAGACACACTTCAAAGTCCCTCTTCTGGTGACCTTCACTAGCTTCCAGAGAAAGACCTTCAGCAGTTTCTGTGGTGCGTGTATTTCCTCCATGGCCAACTTCAATCTACAACAAATCCCCACAGCTCTCTACTGTGGAAAGAGAGGCACCGTGCCCCCAGCTTATAATCACATGCCTTAGTCACTCCCTACCCCCCACACACACTAAGTAATTAAGCACGTATGTGAGGTTCTGTCCATCCCTAAACGGTCTTCTCCTTCACTGGATGCACACACCATTCAGTCTGGAGAATACATGTGTTACTGCTGTTTCTTTCAATTATCAGAACAGCCAATGTCGATGCAGTATTCACAGTGTAAACAGAGCATTATTTACACCAACAGCAGGCTCTAGATATGTTCATTTTTACTGGAGCAATGGATGAATACGACCCAAGCGAAAAAATGAGACTGCAAAAAATACTAGATAACTTTTACAAGGTAGCCCCTTTAACCAGGGAGCAATATAGTAAACTAAAGCTTGCTGTTTGTCCAGATGTACTAAGAAAGATGTTTTAAAAAGTGGGTCTGTGAGATTCCCTGAGATCAGATGGTAAGTAATAGTGTTTTCCATCAGGGTAGAAGGTGCTTCTTCCCATGCCGACATCTCTTCTGCCATCAGAGGTGATCACTGCCACCCTCTCTCCCTTATGCCACCATAATATATATGTCAACCAACTGTGAAATTAAAAGCTCCTCCCGGTAGCAGTTGGATCCAGTTTGATAGTTCGTATCTTATCGAAAAGTGTTCTGATGCCTCTCTGGTGACATTTCAATGATAATTGAGAGCAGGTTCCCAAAGCTTCAGGAGGCAAGCTTATTTTCAGTTGCTACTCACTCACCCAGTGTAACTCTGCCAGGAAGTGAGTCTATCATATAAGCAGGACTCTTATTCTTTAGGGAGCAGAGACTCGACTTAAATATACCACTTATGAATATGACAGGAGGCCTTTGTTTTCTAAAATAACAATAAGCACGAAATTCCTGGCAAACTAATGATGTTCTTAACTTGAGTCCAATTGTTAAGGAAATGTGAAATTCTCTTTCTAACCTGTGGAATGATAGAAAATTACTTTTCACTCAAATCCATCAGCTCCTCCTGCCCATTCGCTGAAGTTCTTGCTTTAGACCCGCACAGCAGGCTCCTTGTAGGGTACTGTCTTCAGGTTTCGTTCTAGACCTTGCTGCACAGCCCTGTAACTGTCATTGTCCAAAACAGTGCTTAGAATGTTCTGACTTCACCCCCACAGGCCATTTCCAGGAACTCCTCCAGGTTAGAAGAGACTTCTCACTCTGCTTAGCACATGAGGCTCAGATGGGCTCCATGATAGTTGTCCTGTAGGTGCCAACTCTTACAATGTCAGTGGCTGGTTGTGGTAGTGACATTGAGTTAATTCTTAAAGACTCACACTTTCTGATAGAGCAGTACAAAGAGAAAATCTGAGTACATAAAACCTTAAGAAAGTATGATGTGTTTGAGGGAGGGTGTAAACTCTCTCAATGTACTGTGCAGTCCAGGCAGACAAGGGTATATTGGTCACCCTGCCCTGGGTTACTCTGAACAACTGAAACAGAAAAATGATGGTATACAATGGAAGACATTTCTCTTTTGTTCTGCGGACAGTGGGAAAACACACAAGGCTCTCAGCTACAATGGGAGAGAACCGTGTTATGAAATGTATGTCATTCACTTGGTTTCTTTTCCTGTTGCAGTGATAAAATATCTTGACACAAGCAACATAGAAAGGTTTGTTGTCTATCAGAGTTGAAGGTAAAGTGGCTTATGGGAGGGAAATCAAAGCTGAGGGATCTTGACAAAGTGGGTCATGTTACATTCACAGTCAAGAAACTGAAGGTCACTGGATGTGTGCATGTCAGTGTTCAGCTCTTTTTATGTGGTAGGGGATCTCTGCCCCAGGGATGGTCATGGTAGCAATTAAGATGGGTCTTCTCATGTAAATTATTGTAATCAAAGACATACCCTGAGGCCCATCTATGTGGTGAGTCTTTGGCAAAATTGCTAAGTATGAAATGTGCATAGGATAGTTGTAAGGATTTGGGATTGAAATGGAGCCTTTGTATTATGGCTTAGGACAGTGCAATGGCCATTGCAGCAGTGTGACCTTCAACGAAATTCCCCATCGCTCAGTTCCTCCTGCGTTCACAGAATGGAAATGACCTCTTCTGTAATTACTGTAGCATGTGTGCCAAAACATTCACAACTCAAAGATGAGCACTGTCAATGAGAGAATAATAATGTATTAACAATGATTTTATGCTAAGGGTGATAACTTGTGCAGAAACTAGCTCTGTGTATTTCATAGAATAGTGAGCATTATTCCTGGGAACCTTGCGGTGGGGGGGGTATTATTTTGACAGTTGTTAAGTCTCTGATGTCATTTAGCAGTATGCATTGCATCAGATAGTACCCATGAACAGGGATGACCTCTCCCTCCCTCTCACTCACTGCGTAGTGACATTTTTGCGCTCCATAATCCCTGTCAAATTGAAGGTTAGGGGAAAAAAGTAACATGTCTATCCAATAAATAATAAGTTTGTCGACTGCCTAAAACAACCAGCTGTTTTGCTGGTATCTAGGTTTCCCATTGTGCCCTGCGCGTGTGGCTATTGCTTTACCTGTAGATAGAGAAGCAATGGCAAGTAAAGAAATCCATAGGACTGAACAGCACAGCAGTGAGTTGATGGAAGACTGTCTCCTTCAGGGCACTGCCGAGAAGGCGTGTTGTACTTCTCCAGTGGTCAAATGTCCTACAGTGGTCAAATATCTGGATGGCAGATGGAATACTGTGAAGACTTCCGTAACTATGGCTTACGGCACCCACGTGCCACCACTTCCTGTTGATGGTCTCGCATCACTGGGCCTCGTCATCCAGAGAGCCAGAACCTGTTGTAAAACTTTGGATCCTGAATTAAACAATAAGATCAGGGTGACTGATTGGGACCAATATCCAAAGGTACCTTATTAGAGAGACTTCAGAGGTCTCTTTGGTCTCTGCTCCCCATGTATTTTGTCATCTGTAGGTCTCTACTCAGCAGCACCCTTTCTCCCCAACCTGTGACTCTTTGCAGACACAGCCTCCAGGAAGTTAAAGGAATGTAGTCATGACCTGTGGGCATGGACATCTCTTTTCTTACGCAGCTGGCAGCATGCTGCACTTGTTATCTCCTCTCTGCTTTTCCCGTAAAGCATGGGTTCTCAAATGGCAAGTCAAGACCCTTCGTGGGAGGTCATGCAGGGGAATGTGGGGCTTGCAAACGTGTTTGCAATAGTAAACGCTTTTGAATAAGCACTGATCAGAATTTAATTCAAAGTCAAGCATGCCACGAAATTGAGATGGCTCCGGCAGCACTCATCAGTGTTTCATCATGTGGCATGACTACAGCCTTGATGCTGAACACAAGGCATGCATACCATGAATTTTGCATGCTGCTGTGCTGCACAAGAGTACCCTTACAGCACTCAGCCTAGATTCAAGGATTTTTTTTCTCGTATAAATTGCGGTGCTTTTACTGTATATGCAAAGCTTTCTGTTCTTATAGAAGTGTGGTAGTTTAATTAATGCAAAGACTTTGCATTTCCCTGCCACCATTCTTCAGCATGTATCAAATTAGTATATATTTAGATTATACTGTGTTAGAACATTTGATTTTTAAAAGTTACTCTCTGAGTTACTGACCTGAGTTTCATTTTAAAATGTTAAACAGATTTTGCATTGAGATCAGAACATGATGAGTCACCCTGCTTCCATCTCAGTCTTAAAAGCCATTTTATAGTAAAGACAAACAAGGTTCAATCCTGTTTGTGATTAAACCCCCATTTCTCAAGGATTGGACTTTGTAACTGCTTGCAACCTTAATTACAAATGGTTCTGTACTGCCTATTCCAGGAAATGGCAATCATGTCATTGTTTCAGAAATTTGTTGTAACCATCTTGCACCCCCTCATTCTAAAAGCTTGCTATGACCCCCTGTTATTATGACTACCTTCTTACAAGCACCTTGCATTCCTGTCTTTGTTTCAGATGGTTGTTTTGACTAACTTGTTATACTTATGTTCTGTTCCTGTAACTCCCACCTATTTTGTCCACCAGATCCAACATTTGGAAGCCTCCTACCCTTCAGCTATAGAAACCTTGTCTTCATTATATCCATGGCTGATCCCTTGGACCTCACCTTTAATTAATTGCCTGCTTTAACAAATTTGGCCATGATGATTTGTATCTATGATCTTTTTCTTCAAATCTTTGGATTAACATTTGGAGGCCCCAGCAAGATCAAGACCACCCCCACCCTCCCACCCCACCCCCACCAAACCACAATCAGAAGTTCAGAAGCTGGACCTTTCCTTCTGGCACTACAGGGCTAAAGAGCTGTTCCCTGGGGTGGGGGTGTACCTTGGAGATATTCCAAGGCTTTGAGGTACTACCAGCATGAATGCAGCATCATAAAAAGGAAAACAACAAACCCTTTTTTTTAATGGAGGCCTCCTCCAGTAAGTCATAGAAATGGTTTAACTTTCTGTGGCGTCTGGCTCTGGCCTGGTTCTATGGGATCCCGATCTGGGGACATGGAAGAGTTAGAGGAGATCTAACATTCCCTCCTCCAGGGCAATAGGTGAGGTGTTGCATGACCCATCTGGTTATCTCTGGTTACTCAGGAGTTTAACCAGAGCCACCAGTTCCTTTTATGACTCACCTGGGTACCCTGGGGATGCCCTGTTAAGACTAGGAGCTGGGAAATCAGAGAGGCCTGGCACCTGAGTGTCCATTGGCAGAGTTTCACTGCCTAGGCTTCACAACAGAGCCCTGGATTCTTGAGGATGTTCCATGATACTGGGAGCCAAAAGATTGGATAGGCCCAGCCTGGGATGTCAGGCATAGCTAGAAACTGAGACAGAAATCAGAGACGCCCAACCTAACTGAATCAGGGAAACTAGACACTTGGGAGGACTCTGGTGGGTTCTTGGTAACTGGGTTGTACTGGGAGGCAATTGAGAAAAATCCTCCTATTTGTTACAAAACTTCTTTGGTCAAACTGGTGAACCTCTAAATAAACCCATTAGTTGTTGTCGTTGCCCCTATTGCTGTTTTTGCTCTGTGCCTTATGTTTTGCCAGGCCTCCCCCTGAGAAAGACTGTTGGCTATGCTGGAATCCCAAACACCCAGTGTAATGATCAGCCAACTAAGGTTTAGAGCCAATACTATTAAGTACCAGAAACTAAGGGGCCTTTACCTTGTATGAGATGAATGTGTGGGTCCATTCCACAACCATCTGTGCTTCTAGTAATAAAGGAATTGATCCACTTCCATCACAACTTGACTGAAGGTGGGATTTAAATGAGTCCACCAGACCCAAGATAAACAATAATTAGGTACTTATTAGGAAAGCACTTACACAGATAAGAGTAAATAACTGCTGTGGTCTTCCTGCTCCAGAAGATGCAGTCTCTGCCCTTCCAATGCTCTCACTGCAACCCAGGAGAATGAGCCAGCCCCTCCTCTACCTTATAAGGGGTCATATCTGCACACCCAAAGCCACGCCTATAGGGTGTGGCCACCAAGGCAAAGTAAGATATCACTACACTTGACTCATTGTAAGAATACAGATTTTAGGTAACACAGCATGGGTGCCTATTCATGGTATTCTAGCGCATGGGTGCCTATTCATGGTATTCTAGCAGAATCCTTGAAATCCACGTGGATTAAATTAATGTGATGATACAGCCAGTTTCCAGGTGTATACTCCTCTTGGATCATCCGGCTCGTGGTACCCCATCTTCAGTCTTCCTGGGCCCCCTCAGGGTGGCATTTTCCTCAAGCCTCAGAGAAGCACTAGTCTTTGTCTGAGTTATTCCTGCAGACAATTAGACTCTGTTACTCACTGTACTGAGTGACATTGGTGTTTGATACCAAGGAAAAGGATCCGAGTCTCCAAACCCCTGGAAATGTCCTGTAATTATATTCTTCATGATGTGTGCTCATCGTAATGCAAGTATTGAGCGCACAGGCTTCCAGTCCTCATTCTACAGGCTTTTACTCCAATCAGTGTAAACATATTTATCCTAATCAAAGCAGTACAGAATGGATCTTAACATTCATTAGTGCTAATGAAGTGGATCCATGACTTCAGTAAATTTTATCCTCAAGTGATCCTTTCAAACAGTGGAAAACATTTTACCATTAGAAAAATAACTAAATAATAGATTGTTCTCTCATATTACAAAAAAAAATCAGTCTTCAGTTGAACAACTTGGGAAGTTTTAGCTTTAGAGCACTCAGCCCAAAGTGTTGCAGTCAAGGTGATTTTCATCTTGCACTGTAGTATCTCCTACCTGTATCGACTGTGTCGTTTGACATACTCACGCACAGTGCCCTCTGTGAATGCAAAGTAACTCCCATGGCTTGAACATGGGTTATGCTTTTCTCTGAGAATATTTCCTCTAATTTTTCTGTGCTGAGGCAGCTGTGGTTGCTATGCCATCAGCTCTGTTGCTATGGAGGATGCCTTGAGTGTTTGCCAGACTATGATTGGTTATTTCAGAGCCCTTATGTTCAGCAGTTGACATTTTTCCATGTTTGAATCATGCTATCTTATTATAATTTGAAGGGTAGTCTCAATAATGTTGATCAGCTTTGAAAGAGCTGAAATTAGATATAAAAGGATTCCGTTACTTATCTTCTCAGGAAACACTAAAAACCCAAGTGGCCTGTAGAGGAAACACACATGTCTGTCTATAAGAGCATGCAGAACGAAATAGAGATATATTTAGAAGCTTGTCTGTGTGCAAGGCATATGACTCTTCAGTCACAAAATTAAGAGAAATGAAAAAGGATGGATACTGGCACCTATGCAGTGACTCTAAACAGAGAAATCATTTTAGATTTGGAGGTGGTCATATCCAGGTTAACTTCAGTGCCAATTGCCATAATCAACCAGGTTGCTGACATCTGAGGTTCATCTTCCACAAATGCTTCTCTGTCATGAGTGCCAACAGAAATACCCTTTATAAGGAAAGATCCAGGAGTTCCTGAACCCTTCTGCTTAGTCACTAAGCTGTTTACACAGGGCAAGACACAAGTTTGTAACTTCTCCAAATAAATCTACCAGACATGGGCTCATGAAGGGCATTGAGTAAGATGGTTTAATTCTGGGTAGTTTAGATTTTATTACTTAGAGGCACATGATGATCAGATTTTATAATCATCTCTCTCCTATGGCATTTGTACTCTTCAAGGTCAAATAATACTGAATGAATGAGCAAATATGGCATTTCTTTGATAAAATTTATTTTAGAAAATAATTGAACCTTTTCCTGAAACATTTATTCCCAACTTCCTATTGAGTTTCTTCATTTCAATAATTCCCCATTCTGCAAATACATTCCATCAATCGCAATCAGGATATTACATGTCCTTGAGTGATCCAGAACACAGTTTTAGCATTCATTTCAATCAATTGCTTATGTAGGATTCTTTTCCAGTCTGGGGGCATATAGATGGATAGATACAGACATTATATTTTTCTAGTACAAAGAGAAGGTTCTTCTCATGCTAGATGAAAAGGGATAACTGAAGAACACTCCAGAGCAAGGACCGTTCCCACGTCCAGTGTCATGAGACTATACCAGGTGCTGCTATGTATGGGTAGCACTCATATCCATGCATGTCTAAATCTTAGACAGGAAATGTGAAAAAGCCGAGCAGAGGTACATTTCTGCATCCTTCCCCTATTCTCTGCTTGCCCTGACAAAGAGATAAGCAAGGAAATTTCAAAACTGACAGAATACCAATATTCTCTTTCAACTGTTTACAACATTGCTTAATTTGCTCCCTTCTGTGGGAAATGTCTGAGAGGGCAGGATGTAACTTTGTTCTTATTCAGATAATGAAGCTAATCTCATTGGCATTTGTAGGTTGGGTTACTCTGTAGAGCCTCGCCCATCATCCCCACTCAATCAATTCACTGTTTTTTCCTACGTTTGCCTCTACCCGTACCCTATGATGAAACCAGAACTTGTGAACCCTCTCTGTTTTTGTTTATCTTGTCCAAAGGAACAAGTTACACTGTGCTCCCCTGTGTCCCTTCACAATCCCAGCCATGTTATTATCTTGGGTCTTACTGTTTTCTTGCCTGGGCTGTACCTGTGGATTCCCTATGGTTCCTTCTCCATCCCCACGCTTTTCCGGGAATTTACCCAAAACAATAACAATAATCCCTGCTTGCTATTTATTCTCATCCGGGTGTTCAGTAGACTGATAATAAATGTAACATGTTCAAACCTAGCAATTGAATTTCCTAAATACAAGGAACTTTTTCATTCCCAGTATTTTCTTTTACCAAGGTTAGAAAAAAAAACCACCCATTGGTCAATTCCTTTTCTTTTCTGTTCGTTTTGTTTTATTGTTTTTTTGATACAGGGTTTCTCTATGTAGCCTCGGCTGTCCTGGAATTCACTCTGTAGACAAGGCAGACCAGGCTGTCCTCAGATTCACAGAGATCTACCTGCCTGCCTCTGCCTCCCAAGTGCTGAGGTTAAAGGCATACACCACCAACCACCAGGCTTCATTAATCTATTTCTAAGAGCCTTGCAGACCTTCTCAGCTTCTCTCTTTCATGTCTAGCACTCAGCTGGAAAACCAAATCCTATTGGGTCTGTTTGAGAGTATGCACACTCTTCACGTATATCCTCTCTTGTCCCGTTCTAAAATATCCTAACCTAATGCCCAGGCATGGCAGTTGTCCCCAGACAATTGGTCAGATCTCACTTTTGGAGTGCTACCTTCATCGATTCTGAAAGTCCATTGTAAGTAAGGAAGTGCGAGTGGGTTGCTTTCATGGCTTAAAATAAGGATCTAGAGACTGTCCAAGTTTGACCATGAGCTTGAAGTCGTAAGTCAAGGCCCACCACCCATAACAGAGTTGTGCCAACTAAGATTCCCTTCCCTGTTCCAAGATCTCAGAAACACAGCACCCCCTGGTGGAAACCAAGTGCTCAAACAAATGACCCTGCTGAACATCCTTCACACTGTCCATTTCTGGAACTTTCTGTCATCCATTCTGTCCGGTTAGCGATGACAGGGTGACCACCTTCCCAGTTCCTGGTAACAAGGACTTCATACTCCAGAAATCTCACCTAGGTGAAATCATGCAACATCTGTCCTTTTGGGGGGGGTATTTTTTTATTTCATTTAGAACATAACATCCTGGTAGCTCATAGGACTTATAGCACTGTCAGCATTTCCATCAGGCTGAGAAATATTGACCTATATGTTTGTCTCACATTTTAACTATTTGTGTTCCTGGACACATGGGCTGTTTTCTGCCTGTTGGTTGTTGTGAATTAAGGTGACCGTGAATGTTAATGTGCTAACATCCAGCATGGCACTCTGCTTTCAGTTCTTTGGGGTTTATATTAAGAAGCAGAAAGTCTGCATCAAGTGACACCTCTATGGCCGGGCTGTGGTGGTGCAAGCCTTTACTCCCAGCTCGGGAGGCAGAGGCAGGTGGATCTCTGTGAGTTCGAGGCCGGGCTGGACCGATAGCCTCCAAAACAATACAGAGAAACCCTGTCTCATAAAAACCAAAAAAAATAAATAAATAAAAGTGACACCTCTATGTATCACTGTGCATCCCCACTGGCAGCTCTAAAGAAACTCACTTTCTCTGCTTCCTTGCCAACACATTGTTTCCTGCTTGTTCTTTTTCGTGTCGAAAGCATCAAAGCAAAGGTACTTGACGTGGCAGCATATTATGGTTTTGATTTCCATTTATCTTGTGTTCAGTGGTACCACATATCTTCTCATTTGTCTGTTGGGCGGTTATTTTTATTTGTTTCTGGTTGTCGAAACAGAGTCTGTCTTGATGAGGGATGTCATGTCCTTCTGTATGCTATGAATGTGTGCTTCTCTTACTGGTTGGTGAATAAATGCTGAGTGGCCAGTTGCCAAGCAGAAAGTATACTCGGGGCTACCAGACTAGGAATTCTGGGTAGCTGTCAAATGAGCAACATGCTGGAGCATTATGGGTAAGCCACAGCCAATAAGAGCTAGCCAATAAGAAGACTGAGTCATCAGCCAAAGAGTTTATAATTAATATAAGCCTCTGTATATTTATTTGGGGCTAAATGACCATGGGACCAGGTAGGACAGAAACTCCTAGACTGGTCTCAAACGCAATCATGTAGGTAGCCATGTGTAGCCTTGAACTCATGGTACTTGTGACTACTCCTTCCAGATGTGGGAATCAATACTATCATGTACAGCTTTTTCACTGGCTATTTGCATAGTTTTATGATTATTAACCTTTGTTCACTTTTAATTAAAATGTCTTTCTTTGGTTTTATTTTCACTGTAGTATAGTTGACAGATTTTTTTTTCTTTTCATATGATATAACCTGATTTTAGTTTCTTCTCCCCCAACTCCTCCAGTATTTTTAATTGGATGAGAATACTCTCCTGAAGAGCACAGTAGAGAGTTGTTTGAAGACGTTGTCTTCAGCAGTTCAACATTCAGGCAACCCTACAAGCGATGGTAAAGGGCTATGGATATCTAATGAGATTTATCACAATTTTATTATGATACACTCATATATATTATGGTTTCAGAAGCTTTTCTATGATTTGACATGAGTGAAGGTATCTTCCTGGCCTTTGGTGGCAATAAGTCTATCAGCGACCCCTATTTGTTAGGGATTTACTGAATGACAGACTCAGACTAAAGCATTAACATTTGAAGAAAAGTCATGTACACTAGGTGATTAACTTAAATATAACAATATTGTGTTGAAAATATCTAGTTGGTGCAGATAATGGTGTGAGTGGACACCATAATAAGCTTAATAGAGCATTCTAAGTGTTATTAAATGGCTGCAGGCTAGTTGCCTTTATTCAGACTGATTGTAATTGGAACCAGCCATGGTGACCAACCACTCAATTATATAACTTCATTTTGCTTTTGCTAATGACTGGGAGGAGGAAGAGCTTTTGTATCGATTGAGAGGACGATTTACATCTTATTATTATTTCTCCGACACTGGACATGTTGTTATAAGAATCAATTATATGACAGTTTCAAAGACTACAAGTAAATCAGTTTAATTGGAATTTGGGGGTTTCAGATTATTTACTTAACTATTGTTATAATTGGCTTAGCACAAACAGCTCTGGAGAGGGGTTTTGTCACAGAGTAAACCATAGTGTTAAAGTGTTGAGTCCGCCTAAAGTAGCTGCATGTCTGAAGGAAATAAATCGACGTGACTCTACTTCATTCTTAAAAGCGGGACCCCCATCTCTCTCTTCCCATTGCCCCTCTATAACCCCCAGATCCCTGTTGATAGATTCCCCATAGTTCCCCCACTGTAATGTCTGGATTTCGATTATCTGTACAAAACTAGAGAAATACTCTTCCAGTCTGCATCCTGCAGAGACAGAAGCAAGAGAGGCGAAGGGAGAGGGCATTCATTAGGAAACTAACTTAGAGATGATGGAGAGAAGTCCATGAAAGCTGGAGACCCTTGGAGCTGGGAGTGTGGCTCAGTGCCAGGGACACAGGGGGGCGATTCTGCCTTGGAGACAGAAACTCTAAAAAATAAAACCCAGATAGCTGCTGCTGCATGTTCTGGAATTCACAGGTCAAAGAGCCTGGAGCTGTGATGTCCGAGGGCATGAGAAAAAGGGTGCCCACTCTATGACAGTCAGCAAACCGTGTTTTGCCTGTCTGGCCCTCTGCTGCTTGGACAATACCCACCCACACTCAATTCTCCACTCTACCATACTGACACACAAAACCTCCCTGACTGGCTCTCTAGACAGTCCTTCCTTCTCTCAGACGCCTGATGTTGGCATCGCATACAGACTCAACGGCTCTGAGGCGTTGTAGCTTTGGACCATCCAGAGCCAGGAGCTGAACTAAAAGAAGCTTAATTCATAGTACGTTACTACTTTAAAAACTTCCTGAGTTTTTTTTTACCATTGCGGTGCCAGGATATAAATCTGAGTGAAGGCAGGACGTTGTGTTTGCCATCTGCTTCCCACCTCTAACACCCGGGACAGCATTTAACACACAGTAGCCACGTGGCCTTCATTGGGTGGAGGACTATATTTCTTTAAACACAGTGTTTCTTTTTTTCCTTTTTATTTAAATTAGAGGGAACTGGGATTGATATGTAAAATAAGATCGTTCCTACCAGCTCTCTTCAACTTGAACAGATTATATTGATGAGCAGTAAACTCCAACCCATATTCTAAAGTGCTCAACTCACTGATTCACCAGTGATTAGCTGTGGGAGTTCAGGACACATGGCTAGCTGGGAGTGGAGTTACAGTTGGTGGTCACAGGGCCAGCATTGCCAGCTGGCCCACGCCGGCTTAAAAATAAGACTCTGCTCTCTCTGGCAGCTGAAAATTTGGCTCTGGAACTTGAACTAGTCACCATCTTGATTCAAAAACTAATAAGGCTCTCCTATATTTTGGCATGGAAAATTGATCTTTAAGAATAAAGGAAAACCAAACCTGAAACAATGAAAGGCAATAATGGCACAAAGGATTATGAATTGTTTTTTTTTTTTTGTGATATCCTTGTGCCTCTGTTTTGGCATCTGTAACATGGGATGATGATAGTAACACCTGATTGAAGTAATTCACTTAAAGCACCTGGGATGCAGTAAGTTTTGTAAGCCCCGTAGCTGAGTGGATGTAAAGGTACTGGATAGGTGGGCAGGAATGATTCACGAAGAATAAGTTGTAACATCTGCCTTGAGACAAATACCGAGCAGTGAAATTGAGACGTCCTCTCTCTGCGGCAAGTTGGCCAGTTTCTTACCGTCTGTGACACCCTGACTCCTGTGAAATGTCAGTGGTAATAACAGCTACCACCTCAGGGGGATCCGGAACTCCAGGTCACCACCACCGCACTATGTTGTAGGCAACGTCTGGCACATTGCAAATGTTTCATACCGTAGCCATCCTTATTGTGTGTGCCAAGCTCATCTGAAGAAGGCATGTTCAAAGATGTGTGGAGCAGTCGGTGAATGAACAGTCAGTGATGGGGCTTGTCTGCTTGGAGATATAGATAGATATATATGGATGGATAGATAGATAGATAGATAGATACATACATACATACATACATACATACATACATACATACACACACACACAGACAGATGTCGCACCTGCTGTGCAGCCTGCATCCGAGAATGTAGCGAGGTGGTCGGGGTAGATGACACAGAGACCGTTCGGTTGCTTTAAGAAAACTTTATGCTTCCCAAGTCAGCTTAGGAGGAGAACTCAAGTCTGCTTAGGAGAGAAGTCTCAGGAGAAGTCTCTCCAAGAAAAAACACTTCCCCTTTTTAAGGACTTCTGTCATCCATCTACATACAATTCTTTCCAGACTTCTCACCCTCCTGGCTGGTGTTTTAATCTCTGGCCCCAGAATGGGGGGGGGGAGACACAGTAGGGGAACAGGAAGAAGCATCTAGCCATAGGGGGTGTCAAAGTCATGGTGTTTCAGTGAGAGCCCTTATCTGAGCCCTATCAAGAGCTTTATAGCACTGAATTGTTTTCAGTAAACATTATCTCACAGCTGCCTGCTCCCAGGCCTAAGGGGAAGTGGGTTTCTGCTCAAGGTCTGGTGTCCCCACAATTCACCCCTTTTTATTTTTAAATGAGGCACTCCTGGCTTAGGTCAAGTAGGGTCACCCTCCCTGGCCCGTCTTTGGGGTACCTTGAACCCCTGTCTTAGGTGGGAGGGGGTTTTCCCCACAGGTTGTCTGTTGATAGAGAGACCCCAACTTTAAAATCATTTGTAATAAGGCTTTATGGCTATCGGGATTGCCATGGGCTAAGGCACTTTGAACTCAGCATGAAGCCAGAATGCCTACTGCCACTGTTACCATTCCTAGGACCCCCACTGACATAGCTCCTCTCTGTCACCTGCCCATCCCCCGATCTGGGCCTTAGCATTTTACCACCAGTCTTTCTTTGCTACAAGGGTGATTTATAGTTACAATTTGACGGTTAAAACAGTGATAAAGTTTACAATCATTTTAAGATCTACTTAGGAAAGCATTAGATAGTGTACTTGCACAGATACATTAGGTACAATCATTGATGTTACACATGTAGCATTATAAAAAATATGAACAAGAGGCTTGTGCACTATTTACAGAGTACCAATTTGTACCTGTGGTGATGTAGTCTGTCGATTTAATGTCAGTAGTATCAGCCGAACATGTAACCCGAGTCAAAGTCTTTTTGTCGCACCAGGACAAACCACATTTCTCCAGAAAAACACACTGGCATAGGTGTGATTCCAGAAACAGGAACTACCAAGTCTGATATTTCAAGTGACCATGTCCTGTTCAAATACTGAAAAGTGGCTTTTGTCACTCATCACAGTCCATACCAATGTCCAAATGTTTTAAATGGGTCCTTTTTCCCCCAAAGGGAAAAGCTGGCAAAATGAACTCTGTTGTTTTAAAGTGTATCAAAGGCTAGCTGCTAATCTTCCAGTTTTGTTGGCTTTGGGATGAAAACTCACGGGTCCAGGAGGTTGATGTAGCAAGCCTGATGAGAAACTGGAAATCTCGAACTGACTGTTTTATTTCTTTCTCGGGCTGTAGATTTGATGACATCAAGGTTCAGGAACACCGACTTAGGAGATCTCAAACTGGCTTGAGCAGGCTCCCACGGTCTCAGGTCCAGTTTTCTCTGCTCCATGCATCTCACCAAATGTTGTGACAGCTACTGAAGCTTTATTCTTTTCCTGTAAGAAAACACAAACATGCCCTCGACCCCAAATTAGGGTCTTCTCTACTGTCTAGTGTATGGATGTTTCCATTTGACCTGAGTAATAGTTGTTTAACTTTCATTATGTCAGAATCTATATCTAAATCGATTTAGGTAGTTTTTAACTGTTTGAAGGGATTTAAGTATCCCTTTAATCATATCCAAGGCAGTTAGAACAGTTGCTTTTGTCAACATTCACGCATTTACATTTCACACTTCAAACATACTGACGTGGCCACGTCCATACACACAGACCATGCATACATATCTCTCCTTTTGCCTAGGTTATGATTAGTTTGTTGAACTGAAACTTCTTTAACAGAACAACTCCAGTCAATCTTTGAATTAAAACAAAAGGTTGAAAAAGTCCTGTATGTCCCTCATCATTTCTTCATTAGAGAAGTTTTGAGCTACACTCAGGGGCTACAGCCATACCCACTCCTTGTAATTCTGTAGATGCAAAGTGGAAAGGCCAGGCTTTTGCCAAAAATTTTTAGAGATGACTCACAAAATTCAATAACCTACCCCATATAAATGTAACCAAACATTTTTTTTTATTTTATATACCTTTGCCTTTTTATTTATTGAATACTAATACCTCATTTATTAACTGTTACCAATTTTTTTAATTTACCCATCTTAATCCATTCTCCCATTGAGAATGGTCCCTTTAGACAAGGGCCTGGAAATTTAATCCAATCCACCTTCCAACTGAGGACAACTTCTTAGGTTCCCCTTTTCTTTCTTGACCTTGTATTAGGCGAAGGCCTAGACATTTAATCCAATCCACCCTTCAACTGATGGTTTAATCATGGAGATATTAAATATTTTTCATAAAGCAGAGAGTCCCCTTTTAGGAGGGGGAAACTCAGACTCTCTTGTTGGCAGCAGCCACTCCCAATGTATTTATTAGTGCTATAAAGGCGATGAACGGGGAGCTGCAGTGACTAACTGGCATCAAAACGGTGGGAGGTTTTCCTCACCAGTGCCCATACTTCCCTTACCTGAGTTTGGCAATGTTTGGATCATTTTTATCATGGCGAGCATTCCTAGGGAGCAGAGTCGGGGTCAACATGCCTGATGCACCGTTCTGGGACCCAAATAGGCTTCTCACTTCCTGGAGGGAAAACACCAACAGCCCCTCGGACCCTAGCTAGTAGGGGAGTGGGTGGCTGCCATTTTCCTGTAATCAAATCCTTCCATCTGACCCATCCCAAAGACTTGACCTAAGCCAGGAGTGCCTCATTTAAAAATAAAAAGGGGTGAATTGTGGGGACACCAGACCTTGAGCAGAAACCCACTTCCCCTTAGGCCTGGGAGCAGGCAGCTGTGTAATGTTTACTGAAAATAATTCAGTGCTTTAAAGCTCTTGATAGGGCTCAGATAAGGGCTTGCTCACTGAAACACCATGACTTTCACACCCCCTATGGCTAGATGCCTCTTCCTGTTCCCCTACTGTGTCTCCCCGATTCTGGGGCCAGAGATTAAACCACCAGCCAGGAGGGTGAGAAGTCTGGAAAGAATTGTATGTAGATGGATGACCGAAGTCCTTAAAAAGGGAAGCTCCTTTTTCTTGGAGAGACTTCTCCAGAGACTTCTCTCCTTAAGCGGACTTGGAATCTCCTCCTAAGCTGACTTGGGAAGCATAAAGTTTTTCTTAAAGCAACCGACTGATGTCTGTGTCATCTATCCGGACTACCTCGCTACATTCTCGGATGCAGGCCGCACAGCAGGTGCCACAGACAGATACATAGATAGATACATAGATAGACAGATAGACAGATAGACAGATAGACCGATAGACAGATGATAGATGATAGATAGATAGATAGATAGATAGATAGATAGATAGATAGATAGATAGATAGATAGATAGATCTCCTGAGAGTCTAGTGATTTTTTTATTAACTTTAGGGGAGTCTATATAACCGTACTACCTTCATGAGACAGGAAATAAGCCCATATGCCAGATGGTGGAGGGGCCATTTTCAATTAGTGGGAAATTTTGAGATATGCTTGAATGTGCATAACTTCGTTTGTTTTGTTTTTAAAACATGTTTGTGGTTGGGAAAGAGGCATCCTCCTGCCCCTGAAATTAGATTGACACAGAAAGGCTTCTCAATGGCAATGGATAAACGGTTCCCACCCACCTCCGCCCTTTAAAATGTAATTTCCAACTAGGGCAGTGACTTGGTGAGCAAAACGCTGACCTTGCAAGCATGAGGACTGGACTTCATGTCCTTATCACCATGTAAATGCCCAGTGGGCGTGGCAGCCTGCCTGTAATCACAGCAAATGGGGGGGGTTGGAGATAAAAGGAACTCCCCCCAGCAAGCTGGCTAGGTTGCTATCCATAAAAAGCCTGCCTTTCTGTTCGGCTGGGAGACCCTGACTCAGTAAGTGAGGCAGAGAGTCCTGTCAGCCGCTGGCCTCCATGTGCATGGCTACACAAGTTCACCTGCACCCCACACTCATGTATGCCCATGCCCATGCAAACATGCTTGCATAGGCGCACAGAGTGCACACGTAGACACACGCAAAAATATCTTTGCACATCAAAGTGCTTTACGTCTAACTAATTCTCTGAAGCCTTTTACTGAGATTTGGCCGCTGTGGGGAACAGCACATCCCTTTGATGTGCGCGATCTGATGAGTCAGGGCTTTTTTAAAAGTTGACTATCCCTTGAGGTCATCAGGTGTCTCCATCATTCACTAGTTAGGGGGGATTTCTTTTTATCACTGCCTGTCTCTTGTGAATACGTCACCTTGAAGGCACTGGGGGTTTTAAAAGGAAGATTTAAGCTAAATTAGGAATTAGCTGGGGGACTTCTGAAGGGGGTTGTTGTTTCAAATTAGGAAATTTGGTCTGATGTCCCAGTGGTCACTTGGTAAACCAGGGGAAGACACTGATAAGGAGAACACTAACTAACCTGGTTTAGTTTGTAAGTTGCACTGGAATTACAGACAGAGACGGACCATTTCCAAAACCCCATATTTAATAAATACCGAAGCTCCGAGTTAATACCACGAAGCACTAGCTACCAGTTCCTCACAGCAAGGTGAGTATTTAGGTACCTGTAACTTGCAGGGTCCAGGGCTAAATGAAGATGCAGTCCCTTTGTTCAGAAAGCGGGTAGAAGGGGTCACTAACAGCACTAACATACAAACCATGTCCTGTCTTCTGCCAACTCTCTTGATAGATCATGTTGGCAAAGTATCGTTGCATGTCATTCTCATTGAAAACAAAAGTCAACAGCATAAACTATTGGCTTGGATTCTCCCGTTTGCCTTTGTACCGTGCAGTGCATGTATAACACCTAAGTACGTTAAGTCTGCCCACATTTTGATCTCATGGACCATGTAGGTGCGTTTTGTTCTTGCCAGAGCAGTGGAAATGCAGCGTAGACCCTCCCATCTGTCCTCGTGTCACTCCCAAATGTGTACACATCCTAGCAGCTACTGGGGAGCAGACAGACTGCAAGAAAAAAAAAAAAGAACACCACGCATACTTTTCCTTCCCTTTGCTCCCTGAAGTCATCGTCTTCGATCTGTGATTTGGATAAAACAAGAAAAGTATAGGATAGGAAATAGGAAGAAAGTATGGCGGGTTTGACTGTCCGAACGCCGCTGCTTTCTTCCTGATTTGGAGGGAGTTCTCATCTCCAGTGAGAGCAGGACCCTTTGGGCTAGCAGCTTCCGTGCTTATCATAAATACAACAACGCTTATTCAGCTTCACCTGAGGAATCCCACTCACCTCCATCCGATGCCCGTCGGATGCCCTGTCCTACAGCGTGAAAGGCGGGGAGGAACAGCTACCGACAACCGGTAGCGAATGCCCATCCCTGCTCCCTTGTGCAGTCGAGTCCCCTTGAAGTTTCCCCCCACGGGGCACTTGTTTGCATTAAATGAAGTGTGAGCCTTTTAAACCACAGGATACACTTCCCGGGAGCCAGCCTCACCTTGATGTTCCTTATCCACAGTTGAGGAATCACTTAGCAATGTGGTTTTTTTTTTTCTCTATTACATGAGCTAACCCTGCCTCAGACACGAGAATTCATAAAACACAGACCGTATCTGAACTTTTTGTTGTTCCTGGAGGGGCAGGCTGGGGTAGAGGGAACCACCAGGCAAATAGATAATTTAATATATCTTCAGGCAAACCTAATTTTTGTGGGCTTTATTGCAAAATGCAAGTGAAATTTTCAGATAAAATGTAAGATTTCCAAGATATGAGGATGCTGTGATTCTATAAAAGAGATACTTAAATGAAAACAAACAGAGAGAGAAGGTATCCAATGATCGGGACAGTTATGAGGAGAGACCGCTAGAAGTCAGTACAGGTATGGAACAGGACTTATCTAGAAGTATTCCAGTTGCCCAGGAATGAAGGACAGTGATTAACAACTGGGACTTCATGAAACTTCACAGCTTTTTTACAGCAAAGGGTTGTAGTCTTTCAAAGAATTCTTCTCAGGGCTGCTAGAGGCTGTGATCTGAGGCAGCTGTGTTCTTGGCGCTGTTGTTAGATCCGTGGTTCGAATGTTTGTCTGCCCCATAGTTTACACATTCAGTATCAATATCATAAAGGGCTATTGATCATTGTTAAATGATACATGTGTAAATCAGAGAATAGCAAATAAACGAGGCATGTATTTAAAGACAGATGGGAATGAATAAGATTTAACAGAAGCTCGGAGACTTTTCAGATTCCTAGGCTAATTTCTTTTATTTTTCTTTAGATTTTTGTTCACCTCTTGTCCAAAGTGAAAATACAACCATGGCTTATTGAAGCCCTGTTACTAATCTACCAGAAGAGTATCTTGTTTATATTTTAAAAAGAGAAAGTGTAAAATAGAGCTTTTTATTACGTATTGTAGAAGTTTCTTCATGGATGAGCTCGATCTTATAGTGCAGCCAACAAAATATTAAATAAATGCCTAGAATAAAGAAATTAAGATTCATTGAGCCCCTGTACGCACCAAATATGATACTTTACATTGGTTATTTACCTCTCTATAGAATCACCTTTGGTAAGTGAAAAGTAAGAATATTGCCAGTTTCCTGTGGTAATTGTGTTACAAACCCATCTCCTACATTCCAGAGTCAAATACCCCACCATGGCCATGACAAGTCGACTAGGCATTGACACCCCAATTTCCCACGTTATCATTTTTGTGATTTCTTCCCTGCTTACTCGCCTCCACTAAAGCGAAAGGTGTCCTGGTGTGTTTCCACGGTCTGATAGTGCCTGGGATAGGATAATACGACTTTGTGGAATGGCATAGGTGAGCGATTATGTGTGAATGGAGGGCGAGAGTCTGTGCTTGCCTAGGGATTGGTCAACAGGTCTTCTGCGAAGAAGAGTCCTGAAATCCCAAGAGACCTCGTTACTCCGACAAGTGAGAGGTCTTGTAGAAGACAGAGTGAGACTGAAGAAGCTTCTGCCTTTCACTAAAATATCTGCATCCTGTAAAATCTAATGCATATGCAGTTTGCATTTATTTCCCTTCCCATACCCTCAGGCAATATTCTTAAACAACCTCTTTTAAAAACTGGAATTGCCTGGCTTATATAGAGTAACTCCCATGCAATGAGTGGTGTGGGGTATATATTAGTTTAAACTCTGACACCAGTGTGTTAAGGAACAAATTCCACTGAGTAAGTAATCCAGAAAATTAATTTTGAGAGAGTTTAATAGATTTTTGTTGCAGAAATACCCCAAAGATAATTTCAGCTCAGGGTAACCACAGGAAAAGGAAACGAAGAAGAAGTGGGAGAGAAATGATTGCAGGGATTTCTTCAGTAGACTCCCAGTCTTCTTCATTCTTTCTCCACAGTTCACCAGTATTTGGAGTCTCCGCCGGTAGGAGACAAGGTGACAACACCCTGCCCATCACTTTTTAAATCTGACCAAGGCTATGACTGTTTGTGGCTTGCATACTTTCTTGAGGATAGGCTTTAGTTTTTTGTTGTTGTTGTTGTTTTGCTTTTTTTTTTTATCCTGTTTGGTCTTTTGAGTGAGTTCCCAGATAAAAGTCCAGGCTACCCTTAAATGTGTTCCCTATCCTGTCTCAGCCTTACCAGTGCTTGTGTTACAGGGTTATGCCACCAATCCTACTGTGGCCACCGTGTTTTTGTCCTCCTTGGGTGAGCCACTCTTCCTGGTCCAGTCGACAGTGGCCAGGAGCAAGGACGGAATGCCTAAACAACCGGCAGATGGTGTCCCTGATGACAGGGGAATTACAAGTATTGGCCAGACCCAAGAGAAGGGGGCTTGGCAAACATCCCCCAAACTAGATATAACTAGAAAAATGTAGTAATGCAAAGGGAATCATTAAATCTAACAAGAAACATTAAAATTCCAGTATCTCTGCCTCCTTCAGCAAATCCTACCGGCATGCACCACCAGGCTGTGGAGAGGGAGGAGGGATGAGCAAAGGGGTCAAGACCATGCTGGGGAAACCCACAGAAACAACTGACCTGAACAAGGGGGAGCTCATGGACCCCAGTCTGATAGCTGGGGAATCAATATAGGACCCAGTGTGGGTGTCAGTTAGGAGCACTGGGCAGTCTATGGGGTCTCGACAGTGGAACCAGTATTTATCCCTAGAGTATAAATGGACTTTGGGAGCCCATTTCCCATAAAGGGAGACTCTCTCAGCCTGGACACACTGGGGGAAGGCTAGGTCCTGCTCCAAAATGTGACAGACTTTGATGATTCCCCCCTAGAAGGCCTCACTCTACCTAAGGAGTGGATGGAGTGTGTTGGGGGAGTCAATGGAAGGCATGGGAGGATGGAAGGGCAGGGAACTGGGATTGATATATAAAATAGAGATTGCTTCTAATTTAAATTAAAAAGGGAAAAAAATAAAATTCCAGCACCTACTTGTGTGTAAAGTCGATATAGATATCAGTGGGAAAATCTAGGTGGTCTTTTAGCACTTGAGTACCTATATAGTTGCTCATTCGCTCTTCTTTTTCTAATATATAGAGGCTAAATATTGCTACTTGACCAAAGCAAATAAATAAATGAGGGTTGGGGGGCAAGGAAATAGGGCCTCATGGGGTAGGGAAAAGGCGAGAATACCAGAAAGGTGAGAATACCAGAAAAACAGTTCTGCATTCAAGGCTGGGTTCTATCACCGAGAAGCAAATGACTGGAGCAAGCCATCCCTCGGGGGATATCTTTCCTCATCTCTGTCATGAAGATGGGGAAGGACCAGCCTCATGTCTTGGTGGCGGTGCCTGGTGGCCGCGTGAGTAACCAGGAGTACTTTCAAAGACCAAGGTGTAGTGAGCCCTTCTGATGCTCTCCGCAACCCAAGAGAGCACACACCACAGCCCCTCTACCTTAGAGGGGTCAAATCTGCACCTGAAACCACACCCAAAGGGTGTGGCCACTACTTCAAGTTCACTGACAAGGCAAGACGCCACGCACCAAGGATGCACCTAGGCGTGGTGGCATGTGCCTGCAGCTCCAGTTACCTAAAGGACTGACACAGAGGATGTTTGAGCCCAGGAGTTCGAATCCAGCTGGGTATCACCATCATCATCATATAAGGGGAAATTCCACAGTTCTATAATTTGCATATTTAAGAAGATTTATGGGTAACAATGATAACCAGTTATGTTTGGGGCCCGCTACATCCTACATGAGTAAGCACTTAGGATCCCTTTACTGTTTAAGTTGATGTTTACCTAATAAATGTATAACTTTTACAATGATCTATTTGTAATAAAACCTACTTTTTTGTTCTTATTCTGGTACCTTTTTTAAAAATTGCATCATTTCTCCACATTTTAAATGGACAGCACTATCTAGTTGAATATTTAGACTCTAGTACAAAAACAAAGTCTCAATAAATATTCATGGATAGATAAGTGGTCAAGCTCTCTGTTTTTAAAAAAATCAGAATTCACTCATTATCTTTTAAATAATTTAATCCTCACATATATGGGGAGGCATTCTCCTCAGACTTTGATTTACTGGAACATTGAGAACACTAAGCACGATAATAGTTTATAAATCAAGGCTTCAGGTCTTTAAATTGTAACTGACAATGGAATCTCACTTTGTCTTCTCTAGGATGAGGAAATGCAATATACATGATTTATTATGCTATTTCCAGGGTGCTTTGTTAAGTGCTGTCTAAATACGCTGGTTGTGTTACTATTGATCCTGTATTCCACTGTCAACAGTCTTCCAACAGCTGTCAGCTTTGCCAGCCTCAGAATAACAATAAAGTGATGTCACCCGTTTTTGATCTTTTGACTCACCCGTGTTCATTCTGGAAACAACAGCCACACGTTGCTGGGGAGCTGGACTCCAAGGCAGAAGCCCTGGGATGTGTAGTTTTGCTTTTGACAACTCCGAGAATGTGACCAAAACAGATCACCTCCATGAACCTGAACCCCTGTTCTGAAGCGTGTTGCATCTCTTAGAGTAATTAGACTAAAACCATAGTCACATTTCTAATCTCAGTTGTGAATCCGATCACATTTCTATACATTGCCTAAGTTAACTTTTCCCTTTCTCTTCTGAAAATATTTTTAGGTGCTACCAAGGCACACAGAAGCTATTTTTTGCCTTAAACAACAAGAAACAGCAGGAGCAGATGTCAGTGTCCCCAGCACTTTGAGACATCAGGTCACTTGTGCGGTGCACCCTCCCTCCTGTGACCCTGCTAGAGAGGAGAATCACGGCTCCACGGGGCATGTGATGTGATCTAAGGCAACCTCCCTTCCATGAGGTGACCCAGATATAATTTCTGTTTGGTCACATTGTAAGGAAAGCATCATCGGTAACCATTGTGTCCCCAAGCCCATGGATGCACACTTGAGAAAAGAGTATGTCATGTTTGACCCTGCTGTGAGGTCAAAGGGACCACATCATTAGGAACAATGACAGTTTTTACTCCTTTTTAACCATAATTGGTTAGTTGTGGTGTGGGGGAAAAAAAGATGGAGTTGCCAGGAAATGACTGCAAGCTTATGCATGTGCTGTACCTTACAAAATCGTGTGTTTGATGTTTGTACTTTGTTACTTTTTAGAAGATTTATATTTATGATTTCCAACTATTTGTTTTTGGGGGGGCATCTGTGCGCATGAGTGCAGGTGTCTACAGAGGCGAGGGGCATCAGATCCCTGGAGCTACGTTACGGATGGCTATGAGCCTTCAGATTTGGGGGTTGCTGGGAGCTGAAGTCAGGTCCTCTACAAGAGCAGAACGTGCCCTTACCCACAGAGTCGCCTCCTTTTCCGCTTCCTTTATTACTTTTTTAAAAGAGAGTATAAGCGATAGTTATAGACAAGCATTTGGTAGAATATCGGACCTGTTTATAATAGTGAAATGATTCTTTTCTGGCTGATTTGATCTTCTGAGGTGCATAAGAAATATCATCACAGGAACCAAGCACCTAGATTTCCTATGCAGCTCTTCGTCTCGCGTTATTGGGTTTAATGACTGCTGGTGTCGATTATTATTATAATTTTTTAATGAGACCAGTCCTCAGTGTGTTTCCGTGTCAAATGAAGTCATCATGTCTAATTATTGCATTTGTTATCTTCCAGGGTTGATCATCACGTACCAGGAGTGACATCTACTTCACAATATCGGCAACAGCAGCAACCTGAAGCTTAGATCTCCTGCTGAGTGGGACGGGAGAAAAAATGGAAGAGTGATCCTCAAAGGTAAAGAAAGCCTCATCCCCTCATAAAACGCCCTTCTACAGTGCCCTCTTAAGATGCACCGTGTGGGGCAATTTTTCTCTTTCAGTAGTGTCGTGTATTTCTACCTTGTAGTTCCAGAGCTCTTAATAGGCTGCTGCTGAATTTAAAAGTCTGTTGCTTAACTCCTTGGTTACCTGTATAGTTTGACCAAGATGGGGTCCGCATGTCAATCTGGAACATCAGAACATCGGGCAAATGGGATTTTCAGGAGTCTCAGAGGGGCTGAGATACTGGAAGTGAGGATAAGCGTCGAATGGCAGAAATTGATGGCGTTGAAGGCGTGGGTGTAAAGACCTCACTAGGGCCCGAGAGTTTATCAGGGAACTCTTACACAGATAAATATAAAGAAGTGCAGGAGCAGAAGTATAGAGAGTGACTCGGCGTGGATAAGAACACTGGCGGGCTAACTAATCTGCCCCGGGCAACATGGGAGCTTCAGAGGCCTCCCCATGGCAGTGTGGATGCAGTCTGGGATGTTCCCCCTGAAAGGCAGGCATTAGCAGGGTTTCTCACTCTCTGGGTCTGCTGCCCAGGCCGTGAGCTCCCCCACAGTTCCAGGCTGTGTTAGCAGCACCTGAGGCAGCAGGCAGAACACCTAGTTACCGATGGAGACTGACATAAAGGCAAAGAAAATCCCGTGAGGAGCGGAAATGCCCATCCCCAAAGCTGTGGCTGCAGTAGCAAGTGGCCCAGAGGTCAATATTCAGCCAGTCAGTGACTGTCACACCCCCCTTTTGCTTGACTTCGAAACTGGTCATTGTTCTCCCAAATGGAGAAGAAAGTGTGATTCATGTGGTAAAGTCCTTTCTAAGTGTCATGGAGCCAAGATGAACTGTTTCAAAATGAGCGTTTACCATTGGATCTGTGCTCACAGGAAGGCATGCATCTCGGCATACTGTGTTTTTTTGTGTATATGTTTGTTTTTCAAGTGTGGTGAGCATTTTAGGAAAGAGTTATAAAGTATAATGTGATAACATTTGATAGTACTTTCACAGTTATTGGGTATTGTTCCATTTGAGGATAGTGTACAGGCATGTATATTCCTCTCTCTCTCTCTCTCTCTCTCTCTCTCTCTCTCTCTCTCTCTCTCTGTCTGTCTACACACAAACATCTCTCTTTAGAGGATAATTTGAAGGAGTTGCTTCTCTCTCTTTCCACCACACTCAGTAAGTGGGCCATCTCACAGCCCCTCCCCCGCCCCCACTCCTTTCTGTTTTTTTTTTTTAACATTGCGATGTTAAACGATAAAATAAAGCTGCATAAAAGGTGAGCGGGTTTTGTTGCAATCTGTAAAATCACTCTAGAAGTTGCGTCTAGAAAGGAGCAGCCATTAAGTATATATGATGAGCAGACAGTAGCAAACATCTCAGCTGTTGCGGTGATGCCTGGGGAAGTTGCAGCAGATGGCAAGGCAGAAACGCCGAAAGAGGAGACAGAACCAGACCAGAGTTGGTAAGACTTCACTAACAGTGGGGAGGCATCTCTCTGAGGGAATCTTACGCTAAGCACAAGCTGAAACTGGAGTGGATGACCCAGAGACTCTGAGACTTGGCAAACTCTTGCCTCCTTGCTGAGCTAACAGTTGCCTCCCCACTGGATTTCAGCTCTGTAGTTTCCCGAGTCTTCAAGAGTGAACCCTCTGCTTATACTAGGTTTTAGCTCCGATGGTAGTCTCAGATACCCCGCTCCATTGTCTTCATGTAAAACTCGTCTGCCGGTCTCCTTTTACTCACCTGTGGTCTAATCGAGAAAGTAGTGTCTGTGGTTCATCAAGCTTCCAATTGCTTGTGTAGGTCTGTGGTTGTTAGGCATAGATCACCGTAGGATGAGCTCACATATGTGCATTTTTAGCAGTCTCTGAGAGGATGCTGACCTGTTTTTCCTAAGACATGACTTGGAGAACAGCTCTAAAAAAATGAGATGATGATCCGGGATGGCACTCTAATGATTTGGGTTAGAGAGAGAACGGACTTCTTACCAGCTCACACTTTGGGGAGTCGTATTAGCCTCAGACAGGATCTGAGTCGTGGGATGGTGACGTGGGAGGTCAATGCAATATGGAACATATTATATTTATTTACCAGAGAAAGAACTTACACACAAGATGGGGAGTCAGAAGCATGGCAGGCTTCCAAAAAGAGGAGAAGAAGAGAGTTTCATTTTCTCTTTCACTTCCTTTTATCTTCACCTGTCCTAAATTTCCCTATCTCCGCCCTCATGGGGCTTTGTGGGGCTCACCCCAACAGGATGGAATGACATTTAATAGCTGAGTGTGATGGTACATGCCTTTAATCCCAGCACTGGGGTTGCAGTGGCGGGTGGGTCTCCTAGTTTAAAGCCAAACTGGACTACAGAGTGTTCCAAGCCACCAGCCAGTGCTACATAGCAAGAAACTGATGCAAAAATGAAAATACACAAGATTGCTTTTCTAAAACAAATTGATTTATCTTTATTTCATGTGTATGATTGTGTGCCTGAAGACATGTTTTTGCACTGCGTTGGTGCAGTGCCCATGGAGGCCAGAAGAGAGTGTCAGATCCCCCTTGGAAGTGGAGTTGCAGACAGTTGTGAGCAGTCCTGTGGGTGATGGGAACCAAACCCAGGTCTCCTGCAAGAGCAGCAAACTCTCTTGACCTCTGAGCCATTGCCCCAGTGCTGAAATCAGATCTTAATATCATACAGTTTTGAATACTAACTTCCCAGGTATGTTTTCTATCCCCTACTACATTAAAAACTTTGGAGTTTCATAAATATTGGATGGATGGACGGACGGACGGACGGACGGACGGACGGATGGATGGACGGACAGACAGATGATGGATTCAGCAAGAAATAACTTCTTAGAAAGAAATCTCTGTGGCATATTATGCAGAGAAAGACAGATTTCCTGTGCATGGAATCACGCTTATAAGGGACACTCGACACAGAGGGCATCTTAATAGAGGCCGGGCTCTGTCTATTCAGAGCATGAGCCGCCGGGTGTCCCTAGCTCTGCGCTCTTCAATAAGCACAGCTCTTCACAAAAGCCTTTTTGCCATCTGATTGAATGCAATGAGAGAAATGTCATTTTTATCAAGACAAATTGTACATTTTTACTTTATGCAAGAGCCACTGGGTGTGTGAAACCAGGAAATCATCACACCAATTTAATAAATCCCTTTGTAAACGTGTCCTCCTTGAGTTTAGATTCTGCAGCTGCAGCATGGTCTGAATGTTTATTCACGCCAAGGACAAAAGCGCTTTCTGGTTTCTTGCTCATCATCAGCCTCGCATGTTTTCTGTCAGCATCTTTATCTGCATTTCTCAGACCATGATTGGTAAATTTATTCCACTTTGCTTGCTAAAATAACTGTCTGTCCTCTGCTTACTCTTTGATTTATTCCAGATAGTGTGTTCAATGCCTGCTTTCAAAGCTCAGTGTTAATTTTATTCTATGTATTTTAAAACCGAGGTCCCACATATATATTTGCTCCCATATATTCTGTTGTGTATTAAACTTGAAAACACACCCAATAATTTAATTGGAAATAACTTCAGTTAAAATTGAAAATGTTTGCAGTTCTGTGTTATCATAATTAAGCATAGCGGATGGTGAGCATGAATCCTTGAAAATGCATCCTTACAAATGTACTTCATAATTCATCTCAACAGTGGAAAAAGTTATTTTGTTTTGTAGCATCCCTCGTGTTAAAGCTAAAATGTTAATTAAAGTGTAATAATATTAACTTCAGTTTTGCTATTTCGAGGGTGTGTTTACCTGGCTGAGTCCTAGACTTATTTCCTCAATTAGAAAATGGAGAGTTTAGGGCAGTGCTGGGGGATGACCCAGTGGGTGAAATACTTGCTATATAAGCATGAGGGCCAGAGTTCAAATCTCCACAGCATATGCAAAGCTAGATGCAGTAGCCCATGTCTATAATCCCAACACTCCTGGTGAGATGAGACACAGATTCCTGGGAAATTCTTCATGGGTGCATAACTGTGTACACACACACAGAGAGAGAGAGAGAGAGAGAGAGAGAGAGAGACAGAGACAGAGACAGAGACAGAGACAGAGAGACAGAGACAGAGACAGAGAGAGACAGAGACACAGAGAGAGAGAGAGAGTCACATACACACAGAAAAAGAGAGAAACACACATACACACAGAGTGTGAGAATCAGGCAAACAAACACACAAACACAAATACACAGAGAGAGAGAGAGACAGATACACAACACACATATACATTGACACAGAAAGAGACAGAGATGACAGATACATACAGACACACACACACAGAAAGAGACAGGCACACAACAGAGAGAGAGAGAGAGAGAGAGAGAGAGAGAGAACACTGTTTTAAGAGAGAAGGGGAGAGGGGCTGGAGAAGTAGCTCTGTGATTAAAATCATTTTGACATCTCTTCCAAGACCCTTGCTGTTTGGTTCCCAGAACTGACACAGCGTCTCACAACCACTGGTAACTCCAGTTCCAGAGGATTCAATGCCCTCCTCTGGCCCCTGTGGGTGCTAGGGATACACATGGTACGTAGACCACATGCCAGAAAAACACATCAAATGAGAGCATTTTTTTTCTTCGTAAAGGAAGGAGGAGGAGGAGGAGGAGGAGGAAAATCTGCCTAGGACAAAAACCTTGAGAGTCATTCCAGTGCCCATCTTCAATCTCAGGGTACAGAACTCATGCAGTACCACCTGGTCAGTTTCAAGAAGTAAGAAAGAAAGAAAGAAAGGAAGGAAGGAAGGAAGGAAGGAAGGAAGGAAGGAAGGAAGGAAGAAAGAAAGAAAGAAAGAAAGAAAGAAAGAAAGAAAGAAAGAAAGAAAGAAAGACAACCTATGAACTACACACAGTTGGAAATAGAGTTTAAAAGGCGGGTTTAAGATTTAGAAAGACCTGAGTTCAACACCCAACTTTTTCGTTTACCACATAGCTACTCTAAGAAAATATTCCAAAACTGCTTTACATACTTAAATATCTTTACCTGTAAACTGAGTTCTGTGTTTTATTATTACTATTATAAATGTGATTATGACTCTTACTTGTAAGGCTATTTTTAAAACCAGGAATAATATTTTAAAAAATCCAGAACTTGGTTGGAGCTGAACATACATAGTTCTAACAGCCTATTCAGATCTCAGAGCTGTGTGAACCCAAACTAAGGTGTCAGGGGTGAGTTAACGTTTCGTTCTCTTCCATGGGGCTGAGAACGGTTTTGCTTGAGACTTTAAAAGATGACACACTTATAAAAATGCATCTATAATTTTGTCCTGTGAGTCTTCAAAGGCTAAAGGGAGAACTCAACATGCTTTTCCATCTGGAAGGGATGCTTCTGACCATCCCCACCACTAGTGAGTATATGGAGGAAGCCATGTCCTTTACCTTGAGAGGCATTCCTTCAGTGGGACATGGAACGAGGTGCTGTCTCAACACCTGGGAGGCAGTTCAAGCCAGCCAAGGCTGCATAGCAAATTCCAGAGACACTACATTCCCTTCCATCCACTCCTCCCCCCCCCAAAAAAACAGACAACTCCTTCATCTTTGAGTATAAAGTCTTCAAATCCTGTCCTGTATTCTCTCTTGTAATCTACCCACACCTTTGGAAGAAACTAACCTAGAGATTCTACAAATCACAGAGAACCATCCTAAACAAATGTCCATATGCTTGGAGTTTAGATCTGATTACAGTATATGCGGGGTTGTTTCCTTTTCATTTCTCAAAATAAAAAAGTTCATTTTCATAACCAATTTGCCAGATGCCGCTCCATCTCCAGAAGCAAAATACATCAAATTTAGGGCAATAGAAGATTGGTTTGCTGGAAATTCATGCTCACAGGGAACATGTTTCTGTGTCTCTGATATTCTTGAGGCTGAATGGTCGCTCTGATGCTGGTTAACCCCAACATTTTGTTATCAGAAATTCAAAGTGGCCTGCTTAATGGACAGTCAATCAAGCTTTGGTGTAATGTCTCGGCCTCAGCACAGGATTTCACCCTTCTGGGATTTTTTTTAAATTTCAGTATTCTATGAATTTGCTTGAAGATAGATCATATCGTACTGTTTAGTCATCTGTCCCTTTTTGTGTCAGAAATAATCTAGAAGCTGAAAACCACTGTGCCCTCTGGAAAGATTGATCAACTCAGATAATTGTAAAATCTAATTGTGGGTTGTTGTGAGTTATATCTGCCATGTCTCTGACATCAGTATGAAAATCCCGCTGGTGAGGATACCTCAAGGTTCATGGGGTAAAGATAGATGGTAGATAGACAGCAGACAGATAGGCAGTTGATAGGTAGAAATATAGATCATCCACAGAGAAGTAAATGATAAGTAAATAGAATGAAAGAGATAGACCATATAAAGATGACAGACATAGTGTGTGGCATAAATGGTAATGTCATTGATTTAAACAACCCAGTATTTCCCACCACATCAGCTATAACAGTATACCAATTATTCATGATATAGAAAGGCATTCATTATGTTATACGACTGGATAATTTTTAAGTAAAATACAATGGACTTCGTTGCAGCTCAATGCTTTTAGGTCTTTGCTTACATGTGAGAATATACAGGAACCACATTTGTTGCATACATTGGAGGCAGCTTGCCAAGGATAATCAGAAAAAAATTTCATTTCATGTTTGTGTGTCCTCAGCATATGCTAGGGATTTCCCCCTGAACAGACCATATTCATTGAAAGCTAAATTTGGAGCAATGGTGTTCCTATACTAAATAACTAACTTAAGCACTGGCATTTCTTAGACTTCCAATGTAATCTGGGGACTGAAAAATCAAATAACATACAATTTGCACAATACTTTACGATCTGCAGGGTCCATCTCTCTGACATTTCAAATAATTGTAAACCTTTTTAGACAGTTTCTGTGCTGCCCTGGCTGTCTTTGAACTCCCTGTATACATAAGGCTAGCCTTCAATTTATGATTCATATGGGGGAGTCAAGCCTAGGGAAGTGGTTCTGCATTTTACAAGAAAGCTGGCTGAGCAGAGACAGGGGAAGCAAGCCAGGAAGCCACACTCCTCCATGGTCTCTGCTTCAGTTCCTGCCCTAGCCAGGGTCCTGCCTTGAGTTCCCTTGATGATGGAGTTGTCACCAGCAAGCTGAAATAAAGCCCTGTTTCTCCCTAAGATATTTTGGTCGTGGTGCTTACCAAAGCCATAGAAAGTGAACTAGACACGGGGTGAGAGTCAGTTTCATTTCTGGCTGCAGTGCTGGATGTCTGTGTAAGGCCTGGGGTTTGCTCCTGCAGGTTTGCTCCTTAGGGATGTGGATCTAGCCAGGCCCGCAGAAGAACCCGTGTTTAAGAACTGGGTGCTTTGCCTTCCACAAAGGTGTCGCACATACTGACTAATACAGCCTATTTTCAGTGGCACACGTGTGTTTTCAGCAGGGTCCTTCCTTTAATGTTGTCACCTAGGAAGCATCCATTACCCTGGCAAGACCCCTTTCCTAGTCTGACTTCTTGGGTTTCTCCAGCCTGGTCTTGACCCCTTTACGCGTCACTCCTCCCTTTCTGCAACTGGATTCTCGAAGTTCGGCTCAGTGTTTAGCTGTGGGTGTCTGCTTCTGCTTCCATCAGCTACTGGATGAAGGTTCTAGGATGGTATATAAGGTAGTTATCAACCTCATTATTGGGGAAGGGCATTTAAGGTAGCCACTCCATTATTGCTTAGATTGCCAGGTGGTATCATTCTTATAGATATCTGGAAATCTCACTAGTGCCAGATCTCATCTCAAGCCTATAATGGCTCCCTCTATGATGGTATCTCTCATCCTGCTCTCCACTATTCTTTCCCTGACTCAGCCTTCCTCCTCCCCCATGTCTTCCTCTCCCCTCCTCTTCTCCCCAACTCTGTCTCCCAGCTCCCCCTCTGCTCCCACCATGCACCAAACCTGCTGGGGAGATCCTGTCCCATTCCCCTTCTCCGGGGTACCATGTATATCTGTCTCTCTCAGGTCCTCCCAGTTTCCTGGACCCTCTTGTGGCGGCATTTTCACCTGGCACTCCCCTGCTCCATGTCTAAAATCCATAAATGAGTGAGTACATACTATGTTTGTCTTTTTATGACCAGGTTACCTCACTCAGGATGGTTTCTTCTAGTGCCATCCATTTGCCTGCCAATTTCAAGATTCCATTGTTTTTTATTCCCCTGAGTAGTACTCCATTGGGTAAAATGTACCACGTTTTCTCTGTCCACTATTCAGTTGAGGGGCATCTAGGTTCCTTCCAGTTCTGGCTATTACTAATAATGCTGCTATGTATATACATAGTACCCAAGAGAAGAGGATGGAGACAAGATCCTCTGAATGGATGGGGAACAGGGCGAGGGGGGGGGTAGTGGGACCTGGGAAGAATAGAGGGGGTAAAGAGGAAGGGAGTTGGTCATGGGGGAACAGGAAGTTGAGGGGGTGGGGGTAGAATAGGGGGAAGAGGGAATCATAGGATCGAAGACAGATCAGGCACCAGAGTGACCTCGAGTGATCTAAAGGTATAACATCAATTGGCAAGCTAAGCAATAGTGGAAGGACCACCTCGAATGCACATTCCTGATAATGAACTTGATGTCTATAACTATCCGGGAGCCTTCATCCTGGGACTGATGGAAGCAGAGGCAAACACACATCTAAGCACTGAACTGAACCCAAGGAACCCAGTGACAGAGAGAGAGGAATGATGAGCAAATTGGCAAAGAATGGGCTGGCAAAACCAGCAGAGACAGCTGATCTGAACAGGGGAGTGCTCTTGGACCCCAGACCGACAGTGGGGAGGCCAGAATGGGACTGATCTGGACCCCCAAATGTGAGTGTCAGTGAGAAGGCCTGGACAACCTATGGGGCTCTGAGCTGTGGATCAGTGTCTATTCCTGGTATACAATCTGTCTTCATGTGCCTATAGCACAAAGAGAGATGCTCTCTCAGCCTGGACTCTTAGGGGAGTGCCTTGACCCTACCAAGAGTAAAATGATAGACTCTAGACATCCCCTATGTGGAAGTATGTGGCAATAGGGTGGGAGGGAGGGTGGAAGGGGAGTGCGGGAGGAGGGGAGGGAGAGGGAACTGGGATTGACATGTAAAACAAGCTATTTAAAATTAAAAAAAAACTAACGAAAAAAAAATAATGCTGCTATGAACATAATTGAACAGATGTCCTTGTTGTATGAATGTGCACCTTTTGGGTATATGCTTAAGAGTGTAATTGCTTGATCTTGTGGTAGACTGATTCACATTTTCCTGAGGAACCACCATACTGATTTCCAAAGTAGCTGTACGAGTTGGCACTCCCTCCAGCAGTGGAGGAGTGTTCCCCTTTCTCTACATCCTCTCCAGCATAAACTGTTTAGCCATTCTGACAGGAGTAAGATGGTATCTCAGAGTTGTTTTGATTTACATTTCCCACATGGCTAAGGATGTTGAGCACTTTCTTAAGTGTCTATCAGCCATTTTATACTCCTCTATGGAGAATTCTCTATTTAGTTCTGTGCTCCATTTTTTAATTGAATTATTTGGTGTTTTGGAGACTAGCTTCTTGAGTTGTTTGTAAGTTTTGGAGATCGGCCCTCTGTCAGATATGGGGTTGGTGAATACCTTTTCCCATTCTTTGGGCTGATGTTTTGCCTTGTTGACTGTGTCCTTTGCCTTACGGAAGCTTCTCAGTTTCAGGAGATACCATTTATTAATTGCCGATCTCAGAGTCTGTGCTACTGGTGTTATGTTCAGGAAGCAGTGTCCTGTACCAATTCATTCAAGGGTACCTCCCACTTTTTCTTCTAAGCGTTTCGGTGTGGCTGGTGGATGTATGTTGAGGTCTTTGATCCATTTGAACTTATGTTTTGTTCATAGCAATAGACATGGATCTATCTGTAGTCTTCTACATGTCAGAATCCAGGTATGCCAGCACCATTTGTTGAAGATGCTTTCCTTTTTCCGTTGTGTAGTTTTAGCTTCTTTGTCAAAGATCAGGTGTCCATAGGTGTGTGGGTTAATATCAGGGTCTTCAATTTTATTCCATTGGTCTACCGGTCTATTTTGTGACAATACTATAGCTCTGTAGTAGAGCTTCAAATCAGGGATGGTGATGCCTCCTGAAGTTCCTTTATTTTACAGAGTTGTTTTGGCTATCCTGAGGCTTTTGTTTTTCCATATAAAGTTGAGCATTGTTCTTTTAAGGTCTGTGAAGAATTGTGCTGGGATTTTGATAGGGATTGCATTGAATCTGTGGATTGTTTTTGGTAAGATTGCCATTATTACTTTGTTGATCCTACCTATCCAAGAGCATGGGAGATCTTTCCATTTTCTGGTATCTTATTTAATTTCTCTTTTAGTGACTCAAGGTTCTTGTAATACAGTTCTTTCACCTGTTTGGTTAGAGTTACCCCAAGATATTTTATGTTGTTGTGGCAATTGTAAGGGGTGATGTTTGTCTGATTTCTTTTTCAGCACATTTATTGTCTATATATAGTAGGGCTACTGATTTTTTTGAATTAATCTTGTATCCTGCTGAAGGTGTTTATCAGCTGCTATAGGAGGTCCCTGGTAGAATTCTTAGGGTCACTTATGTAAGCTATCATATCATCTGCAAATAGTGAAAGTTTTGCTTCTCCCTTTCCAATTTGTACCCCCTTGGTTTCCTTTTGTTGTCTTATTGCTCTAACTAGAACTTCAAATACAATATTGAAGAGATATGGAGAGAGTGAGCAACATTGTCTTGTTCCTGAATTTAGAGGAATTGTGTTGAGGTTCTCTCCATTTAGTTTGATGTTGGCTGTCAGCTTGCTGTATATTGTCTTTATTGCGTATGCGTATGTTCCTGTTATCCCTGATCTCTCCAAGACCTTTATCATGAAGGGTTGTTCAATTTTTTCAAAAGCCTTTTCAGTGAGATGATCATGTAATTCTCCTTTTTCAGATTGTTTATATGGTGCATTACATTGATGGATTTTCATATGTTGAACCATCATTCCTGCATTCCTGGGATGAAGCCTATTTGATCATAGTGTATGATTTTTCTGATGTGTTCTTGGATTTGATTGGCCAGTATTGTTTTGAGTATTTTTACATCTCTGTTCATGAGAGTGATTGGACTGTAGTTCACTTTCTTATTGTGTCTTTGTGTGATTTGCGAGGTAATTGTAGCCTCGTAAAAAGTCTGACAATGATCCTTCTGCTTCTATTATGTGGAACAATTTGAAGAGTATTGGTATTAGCTATTCTTTGAATTTCTCATAGAATTCTGCACTGAAACCATCTAGTCCTGGACTTTTTTTGGTTAGAAGATTTTTGATGACTACTTCTATTTCATTAGGGGTTATAGGTCTATTTGAATTGTTTATCTGTTCTTGATTTAATTTGGTACTCAATATCTGTCTAGAATATCCTCCATTTCCTTTAAATTTTCGAATTTTGTGGAGTACAGGTTTTCAAAGTGTGACCTGATGATTCTCCAGATTTCTCCAGTGTCTGTTGTTATGTTCCCATTTTCATTCCTGATTTTGTTAATTTGCATGCTCTTTCTGCCTTTTGGTTAGTTTGGATAAAGGTTTTTCTTTCTTGTTGATTTTCTTAAAGAACCAACTCTTTGTTTCATTGATTCTTTGTATTGTTTTCTTTGTTTCTACTTTATTGATTTCAGCTCTCAATTTGATTATTTCCTGGCATCTACTCCTCCTGGGTGACTTCGCTTCTTTTCATTCTACAGCTTTCAGGTGTGCTATAAATTCTCAAGTATGGCTATTCGCCAGTTTCTTTCTTCATGTGGGCACTTTGTACTATGAACTTTCCTCTTAGTACTGCTTTCAGACTGTCCCATAGGTTTGGGTATGTTGTACTTTCATTTTCACTGAATTCTAGGAAATCTTTGATTTCTTTCTTTATCTCTTGTTTTACCCAGGAGTGATGAAATTGAGTATTGTTTGTGAATTTTCTGTAATTTGTGTTGTTGTTGAATCCTAATTTTAAACCAGAGTGGTCCAATAAGACACAGGGGTTATTCCAATTTTTTGTATTTATTGAGGTTTGCTTTATTGCCAAGTATGTGGTCTATTTTAGAGAAGATTACATGTAGCACTGAGAAGAATTTATATTCTTTTGTGTTTGGATGGAATGTTCTATAGATGTTTGTTTAACTCAATTGGGTCATAACTTCTATTAGTTCCTTTGTTTCTTTGTTAAGTTTCTGTCTGATAATCCTGTCCAGTGGTGAAAGTGGAGTGTAGAACTCTCCCACTATAAGTGTGTGGGTTTAATGTATGGTTGAAGTTTTAGTAATATTTCTTTTACAAATATTACTTTGTATTTGGGGCATAGATGTTCAGAATTGAGACTTCATTCTGATGTATTTTTCCTATGATGAATATGAAATGACCTTCTTTATCTCTTTTGATTAATTTTAGTTTGAATTCTAATTTATTAAATATTAGGATAGCTATATCTGCTTGCTTCTTAGGTCCATTTGATTGGAAAATCTTTTCCCAACCCTTAAGTTTGAGGTAGTGTCTGTCTTTGAAGGTGAGGTATGTTTCTTGTATGCAGCGGAAGGATTGATTCTGTCTTCATTCCATTCTGTTAGCCTGTGTCTTTTCATAAATGAGTTAAGACCATTGATATTGAGGGATATTAATGATCATTGATTGTTCATTCTTTTTTGTTTTGGATTTGTTTTTGGGAGTGGTATTGTGTGTGAGTTTTTCCCATATTTCTGGATTTTGGTAAAGTGAGATTATCTACTGCCTATGTTTTTGTGAGTGTAATTAATTTCCTTGGGTTAGAGTTTTTCTTCCAGAACTTTCTGTAGGACTGGATTTGTGGATATATATTGTTTAAATCTGATTTTGTCATGGAATAGCTTGTTTTCTCCATCTATAGTGATTGAGAGTTTTGCTGTGTATAATAGTCTGGGCTGGAATCTGTGGTCTCTTAGTGTTTGTAGAATATCTATCCAGGACCTTCTGGCTTTCAGAGTTTCTATGGAGAACTCTGGTGAAATTCTGATAGGTCTGCTTTTGCATGTTACTTGGCCTTTTTCCTTTGCTTTCTTTCTTTATTCTGTATGCCTGGTGTTTTGATTATTATGTGGTATGGGGACTTCTTTCTCTTGGTTCAGTCTATTTGGTATTCAGTAAGCTTCTTGTGCTTCATAGGCATGTCATTCGTCAGGTTGGAATGTGGTGACCTCCTCTTTGATATTCCGTGGGCCTAGATGCAAGGGCCGGCACTCCATGGTCAGTTGTTCTCTGTTTTTGAACAGTTGGGGCTTTCTGTAATGGTCTTCATCTGCTACGAAGAGAAGCTCTCTCTCTGATAAGGAGTGAGAGGTACACTTATCTCTTGGCTTACGGATAAACATTTAGAATTCCATTTAGGAATTAGGCTGGTCTGGCAAAGGGGTGGCAGTAGGTTTTCCTCTCAGATCCATGACTTCGCAAGCCCCGAGTAGCTCGCTAGATTTCCAGTTTAAGGAATGATCTCCTGTTGATGGATCTTAACTCCCAGTTAGTGACATAGTTATTGTTTACAATCAGGATATGGGTACCACTATTGCTCCTTTGGGGATATCTTGCAATGCTTGTCACTGTTGCCGCTCGTAGACGTCATAGCTGGGTACAACTGTTTGGTAGCTCCCTTCTTCCTTGCATAGAACCTGTCTGGATGATGAAAATCAGTCCCCTGGAAGGAGGCTTTCACATCATATCCAGCTCAAATACTCTGAGTCCTGTGTATGAAGGAGTGGTATCTGCAGCAATAGGGACTTACCTTTAACTTCCGGAAGGAAGCGACGGACAGCAGTAATAACTTATATTGTTCTAGGAGTCTCTTGGAGAGCCCTGATGAACAACCCAAAAGGTGATTTCTCACGCCTAGTACTGGGGTTTTTGTCAGCTAGCCTGTAGTTCTTGGGAGGAACCATTACCAGTTCAAATGGCATAACTCAATTTAAACTGTACACCTGTGTGTTTACGCTTCTGTGTATTACATGTAATTTTAGGTAAATAAGAAGTTAATATGATTTCTTGTGGCCTTTGCAAACATCCTCCCTCTCCTTCTGTATTGACCTCCTTGTCCTTTCAGTTTAATCATTCCATCCATTTACCTCCAGATTTCATTTTTTTCTTTACAGCTGCGTAGTAGTCTGCCATGAGTATGACCATGTTTTCATTTTGCGTTTGGCAGTCAAATGACATTGGGTTGTTTCCATTCCAGATCAGCGGTGGGAAGCTTTTTTGAAATTGTAATGTGCAAAGGGTGCATTAGGCAGGAATACTGAAGTCCTGAGGCATCATGGGATATGAAAAGGCAGCTGCCCACCCCACGATACAAATAGTTAATTGGCTCAGAGGATTAGGTCCTGAATTCTGGGAAACATCATCCTCTGGGTGATAAGAGATGGAATTATGGGGGAAGGGGCATACAAAGATGGACAGAGATGGAGTATTTTGTGGAATGTAGGCTGAGAAGAGTTTGCAGGCTGAGAAGGAAGTTTCAGAAACAGAATAGGGGTTTCATTTCATTATTGTGGTGCTGAGGATTGAGCCTAGAACCTTGAATATGAGCCTAGAACCTTGAATGTGCTGTTTCTGAGCTAAACCCCAATCCACAAATGAGGAAACTTAATTAACACGATCCTGTCTTGAATTTAAGCTTGGAAACATCTGTCTTTCAAGCGTAGCCTCTATCTTCTAAGATTGTATAATTGTGAGTTGCAAAACTCAGTAACCCCATCTCACTGACCTGACTGTTTGAAGGATCATTGCTGTCTCAGTGTTAGAATCTTGGGGTCACCATTGACTTGGCCCTTGTTTCAGTACCGCCTTCTTCTCAGGCCCCTAACTAGGTCTTGTCTGTGTTTTCTGATCCTTTCAGGGCCCTCCTTCCCTCAACCTCTAGTCCAGATCCCTTCCTCATGCCTCTGCCACTTCACTAATACCCTCTTTGTGCCTCATGGTAGGCTCTCTCCACGGTTTCATTTTGCAAGCTGTTTTTGTATTGACCTCCCCCAAACACCACTGTAGATACATCACTTCGATTCTAACTAACACACAAAAACAGAGAAGCTAAACATACACATCAGGTCATATGCATCGTGTGATATATGCATACATGGGGTAATGTCTAAGTAGATTAAAGGCATTTATCGTTTCAGTCACATGTCATGTCTGTGGTAAAATTATTTTTAATCCTCCCAGATGTTTTGAAATGTGCAGCAGCGTGTCATCATTATCTGCCATCATTGTTCTATGTGGGGATGCCCTGGAGCCTCTTCCTTCCATCTGGCTGTAATTTAGTGACTGATGATCAATCTCTAACCAACTCCACCTCCTCTTTGCAGCTCTGAGATCAACCCTTTTGCAGTGCATCTATGGGCGACATCCTCTGGATCTCCCCTTGTGCCTTTTGTTCCCCACTTAACATAATGTGGTCCATCCATTTGTCACAAATAAAATGGTTTTTGCGACCCCCGGAGGGGACCCCCGACCCTCGGGGATGAGGTGATGAGGGTCGCTACTAATTTGGTGGGCCTTCACGAGCAGATCCGATCTTAAAAGTAAACTTCAAGAGGTTAAGGGAAGCAGGCTCAAGACAACTTTTGCTGATCAAGAGCGTTTATTTTTGGGGTGAGCTGGTACTTATAGAGGAAGAACCTCAGGGGGTGGTACAAGCATGCCAATCAAGTCTCAACTCAAATATACACCAAATACGGTAAAGACAAAGCTATAATTTTCCATCAGTCATCAGTCGCATTCCACAAATGCTTGTCAGAGTAAGTCAGGTGCAGGAATTAGGGAGGGGTAGGAAGTATTCAAAGGAACACTTTAATCTTTTGTTAACAAAGACAATTGCTCTGTAAGGGTTACTTCCCCCTGGCTAGGCGGGTGGGCTGCCCTGTATAAATTTAACTTTTATGGTTAGCCTTTTCCTTTGTCTCAAGGGCATGTGTGCTCGCAGTCACGTAGGCAGAAGGCCAAGAAATGGTTGACAGACTCCATTTTGTTCAAGGTTCTAGCAGTCCCCAACAGGTTTTAGTATCTTTATGAATGAATGATATTCCATTGAGTGCAAGGACCGCAGTTTTAATGTATTCATCGTTTAATAGACATTTGCATTGTTTTCATTTCTCAGCCTTTATGAATAGAGCAGCAATGAACATGAGCACACATATATGCTTGTTTCCTTTTATATATATGCCCAGCGGTGGGATGATATATCTGTAACAGTAGTATTTGTAGTATTTGTCTAACCCCGTGTGCCAGACATTATGCTAAGTGTTCTATTTCCCTTTGTCTTTATGTCAGTTTCAGACAGTAGGTGCTATGATCATGCAAAAATTGGTCTCAAGAGAGTTTAAAAAATGTAACCTAAGAAAGTTTAACGCTAAAACCTTAGCCATCACAAGACTCTGTGTCTGAGTATGAGAGACAATGCTGACCAGACTCCAAGAGATAATGGACTGCGAAAGATTCAATTAATTATCCTTGGTGGGCAAACATTTATTCAAGAATTGTAAAGATATGATGCGGGAAACACGTGATTAGGTTCTGTGTTACTGAGTAGTTCTGGTAGGCCTATGAGGACTCTGTTTACTGAGTAGTTCTGGTAGGCCTATGGTGAGTCTGTCTTACTGAGTAGTTCTGGTAGGCCTATTATGAGGACTCTGTCTTACTGAGTAGTTCTGGTAGGCCTATGGTGACTCTGTGTTACTGAGTAGTTCTGGTAGGCCTATGATGACTCTGTTTACTGAGTAGTTCTGGTAGGCCTATGGTGAGTCTGTCTTACTGAGTAGTTCTGGTAGGCCTATGGTGACTCTGTCTTACTGAGTAGTTCTGGTAGGCCTATGGCGATTCTGTTTACTGAGTGGTTATAGTATGTGTATGGTGATGTCTCTTGGACTATGGATCTGTTAAGGTACTGGCACCTCCTGAGTGGAAGCAATATCCGTGTCACCCTCAAGAGCTTGTCAGATTCCCTCAGTTTTGGGAGCTACCCTCTCCACAAGTAGCATTGTTTCTTAATGTCTCTAGTTCACATACCTCCTTCAGGTCAGTTCCTGCCTGGAGAAACCCTTCCACAGGTTTATGACCTCTATCCAAGGTCCCCTACCCAAGACATAGGGTGTCACCATGGGCTCCATAGCATCATGCAGTGACTCTCATCTGGCTCACAGGGTCTTTTTTTTTTTTTTTTTTTTTTTTTGGTTTTTCGAGACAGGGTTTCTCTATATTGTTTTGGAGGCTATCGGTCCAGCCCAGCCTCAAACTCACAGAGATCCGCCTGCCTCTGCCTCCCGAGTGCTGGGATTAAAGGCATGCGCCACCACCGCCCAGCGGCTCACAGGGTCTTGTTGACATGTCCCGCCTACCTGTCCCAGATGAGGGAGGCGTGGCTCCTATCTGTAATAAGAGTTTCCCGTCTTAAGTTACATCTGAAACACCTTCAGTTTATCAAGACCTGGGATCTAATAAATGCTCAGTAAATGTATGATGCAGAACACTGATTACTACACCTGTTTGAGCTGCTTATCAAGTCAATCTAAACTCCCAGAAAAATTTAAATTTATTTTTATTGAGTTATAATGCTTTCCAAACTTGTGTCACCATCACCACCCCCACCCCACCCCCACAGTGACTATTTCCAGCACAGATGAAGCAACTTGCTTTACTTATCCAAACATTTTCATTTCACCTTGCTTTCCTTTTCCGTTTTGAATGCACGATGCCTTCTGGTAGAATGTTAAGTGGGACTCTGCCTTACCTACCGTCATCACAAGGGCATCATGCTTCAGCAGAGGGCCATTTCTTCACCAGAGACACACGATATTTCTGCTTAGATACCTACAATGAAAATAATGTTACCAACTTTACCTTTCTTAGACTTCAACCATGGAAGAGGCCGTGTTTTGTAAGTAGCATCTAATTGTATTCTTATAGTACTTGTGAAGTACTATTTTATATTCCAAATTTGCCAGTCAACAAAGAAAACACAGAAAGGTTCAGCTCCCTCACACCCTATTCCACACAACTAGTAAATGGAAGACTGAGACCTGAACCCAAGCAATTACTGTTCAGACATTCAGTTAATGAACAAGCAGATTATACCTATATATAGATTATAGCTATATATCAGGTATGGTTTGGGGACCTAATAGGTAGTCACTGAATGTGTACGTAACGGTTGCAGTGTGTGAGTACTCAATCAAGATAGTCCCCGACTCACTATGAAAGTAAGCGTGTGTCTCAATGCAGTTGAGTCATTTTTAATTAAAAAAAAACACAAAGAGTTGCTTTATCAAGGCATCCATTTTTAGTTTTCAGATTTTACATGCTGTACCAGTTCATCCTCAATTAAAAGAAACAATTGCAAAGTGCCCCGGAAATAGTGCGTTATTGTCTAAGCTGCCAGGTTCTAAGAATCGGCATTCTAAAATATCTGCAAAAATGGAAAACGAGGGGAAGGGGATGACAAAATTCCATGTCAGCTGCCTTTGAAGTGCTGCCAGGTACTATCAATTATATTGTAATTTAAATTGCGGAGCCTTAGGATTTTAGATTTGGATGAGAATTTTGGATTGCCTGTGCCAACTTGCTACCACATGCCAGAAACATTCACTCAGCACTTTAAAACTAAGATCTTTGACAAACACTCCTCTCACATTTGCATAGCGTCAGTAGAGACAGCAGTGGTTTTTGTTGTTGTTGTTTTTAGCAATACCATTTAACAATGAACGTATGGCTAGTATAGTATTAGAATGACTAGCCAATGCAGTCCTGTAGGGTTAACTACCTCTTCCTTCTCTTGCCTGAATTTTAGAAATCTGCTCTATGTAATTATCAGAACTGTGTGTTCACTTAGGTACTATTTTGTGTTGGCTTCTGTTTCTCTCGAGCAGAGGTCACCAAATGCTATCTTCCATGTGGCCTTTCTCCTGTTGCCATAGATAGAGTTTTTCTCAGGCACAGACACACTTGCTCTCTTGTGTAGTGTTTGGTTGTTTTGCTTTTTAGTTTTTGATTTTGCTGCTATTTATTTGTGGCACTGGGCAGTGGAAGCCATGATCATGTGAGTGATGAACAAGTATTTTAACACCAAGTGATTATTTTGAGCACATTCTGTCAACAAAGTTTGTTTTGAATCAGAGGGCAGAGCTTGCTAGCCACTGGCTGGCCAAAATTAGCCATAGAGGTTTTGGAGGACCGAGGACAGACAGACAGGAAGTAGCAAGGCGGGGCTTAGAGAGGATCTCAGCCTTTTGGGTGGAGGAAAGAAATAGATAGGAGGCCATTTCTCCGATCACTGGGGTTCTTACCCCAATATCTGACTCCCAGTCTTTTTATTGATAAAGAGTAATTAGTTAAACACATCACAAGTGCATCATATTACCTGTGGCTCTTCGTCTAATCCGAGAAGGTTACATGAGGCGGCGACGACAGAGGCAGTCGTGTCAGTCCAGCCTGGCCTCAAGATCCACCTGCCTCTGCCTCCCGAGTGCTGGGATTAAAGGCATGCGCCATCACCGCCCGGCCTAGAGGCAGTAGTGTCAAGGAAGGCTGAATAATCATTGCTATCTGGCATCTTGAAAAAAAAATGTCTTGTGGTCCGTGCACTGAAACATTTGTAGTCCGTGTGTTTGCCTCTTACCTCATTTATTTCTCAATACATTCATCGTGCGTCCTAATTAGGGTTACTGTTGCTGTGACGAGGTGCCCTGACTAAAGCAACCTCCAGAGTAAAGGTTTATACAAGGCCTGTGCTCCGCAATCACTGTTCATCACCGAAGGCAGTCAGGGCAGGTACTCAAGCGGGACAGGAGCCCGGAGGCAGGAGCTGGTGCAGAGGCCACAGAGGAGAGCTGCGCACTGACTTGCTCTACATGACTTGCCCTTTCCTATAGAACGCGATCACTGGCCCAGGGATGGCGCCGCCACAATGAGCTAGGTCCTCTCGTACCAATCACGGATTAAGAAAATGCCCTACAGGCTTGCCTTACAGCCCAATCTTATGAAGGCATTTTCTTAATTGAGGCTCACCCCCCAGGTAACTCTAGCTTGTGTCAAGTTGACATAAAACTAGCCAGCACGGCTTGTCAACTTGACACCAGAGTACATCACTCTTAAGACAACAGCCGTTTCCTTTCTTGTTCTGCCCCCAAGATCACACAGTAATAAAGACATCACAGTATAAAACATCTTACAAACTTGAAAAGTTCCACGGCCTCACAAATTCAAACGCTTTAAAAGTTATACCGTAAAAATATCCATTCTCTTTTAAGATACAAAGTCCCCTTAAAACTCCAAAATCCATTTTTAAGGTCATTATTCAACTGTGGACTCCTATAAAATCAAAAGTAAATGCTCTCTTATTCCAAGTGGAAAGAACCAGGGGACAGTAACAATGTAATCAAACCAAAACTCCAACAGCATAAATAATTCAGTGTCCAAGTCTGGGACCCAGTCACAACTGTCAGGGCTTCTCCAAGGAACTTGGGTCATTTCTCCGGCTGTGCCCTCTGCAGCACACACTTTCTTCTAAGCTCGGGCTAGCTCTACTCCACCACGGCTGCCGTTCTTGGTGATCTTCCCATGGTACTGCTGTCTCCAAAACACTGGGGTCTTCTGTGGAGCTGGGGTGCACTTTTACCAATGGCTTCTCCTGTGCTCACTTCAGGATGCCAAGCCTTTAACCCCTTTAAGCACTGGCCTTTAATTGCTACTCTGGACTGCACCTTCAACAATGGCCTCTGGTGGCCTCTCACAGTGCCAAGTCTCAGCTTCTCCGGCTGTGGTGGCAATAGCCGGCAGAATTTGCTGAAAAGGCAGAGGCAGGAGGATCACACCCTTCCACGCCTTCAAAACCAGCATCACCTAGGTGACTCTTACACTACCAAGTTCAGATGCCAGGAAGAAGTCCAGCCTTGACCACCTCTGGTGCAGAGTACCTGCGTGCTGAAACTGAGGAGGAAACCCTCCCCAGATTTCACCTCGGTGACGATGGTCTGTTCTTAATCGCGGCTAATCTCTTAGCTTCAGCTAACCAGCAGCAATTGTCCCAGTGACACACGGGTTTCGCTTTAGTAGCTCTGGTTTCTTGTTAGTCACAGTTGACTCTTCTACTTCTGCTGACCCACAACCACAGGGTCTTCATTCAGAGTAACAAATGACCCCAGTAGAGTCTTCGCACTTTCCTATGAAACTTCACAACCCAATGTGGTTGTCTGCACTGCTCTCAGCATTCATTATCTTCTAATCTCCTATAGAACCAATCTCACTGCGCCTTGAACGCTCAGTGGCTTTTCTAGCCCAAAGTTCCAAAGTCCTCCCACAATCCTTCCCAGCAAGCAACGTAGTGAGGTCTTTCACAGCGGTCTCCCACTCCTGGTGCCAATTTCTGTCCTGGTTGGGGTTACCATTGCTGTGATGAAACACCATGACTTCGGGACGGAAAGGTTTTGTTTTTTTTTTTGTTTTTTTGGTTTTTTTTTTTGGATTAAGCTTCATCGTCATTGCTGCTCATCACCAAAGGAAGTCAGGACAGGAACTCAAACAGGGCAGAGCACCTGGAGGCAGGAGCTGATGCAGAGGCCATGGAGGGTGCTGCTTCCTGATTTACTTCACATGGCTTTGCTCAGCCTGCTTCGACTGCCCAGGAGTGTCCCCACTCACAATGGCTGTGATCTCCAGATAAATCACTAGTTAATAAAATGCACTATATATATATATATATATATATATATATGTCTATAGCCTTATCCTATGGAAATACACATTGTCAAATGGGGTTACACCCCTCTCTGATGACTCTAGCTTATATCAAGGTGACATAGAACGTGGCACAGAATTATTGGCACGATTATGGTAGCCTGTGTGGCATGAGTTCAACGAGTGCACGCAAGGCTTCTCATAACATTTAGTAATTGTTCCCTTCCTCCACCCCTGCCCTCCCACACACATACATACATTTTAGTTTCTGAACCTGATTAAGAAAAATAAGGGCTTTTTGTTTCTTCCTGCAGAAAGTCAGATGATTACATTCTCCCCTGGAACATAGGTGCCTTCCTTGTATCGTAATGGGCTTCTGAAAAAATACACAGGAATATAGCGATGACTATTGAAGATGATAACTAGAACTTTTGTCTAACTTAGTGAATGAAACCATTGTGTGTTCACTCCTTAACTGATTCCTTCTTCAGGGAGTAAGTTTTATCCCAGGTACTGTGTTCATGTACCCCTAAGTTAAGGTGACACGATGGACATGTGTCAGCAATGTGTCTGAAACTGACACAGTAAGAAAATTTGGGAAATAGGAGGCAGCCATCTATTACGTAACTGGGATCATTCTTTGGAGTACAAGAAACTTCATTAACAACAGGAATGACAGAGAGTCAGATGCTCCTGTTATGAAACTGGTGCCCTCTAAGACTTAAAGTCACACTGCTTGGGAAAGTTGGGACACAGTAAGTGGATAGTTGGTTGTGTGTGCTACTTTCTCAGGGGGAAAATGTGATAAAGCATTCTGACTACCCTTTAAATGAGGCCCAGAACATCCTATTCAACTCTCTAATAAATAGTTCAAGGCAGCACTGATTATAGCATATGAATGTCAAATCATCCGTCTATTAGCCAAAACATTTGAAAGGCTATCTTATAGATTTGTTTATTGCACCATAAAGGGCTATTTTAGGATGATAACCAAATCACAGTCCTTTAGTGGAAGAGCTGGTATTGAACACCATGGAGCCCATGCCCCTGAGGACACAGGCACCAACGCTGATTCCTGAGACAGTGCTCAAATGGAGTTGTCAGAGCAAGCTTAAACCACCCACTGCTTCCTATCTGTCTTTCCCATCTTTGTAGTCTAGAAGTTTGGGGAAGGCGCCTCCTCTCCTGCTAGTCCTAGGATGCTGTCTGCTGGAATGCAGGCTCACCTATGAACAGGGTGGACCCCCTGTGTGGTGATTCTATGCATGAACAACACTGTTTCCCAACATCTTCATGATAATGGAATGGCACAGAATGATCATATGTGTTAGCACATGTAAGAGACAGAATAATGAGACTACCATACGTGGTGCTCCTGATAGCTGTGTGCCTGCCCAATCCATGGTGTGGGTGTGTGTGTGTGTGTGTGTGTGTGTGTGTGTGTATGGTGTGTATGTGTGTGTGTTGTACATTTGCAAGAGTGTGTATGCAGACTTTAATTTGGGCTGATAATCAGAAGCTTGCTGTGGGTTCCCCTTAGACTCAGATCCTCTATTTTTCTCCTGTCTTCACGTACAGATCCCATCCAACAGTTTTTCCTTCTGTGGAACTAATCAAAGGACATCCTTACCTTCTTGTGCAGCTCGCAGTGGGCAGTAATTGAGCTGTAGTGTTTCTGTGGCATCTCTTCAGAGATCAGTTAACTAGTTTTGGAGCCACGCCTATGCTTAAAGATGGCTGCTGACTGAAAGGCCTCTTCTCCCTGTTACCAAAGCCAAGGAAGGCCTGATTACTCTGTAGCTCTTTTTTTTTTTTTTTCATTTTTTTGAGACAGGGTTTCTCTGTATTGTTTTGGAGACTGTCATGGAACTAGCTCTTGTTGACCAGACTGGACTCGAACTCACAGAGATCTGCCTACCTCTGCCTCCCAAGTGCTGGGACTAAAGGTGTGCACCACCAATGCCCAGCTAACTTTGTAGACTCCTTGTGTTGGGAATTTATCCTGAATTTATTCTAGAATACTGAGCACCATGTTTCTGTGGGAAGTTGGTGGATATTTGGGGGAAAAATACAAACAAGAGCAGGAAATAATAAAGTACTCTCCAGTGTTTCTCCCATCTAGGTACTAACAGGCCCCACCCTGCTTAGCTTCCGAGATCAGACAAGATTGGGCGTGTTCAGGGTGGTATGGCTGTAGACTCTCCAGCATTTCTCAACACTTAATTCCATTTTAATTCAGCTGGGGCCATTAAAACACCCTAGTCTACTACGGCTCAAATTGTCAGGTCTTGCATCTGTTTCTAACTTGATCCTTGGCCATGACCCTGCACTTTTCTAGATGCTGGCTGTCTGAGGAAATTTCACGAAACAACTTGGGGGCTTTTGCCAAAATCGTGCTTGCATTTCCGGACTGCCGTGCCAGTGTGGCCCTCTGAGAGCCCACTTCTCTTCATGAGGACTCAGCCGTTAGTTTGTGGTGGTTCCTATCCAGCTGTTTTTGCTTCACTGTTTTGAATAAGCGTGAGAGCCTCACAATGCATTTAGAGAACAGGAAATGGCATATAAGCGGTAAGCGTGCATTCATATTTTCATGTGTGAAATCGGCATTTAGTAGGAGGTAGATAATTGCCTGTGGTGACCAGGAATGCTTTTGACGAACTCGGTGGCATTCTTGAGGGGAAAATACTATGTAGCTAGCAAAGGGAGGGAAATTCCATTAAAGACAAGGCTTTTCTCTCAAATTCAAAAATGCTTTCTGGAAAGAAAAAAAAAAACCTCAGTCTTATTGTAGACTACTGCATTCAGTGACTTCTCTTGACAGATGAGTCGGATTTTTCCTATAGTTTAAGGCACGTAACATGAGTTTTCTGTGTGTTTCTTTTCACGAGGACTAGATGGGATAAATTCATTGAATAAGCCAAGAAAATACACATGCAGCTGACATTGTAGTTTTAAGCTTTCTGGTTTCTAGCCCTTATTTTTAGAGGTCTTAATTCACCATTCCATCAGAAGAAGTACTAGCAATAAGTTATATTGTAATATCTGGTTCCTAGTTTTGAAGCAAATATGTGATCCTCACTACTAGGTTCAGTTGTGTTTCTTTTTTTAATTAAAAATTTTTTTCATTTTGCATAGCAACCTCAATTCCTCCTCCTTCCCCTTCTCACCCCTGCTCCTCCTCCTAGCACCCCTTCCCGCTCCCATCCACTCCTCAAAGGGAGTAAGGCCTTCCTTGGGGGAGCCCACAAAGTCTGGCATATCAAGTCAAGACAGGACCCTTCCCCCTGTATCAAGGCTGAGTAAGGTATCCCACCGTAGGGAATGGACTCCAAAACAGCTAATTCATGCCCCTGGGATAGGTCCTGGTGTCTCTGCCAGCCTCCCACCCCCAACAGATCAAACCACATATCATTAGTGTTTCTCAGATGATGACACGATTAATTCTGAGAAACCATGCCCACTGGCTCACTAGTCGATGAGCCCATGGATCCTGTGACATTTTTATTTCATAGATGTGCTGATTATTAGTAAATTATTCTGAATGTATTCTTCTACTGTCCTTTCTCTGAAGTTGAAATCTTTCTTTGCCTTTCTTTCTCCGGCTTCTCTTTTCCCTGTTATCCTTATGCACACCCCACCACATTTTCACATAAAGTCTGACTAGCTATGACAGAAAGTTGTGATCGACAGTCCCTGTCTTGGTGACTAATGCCTGAGGGGACCAACTGATTAAGGGAATGGTGTTCATTTGGACTCACAGTTTAGGAGGATCTGCTGTCATACACAAGGAATCTTTTGTCTCCGTAAATCTAAAGAGGTGATGAACCTTACAGATTAAAAACATCAGTTGAAATGAATGAAAGATTCAAGGAAAAGGGGGAAGAGCCTTTGCCAGCATAGGAGGACTGAATACGCTCGAGTATTGGGTAGCTGGAGTAATAAAGGTCTGGCAAATTTTTCCATTAGTTATAGGACATGGGGATGGTTCTTTCAGAATGTTTTGAGTATTCTGTTTTCTTTGTCCTTTTTTTTTTCCCTTGGCATGGTCTTGTTACATAGCCCAAGCTGGCCTCAAATTCACAATCCTCCTGCCATGACTCCCAAGTGCTAGGAACATAGGCAAAAAGAAAAAAAAATGGAATGTCTCCCTTTCATGCTTTAATAAATGCTGTCCTCATATGGCACAGAGATCGGGAACCAATTCATCATTGGAAACAGTAAAGTGTCACCTTGTGCCTGCTTGGTTTCTGTCCTTACAGAAAGAGGAGGAGGAGTGATAAGGAAAGGGATGGGCACATTGTTAACAAGGAAGAGACTCTACTTTCACTTGAGTGGATAACAGGATCTGAATTAAGGCCCAAGAATCTATTTGCCTTTTTATTCCCAAGAGGTCCCGTCTACTTTAGTTGGATTGGCTGTTTGTCTGCCAGTACGCTCTGGTACATCGTGGTCAGGAATGTGTGGTAAGCAAACCCATCCATCTCATGACTGGTGGCAAGTTGGGGAAAAGGAAGGCTCCGATGTTCCTATCTCGCTGAGAGCATGTCCCATCAGGCCCCACCTAGTATAGATTCTACCTTTTCCCAGTCAGCACCATAGTCTTGGGTCTCTGTCTTTACTGCATGGTCCTTTTATCACCGTTACAAATGTGCACCATAGTGGTAGAAAAATGCCATTATATTGAGAGGAAAATACAAAGTAATGATCCTTTTCCTTGAAGAAAGAGTACTCATCCATTTGCAAAGATCCATAGACCGCCACTCTATTTTTAGTGGCGCACAGCTGCACCCCGTGTTGTGAAGCAGGCCTGGGGATATGCACAGCCTCGGATAAGCTTGAGGACCCACCGTTCCTGTTGCAGGTCCCAGTTGCAGGTCCCAGTTGCCATCTTGCAAGTGAGTGCCACTCTGGTGGCTCCCTCCATTTCTTCAAAAACAAAATTATTCCTTTAGAAATCCCTGTGAATATTGCAGTATTCTGAGCCAGATAACCAGGGATCCAAAAAAATCTTGTCATGCCAATTAGTATCCTTAAAGTAGAATGGACAGGCTGGCATTGGAAGTGTAGAAAGAGTGAAAGTTACAGAGATGCATTTTTCTGGAGATCTCGTCAGGCCGCTTTTAGCTCTTTCTTGAAGGGTGCCCCTATTTCCCTCAGAGGAAGAGGGTGGCATTAATCTGGGACAGCTACCTCAAGAGGTTTTTTGCCTTTTTAGATGCTGCCTTTGAAAAGTTGCTTTGATGGCTATATGTCTGGGTTTCTGAGATTTAGATTTTTTTTAATCTTTCAGCACCGCGTGTAACCACCTTTAGAGTAAAAGGGTTGGTGCTGGGAAGGGGGACACAGCAGACTGATGACAAGTCAGAGGAAACAAACGCCATCTTAGGATTTTAAAGCAGCTGTAACTCCCTCAAAAGGCACTCAAAATTTCATGCCTTAGAACCATAGAAATAATCAACGACATCGAAATGTAGATGTAAATAAATATCTATCTACAACACTGAGACACAAATACACAGAGACAGACAGAGAGACAGAGAGAGAGAGAGACAGAGAGAGAGACAGAGAGAGAAAGAGAGGAGAGCTCCATTTGGACATCTATATAATTAATGCAAATAGATAAGGGAATGTTATGAAGAGCACCATCTTTAAGTGGTGTATCTAACAGGTTAACTCTGAGACGGATCGTAAATGAGCTTTTTTCATTTTTCCTGGGAGACGTGAGCATGGACGTTGTCCCTGTGTGGTTGTGAGTAAATGGCTTTGTACAATGCCGACATCCCTACTGCTACACTTAGAGGCCATGACCAAGTCACCTCAGAGACAGAGTGTTTAATAATGGCAGAGAAATCCACCCCCTCTGTCTTCGCGGGGGCTTTTATTTATTTTGCAATATGCTTTTCCAACCTGACCCATGAGAGGATTCACTTTGCAGAACTACAGCTGTGTCCCTGCTCGGCACAGGCTCCGCCAGCCAGGTGCTTCAGATAGCAAGTTTCTGTCTATGAGCCTGGACCAGCTGTGCTGGGATTGATTCCTTCCACACAGGAAGCAACAATGAAAGCCAGAACTAGGTCAGAAAACTGCCTCCCTCATCAGCTCACGCCAGCTCCGGCTTGTGTCCTCATTTCCTTCATTGCTGACGACGCCTGTCCCTTTGTCCTCTGTGGCCCTAGTCATGTGGCTTCAGTCACCCTGGTCATGTAGAAGTTTGTAAGCATCCCCTTGTGGTGTAACTCCACACTCCGCTTTGGGATGGTTCTTGGACCCAGACTGACATACAGAGCAGCGATCCTTGGCCAAGGAATGAGGTAGTCAGTGTCTGCTCTCATCTCACTGTTTTAGTATCTTTGGTCTAATTTCTCCAACATCCCTGTGATGGGAACTCCTGCCCCATGTCCTCAACCATTTCACTTCCGGGCTGATTGGTTTATTATTGTCCAGCTTTGCTGGATTTGCGCACTTTTCTGGCCAATTGTGTACATGTGAGACTCCACTACCCCAGCCCTGCCTGCACAGCTAGACAGACACTGGGCCAGCTTGGATCTCAGTGATCCACAGTGATGCAAGGTGAAACTGGCCTTCTGTCCCTAGTACTAGAATTCCCTTTCCTCTGATGAGTTTCCCTGCGTCTCATAGGACTTGGCTCAAGTCCATTCTCCATGGGGTCTCTCCTCTTGCCCCTGAGGCTGGCTATGTGCCCTTTCTCTATACTTCAGAAGGACTGTCACATATTGCAAATATGCACTGCTGTGTGTTACAAATGTCCAAACTTGTATCTACTAGTCTATGGGGGCTCCCATGACTAACAAAACGCCTAGTACCACATGAAAGCTTGCAGTTTTTTTTAATTGAATGAATGAACCTCAGACTTACGTTTCTTCATCCTATATATGTAGTGACGAATCCCTTGCCCTGTCTCTGTATAGTAACCTGCAAGGGCCATCCACCTCTGCCACTAATGTTCACTGATGGGTTACTTAAGCTATTACATCTGACTGCCAACTTCGACCTGATGTTTGTGTTGCCTGTTAATTCTAGCTAGTCGTGGATGGCCTTCAAGAAAATCCACTAATGTTTACTGTTTTTGACAATGGCTGGAACCCGGGGACAGATGCATGGCATTTTCTTTTGCTTCCAGACAGGAAATAATGTGATTCTCAAACTCTGAACGCCGGAGGGAAATGCCTAGTGCATCAGCCTTCCTTCTTGATAGAAAAGTAGAAAGGATTGGGTGAGTTGCCTTTAATGATGATTAATGAGTTGGTGAAATATCTTATGGCGAAGGGTTTCACCATTGTTTCAAAATGAGCGGAGGATGGTGTCGGCTACGATCCAAGCTCTGTCTGGATGGAAAGCTGTTCTGAACCTGGTGAGTCAGAGGCAATGACCCGTCGTTATGTCACAGTCTGAGGCTGTCTGCTGTGATGTTCTTTCCCTTGACACATCAAAATTTATTATTCAGAGTGATTTAAAGTTGGCAAGCGATACATTCCTGCTTTTAGAGACAGAAGACATACTCAAACATTTCCCCCCAATAACCCTACATCCTCGTAGGATTCCTGTAGGGATATCATCATCAAAGATCCCCTTTGTGAACAGTATTCTGTTTTGCCCAAAATCTCTGGGAAGTTGAGATCAGATGAAGGGCGTGAGAGAAGGAGCTGTGGGCCTCAATTTTTCTTTCTTTCAATTTTTCTTTTTTTATTTAATTTTTTAAACTTTATGTACCAATCCCAGTTCCCCCTCCTTCCCATTCTCCTGCCCTCCCACCCCACCCCTTCCCTCACTTTATCCACTCCTCAAAGAGTGCCAAAGCTTCCCTTGAGGAGCCAACAAAGTCTGGCGTAGCAAGTTGAGGCAGGATCTAGCATTTCGCTCCATATCAAGGCTGAGCAAGGTATCCCACCATAGGGAATGGGTTCCAAAAAGCCAGTTCATGTACCCAGGATAAGTCCTGGTCTCACCACCACCTCCCTGCAACAGATCAAGGCATATAACTGTCACCCACATTCAGACAGCCTAGTTCAGCCATCCCATGCAGGTTTCCCAGCTGTCTCTGTGGTTTTCCCGATCATGATCTTAGCCCCCACCCCTTGCTCATATTATCTCTCCTCCTTCTCTTCAAATGAACTCCAGGAGTTCGGCCCAGTGCTTAGCTGTGGGTCACTGCATTTGCTTCCATCAGTTACTGGATATAGGTTCTATGATGACAATTAGGATAGTCTCTAATCTGATTATAGGGGGAAGGTCCACTGAGGTACCTCTCCGCTATTGCTAAGAGTATCAGCTGGGGTCATCCTTGTAGATTCCTGGTAATTTTCCTAGCATCGTAATGGCTCCCTCTATCAAGATCTCTCTTTCATTGCTCTCTCCTCCATTCCTCCCCCATCCTTCATGCTCCCATCCCCCAACCTGTCCCATCCATCCCACCTCCCAGTTTACCTAGGAGACCTTAACTATTTCCCCATCCTGGGGCCCTCCACCTTGTGTCCCGATTAGGGTTCTCCATTTTACATAGTTTCTCTGGGATTGTGGATTGTATCCTGGATATCCTTTGCTTTATGTCTAAAATCCACCTAAGAGTGAATACATACTGTTTGTTTCTGGGTTTGGGTTACCTCACTCAGGATGGTGGTTTTTTTTCTAGTGCCATCCATTCCCTCAAAAGAACAATACTCAACTTCATATGGAAAAACAAAAAACCTAGAATAGCCAAAACAGTCCTGTTACAGTAAAGGAACTTCTTGAGCTAAAAACAGCTTAATATTGGCATAAAAACAGACATGTGAAAAAGTAGAATAGAATTGAAGACCCTGATATTAATTCACATACTTGATATTAATTCACAAACACCTGATTTTTGACAAAGAGGTCAAAATTGTACAATGGAAAAAGGAAAGCATCTTTAACAAATGGTGCTGGCATAACTGGATGCTGGTGTGTAAAAGACTGCAGATAGATTCATATCTATCCCCATGCTCAAAACTTAAGTCTCAATGAATCTAAGACCTCAACATAAATCCAGCTAGGCTGAAACTGATAGAAAATAAAGTGGAAAGTAGTCTTGAACTCACAGGAGACCACTTCCTAAATATAATACCAGTAGCACAGCCACTGAGATCAACAATTAATAAATGAGACCTGAAACTGAGAAGCTTTTATAAGGCAAAGGACATGGTCAATAAGACAAATTCGTAGCCCACAGAATGGGAAGAGATATTCGCTAACCCCACATCTGACAGAGGGCTGATCTCCAAAATATATAAAGAACTCAAAATACTGGACACCAAAATACCAAATTATCCAATTTAAAAATGGGTACAGATCTCAACAGAGAATTCTCAACAGAAGAAACTCAAATGGCTAAAAGACATGTAAGTAATTGCTCAACATCCTTAGTCATCACGGAAATGCAAATCAAAGTGACATCTTACACCTATCAGAATGGCTAAGATCAAAAACACTGATGACAGCTTATGCTAGAGAGGATGTGGAGTAAGGGGAACACTCATCCATTGCTGGTGGAAGTACAAAATTGTACAGCTACTTTGGAAACCAGTATGGTGGTTTCTCAAAAATTGAGGATCAATCTACTTCAAGACCCAGCAATACCACTCTTGGGCATATACCTAAAGAGTGCACAATTATACCACGAGGACATTTGTTCAACTATGTTCATAGCAGCATTATTTGAAATAGCCAGAACCTGGAAACAGCCTAGATGATGCTCAACCAAAGAATGGATTTAAAAAATGTGGAACATTTGCACAATAGAATACTACTCAGTGGTTAAACAAAAACAATGGCATATTGAAATTTGCAGGCCTCGGTTTTTCTATATGCGGAGTAGTTGCTGACCAAGTTGTAGCGTTTCCCTAACTCTTTCGGCCTCAGTCTGTTCAGTCAATAGCCTCAGCTACCTCCGTAAAGATGGAAGAGCAGATCATCATTTCTAACCACTCTACGCATCTGGACACTTAGAACCACATAGTGATAAGGAAGCGAGCCTGGGGAGGAGAGTCGTTTTTTCAGGTGTTACTGCCAGACCATCATTTCTGTCCTACATTCTGAGTGTATTATAATAAACATGCTTTGCTGGGTCTCGCTTTCTTCCTGCCCCTCTCCTCTGCTTCCTTATGCAGTCAGGGTCTACAGAAGATCCTTCCTCTCCCACCCACTGCACATATAGCTTCCTTTGGCTACATTCAAATTAACAGTCAGCTTTATCCCCTTACCCCCAGAATCCCTGCTCCTTGGATAGATGGAGAGAAGGAGCCTGGAATCTCGCCATGCCAGTAACTAGAGCTGGTAGCTTCCTTCTGTACCAGCTACCCACTTAGGCTGCTACCCAAGCCACACGCCTCTCACTTCCCATGTTGCCATAAGAGGAAAGGGGACAGGGAAATAGTTTTCAATAAAATATATTGGTGTGAACCTGAAATGCAAAAATAGAGGAGGAAAGGAGACAGCCAGACTCCGGGATGAGTCCTCTGCATGACCGTACTCTTTGAATTCAGAAGAGAAAGATCCAGTGGAAACAGTAGGCAATTACTCTACTGTTTTCTGATCTTGTCTCTTGTCAAGAGAAATATTCAGACCTGACTGCCCTGAACACTGATCTTGATTTTACCTGTCTATCATTATGCTACCAACACTGCAGATTTATGGCTGCCAGGGATGTCTAGTTGTTTCAAACCAAGAGTAAGCTGTGGACCAAGATTCTGTAAAGCCAAGAGGGATACACAATTCCCTCTTCCATATTGCTTTTCTGTCATGGGCTGGATTAGATGCAGAATCCTGCTGTCTGTCTCCATAAGACAAATCTTCCAATTCCAGCCTTCCCATCAGGCTGATGCCTTTGATGGCCTGTAACGATTTAATTGAACACTGTAGTGTACCTAGTGGCACCTTGTTGCTCTTTTTAACGCTTGCAAACATAAATATCTGGGCAACTTGTCCTTAATTTCATCAGTGTTTTTTCAAACAATGGGCAGACTTTTAAAAGTCTCTTATTTAATAGCATTATAATTAGTCTTCATTATCTTTCAGTCATGATAAACACTCATCTTCAAAATAGTGGTTGGTTTAAAGGGACTTTTTAAATTAAGTGACAAGTGTAATTTCAGTACTGTTTCTTTTTTTTTAATTCATCCAGCCCCCTCTGCTGTTAAAAGGTTGTGTTTTGTGGGTGATTTCCCCCTCCCTATGGCTTTTTTTAAATTTTCAAAGAGAAATAAGTAAAATCAGTCATTGTATCAAATAAAGAAAAAGTGCATATGTCAAGTAATTTTACCACTGTACATATTTATATGTAGGATGGTGTCATATTTCATACAATCCTACCAAAAGCACAGATTTCATCATGCTGTTACCAAATTAAAACACACACTTTTATTATGATTATGATGCACACTTTCATTGGAAGATGTACTCTACACAGAAAATAGACATGTTTTTTTAAAAGACTGCTCCCCATACCCTGGTAGGGGATTGAACTCAAGTTCTCACATGTGTCAGGCAAGTGCTATATGTAAACAGAGTTTCTCTGTGTCTTGGCACCTTCTCCCAAATAAGCACATGGAAGCTTCTCATTAATCATAAATGCTTGGCCAACAGCTCAGGCTTGTTACTAGCTAACTCTTACAACTTAAATTAACCCATTTATATTAATTTGCATGCTGCCACATGGCGTTACCTCTCTTTCATCTTGCTCCTACTGTTTCCTCTCCCTGTCTGGTCAGTGACTCCTCTGATTCTACCCTTCTTCTTCCCAGTGTCCTTGGTCTGCTTTATCCCGCCTAACTTCATCCTGCCCAGCTACTGGCCAGTCAGCTTCTTTATTAAACCAGTCACTACAGCATATGGTCACACAGTGTAAAGGACTATTCTACAACTGTACCTCCGACCTACACCTCCAGCCCCCTCAGTACATTTTCCAGTACACATTGGAAGCCCTGGGTTTTCATATTGCAGAGAACAGTGGGACTGTCTCCCAGTGGTAACATTGTGCTACTGTCATTTCAACAGCATCAAAAAGAAGACGTTATTCTGGCCCTATCCCTAAATGAAGAGCTAAAAGCAATTAGTGGATGCTGGGGCAGAGGGGATCAGTGCACTCCAGGGATGAGCCTGCTGATACATTCATTACTCAACCCCAAGATCCAGAGGAGCGTTACTTAGGGAGCATTGAGGTACAATCATGGGCATTAGGAGGGTGTGGCCCTTCCCATCTTCCCATTGTTCTGACTTGGGAATGAAGGACTGCCTTTAGTCCTCCTGTCTTTCCAACCCCATTTTATTCCAGGCAGGGATAAAGAATACATCACGTTCTCCTTACGTTCAACTCACTCCCATTTGTAAGATATAAGCTCTCCCTAGGAATAACATCCCAAGAATATGGAAGACTGGTCGCTCTTCCCCCAGGTTACTGACACCAAGGTTTCACCTCCAGAAAGGACACTAAGAAAACTGATCACACACACACACACACACACACACACACACACACACACACACACACACACCATCAGAGACTACTTCTGGGAAAAGCAAGCTTCTGCGCCCTGCCCCCAGCACCAGGTACGGGGCAGTGGTACAGAGGAGATAGATGCTGCCCAAGAAAGGAGATGGGACTCAGGGATAAACTCCACAGCTCTGCCAGAGGGAACTCACTTTATTTAGAGCATGGAAAACTCCATGCCCAAGGACGTTGTCAAAAGTGGTGAACATCCTGGTTGGGAGCAATTAAGGAGCCACTCAAGAACTTTTGGTGTAAGCAGCAGAAAACAAAACAGCAGGTCAGCCAGGGAGAGAGCAATGGAAAAGGGGAACAAGAATGCTCCTAGAATCTCTATATATAAAACCCTGGCGGTGTAGATGCTGCTGGTGGTGCTAGGCTGTACTCACAGAGGCAAACCAGAACACCGTGTGAGCAAACTTGAAAGCCTGTCTAAACCACACACGTGTCAGTCAGCTTAGCAGGATGCTCCCTGGTGTTAAGAGATTTATCACCAAAATCTAAAGCATTGGCTACTCCTAGCTGGAGGCAGCTTCTAGGAAAGAAAATGAAGATGCAAACTCATGCCTGCCTGAAAGATTGCAAACTAAACATGCATAGGACTGAGCCTTCTCAGGGGTGATGGGAGGGGGGGATGAAAATTCAGCGTAGTAGTGAAAAGGGGGAAATCCAAGCTAAGTACTCCACAACAAGAGGTGGAGGAGAACACGAAACTATTTAAACTGTGATAATGGTCAGGAAGCCATGTATAGCTCAAACTACAGTGCATGCCCAGTGTGCTGACCAACGATAAATTTCTAGATAGCCAAACTACAGGATAGGCACAAGCTGGGTGTCATGGAGCACAGCAGTAATCCTAGCACTTGGCCAGCAGAGACAAGCAGATCATGAGTTTCAAAACAGCTTGTACTATGTATCAAAACACTGGATCCAAAAAAAAAAAAAAAAAGGTAACCCTATGAGCAGTAGGTTATCTCCTAGGGCTAGGGGGATGGGCTTCTAGCCACTGAACCCACAAACTACAAAGATGACACTACTGAGCTAGTTGAATAGAGAAACGTGGAATGGATTTGCTCCAGTGTATTATGCAAAAAGAAAAAAAAAAAGCCAGGCTTTCAACAAAACTTAAAGACATGCAAAGAGCTATGCCATTACAAAGTGTCAGAGACTGAGTGGCTTAAAGGACAGAAATTGTTTCCTTAAAATTCTGGATAGCAGGGCTGAAGAGACGGTCCAGCTCTTAAAGGCTAGGCTCACAAGGAGAATGTCAAAATTCCGGATACTATCATCCCAAGACCAAAATACCCGCAGAACTTAGGAAGCCTTTATGGTTTAACCTTCTTCACCTCCCTCAAGCATCCTCATGTGGCCCCTCCCTCTTGTGTCTTACTGGGCTAGAGACCAAGTCAAACTGCCTGGCGTTTACTTAGTTACCTCCTTAAAGGTCCTGTCTACAGATACAGTTGCGTTCTGAGGTACTGAAAATAAGTACTTCTGCACATAAGTTTTGGCCTGACACAGCTCCACCAGCACCAGACCCCACAGGCAGAATAAATACCCGAAGGCAGGAAATGCCTTCTTTTTAAAGACAGAATCTCATGTAGCCCAGGCTTGCCTCTAACTTCCTTCTGTAGCCCAGGCTTATTTAGAAGTCTTGATCCTCCTGCCTCAGTCTCCCGAATGCAGGGGTTACAGGCGGATGTAAACATGTTCATCTTAGGATGTTCCTTTTGGAAGAGCCTAAATGGCTGTCCTAGCAGACCAAGTCATCAAAGCAGTTACTATAAACATTTTCGACAGACTCAATGGAGAAATTTTCTGAAGAATAAGACGTATGAAGGCAATGTCATTTTAAACAAAAAGCAAACAAAGAAAGACACACTTTTTTTTGAGCACATGACCAAACAGACAAATAAGATTCAAACAGGAAGTTTGAGCTCCCAAAAGACAGAGAACTTCAAAAAAAATCTGCAGGGATTATATAGTCATTTAATAATAAAAAGATGAGGAAAAACCGAAGTGTTTAGAGAAATGGGGGACGTCATTCGTCATACCTGGAAACACATAGAGAGTTACCAGGGAGACAGGACAAGGAAGGAGAAAAGTGTTTAAGGGCATAGTGAGAACCTCTTAAGTTTCATGACCTACATACATATCTAAGGAGTCCAGTTAGCCCCACATAAGAAATAGGGAGAAATCCACCACTGGGCATGTTGTCAGAATGCTCAGAGACAAAGAGAAAACACCAACGGGAAGATGACTCATCCCTTCAGAGTGAACTCGAGAATATTAACAGCTGACCTTTTCTTAGCAACCAGGGGAGGCCACATGTGGGTGACCATAGCCACAGTGCCGAAAGTGGGAGACGTCAGGCAAGAATCTAGACAACTAACCGTGCCTGTGAAGAGTAAAGGCCAAAGCGGGAACATCCCCAGACTCTAAAAAGCTGTCTGCTGACCTGACTCATGGAAATCTTGAGTCACGTAACTTTGGCATGTGCCTCACCCCTTCTGACATTGGAAGCCATAGTAGAATTGAGCCTAGTCAGTACCCAAATGGGAGAAGTAAACGCAAGAAGGTTTTCATGCTCAGAATCACAGCTCCGATCTGCACTGAGGGGGGGGGTACACTAAGGGATGCTAACAAAGGCATGTGGATAAATTTCTTAAAGGCAGTATAGTTGAAACTGCTGAGAAGTTGCATGTCTTCTCAGTCTGCCGTGTCATTGAGTTCGCAGCAGTAATAATTAAAGAAGTGGCTGTTGGTGAGGGAAGAATCGGGGAGGAGAAAGGGGTAGAAATGGTCTAGATAGGGTGCTAATATGTGATGTTCAAAAAATAAAAATAAAATTAAGGGAAAGAATTTGATAGATGTGACCTCCCGGGCAGAACGTGAAGAGAAGCAAACGTTGTTTATTGGAGGTAAGAAAACAACGTGAGACCGTCACATGATTGCTTGTCACCACAGAAATGCGTGCACTCCCAACTGCTGCATAGGAAGGTTCAGGCACAGTGTTTCCTTTCTTCTCTGTATCTTGAAATACAGATTTACAAGATGAGAGCCATAACAATGTGTTGGTTTGTTTTTGTATTTTTTGTTGTTTTTTGTTTTTTTCTTTTTTGGTTTACAGCGTTTGTAGCCTATTACGTATGACATCCATAGCAAACAAAGAGAGTTTCAGTTTCCATGACCAAACTCAGGAAAGAAGGGATGAGAGTGGGTGCCAGGGACTCTTCCTTCCTATGCTGCTTTCTCAGCTTCCCTCATCTCCAACTTCCCAATGTTGCCTTTGCTGGTCCACACACGTGATTGGTCTTTAGAGGGTTGCACGGGAAGTCCCTCCCTCAAACCTTATAACCCTGATGAAAACGTAGAAAAAGTGTTTGAGGAACATAGTAAAATGATGGGGATGTCCTTCTGTATATATGTTTCTCTTATTGGTTGATGAATAAAACACTGATTGGCCAGTAGCCAGGCAGGAAGTTTAAGCAGGGCTATGTGATGAGGAGAATTCTGGGGAGAGGCACGGAGAGAGGTCGCCAGAGAAGCCGCCATATAGCTACTGGGAAGATAGGACGCTCCAGGAGTTCTCTGGTAAAATAAGACCATGTGGAAATACATAGATTAATAGTTATGGATTAATAATTAAGAGAGTGCTAGCCAATAAGAAGCCTAAGCCATCGGCCAAACAGTTTAATAATTGATAGAAGTCTCTGTGTGTTTATTTGGGGGCTGAAGGACAATGGGATCTGTCAGGACATAAACCTCCATCCTCAGTAAAACAAACCTAGGTACCAAAATGGAAGCCTTAACAAGTTAAAAAAAGAAGTAGAACAGTCAAATCACATTGAATAAGTGAGATCAGGCATCGCTGTCCGTGCCTTTCCATGAACTATTGTTGCAGTCGAAGAGAGAATTCCCTTTGTTTTTTATAGCCCTGCTGAGAAACAATTCTCACCCCACAGAATCCTCCCATGCGCAGCGTGTGTATAGTTCGGTGTCTTTTCCATTTGCTCATTCACTCGGCATCATGCACCTATCACTGCAAACTAAGTTCCGTCTCCCTGGCAACCAACACTGAAACCCTTTTACATACCATGGCAAGGCACAAGCCGTGCTAATCCATGTAGGGCCGTGGGGAGCAGGCAAACTGGAATGGAAGCGGAGCAAGAAGTGGATGAGGGAGACACGCGCTCTCCTCCATAGATCACCTGGGACTCCTGGGCTCCGCGCTTAGAAGACGCACATCTTGGAAACGCTTTTCCCTGGCAAATTCAGCTTGTGGGAAATTCACTGTGTGGTTCCGTTTTAAGCCTAATGGGAGTGTCGGACCCTGTAACAAGGCTGAATTGTGAGTTACGTTCCCCGCCGTGGCGATCTCCCCATCCTTTGCGAAGGGAGACTGGGAGAGAATTGGAGCCCAGTGTGCGTTTTGCCTCAGCAAAGAGGCAATTGTAATCAAGTGGTGCTGTGTTTTAGCTAGGCAATTTTAAAACAAATGCTTGGCTTTTAAAAGGCCTGTGTGGTTTTCTTTCATATTCTTTTGAAGTTTCAGAGACCAGAGTGGTGGTGGGGTGGGAGCTTGTGCAATTTACCTTAAAATAATTGGGATGTGACCAGAGTGTTCACTGCCATCAAACAGCTACATGGAAACACTGGTGTCCGTTCCTTCCTGTGAGTGGTAAACTCTGGTTCTCAGTGCTGACTAGACGGGGATGGTGTGACATAGCCAGAGCCAGCTTGTGTCTTGTTTTGCATCCCCAACTTGCTGTGGGTATATCTGGAAAATGTCACTTATTAAATATGCTATTCTGGTCTTAAAAATCCCAGTAAAGATCTGTTCTGAAATTGATCAATCAGTCTCTCTTTCTCTCTCTCTGTCTCTGTGTTTGTCTCTCTCTCCTTCCTTCTCTACTTCTCTCTCTGTCTCTATCTCTTTCTGTCTCTCTCTGTCTCTTTGTCTCTCTGTGAATGTTTCCGTGTGTGTGTGTGTGTGTGTGTGTGTGTGTGTGTGTGTGTGTATGTGTATGCGCGCGCGCACGTGCATTGGGAGGGGAGCAGGTAGGTCTGGAGTTCTGTCTGTGAAGACAAGCAGGACTTTACCAGAAGCATGCCTTTCGGATTCTCTGTTCCCTCTGCCAGCAGAAGAGAAGTACTGCCCAGCCCGTATCCTGGCTGGCAAACAGCTAGACAAAAATGCAAAAGCAATCTTTAAGATTTCTGAAGAAAAATGGAGCTTCCTCTACTCGATCCTCTTCTTGTCCTCCTCCAGTGCAAGCAGGTTGTGGAAAGGTGACAGGTGCAAGGGTTGCAGATGTCACAGCAGTTAGGGCAGTCTTGGTCTCAGCCATAGACACCCAGGCAATGAGTGACAAGAGGGATGAACTCACGGGAGGCAAACTTGTCAGGGGGATCTCAGGAGTGATCTGAGACTCTGCAGGACCTGACAGTTATTTTGTGGTACTGTAGGTACCGTGATTAGTGTATTAAGTATCCCCCCCCCCAAAGAGCCCCTTGTTGAAAGCTTGGTCTCTACCTTGTAGCCATATTGTGCAATCCACTATGGTGCAATGGTGGATCCTTGGGAGGTAGAAAAACTTGAGTTATTTGCGGGGACAGACATGTCTGGGAGGGAATCCTGACACTGCTTTCTCTCTCTCTCCCTGACACTTGCCCTCTCTCTCTCCCTCTCTCTTTGCTTCTCCGCTGCCTTGAAGTAGCCAGCTATGCTCCACCACACTCCTGTAGTAGAGTTTGGCCTCACTGCAGACCTAATGGTAGAGCCCACTTATCATGGTCTAAAACCTCCGAAATCATGAACCAGCCAACACTTAGCTATTGGTTGGGTCTCCTCATCACTACGTTGTCACGGTGACGGAAAGCTGCTCAACACAGCGGGTGACATGGGTTCCCTTCATCCTTGTCCTCTGAGTTGAGGTGACAAGAACATGTCACTCTCTCTTGTTGCATGTTGAGACAGTCGGTTCTTATGTGGAATTATTGTCTTAACCTCCTTTCAAGAATGGACTGAGCAGCAGCTGAAGACAAGGTTCATTGGTTAAGAGCACCAGTTTCTCTCCCCCCAGGATGCGGGTTCAATCCCAGCACCCACGCTGTAGAGATCAAAACTGTAACTCCAGACCCAGGGTATATCCGATGCCCTCTTCTGACCTCCGCAGGCACACACGTGGTGCACAGGCATACATATGGACCAAACCACAGTCCTGTAGAATAAAATAATAACAATTGTTTAAGGGATGGAATAGACAACCAGGGGCGTGGGAAACACACCAGAAGGCTTCTGTTTGCTACATGGGAACAATTTAGACTCGAGAGTGGGAACTTGAACATGGCACTAGGAACAGAATGTCAACCACTTGAGAGAGATTGGTGGCAATGAAGCTCTATACTCAGCAGGCTTCAGAGTGCCTATCCAAGAGAATGGCAGCCAAGTGTTACAGCTCTCAGCTTCCACGGCGTCTTAGGGTGCCACCCTGCAGCGGACCTTGCACAGTGAAGAGATCACCGGTAAGAGTGTCAGTGTTGAAGTGACTGAGAAAGAAATCAGAGAAACATCACCTTTTACAATAGCCAAAAACAGCATCAAATATCTGGGGATAATGTTAACCAAGGAAGTGAAAGACCTGTATATCAAAAACTTTGTGTCTTTGAAGAAAGAAATCAAAGAAGATACCAGAAAATGGAAAGATCTCCCATGCTCTTGGATTGGTAGGATCAACATAATAAAAATGGCAATCTTGCCAAAAGCAGTCTATAGATTCAATGCAATCCCTATCAAAATTCCATCACAATTCTTCAAGGACCTGGAAAGATCATTGATCAACTTTATATGGAAAAACAAAAGGCCCAGGATAGCCAAAACATCCCTATACAATAAAGGAACTTCAGGAGGCATCACCATACCTGATTTCAAGCTCTATTATAGAGCTATAGTCCTGAAAACAGCTTGGTATTGGCACAAAAATAGGCAGGTAGACCAATGGAACCGAATCGAAAGCCCTAATTTTAACCCACACACCTATGAACACCTGATTTTTGACAAAGAAGCTAAAACTGTACAGTGGAAAAAAGAAAGCATCTTCAACAAATGGTGCTGGCATAACTGGGTAATGGTATGCAGAAGACTGCAGATAGATCCATGTTTATCGCCTTGTACAAAACTTAAGTCCAAATGGATCAAAGATCTCAACATACATCCAGCCACACTGAAACTTTTAGAAGAGAAAGTGGGAGATACTCTTCAACGAGTTGGTACAGGAGACCACTTCCTAAACATAACACCAGTGGCACAGGCACTGAGATCAACAATTAACAAATGGGACCTTCTGAAACTAAAAAGCTTTTGTAAGGCAAAGGACACAATCAAAAAGACAAAAAGGCAGGCCACAGAATGGGAAAAGATATTCACTAACCCTACATCTGACAGAGGGCTAATCTCCAAAATTTACAAAGAACTCAAGAAACAAGTCTCCAAAACACCAAAGGATCCACTTGAAAGGTGGGGTACAGAGCTAAATAGAGAATTCTCAGTAGAGGAGGCTAAAATGGCCAAGAGACACTTAAGAAAGTGCTCAACATCCTTAGCCATCAGGGAAATGCAAATCAAAACAACTCTGAGATACCATCTTACTCCTGTCAGAATGGCTAGAATCAAAAACACCGAAGACAATTTATGCTGGAGAGGATGTGGAGAGAGAGGATCACTCCTCCATTGCTGGTGGGAATGCCGACTCATACAGCCTCTTTGGAAATCAGTATGGAGATTCCTCAGGAAAATGGGAATTAATCTACCACTAGACCCAGCAATTCCACTCTTAGGCATTTATCCAAATGAGGCAGGTTCATACAACAAGGGCATCTGCTCCACTATGTTCATAGCAGCATTGTTTGTAATAGCCAGAACCTGGAAGCAACCTAGATGCCCCTCAACTGAAGAGTGGATAGAGAAAATGTGGTACATTTACACAATGGAGTATTACTCAGCAGAAAAAAACAATGGAATCTTGAAATTCGCAGGGAAATGGATAGCACTGGAAGAAACCATCCTGAGTGAGGTAACCCAGTCGCAAAAAGACAAACATGGTATGTACTCACTCATATATGGATTTTAAATATGGATCAGGATAGTGCCAGTCTGCACTTCCACAGATAGAGAGTCTGGGAAACAGGAAAGAACCTAAAAGATATGCATATATGCATAGTACCCAAGAGAAGAGGATGGAGACAAGATCCTCTGAATGGATGGGGAACAGGGCGAGGGGGGGTAGTGGGACCTGGGAAGAGTAGAGGGGGTAAAGAGGAAGGGAGTTGGTCATGGGGGAACAGGAAGTTGAGGGGGTGGGGGTAAAATAGGGGGAAGAGGGAATCATAGGATCGAAGACAGATCAGGCACCAGAGTGACCTCGAGTGATCTAAAGGTATAACATCAATTGGCAAGCTAAGCAATAGTGGAAGGACCACCTCGAATGCCCATTCCTGATAATGAACTTGATGTCTATAACTATCCGGGAGCCTTCATCCTGGGACTGATGGAAGCAGAGGCAAACACACAACTAAGCACTGAACTGAACCCAAGGAACCCAGTGACAGAGAGAGAGGAGTGATGAGCAAATTGGCAAGGAATGGGCTGGCAAAACCAGCAGAGACGGCTGATCTGAACAGGGGAGTGCTCTTGGACCCCAGACCGACAGTGGGGAGGCCAGAATGGGACTGATCTGGACCCCCCCAAATGTGAGTGTCAGTGAGAAGGCCTGGGCAACCTATGGGGCTCTGAGCTGTGGATCAGTGTCTATCCCTGGTATACAATCTGTCTTCATGTGCCTATGGCACAAAGAGAGATGCTCTCTCAGCCTGGACTCTTAGGGGAGTGCCTTGACCCTACCAAGAGTGAAATGATAGACTCTAGACATCCCCTATGTGGAGGGATTTGGCAATAGGGTGGGAGGGAGGGTGGAAGGGGAGTGCGGGAGGAGGGGAGGGAGAGGGAACTGGGATTGACATGTGAAACAAGCTATTTAAAATTAAAATAAAAAATGATTAAAAAAAAAAAAGGTTCCTCCCTCTCTACAATAAAGAAGAGACCTCTTAGTATAAAAAAAAAAAAAAAAGAGTGTCAGTGTTGTATCTCCTGTGTCAGTTAGGTTTCAAGGGGCTGAAGGAGTCATTGGCTTCAGTTTCATGCGCTGGTGACCCCACCAGGCTCCAGTGGATAGTGCCTAATCTATGGTCAGGGGTGGCCCCGGTTGAACTAAAAGAATCATTAAAACCAAACCAAACATGGCAAATCTACGAAAGGAGACGGTAGGGGAGGAGGCAGAGTTGATAGGAGGAGTGAGGCTGAAGGGCTGGAAATAATCAGAATTCATTATGCACATTTACGAAATTGTCAAATAACAAACTCTGTGCTGCTGCGGGAGTCTCCCCGCTTGTAGTTGAAGCAGCAGCTCTCACAAGCTGAGGCAAGAGTGGTGTCTCTCAGAGCACAGCCCTCCACCTGGGAAGGGCTTCAGACGGCCCATCCCTAGTGGGTCTCCCCTCTCTAACGAAACTCTTAGAGGCAATCGCCAGCTGAGAGCCGGAGTTGGAAGACATCTGGCTTCCTCCTCTAAAGACAGCAGAGCCAGTTAGAAGCTGGATTGGTGAGAAGTCTGTGCACACTCACTTTTGTACAGTTGGGTGGGCCCTGTTGGGCGGGGAGTGTTTGTATGCCAATGAGTCACAAGCTACGGCCAACCAGGAGAGAACTGTCAAACCTGGAGGGGAGAGGAGATGCCCAGGATGCCAAAAGTGTCCCCAGCTCATTAACCTTGGCTCCCACGGCAGTGGCAGATCGTCAGCTGTCTAGAGGACATTGCCAGGTGTTTTGCACCAGGTGGTCTTGTGTATTTCCAGTTACTGAAGTCCGTGATGTTTATCTATGACATCTGTCTCAGTGTAGTCCATTCACAGTCTTATTAGGGCAGTCCAGGCTTGGGTGGTAGCTGCAGCCTGTGTCTGCTTTCAACTGCGCTTGGGGCTTTTCAGACCCGGCCAGGTTCTTAGGTTGCATTGACACCTGGTTCCCGGCTGCTGCTGTCTTGTGACAGCCGTTGGGGTCCCTTATATCATCACTGTCAATATTGTCACCAAGCAAACAACCGTCTGCTGCTGCGTTGGAGGGGATGGGGAGAAGCTATGCTTTAACTTCACGGCCTTTCCTCTTTAACGGCTTACAGCTTGGGTTGGTTTTCTGTTGCTATGACAAAATACCTGAAATGAACTCCACGACAGTCAGGAAGCAAAACAGAGAAGAGAGCAAGCGTCCCGATATTCCCATGAAAGTATCCGTGACCCAGCTTCATCCCACCAGGTCCCATGTGCTAAATGTGCCAGCTCCTCCAAGTAGTGCCACAGGCTGGTAAATAGCCTCCAGTAAGACACTTGGCACTCAAGCCTGAAGAAGGCTACTGTTGCCGGGTGTGGTGGCTCACACCTTCAATCCCAGCACTCAGGAAGCAGAGGCAGCAGATCTCTGAGTTCAAGGCCAGCCTGGTCCACAAGGTGGATTCCAGGAGAGCCAGAGCTATACAGAGAATTCCTATCATAAAGAAAAAATAAAAAGATAATTCCTGTCCCTTCCCTGGATTTTGGATATTAGGACTACAGAGGCCATATGTATTTTTCAGGAATAGATTGTATGTATTTTATATAGTAATGTATTTTTATCATTTGTGTGTGGAAAGGCTGGATTGAAATGACTAAGTTCTAACCATGAAAGCAGTGATTAAATTTGAATGGCTCTAGACAACACTGCTAAAATCATCAAAAATACTTGAATTTTTTGAGATATCGTCTGAATTTACAGATTCATTGAAAATGATCTTTCTACACCTGAAGTTATTTCATGTCACATTTTGTTACATTTTATTGGTACTCCTTTTCCCAAGAAATAATTTTTCAAAATTCACAAATATGTGTGACCCTGGGGTTTTCCCTGCATCACATCAGAGCATGAAGGGTTCATGAGCTAAGGTCAGGGGCTTGGTGGTCCTTGATGGGTCTGTGCTTTCCTTCATCCAGTCTTGGGCCATTGGAGACGGATAGTCTCTGCTGAGCTTCTGTCCCCTCCTGACAGCCTGGCCTTATTTTAGAACACTAAGTGCATTCCCCAATCACACACGGTCTTCGTGGGTCACGTGACATGCACTTTGTATATACACACCTTTTACATACGCATATTATTTTAAAGTCATAGCACTTAGCCCCAGGAAGTTATGTGTGTATCTGTGTCTGTGTCTGTGTCTGTGTCTGTGTGTGTTGTGTGTGTATGTGTGTGTATGTGTGTATGTCTGTGTATATGTGTGAGTGTGTGTGCATGTGTGTATGTATATGTGTTTGTATGTATGTGAGTGTGTGTATGTTTGTGTATGTGTATGTATGTGTGTGAGTGTGTGTATATGTGTGTGTGCGAGATTGTGTGTGCATGTGTGTGTGACACATGTGCTCAAACTTTCTGAGTAAATATGATCCAAGTGTCAGGCATTTCCATTGGTTTCTTTTTTGTTGTTGAAGATGATGTTGCTGTTTAAGTTTTATTTTTTGCTCAATTCATTATCATTGAAGATATTTATAGAATATGGTGTGATGTTTTGAAGCATATAGACGTTGTAAATTTATCAAATGCATCCACCACCTCAAATATGTGTTGCTCCTTTTCCATCAATGTTAGTGCTATGGTGGGGGTTTTTTGGGGGGGTGGGGAGGCAGGAGCAATGTTGGCCAACGCTAGTAGAATTGTAGCAGTGTCAGAACTGTTGTGAGAACCACACTTGATGCTCCTCTACCTGGAGAAGAAATTAGAGGACATTGCCTGAGTTGCCAGGACTGAGATCCTGTTATTTTATCCTTACTTCTGGCATATGTTACTAGACTTGTGGGGGAGAAAGAAAGGGGATACAATACCATACTTACATGCTGTCTTAAAATAGAATGTTTCAGAAAATTGGTGTTGTCAGAAAAATATTAGTGTCTTTGAATATTTCAGAGTTATAAAAGTATGTGGTGGAAATAATCAAAGTATAAAAATAAATAATACCATTGCCATTGAATAGGTATGGCCTCCATAGACTCGTTTGTTTGAATGCTTTGCCAAGCAACTGGTACTATTAAGAGGTGAGTTCTTGTTTGAGTAAGTGTGTCACTGTGGGGGTGGGCTTTGAGGTCTCCTATGCCCACCCTAGACCCAGTATCACAGTTTACTTCCTGTTGCCTCCTGATCAAGATGTAGCCAGCACCGTGTCTCGCAGCCCAGCGCCTGCCATGAAGATAATAGACTAAACGCGTTCTGCCATGAAGATAATAGACTAAACGTCTGAGACTGTAAGCCAGCCCCAGCTGAATGTTTTCCGTTAGAAGAGGTGCTGAGGTACCATGTGTCCTCACGGCAGTGGAAACCTTAACTAAGACAACTGTAGAAAGAACAATGAATCAACCCCTGTGTCCTGAAAGCAACCCTTGAAATTGGCAGATTCTCAGTGAGGCTGATCAAAGAGAAAGACTCGGGTCAAGAAAACAGTGCTAGAAATAAGGAAAGGGCAGCCACAGCCAAGGGGATCACCGCGTAGGGGCACTCGGCACGCATTTGGATGCATGCATGCATCCATTCACTTCTAAAAATAGATAACGATAGCAAACTGGCCAAGGAAAATAATCTTTCCAAGGCAGGGTCTCACTATGTAGCCCTGACTAACCTGTAATTTACTGTAAAGATCAGGCTGGCCTTGAAACTGCAGAGACCCTCCAGAGTGCTGGGGGGAAGGTGGGCTCTAACCACCATGCTCAGCCAGAAAAGAGACTCTAAAAGAACAGTAACTATAGAAATTATATAGTACAAAGTCTACCCCTAAAATAGATATAAGATGTGAATAAATTATGTGGTTTCTAATATGCATTTAACAGAATTTAGAAATACCCTGACTAATTTTATGAAATACTAGAAAATGAGAGTCTCAACTAGATGAGAGAGAAGGGTGAGTCAAGCTCACTTGTCAATGTGGACATACAATTCCTGGATAAATAATTAAATTAATTAAAAAATAAATAATTAAATTACATAACTCTGAAGAGGTAAACACGTGGAATAATAAGCATGGTGTATACTAACCATGTAAGCCGGATCAACTGAAAATATCCATTAAAGCCACTAGCCACCTTAGAGAATATTAATAAGATATAAAACTCATTACAGATTTTCAAAGAAGTAGCAAATGGCAGAGAATGTTTCTTGTAGCCTGCTTGTTGAAGCAGCCAACATAATCAATACTGAGGAAATATCACTACAAGAACACGCCTTTGGTTATGTGCTTTGCAAGCTGCTTACTGCGCTGTAGAGGCTCTTAAGTATAAAATGTGTTGTGAGGGAGAAGAGCAGGCTTTATTATTTAGGATAGTGGCCCCTCTCCACCCCCACACCCCTGTGTCTAGGCTGGGCATGGTATCTCACATGGAGACACTTTCTACACCAGGTACCAAAGTGTCCACATTGCCCTCCTGTGTTCTGACATTTCCCTTGCACCCCCTCCCGCCTGCGCCCACGGAGCCACCGAGCGAGTGTGTCTGTCGTTAGCTAGCTGGGGACTCACGCAGGATCTCCTGGAGTGGTGCTAACACTAGAGTAACTGCAGCCGGAACTCTCTCCTTCACTCGGTTTTCACGTAGGCACGAGACCTCGGGTACAGTGAAGGAAGGACTGGCCGTGACTCCTATGGAGCAGGACAGTTTTAGGGCACTCATCCCAGAAGGAGGCAGAGAGTAGATCTGACGATCCCAGAGGCATGGCACAAGAACTTTAGTCTCTCAAGAAAGTAGATGTCTCTCCTCCTGAGAGAGAATGTAAGGCAGGATGGAGACACAGCCTGATAAATCTCACTGTGATGCCCGTGCTGAAACAGGAGCTGACGGTGTTGGAGGTATCGCTCAGTTGAGAATTTAGATACGGACACAGCAGCACCCTTGAGAGAATCTTGACATGAGTTCCTCCCACATGAAGGGCCATGAGCCCAGGCTACCCTAACAACACAGTAGAATAGCCTAAAGGGGAGAGGTCTAGTTTCCTCTTACATCCAAGGGCTGGATTTCAATCTGTATTAGTCAGTGGATTTTAGCCTCACAGTCATCCAGGTCCTGACCACCAGGTCTGGGTTTTAGCTTGTGGGCGAGAGATGGGAGCATGGAGATGGTGCCTGATGCCTTCAGGCTCTGATTCCAGGTAACAGGTAACAGGTGTCAAGTAGAGTCCGTTGGTAAGAACTTGGTCACAAAACTGCATCCAACTGAAAATAAGCCTGGAGGGCATGACCTAGTTGGACACCCACAGGTAAGGAAGGAGAAATGGATTTTGGTCTAAGGATGCCTTATAGACACCCTCACAATGTATGTAAAGAGACATACTTTGTATGTCATAGGCACACAGTGTAGGTCACAGGCACACTGTGTATGTCATAGGTACATAGTGTAGGTCACAGGCACACAGTGTATGTCACAGGCACACAGTGTATGTCACAGACACACAGTGTAGGTCACAGGCACACAGTGTAGGTCACAGGCACACTGTGTATGTCATAGGCACATAGTGTAGGTCACAGACACACAGTGTAGGTCACAGGCACACAGTGTAGGTCACAGGCACACAGTGTAGGTCACAGGCACATAGTGTAGGTCACAGACACACAGTGTAGGTCACAGGCACACAGTGTAGGTCACAGGCACACAGTATATGTCACAGGCACACAGTGTAGGTCACAGACACACAGTGTATGTCACAGACACACAGTGTAGGTCACAGGCACACAGTATATGTCACAGGCACACAGTGTAGGTCACAGACACACAGTGTATGTCACAGACACACAGTGTAGGTCACAGGCACACAGTGTAGGTCACAGGCACACAGTGTAGGTCACAGGCACACAGTATATGTCACAGGCACACAGTGTAGGTCACAGGCACACAGTGTAGGTCACAGGCACACAGTGTATGTCGTAGGCAAACAATGATAATAGAAAGGAATAAAAAACTAAAAAAAAAAAAAACACAGGAAAGCACAAATGCCTAGATGCAGAAAAACAAAACTTGACAGGTATACTCACACTCAGGATCAAAATCGAAACAATTGGTAGTCACAGTTGGGTCATACAAGATGCTCCTTGGTAATATTAATGTTAGCTGAATGGGAGGCACTTGAGTACTTATTAATATGCAAATCATATATTCATGCATACTTCATACCTAAAACAAAACCAAAAAAAGTATGGTTTCACTAAAACAAAAGCACAAGCTGTGTAAGCGTGACCTATGATACTTCAGAACAAAAGTGCTAGAATTCTGCCAGTCCCTGGGGTTTGTGTGTGTGTGTGTGTGTGTGTGTGTGTGTGTGTGTGTGTGTGTGTGTGTGGTGTGTCTGTGTCTCTGTGTCTCTCTGTGTCTCTGTGTGTGTGATGTGTCTGTGTCTCTGTGTCTCTGTGTGATGTGTCTCTGTGTCTCTGTGTATGTGGTGTGTGTGTGTGTCTCTGTGTCTCTGTGTGTGTGGTGTGTCTGTGTGTGCATGTATATGCCTACTCATGTGTGTATTCACACATCACAACAATTTTAAAAGAGGTTATTAATTTTTGAGAAGGAGTGGGGGGAGGCACAAGAGGAGTCTGTGGGGAGAGGAAGGATCATATATAATACAAATACAATACAAATGTGGGAAATTCTCAAAAAAATTAAGATGTAAGTAATAATCGTGATTATTACTTAATGGCTATCAAGATCACCAAAGTTCAAGGTTGCTTATAACAGAATAATCATTTTGTAGATTCAAGCAAACCTTATCTGCCATGAACTGTCTATCAAAAAATATCTGTTTCTTTAGGATTCAACTATATGTTGACTTTAAATATGTGGTCATTAGATAGGTAAAATGTGTGTCCTGACAGGACAGACCTCTGGTTTCAAGTACTAGGCTCTGTTGAGCGGCTCTAGTGTCGAAGCAGTATATTGGGTAAAAATTTATTGAATTTTTCATTACCTGCCAGTTATTCTGAGCACTTTTTAATCTTTTAATTTCCACCGCACATGTAGAAGACAGGTGTGGATGGGCAGAAGCAGCTTAGAGGAGTTGAAATAATTCTGGCAGCTCACACGAATGTGGTGCCAGCCCAAAGATGGCATATACCAAGCCCAGCTCCCTCAAGGGGCTGGAGTTCATGTGCGGACTTCTCCATGTGGTGCATGAGGAGATGGCTTCCCTCCTCTGACCATCACAGGCTCTCTGGTGTCGTCAAACAAAACAATGAAAAACTGTAAAGCACCATGAGTGTCTGCTGTGGGTAGTTCAGCGTGAACTATTTTCCACTGTAGCATTACTTTTTCCTCTCTCTTCTCTTGCCCCAACCATCCCTGGTATTTTCCCCTCTGTTTTCCATACTTCTGTATTTTGGTAATTCTCTCACTTTCTTAGAATTAAAATATTGTAGTTTCTCAAACCTCTCTCTCTCTCTCTCTCTCTCTCTCTCTCCTTCCCTCCCCCTCCCTCCCTCCTTCCCTCCCCCCCTCCTTGTGTAGTCTCCATGCCTCTTATATTCTTTTTCTAACTCGTCTGCACCTCTTGTTTCCCTCTAAGTCCTTTTGCCGTAACTGAAATCCAATCCTAACTAACTACTACTGCCCCTCACTAGGAAACATTCATTTCCCAGTTCACCAGCTCCTTAATGTCTTGGCTGTTTGAAGCCTTTTCTTACATTTTACCTCACTGGGCGGCATAGTGAGTGTTTGCTGATAGATTTGCAGTATGAAGGCAAAACTTCCTGCCATGGGTCCTAACTTAAGTATTCTGGGCTCCTTAGAGTTCTTGCTTCCTTTTTTTGGTTCTTGATACCAAGTCTGTAGCAGCCGTTAATTGTAAATTGAGCCTTGAAATAATGCTAAGTGATTAACGTCAACGTCTCCCTTTGTAGAAAAACATGTCATTGTGTTTGTTGATATTCAATGAGTTTTGATATATTGTGAAAAAAATAGTCCAATCTGAATTTTTTGTTGAGATATTTAAGACTTTTGTTTTTTTAAAAAACAGGAATAATGTCCTGTATCATGCTTTAAAGGTATAGGAAGAAAATTTGTCAGTGTACCATTATCCTTACCCAGAACTTGTTTTTGGCATAAAATTCATTTGTGGTTGAGGATTATTTAATAGTATTGATTGAATGTGATGGGTGCTGGCTGAACAGGTCAATGTGCTGTCTTTTTTATCTACTTTTTTATTTAATAATTTACAATCATTTTACATGTCAATCCCCCCAATTCCCTCTCCCTCCCATCCTCCTATGCCCCTTACCTACCCCCTCAACCCACCACCCACCCACTTCCCAGGGATAGTGAAGCCTTCCATGGGGGATCAGCAAAGTCTGTCACATCATTTTGGGAGGGCCTAGGTCCTCCTCCATGTATCTGGTGTGAAATAGTATTCCTCCATAGGGAATGGACTCCCAAAGTCCATTTGTGCAGTAGAGATAAATACTCGTTTCACTGTTAGAGGACCCATAGACTACCCAGGTCTCATAACTGGCACCCACATTCAGAGGGTTTGGTTTTGTCCAGTGCTGGTTCCCCAGTTTTACGACTGGGGTCCATGAACTTCAGTAGGTTGGGTCAGCTGGTTCTGTGGGTTTCTCCAGCATGGTCTTGACTCCTTTGCTCATCCCTCCTCCCTCTGTACAACTGGATTCCAGGAGTTCAGCTCAGTGCTTAGCTCTGTGTGCCTGCTTCTGCTTCCATCAGCTACTGGATAAAAGCTCTAGGATGGTAGTTAAGGGAGTCATCAATCTCATTATAGGGAAAGGGCATCAAAGGTGGCGTCTCTACTACTTCCTAGATTCTTAGTTGGGGTCATCCTTATAGAACTCTGAACATTTCCCTAGTGCCAGATTTCTCTTTAAACCTATACTGGCTCCCTCTCTTAAGGAATCTCCTTTCTTACTCTCCTCTATTCCTCTCCTGACTCAATCTTCCTGATCCCTCATGTCTTCATCCCCCCAGCTTCTCCCATTCTCTTTTTCCCACTCCCCTCCCCTCTCTTCCCATGCTCCCAATTTGCTCAGGTGTTCTTATCCCTTTCCCCTTCTTCATCCTGAGTGAGGTAACCCAGTCACAGAGCGATAAGCATGGTATATTCTCATTCATATATGGATATTAGACATAGAGCAAAGAACTACCAGCCTACAGTCCACACCACCAGAGAAACTAGGAAACAAGGAGGACCCTAAGAGAAAAATGCCCAGAACTTCTATATCTTAGTCCAATTCAGATTAATAATCAACTGTTGAATTCTCTCTACTTAAAAGGCATGCTTCTGTAACTTTGGGAAATATGCATGTAAGTTAAATTCCTGCCTGTGAGAAGCCTGGAGTCAGAGGAAGACAGAAGAGAGTCACTATATCTACTACACAAATTATTGTATGTCTTAGTGTTGTGACATTGCAGCTCCTAGCAATGGGCAATGCTATTTGAAAGGTCAGGAAACCTCGTCATAATTGTAAGGTGAATTTGTGGTTGGCATCCTAGAAAAGGAAGAATTAAGATGAGGTGGTATAAATATAAATAAGGAGGATGATTGGTGTCCGTAGCAATAAGGAAGACTCTAGACAAAAAAAAGAGCTGAAAAAAAATTCACGAAGCAGCAAAACTCCCACCCAGTGAGCAATAAAGCAATGGGTGTAAGAATGAAGCCCCATACCCTATGTGAGGTATGTTGAGGGTAGGGTTTCAAGACTAATAGAAAACTCGTTTATCTTGCCTGCACACGACGTGCACATAGGCTAAAGGAAATTGTATTTTTTTATTTACTCTGACTTTTATTTACTCTGCATTTTAAGTGTGACCCATCACATATATTTGTGCTGAACTTTGCCTTTGTTTGTGTTATGGTAGTGCTGAAAACTGTTTGGACAGTGGATGTCACTTCCCAACAGCCACCCCCCCAGCAATGAACCTCCTCCAGGTTCCATGACTTCCCCAACAGTGCCACCAGAGAAAAATCTAGTGTTCACATACGTGAGTGTCTATCGGGGACTTTTCCTCTTTAGGCCACCAGGAGTAGTGGAACCTGAGAGGGAGCAAGATTGGGGAGTGGAGGGGGGGGCTCTCCGAGAAAACAGTGATAGCAGAGGTATCAGCTAGCCTCTAGTGTTGACCCGGTGCCAGGCGCTATTCCAAACTCATTAACTTAACTCACTTCATTTCACAAGTTTGTGACGTGTCACTGCTTGCTGGGCTTTAAGCATACACAAACTGAAATACAGAAAAAAGTAAACAAACCTTGTCGGCGTTAATGGGAAATGACTAGACAGGTCAGCATGCTAACCCGTGCAGTCTGAAGTTTCTACTTCAGCCAGTCATAATACATTCTTAAAGCACCTGCTAAACACCAGAAAGAGGCTGGAGACTCTAACCTTTTCCAGTTGTTTTGTTTTGTTTTCATGTACCACAGGTTGGTTGCCTTGCTCTTTCTCCATTCAAGGATAAAAGGAATGAAACTAAATGAAACTAACTGCCTACATCCAGTAACCATTGGAAGCAGATGCAGTGACCCACAGACAAGCACTGGGCCAAGCTCTGGGAGTCCCATCCAAAGAGAGAGAGGAGGGATCATATGAGGTGGGGACAGGGGCTCAAGATCATGATTGGGAAAATCAGAGATAGCTGACCTGAGCTACTGGGAGCTCTCAGACTATGGACTGACAGCTGGGGAGCTTGCATGGGACCAGACTAAGCCCTCTGAGTATGGGTGACAGTTATGTGGCTTGATCTGTTGTGGGGGGGCAGGTACTGGCAGTGGGACTAGGATTTATCCTGGGTGCATGAACTGGCTTCTTTAGAGCCCATTTCTTATGGTGAGATACCTTGCTCAGCCTGGATGCAGCAGGGAGGGGTTAGGTCCCGCCTCAACTTGCTATACCAGAGACTGTTGACTCCTCAAGGGAGACCTTATCCCCCCTCTGAGGAGTGGGGTAGGGGAAGTGGGGGAGGGAGAGGAACCTGGGATTGTAATGTAAAATGGAAAAAATTTAAATAAAAAGAAGAAAAAACAAGAAAAATGCTGGCAAGAAGCAAGACAAGCTAAGGTCGGGCATTCATAAGAAAAAAATAAAGAAATTTGTGAAAAAGAATCCCGAAACAGGAAGAAAGCATGGAGTGCTTTAAAAGAAGATAAAGCCTGTCTCTGAAAGGACACTTCACAGAATACGAGAAATATGTGTAGGCTTTTTAGACAAAATAGAAAAGGCGTGATGTTTTATAGGAAGCAGTAAATTAATATGAATATAATATAACCTTCTCTACATTCATATGAGTTAATTTGATTCTTTTCTAGACTATACAGTCTCTTTAAACCACTAAAGTAAAAGACCCAAATATTTGTAGGTCAGTAATTGCAAAAAGATTAAAATTTAATTTTTAATTAATTTATTTATTTTTAATTTCATTTTATAGTCCAACCACAGTTCTCCCTCCCACCCCTCCTCCTGCACCTCCTCAGCGCCCCCCCAACCTACCTCCCATTCACTCCTCCCAACTGGTAAGGGCTCCCATGAGGGCATCAACAAAGTCTGGCACATTAAGTTGGGAACAGAACCTAAAGTTTAATTTTCTACATGAAATCCATTCTATATATAAAGAAAAGGGTTAAGAGTAGATTACATAAACACATATGACATGAAAACACCATGCAAATGCCAAACAAAATAAACCTGAATTCATTATATGGGCATCGGGTGACACAGATTTCCTAATTAGACTATCAACAGAAATAGGTCAGGTCTTGGGCCACAAAATAAACACTCACACATTTAACATAATTAAGAACATACCACATGGTATTAAATCATTAAAAAAATCCCCAAACATTTTTGAGTTAAATAATTATGAACTGAAGTATGGGGGGGGTGCCACATACACATTCTAAAGTCCACGATTGCAGCTTCAAGATGAGAGTTAGATGTTTCAGATCCAAAGCTAAAATATATCTTGGGCTCTCTTCAATATCTCTAATTGCCACTTGCTGTTCTAAGCCCTTTTCAACTATCAGGTAATACGTTTGGAATATGTTCTTAGCAAGCCTCTAGCTTCCACCAACACAAAAAAGCTGCAAAGGCACTCATAACATCTCAGACCTATAGCAGTGTCCCCTTGTCTTGCTGTAACCACTTCAGAAGCTGCCACCAGTATACTGGGTAAATACCTTGGTTTATGACTCTTTTTTAAATGACTATAAAATGTCCATTTGACCAATTCCACATGGAAAACCTGTTTGAGGCAGCCAGGTGAGTGCCTGTTCCTTGGCCAGGGTCACTCATATTTTGACCCAGAGTAAAGGAACGATTAGAGTAGAGCATTCTGTCATCTACACCTTTCAAGTACACAAAAGCATAAAATGGTCTGATTTTACTACCTCTGCCCAGTGTAATTTTCATTCATGTCCTCAAAACCTTAAACTGACTGGATAGCAAGTCACTGTTCGGGAGCTCTGAAGAGACAGCACAACTGAGGCGACTCATAAAAGACAGCATTTAATTGGAGGCTGGCTTACAGTTTCAGAGGTTTAGTCCATTATCGTCATGGCACAGAGCATGGCATCAGGCGTGGCAGACATGGTACTGAATAAATAGTTGAGAGCTACTTCCTAATCAAAGGTAGAGAGAAGGAGAAAAAAAAATACTGGGTCTAGCATGGGCTTTTAAAAACCTAAGAGGCAGCTTAGGCAGTGGTGGTGGTGCACGCCTTTAATCCCAGCACTTGGGAGGTAGAAGCAGGTGGATCTCTGTGACTTCAAGGCCAGCCTGGTCTACAGAGTGAGTTCCAGGACAGTCAGAGCTGTTCCCTCCTAATCCTTCTCAAATAGTGCAGATTCCCTAATGACTATTCATTCAAATATATGAACTTTTGGGGGAGCCATCCTTATTCAAACCAACACAAATAGTCACTTCTAGAAGAGCTTCCCACAGGAAGCAGAACAGATATAATGTAGAAGCCTAACAAAAGCAGGAAAACTCCCTGAAAAGTTGTCCCGGGGGAAGGGGGAGGGGAGGGAGAGGGGGTCAGATGAAACTGTAGCCTTTTCAAATGGTTGAGCCAGACCTGGTATTACCTTCTGTCGTTGTCTCTGGAAAGCCATCCCTCTCTAGAGTGTAAAAACCTAATCTGTTCTCCTTAGCAGTAAGGACTCAAGTCAAGCAGGGGTGTGCTGACAACAAGGCCAGGGATCTGAAAAACACATAGGCGCATAGACCTGCAGAAGTTCCTAAGACAGACGCTGGCAGTGGCGAGCTTTTGCTCTCAGATGGGTAATTCCTGTCCCCTAAATCTATTTCTAACAATTACTGTCTGACAGCTACAGGTTTAGATCGGGTAAGAACTGGTAGTCTTGCTCCAGTGCCCACGTGTCCTCTTGTGGTAAAAGATGGAGTCCGCCTGCGTAGCTGCTTATGGTGTAAGCTGGGTTTGCTGAATTAAACAAAGGAAACAGATTCTTCAATGAAGACAAAAGCCGCTAATTAGCGCGGAAGTGAATGGGCTGATGCAAATAATCGCCACCTCTGGGAATAATCACCACATTCTTCTTTCTGTCTTGCTGACTTGTCTGTGTGGTAAATAATTAACTTCTTGATTTGTAAAGAGGCTGGCATTTGGGAAGATTTTTCTTTCCCCAAATAGTATTGTCCCTCTCCGTTTCCATGATCTAGTTTACTTCTGCTACTCAGTAGCACAGAGAACGTGTGACCTACCTTATTAAATTTTCATATGGTATAGAGAGAGCCGTATAGGACAACATGTGGGTGACCTGTGGGTAGAGAAACCCTCCTCATTCACAGAAGTACAATTGGCAGGTGGAGTGTGTGATATGCCCCACCGAGAACCACCCTGAATTCAGTTGATGTCTGCTTTGGGGGGTGGGGGAAGGGCAGGTTCTTGGTTTAGAGTCGATCATAAACAAGTTTTAGCTTACACCTGTAATTTCAGAACTTGGGAGGTAGAGGCAAGAGCGTCAGGAGTCCAGTGTCATCCTCGGCTGTATGGGAGTTTTAGCCTCTCCTGGGCTACGTGGAACCTGGTCTCAGTCAGTCAAGGAAGGGAGGAAAGGAGGGCGCTGCAGTGAAGAAATTAACAGGAGTGGAGGAGAAGAAAAAGATGGGAGGGAGGGAGGGAAGATAAAAGACTTTTCTTCTACTGTCCTAGCATCCCTGCATGGGTCCAAAAATAAAACTGAAAAAGATGGATTGACAGGATTGGTGCACGTGTGTCACAGTCATAGATCTTACATGGCACGGAATCTCCACATGGAATGTTAGGTCCAAGGAAGAAATGGGCACCGTGTGTTTCACACCATTTGATGACAAAATGCAAAGTTACGGAGAGGGGACATCTGGTCAAAGGGTGTGATCTGGTAGTAACTGTCAGAATGTAGGGCGTGTAGACAGGGAAGATGGTTCCGTCTTCTCTGCCTCCGTCTCCAGGGTGTAGGGCACGTAGACAGGGCAGTTGGTTCAGTCTTCTCTGCCTCCGTCTTCAGAGTGTAAAGATGTGTCTTCCCTCTGGGCTTAGGGTGGACATCTCTAGCATGTCTCCCTGTCATGGAAAAGAAGGGAGGGAAGGTGGCAAGTCGGAGACTTTGCTTCTGCATCTAGTTCAGGTACTCCATGTTTGTAGCTAGGGTGTTTTGAGACTGCCTCAGGAGTAAGTAAATTTTTTTAATAATGGAAAAGTTACTATACAAGTGGACTTTGGACTCCCATCCAACAATGTGAGATGCACTCTCACCCTGAACTCTTGTGGGAGAGTCTAGGCCCTGCCCTGGATGAAATGACAGACTATGGACACCCCCATGGAGGGCCTCGGCCTCCCTGGGGAAATGAGGGGATATTGGGAAGGTTGGGGGGAAGGCACGGGAGGAGGGGAGGGAAAGGGAGAGGGACCTGGAGCTGACTTGTGAAGCAACCTTGTTTCTAATTTAAATTTAAATTTAAAAATAAATAATAAAAAAGAAGTTACTAAACAAAATTTGATATGGAATTAATTTTTCTCTAAACTAGAAGCTTAGAATAAATTAAAATCTAAGAAAAAAAACTTTACAGTATTCAATTTTCTATCATGTCTGTTGTGGTGATTAACCACCATAGGCAAAAGCAAGAGGAGAGGGAAACTGCTTGGGGATACACACTGACAAATACATACACATACACATACACATACACACACAGGCATACACACACATGCACACACATTACACATATGCACACATACACATTACACATACATATGCACATACATTACACATACGTATATATGCACACACATGCATACACACATGCTTGTGCGCATGCTGGTGCCAAGCAAATATAACAAATACTTAAAGATGGAGGTGTAGCTCCATGGTAGTACATTTGCCTCCAATGTCGGAGTCAGTGGCTTCCACCATTAACTCCAGAAAAAGAACTGTTTAAGTAAAATTTGAAAAGATCTAGTATAGTGTTTGACGCCCTGTACTCAATAAATTATAGTGTCTTCCCATGATCCCAAACACATTTTCCTTCCATCTCAATAAAAGGGAAGAAATTTTGTGTAATTCCTGTTATCACTCATCAGGTCTCATGAAGAGCCACTGTGTGGTGTAGTAAAATGGAATTTTAAATTGAGGCCAGATTCTCTGGAAGCCCATTTTACATAGGCAAAGCACTACAGTGTATCTATCTATTTTCAGCTAAAAAGGGGAACTTATATCCTATTGCTCCCTTCTTTCAAATTCCTAGCGAAAGGAGGCCTAGTGCCGTAAAATGCATATAATTCAACAGAATGGGATTCGAAATTTTCTTCAAAATTGGAAGCTACCTAGCAAAGGGAGATGAGAAATGGTCCCTAGGTAACTTTTTCTTGTCTCTGAGCGTAACAAAGAATTTGATGGACACACTTTAAGGCTCTGAGTAAAAGCCTCGCCGAAATGTCTCACAAAAGGTGCATGCCTACCTGCTAATGGCTTCGGACGGAGCCACTGCCCCCAAGAGACTGTGCAAGACTCACTTGAGGCAGCTACAGAACCCTGGTTCTGCTTGGGGGTTCACTGAAGTCAAGAGACTCTGGTTGGGAACCAGAAATCCCATTGTTAGTAAGCCAAGGATTTCCACCTACAGTGAAGTCGCTTGGCCACACTCATGTAATGTCTTACGCCTGTGGGAACAGATGGCAGCTGAGGGGGAGTAGTGAGTTCCCACGAGCCAGGGACGGGACACAGCTTGCTTTGTGCTGCTTTTTTCCCTCCCTTCTTCCAGACAGGTCTGTTTCTCACCTACGATTCTACTACAAATGCATGGTTTCTTCCCCGACTGACCAAGACTAAACCCGGATTTTAGATAAAGTGACCCTTAAAGAGGCAAAGAGGTCACTTACTTGATGGGCATGGCAAGACCTTCATGCTCATGCATGTGTGCATACACACACACACACACACACACACACACACACACACACACACACAGCCTATGTATAATAGCCCCAATCTGTCCCATGAGTTTTGTTTGCTCTGAGTTTATTCGGGGAACTGAACACTCCGATCATTCCGTACTTGAGGGTAAGTCAAGGCCGAATCCAGATGCTGAGGGTCTTCAGCTCCTCAAACCACATTTATCTCTCTAAGCTTTCTGAACAAGAGTCGTCGTAGAACAGTCAGAGGTGCCTGTGGTGGTCCCAATGAGATGTCCCCATGAGTAATGAACGTCTAGATACTTGGACCTTAGTTGGTGGCTCTTTGCGGAGGATTGGGAGGTGTGTCCTTGATTGAGTAAGTGTTTCCGTCCCTGGATATGGGCTTCCAGGATTCAAAGGTCGTGTATTATTTCTAGTACACTCCGTTTCTTGCTTGTGGCTCAGCCTGTGGGCACTCAGCTTACAGAGCCGGCTGCCATGTCTGCTGCCCACTGTCCCCACCCTTATGGACCCTAACCCTCTGGAACCATAAGCCCAAAATAAATTATTTCTCCTGTAAGTTGCCTTGGCCATGGAGTTTTCTCACGCTTCGATGCATTTCGAAAAGTAATTAACACATTGGAAAAAATATGTAACAATGGCCATAAAACTGGGAGCTGCAGTCTATTCCACATAGAACTAATCTGGAGGGGTCTCTGGGTCCCCAGTTAATAAGCCTAGATATGACAAGGCCGTGTTAACCTAAAGGGCCTTGGCTTTCAAGGAAACATGAATCTCTGTGTCTACCCACCCATACTGCCCACCTCCTTCTCTTACGTCCTCCATTCTTCCCCAAAAATGCTGGGGACCCACCAGGTGTCCAGACTGTAAAGGTGTCTCTGGGACAGACCGCCTTCCTCTGTGAGTCCCAGGTGTTTTTGATAGGCACACAGGCACAGCTTCACAGAGTTAGCAAGTGCAACATAAAAGAACACAACACACCTTTGCATCACTGAACAGATATTCCAGAGTAAATGAATGTAACCCATCTTAAAATAATATTCTGAGACACATGTCAGTCTCATTTTAATAACTCCTTAGAACAATATAGAAACAGGGCAGTTCAGAGTCCGTCCTAAAACTATGTCAGGTCTCTGATGTGGGGGGTGGGGGGGCACATGATAACCTTGGGTGTGACTCTCAGGGATGTCATCAACCTCCTTTGAAACAGGGTCATTCACTGGCCTAGAGCAAACCAATTAGGCTCTACTAGCTGGCCAGTAAGGCCTAGATCTCCTCCTCTCTCTGCCTCCCCTGTGCTGGGCTTACTTGCACAAATCGTTTCTCGGGACATTTTTGTGTGGGTTCTGGGGATCAAGCTCAGGTCCTCATGTTTGAAAGGCAAGTGCCTTACTAACAGAACTACCCCCTATCCCTGAGACTTTACTAGTGCATCCCCCCCGGAAAAGAATTTGATTTGTTAGGAAGCATGTGTTTAGTTTTCTTTCTTGTGACTATGAAAAAAAAATTCTGACTAAATAACCTGTGGGAGGAGAGAGAAGTCTGTTTTGGCTCACAGTTCCAGGTCACAGTTCATAGTTATTGGGAAAGCAAGGCAGGCTAGTCAGATTCACTGTCAAAATCAGAGAGAGGCCATCCCGATCCCTCCCCTCTGAGCTCAGGGAACCCCATGAAGAGGACACGCAGAAGGAGTAGGAGAGACAGGCTGGAGGGCAACAGAAGAGTAAGGCCCTCTAAAACGGCTGAACAAAGTTCGTAGGCGTTTGCAGAGACTGAAACAGCAAAACCCAAGTCCCACAGGAGCCTACACCAGGTCCTGTGTATAGATACTATAGCGTTTGGTATAATGCTTTGGTGAGACTCCTGGATGTGTGGATGAGTGGAGCTCTGATTCTTGTGCCTTCTCCTGGGGCTTTTTTTTTTTTTTCTGTTGGTTTGCCTTGTTCAGCTTCAACGGGGTTGTTTTTTTGTTTTGTTTTGTTTCATCATGTTTGGTTGCTATCTCTCAGAAGCCTGTTGTTTCCTAATGAGAGTGGATATGGACAGGAAGGGTGGCTGGGAGGAGTAGAAAGAGGAGCAGCTGTATTCAGAGTATATTGTATGAGGAAAGAATCTATGTTTAATAAAAAGGGGGAAAGGATATTTTTTAAAAGAGCAGAGAGGGAATGCATCCATGCTTACGGCTGTTCAGCTAGCTCTCTCTGTCCTGGACCCAAATCCAGGGAATGGCGCCACTCACAACAGCCAGGTCTATCCACCACAACGATCAGACTCAAGGGCAGTTTCCCATCGACTGACCAACAGGCCAATTTGTTGTTGAGGGCTAGGGATCCCTCACTGAGTGTGAGTCTAGACTGTGTCAGGCTTACAGCTAAAAGTCACCTACGGTAGCATCCAACTTCTCAAGGACTGAAAAAAAAAACACTTATCTAACTTTGAAAACACTATGGCATTTCCGAGCACTGAGCCTTTTGACCTCCGTGTCAGGACCGTATTCCACGGCCGGTATCAGCAGGTCTGGTCTTTACGCATACCGTTTAAACCACTGTGACGTAGAGTGGTCCTCCATGTGACTCAGAGCTTGTAAATACCAAGTGCTTTCTGTACCAAGAGCCTAAAAATCATCTAATATCTAGTTTAAATTTATATGGGGCTCTGGGACTTACATATTTCTGAGTGGACTACTTTACCTGGAGGTATTGTTAAGATTTAGGAAGCTCAATATGATGGGGAGTGATTTCAAACATGACTGTTCTCTGCACTGAATATTTCAAACTTTCTTCTTCTTTCTCTCCCCCTCTCTCCCTTTCTCTGACTTGCTTGCCCCTCTTTCTCTGTGTGTACGTGTGTCATGTGTATGTCACACATGTGTGTCATACATACACACGCAAGAGAGAGAGAGAGAGAGAGAGAGAGAGAGACAGAGAGAGAGGGAGGGAGGGAGGGAGGGAGGGAGGGAGGGAGGAAGAGGAAGGGGAGAAAGAGTGCAGTGGATATTTAACTCTTACGCAATCCATCCCCTTAATATACTTAAGTTAATTTTTCTTTCTGATGGCAAACTACAATAATGGATAAAAAGTTGACCTTTGAGCCAGGACTACTGTGTAGCAGGGGGTGGGGCTAACCTCTTCCTATATTAATGCAATTCATTCTTGCTGCAAGTCTCCCAAGCAAAGTGACCACTGCCCTCCCCTCACATCAGGTTTGTGCATTCGCAGGAGACAAGTATGAGCGAGTTAGTCACTCATAGATCGTGGTGAACTGTGTGGAGAAGGGAACATTGGGGTGAGCGCAAAAATCAAGATGCACGCTTGAGTAACAGGCTCCAGACACAGGACACAACCCCTTCTGTTTTCCAAAAGGTGGGTTCTCGCACACTGAGGTTTTCCTTCTGGATTTTTCACCACCCCATTGCCTTCTTCATCTCTACAAAGCATGGATGCGTTTTTGAGTGCCTTGGAAAATAAAGATTTTTTATTTTGTCTTTGTTACAGCTCCATTCTGCCAAGCTTATGCCACCTTCAAATGAATTTACCAATTACCATGAGCACTTTTCCTTTACACATAAAAGTTTTTTTAATAAAATAAAATATTTGGTGTGTCTCTAAGGAGACCATTAAAAATGACATATTTGGGGAGAAGTACAGTGAGATGGCAATGGAAAAAAACACAAGTCCTGTGCTGTATTCATTTTGAGGAGACGCTGGAGGCAAGAGAGGAGAGCCTTCTCAGCCAGCAGAGAACTAGAAACTCAGTATGCAAGGGGAGAGAGAGAGGAGCTGAGAGACAGAGACAGAGATGCAGGTTCAGGAGCTCAGAGTAACCCCAGAGCTGTGGTAGGTTTCATGGCTGACAAAACTCTCCATTGTGAGACTAAGAACAAAAGGTTCTGATGAAAATAACAACTTCCATTCTTTAAATAACCAGCATGTGTCCTATAGAGCAGGATAAACTCATGTCGCATTAAACACGGCTGAACAATGCACAGCTCTCACATGAGTCACTGTGCTTGACGGTCTCAGAAAGGAAACACTGAAGTCGTCTCACACCCAGCCATTATTAATACGCACATTCCAGAAAGCTAAATTAGCATTTCATGCGCATTGTTTTCCAGCAGAAAGAGGCCAGACAAAACAGGCTGCATCTACAGTTTGCTCAGTGAGGTCTTTCTCGTCCATTCTTCTGTGTTTCAAGAGCAGTGTGCTTGAACTAAATGGGTCCCAGCCTTCCATAAGTGTAGCCATAAGAAGGGACAGGTGCACTGAAGTCATTAAGCATTGACAGTCATATGCATTTTCTATCATAGCTGCTTGAGGGTGTTTCATTTTACTGTGGTTTGTAAGAAGAAAGAAAAAATATTCACTTGCTTCTCAGCTATTTCTTTTCTTTCTTTTTTCTTTTTTTCTTTTCCTTTTTCTTTTCTTTTCTTTTCTTTTTCTTTTCTTTTTTTTTTTTTTTTACAGTAAAGGAGGGTAAGCCTCTTCATATGCCAGAGAACTGGAACTAGCTGTCACTATTACAGTGTTCAGAGATTTTTTTTCTGCTATTACTCACCAACACCATATGGTTTTAAAACAAGAAATCCAATCTGGAGAAACTAGCATAATCATTCTTCTTCTTCTTCTTATTATTATTATTATTTTAGCATAATGGCACTAAGAAGGCCATTTAATGTCAAGTAGCTGCCCTACAAAGTCAACAAGAGAATTTCCACTGGTAAATTTTGGTCGGTCTCAAATGAAAAGGTTCCAGTCATTTTGTTGTCAAGAAAACTAATGATGCTAACACTTTGACCTTCAAAAGGTTAGATTAGCAGGAAAACATGGAACTGACAGAGCATTTAAAAAGTTCCTTTAAGAGTGACTGGGAATGTTAATCTTATGATTTGTGCCATGTGTGTCAGGCATGAATCCATCCAGGTATTCACTTTCTGAGGGCTGACTGTGTGCAGAATGAAGCTGCCTTTGTACCACAGTGGAGATGGTGTGTATGTGCACAGCTAGCTACAGGACAGGACGGTAAAACGTGTATAATACAGGCAGCTCTTCCCTGAGATTTTCAGAAAACCGAGCATCGAAGTTGTTCAGTTAGGGATGACGGGCATTGATTGGGTTTGGTGATTGTAGGTTAGCTGGATGTATCACTTTAAGTGAAATGCTGTTAAACTTTGCCTCCACCGTGTATAGCTTAATTGGCAATTGATTTGGCTTCCAGGATCAAGACCGACAGTAAAATGACTTTCGTGGAGGTCATGCCGAGGCCTGGCCATCCTGTGCACCAGTAGCAGATTTCTTTCTGATAGACTGACTGCCCCTCCTCTCTTTCTTCTCAATAGTGCAGACAGCCATCTCCATCAAAATGTAAGTCGGGAAACCTTGCTGCACCCTTGGAGCCTTGACCACATGCCCACATGAAGTGTTAGAGATGCAGAGACTCTTAAAATATTGCAGTCATCCAATCATTGGAAAAAACATGTAATCCTTGCCCAGAGATGAAGATGTACACATCTCTGCTATTCCATCCATATCTACTACAGTGGTGGCTGACATCTTTAATGCCAGCACTCGGGAGGCAGAGACAAGCAGATCTCTGTGAGATTGTGGCCAGCCTAGTGCACAGAGTGAGTTTTGGGACAACAAAGCCACATAGTAAGACCCTATCTCACAAAACCAAAAAAAAAATAGTATCTTTGCTTAGGTATTCTGTTTCTAAAAGAAGGGTCATTTCAAACGAGCTCCGCATTGAAACATTTTTGTGGGGAGTTTTAGCTGAGCTTCTGTAACGAGCATTTTTCCCACCAGCCTGGCCCCAGAGCCTGGTCAGTCCCAAATGAACACACAGGATGCTATATATTAATTATGAAGCTTTTGGCCATTTGCTTGGTTTCTTACTGGCTAGCTCTGGCTCTGACTAAATTATTAACCCATAACTGCTAATCTGAGTATTTCCATGTGGTCTTTCCTTACTGGAGAAAGGAACCGGACCTCTTACTCCTCTGGCGTCCTACATGGTGACTGACTGTGCCTCTGTTTCCCAGAATCCTCCAGTTCTCCTAATCCCACCTATCTTGCTTCCCTATTGGCCAGCAGTGCTTTATTTATCAACCAATAAGACAAATATACACACAAAAGGATGTCCCCCATTAAGCTTCCATCTCTTTGGTCCCTCAGAGAGCATCTATGTGTCCGTGTGTGTGTGTGTGTGTGTGTGTGTGTGTGTGTGCCTCTGTGTATGTATGCCTGTCTGTGTCTGTGTCTGTGTGTGTGTATGTGTGTATCTATGTGTATCTCTGTGTATGTGTCTGTGTTTGTCTGTGTCTGTGTGTGTGTGTGTGTGTCTATGTGTGTCCATGTGTATACATTCCACTGAGTGCGTGTAGAGCTCAGAGGACAACCTGGGGAGTTAGTTCTCTCCTTCCATCTCGTTGAGACACACTCTGTCTTGTTGCTCCTGCCATGCTGCATACTCCAGGATAGCTGGCCAGTAAACAGATAGACAACACAGCGTCTGACTTTACACATAAATTCCACAAGCAGAACTCAACTCGTGAGATTTCCGTAGAAGCACTTTTACCTGGTGAGGCTTCCCCCACAGCTCTCCTGTAGGAGCTTGTAATTCTATTTTCCTCTTATATAAATATCAGTGTCGTTTGGCATGTAGGTAGTTTTTGTTTGTTTGCTTGCTTGCTTGCTTCTTTTTACCTTAAATCTGTTTTATATCAGAAATTGAGATTTCCCAAACACTGGCCTTCATTTGTTATTTAAATTTTTTATCAAAGATAAAAAGCCTCCTACTAATGCAGGTGGAGGAGCTTAGCCTAGGGTTGAAGTTGTTTGTCACAAAGCTCACCTGACCTCCTTGTCCTTGAGCCATCTTCGTCTTTAATATATGTCCATTGCCATGTGACATTTTTCCAGAATAGGAAGCTACAGTTATGGGGATCTAACACACTTGTCTTTGGTGACCGTTCTTAACAGGGGATATAGTTTTTGTACATAAACACTCTTACTCCAGGGCCCAAATTTGGACTCCAGCACCCCAATTCTCTGGCTATCTGTAATTGACTTGAACTCTCTGGCTCTGGTATCTTCATCTAGCAAATAATAAATATAATAGTAAAACTTCTCTCATAAGGCTATTGAATTAGATGAGGTAATTTTTACCTATAATTCTGAGCAGTAGAAGCAGCTATAAAGATAACAGTGGTGGTGGTGCTGACAATAAAAACAGACCGTGATTTATAACATGATTAACACAGAAAGTGATCAGGAAAAGACTTGTGGAGAAGAATGTATCACCACTCCCAACTGTCATTATTTCAATACAAAAAGTCAGGGTCTCCTTAGAATCCTTGAAAGGCTGTGTGCGAGCACTGTGCAATGCTACATGTACAAACAGTCGCCACATCATCTCTTGGTTTTCACTATCCACTCTTCTGGCCCGTGTGCTACAGAGGGTAAAATATGCATCCTCAGCCTTGACAATGCAGCTCCATAAACCAGCAGGTAACTAAAACTGTAGTACACATATACGAACACATTATATATATATATATATGTATATGTATATATATTCTGCATAAAGAAATTCTTTCCAGCGGAGGAAGCCATCTCCATTCCAGCTGAAGTTCTTCTGCAGTGCGTACGATTGTGTTGCGGGGACTGTGATAGTCACCGTGAGAATGGGGATCTGGAACTGACCGACTTGAAATTCTCTCTGTAAGAGGGAACCTGCGAGAAAGAAAGACCATGATGATAGCTCTCAAAGAAGGAGGCTGTCATTGTCTCCCCACCTCTTCTCCCTTAAAACAGTTCAGACAGCCAGAGCCGTTCTTCAGGCTAAGGATGACGTCAAGGCAGTCTTGTTGCATAAGGATTTCGAGGCAGCACCACTACTGTACGTTATGGAAGAGTGTAATACTGGAATAATGGGACATTTCCAAGGATTGCAATGCCCTCGGATGTGGTGACAGCACCATCATTTTCCTGATATAACAGAAGCTGGATGACAGGACACATGTCTTGGGGTCCCCGAGAGTTGACGCAGCACCAAAAGGGCTGAGATTTGGCTAGATGTTCTTAAAAATCATTGGAAGGAGGCTGGGGGGTGGTGGCTCATGCCTTTAATCCCAGCACTCGAGAGGCAGAAGCAGGCGGATCTCTGTGAGTTCCAGGCCAGCCCGGTCTACAAAGCTACACAGAGAAACCCTGTCTCGGAAAAAAAATCATGAAAGGGAATCATGAAGCATTTGAAGTAGAAAATTAGCAACTGACCATGAGATATTTACATAATTACGAGGTATATCATTTTGATGTTCAAGCTGTTGACTCCTTGTGAGATGATAGCTATGTTAATATTTTCTGGGAAAAAAATTACCTCAAATAACACCATGGGTTGTTTAGTGATTTTGCTTTTCCAAGAAGCATTTGAGCGTGTGTGGAGGGGTGTGGGTGTGTATGTGTGGGTGTGTGGGTGTGTTTAATCTGTAACTCAAAATTTTCGTAATAGAACATGTCTAATATTTGAATTTAAGGTTACAAAACTGTGCATAACTGCACAAAAATTAAACATTTAGATTTGGAAAAAATAATTTACTGAATTTTTCAAGTCTCATTTGCCATGGGTAGTGGCACACACCTTTAATTTCAGCAATTGAGAGGCAGAAGCAGTTGGATCTCTATGACTTTAAGGCCAGCCTGGTCTACAGAGTGAGTTTCCTTGCAGGCAAAGCTGCATTGTGCAACCCTCTATCAAAAAGAACCTATCCCATTGCTGTAAATTAGTAGGGCTCCTATCGGCAAATCTCTGTTGAATGGAGATGAGAAGTAGGGCAACCCCACAGTCATTCCCAGGCTGACGTGAAGCTAACATTTGATGATTCATATCCCCCCCCTTTTCTTCATTTTATGAGGCAGGATTCCACCGTTCATTTCTGTTTTACCGGCACTCTTCTCTGTATTGTATTCTTAGATGAAGCACCAGCTTTAATTTGGACTCTGTGAGGAAGCCAGGAATGTTCTGCAAAAAACGGTGTCGTTTGCATCTAAAGAAATGTCATTAGGAGTGACATCTCACACATTGTGATGTCTGCAGCGACTCTCTCCATCTCTGTCCTTCCCTTATGTGTGTAACTTTGCTGCCGTTGACCCCAGCTCTTTAAGAACCTAGATTGTTTGTCACTCACTGTGAAAGTTTACACTTTAATTTATTTTTCCTGATTACTGTCAGCTTTGGAAAAATGAAAAAATGCTTATTTAGAATGCTTTATCTAAAGCAGTCATCTTTTGTAAGGGATCTTAATGTAAATTCTCTGCACCTAGACTCCCCCAAAGTGGATACTCCCCTTCCAGAGATTGATTTGTTATGAATGTGTGGCTTGCAGGAAGGGGCAGCAGACATTTAGCTGCAAAAGAAATGAGGTAGAAAACACAAAATTAAGCATTAAAAGAAGAACAGCTTTGAGTCAAAAGCCATAGGTGCTAGCGTTCTGAAATATTACACCTATGTGTCATAACTTGCCTGAAACTCACTGGCAAGTTGCCAATTAGGAGCCCCCTGAGAAGCAATGAAGAAATAAACTGGTCAGCTTTGCTGGCACTTTACAAAACAGGTTCATCAGCGTAACTGGAAATAGACATGCGGTTTGCCTCCGTTCCTCTCCCTAGAGATCTCCCAGCTATTCAAGACGTACTTTTTAGGTGATCAGTGTGAACCAAGTGCTTTGCTTTCTGTGTACTGCTGGTAACTTTGAGATCACACGCCTTTGCTGTGGAAGGGCTCATGTTCTAGTTCCTAAGCACGATCGGGAGCGCTGCTTGCCAGGTGATGCAGACAGTCTCGCAGCAATCACGCAATGTAAATATCACCAATGCCCGAAAGGCATTGGAGGCCATGCATGAAATGCAAAACTAAACCTGACTCCAGACTTTACGTTCTCACCCCCACGTACCTCTTCTGTGTTCAGCTCCTCTAAAAGAAAATGTCATACGACAATCTGTCAAGGAACTCATTCCCTCTCGTCTTTGCTTTTTTATCCCCATGTACAGCTGTAAATGGATCAGATAGCATCTCGGGTCCTTGTCAGTTCCCTGGATGTCTCATGTGTTCATTGTTGTTCCGTCTATGCGCAGCAGATGGTGCTGTAGAGCAAGAGCCAGCCAGCCTAGCTCCTTCCCTCCGGGCCATGACTACAATAAACAACGATTCTTTTTTAATTCATGTTACTATTGCACGATCTCTGCAAAATTCTTCTACGGCAGTTTGAACCATAAAGACTCTAATCATAGCCATTAGCGTATGTAGTCGAATGTCATGTATCAACATCTCTAAATCGTCCCACGATGTTGTCACTCTTTTGAATCTGGAAGAAAAAGAAAAAAATCAGAAGATTAAAATCCTGATTTAAAAGCACAAACAGGGCTCTGTAGAGATGGCTCGGCAGTTAAGAGTATGACGCTGTTCTTGCAGAGGTCATTCTCAGCATCCATGACAGTTGGCTTACAACCAGCTATAACCCCAACTTCAGGGGACGTCTGGTACTTCTCACCGCCATTGGCACCTGCACTCACGTGCCTTTATGCCACACGCTCTACACATACACACACAGAACATGAAATAAATATGAGAGAATATGTATGTGAATACATGCAACAAGAGCATAGCATCTGTATATTATGTGTCAGACATGTGGCTACATGAACACATGCCACAATATATAATTTAAAATGTATGCCAAGAACACAAGAATATCATTGGCTCATTCAGTATTGGGCATCTACTGATTGAGAAACTTTTATAAGGCTACAGAAACAAACTAATAATCCTGCCTTCCTGCAGCCTGTGTTCCGTTAGGAAAGCAATGAATCAATAAAAAAAGAATTTTCGTACACATACAATTTTCATGTGTGTCAGATAATAAACTTAAAAGGTAGAATAGCATGCATGTGAGTATGCTGCTGTGGAAAGAGCATGTATATGTAGGTACTGTATGATACTGTTATTTAATTAAAACAGAGATCAACTACAGAAAAGCATGAGGCAGAATCTGTGTATTAAACTGTGTGGTAATAGAAAACTTCCATAGAATATCGGACTGAGGGCAACAAAATGTTGAAATGCCCATGATAAACTGTGAGAGCCTGGGTAAGTTTTATGTCCTTGTGGATATCCCAGGTGGGAGAAACTGTGTAAGAAAGGACTAGATTCAAAAATGAAATTTTGAAACCCTTGCTCTTTTGAAATAGTGTTTCAGATAAGTAGGAGCCACCCGTACCACACAGTACAGTCTTAACCAATCAGATAAGAGTCTTCTTGATGCATAAGAGTTCTTCCTGAACAGTAAAGGCAAAACACAACCCCTTACAGGATGTAGCAAATGCCAGTGTTGGATACCAGCATGAGAGTGAATGGCATGCTGCTTTGGTGACATTGCTGTACAGTCTGTGCCTGGCTGCTTCCTCACCCCAACCCCCAGCCCTTTTAACTCCTTCCCTGGAGAATTCTGCTGCCATAGACTTCTTGGACCTTCTGCTGGCAGGAGAGTAGCTGTCTGGGGGTCCATCTGTTGGCCAGTCTGGTTCTACCGCCATGTTTATGTCAACTTATATGTTTGTCCTGTGATGTTTTTAACCAGTAACTAAACATATCAGAAGTACAAAGTCAAGCTCATCCAGTAAATTGATGGGCCATCTTCAGAAGACTGTGCCATGTAGACCATTCATCAGAATTCCCAGCCTGCCTTGCAGCCAGAGGCTTCTTCTCCTTTCATGTTCTCCTATGGGTTGATGCACATATATTCTATATGCCCTTTCCTTGTGTCCTTCCCATTAATCTCTTTCATGTTTAATCTCATCTTCAGAATCTGCTTCACTGTGAATTAACCTATCACATGAATATAGATCTGCCTTTAATACTGAAAACAATCAATCTTCTCTTTCCCTCTTCCTTTTCATCAATCTTTGATTGGCACTGAATCAGCCCCTGGCAGCAGAAATGATAATGATGCCCCCAACTGCACATCTCAACGTTCTTACTTATGACAATGTAATTAATACTTGTGTTTTTATGAGGAGTCATTATTCTCCTCGTCTGCTAGCCCCGCCTATACTTCCTGCCTGGCTACTGGCCAATCAGTGCTTCATTCATCAACCTATAAGAGAGAAATATATATTCAGAAGGATATTCCCCCCTCCATCATCCTATGCTTAAGAAGAACTAAGTAATTATGAAAAAGAGGGACTTGGAAGATACCCCCACCAGCATCACGCTTGCCTGTGTTCTAGTTTGCTTTGTATTACTGTGATAAAAACACCATGACCATAAGTGTTTACTTTAGCTAGCAGTTTCAGGGGGAGAGTCGATCAGGATGGGGACGCATGGCAAAAGGTGGCCAGAAGAGGAAGCTGAGAGATCACACACACACACACACACACACACACACACACACACACACACACACACGCATGCACGCACACACGCACACACGCACGCATGTGTACACACACACACACACACACACACAAAGTCACAAAAAATGACTTCTTGGGCATTTACAATGCCTTTGCTTTAACATAGTCAGTACGTTCTAAAATTACTTTGAAATATGGAGCCCACATAGCAATGCAAACATCCCATATTTAAGTTTTATTTTAGTTGTGTGACATTGAACATCAGACTTTACAAAATTCACTATGGAAATGAGGTACATTGGAAGACATAGAGAAGAACAGCAAATTTTTACTGGTAGTCTGCCATCTAGAAACGTATCCTACTAAGTAGGCTTAAGGAATTAAGTGTATTTGAAGGAATAAAAAAGGAAATCGGTAAGCTTAGCCAAAAAGGCAAATGACACATGAGAACAACTTCTGATGAGTCTAACTAAAGACAACAGATGACAAAAGAATGAGCTATCTCCACAGCATGATGGGAAGGAAAATGCCATGACGGGACATCAGTCTCGTATCAAAGTCACTAAGTGTTCTTTGGAAAATGTTCTGTGAGCTCCCTGCTGTCTCACATCTTTCAAAGAAAAACAAGTGGTTTTCTTTTCCCCAATCCCTTCTTAACGCTCATGGATTGTGGCAGTAAATGTTTAATGAATGATAAATCAACACTATAGAGCTCTATGCATTTTTTGGCCATTTCTCTGGAACAGGTGACATGCCAGGCTATCTGATAAGCATAAATCTGTTTCTCAAAAAACAGACATCACTATCAAGAAGTGCCATTACATACAGAAACTGTGTGTTTCCCTGAAGTACTTATAAAGTGCATAGAATCTCATGGTATCAGATAACTGGGCTTGAGTTTTGTTCCCATTTAATAACTAAACCTACTCTAATTGCATGAAGCTTGACTTCTTTTTCCACAAAATAAAAATAGAACCTACCTTTCATGAACCTTATAGCTAGGTTCTGAATATGGAATAGCATCTATGAATAACAGTGTCTGTACACTACAAAACTCATAAAAACTAAAGAGTTGTGCAGATATTCTTACAGTATTAATGCACTTCACATGGTAGTATTTTCCATAGAGTTCATAAAAAAGAAAGTTGGAAATATTAGCTTTTGGGGACGCTGCAGACTATGGCTATATGTGCAGAGACATAGGTGAAGACAGATTGGACCAGAACTACATAGGACCACCTTCTCAGGCAGATGTGAGGGAAGCTATTGTGCTTGATTGTAATTCTTTGTACATCTATATCCCTCTTCTTCCACAGCATAGATTAGACTATCTTGGGACACATTGTATATCCAGTACTGAACTAAAGGTGAATGAAGAATAAATGAATGGGAAGGGTAGAAGGATGGATGGACGGACGGACGGACGGACGGACGGAATCCCCTCATGATCGTTTAGATTGAATTCTGACTTGACAGAATCTAGAATAACCTTGGAGGTAAATCTCTGAACACATCTGGTCGTGTTTTCATTTCATTTCACTTGAGGTGAGACGACCCATTGTAAATGTGAACAGAGATACTCGTCCCATGGACTGGGTTCCTGAACTGAATAAGAATGTGAAAACATGCTAAGCACCAGCATCCATCTCCCTGCTACCCAACCATAAATTCAATGTGGCCATCCTCCTTGTCCCTTTGATACCATGACTTCTTCACCATGGTGGACTATACCCCCAGACTGTGACCCAAAATAAAAGGCTCCTTCCTTAGGTTGCTTCTGTTGGGCATTTTTATCGTATCGGTGATAGAATAAACTAATATACTCCTCGTGAACAGTTTTGAGGACTGTCTACAAAGCTGTTAAAACCAAGTCCTAGCTCTTGGTTATCAAGGGAGGCCCCGAACAGTGTGCAGGGTAGGTACTCACTTCACTGGGCATTCCACATCCAAGGAGTCTTAACCGCAGGTGGAGTGCTGAAGATTTGAACATCTAAGAACAAGGCATGGCCTTCGGCTTAGCAAAAGATAAACTCACACTGAGAACCCGGAGCAGACGCCCCAACTCCCAGAAGAAGGGCTCATCAGCCCATCAGAAATAGAATGCCCTAAGGTGATAGAGACATGGTCCTGACCTAGTGTATTAAAACCTAGTGGGAATCCAGGTTTGGAGCATAGTTTTGAGAACAAGGATACAGTGAGAGGCTGGACTGATGGGAAGCTCAGAAGAACAGAGATATTACCATGACAACCAGTAGAGGTGGCTCAGCTGTATGGAAGCATGAGAAGAGCAGCCATCATCTACCCCCAGTTAGGATGGTCTCCTTTAGGCTAGAAATTGTGGTGAACGCTGTCCTTGTCCGCAACCTCTCCCTACTGGCAGTGCCTTGAATGAATCATCAACCTCTCAATAACTTCTGACACTGACAGGCAAAATTGTTTTCTTGCCCTTCACTGGAAGGCTCAGGGCTGACCCGACCCGGTAGAAACCACAAGTCAGTTGGGGCCATTTCCCATCTTCTTTGGTTCCGTATACACTCTAAGATTTATCCAACTGTCAGAAAAATGGAGAAAAGAAATCTCAAATCTGCCCGAAGTCTGGCTTCAAGTATTATAATTCATGAGTGAGTGGGCATGGTTTGACAGACAGGCCCATCAGGGTAGAGCCCACTTCTGACCAAAAAAAGATCTGGCAAATGGCATGCACCGTGCTTTGTCATGTTGTAAGAAACTCCGAGTCATTTAGAATCAATATGGCATAAGAAAGCTATAAAAGGCAAAATCTGAATTTCATTGCCTTGAAATGTCAAGAATGGGTTCTGATAGCTTAGATCGCTGTTTTGATTCTTCATCATAAATCCCAGTGATTATATTTCTTCCAGAATCAAGTGAATATCTTGAAAGTGGCCAAATAAAGAGTGTGTACACTCGCCATGGATGACGTAGCTAACACTTGTACATTTTATTAGTTTCCAGGATCTATTCAGATGCCCATAGGATACTGAGAAGAACAATCTTCTTCTGACTTCAGTAAGAGGTTGCTACAGATTGAATGCAGGGCCTTGTGTAATGATGAAGGCATATTCTATCATTGAGCAACATCCCCAGCCCTTGTTTTGGTTGTTGTTTGGTTTTGATTATTTGGGTTTTGTTGGGTTCCTGTTTTAAAACAGGTAGTCACTATGTAGCTCAGGCTGGCCTTGAGCTTGCTATGTCGCTCATGCTGGCCTAGAACTATAAATATTCCTCCCAGGCTCAGGGAGCATGATTGTAAGCTAGCCACATTCAGCTAAATGGAAGCCTGTCCCTTACCAAACCTCAGTGACATAATAGAAGAACCATTTCATAATCAGTAGGCAGATGTGTGCGCGGTGTCAAAACTCCACAGTCAGTGTGGCTGAGCATGCTTGCCCAGGGCTTTCTCCTCAGGCAATGCATATCTTCAGGCAACTGGAAGAGGCGAGCTGAAAGGGACAACATTGATGATAGTCACTTAAGACACTGAGGCACTTTCCATCCCAAACCAAAAAGCCCCTGAATCTCCAAGTCACTTGTTTGTTTGTTGAGACAGGGTTTCTCAGTATATCTCTGGCTGTCCTGGAACTTGCTCTGTAGACCAGGCTAGCCTCAAACTCACAGAACTCTTTCACCTGCTTTGGACTCCCAAGTGCTGGGATTGAAGGCGTACAAACCTCCTAGGTTATGTTAATAAAATTACCCTTGAATCAGAGAGCAGAGTCAGTGACTAATTGACAGGTATTTACCATAGAGAAACAGAGAAGCCAGAGATATGGACAGAGGCTTTTTGGTTTGGGGCAGAAGGAGAGATGGCTCATTCTCTGGGTCTCCAGACAAAAAGGAAGGCCAGCTGGTGGCTTCTCGGCTTCTCTGATCTAGCAGGTTTTCACCCCTATATCTGACTCCTAGTCTTTACTGGTAAATAGAACAACTTAGATTAATTTAAAAAAAAGCACCTACCCTTTTCCCGAGAGGCCATGAACACCATTTATTTAGAAGGACTGATTCACTCTTGAGTGACAGCCGCTGGGAATATCCCCAGACTAGCAATAGGTGAGGCCATTGGAATGAAAACCCATGCTCTCATAAACATGGTGTAGCAGATCGCACTTGAGTGACCCAACAAAGGCCTGTGTGCTGAAAGCTTGGACTAAGTAGGGGTCTATTGAGAGTATTTGGAAACAAGGAGATGGGACTGATTGGGGAGTCTTAAGCCATTGGATTGTGTCCTCAGTGGAGATTGTGGAACACACTGGTCCCTTTCTCGCTCTCTTGCTTCTTGGCTATCAGGTGAACAGTTGTGTTCTAATGAATGCGACCACCATCCATGTTGACTCTTCATAGCCAAAACAGTGGGACTGTCAGTCACAGACAGTAAGCTCCAAAACTGTGAGTCAAAAATAGCATTCTCCTCTTTATAACTCGACTGTGTCTGGCATTTTATTGTAGTGGTAAGAAGTCAAATAAACACATGCTTGCCATATTATTTGTTCTTTGTGTTTTGCCATTGTTTTGTATTAAAAAAAGTATATCATATTCTGGTTAATTTTTAAAGGGTTCTACATTGTCAGAGAAATGGGCATTTCTTATTTTTTACTTCCTTCTCTATATTTCTGTCCCTTTGGCCAATGTGCCCGCTAAATGTCTTGGTTACTGACCTTTTATTTTCTGTATGCTGTACTGAGAGTAGACGAACTGACTGTTCTACATTGCCAGTTTGTACCCAGCACTCACTTTAAATGCTTCTTCAGTGCGCAGTGAGGACATTTACCCATCTCATTGTCGATTGCTGAGAGCATTCCTGTATTTCATCCAATTTACCAACTTAGCTTTCATTCACTAACATGAGAAAGGTATAAATTTGGAACTATCTCAACACCAGGCATCTAAATCAGCACTTCCTTCCCTCTTCTTCCTCTCCCCTTTCAACCTTCTACTGAGTTTTGCCATCCCTGTTTTGCCATCATCCTTGAAGAGGAAAAAGCAAAGTCCTTGTTGTGGATGTTATAAATCAGACCGCTGCTTCATGAAAGCTTGGTCGATGTGGCCGCTTTGGCTTATTCAGTGAAGCTGGACATGCTAAAGTGTAGTCAATGAAATATATCTATCCTTCAAAGACAAGACTCAGAGATGAAAGGGGGCAATGGGATACAGGTTGCATCTAAATCCGTGATTGTTCTGAAATCTTTACAGGAATACTCTCTCCCTGGGTACCCAGACTATACTAAATACAGTCTTGGTTGCTGGAGCAGTTTTAGTATGAACACACACGCTTCTGTTCATCAGAGTACAGAAAGCGATTTGCCCAGAAACCAGGGGATTAGTTACTGAGCTGACTCATATGCTTCTGCCCTGACAAATTCCTGTTTTAATGTCAGACATTTGATGATTAATTTCAGATTTGTCATCTTCTGTAATTGCATAAAGTTCACCAAGGCTGTCTATGCAAATGTACTTCGTTAATTAGATTCAATTGTATTCCCTGTGCTGAGTATAGAGATTATATTTACAATAAATATTTCCAGTAGAAATTAAGTATGTATAAATATTGCTACAGTAATGAAACTCCTGCAGAGGTATAGCCTACCCTCTGCTTCCAGAGTCAAGAGAAAAATTGATTTGGGATGAGTAGAGAAATAAACAGAGTTCAGTCATTGGAAAATAAAGTGTTATATTTTCGTCTCAAATGTCTTTGGATAATATAAATGATTTTTTTAGAGGAGAGAAATCATCCTGTGTTATGCCATTCATTCTAAATCATATGTAGTGCTGACGTTTTCTAGATTTATAGCTAACAGGATGATCTTGGGAGAAATTCTGGGTGTTTCAATACATAAATCGTTTAAAGAAACATCAAAGTTGTCTACATTGCTGCAAATCCATAATTCATATTGGTTTTCTACCACAGAATAACAGTTTGCCACAGCTAACACAGCATGACTGTGGTATCTTAAAGGCAAGGGTGTAATGATTTCACTAGACCCAAGATAAATGATAAATGGATGTTTATTAGGGAACAACTTACACAGAACAATAAAGATCTGCCTTTCCAACCACACCTCACACTTTCCTCTTTCGACTTCTGTCCCCATCTGCAGCCACTCCCAAAGGGGTGTGGCCATAGTTACAGGTTCACAGGCAAGAGGCCACTACAGTACCTTCCTCCCATGGGGCAAGCACTCAGGCAGGTATGGCCAGGTAGCACATGGCTGTGATCAAGGTGTCCACTCACTTGGGCTCCTGTATGTGCCCTCATACTCTGAAATGCATTTCCTTTCCACCAGGGTTTGCCCCCCATTCTTTGGAGGCGACTCCATTCATCTTTGAAACCAATCACCCCAACCTCGACTTCTCCTTTTGTCTTCTGTCTTCTAAAGTACATCCTCTTCTGCCAGAGGGGATTATGCTGGCTTCGTATCTCTTCTCTGGGGACTTCAAATGCTCATGCCTGCATTGGTGTCTGACTCTATAATCAATTGCTGAGTGCCTGGGGCCATCTACCAACCTCTCTCTTCTGTAACATCTCATAACACAACTCCCCCAAGGCAGTCTTGACCAGAAACAAATAGAATGATGGAGAATTTCAGTCTTGCTGGGCAAAACTTTACAAAATTTTAGAATACTGGCAAATATCATAAAATATAGTATTTGAACAAATGTAGCACATTCTAAAGTGTTTTATGAAAACACAGACTTGAAGTCAGTTATGTTTTATGGGAATGGAAAGGAGATTATAACTACCATTAGCCAAGATATTTGGCACATTTTATTTTTTGCAGACCTTCCAAATGACTATCAATTTACATTATAAAACTCACCAACCCAAAAACTGTCCAACCTACAATTGTGGTGAGAATGACAAACCTAAAAGTGTGTCGTACATCGATTATAGAGATCCAAGAGACATATCCTTGGGAGGAATGTGTCTCTCTTCATTTCTGAGGCCCAATGGAAGGAAAGAAGTATTTTTCCATATCAATGTTTCTGCCATTCCACATTTACACCCCTGGCCATCATTAGTTCACTGGTATTTTCAGTGAAAAGGCTGCTTAGTCTTTCAACCCTGTTTCTGTTACTGTAGCCAAAACAGGTACTCATGTCCTATCCATATTAGTCATCTCTGTAAGGTGTTCGTTCTTAGGGCTACTATGATGCAGGAATTGTATGCCTTAATGATTAACTCCACATTACCAATAACATATCAGTGTCACATGACGGAAAGAAAGGAAAGCACTTCCACTTGGAGTCATTTAACCAAGGGTGAGCATGGTTTTTTAATTCTTCCCCTGACTTTACCTCCAAAAAAGAAAAATCCTCAAATCATAACCGATTGTGTGGTGCATGGATGCAGCCTATAAAATGCCCACAGAGGAACATACAGAATGAGCATTCTTTGTGTCAACTTGACAAGCTCAGAGATTCTCTGGCGAAAGTGTTTAGCAGCATAACTGTGACGGATGCGGGCAAAGTTGAGGAAGATCCTGAGAGACGCCCTGGTGCTTTCCAAGGGGTCCAGAAAACAAGTACTCATGTTTTTAAAAAAGGAAACCTCAGTGGGCTCCAAATATTTGGAAAAGGGCCATTGAGAAAATCTGGTTTTAAAAAAAATAATGTATGTAGGCTTTATGTTTCTGTTTATCATGTGAAGATTCGATCTCTCCCTTTTAAATGTGGGAAATGTAATTAAATGCTCTCCATGATTTCTCCCAATGGCTGATCTTCAGATCCACGGTGGTTTTTGCACCAAGACTGATTTTCATGCTCCCTTCACACACCTGGTTTCCATCAGAAAACATCTGCTTTTTATAGACACTTGCATCCACAGCCAGCTGTTTTCTTTCTAATATAACTCCATGTCAAGGACTTGGTTTGTATGTAGTATTTAATCTGCTTAATAAGAGTGTTTGAGAAGCCATCATGGTGCCAGATTATGGTGGCATGTGCCAGATATCCCAGCATTTAGGGGGCAGAGGCAGAAAGATCGGAAGTTCAAGGACAACACTGTCTCAAGTATCTCCGGCTCCCGCTTAAAAAAAAAATAGGCATAGACTTTTCAAACACTACTGTAAAAAGAGATACCTGGTTTACTCTTCTGTAAATGAGAAATAAACAACTGATTTGGCCCTCCTCAAATGACCTGTCCATGGTGTCAAAGGAGCAGGTGTACGAATTGTAAACACTGAGCCCGTTGTCACCAAAATTAGACTGCCGGACTTCTCAGATGGTTCAGAACCAAGTGTGGCATTTTTGAATGGAAGAAGCTAACAGACTATGATTGAGTTTGAAAGAGCTTATCATTCCCAGTTACAACGCAAGAGAATCAGTTCCTCAGCCAGAAACCATTAGCAACCAATACAGTGTCAAATGAGTGGGTGTCTGGGTGGCATCATGAAAGCTCTTTAAGTACGTAAGTGGCAATTTCCTGGTGTTCCAAACCCAACAATTTTATTTCTGGGACACTCCTCCGAAAGCCCAGAACCTACAGAAGTGGATGTATATTGTCTCCCTTCACCTAAAATCTTATTTTCAGAGGAGTAAATAGATGATTGGCTTTTGAGTCTGCATCCCAGCAGGAATTTTTAAATTATTTTTTTCTATCCACAGCTCTGTAATGCAGTACATTCCTCAGAACACAGCCATTGGTTTTTATTCTTTTACTTATCACCACGTCCGTATTTCCAACACTCGAGTCTAGTGCCATATAACCTGAGGTTTGGTGAGCATCCTTTTCTCTGTGTTTGTAAAGAAAAGTGTTTTTTTTTTTAATCCGATGGTTGACTGAGAAAAGTAAGAAGAAATGTGTACAGGTAGCAGAAATAGCCTTCTTCCAGCTGCATTTTGTAAATCGTAGGTACAGTATGGAGTGCGGATAATTGAGTGCCACGAGGTGTCTCTGCAGGATCACCGAAGGCGGGTGACATGGGCAAAATGTAGCGATAAAGAGAAAAGACGTTGTGAAGGGTGAGTACTGTTCACAGACGTTAGACTTCATGAAACGCTGCTGTTGAAGAACACGTGAGAGACGGCCATGTGGGTGACGGTAGGAATGGTATAGCTGGAAATGACTGGAAGATGCTGATCAATGGGAATGAAGCTACAGCTCGTCAAGAAAGAGAAGCCCTAGTGTGTGACCACGTGACCCCGTGCCGCACTGGGTAACAAAGCGCTCTGGGCTTCAGAAGGCTAGCAGGAAGGATTTTGAGCACTTCGCTGTAAAGACGATAAATGGTAGAGGAGGTGTGTTTATTGTAATTCCAGCGTCACGCAGTATGTATGTGTTGAAGCATTGCCTGCTGGTTACCCTCCCTAAGACATAAAAGTTCCGTGTTTTATGGATCAGTTGAAATTTAATTTAAATCATAAAAAGGAAATAGCTAACTTCATGGGACTTTATACGAGCTTTTTCTCACTGGAAGAGGTCATAGAACCTTCTCACTGGAAGAGGTCATGGAACCAAGTCGGTCTTTGAGGAGGGAAGGTCAGTCAGTGTTGGCTCAAGCTTGGGGAACTTTCAACCCATGAACACTTTGCCTCGTTCCTCTGTGCCTGGGGCATCACGGCAGAGACGGTGAGAATGCATGCCGGGCGCCAGGAATTTATAAAGAAGAGAAAGAAGAAATCATGCAGCGGGCGCCAGGAATTTATAAAGAGGAGAAAGAAGAAATCACGCAGCGCCGTCTTCCTTGGAGACCTCCAATGCTCCGGCTTCCTTCTGCTAGTTCACACCTCCCGCAGATGGCTCCACCTTCCAGTTGGGCCGGAACTCACTGCTCTGGCATGCGGAGCTTTAGAAAATATCCCAGACCCAAACTTCAGCCCTCATCATACAAATGGCCGTACTGAAACAATGTCTGCACACGTTGAAACATGCAGCGTTCCTCCCCTGTGACTTTAACCTTAGTTTATGAAGTAAATGTCTGCTTCTGAAGGTTCTTCAAGTCGCGTTCACCTATGGAAGCACAAAAGATGCCCCATTTTATAGATTCCTACTAAAACCTAACTCAAATAGCTAAAATAAAAATAAAAATAAAACATCTTCAAGTGGGTGCAAAAGACCATTGCTAATTCATTGGCTAATTCTTTATTTCTCAGCCCATTTCCTTCTCTCCCGTGCTTGTGTGCGCAAACTGGCACAAGGTTTTTCACCAGCTTTAAAGCCTGCATCCTGCTTTTGATGTTCTTGCACTGCTTCTGGTAATGTCAAAAGTAAAGAAATGAAATCCAAAAGGGGAGGAAATTAACAGGACATTTCTCTGGGACCCCTTGTGACTTATGTAAGCTGAAGGGTTTGTGAATGGATTCCAGAAACTGAACTCACAGTCTCTGTACTGAGGAGCTCCAGCTCTGCGGCCCATCACACAACTCACTTGGACAGTGAGCTGGTATGCTGCCTTGGGCTGGAGCCTTGAGGAACCGTAGCTAAGTCGGGGGTGGAGAGGGGCTCTCCTTAATTACGTGTGGGAGGCATTCAGCACCCAGAGTCCATAGCCTGAGTGCAGCCAGGCTGAAGCACCAAGCTGAAGGTGTTTGTTAATATATATCAACCCATCAGTCACAGGAAGAGCAGTGTCTGGACTTCGGAAGAAAGTATGCAAAGATGGTGGCATTGGATTGACCGGGCAGAGCCTGGGGCGTCCTCCAAAACATTTAGAGATGAAGGAGGCAAGGCCTTCCAGAGAAGCCTGAAAGTGAGTTTCTTGAAGAGATTCAGGATGGGTGAACCTATAACATTCTTTTTTTCACAAGCTATTTCCAAGTTTTCTCAAAAATCTTCCCAAATAAATTCTTCAGAAGGTCAAAGTTACATGAAGTCGCCATAAAATTTTCTCCAGCTCTTAATTGCAGTTGAAAGAGAATGATGTCCACAGGGCATTAACAAAAAAATAAATGGGCATTGGCAAGGTGAGCCTTGCATTACCGGGAAAGGCCATAACCAACCACTGGTTGGGCAACTGCCTCAACCTGGCTCTGAGACAGCTAAAGGAACCCAAATGGTCAGATTAAACTTGGGTTTCAGAAACCACTTGAAATTCTTGTCTTTATCTGTCAGCGCTGGTCTTTTTAATGTTAGAAGACAAATCAAAGAAGTTGAGTTAATATCCCTCAGTACTATCCCAACCCTTTATTTTATTCAGTAAGACACTAAGTTGGAAAAACTCGCAGTCATATAGTTTCCTAGTGTCAGAACCAAGAATGTAGTGTCTTGCTCTGAGTCTTTTTCATATACCTTTCCATGTTTTACCTTAACCTGAAGTAGAATAATCAGTGAACGCTGGTAGATTTCTTCCAGATTGTGTGACTCTAGATGGCAAGGCTTCCTCTCTGCTCTAGTGTACCACAACCTGCTCTCCGCTGGTGTTCAATAAATTAAATTGGTCTTTAAAAAATAGAAAGAAAAGATTGTTTTCAAGCATAAAAACAGAAAAGTACTTTGATACAGCATAAAGAAGAAAAAAAACTACTTCTGAGTCTAGGTAGAAGTATATATTGCCTTGTCAATGGCATTTTTCTTTAGTAAGCACACATCTATGTCTTTTACAAGTACTTAATTGTTCATGATTAAATATGGCTTGAAAAAAATGAGCATCTATGTTTCCTTTATGTACTACATATAGTATTACAATGGAAATTGAGGGGAGAGATGTTGAAAGTATCCTAACCAATACCTACATATATCTGTTTATTCTCCTTTACTCAAACACTGTCTATACCATTGAGTGTTGCTAATAAGACAGTGACAGGATGGAAATGCTTATGTGCTATGTCACGGAAGTCAATAGTTAACTTTTTACAATTGGGCCATGATAGCCATGTCCACCTGAATCATGATCTTGCTACCTGACAACAGAAGAATGGGAAAATTATGGTGCAGTTCAGAGCCTAGCACTGAGGGTGGGGTTTGCAGCATCTGAAAGTTGACCATATCTGTGATGTTACATTCGGTCACAGTCACAGCATATTTAGATCATCCCCCGTTGTCACGGAGACCATGGTAATGGTGACATGAACTCGATGACTATTGCCAAGCAGTAGTTCATGAGGGCAGATTCACTGACAAGAGTGGACAAAGTCATGCTTTCTTGACCCAAGGATCATTTGCCGGGAAAGTGGACAAGTTCCGTTGGGAAGGAGTCTAATTTTTCACACACACACTCCTCTTGAAGACGTCTTTTCAAAAGCTGCATAGACAGACAACATTCAGGAATACTTTAAATATGTGTTTTTGCTTAGACTAATAATTGAGTAAGTTATACTGGTGTGCAGTGGAATCTTGTTCCACCAATAGACTTGAGGTGTGGCCTTAGGGTGTGGCTTCAGTGTGTAGACCTGACCCCTTATAAGGAAAGGGGGTGTTCACTCAGGCTCTCTCTTGGCTTGTGGTCTGAGCATCCTGCATTGCAGACCCTGCACCTCCAGAGGCAGAAGACTGACAGTTATTTACCACCATTGTGTGAGCGCTTCCCCAATAAATATTTGTTATTCTTTATTCAGGTGCTTGTGGACTTCCTTTAACCCGCCTTTACTGGTGACTTGTGTTTTTATGCTCTCCTGTGATTTTCATATGATTAAATATATCTTGCACGAAATTAATTCATGACGAATAGTGTATGAAATGTAGTTTAGGGTTATGGGGGTAGCTTAATTTGGCATTTGGGTTCGATCCCCAGTAGCACCACAAAAAAAAATGGTAATGTTCTATATTAATCAGAAAAGTACAAAGTAAGAGAAAGTATTACGCAAATAACTAAGGGAAAAGAATCTGATTTGGTAATGAAAATATCTGTGCAAGAATCGTAGTATCACAGGAGTCAGTAAGTAAGAGAGATTCAAGAATTTACCAAATACTGTTTTATGGAGTGATCTGCGGCTACTGAAAAATCTATGTGCAATCTGTTGCCTAGACTCAGAATACCCTAAAGGCAGTGATTTGGTGTGCCAAACATGGTTCTGGGATTTCTACCCTGGAGACGTCTTAGCTTCATCTGTAATGTTTGAATATTTTATATATGATGAAATTAAGATTATATATGACCTTTGGTAAGCAGAGAAGATACTAGGGGAAGGCTGGACAGGACTATACATATAATTTCCAGTCTAATAGTGATGTAGGGAGTTACCTAAGGCTTGTTTTACTAGATGTCTGTGCTTGGGGAGAATGTTGAAGTTGTCTGCTCCAGCGCCCTATACTAGAGGGTTGACTCACTCACCCATTCGGCATTTCTGTCGCTAATGTGCTTTCATCTATTCAACACCAAATGCATTCCAGCCATCGTGGACACAAAGGTGACCCCTATGACCTGAGTTAGCGGTTCCCAACCTGTGGGTCTCAACCCCTTTTGGGGACGAATCATCCTGCCCAAGACCATTGGAAAACATATATTTACATTGTGATTCATAACGGTAGGGCGAGTTACAGTTATGAAATAGCAACAAAAATAATTTTGTGTTGGGGGGGTCACCACAACATGAGGAACTGTATTAAAGAGTCACAGCGTAGGAGATATTGAGATCCCTGAGCTAAGTCATCAAGAAGCTTATGTGCTAAGAGGGCAGATGCAGGAGCTCAGACTTTATGGAGAGACATCACTAAGAAAATAATTCCCTGGTAGTGAGCCCTACAGGGCATCATAGGAATTTGGGGGTTTGTAATCTTAACCTAGTCACTTCTAGCTCCATTCTGCAAGCCCTAAAGCTTTGATTTCTAAGTGACTCGTTTCCAGACAGAATGACATACACGCACCTGCTTCTGCATGTGACCCAGCCCAGGTGTGAAGCGTCTCTGTGAATGGTCCCTGCTTGATGCCTCTCTTTTCAAGCTTTACAGACTGACTCAACGTTTTATTTAAGCTTGGTCAGCCTTGGCTGCCATCAAACACAAAGCATTGTGGTTCAAACCACTCAACTTCCTCCTTCGCCGACTCATAGGACCCATGTGCTTGCTGTGGAAGTGTGCTCCCCTGTCTCCCATCGCTCAATGGCAGATGGTAGAATAACATCAAGGAAAACTCAACCAAGTCTCCTCAAATCATTGTTTTTCCTCTCCATAAATTTACGGAGCTTTGAATTGAATGGTACATCTTGAATCTTCAACAGGGCTCAAATGTTACCTAATTTAATGACGTTCCTTTGTTTGTGAATGACACAGCTCCTCCCCTGAAGAGCTGGAGAGAGAGAGAGAGAAAGAAAAAAATCTCTTTCGAATGACATTCCGAAGCTACTGCTCCCATCTGTGTTTAGTTGTCTTTGGTAAACTATCGCTTACACACCATGATCAATGTTTTGTTCTAGTAATTTATCCCTTGTAATATTTAATTTCAGAGCTGTGAAAATGCAGAAAATGAGTCATTCTATTATTACTCATAATGCAATCTTTAGACAACACTGCATATTTTATGCATGGCTACGGCCGCCACATGTGGCTTGGTACATTGAATAATTTAATATTATTATTTAATATTGTTATTTAATATTTCATCCAGTTCTTTCTGAGTTGCTCTGCAGTCTTTACCGTGATCACTTTAAAGGAAGCAGCACTTTCTAGTCAGCAAATTACATCACAGTTTCCTTAATGAGTAAGGATGCTCCCAGTTCCCACCTAATCTACAAACTCCAAGGGGTGTCCACAGCCCATTAAATTGTCACTGCTTTCAAACAGGTTCCTCACAGGCTCCTCTTCCTTTGAAACTGTTGTAAATTTCTTTTATATAGCTTGCTGGAAATTCTTCTTCAAAAGGCCCCAAAACCTTTGAGATTTCTACAAGTGGTTCTTTGACAAACCCTGTTTGGGGTTTCCTACCTAGCATCTGAAGAGGGGCAGACCGTGTGCGCACTGGGTACACACATACATGAGTTTTCATAAGTAGTTCACCATTGTAAATAAAATGTAGTTTCGTTGAAGGTGTGGCCACCAATGCTGTCAGTGGTTTGAAAGAAATGTGTTTGCAACATGTATTATATTTGGCATCTGCAAGGAAACTGGCTTTTGCTAAAGGTCAACCAGCTGCATTTTAGCTTTGTTTTGTTTTTAGCCAGACAATTTTGTTCAGCAATCACAACAGAAAACAAATTAACTGATGAATCCATTTATTGCTGAATGTTACACAGTAGTCCTATCCTCCTTGGGGACACATTTCAATGTGTCAACAGATACATGAAACCAGAGAGTCTGCTGCCATGCATACGCTTTTCTCCCATGCACACATACCAAAGAAAAGGCTTGATTTGCTAGTTAGGCTCAAAATACATGCAAAACAGTAATAACAGAGTATTTACAACAGCATACAGTGCTCAAATTTATTTAAAACTTGTGGGCTTTCAAGATTTATTTTTATTTATGTGTATATGTGTGTCTGTGTGTGCATACCCATAGAGATTAGAAGAGGGCATCAGATTCCCTGGAGCTCAAGTTATAGGCAGTTGTGAATAGCCCAGTGTGGGTGTGATCAGCCCAACATAAATGGGGGGGGGCACACAGCCAGTGCTTTCAATTGCTGAGCCATCTTGACAGCACTTCTTCTGATTTTTTTCCCCCTAAAATTTTCTATTATGTATGTTTGGACTGTTGTTGCCTGCAGTTGACTGAAAACAAGAAAACTGAATCTAGAAGGGAAGGACACTGTTTCAATACCTCCTTACTCATACAGAAATCAAATACATGTCCAGTTTTAGTCACAGAGTGATGCATTGCACAAATACTCTACGAAAGCCTATAATTTGCCCTGATTCTGCCGCTAGGGATGCAGATTTTTTTAAGCTTCAGTTTAAAACAAAACAAAAACTAAAAGTCCTTTTGCATGGAGTTTACATTTCCAGTATGAGGGGCAAAAAGAAGGAATCATGTAAAATTGGTTTTAAGTGGAGAATGTTGGAGTGGTGTTTGCTACAAAGAAAAGACTGAGTGGGCAGTTGGGAAGGGGCAGCAAATTTAAACAGGACCTCCTGGGAGCTCCTTGCCAAGAAGACAGCAAATGAGAGAAGAGCTTCCACAAGGTAAAGCGATGTTTACTTAGATCAAGGGTGGGATCAATGACAAGTTCCAAGAAATGGACATCGCTGGTACATGCCTCACCTGTGAGAAAGAGCCCTGATCTCTCTCTGTCTCTGTCTCTCTTTCTCTCTCTCCCTCTCCCTCCCTCTCTCTGTCTCTCTCTCTCCCTCCAGAATGAATGTATAGTTCAAAGATGGGACATTTATTGACCATCTTAGCCCTTTAATTGACCCATAACATGATTTTCAACAATTTAGAGATGTTTTTCTTTTCCCGATAACATCTTGAAGGCCGTTCAACTTACTCTGACAAGAGTGTAACCACGTCTACATGTGTGAATGGCAGAGGTCAAGCGCAGCCATGCTGCCATCCCTCTTCACTGTGTACGGATGGAGGCACTGTCACGGCCTCGAGGATCCAGCATGCTTTGACATTGAGCTGTCAGCTACCATATGCCTGTCAAGAGCAAGAAATATTTTGACATTTGGATTCAATCCCTTTAAGTAAAGCTAGATTATGATCTAATTATCCTATGACTACCTGAGTTTGGCAGTTTTAGAGATGAGACAGCTCTTGGTGTAGCAAGAGATTGTTTCAAATCAAAATAACCATTTTCTAAAAATACTTCCAATGATTTACTTGGCATTTTTAAATGTCAATTTGAAGTATCCCTTGGTAGTCATGTAAAATATTCAGGAAATGTCACATACATATATGGCTTGAATTATTTTCAAAGTGTTGTCATTATCAGCAGAAAACAGAACTCAGATAGAAAGACATCAGCCCTTACAAAGTAGAGATTCAGCCCGACTTGTGACACACACCTGTCATCCCAGCACTTAGGAGATAGAGGTGGGAAACCAGGACTTCAAGGTCAGTTTCAGCTACAGACTGACTTAGAGAGAGGAAACTTTGGGGCTTGTGGGAACCTGGCTTTGTGGGGCTTCAGTTTGGATCCAGCCAACTTGCCCGGTTTATACCTGAGAGGGGAGTGTGGATTGAGGACAGGTAAAGATGCTAGGAAAAGGAGAGACACAGGATAGACACTGGAAGCCCCAAGTTTATTCCTCAACATCCTTAAGTACCCCAACCAAAAGGGGGACATGTCAGAAGACTTCTTGATCATGTCTAAGGGGCAAACAAACTTTCTTCCCTTAATCCTCCAAGCATTTGGTTAACTACACCTGTTATTCGGCCTTGAGGGTCAAGAGTAGACACACCTTAGCCCAAGTCTGTTGTTATTTAGATAAGACATCCACTACCAAGACCATAACATCCTGCAGTAGCTAAGCCTTAGACCTATCTTTATGTGCGCCAACAGGGGGTGGGGTAGGGTCACGGGAAACTTCAACCTGGATTTTTTTTTCTGCTCAAAATGACAACGTTGTGAACTAAAAATAGAGTGAAAATAGCCTTTGTCTTCAGAACACGGAAGTACGTCACTTCATTTTATTACCACAACCGGTAGCTTTTCCACACTAAACTACCGTTGCCTGTTGGTGAAATGGTTGTACCGACTGAGTATGTGTATCACGTGACACACGCATGTGAGGTCTGTAAAGCGGGGATCCCCAGGGTAACCTCGGATGGGGTCTCTCTCCTGGTTCCTTCAGGGATGCGTTGTGGTTGTCACTCCCCTGCCATTGTCCTTTTTTTTTCTGGCTGAAGCCCTTGAATGTAGACGAGCTCATCACTTAGTGCACAAGAAATTCTTACAGGAAGCAGGCAGACACCAAGCATTTGTCTCAGCCAACATCAATGTGTTTTTACCTGTGCACCACCCATATCTGTACATTATTTCTATGAAAAAAAAGTTGAAAATAAGAAAAAGCAAGTCTTAGGTTTGACGCAAGTAAATTCCAGTCTGGATGGTCCTGTGTCCCCTAGAGAGTTGTGGGGTGTCTTCTAACTCCCACTAGGAAGGTATGACGCCTATAGCCTTGTAGTTCTAAAACCCCTTTGCAATTCTCAGGTGTGTAGGAACGTGTTTGGTTCTAGAAAGACCAATTTAAAATGATAGGGTACGTTCTGGGAGAAAATGCTCTTATTGATTCGTTTGTGCATGACTCCTTCAAAACATCTTTTGAGTGAGGTTCTGACAAGTGGGATATTAAAAATAAAGTTGGTGACATCCTTGAAATTAAAAATTATCTCCAACGAACAGAATACAGTAGTCTCCCTGAACATCTGATCCCATGTTGAATAGGGCCATGTATTTCCTAACACCACGGCAGGAAAGAAAGGTGTACAGGCTTCAGGAAAACCTAAGGTTGATAAGTATTAAAGGCTTTTGACAATGAGAAGGTGTTCCATGTGCCTTGTTTTCTGGAAGGCAACGGAGAAGAAAGGATAAAGAGCTTAGGAAATGCCTCCGCCTCTGTGACTAGGCCATTCGCAGACAGAAAAGCCGAGGTAACAGAATAGCAAATGTGAAAATATACACAACCTTCTAAAAACGGGGAACGTATCATCAAGTTCATCAAAGCATCAACGACATGTCATATATATATATATATTTTCCAGGCTGGCAAAAACCAAAGCATTGCAAGATAGCAAATGCTGGTGGAGATATCAAGACATGAGACCCTGAAGTATGCTTTCACACAGTTGGAAAATATTCTCCCCAGATCTGTGGCATTAAATACGTGGATGCAATCGTCTAGCCATTCTGCTATCGTTGCTCTTCTACTTTAAACACTCGGGGCTCAAGGAAATGTGTGTGCTGTTGCGTATAGCAAAGCTGCTGCTGTGGAAGATTTGCCAGTACAGTGACTAGGACAGCACATGATGGAGCATGACGCGCATGAAGCACAGGTTAGGGGTATGTTAAATACATGCAGAACTTCAAAAAGGAGCACTGAACGGAAAGAATGTGTGTTATAAGCAGAAATGTATGCCGTGTGGATGTACATTAAATACACTCAGTGACAAAGTCTCAAAGCTATGTGTGTTTGTGTGTAGAAGGTAGACATCAAAACGTATTGTAGATACTGTGTAAAAGCAAATGTAATGGGATGTAATGTAATTCAGGATTCAGTACAGAATAGTAAAAGAAAAAGTGGAAACAATAAAATCCAAATAACGTAATGCCGGGCAGTGGTTGTGCACGCCTTTAATCCCAGCACTCGGGAGGCAGAGGCAGGCCGATCTCTGTGAGTTCGAGGCCGGGCTGGACCGATGGCCTCCAAAACAATACAGAGAAACCCTGTCTCATAAAAAACAAACAAAAAAATCCAAGTAACGTAAGCTAAACAGTAGCATTCCACGCATTGACAGGGACAGAATGCTATAAACTCAAATCTTTGATCAGTTCAAATTTCCTTATAGGAGGTACACATTTCAAAAATTTTTTTTCTAAGTATTTAACAGTTGAGGGAAAAAATCAGGTTAAGAACATGTATGGATAACACAGTAAAAATATCAATTCTATTTGAAACTTTTCTTGGAAACTGAGCTGAGAAAATAAAGCTTTAAAAAGCATGTTGTGGCCAACAGCCATTGAAGGGCAGAATGACATAAAGTTCATTTCAGGGCCTCCTAGTCCCTGGCATCTAATTAGCATTCAATAAAATCTGTAGAAATGTAATGCTTAGGAACAGTACTCTTGCTCAGGGAAGTACAACCTAAGCCATAAAAACATGGTGATGCTGTTTCTACTAGGCAGAAAGTAACTGATCTAGAAGGTGGACTTCAGCCTAGCAAGCTGGTCCCTTTGCCACTGGAGACAAGGGTAGTTTTTGCCTTGACTTATGGGCACTAGATCTTCTAGAAAATGAAATCCCTTTTTAAATGAATATGGAATAAGAGCAAGACTTAGCCAGGCACTTACTTCGCTTATGATTGCATGAAAAGAATGTTTTTCATTATGAAATCTGATGATGCCTTCATGGAAAGCAGAGTCCAGGTTACTAACAGTATCTGGGGGTGACAATTAACTTTTGGGGGGTCAACAGTGCCAAGGATAGCGTTCATCTTCGCTCCTGGACTGAAGAAGTTCATTCTTCTTTTATGCTGGCAATTGGTAAACATGATTGTGTATTATTAAATTCTTCATTATCATTTCAGTTACGTAGGTATTCTGTAATGTGTCTCTGGATGTTGAGTCATGCATGAGGCGGTTCTCTGGGCAAAATTTAGTACTCTTTCTCTCTACTTTAAGAAGTGGGAAGTAAGCATCTGTTGAACCCCTGTCCCCCCATCACATCTTAATGACACAGGGAACTGTGGAAAGAGCTAATCTTATACAAAGGGTATGTAATTTGCTGGTGGTAGGATTTCAAGCTTCCGGAGACATGTGAGTGTCGGTGTGTGGGCATGTGCCTGTGCGGTTCTGTGCCTACATTCCCTGGGGAGGTATAGTCACTGATCCTGGGCAGCAGCTGCCTGGAAACACAACAGAAGCATCTTTCTTAATAAACTCATCATAAGAGCAACAAATCCCCCAAGATGACCTGATTAGCCTAATCTAGAGACACTCGTGAGGTATCGGTGTATTCAGATTCATGAAATGTCACACACTCATCCCTTGGAGACAAAGACACGAAACGAATTGTCAGGTGAAAACCATGCCACTTTAGAATAAGTGGTTAAAAAAAAAAACCAAAAAGCTCTTCACTTTAAGGCAAGATTTGCCCATTCGCATAACAATAAAACCTACAAAATACATTAAATATTTATCCATGCCTTTAATCAGATAAATCTTTTAGGGACAGGGATTCGTACAAGCTGAGTGTTAAATAGAACTTATCTTGGTTCAAGACACTGAGGGAAGGTGACACATCCTTGGCATTACCCTGCAAGTCCCTATTTTCCATAACTCCATCTACTGCAGGAATTTGTAACTTTTGGGGAAATGTCTTTGTGATTAAATTGCTGGCTGTAAGGTATTTTCAAATGCTTGGAGGAGGAGCTGAGTAGAATAGACTGTGGTTAGATTTGGCCTTTGCATACAACTTGGGTGATTTTTATTGCTAAATGGCTTCTGGCAGGAGGAGTTGTTGACTTTGGAAAGATTCAGTCAGTGCTGCTTTTCCGTTCTTCCCTCCTTCCTGTCAACTAATAATTGCCCTTTTAAAGTTCGAAGGTTTTCCACCAAACTCTTACACAGCAGAAGCCGTTGCCCTTTGGCAGTAAGTGGGGGGCATCGTCTGTTCAGCTTCAGATCATAGCCCCTTTTGGGTCTTTCCTGCCACATTTTCCCACAGCTTAGAAGATTCAGACTCTAATAATTTTAAAGACTGAATCAAATGCCAGCACCATAAGACAGATGTCGTATCTTCTTGGAGTTGTGGACTGATTTGGCTTGCTATCATTTGGTATCAGCCTCTTTTTGAATCCCTTCTGATGAACTTGAAACCAGTTATTCATCCTTCTCTCATCCTTTTCCAGTTTGGGTGGCCATCCAGTTGCCCCATTGTGACCTCATGTAGTCAGCCATTGGGATTGGAGCTGTCAACTGTGTCAGCTGTGAGCATCATCTACTACTTGCTTCCGGTGGGGACTTCATACAAGGGCGTGCTTTCTCCAAAGAGCAACCCACCTCAAATGGCTAGTTACTGATAGGAATACAGAGGGTTAGCCTCCGTGCTTCTGTGTCCATCAGTCTGAAGGATTGTCCAGGTGGAGAGAGCAACATTTCCTTCCCCCAAATCCTTCTTGGCCGAATAAAGCAATGGGTGGTTCTCCATGGGCATGTTCTAAAAATCTTCATATCCTTAGCAAAACTCCTCCAGGATGGCACCCCAAGACTCGAGTAAGCTGCAGGGCATCAGCTGTTAGAGGGAGTCTTCAGGGTTCCTCCAATTACTGCATCCATTATCTCAGCAAGTATCTAGAGAAACAATATGATTTGGTCACTAAAATAGCCAGTGCTTATTAGTTACCGGGAATTCGAGCAACAACAACCTGGCATTTACAAACAAAAAACGTCTATGATTAGCTTAAGTTTGTGAGTTAATTCTCCATGAGTGATTTCATAATGCCTAGAATGATAAGGTCAGTGCCCTGTGCTGACGCTACAACGATAAACAGCACACTTGTTGAGGATATAGGCAATTGTTTTTGGTTTTTGGTTTTTGGTTTTGTTTTGTTTTGTTTTTCGAGACAGGGTTTCTCTGTATTGTTTTGGAGGCTATCGGTCCAGCCCAGCCTCGAACTCACAGAGATCCGCCTGCCTCTGCCTCCCGAGTGCTGAGATTAAAGGCGAGCGCCACCACATAGAAATTACTCACAAGAGAAAACAAGCAATCCAGATCAATCAAGTAGTTCCCCCCACCAAACCGGAAGCCGAAAAGAGGGCTAGAGGCTCTGCTGCTCAGTCTTTTATTCCTTCCTCTGTACACGCCCCTAGCCACACCCAAAAGTGGGCCTGGCTAGTGGCGTAGTTCACTGCCCTGTCTCTAGTCATGCCCAAAGTGGGTGTGGTTAGTGGTGGGATTCCACCCTTTTGTTACCACATCCGTATGTGTCTTTACAGCTCCACATGGCTAATGGTGGAGTCCTAACTTTACCCCTCCACTATGCTGTTTTTTTTTTCATTTGTTAACTGATACATGCTAATTGTTTCTTTTGAAAAGTCAACTGAGCCCTTAGCTGATCCAACATTGTTTCCATGGGACCTTCAACATCAAACATTAAAATAGCCTTGAGTATTTCACCCATTCATGGAGTAAACACCGATCACTGAAAATCCATTGCCCCACCACTCTTTGTATCAGTAACACAGATGGAATACTTTTATACCTTCTACCATTTAGACTGCAGTGTGAGGGTGAGAGCTCATCCCTACCCCCTGAAAGGACCTGGCAGAACACCACGCTAACATCCGAGTGATTCTCCTTTCAGTATCAGCTACATTCACACCCGCCTTTCAAGGCCATGTGCCCACAGTTGCCAGAGCAATGTCCTCAGGGCTGTGTAGCTTTAGAATTGCAGTTTCATTTTGTTGGAATCTTCTTGAGGAAAAGGAAGAAAGATGTAGCACCCGCCCTGTGACATAAAGCTGAGGACTCCCTTCTACTTTTTATAAAAAAGTAATCATTTTAGTCACCAAATTCCAGGAAAAGTCAATGTATTGAGTACTAGAACATACTGCTTTTCTTTCTTGGCATCCAGTTCAGTTTATCAAATATTTGTTGAGCAACTTGTCCATACAGAAGCACGTTCAACTCGCTTGGGATGGACCAGAGAACAAAACGGACCCCGTCCTTGCCTTTAACGCCTGGCTATGGGCCACTGTCTCTTCCACACTCTCTTTTGGGAGAAAGGCCGGGACTGAGGGAAGGAAACAGAGATGATGAGGAACAGATTTCTGGATTTCTGCCGAGAAATGCTTTTGAATATTCTATCCTGTTCTCAAGGCCATATGACTTATTCATTTGCTTAGAGTGTGTGTTGTTTTTATTTCACCACTGAAGTACAATTTTTGGCTTAAGCAGACTGAAAAATGTCAATTGGAGGGAAAAGAGGATGATACTGAAGGGTATTATGTCATGGGCCGCCATCTTAACTGGGCTGTGGGACTTGTGGGAAATTATTTGAGCTAATCATTTATGTCTATTAAAAATGAAGGAATTCTGAAAAACCAGTGTGAATTTATACTGCATGTATGTTCTTTAAATAGCATTTCTTTCTGCAGTTATTTAAGTGTATAAAAATATCTGTCTATAGAGAAAGAAATTGTTGGGTCACACTGGAGAGCTGTTCCTGTCGCTCCATGAGATGAGAGGATTCAGTCAGTACTTTAATGACTGGGACACTTAAAGCTGCCAACTGTGGGGCAGTTCACTACACTTCAATCTTCATGTTATAAACTGGTAAATCTTTTCTGACACCAAAATAGCTTTTGTTTTACCATGGGAGACTTCAAATGTTGACAAATATACAAAAGTATTTGTTTACTTTTATAGATTCCATTTTGTTCTACCAAAGATTTTAAGTGGCTGATAGGGATTCCTGCCTCAGTGAGGTGACAGATAGACAGATGAAGATGTTAAAAGTGGTGTCACTGTATGACAGATTTTTCTTTGTCAGTGAATATAATTACTGATATTAAATTAGTCTTCCTGAAAGTCGGAGGAAACCCATATACTCTGACATTCATATTTCACCCTAAACATATAAAACTCTTTAGTAAAGCAAAGATTTTTCCAATGCCAGGATTTGACAAGAACTTCTTTCCCATGTCATAATTTTTTTGTGACAGTTTGTCTGTTACATTAAAACAAAAATATAGAAGTCAGATGTTGCAGACAGTTTCTAATGACCAAGGAAAGCTAGTGACTGACTCCATTAGAAAACTTGTAACCAATATACACAGCTTTCTGGCTCTTTGCATTAATTTTGTCCCTAGGGAGCCAAAGCCATGCCCGTTCCTTACCTAGATGCAGGGTATGCTAAGAGGTCATAGAACTCTCTTCTTTTTTAGACCAAACGGGATTCAAATCTATTTCAAAGGAGTGCTGTTGGTCCCACTACAAGCTGATTGCAGGTGGCAAGGATTGAAGTCCTCAGAGACTGTGTCCTCCAGGGGTCACTGAACACACATTCTCTGACATAGTCATCCAGTCTTCTGTGTATGTTGTTAAATAATTACTTTTAGGACAAGAATTCAGGGATCCATAAAAGGGTCAAAGTCAGGAATGTGCTGAACAGATGACCTTCAACATTCCTGTCAAGAACTTTCAATAAATGGTGAACAGCAAACAGTTCAAAGGCAGATCGTGGAGAGAGTCTGGGGCTGGTGTTCTGTCCCACTGATTAAAAGCAAGGTCTGAGACCCTAAAACTCAAAGCACACATTGTTGCATTTTTAGAATTCCAACTTTTGCCCAGGCAGATACTTGGCACCTACTTGTACACGGAGAGGGAAACAAGCCACCATTGACCAAAGTATTCCTAGGGTGTCTGCTCTCCCACAAATGAGGACATAGGGTTGAATAGATCTATTTCTATGGTGTCTGCTCTCCCATAAATGAGGATATGGGGTTGAGCATATGGCCAACCAGATCAGACCTATTCTAATGAATGTGTGACTTTTTTTGTTATTTGCTAATTGTTTTTGGAGTATGGCAAACTACACACTCATGTAAGCTTTAAACACAGTAAGAATACTGTTATTTCCAGGAAGTCATTTTAGGTTTAAGAGTATATGATAATAAGATTAAGAGAGAAGAGAAATACTGTTGTCTTAGTTAGGTTTTTATTGCTGTGAAGAGACACCATGATGATGGCAACTCTTATAAGGAAAACATTTAATTGAGGAAGCTCACTTACAGTTTCAGAGGTTCAGTCCATTGTCAGCATGATGGGGAACATGGCAGTATATAGGCAGATGTGGTCCTGGCTACATCTTGACAGCAGGGAGCAGGAAGTAGACTGGATGTCACACTGGGGGAAGCTTGAGCAAAAGAGACCTCCAACAAGGCCACACCTCCTAATACTGCCATTCCCTTTGGAGGCCATTTTCTTCCAAACAACCACAATAATAAAAATATTTAACCTGAAAGATGAAACAACAACAAAAAAGTTACTAGACCTGGTGATTCTAAGATTATGTAATTTAAGACTACAGTAAGTTTCTGTTATTATTTTTGAGAAGTTCAGACACACACTTGGACACACACACACACACACTTGCACACACACACACGGTATATTTTCATGTTTGCCATAACTCTCTGTCTTATCTCCTAGATATCTGGACTTTGTTTCATCTGGTATCGACTTCCTTCCTCTTAAGAAATTCACTGAATTGTATTGTGCTTCTGGCAAATTCTTTTAGTGTCTGCTTGTATAAAAACACTTACTCTTTGCCTCAACTAAAATTTTTCTTGGTCAGTGGTGTACTGACATTCATCTTCATTTTTGACAAAATAAAATATAATGAGATGAAATGAAAACCATCATATCAAAGTTGGACAATGCAAACCAACAGTTTAAAAAAAAAAGGTCCAACAGAAGGCACAAGAATCAGAGACCCACTCATTCACACACTCAGGAGTCCCATAAAAAATACTAAGTTGAAAGCTATTTCATATATATATGTATGTATATATATGCATGCTAAGGACAGGTTGCAGACCCATGTCATCCCTGTGCTTGCTGCTTATATCTCTGTGAGGTCACATGAGCTGAGTTTTGCACAGTTGATTTAAAAGGCCTCGTTCTGATATCCTCTGCCCCTCTGGCTCTTAACACTCTTCCCACCTCCTCTTCTGTAATCTGGATTGAGATTATCCTGTGGACTTGCCTATGGAAGATTATCTTGGTTGGATTTCACTGATACAGGAAAACTCGGCCCATTGTGAGCATCACCATTCCCTAGGCAGAGGATCCTATACAGTATAGGGGTGGAGATGGGTAGTGTAGGGGTGGAGATAGGTGGTCTAGGGGTGGAGATAGGTAGTGGAGGGGTGGAGATAGGTAGTTGTGAGGAAGCAAGCAAGAAAGCAATTAGAGCGCCGTACATTCATTTCTGTCTGCTCTTGGCTTTGGGTGTGATGGGACAACCTGCTTGGGTTGCTGCACTGACCTCTACTCGATGATGGGCTATAAACTGCAAGTGGAAATTGAACAAACCCTTTTTGTCTCATTTTTCATCACAGTAACAAAAGAAACAAAATTAGGACTCTGAAGATAAGTACTTCTGTTTAAATTTAATTGAAAAACAAAAATACGCATGTGATTTTTGTAGATGACAAATTGGTATATATTTTATACAAGAGTTGAGCATGGTAATCGTGCTGTTGCTATAGCAACCCCTAATGGGTTGATGTCTGGTGAGAGGAAACCATTCCGTAGGACTTGTTAGTGACTGGTTTTCGCTTTCTTAGAAAATACTATGTGACTAGTAACCAAGTGAAATCATACCTTCCCAATTTGAATCCTTAGCTTGCCGATGACAGAAGCAACAGCAGGGGGGGGAAGTCATTGTAACCCACAAAACAGCAGAAAACAGACTTACAAGAGTGTGAGGGAATGGCTGATTTTATTTGGCATGAGCTCCTGTGTGCGTGCTGACTCGGAGTAATTAGCCACATAGACACATGTAGGTAGGAACTCTTACCTTTCAGGACCCCCTGAGGTAAACATCCGTAGCAGCAGGTTCTCATCGAGGAACCAAATGAATGTGACACCAGCTTGTGGGAGCAGTGTTTCCCTGGGAACAGGAAGGAGGGAGTGTCAATGGAGAAATGACAGAGGTCCTTGTTGTCCAGACCCACAGGACATTCAACATGGGTCTGGTAGACACCTAGGAGAAAGATGGAGGACAGGGGAATATGAGAATAGACGCCAAGACAGGATTCTGATCAAGACAACGTCTTTATTCATCACAAGGGATTTATATAGGAGAAGTGAGGAGGGGAAGGGGGAAGGTGTACTTGCAGCTGCAGGGGCAAGAGGTCAGTGGGAGAGGTGGTCTGCTGCGTTGCCTGGCAACCGAATCTACAGGGCAAGAGGTTAGGGGTGGGACCTTCTATGTTGTTTGCTAACCTGACAGCAGGGTCCGATCCTATCTGTTACAATTTACTATTGCTCAGGCCTATCTCCTGAGGACCTTGTAGTTTTCCAATTAAACCAATCTTTAACTGACAGATAAACTGCAGGCCTGTTTTATTGGAATTTGCTTTATATCAGAAGGGGTGGCAGGGTGGTCTTAATGTCACATCTTCTCTATGAGAATGTGATACAGCCTAGCTGACTGATGGCTGGAGGTCCCTGACACATTGCCTCCTTGTTTTATGATGGAGTGTGTGCATCAAACTCACGTACATTCCCCTATATTCTTCTATCATCTTTTAAGCAACCTACCATTTCTGATGTAACATCAAGACTGTCCATGGCTGTGATCTAGCGCTGTTTCTGTATTAAAGAGAAGAATAAGGAAACACTGAGCATCATTGGGGTCATCTGCGATTCTGGATCCTCCATTGGCCATGTCTGTATATATGGCGACACGTAGACACAGGGATGACTCTGTGTGAATTCTTAAGACAAGTTATCACATACTGGCTCCATGGCAAAGCCATCTATAAACAGCCATTTTCTTTCTTTTGAGGGAACATTTTTTATTCTCACCCTTCATTGTGTAAAGAAAGGGGGGGTTGAAAAGTAACCAGCAGGGCTGGAGAGATGGCTCAGCAGTTAGGAGCATGTACTGCTCTCGAGGAGGACCTCAGTTTGTTTACAGCACCTGCGAGGCAGTACACAACCACCAGTAAGTCTTTCTCCAAGACATCAACACCTTCCGGCCCGCACAGGCACTTGCGTGCCTCTCGTATGTGTGCACGCGTGTGAGGTTAAACATAAAAATAGCCTTTAGAAGAAATCGGTAAAGCAAATAAAGACGTGCGAACGTGGGAGCCCACAGATCCCTGTAAAGGTTACTCTGCCTTCAGCCAGTCTCCATGTGACCACTGACAGGGGATGTCCTTCTGTATACATGTTTGTCTTATTGGTTGGTGAATAAAACACTGTGGCCAATAGAGGCAGGGAGGTGGGCGAGGCTAGGAGATGAGGAGAATTCTGGGAAAGGTAGGCTGAGTCAGTCGCCATGTAGGACACCAGAGGAGTAACAGGTCCAGACCCTTCTCTGCTAAGCCAAGTCCACGTGGAAATACATAGATTAATAGAAATGGGTTAATAACTAAGACAGAGCTAGCCAGTAAGAAGCCCAAGCCACTGGCCAACTATATAACTAATATAGTCTCTGAGTGTTCATTTGTGGCTAAAGGATGGGGGGACCAGCCAAAACAAGAAAGCTCTCATTACAGACCACTCTGATCAGCACCATATACCTGGGAGAAAGAACCCTAAACTCCAACTGCGCCTCCAAAGCCCATAATTAATTTTCAGTTTATCCCCAGGAAGTCTCCCTAATGAGCATATGTGACCCCGTGGCTGTTCTTACATTGAGTGCCCAGCATGGGCAAGTTACTCTGTTGATTGTCTTAGTCTGCATGGTCTTATCCGTTCCTTCCTACAGACCCCACATCTGTTATTAGAATTGCTGCCTGTTTGTCCATAATCAAACATTGCCGTCACGTGCGCTTTATAGAAAAGGGAAGCAGCCTCTATAGAGGCACATAACTGAAGAAGCTGGTGTCAGGTTAGCCAGTGATTTCCATTCTTGCCGCCATGCCTCAGAGTGCTCATGACCTGACAGGAAGGAGAGAAGGTGCAGGGACGCCATGTCACTGGTAAAGATACAGGGGAGACTGAACTTACAAGACTGGGAATTGCATCCAACCTGAAAACCTAGAAAAGGCAATATTTAAGTGCTGCACATGGCTTGAACCCTGTAGACAAATTCTTCCTGTGAAGCAGGATGGGAAAGGCATTTTTTTTTTTAGAAGGAATAGCACTGGAAGGTAACTCTGGTTAGAGAGAGGCAAGGCAGGCAGGTGGGTTGGCATTCAGTGGTTGGCCGTTGTTGTGCATGAGAAAGGCAGGAGCAGCTGACGCTCGTGTTTAGTACTGTAGCGGATGCCTAGGCTGGGCATCTTATGCTAGCTCGACGCTTAAGGGACAGGTTATCATGAAGGAACAGGAAGGCATGACAGCAGGAGGCCCCATGAAGGTGGGAATACTCCCTGACCCCTCAAAACAACCGTCTTCCAGGAGCCAAGTTCACGAACCTGTGGAAGTCATTTCACATACAAATAACAACTCTATTCTAATAAAAGGTGAAATGTTTTACTATAACATCTTGTTGATTTTTGAGCATTTCATACAGTGTATTTTGATCATATCCAATCCCTAAATCCACCTAGATCCACTCCTACTTCCTTACCCCTGCGACTTCATGTCCTCTTATTTAAAAAAAAATCCTATTGAATAACTCACTTTGTAATGCCCAATACTCTTGGGGTGTCCCTCCAACCACACAGAAGCATGGCTAAACCTACCAGGGACCACACCCTTAAGGAAAACTCTCTCTCTCTCTCTCTCTCTCTCTCTCTCTCTCTCTCTCTCTCTCCCTAGAAACCATTAATTGATCACAGCACCTCAGTTCCAGGGATGGGAACCTTTTCCCTGGTTCGTGATGGAATAATGACTGGCTTGGTCTTGTGCAGGTCTGTTTGTGAGTGGAGCAGTGTTGCCATGCCCTGGAGACTCTCTTTTGTTCTGATCCTCCCCAACCTCTGTCCCTCTTCTATACTATAACCCATATTTTAAAGCCCCTTGAGTGTCTTGTTAGAACTTTTATCCATCTGTGGTCACCAGATGTCACTGCAGGCTTTCTGATGAAATCCTGTTGTGACACAGTTATTGTAGAAAACCTGGTGGTTCTGACTCTGGAGGGAAAATAGTGGTGAGAAAAGAGGTCTGTGTAAAAGAACAAGAGTGGTTCCCCAAGCCCAGACCTTTCAATTCGAGAGCAGGGAGCTCTGTGTGATGCTCACAGCCCAAACCATGCCAACTCTGCCACAACACAAGCCTGAGTCGCAGCAACCCCTTTCTGTGGCAAATGTCTCAACTTGTGCTCCTTATTAATGGTGTTTCTTGAAGAAGCCACTTCAGTTGCTCAGTGTGGTTATTTGTTGTTGTTGTTGTTGTTTTAATCTGTGAAGCAGAACTCATCACAACAAAATGGCCTCTTGGAGAACGAACAAAATGGCATTGGCAGATATGCCTTGTTCGCTGTAAAAAAAAAAAATGCTTCCGTATTGTTAATATAGTGTGAGCCTGTTCAAGAGGTGATTCCAGGATGATTCTGATTTCAAGGACAAACCTGGAGAGAGACTCAGCAAATCCTTTCAGAAGAAAGTTTACATATAAGTAGGAGTTAAGCTGGTGCCATCGGTAAGAGCAGTTGCTGTCAAACCTGATGATTTCAGTTTAATCCCTGGAGCCCCATGTTGGAAATGGAGAATCAACTCCAAAAGCTGTGTTCTGATCTCTGCACATATGCCCTGGTGTACATGCACAAACACACACACACACACACACACACACAATAAACAAACAAGCTAACAAATAAATAAATAAATGTGCAAACCCTGGGTCCAGCTTTTGGGCTAGTTGCTAGCTCTGACATTCTCTATCTCTGAATAAGAAAAAAAATTAATTAACTTTTTGTGCATCAGTCTCCTGGAACAATTCCTTCCAGAGTTATAATATGTAACATCGCATAACGACAAAGGGACAGGGAGGTGGGTGATGAGATTTAGTGTCTAGCCAGACGACTTGAAAGTGAGAAGTTGAGTGTTCATCATCTCATTGGATGCAATTGAGCCACATGAATCCTTAAGTTTAGAAATACTGTCATGTCTGGGGAGGAAGAAGAGAAAGAAGAACAAGAAAAATAAGACCTCAATGTTAACTGACTTTGTAGACGCAGGAAGGCGGAATACTCAGCAAGGGCGTGTTGAGGACCTACGACGCACAACACATAGTCTGCGATGCTGGTGGGAATCTGTTACACACACAGCATACATAGTCTGCTACGCTGGGAAAGAAAGCAAACTCGGTCTACTCTCTAGTCTCAGTGACTGTGCAGAGAATCATTTACAAACAGTATGCAAAGATAAGTGCGACCCTGAATAAAATAACGAAAGAGGCTGCTGCAGACTTCTGTGGTCCTCTTCATCCATTGTTTACATTGGAACAGGCTGCTTGAAGCCCTCAGACTAAGGGTTGGGGGAAAGTAGGTGCTGAAGGTGGGCAGTTCATTCAGTAAGCAGATCTTGATCTTGGAAAAGACAAGGGGGAATGAGGCATGTCATTAGACCTCAGGGATTACATCAAGTCTTTAAAACTCTCTACAGAGAGAGACGCCAGCAAGCTAAGTGGAGGCAAGGACTCAGAAGTGCAGGGTACCTGACTACTGACGGTCATGGATCCATACATCTAGGAAAAAAGTACAGAGAGGGAAATGAGTTTTGCAGCCTGGCTGCACACCAAAGACCCATGGGAATGTTCCAAAGGCAGGCTCCTAAGCATCTATGACAGAAATAAATAGACCTTCCCCACATTACTAATGGGTCTTGATGCAGTACAAGGGTTGTGAAGCCTCAGTGCAGGGCAGACGTGACCGCTGAACTACAGAGACTCTGAACTTGAGCCCACTGGAGGGTACTGAGCACCTGATTGCTGTGGGCCTAGCATGAGGACCCGGCTCCCTGCGACTACATGGGGATGGCTACAAAGAAACTGAAGAGATAAGGTAGAACACAAGGAAGAAAGGACACAAACAAAAACCCACTGAATTCAAAATTTCTGAGGAGTTTATGATATCCAAAACCTCCACCCTTGATTGCCCAGTACTGTGAAATTATATATATATATATATACATATATATATTATGATCATTAAATACTTAAGTAAATATACGTCATGAAATCTGGAAAACTGGGCTGGAACAGGAAAATAGAGTTTTGCCAAAACAAATTTAAAAGGATAAAAATTTTGAGGGGTGGTGGTGAGTTCGCTTGCAGACTCTCTTCGTAAAAGAGCATGATGAAAATGGCTCACATTGTGCAGAGATGACTTGTGGGGCTCCTCAGCCTCCATTTCATGATGGTTTGTTAACCTCTCGGGTTGTTGTTTGCACGTGACAAGCAGATTAAAGTATGAACTGTGCTTCTGACAGGTTACATCTGCTCTGGGATCCGCTGAATGTCGCTTGAAGGCCCCTGTGTCTGCTTCAGAGAACTCCCGTTGAATGACAAAGACGCTGAGAACAGTAAGTCCAGGTGGGGAAACAGCGAGGGAAACATGGAGCCTGTGAGGGCCAGCCACCCGCAACTAAAATTTTAAAAAGCAGCAAGGTATGGAGATGTCCTCACAGTAGGAAGGTGTGTTCCCAAAATTCACTGGTGGCTCCCACTCCTCCTCCCACCCAACACACACACACACACACACACACACACACACACACACACACACACACAGTATCAGCATTCTTCCTTCCATCTAAAAGTAACCATGGATCCAAACTGACTTCTCTTGAAGCCATTAACAGAGAGGTCTAAAGTGGTGGTGAATACACAGTCAACTTTCCGAGATCAAAACTGTCCTATTCCTCCAGGCTATGATCTAACAGTGTTATGTACTTCTGATCTGGGGATGTAGCTGAGTGTTGAAGTACCTGTCTATCATGTGCGCAAGGCCTGGGAATAGTCCCAGCTTGATTTCTTGGTGGTTTTATTTCATAGTGTTGGGAAGGAAGCCAAAAGGCGTTGACAGCCCACTTATTATATAGTGTGGCAGAAATTAATAAGCAAGAGCTATTCTCGTTCTACTGACACCTTTTCCAACTATTGAAGATCTTTCTGTTTTTCCTTTTGTCTGCTAAACTTAACTGGTACAAGGACTAGACACCATTACCATCTAGGAGAAGAAGACTAGGTATACTCAGTGAACAAGAAGTGACTGCTAGGGAGGAGGGCCTTGGGGAATGGCAAGCTGTCTCCATAGCTGCACTTTGCCGCCGTGTGTCCTGTCATATTTAAGATTCACTAGCAGGAAAATTATATTGTAATATACAGTAATATGTTAACAGCATATGTTAAAATATTAATGACCGTAACAACGGACTGAATTTGGGTAACTTTCGATTCCTGTCTTTCTTCTTTAGTTACAAAAGAAATAGTATCTGAAACAGAAAACACAGAAAGTTTATAAATATAAAATCACCTGTTGTTCTGGTATCAGTGTGGTGCGGTAACAGACTTACATGGGGAAATGTCTACTTAGTTGTTGTATCCCTGTATGTGAATTATTTATGATATGGCCTTATGTTACTAACATGACCTGCACACTGGCGTTTCTGTGGACTCCTCAGAAATTATCTTGAATGTTCTGTTTTAAACCATTGGTTCTTTGACTTTTTATAGCCTTTGATCCACATCACCAAACCTTTGAGGCTTTTCATTCTAGAAACTGTGGCTCTTTCTCTAACATCAATAAACTACATACAATAAGAACAATTACCATTTAAGAATTGCATCTACCATGTCCAGTCCATTTGTTTTTGGCAACTTTGGAGAAACTACCCTATTGTCTATCCTATCTTGGTGAGTCCAAAGCTCTCTACCTAAATCACTTTCTTCCATAACTTGTATTGCCAACCTAAAAATATCTTTTAGACCTTAAAACATTTTCCTAGATAAACAACTTAAGCTTTTATGTCTCTTAACCTTTATGGACTTTACATCTTTTTTGGAGCTTCATTTCTGAATTTGGTAACAAGGAAAACTACAACTATGGCTCTAAGTATCTTCAACCCCTATCAGACCTGAGAAAGATAAAATATTAACTGAGTAACAGGAAGTGCAGAGCAAGCGACTTCAAAAAATTATAGAAATGGCAGAGATAGCTGGCTGCCTGGACAGTCACTCAAAGTTCCTCTGCAACATTGGAGTGTCCATCTTCAGTCTACAGACCTTGAATACCTAACAGACTTTTAAGTGAGGCAAGAATTTTTAAGGCCTGCACTACCTTGTCTTGGTAAAGTTTGGCAGTCGACTCCCTTTGTGTCCTGCTGGTTCAGTTTGAACAGCGTACTGTCAGCAGTCGAGGCAAGGGCAGTTTCTTGCTCAGTGGCTGGGCTTTTCCACTTCTTCGATGACCATCATCTTCTTTGAAGTGGATTAGCGCTGCCAGGAGCAGACATGTCTCACTGTCATGAGAAGCTTTATATTGCTAAGGCATCATAAATGTCATAGCCTATAGATCTCTGAAGTGTTTGGAGACCACCTATTTATCTAAAACATATCTCTGTTCAACCTTTAACCTTGAAAATGTGACATGAGGTTAAATAAAGCTTATTTCTGTCTACACTTAAACCCTTACTACAAGTTTGATTATTGTAGGCTACTAATTAACCTGCATCTCTCAATTTTCCTAAATAGTTTGTAATAGTAGTTTTGAAGGATTGGAACTTCATCACATTTTTAAATGCTGCATAGGTACAATACCTTAAACAAGAGCAGGAACATCTATACAGTATGTTGTAACAAAAATAACCAAAAATTTGTATCAATATACAAAAATCTGTATGAATGTAAAATATTTGAGGCTAGTAGTTGCTTTTTAGTTTAGAAGTAGATTCGATAATTTACCTTTTTATCCTATCATTCCTATATCCCCCATGTTTTCTTTTCATACCACACTCCCCCCCTCTTTCTTCAACATAAGATGGGAGAGAAAGATGGATAGAGGAAAGAGAAAGGAAGGAAGGAAGAGAGGGAGGGAGGAAGGGAGGGAGATGGGGAGAAAGCCTGTGGAGGGAAGTTTCTGTCCCACCCAGTCCCTTAGCTGTTTAGTTCCAAATAAACACACAGAGGCTTATATTAATTATAAACTGTTTGTCCTGTAGCTCAGGCTTCTTGTTGGCCAGCTCTCTCTTAACTATTAACCCATTTCTATTAATCCATGCATATCCACATGGTCTTGGCTCACCAGTAATGCCTGAGCCTCTTGCTTTCTGGGCAGCTACATGGCATCTCTCTGCCTCTGTCTACTACCTTTCTCTATCCCTGTTTGGACTTCCCATCTGGCTAAATCCTGCCTGTCCACTGACTGAAAATAGCTTTACTCATCAACCAATAAGAGAAGCATACATTCACGGCATGTAGAAGGACATTCCCCACCAAGAGATCCCTGAATCTGATCTCCTTTGTTTAGTTTCTTTTCTGACCATAATCAACAACAACTTGCAACCAGCTCCCCCCGTGACAACACCTGTAACCCACCAAACAACCAAACACCATTCACCCCACCTCACAGGAATAGGGCATACTGTCCTAAAATTTCTGCTGTCTGGACATGGTGGCCTTTTTAGGGCACCCTGAAAACTTAGCATAGTCTTGGAAGGATCTAACTTTATTGTGGTCCAGTCTCTGTGTGATGTGAGATTGCAGGGCTTTCCTGAAGTCCTAGCTGGAGTAGTCTGTGAGGCTGAACCATCTTAGCTAGCCACTTCCAAGATTTTCTGGTTGCGGGTTTCTGAGGAAACAGCAATAGAGGCATTCTGGGAGGCTGAATCACCTGGGCTGCTTGTCTTCATTGGTTCCTGGTTCTTTTGTCCTGAAAACATAAGACTTTTAAAATTCACATATATATGTCTGCATCAACACAAGTAGATAATATGCAGTGTGCACAAGTCAGCTAGAGACGATTTTCTGGTCTATGTTTGAGCAGGTAAAAGGCATCTGTCAACTTCTATAAGTCTGTTTGGACTGCATAACCAGACTGCCATGAGGACTCCATAGCCAACAAGAGTCATCATGTCTCACCCAACTCAAAGCTGTTCCCATGTAGAAGGACCAGCATATATGTCACCTGTCTTGTAGTTTTTCTTGGTTTCTTCATGTCTGCAGACAAGGTCCTCAAGAGGTCTTCCCTGGTCCAATCTGATCTTTATTAATTTTAGAGGAATCCATAGCTTTTTGTTTCCCATAGAAACAAAGAGATAACCTCTCCCACAATGCAATACATTTCCTGACTTCTATTCTGAAGTTAAGATATCTTTAAAATATATACTCTGATTTAATTCGGCAGTTTCCCCCCCACAATCCAGTGTCTCTCGGTAGCTGTTGTTTTTTGTTTGTTTGTTTGTTTGTTTTGTTTTGTTGCTCATTACCACTTAAAACTTTAAAATTAATAAGGCACTATATAGTGTCCAAACATCCTGTATGGTATCCCCATTCTTACATGGCTTATTCTTTGTATATTACTTTACTCTCAAATCTTTCAGAACTTCACATTGGTATTTTCAAACTATTTCTATGACTGTCTGTGTTGATTTTATTTTCTTTTTTTCAGAACCTAAGCACATTTCAAGGGTACTGTGCCTGCTCAGAGATTGTTTAGTTTTTTGGTTTATTTTTCTATACTGGACCTGACTTTTTATGTTCCTACTTGCCTTTTCTGACCCTGTGAGTCAAGTCTTAAAGAGCCAGGCCACCTCTGAGCATATGTAGGCTCTTTCTGTGGCTTAGCATACAGCATTGGTGACTGGCTCTGCCCCACTTGGGTTGGTAAGAGCTGAACCTCATGCCCATGATCACTGGTGGGAGCCTTACCTACCTGCCCCAGCTCTGTGATGGTGCTGGGCTGGACTGCTGCAGGCAGGCCATTCTACAGAGTCTCCCTCCAGCTGCTCACAGGCCCTCCTCAAATGTTAGGCTGCACAACAGGGCCTCCTAAAAGAGTCATGCCTCTGTACACCAGGAACTTTTCTCAGCTTTCTCAGGCCCTGTGTTTACACATACATGCTTCCGTGCTGGACTCTAAATGCTGCATGTCTTTCTTTGGGTTGCCAGCTCCCAAATAATGACATGGAGACTTTTTTATTAATTATGAAAGTGTGGCCTTAGCCTAGGCTTGTTCTCAACCAGCTCTTAAAATTTAATTTAGCATGTTTATATTAATCTACATTCTGCCTTGTGGCTCATTGCCTCTCTTAAATACCATATATCTGACTTCCTCTGTGTCTGGCTGGTGAATCTTCCACACCTCAAATTCTTTCCCAGAGCTCCTATCTCTCCCTGGAAGCCCTTCCTATCCTCTCCTGCCCAGCTGTTTTCCATTCAGCTCTTTATGGAACCAATCAGAAACAATCAGGCAAGTGAGGAAGGACAGAGACACATCTTCACACAGCGTACAAAGAGATTATCCCAACACCACATTGCTTAAGCAATATAGAGATGGTTCCCACTTGGATTATGATTTTTAAACTTTGTAGTATTGCAAATGCATGTCTGTGCTATTATCTGGGTTTTGCTTTCCATAGAGTCAGTATTCACCAAATTATATGGCATACTCAGAATTTTATTATAAAATGGATTTTCTGTGTAATGATTTTTGTCTAACTGTAGGTTAAAGTAAGTACCCTGTGTACTCAAAGGGCCAACACACTAAGCTGTCTGGTGGGTTAAGAGTGAAATCCACTTTTAGGTTATATTTTTGATGGTTTAATGAGCTGTCACCCACCCACTGCAAATGGGAGGGCATCTGAAATGCCTCAGAAAACATGCTGTAGGGAAACAGGCATGCAGATGCTAATGAAAAGAGATGATGGGTTTGCCTGCTTCATCTGCAAAATATTGCCAAGGTGACAAGAATTTTACATCATTAAACCACCCTGTGCAAAAAATAGCAACTATAACAGCAAAAACAAGACCCAACGGCCAACTCTATAATAAAGAAGTGGTAAATTGCACCCCTTAGAACCAAAATGTGTTTGTTTTTTTATGTGTGGGTTGCATAAACTATTGGTGGTAATAAGGCATGGCTGTTTTTTTTCAAAACGTGTCACAGAAGACAGAAAGAAAGCTGGGGGGCCTCCTGTTAGCACCAAAAGGCAGAGAAATTAGAGTCATCCAAAGCTGTCCCCACAAAGCTTGGGCGGTTTGTCTGGGTGGAGAGCCTGAAACCTGGGAGTCACTCTGGCTCCAGTGTGTGGGTGGACATGGAGAGCCCAAGTGTGCTGGAGTAGCCCAAGCTACACCAATACTTAAACAGGACTCAACACACACACACACACACACACACACACACACACACACACACACACACCTCCTCTGGCCAGTCCCTGTGTTAAGGGATAGCTACTGGAAACAGAGCATACACTGAGTGGGGGAAAACTGTTTAAGGGCAAAGAGACAGAGAAAAGCTAGATGTGGTGGGGAAAAAGGAACCAGGACACATCTGAAAAAAAGCCAGGGACGGGGTTCCCCTAGCCATGGTGCTACATCCAAGGCCCCTGCTTGATTCATGAGCAGCCCCAAAGTCTAGCTGTACCGTGCTTTCTTCTTATATACATACCAATGGTCTAGTTGCCCAGAGACCTAGGATTGGTGCCTTGTCCAGTTTTCACGAGAGAGGCTTCCTCTGGCAGCAGATGGGATCCCTCGGCAGAGATCCACAGCCAGACATTATTCAGAGAGGGTCTAAATTTGAGGTTTCCATCAGGTCCCTCCCCTAGGAGATTGGGGGACCCCACAAAAGAGGAGGGAAAAAAGGCCGTAGTAGTCAAAGGGGATGGAGGACACCAGGAGAACATGGCCCATCAAATCAACTAGGCGGGGCTCACATGGACTCCCAGAGACTGAAGAGTCAAGCAGAGACCTGCATGGGTCTGCACCAGGTCCTCTGCATATATGCTATGTCTGTGAGTGTGGTGCTTTCGTGGAACTCCTGACTGCGGGAGTGAATGTATCTCTGACTCTTTTGCCTGTTCTTTGGACTCTTTTATGTTGGGTTGCCTCCTCCAGCCTTGATATGAGGACTTTTGCTTTATCTTACTGCGTCTTTGTTTGTTTGTTTGTTTTCTGTTTGAATCTCTCTCAGAGGTGTGTAAACTGCCGTGCATAAAACGGTAGCAGCTTAGGACTTCACCACTAAACTCCTTGTTTTCTCAAAAAAAAAATTAATGTTCAGATTGCCTAATACGAAGTCAAAGCTACCATGTCAGGTTGCTGTACAGGCGGTAAACTTTTCCCTGTCTGAAATAATAAAATAATAATAATAATAAACTAACTTTTCTAGGTTGACAAGGGTCTGTAAAATCTGATATCATTTACCTAATGAAAGAGAGTGAAGCATGCAGATAGAAACTAGTGTTATATAACAATATAGTATTGCATTAATGGAAAGATTCCACGGCATTTAAAAATAAAACGGTGTCTTCAGGCAGAGGAAGGCACCAGCATAAAGGAGAGAGAGACAGATGAGCACTAGATTCATCTTGTAAATTTGACTTTAAAGCCGCATAAAACTTTACATCATCATGAAGCAAAAATAAATCTGAAGTCATTTGAAACATCAACAGTAAATCGAGACAGCTGTGCCTGCTTTCCAGCAGGTGGCACAGTAGCAGGGGATGACAAGAGACTTCAGACCGCAGGTGTCACATTGCATAGCCTAAGTCGAATGTTGTCCCTGGGCCAAAGGCAACTGCAAGGAATTGTGAGCTGACTGTTGTTATCATCATGCCCGACTGGTCGTCTTGGGATTTATTCTCACCGTGTGGTGTGTGTGCCTAACGGATAAAGGAAGTGAGTAAGCATTGTCTTTGCCGGAAAACTGAAGTTTGACTAAAGAAAAGGACATACAGTCTAAAAAAAAGAAAACCCTCCACTTGAGTTTAAATGAGAAAATATCGTGAATCTGTGAAGATTGTCTTATTTAATAAGTGTTCCTTTCCTTTTTGTTCCCAGGAAGATTTAGAGGGTGATTAAAATCTCACCATGAGACCTTGGTCTCTGCCTGGTGTCCTACCTACCAGGCTTGACAACAAGCATTTCTTGAAGAGTGATGGACTGCAGGTCTATGGGAAGGAACCGGAGTCTGGGGTAGCTGTTGTAGGCTACCTGGTCCTGAACTCTGGCGGTGGGGGGGGGCAAGAGATGGGAAAATATGAACAATAGTAAATAGCACAACTGTAACAGATTGAGGCAAATGTCTTAGAATGCATAAATCTCTAAGGATACTGTAAAAAATAAAATAAGACACTGTTACTGTGCTTGGAAAAGTCACCAGGAAACAAAAAAATAATCCTCTTTCAAACCAGCAAATGAAGGAAATCAAAGGTGTAATCTATCTCAAGTAACTGAAGGAACTTTGATGCACCGTTTCTCTTTGTGAGAGTGTTCCCTCCGACAGATGAAGACATTGCGGTAAAGTTATGCCGCCATTTTGAGACCTTTATAAAAATATTGGATGTTGACATTTACCATCAATGGCCGCCAGTGTCACAAAAAAAGCCATAAAAATGCTGGCTTCAAAACAGAGGGATACGGCACTATTGATGGGTGCGTTTGTCAGAAAATGAATCCACATCCCTAGGCCTGATAGTCAATCAATACCAGACACAGATGGCTGCCCACAGTAGGTATGATGCCGGGCCTGGTTAAGACGTAAAATACCTCATAATGAGAAAATAAAGGATGTACTTCAGTAGCATTTAATTTTGATTATTTACTCACATGAAAGTATATATTAGTAGTGTCACTGTGCATATCAACCACTCCTCGACAGGCATTATCTTGAGGACCGGCTGATGGACACACAATGCACTCCACAGTTTTATTTTGTATACTTTTATTTGGTTATGATTTGGTTGACTTTAGCTACTGCTTTTGCTGGTGGTGCTGTTTTGCTGTTTAATTTTATTTTATAGGTGTTGTTTCATTTTGTTTTCTTTGTTTTGAGGGGTTTGACATCTTAGTTTGTTCTTTACACAAACTTAAAGTTGCACGGGTAGAGAAGGACGTGGGGGAGAGGGAGAGAATACCAAAATGTTTTAATTTTAAAAATTGTTCAAAATTTTAAAAAATAATTTAAAGATGAAAAAGTATATATTAGGAAAATAAGTATATTATGAAGACTAATTTTTAAGTGCTCACTACAATTGTTAAGTTATATTTGTGCCTCGTGTCATACTCTTAGTGGATAGCACTTGTCTGTTCTAACTATGGCTTGCATGGAAAATACCAGACAGAGGAATTTGATCAGTGACACCCTGAAGTGTATTTTGTTTTACTCTATTTTATTGTATTGTACTTTTGGTTTCTTGGGGGCAGTGTCTCTTTCTGTATAGTCCAGGCCGGTCTGTGACACACAACAGTCTTCCTGTCTTGACAGAAACCTTACACTTTAAAATCGTAGGATTGGGATCACACGAGATTTGACTTTTAATATGTCATGTCTAATGCCCGGTGCGATTCACTGAGTAAGAATTTACTTAATGTCACCCGGACTTCCCTTTCTGTTTTAAATTATCAATCAATGAAAAGAGTCTGGGTTAGCATTAAACACTTATCCATACCACGGGTATGATGTCTGACTACCCCACAGGAAAATAATAGTCACTGTCAAATAAGAATACATTGATAACTGCTTCGTGTTGGAAATAAGTTTGAATCTTAACTCACATTGCAACAACATGAGAGAACACTAGGGGGCAGTGGTGTTAGCCCAACGCTGTCTGGGGATTGGGAAATTACACCTAATGGGTGTGGTGGTAGCAGCATTTTGCCAGCTGACTTCTGAAGTTACCTGGACTGTTTGTTGTATTCACTGCCTCTTGAAAGGACACTTAAATTCTGAACCCACCTATAAACGCTTTCTGAAATGCCTTTCCAGCTATTCTTTCTGTTCCCAAGAAAAGAGAAAAGGGGACATGTTTTGTTTTGTTTTTAAAGGAGCAGTTTCTTGACTGCAGAAGTAGCCTCACTCACCGTTCTTTTATATCCTCCCTTCCGTGCACCTTGGGGCCTCTGTCACCTTTGATAGTGTTTGAGAATAGTTTCCATTCTCAGTTTTCTTTCTCTCTTCTATTCTTAATTCTACTCACCTCAGCTTAGTTCCAATTCAGTAATGTTCTCAATAATCACTTTGGATGCTGGCCCAATACCTACAAAGAAAAAAAAAGTAACAAAAATTAAGATGTCAAAGCTAAAAATCGAAATCTATAAAACTTACTTATGGTTTCCAGATTTGTATTTTGCCCATTTTTTATTTATTTATTTTAACTTTTTTTTCTTCCTTTACAGTTATTGTTTTGATTTTGGGACAGTAGCTTACAGTGCAACCCAGACTGACCTCCAGTTTATCCGTCCCCCCTCTTCACCGTCCTAACTGCTGAAAGTGCTCCATTTTTTTAGTTCTTTTTAAAAAGAACTAAACAGTGTAAACAGTGATGTTTTTTGATAGATCGGGTATTGTTGGGCACAGATCATAGGTACTTTATGTATGGTGATAAGGCCAGCATTTATATGCTGAACTCAGAATCCAGCCGAGTTTGGGAACCTTCTTAATGTGCTGTGAATCTTCTAATACACAAGCAACGCATCAAATTTTTTTTTTCATTTTAAAAGGTAGACTCTGTGATTACTACATGAGCTGTGTTCTGAACTCAGCTTTGGCCTACTTAAATTCTAATTCCTCATTCCACAGGGCTCTCCTGATTTACTTCTTACTTCTTGAAGTCTGTTTGGAATGTGTCATTAGCAGCAGGCGGTGGGGCGATTATGAAAATATTCGATTAACGCCATTAATCCTGCTTGATTCTGCTTCATTTCTTCGGGTCTTTTGTACCTGGGATTTCTATAGCCTGTTCTCTTAGTTCTGTTTCATAAATAGCAAGTGGTTTGCTCTCCAGTACACGCAAGCAGTCTGGATCCTTGTTTGTGCAAACTCAGAATTTCAATTCTTTGGCGACTCTACCGGGTTTCAGATAATTTGGGTGCCACTGTATCAGCCAGGATTCTTTGGGGGGAAAGTATCCCAGTCACGAGAATGCTTCAGTGAATTTAAACCGGGGGCTGTTTTCACGGAGGAGCACAGGTTGGAAAGAAAATCATGGGAGATGCTAGAACACCCAACACAGTACAGGTAGGAAGCTGCCACCACCACGGGCATGAAGGGACAGCCGAGAAGGAGCTCCCTAGTTCTTTGAGAAGCACGGCTGTGGTGTCCTCGGTAGCTGCTGTCTTGGAAGGAGCCATTGCCAGAACCAAGGCTGGGAGGAACTGAGGCAGAAGCCCCCAGACCTGTCTTCTCTCTTGCACTGCCTCAGCCAGAGCCTGGCCTTTGGCCACTCAATGGGAGCAAGAAACAGGCAGGGAACCAGGTGGTGGTTGCAGCCATGGAGAATAACAGCCTCTGGATGTCGGAGATGACCCCTACGCATCTCTCTCTGTGTGTCTATTCCATTCACAAGTTCATCAGATCCTAGGGAAGTGACCCATTAAGGAAGGTCCTCCATGGAAATGCTGGGCTTTTTGTTCCCTGCGTCATGTCTGATGGCTTTTGTGTGGTCCGGTGGGAAACATCTGCTATTCCATAAAAATGTGGAGTTTCTTCTCGGCCTCATGCAACCAACTTCTAAGGGGGTTCAACGTCCCTCAATGCTAGACCACTTAGGCAGAGCTCCAGGGGGAGTGAGACAGGTCTACTCTCTGCCCCTTCCTAAATTAGTCAGTCCAGCCTGGGCCTCTGCAACCCTTTATGGCAGAAGCAAGCTTCTGCTTGCAAATGCTCCTATGGCTTCATTGAGTGTTACTCTTAGGACTCCTCACTCCCCCACCCCCACCCCCATTCCCTTCCTGAATTTTCTCTGAAATGATGATGGAAAACAAATCTGGAATTTCATTCTAAACAAACTGTCATTAAACATACTCTACCCCTGCCCCACAACCCCCCAAAATAAGAGCAATGGTTTAAAAATACACCTTAAAACATATGAAGTAAATAAAATGTTGTTGCTTTTCTCTTGTCTAAGAAAGTCCTGTCTCTTCAGGGCAAGCTTGGTCTGACTTTTGTTTCCAAGTACTCCTTTGTGTTTCCCTGCCTGGATGATGCCTCCCTGATAATCCAGATGGCTGGTGCACAGGGGGCGTCTGCTGCTTCTGCTTCTGCTTCTGATTCTGCTTCTGCTTCTGCTTCTGTTTCTGCTTCTGCTTCTGCTTCTGATTCTGATTCTGCTTCTGCTTCTGCTTCTGATTCTGATTCTGATTCTGATTCTGATTCTGCTTCTGCTTCTGCTTCTGATTCTGATTCTGATTCTGATTCTGATTCTGATTCTGATTCTGATTCTGATTCTGATTCTGCTTTGGCACCACTGTCGTGGGCCAGCTTTGTCTTTTCATCTGCCTTACTTTCCCAGGGTAAGGCTACCTATCAATATGGCTGAGAACAAATGAAACAGATTCTTCCAGATAAATAAAATCTGTGGGTGGCTGTGTGGCCCTCCTTTATACAACTGTGTGGTGAGCTTAGCTATCAGAGCAGAAATATCTACACACACACACACACACACACACACACACACACAACAAAAAAACAAAAAAAACAGAGGCGTATTTCATGGTCTCAGGTACAGAAATAATGTCAAGCCAGGACACAAAGAAGAGTCAGCATAGTTATAATGTGATGCTGCTGGAAATGTTGCCTATCACACTGTTTCCTTTCATTGAGTTAAAGGGTTGGAGGAGTTATTGGTGTCTCAGCCTGGCCGTGGGGGGGGGTGTAGGTGGAATATTAACATATTAAAGTAGGAATGTGTGACAAGGGCATTGCTTTTCCAGCCCCGATAACCCCATCAGGCGTAGCTCTGGGAGAAGGGTGATCCTGCCAGAAGTGGTCTCCAGGGCTCCCAGGCCACTGAGGTGGAAAGCTTCCAGAAGAGCTTCCAGGAGCACGGGGTCTACCACCACTGACCCCAGGAGTAGGCGGGGCCGCCTGCATCCCCTGTGATGTGATTTCCAGGACTCCACCCCCAGATTCCAGACACTCCCACTGAGCCATGTCTGAGATTCCTGAGGAAGTCCGGAGGCTTTGATCCCTATCAGTCTCCCTTTCTTTCTTCTCATTCAACTCCACCACCAAAAAATACAGAGAAATAAAGACATGCGAATACAAATGGAAGGACTATGTTTAATTTTAATTTATTTGGGTCTTTCTTGAGATCGTTTGAACAAGACATCGTGTAAAAAACATCAAAGCTTGGAATGGGCTAGCACTTTAAACATAGGAGAGATGAGGTTTTTGTTTTTATTTGGGAAGGTTATGTTGTTTTTCATGTTAAAGTCAGGACTGTGGCAAGCTGATGTTTGCTTTAGGATGAGAGATGATGACGTCTAGGATGAACGATTAATGTTACAGAGTTCATATGGACAATCCACGTATCTTGCATGAATTAATTTCTCGTCTATGACAAGCCATCTGAGAACCAAGAGGACCACCGTGGTCAGGAAATATTCCTCGCCTTCCGATGGTACCCAGCCCTACAGACTACACCAGAGAGCTTTCTTACAGCCCAGTGAGGCTACAAGGGTCAGCAGAGTTCTTCCAGATGCTCGTTCATTCTACCAAAACAGGAACCCCAGAGATTCCTCCCTGCTTCTCCCATGAAAATCTGTTTGCTCGTGTTTCTCTCCCAGCTCCTATAGACTGGTTGAGAGACAACCGCACTCTCCACCAGCAAAGGCCTAAGCTAGGCTTGGCCAGACACTCTTCTCCTACCCAGAAGCACATGGATGGGGCCATGGAAACAGAAGCAGATGCTGAGGGACCACGATGCGAGTGATGCTGTACAGGATGCTGAGGACCCATGGTGTAGGTGATACTGTTAAAGATGCTGAGGACCCACAGTACCAGTGATGCTGTAAAAGATGTTGAGAGATCCGTGTTCCAGACGATGCTGTGCAGGATGGCAGGGACAGGCAGACATGGACCCACTCACCTCTCCCACAGACCCACATGAAAAGTGCGGAAGAACTTTGTGCTCAGATTTGTACCAGGGTTTATTGCCAGCTAACCAGTTACAGTCACTGGATGCTCAGAGAATGTCTGAGCAGAGTCCTAAACTGCCCAGATCCATGGCCATGTTAAATGCTGAACATAAAGAGAAAACTGGTAGAAACCAAGGTTCTTAGGTACTTTTGCTACACAGTCTACATTTTCAGCAAGAAATCCAAAACTTAAAGACAAAGCATTTTATAAAGTACACTTGGAAATCCATAATTAGGGTACATAAGAAAGACTATATGATGACTTGAATTTCATTAAATAATCATTATGTGAATATTAGGTTTGAATAAATTATAACTTGAAATATATCTAAGAAAATCAGGAGGGTGAAAATAAATATATCTGACTATACTCCTCTTTCAATTATAATAATTGTGATGATGATCAAATCAGGTCACAGTGTTATCCTGTGGATTAAATAAGTTTATATTGCAAAGCACTCATACAGTGCCTAACTTGGAGTAGTTCCACTATGATTTATTTGCCATTCTTAGATACATGTCATTTTTTTATAATTATGGTTATCATTGGATTTTAAAATAGGGTTTAAGATTAGCAGTCATTTAAGCCTGTGGGGTGTGGTTGGTGTGTGTGTGTGTGTGTGTGTGTGTGTGTGTGTGTGTGTGTGTTGAAGCAGAGATCCATCCAGAAGCATTCCTATAAAAATACAGTGTGGGCTTAAAGGAGTAGGCTGCCCATAAGTTGGGCCTTAGCTTACAGGAACCAGGGTGTTCTATTCAGCAGGAATCTTTTGAGGAGATGACATGGTAGCCAGGAAAACAACCTCTTAGGTAGTCTTGTTCTCAAGGCTCATGCTTTTTTATACTGTTGTGGGATAACGGATATGGTGAGAAGCAAGTTGTAGCTACAAGACAATAGCCAAAAACTAACAGGGCCTGGGTTTGAAACGCATTCTTAAGGGTTAAGTCACAGTGCGTCTTTATGGGAATGGGGCACTATGGTAAGCTGTGTGGGTTACAACAGTGGGCAAGTACTTAGTGGGGGATAAATGTTATTTTAACAGCTCAGTAAGGTATAGTCAGTTGTATGGATGCGTACAAGCTAAATGTCAGCTCTGGGCATTTGAACATGTCTTGTGAAGCCCGGAAAAGGTCCCTCATTGCATTGGAACCCTGCTGAGAACAGCTAGGCTTTAAAGGAAAACTGAAAACCTGCATCTGCTCCACTCACTTGGTCTTCCTAGAAATTAAAGTTCTCTGGACTCCTTGAAACCGTGTGCATGTTTATTGTCTGCCAGGATAAGGGAGATTACTGCGAGTCACCCTACACACAGATAGGAGAGAATAAAGCCAAGCAAATACCCATTGCTGCGAATGCATTTGTCTATAATAAATGGTTCTGTTAGGTTTGGATAAATTTTTTAAAACCCAAGTGATCATAGACGATTGAGATTGCTTGGGACAGAAATCAACAGTCCAGGGCTTGTGTGTGTCTCTCAGAATAGTAGGAAGACTTAGAAGTGGTAGCAGAAAATTATAGGTTGTAGGGGTTGATCTGTGTTTCCATCTTTACCCTGAATACTTGGCATCCCCTTGGTTTGGGTTTGGTTTGGTTTGGTTTGGTTGAGACACAGTTTCTCTTTGTAGCCCTATCTGTCCTAGAGCTTTCTCTGTAGACCAGGCTGGCCTCAAACTCACCGAGATCCTCCTGCCTCTGCCTCCCCAGTGCTGGGATTAAAGATGTTCACCACCACAGCCCAGCCATGCAAGTAGTTCTTGACGCAGACCATGTGCCTATGGCAGACGGATGACAGTGACAGAACGTGAAACAAGCCCAAAGTCTGCAGGGTATCCCAAATAGAAGAACTGGTGGATTGCCTTGATAAGGAGAGGGAGAATGTTCTGGCGCTGTCCCTGGACAGACAGGAATGGCTGGCAAGCAGAAGACTACATCAAGGGACAACCAGCACACATACAGACAACTGTTTTCACCTACAGCGACTTCCTCATGTCTTCCTGGTGTCCTTTAGATTTTCCATGTCAAAGCCAGATCTGAATCGCTTAAATGGTCCAGAAAAAAATGTACATGTCATTTTTCTGGACCTACTGGGGAAGGACGGTGAGAGCCCTCCTTTCAGTGGAAGATTTAATGAGCATTTAGCTAGACCTTATGCCTTTGAGGGTTCTTGTTGAGAAAAAAAAAAACAGATTCCAAAAGGAACTTTAAGTGGAAATGTAAGCAGTATTGCAGGTCCCCAGGAGAGCAGACAGAGCTGTTCATGACTGGAGCCAGAGATACAGGAGCTTCCCTAGGGTATCATGTGTGGCTGAGAGCCCTTGTGACTCAAGATGAGATGGCAGACAGGGTTTATAGAGCCCTGCGGACCCAGACCCCTCAAGTTGGACTCTGAATGAAGGTTCCCATGGGATTTAGACAAGAAATTGCCTTTCTAGAATGGGTAAGGTTGGCAAATGTAAGAGATTCACAAGAAGTTGAAATGACTTGAGCAAAACCACTGAGGTGGAAATAAGAGAGCGTCCCTGGACAGAACACAAAAGCATGGCCCAAATCAGTAGACAATGGAGGAAGCGTGTTGTGGTAATGGGTAGTGAGGATGATCAGGTCCCAGATCTTATGGGACCTTCCAAGTCGTACTCTGGGCAATAAAGGGCCTTTGAGGCTGAAACTGGTTTGTAGTTGAGTACGTCATGCATGGCAGAGGGTCAAGCCAGAGGCAGGAGGGCCAATGAGAAATTCACTGTAGACTATCCTAGGAAGTAGGTGCACTAGGAACCAACCAAAATGGAGGTATATTTTTTTTTTAAATTGTGAAGGACAGAAAATAAAGTCAAAGAAAGGTCGTGACTGGTTGGCTGTGAGAAACATGGAGAAAGTGAGACTTAACAGCTTCACGGTTTCCAGTCCAGGTGACCCAATGTGGCACGAGCGACTCTGTCATCAGACCAATAGCTGTTTCAGACTCACTAAGCAGACAAGTGAAGCCCAGCTTCCTAGGCGGGTGCATACTTGGTGGGTAAGTTAAAACCTGTCAGTCTAGTCGCACAGTCTCGTGCAGGGGAACTCTGGGGTGACTGGAGTGATAATGTGCTTGAAAGTGTTGAGACCCGGTGTGCTGAGTAGAGGGAGACTCCTGAAGACCACTTGTCTTCAAAGGGTCTTGGTTTGCTCACTAACAAAGTACAACGGGATGGATAGAATAAACAAAAACATTACCTTTTCATAACCCTAGAGGCCGGAAGTTCAAAAATCAGGGTTACCAGTAGGGCTGGCTTCTTCTCCCTTTAGTTTCCACCCAGCTGCCTTCTCCCTGTCTTGTGACCTTTGGCATTTGCCTGTGTCCTAATTCTTTCCATTTTCTCTTTTACCTCTTCATCATCCTTTTTTTTTTTCCTTTTATTGAGACACGGTCCCATGCAGCCAAGGTTGCCCTTCAGCTTGTTGTGAAACTGAGGATGACACTAAACTCATCATTCCTGCTGGGATGCTAAGCCTGTGCCACCAGACCCAACCTACACAGTGCTAGGGATGGGCCTGGGGCTTTGTTCATGCTGAATAAGCACTCTACCAATAGAACAGTATCGCCAGCCCAAGTTTCTCTTCCTCTAAGGACAACAACATTGGAATAGAGCCCACCTGTATCCCCTTACCTAACCATCATTACCTCTTTAAAGACCATATTTCCAAAGGTAACTATGTTCTGGGGCGCTAGGGCTTAGAGCTTCCATGGGTGAGTTGGACAGGGAATGCCACACACTGCAACCCACAATAGAGAGCAGGGGAACTCGCAAGCGAGGAGACAATGAACATTCAAGTTTTGATGTAAGGAAAATAGCCAGTGACTTACATTCATTGACCACCCTCCTCCAACCCACCTTGAGTGGCACCAGACTTGACATTCTTTGAGATGTGGCCCAATTAAACAGCCCATATTACATAGTGAACAGCATAACCAAGTTAGTGGCCAACTCCAGATCGTGTCAAGTTTTAGTACTGTGAAGTCCACTTTGCACATTGTTAGAAGTGACAAAGTACATGCATGTATTTATCTCTGCCAGATAAGCTAAGGAGCATCGATGACATAAAAGATGAGTAATATTTAGAGGTAATGTTTTATTGCTAAGAAAGTCGCCTTTGCCATGTGAGGAGAGAGCCATGAGAACAGTAGTTGTTCTGGTCTGAGGGTGTTCTGGTTTGTTTGTTCGTTTCCAAAGACTGAAAACAGAAGTTTTCTCATGCTATGAAATATCATTTTTTCCTACTCTCCCCAGGAGTGTTTTTTTCCCTCCCTTCTTTCTATGATTTCTGACCAAGTAAGACTCTTTGTGACTTTCTGTTCTGACTTTCAGATTGCTTATCTTTCCCTGTCTCTGTGCCACATCCCAGCTCTAGGTTCCCTGGTAGCATTCGATGAACGGCTGTCACTACGGTAGCTTCTGCAGACCTCCAGCACTAACTGTTCCTAGCTTCTGCTAATTCTCCCTTCAGAAAGAATTGTAGATTTTAGATTGTGCTAGTGATTTTTCCTTGTTCTGATTCTTGCAAATTTCTCTTTCAAAGGAAGGTTAATCAGTTGTGAGGAAGGCCATGATATTAATATTAATTATGGTGCTTATTGTTCTTTGCTTGGTTTATGTTCTTTTATAGATTTAGTCAAGTATCAAACTTCACTAGCAAACCTAAGCCTTTTCCTTTTCCTTATTATGTAAATAAGTCTTGTAGTAGAGAATGTTCATTTTCTACATTGGTTATTAAACATATATATTGAAGTCCACTATTTTAATCTACTTACTAATTGAACATCATTTATAAAAGGAAGTCTGTATTCAAAAGAGCCATGATCTTGTCTTGAAGAATAATCAAAAACTGAGTCTGGTGACACATTACGGAGACTGAGGCAGGAGGGTTGTGCATTTGAGGCTAGCCTGGGCTGCAAAGCAAGACTCTGTCTCAAAGAAAGCAAAATAAAAATTGAATTATAATTTTAACAATGCAATGACCTTACAATACACGTTCAAAAGATCTGCTGTTATACATACGTGGAGATCACAGTTAATGATGACACACTCTGCACTTGAAAGCCAGGAAAAAAATAAGATGTTAAGTGTGAGATGCCACCTACACTAGCTAGCTTCGTTTAACTGTCCCATAATAACTAACACATTTCAAAATAGAGCATGCACCATAAGTATATACACTTTTTAGTTGCCAATTAAAAATAAGTAATTTTTTTAAAGCAGAGAGAAAGCGAATAAAACCAAGCATCCGACATACAATCTGGACCCCAGGGAGAGACTTATGAGGTGAAAATTGCTATGCCCGTTACTTTCCAGAGAAGGGCTGAGAACGATACGCGGCCGAGCATGCCTAAGATGCAAAGCTCACGGTTCTGCCGGAAGTGAGGAAGGGACCCTTCCCCTGCACGTGTGAAACCCCGCACTACACAAAACTATCCTAAAGACAGACACGAGAGACCGCCTCGAGACCACCTCACTTCCATGTGGATTACTGCGACGCCCATAAGCACTTCCAGGCCTGGTTCCCTGAGCCCAGCTCCCAACCTAATGTTGTGAGCATTGGTCAAAGCCCTCCTTCTCTACCCGATACCCCATTAACAGGCTGTTGACCCCAGGTCCTGCCACCTCCATGAACCCCAGTGTTGATGAAAGTTTCCATTCCCTCCAGGGTCCCCCCGCTAGCTGGGGCATCTTGGCCTCAGGTCCTGGAGTTGGGTGATCTCCCACAGGATTCTTCATCAAGGAGGTCAAATTCTAGTTAAACCTGACATGACCTCAGCAAGAATGCAAGGTGGAAGACCCTCTGCACGGTCTTGCCCTGTCTTGACCTGCCAGAATTTGCTGTCTTCTCACAAGAATCCCGGGGGAGAGGCTTTGCTTAGTGGCCTCATAGAGGTCCAGTTCACGTAGAACACTCTAGGACTATTTAGAAGACTAGTTTTAATTTGTTTTTGTTTTGTTTTGTTTGCTTTTTGTCCCTCAAAATCCATGCCTGCCAGTCTTAGTGACTATGAAATTGATAATGCCCATTGATAATGCCCATTTCACAAACTGGTTAACAAAGAAAGCTTCTCATAAGATTTGCCACCCTGTAACCCTGAGACCTTCAGGAACAATCAGTCAGGGAAATTTTCTCTGAGTGTTCCAATAATATCTCACCCCATCCTCAGTGGAACTCACCTTGCTGAAGAGTGGGTCTGAAAAATAAGCCCTAGAGAAATATGTTTTCAAAATGTAGTCTCCAAGTCCTTACGGCGGATCGTGTGTCAATCGCTATGGTAACAGCTCAGGAGAAGGAAGGGAATAGGCAAATTATTAATTTTTAAATGAAATTTGTCTCAGTTATGTGCACATGCATATATGACACACATTTTCCTACAGAAGGGAATGTAAATGCGTCTCTTACAGTCAGGGTTAGTTTCAAAGAAATTCTGCATGCTGAGTTAATGCAAAGCAATACTTGGGAGACTAGGGGCAGGCTTCCTTCGAGTTCAAGGCCAAACTGGGCTACCGTCTATTTTTAAATTATCGGTTGTTGAATCTCAGTTCAAATGGAAGAACGAAAAATCACCTGCATATTTTAGTATTAATAGTAACAAATGTCGCTAATGTGCAGTAATTATCAAATAGCACCGGTAGGCTACGGCACTCTATCTTAGACTTGAGTGAGGGATTGCTAACTGGAAAGTAAAATTAAAAGCTCTCACTCTCTTTTACCGTAGCAATAGGGGGAGTGGTTCTGCCCTTTGTCCCCTGTTTGTTTCTCAGACTTTCTGCATACTTGCCTCTCTACTGTGTAGCCCAGCTTTGCGGTCAGCTGCCTGCCCCCTCGAGTATTTCTAACAAGCGGTGACAAAAACACTGTTGTAAAATAGCACTCTGCAGCGGTTGTCCTTGAGTTCAAGTTCGGAGTGTGCGACTGGGACCCTGTTCTCTAGACGGCTCCTTGTTATTGCTGTCACGTGATCCCCGTAGCACCCGTAAAAAATTCTGGGCAGGAATGGCTGCTGCTGATTGGTTGGCTTTGGGCGCCGTACTTTGCTAAATCTTTTTGTGGGTGAAGAATCAAAGAAAACGCCTTCCTCGTGTCACATGAGAGTTGAGGCCAAAGCTATGGTTAGCCAGCTAAAATAAAACTCGGTGAATTGATATTACCTGAAGCACAGACGGGGAGAAATTACTTAAGTTCCGTAACGTTCAACTCATCCTGAATTCTGCACTTAATTTTTTTGGGGGGGGTGGTGTCACAGGTTTGCTTTGTTCTCCCCGGGGAAAACTGTGTTCTTTCCCTTTCCCTCCGGCAGCCAACATTAAACCTGGCACCATTATTAAGTGCTCATGAAACACCCATACCCTAACACAGCAAACCTTCAAGCTTCCTGGCAAGCCGCCTTCCTTCCTAAACACAGGCAAGACAGCCTTAAGGAAGTCCCTGGGAGTCATTCCCTTGTACACGCTCCATACATGAAAGGGCTTTACATGCACCACATTAAAAATCAAACAGATGTCGTCTTTGGCTTGCGCTCCATATAGCAACAAGCTGGCGCAAGCAGATCTCTTGGCAGAAAGGAGTTGGCATTCTTGCTAAGGGCAATAACCAGTTTTTACATAGCGCTGTGGAGATTCACTACTTAAACATAAACCTGAAAGGCTCTATCTGCGCTCGTTGGGCTGAATGTTTATTTCATTTTACATTTTTTTTTTTTTTTAGGAAAAATGGAGAATGAAGCTTTGGGGCAATCATAGCCTTTGGAGCAACATGTCCATCTGAAATCTCTTAATGCCCGTTCATTTTTAAAGGTCCCTTCTTCCCGTGTGTGTCCTTATATTTTTGAGAGCAAGAGCTTTCCGCTGTCGGCTGGGCTGTGTCAGTGGCATAGCACATTAAGCACTCCTTAAGGAAAATATGCAACAGGATGTTCTGTGGAAAACTTACAGGAGACCGTCCTGTACATCAGTGTCATTTAGTCTTCATGAAGGACTGAGCAGTGACAATAGAATCACTGGATGAGTGGATGGGGTAAATTATCTTTAGTAGGATTTATAACATAGCCTTTTGATACTGGGGGTACTATTGAATCTGGCACATACGTCAACAGTTTTTGACCTGGAGAATTAAGCCACCCTGGTAACCACTTTGTTCTTTCCAATTCTTCTATCATAGCAAAACAAGCAATCGTGACTTCTCATGTATTATTAGCACAGAAAATAAGGTTGCTCTTCTGGAACATACTCCCTTACTTCCCACTCCTAGCCATCCCCTAGTAGACCTTCGTCATCCTTAACATACAAATTTTAAGAAGAGAATTGGAAGGGAAATGTGGTCTAATTTTTCTTCCAAACAAAAAAATCATACTTTGTTATTGATCTCCTAGTTATTTCTCTTCCTGTTGCAGGAAGGGCCTTTGGTCAGTTTTATTTGGATCTACCAGACAATTCTAAGAGGTCAAGAACTATAGAAGTTCACATGTTGACCTGACCTGGCTCAAACATATTTGCTGTAATTATTTATAGTCTTAGTGATGTTCAGCACGATGTGTCCTCAGCTCAGGCCACAGAAATGAAGCAAAGACAACCCATTCCTCCTGTCTGTTTACAAAGCAACCTTCCCCTCTCCCCATTTAAATACTATTACTATAGCATTCAGTTATTTTGATTACTTTAACGACAGGAGGGAGGGAAGAAATGAAGTTCCTTTACAAAATGCTACTCAATTACTGTTCTGAGTGGAAACTTGATTGGATGTGACCATTCAAAGTTTAAAGAAAAGAGATTGTTGGCTGGAGAGATGGCTCAGCCGTTAAAGGCTAGGCTCACAACCAAAGCTACAAGAAAAGAGAGTGCCCTTGAATTTCAGTTATCTCTCTATTTGTTCTACGTAATGTTTGCACATGTAGTTGAATTCTGGTTCTCAGATTATCCACCGTTGCAGCATTCTTTCTCAAATCCATCAAGCTAGTATTTATCTTTTAAAGAGTCACAACAAAATAGGAGCATATTCACTATTTAGAACTTCTGGGATCATATGCTCATCTTTGTAGATTGCTGTATTTTCACATTTTTAAGTATACGTTCATAGTCAGCCATTTTAAGCAGCAAGGCTCAGTAAATGCCTCCTTTGAGCCTCATGGTGTGCTGTTTAAGAAAGGTGAAGGGAACAGATTAGGTAACTTCAAGAAATTCCATCACCTCAGAAAATAAAAATTTGAGATCAGTAGGTCCTATAACATGTGAAGTCGAGGCAAGATTTAGCTTTGCCTTTTCAGATGAAAAAGTTCCTTAGCATATGTAAACAGTCAAAGATAGACATGAACAGCCAATGGAAGGCTTATGACCCGGGAGGATCAGAAGAGGGAGGGGTCTTGGCGGATTTGAGCTCAGACTGGAGAAGTTTTAACACCTTTATCTGAGCGTGATCAATGGAACGAGAGGTAACAGAATTAATCACGCTTGCCAGGGATCTTGTCAACAAGATGCTTTGATCAGTCCAGGTGTCAGCTCTTCCAACAACCTGTTTTAGCCGTGAAGACTCTTTAAAAGTTGGTTGTGGTAATCTAATAAATAGAACGTTCCAGTCAGCTGCCAGAAAATGTGCTGGGGGCTAACAAGGAAACTTAACGTGGGTGTAGACGTTGAATCAGGCATCTGATGCGGCTGAAAGCCACGTATTTATTCTGTGCATTTATGCTGGGACCAAGCTGCACAGTTGGGTGACTTTCTCAGAAGCCCTCAACAGCTCCTCTTATATAAGAGAAATAAATAAGCTCAGAAGCATTAAATTATTCCTGTTAATGTGAAGCCAATAGTAGAATCGAATATATTTTTGAGCCAATAATAATCAAGTATGGCTGTCAGAGGAGAAGCAGAGCAATAAATACTGCCATTATCTCAACGTTTGTGTGGGGTGGGGTGGCTGGTGAGTTGCTGGGAGGATGGTAGTGTGGGTGTGTGCAGATGTGTGGGGGTGTTTATGTGCAGGCGTAGATATGAGCCTCAGGTGTTGTTTCTCAAGAGCCATCCACGTTGTTTTTGAGACAAGATCCCTCACTGGTACCTGGGACTTACTGTTCAGCTAGGCTGGCTGGCCAGTGGACGCTAGTGATACACCCATCTCTGCCTCCTGCGCACTGGGGATACAAGCATGTACCACCACCATGCCTGGCTTTTTATGTAGGTCCCAGAGAATGAGCTCGGGTTCTTGTGACTGTGTGGCAAGCACTTTTCCCACTGAGCCACCTCCACAAACCTCCCTTGACTCTTCATATCCTCTTTGGGTTAGTACAGTCTGGAGGTCAAGCTTTCTCCCCTCGAGCTGAGGTTTCTAACCCTGTCTTAACTAGGGTTTCCACTGCTGTGAAGAGCTCCTACAAAGGAAAGCATTTCACCGGGGTGGCTGGCTTACAGTTCAGAGGTTCAGCCCATTGTCATCATGGTGAGATGTGACATTGTACAGGCAGACGTGGTGTCGGAGAAGTCGCTGTGAGCCCTGCATCTTGCAGGCAACAGGAAAGTGGTCTGAGACCCTGGGTATGACTTGAGCATGCATATATATATATATATATATATATATATGTATATATATATATATGAGACCTCATAGCCGGCCTCCACAGTGACACCCTTCCTCCCACGAGACCACACCTCCTAATAGTGCTGCTTCCTTCGGGAGAGCATTTTCTTTCAAAGCCTTCCCCCCACACTCAGCTGACTAGCTTCTGCAAACTCCAGCCCCCAGAGTCTCAGATTCCACATCTGGCAAGTTTCCAGATGCAGTTCTTAGTCCTCCAAGGCACCACCATCTTGAGAATCGCTGCTCTAAGCAAAGCTGGGCACCAGGGTAAATAGCTGTAGTGCGTAGGACCATGCCTGGCTCTTCCACAGTGCTGGGATGTCATCAGCACCCTGAGGAAGGAAGCTAAGCCCGTATGTGTGGGATCCCTCTGTAAATAATGGCGGGACTTCCCTCTGAAGCAGTGTAGCCAGGCCTGACACCACGCACAGCTTAATAATACGGTGGGTTTATCCATTTCCACATCCTACCAAGCACTGAGTTACATACGTGCCCTCACCTCCTAGACTGAATAGTAATTATTTCAGGTGTGAAATGCAAATGATTAAAAACACAAATCTAGGGGCACTGTAAGATGCCACAAGGTATGGTAGTTGCTCCTCTGTGCCTGTATACACACATTATACTTAGTAGTATAATTCCCCCATTTTAGTAAAACTCTTAATAGTTTGTGCATGGCCACTGGCCAAACCAAGACAGAGACCATGACCTCTCAATTCTTGCAAATTTCCCACTGACCTTCTTACCAAGTCCTTTATGTAGATTCTCCAGATGGTTCTAAGTAGTGGAGAACTATAGAAGTTCACATGCTGACCTGAGGCCCCAGCACAAACGTACTTATGGTATTTATAGGCTTAGTGATGTTCGGTACCGTGTGTCCTCAGTTTAGGTGGCAGAAAAGCAGGAAGCATCATCCATCCCTCCTAGCTGTTTACAAAGCAGCTGTTCCCCCTCCATTTAAATCCTATTACTTTGGCATTAAAAACAATAGGAATCTCCCTTTGGCTAGGAGCTTAAGATGTGAAACATCCTATCATGGTTAGTTAAGTCTTGTAGTAGGACCTTCCAGAAACACACAGGCCTAAGAGCAACATTTGTCCATCCCAGTGGGAACAAACACAAACACAGAACTCTCTTGTTGCAGTGATTTTTTGCTTTCTCCCTCTCATCCCCTTGTGTCACTGCTCAAGAATCTGGATTTCCTGTGATACTTAGTAGGGGGAAGAGACAATCCCTACAAGGTGGCTTTAATTGTCAACGTGACACGATGTGGAATCGCCTGAGTAGAGTCTCTCACGAGGGGTCATCTAGATCACGTTGTCCTTTGGGCTGTCTGCTGTCACTGTGGCTTCCCCCCAAGGGTGAGCCATATTCAGGAATCGTTAGCTAAAACCAGCCTTTCTCCCTTAAGGTGCTTTTGGAGGGTGTTTTGTCACATCAACAGAAAGGAAACTGGAGCGCGTCGATAAAAGTTCCCCGTGATTAGGGGCTAGGGAGCTACTCAGCTCTCAAAGCACCCCCTGTCCAAGCATGAGGACCTCAGCCTGGTCGCCAGCATCCACTTAAAAGCTGAGAATGCTGGCGCGTACCTGTAATGCCAGAATTGTAGGGCTGAGACAGGCAATTCCCTGGAATTTATTGGCTAGCCACCCTAGCCAAATCCTTGAGCTCCAGGTGCCATGAGAGACCCTGTCTTAAAAAAAATGAGATAGAGGGGATCAAAGAAAATACCCCAGTGTCAAACTCTAACACGCACACGCGGCTGTTCATGCACATATACATACATGAATTCACACACACACATGCACAACAGAGAGAGAGAGAAGCTGAAAGCTGGAACCCAGGATGTATCCATAATTGTGAATGCTCTTGCGGGGAGTCACTCATACACAAAAGAGCCTGAGAGCTGTAGCACTTCCCTCCTGGCTAATGGCCTGTCCTCTCCATGGAGGAAAAGCTACTGATGTCTTCGTGAAAGTGGATTAGAATTTAGGGATGGAAAGAGGCTCTGTCCCCAATGTGTGGCTCCCAGTACATTTTCTGAAGGAGAGATTAACCAGGCCTGGGAGGCGGGCGGCACTCCAGTCAAGAGGAACTTTCTTCCCAAGCTCCAAAACAAAGCCTCTCCTGATCCTCCTGACAGAGGAGGTCAGAAGAGGTATTAGTAGGTGTAACGTGTATTCTTTTCCGCCATTGTCTCTGCCCCCAAATAACACATGAGACACTATGGTAATTATGAAGCTGTTGGCCGTTTGCTGTGGTTTATTAATGGCTAGCTCTGATTTAATTATTAACCCATAATTACTAATATATTTTCATAAAGTCTTATCTTTCTGAGGACACCAGCCTCAGCACCCTCTCCTCCCAGGATCACATGATGACTCTCTACTCTTGACTACATTTCCCAGAATCCTCCTGGACTCCTAATCCCACCTGTCTTGCTTTGTTATTGGCCAGCAGTGCTTTATCAACCAATAAGACAAACATACACAGAAGGACTTCCCCCACCAAGTAGGAAAGTCAACAGGATTCCTTATTTGGGACCAAGAAAACGCATTCTGCAGCCCTTCCGTTGATAGGAACAGACAACCGAGAGTCCCCAGGCTTTCAAAGAAAACTAACAACTCAAGCAAACTCAAGAGCTAACCCCCAGCAAATATTGTCAGTAGAAGATACTGTTGAATAACAATGGAATAAATTAATAGCTTTACCCAAACAAGCCAACCAGTTCTCAATCCCTAATGAACAAATATATGTGCTCAGACTACAACAACAGCAAAAAAAAAAAAATAGCTAAGAGAGTATATGATACCATGCAAATAAATATGCATGGAAAGAGGGAACAAGCTAAGACCAATGGGAAATGAAGGATCATAAAACCTGAGACATCTGCCCACCAGGAGCCACGGAAGAAAAAGATATAGGACCCTTGGAGGCCATACTCTCTGAAAACGTAACTAGGGGATTTGTTCTATCCCGTGAACCCCAAAGGGGAGGGGCAATGTGGGCATTAAAAATGATAGTAAACAAATGACCTCACTATTGAATGTCTGATAGTATGTATTTGTTCATAATTCATAGAAAAAAATCCTAGACATTTTCCAAAATCAATATGCTGGGATATCCTCTGTCTCTGTGAGTGTGTGTGTGTGTGTGTGTGTGTGTGTGTGTGTGTGTGTGTGTGTGTGACTCGAGCATACACATGTGTGTATATGGGTGCATGAATTCTTGTGCCTACGGAGCACAGAGGCCTACATCTGTAGTCGTCTTCAGTTGCCCTCCACCTCTTTTTGGTGTTTTGTTTGTGGAGTTTTTTGTTTTGTTTTGTTTTGTTTTGTCTTGCTTTTTGAGACAGTGTCTTTCACTGAACCTGCAGCTCAGCATTTCTGCTGGTCCTCGTCGCCAGTGAGTTACAAGATGTTCCTGTCCCCACCTCACCAGCACTGGAATTTCAAGCACACACCAGTTCATGACCTGCCTTTTCTGTTTGTTTTTATTTGTTTGTTTTTTTAATGTGAGCTCTGGGGGATTGAACTCAAGCCCCTGTGCTTGCAGAACAAATACATTGTGGAGTCGGCTCCCCAGCCCTGATTACTTTTACCATTTATCAGGGATAAGAAATTGAGAGGGGGAGCTTGAGCAAGGGAAGACTGCTGCATGGGTAAAATTGAAGACAAGGAACCCCCTAGGAAGTCACACAAGTTACAGATAAAGATCTATCCACGGGAGGAGTTTCCTGAATACAGCAGAGTGAAACATGAGAGCCTTGCTGAGCCATGAGGTCACCACTCCTCACAGAGGACAGCCTCCCAGAAACAGAAACAAGGCTCATCTTTCGTTAGTTACACATTGGAAAAGGGTAAAAGTCAAGGCTTAAAAAATAAGGTAGCCTCATGTCTCCCTGTCCTGCGGACAGTCCGTTGCAGAACTGGACAGAACTTGCCTGAGAGGAGCCTGGGTGCCGATGGGGCAAACCCAATAAAAGGGTAGTTGGGACTTCCAACGTGGCTCTTGCTAAGTTGTGTATCAGAATGTCCCCAGATGCATGGGGGTGAAAATGCTGTGGGCAGGATCCTATTTATAATGCCCAAACACGAGTGTTCGTGTACAGGTATGTGCATGTGAGTGCAGATGCCTGTGGATCCCCTGCAGCTGGATTTACAGGCAGTTGTCAACTTCCCCAGGTAGGTGCTTACAGTTGAACTCAGTCCCTCTGCAAAAGCAGAACGTGCTCACAAGCACTGAGCCATCTCTCCAGCCCCTCTACTTAGATTTTTAATGGGTGGTCACATACTGTAAATGCTGTGTACTGAGTGTTTCATTTCTTTATAAATATTCTTAACCTTTGTTCAGACACCATCAAGTCACCTTTGGAAATAACCTGCTTTGGGGGGGGGGAGTCTTGCTTTCATGATTTCCGGCATGAACACAGGGCATTCCTACGAAGTCTAAGGCTGAGTATCCTCAGTGAACCAGGCGGGAGATTCCTGAGTGCTGTACCCAGTGCCTTGTGAATTCTGATTTCTCTGGTCAACAAAGCCCTGTAAAAGCAACAGGTACTGTTCTGTAAACATTTCCAACGGCCTTCTTCCCACTGTGTCTTTACCACACGGACCCCTGCAGCTGGACAGGTCGCCCCTCATGCCTTAGATGCTCTGCTCTGAACCCCAGAACTCCAACTGCCTTCATCTCCCTGCATTTTGATGTCTCTGTGTGCGATACCCAGAATCAGTTGCCTTCTCAGAAGCCCTTCTGATTTCCTCTCCCCGGAAACAGCCGACTTTGTGCCGCGGTAATGGCCAGGTTCAACTCATTAGCTTCTCAGTGCTCATGGACTGCTGTCTTCATTGCCAGTATGCCCTGTGCTTGGGAAGAGGTTATTGCATTTGTCTTTTCTGGTATCATTTGTCATCTCAAGCAGAAAATGAGTATGGCTGCCTTGGGCAGCATCCAGAGTGGAAATATCTCACCCTTAGCAGTTACACGAGAGTTCTTACACTTGCTTTTTATCGTCTCTAAAATCCCCTTCACTTACAGAGACCTTGAAACTTCCCATGGATCTGAATACAATTCTCTGTTTCCCAAGAAATTAGTCATAAAGGGTTTATGCCTTTTTAAAAAAAGTCCACAAAGCTGATGGGAACTTTCTAAGTGTGGGACACTCTTCTAACTTTGCATCTTAGCAAAAGCACTGTTTAGCTTGCCCCTAAGTACAGCCACTTTCTTCGTTCTATTATTCATCTCCAGATGTGTCTATTAAATTCAGTCTGTTCACACCACTTAACATCAGAAATCCTGTTTTGACAGTTTAATATCAGCGGGTTCTGAAGTCCCACGAGGCCTTTTATTTCTGTCCCTCTGGAGGCATCATATGGACGTGATTCCAATTTTCACAGAAGAAGAAAAAAATTAAAGATAATATCTTTTCAAGAAGGTAATTTAAAGAGATCCTGGGTGGCTCTTGAAGTCTTCAGCTTCTCCACATGGGCCATTTCCTTCCGTGAAATGAAAAACCTCTTTCATGTGTGAATGACAGACAACTTACTGTTAGCTTTTGTGTGTTTAAAAAACAACAACAACAAAAAACACCAAGTGTCAATGTTTTCTGAATAGAAAAAGCAAGAACTAAAGTGTCTTTTTTTTTTTTTTTTTTTTTTTGGTTTTTCAAGACAGGGTTTCTCTGTATTGTTTTGGAGGCTGTCCTGGAACTCGCTAGGTAGGCCAGGCTGGCCTCGAACTCACAGAGACCCTCCTGCCTCTGCCTCCCGAGTGCTTGGGATTAAAGGGGTGTGCCACCAACGCCCGGCCTAAAGTGTCTTCTTATAACGCTGGCGATAACAATTGTCTTCATTCTTCTGTACAGCCTGGCAATGCTGGGAATAGTAAGAAGCTCCAAGCCAGGAGTCCTGACATCAAGCTGTGGACCTGCCCAGCCTCTTTGACTATAGACCTGAGGCGCCACAGCAGCTCCTTGGGTGTCTCACCATGGCACGTAGGCTTCCTCGACCATCCTCACGTATGCATCAGTAGTTCAGGCATTAGATATTCCCAGAGTAGAACTGGAGCAAACCAGTTCAGGAGCCAAGCAAGTGTACAGGATAGCAGGTTGGGGGATTCTGAGGTGACGTTGTTTCTTTTAGACAGTTCTTGTTTTTTTGTAAATGCTTGCCTTCTGTGTTGTAAATCCACTGATAGATGTGGAGGGAATCTTCTGACTTCTCAGGGCAGAAGAAAAAAAGAAAGAAAGAGCTTTAGTAGGAACTTAAGGGCTTGCACAGTGAAACCCTTGGTGAAGTAAACAGGCCACTGTCCTAAGTCATCGGCCTCCTCTGAATGATGCGATGATATTTTTTTTTTTTTTTGGTTTTTACCAGACAGGGTTTCTCTGTATTGTTTGGAGGCTGTCGGTCCAGCCCAGCCTTGAACTCACAGAGATCCGCCTGCCTCTGCCTCCCAAGTGCTGTGATTAAAGGCGTGCGCCACCAACGCCCGGCTGATGTGATGATAATTTAATAGACATGTTTATCTGTTCATCATGTCTCTTCTCCACTGTGTTGCGTTGCTTCTTAGAATTCCTTTTCTTTAATTCCAGAAAATTACCCATAGGTTTAATTCACCTGGCAGACACCTTTCCTTATGTGTGGCAGTCTCCTTGAAGTTTAGCAGAGGAGCCTACCTATATTTTGTTAGAGGGTCGATATTTATCTTGTCCTCTGTGGACAGCTCCGGTGGTTTTGCTCTTGCCCTAGGCCTACTCTTCTGTGTTCTCTCTCCCCTGAATCTGCTGGGACAGGAGGCAGACGAGGCTGAGGTCGCCGCCTTGTGGCCACGGGTCAGTCAGCCTTCAGAGGCCCCCCTCTTATCTCCATTCAGACACCTGGGTGCTGTGAGTCACAAGGGAGGGACTATGTATGAATCAAGGCAGCCAAGCCCACTCCAGGGCTGCAATCTTGGTAGCAGGCAACCAGAGAGTCGTGTGTGATGAGCACAGTAATGAGCTAAGGAGATTGAAGTAATCTCCTTGATATTTTCCCCCTGGCATTAGAAAATAAAAGCACCAAGCAAACAGCATCCAGAAAGAGGAGAAAGGCTTTATTTATCTCGAGACGTGATCTGAGTCATGTTAATTGACTTCAGTCAAATGCTCCCACACATGGCTTTGGAATCCATCTCACAGGCTGACTAATGGCTAACAAGAATGTACCACAAACCCTGGTAACCACCCCTCCTTCACTGCAGTGTTCCTCAGTCTCCACCACCTGCATTCCGTCTATAATCTCTCAATCAATCTAATAGCCAGAATCATCAAGAAAAGTAACAGAGAGTTAGGAGGCCAAAGTTTCTTAGAGTTTAGTGAGTACACTGGAATATAAATTCAAAGAGTACAACCGAATAAAATAAAAAATAAAATAAAGACAAAGCAAAGAAATAGTGTACTAGTATCAAGATACTTGTGACTATTCTCCAAAGGTTTCTTTTTTTTTTTTTGGTTTTTTGCGAGACAGGGTTTCTCTGTTTTGGAGGCTGTCGGTCCAGCCTGGCCTCGAACTCACAGAGATCTGCCTGCCTCTGCCTCCTAAGTGCTGTGATTAAAGGCGTGCGCCACCAACGCCCGGCTTCTCCAAAGGTTTCTAAAGAACTCAGTCACCTTAGGAGAATTTGACACCAGCCATGCAAGAATTTAAAAACAAAAACAAAAAAAAAAAACTAACTCAGCTGTGTCAGATGGTGTCTTAATACATAGTTTCCAGAACTTTTTTTTTTTACATATGTGCAGCCTTGTACTACTGAGAAATGTGCACTTGGGTGATCTACCACTGTGCAAGCACCAGGCGATGTGCTCTTACCAGATTGTCCTTCTAACATAGTTTTTGTAGCCCATGATTGTATTTGCAGACATTACCTGTGGGGTAATGCTTTAAACATGGTACAGCAATGCATCCTCTCTACTAAACCACTGGTTGGACACATTTTAACCCTCTCGCTTCCTTCTGACTGGTGTAGAAAGGCTGGGTAAGCTCTAGTTACATTGTATTTCCTCATAAATATGGGGACCGATCTAGTCATGCATGAGCGCTCTTCAGTTGCTGTCTAGGTCTGCTAACCCTGAAACAATTTGTTTTTAAGTATGAAGGGCAGATAAAGTCGCTCCTTTGTGGAAACTTAGGACTCCACCATTAGCCATGTGGCGCTCCAAAGATGCATATGGATGTGGTAACGAAAGGGCGGAACCGTGCCACTAACCACATCCGTAGGTCTGCTAACCCTGAAACAATCCATTTTTAAGTGTGAAGGGCAGATAAAGCCGCTCCTTGCCTGTTTCTTCATAGTTGTGGGACATCCCAGCCCCTTCTCTCCCAGGCTGGATTCCTCTGTCATCTTTGATCTCCCTTCTTTGCACGTGGATTGCTGCCGTTTCTTACAGCTCACTTTACGTTGACATCTATGAGTATCTTTTAAGCTGCTGACCTCTCAAATTTTCCTTCGCTGTTGTAATGCTACAATTAGAACATATAGTAAGCACACAGTCCTTTGTAAGGTCAGGCAAGGAGAAGATGGTCTTGCAAGGGGGTACACTGTCCTCAAGCTGTGTCTATAGAAGCAGGGTTCAGAAGAACCATGGAGCTCGCCCAGTTGAATTCTCAGATGGTTCCAATGCAGTAATCGCTTCTCAGCCTCGGAGGTGCCACTAGTCGCTGTCATCTGAATGTACAAGTGGTGGATCATTTGTTCAGCTTGTGCTCTTTACCGGGAAAATGGCCGCAGGCAACAGTAGAAGCAACCCCCGCTCTCCCAGACCTTGCTGTGTAGCGTAGTGGGAAAGAGGAAAGCTGATGTAGTTAAGTCAGCAAGCGAGTAGATGTTAGCCTGGGATGTGTATTTCTGAGGGCAGGCCTATTTCTGGAGACTCCGTGGTGCCAGAAGGGATTTGACTTTATTTACTATAAGGTACCAGTTGACTGTAGATTAACAGGCATCAAGAAATCAAGTAGGAGACAGAGCGTCATTCCAAGAGAGGGACTTATGTGTATGCGAGGCTATCCCTTAGTTTGGGACCGATAGAATACTAACATGACTCTCCATGATTATGAAATATGATCTCTGCTCCTTTGGGAAGGAGTTTCTGTCATCATTTTTACATCGTTTCTGTTATAAAGCTACTCTTGGAAGGATTTTAGGAGTGATGAAGCTATTATTCAGTGAGTGGTGAATGTAGTAGGTGAGGAGGCTTCATAAAATTGTTCCTGGACGTGGATGTTTGTTGATGTGAAAATATCTCTAACATAGGACATACTTATCACGCTGCCTCCAGAGTTCAAATCTTCTCAAAAGGCTGTGGCACATCTGGTGTTTTCTACCCCCCCCCATACACACATTGCAGGATTTATGTAAGTGAATTTGTTTTCCATAGAAAGACAAAATATCATGGAGACTGCAAAATGTATACAGAGGTGGTCTTCAATAAGACATTTTCCAAGGGGATTCGTGCTACTAGTTAGTATAATTATTACTAACACCTCATTTAAGTTATAAATGATCTCAAAAAGATAGAAAATAGCTCATTTCCTTTTGAGGACAAAGGATGTACTAGTATTTGTACCAAATGTTTGATGTGATATTAAAAAATTATAATCATGCCGGGCGGTGGTGTCACATGCCTTCAATCCCAGCACTGGGAGGCAGAGGTGGGTAGACTTCTGTGAGTTCAAGACCAACCTGGTCTACTGAGTGAGTTCCAGGACAGGCTCCAAAGCTACACAGAGAAACCCTGTCTTGAAAAAAAACAACAACAAAAGTATTTAATTATAAATCGCATGAGGTCAGCCACATAAATACATTTCAATCTGATATAACTTTGAGATGATTAGACATACAATGTGTATATATACACACATACTATATGAATATCACATTCATACACACACACACACACACACACACACACATATATATATATATATATATATATATATATGAATTCCTGTCACGTCTGCTGCGCGGCCTGTGTCCGAGAACGTGCGGAGGGTGTCGGGTATTGAAAACACAGAGACTCGTTCAATGATATAAAGAAAACTTTAAACAGGCTCCAAAAAGGTTCAAGAAAAACTTCCTAAGAAAAGCTCCCACCAGAGAAGCTTCTGCTCCCTCCTCTACCCTGGCTGGTTCTGCTCTGACACCAGAGGTGGATGTGTGTGGGTTTTTGAAGGTGCGGTTAGTCTTTGGACAAGGTCGAGGTCAGGGCGGTTTCTGTGGGAAGGCCTTTCCCAGGAACTTATTGTATCATTTTTAGTAAACATGTTTTTACTAAACATTGTCTTACAGCTGCCTACTCCCAGGCAGAAGGGGAAGTGGCCAGGAACTTATTGTATCGTTTTTAGTAAACATGTTTTTACTAAACATTGTCTTACAGCTGCCTACTCCCAGGCAGAAGGGGAAGTGGGTCTCTGCTCAAGGTCTGGTGTTCCCACAATTCACCCCTTTTTATTTTCAAATGAGGCACTCCTGGCTTAGGTCAAGTAGGGTCACCCTCCCTTTCCCGTCTTTGGGGGACCTTGAACCCCTGTTTTAGGTGGGAGGGGTCTTCCCCACAGGTTGCCCGTCATCGGAGATACCCCAACCTTAAATCATCTGTAACCAACCTTCATGGCTATCGGGATTGCCATGGGCTAAGCTAAGCAATACTTGGTTACGGATCTCTTGTCTCTGGAACAAGGCACGTTTGAGCTCGGCATAAAGCCAGAATGCCTACCGCCACTGCCACCATTTCCAGGACCCCCATCGACATAGCGCCTCTCCATTACCATACCCATCACCAGATCTGGGCCATAACATTCTACCAGCCTTCGTCTCTTACAAGGGTAACCCGCATGTGATTTACATTTACAATTTGATAAAGTTTCCAATCGTTTCAAGATCTGCTCAGGAAAGCATTTAGAAAGTGCACTTGCACAGATACATTAGGTACAATCATTGATGTTACACATGTAGCATTACGAAAAATATGAACAATAGTTGTCGCATTAGGACAAGTTGCATTTCTCCAGAAAAATACACTGGCCTAGTCGTGATTCCAGAAACAGGAACCATCAAGTGACCATGTCCTGTTCAAATACTGAAAAGAGGCTTTTGCCACTCATCATAGTCCATACCAATGTCCAAATGCTTTAAATGGGTCCTTTTTTCTCTGTTAGCTTCATGATGAAAACTCATGGGTCCGGAAGGTTGATGCAGCAGGTCTGTTGAGAAACTGGAAATCTCGAACCAACTGTTTTCTTTCTTTTTTTGGGCTGTAGATTCGATGACATCAAGGGTCAGGAACACTGATTTAGGAGATCTCACTCAAACTGGCTTAGGTAGGCTCCCATGGTCTCAGGTCCAGTTTTTCTCTGCTCCATGCATCTCACTAAATGGTCTGACAGCTGCCGAAGCTTTATTCTTTTCCTGCAAGAAAACACAAACATGCCCTCGACCCCAAATTAGGGTCTTCTCCACTGTCTAGTGTATGGATGTCTCCATTTGACCTGAGCAATGGTTGCTCAAGTTCCATCATGCCAGAATCTGTCTGAAACTCACTGGCATTCACATTATAAAATTTTTAAATGAGGAGTGTATTATTTGATGAGTCATGTGGGGACTGGGGGCATTATTTCTCCTTTTTTATTTTCTAAAAAAATTTTTTTGAACTGTTGAAGCTGGGCCATAACAGTAGAAGGATTTGTCTACCCTCCTTGGTTAACTATCTAGGTAAATTGGGCTTATTACTTAGATTATTTGTAGATGTCCATTAAAAAGGACATATCCTTTGAATATTTCCCAAAAACTTCTGAAAAATCACTCAAAGATTGTAAACTATACTGTGTCCAAATAACTTTTTGAAAATTATTTGAAGTCTGTGAGCAGTCTTTCCCAATCTAACCTGTAGAGCTCTCACTAGCTGACAAGGCCTCATTTGCATCTTAAATTTTTCTGTTAAAACATTAACAGACTGGCTGGATGTTCCTTTTGGCTATATTTAACGCAATCTAGGTAGCTTCTTAACTATTTTTGAAGGGATTTAAGTATCCTTTTAATCATATAAGCAGTTCACACTCACACATTCGCAATCACATTTCATACATACCGGTGTGGCCACACCATACATTCAGAACATACATGCATCTTTCAGTCATCCTTTTTCCCTAGGTCATGATTAGTCTGTTGCAATGAAGCTTCCTTAATTGAAATCTATGTAAAAGAACAACTCCAGCCAATCCTTGAACTAAAAAGGTTAAAAAGTCCTATATGTTTTTATCATTCCTCCATTTGAGCTACAGTCATGGGGTACAGCCGTACCTACTCCTTGTAACTCTGTAGATGCAAGGTAGAGAGGCCAGGATTTTGGCCAAAAGTTTTTAGAGATGACTCACAAAATAGAACTTAAATGTAAACAAAATTTTCCATTCCATATATCTTTGTCCTTTTTTTTTTCTTTACTTAATACCAGTACCTCTTTACTGTTACCAAAAAAATTTTTTTTGAGTCAGGGTTTCTCTGTATTGTTTGAGGCTGTCAGTCCAGCCTGGCCTCGAAGAATAGTACTGGACCGTCCCAAGAGTAGTCCGACCGTGCCTGGGGGCAATGGCCCATGCACCCCAGTAGGGAGGGCCTGGATCCCCATTTCTGGTGTTAGGATTGCCCGGGCGGAGGGAGCGAGGTCCAATCCTGCACTCCCGAGGTGGCTCTAAGGAGGTCTGAGATATGAAGGGGTTGCTCTGGGGAGAAAATGAGTCCTGCCACTGCCCAGAGCAGGGGTCATTGCCCCGTACACATTGGTTTTGGGGCCCTGGGGCGGGGCCCTCCTCCCGTTTCCCTGATTATTATTAGCAGAAAGGAAATTTCCCTCCCTGTCAGTTTTAGAGTAGCAGTTATTGGCCCAATGATATCCCCTTCGACAACGGGGGCATAAACCAGGTCTCTTGAGACCCGTAGTACTATTTTGAGGGCGCTCTCTACGGAAGTGTCCCTCTCTACCACAGCTGAAACATGTTTTTCTCCCTCCCAGAGTAGGTCTTTCTTTCCCCACTTGGGGCCGAATGGCAGCAGCTAACACTTGGCCCTGGATGAAGTTCCCATCAATGTCCCTACAGATCCGGATATAGTCATTTAGACTTTTATTGCGATAGGGGCGAAGGGCTTCCTTACAATATTTATTTGCATTTTCAAATGCCATCTGCTTTATGACTGGCATCGCAGGCCCAATGCCCCCAAATATTCTTTCTGCTACCTGACTGAGACGGTCTACGAAGTCTTGAAAAGGTTCGGAAGGTCCTTGAAGGACTTTGGACAGATGATCCCCTCCTTCCTTGGAAGGCAATGCTTTCCAAGCTCCTTGGGCCGCTGCTGCCACTTGGGCATAGACTGCGATGTCATATTGCATTTGTTGCTGAATGGTGGCATATTGACCACTTCCTGTAAGCATCTCCACATTTCTCTGGGGCTGTCCGGCCTGTGCATTTCTTTGGGCTGTCTGGCTGCATCTTTCCTGAAACTCACCTCTCCAAATCAAATAATCTCCCCCCGACAGAGCTGCTCTGCAAAGCTGCTGCCAATCGCCAGGTGTCAAATTAAGAGACGCAAAAGATTCCATTAAGGAAAGTGTAAAGGGAGCCTGCGCGCCATAATTTAAAGTTGCCTCTTTAAGTTGTTTTATATCCTTAAAATTTAAAGGGTTATGACGCCTAATGACCTGTCCAGAATTGTTCAGATCTGGAACTTCCATTACTGGGGCCACCACCGGGCAGCATTGGACCCCTCCTCTGGGTCTTCCCTCCAGGTCTGAGAAGGACTGGGTTATCTCATAGGAGGAGTCCCTTTTTTCAGAGTATGGGGAAGGGTTTCTCTCCCTGTCCTGTCTTTCCTTAATTAGAATCTTTTTTAGTTCTTTTTTAAGGGCCGTGATCTCAGCAAGTAATCGTTCCTTTTCAGACTGTGACGAGTCTGAGTCTGAGCTACTTCCATTTTCTAGGTCTGATAGAGAAGGATATAACCGATTCTGACCGGAGTCCTTCTTTTGGGTCGTGCCCGGAGATGTCTACCCGTTTTTTTGTTGTTACTAAGAGACTCCTCCTCATCCTCACTAACAATGGAGCCTCTAGTTTCAATCACGGTCTCTTCATCATCACTCTCTGCCCCTGAACTCAAGGAGGCTTGAGTCTCAGTCTCTTGTAACTCTAAAAAAGCCTCTTTTGTGTCCTGAACTACCTGGCGGTGACGAACCTTATCTGTCAAAAGTGCTCCCCTCACTAATCTCCATAAGGAGAATGTCGTAGGGGGCAAGGACTCAGATCCCTCTTTTCGTAAAAGTCTATGAAGATCACGGCGAACCTCCTCCCAATCTGGAATATTTAAGCTTCCCCCAGTAATGAACCATGGACTGGCTCGTTCGATCGATTTTAGAAAGCCTTCTAGGGTTTTAGACTTGACTGCAGTCCCATGTTCTTTAAGTAACTTTTTTAGTTGATACTGCAATGATTCTAGCTTCCCGGAACTATTCCCCATAGTTTCTTAACCCCGTCCACTTACCTCGCTTTCACGATCTCAGTGGGACCTCCAATTGTCACGTCTGCTGCGCGGCCTGTGTCCGAGAACGTGCGGAGGGTGTCGGGTATTGAAAACACAGAGACTCGTTCAATGATATAAAGAAAACTTTAAACAGGCTCCAAAAAGGTTCAAGAAAAACTTCCTAAGAAAAGCTCCCACCAGAGAAGCTTCTGCTCTCTCCTCTACCCTGGCTGGTTCTGCTCTGACACCAGAGGTGGATGTGTGTGGGTTTTTGAAGGTGCGGTTAGTCTTTGGACAAGGTCGAGGTCAGGGCGGTTTCTGTGGGAAGGCCTTTCCCAGGAACTTATTGTATCATTTTTAGTAAACATGTTTTTACTAAACATTGTCTTACAGCTGCCTACTCCCAGGCAGAAGGGGAAGTGGCCAGGAACTTATTGTATCGTTTTTAGTAAACATGTTTTTACTAAACATTGTCTTACAGCTGCCTACTCCCAGGCAGAAGGGGAAGTGGGTCTCTGCTCAAGGTCTGGTGTTCCCACAAATTCCCACCAATGTAATCACCTATAGTAAAAGTAATAGTCAGGATCCTATGAGGAAAATGGAACCCAAGTCATGTTACTCAGTAGGAATTTATCAGAGACTATGGAAATTGTTGATAAAGCAGGGGTTGCCACGAGAATCCCATCCCACCGTAGCCTGAGACCTGGGGACTTGAGGAAACATTCGCACAACTCAGAACCACAGCAGGGTTGTGAGAACTCCAGGGCTTTAAGTGCATGCTGCAAGCGAATGAAGTCACCAGAGTCACACGCGGTCCACTTACGCACACGGAGGCAAAACATGTAGACATGCATAAAATAAAAGTTAATAAATCTTTCAGAAACTCGAATTGTTAGCTAAATGTCTGCAGATGTAAAAGGAGTCTGGCTTATAGGATTTCTCTGTTTGATCTGAGCCTTGAAAACCCCTCAGATTGCAATGAGCACAAGTCCAGAATTAGAATGCAGTGATCTAATTGGATGGGGGGAATAAACGTGGGATTAGAGACAGCCGGAGGAGGTCATTGAGACCCAACCTCCCACTCTCCAACTGCCTTCTCACAGCTGCAGGTCCACTCAAAATATAAACCAAGAACTTCAGCCCATTCATCCTGAATGACCTCTCCCTACAAATGCCATGCCAATGACCGGAGGAAAAGCTGATAAATATTTCCTCAAATTAAAGCAGTAACGTCTAAAAGCATCGTGTCAGAGTACAAATTAGATGAATGCAACATGTTAGGGTTTTTTTTTCCTTTCACTAAAAACTGTGTTAATTTTAGCAATGACTCAGATGGTTTCCAACATCCTTTATTAGCAACAAGTCCAAACCTTTAATTAAGAATAACTTCAGGGCCGTAAAGAAAATGATAGGGGCTATCCAGAAAGACCTTGATTACAGGTGTGATTGCTTTTAATATTTAATAACTTTATTCCACAAAGAAAAGCTGTGTTTTAAGGACTGGATTTGTGGGGTCTGGAGAGATGGCTCAGTGGTTAAGAGCACTTGCTGTTCTTGCAAGGGACCAGACTTCATTTCATAGCACCCATGTCCAGAGGCTAACTCCAGCTCTAGGGGAAATCCAGTGCTCACTTCTGCCCTCTGTAGGAATCTACACAGACAGACAGACAGACACACACACACACACACACACACAAATAAAAGTAATAACTTATTAAATTGAGTTTCTTCTTGTAGATATAGTAAAGTCCTTAAAACCCCCCTCTACTGGTTTTTTATAGTGTAAATAATTAAACTAGGTATTGAAGCATATGTGTATATATTATCAAATTTAGTTTTGAATTGGCTTGGGAAATAAATAACTTCTTAATGTTTGACTTCATGTATAAAATACAAACTTTTAATTAATTCACCAGTTCTTACAGAAACTTAAATCAGTATATTACTGAATCTTTGGATTTATCTGACCTGATAATTACTAGGAGCTTGGTTAACAAATGAGCCAAGCCTCGTATTACATATCTGTCCCCCATATTGTCAGATTTCATCATTCACATATCAGTGGGAATCCACAAATATGGTTATGTCACTGGCTATCCTTAGGGCTAACACCAAAGGATAAAGTAACCCTGGTGGCTGAAGGATATTATTTCTCTGTTCTTCTTTTAACACCAATTATGAAAGCAACATGATCAAGGGATAAATATGAATAAAGTACCCAACACCATAAGATCCTTAGCCAGAAAAAAAAATGTTGACATTACACTTACTGTGGATTTCTCCCAAGATCAAAGACAGTTACAAAGTATTGAGATTCGGGTCTAGAATCTACAGGATGACTGTAACAGTTAATTCAGGAGGGACAGAGTTCACAGCTCTAAACCCAAGAACTTCCATGTCTGAAGATATGAAACGCACAGACCCATCCAAAACTATGGGTTCAGCTCAGTTGCATTGCACTTTTAAATTAGCAAATAGAGCCAGTTAGAAAGTAGAAGGGGTTGGGGGACAGGCTGCGGAGTGCTGGGTTTGAATCTGCGTTCACTTTTCCATGCCAGGTTTGCTCAGGCATGGTGTATAGCATCCCTACTGCGGCTTGTTACCTGCCTCCTGCCTCTCCACGGGTTGACCCGTTCTACTGATTCGAAAAATTACAAAAGGCATAATCCAGTAGGCAGCCCTGCCAGTGCAATTCGCATGCCAGGCCGAGAATGAATGAGCACATCCCTTTCATAGCAGATAAGTCTCCACCTCTGTATTTTATCACCATTCAACCCTGGACGTGAGTTACCTCTTTGGTGAGGCTGGATTCCAAACCCTCTTTCACCACTAAACCCCTAGAGACCAGCCTTCTGTGAAACCCAGCTTCCAAGTACTCAAAACCCAAAGCCAGTGTTGGGTTGGTCTTTCTTTCCTTTCTCAAAGCTGCCCATCTGTCAACTTAGCCTCTTTGATTCTTAGGAAAAATGAGAGAGGTGCACAGATTTAGAAAGGGAAGACAATAAAACCTGGTGGACTCAGTTTTCTTTCTCTCCGCTGTCCTGTGAATAGCACTCTGCTGGGCTTTTCTTTAACTGGCTCTACAGTGTACCTCTTGACTTACAATCAGGCGATGTCCCAGTAAACCCTATCAAAAATGGATACTCCCGAAGCTGAAATGTCTTTGATTCAGGTAGACTCTCAAACAACAGAGCTTGCCACCACAGCATGATGAAGGGAACAGGAAGAAGGTGGGAAATGGAGCCCTGGGGCTTAGTTTCAGCAGCTGCATCTTGAGCTGGTGTAGGCAGAAATTGTCACCATTTCTGGTTCAGCAGAACCCTACTACCTGGCGTGGTCTTGTACCACGTTCTAACTCTATAAACCCTACCTGTATTTAGATATGGAAGGGGGTGTTACCTTCTACACAAGCAATAAATTCGATAATAATTTCCAAAACGCTATTTCGATTTAAGGAGCATTTATTGGGTCTTAACGCCTTCCTTCCTGGCCAGAGTGAATTTCCGCATCTAAGCAAGAAAAAGCCCAGAACAGATGGTGTCAGGCAGGAACTCTGGCTTCAGGCTGGCACACCCGTTGCAAAGAGTCACTGAATTTCAACCTGGGTGTTCCTTTCAGTCATTGTCTTTGGGCCAGGGGGACACGGATGCCTCCTTTCGTAAGTCATATCTGATCGTCACCCTTTCGGGCATAACAGATTTGTTCATCCTTCCTGGAACGTACTTCCAAGGCCGAACATCATCTGTGGAGACATTCTCAGCTACCTCCAGGCGCTTCCTATAACGCTGATACTCTAGCATGCACATTTTTAAGATTTGGCCTCTCAGCCTGAGGTTCTTCTTAGTTTATTGTGCGTTGCTGTAACAGAATACACCCCTCATCTATGACAAAGCCACTCGTTAAATGCTAACATCCAAACACTGAGAGCCACTAGCCTGCTTAAGATCACAAGGTTAAGATGAAATGGAATCATGGTGTAAATCCCAAACCCATGTTGTCTCTCTCTTATGAAATGCCTGGGGGCGACACTCAGGTGACAGAGTACTTGTCTAGCATGCACAGAGATGTGGGCTCAACCCGCAGCACGCACAGACAAAACATGGTGGCACGTACCCGTGATATCTGCGCTCAGAAGTTCAAGGTCGTCCTCAGCTACATAGAGAGTTCAAGGCCAACCTGGGATACATGAGAACCCTGCAAACAAACAAACAAACAAACAAATAAATTGAAAGGAAAAAATGAGCCTGAAATTAATCTAAACTTCATCATCATGTGGGATATTCTCTGGAACTGTGAAAGAGCTCCATTTACAATGTTAAATGTCTTCCAGAAAAAGTAAATGTTATTTATGTCTTAAAAACTTCTGTTGTTAATTAGAGGAAGTGGTGCGGATGGAGGCTCTTTGTAATGAGAGACTCTGAACCCTGGAGAGTCTTCCAGGCTTACCATATTGTGTTTCCCTTTGCTCTTTCTAGAACTTTCCATCTTCAGAGTCTAGGAATCAGCCTTTTCTCAATTTGCTCTCCTCTGGCTCATTCTGACTTTAATCCAGATCTTAAGACCCTCCCTCCATCCATCCCTGCCTCCCTGCCTCCCCGCCTCCCCCCTCCCTTCTTTTCCTCAAGGTCCAGCCAGCATCCATTTGGGCCATTCATTCCCCTGAACATGCTCATACAACCTTGAAGCCTGAGCCCTGCAAGCCAGAGATCATTCCTCCCTTGACTTGCTGGGCTCTTGACTAGCTTCCGTGATTTCCTGGGGGCGAACCCCAAGCTCTACACATTTCCCTGTCTGGTACAGACAGTTGGCCCAACAAAGATCAAGCTTTTTTTTGTCTTACAAATTCCTTTTGCATCTGTGATTGCCTGACTTGCTAGAATTTGGCCATGCTGCTTTCGATTTTGTTGTCCTTTTAAAATAATGTAGCAGACGGATACACAATATGTCAAACAAGGAGGACAGAAACCGCCATCCCTGCTTCATTGTAGCTTTCTCCACTGTGAAAGAGAAAGGGAGTTCCTTTGCTCCAACCATGTTCTCACCCCTCACCCCCCCCCGCCACACACACACCCCACTGGAAATTTTTTAATCTCCTACAAAAGTCAGAAAATGAGATTCATCTGCTCATCATTCATACTGTAGGTTTTGGGTGTTTTTTTTCTAAGATGCTGTAGAAAGAACAAAGAGACAAGGTTTCAAAGCCAGGTGATTGCATGAATAAGAAAGGATGTTTTCATGAAAAACAGTGTGTAACCTTAGAACAGATTTATCTCTTTAAAGATACTTCTTACGGTTTCCGGCAGTGCCAACATTTGATTTTCTAAGGCCCAATTTCACAGGACTTGATTTTAACTGAACCAGATGTTACTTATTTTGATTAAAATTATTGCTTTTCACGCCTCTCCCGTTAGAAGGTAAGGAGACCTAGCGACAAAAAGAGTCATCCTAGGCGAGAAAAGCTTTCGTTTCTTCACACACTTCAGTAAGGCAGTTCTGAGTTGCAAGACTGAGAGGGCTTCAGTTAGCTATAGCAGAACAAACTACCCCAAAAATGCCTGACTTAAAACAGCAATGATCATTTTATTAACCCCAAACGATCTCTGTGCATCAGGAAGGGCATAGGTAGGTGTTCTGGCCCGGTGTCTCTAGTGAGGCTGCCGCAAAGCCATGCATAGGAATACTCCGAGATGGCCGAGCATGTGGCTGGAAAATTCATGGCTGATAGCCTGATCTCAGGAGGCCTTGGTTTCTGACTGTGTGAACCTCCATGGAACTGCTTCAGTGTCCTCACAATATGGCCACTGGCTTCCCCAGAGCAAATGGGAGGCATGATACTGAGACCCTCTTGGTTAGGGTTTCTATTCCTATGAAGAGGCACCATGACCACAGCAAGTCTTATAAAGGAAAGCATTTAATGGGAGCTGGGCCTACAGTTTCAGAGGTTTTGTCCATTATCATCACGGCAGGAAACAAGCAGCAGACTTGGTGCTGGAGAAGGAGCTGAGAGTCCTAAATCTGGATCCGAAGGCAGCAGGAAGTGAACATGTTTGAGCTTCTGAGACCTAGTGATGCACTTCCTCCAACAAGGTCACACCTCCTAATAGTACCCAATGGTACCACGCCCCATGGGTCTATGGGGCTATGGGGGGGGCGTTTTCATTCAAGCCACCACAGAGGCATAACTAAAATGTATTTTATGACATAACCTTGGCGGCCATTTCTGAAATCCCATTGAATTTCAAGTTAGCCCTATTCCTAGGAGAAAGGATTCCATCTGTGTGACTAACGGGAGTCAGTGACCACCGAGGACCAATCAGGAGGCTATGGAATGCATATCCTTAAAAAGGAGGAAGTATTATAAATGCATGCTCTCATAAAGAAAGTGGCCATTGGCACACAAAGACACAACTAAGAAAGAGAACTGAAGACCAGTATCCCTCATGAACATTAATGCAAAAATACTCAATGCAATACTGGCAAATTGAATCCAAGAACACATCAGAAAAATCATCCATCATGGTCAAGTGGGCTTCATCCAAGGGATTCAGGGATGGTATAACAAATGAAAATCTACCGGTGTAATCCACCATATAAGCAAACTGCAAAAGAAAAATCACATGATCACTAGATGCTGAAAAAGCCTTTGACAAAATCCAACACCCCTTCATGATAAAGATCCTGGAGAGATCAGGGATAATAGGAACATACCTGAACATAATAAAAGCAATATACAGAAAACCAATAGCCAAAATCAAACTAAATGGAGAAACTGAACGTGATTCCTCTAAAATCAGGAACAAGACAAGGCTGTCTACTCTCTCCATATCTTCAATATTATACTTGATGTTCTAATTAGAGCAATAAGACAACAAAAGGAGATCAAAGGGATACAAATTGGAAAGGAAGAAGTCAAACTTTCATTATTTGCAGATGATATGATAGTTTACATAAGTGACCCAAAACACTCTACCAGGGAACTCCTACAGTTGATAAACACCTTCAGCAAAGTGGCAGGATTACAAGATCAACTAAAATAATCAGTAGTCCTACTATACACAGACAATAAATGGGCTGAGAAGGAAATCAAACAAATATTACCCTTTACAATGGCCACAAACAACATAAAATATCTTCAGGTAACACTAATCAAACAAGTGAAAGACCTGTATAGCAAGAACTTGGAATCTTTAAAGAAAGAAATTAAAGAAGATATCAGAAAATGGAAAGATCTCCCATGCTCTTGGATAGGTAGAATCAACACAGTAAAAATGGCAATCTTGCCAAAAGCAATCTACAGATTCAATGCAATCCCCATCAAAATCCCAGCACAATTCTTCACAGAACTTGAAAGAACAATAATCAACTTTATATGGAAAAACAAAAGACCCAGGATAGCCAAAACAATGCTGTACAATAAAGAAACTTCCAGAGGCATCATCATCCCTGACTTCAAGCTCTATTATAGAGCTATAGTCCTGAAAATAGCTTGGTATTGGCACAAAAATAGACAGGTAGACCAATGGAATTGAATTAAACCCACACACCTACAAACACCTGATTTTTGACAAAGAAGCTAAAATTATACAATGGAAAAAAGAAAGTGTTTTCACCAAATGGTTCTGGCATAACTGATGCTGGCATGTAGAAGACTACAGATAGATCCATATCTATCGCCATGCACAAAAGTTAAGTCCAAATGGACCAAAGACCTCAACATAAATACAGCCACACTGAACGTCTTAGAAGAGAAAATGGGAAGTTCCCTTGAACAAGTTGGTACAGGAGACTCCTTCCTGAACATAATGCCAGTAGTACAGACACTGAAATCTACAATTAACAAATGGAACCTCCTGAAACTGAGAAGCTTCTGTAAGGCAAAGAATACAATCAACAAGACAAAAAAGGCAACCCACAGAATGGGAAAAGATATTCACCAACCCCACATCTGACAGAGGGCTTATCATTAAAATTCACAAAGAACTCAAGAATCTAGTTTCCAAAACATCAAATAAAATTAAAAAGTGGGGTACAGAACTAAATAGAGAATTCTCAATAGAGGAGTCTAAAATGGCTGGTAGACATTTAAGAAAGTGCCCAACATCCTTAGCCATCAAGGAAAAGAACATCAAAACAACTCTGAGATACCACCTTACTCCTGTCAGAATGGCTAAAATAAAAAACACCAGAGATAGTTTATGCTGGAGAGGATGTGGAGAAAGGGGAACACTCCTCCACTGCTGGTTGGAGTGCCAACTCATACAGCCACTTTGGAAATCAGTATGGAGATTCCTCAGGAAAATAGAAACTAGTCTACCACAAGATCCAGCAATTCCCCTCAGGCATATACTCAAAAGGTGCACATTCATATAACAAGGACATCTGTTCCACTATGTTCAAAGCAGCCTTCTTTGTAATAGCTAGAACCTGGAAGCAACCTAGATGCCCCTCAACTGGAGAACGGATAGAGAAAATGTGGTACATTTACACATTGGAGTACTACTCAGTAGGGGAAAAACACAATGGAATCTTGAAATTCGAGGCAAATGGATGGGACTAAAAGAAACCATCCCCAGTCACAAAAAGACCAACAAGGTATGCATCCACTCATATATGGATTTTAGACATAGAGCAAAGGATTACCAGCCTACAATCCACACCAACCAGAGAAGCTAGGAAACAAGGAGGACCCTAAGAGAGACATACATGGTCCCCAGGAGAAGGGGAAAGGGACAAGATCTCCTAGCAAATAGGGAACATGCGGGGAGGGGAGAGGGAGCTAGGAGAAAGAGAAGGGGAAAAAAGGACATAAGGGATCAGGAAGGTTTAGTCGGGGGAAGAATAGAGGAGAGAAAAATAAGAGTACAATAATAGAGGGAGCCATTATAGACTTAAAGAGAATCTGGCACTATGACAATATCCAGAGATCTACAAGGATGACCCCAACTAACAATCTAAGCAATAGTCAGAGAGGCTAGCTTAAATTCCCTTCTCCTATAATGAGATTGATGACTACTTTATATGCCATCCTAGAGCCTTCATCCAGTGACTGATGGAAGCAGAGGCAGACACTCACAGCTAAACACTAAACTGAACTCCTGGAAACCAGTTGTAGAGAGGGAGCAGTGATGGGCAAAGGGGTCAAGACCAGGCTGGAGAAACCCACAGAAACAGCTGACCTGAACAAGGGGGAGCTCATGGTCCCCAGACTGATAGATGGGAAACCAATATAGGACTGTTTCAGACCCCCTAACGTGGGTGTCAGTTTGGAGGTCTGGTGAATCTGTGGGGCCTTTGGTAGCGGATCAGTATTTATCCATAATACACGAATAGACTTTGGGAGCCCACTCCACACAGAGGGATACTCTCCCAGCCTAGACACACGGGGGGGGGGGGCTAGGCCCTGCTCCAAATGATATGACAGACTTTGAAGATTCCCCCATGGAAGGCCTCACCTTCCCTGGGGAATAGAAAAGGGATGGGATAGGAAGTTAGTGGTGAACAGGGGAGGAGGGGAGGGAGAGGGAATTGGTATTGACATGTAAAACAAGCTTGTTTCTAATTTAAATAAAAGATAGAAAAAGAAAAAAGAAAGTGGCCCTTGGGACCTAGAGTTGAGGAATTCGTTTCCCAGGGCCTCAACAACCCAGAGATAAGCATATCCACTACTTTATGGCGTATTGGACCACTGTACCATTTTATTTTATTACTCCCTTTTGTTCTCTGTTCTTCCTCCACATCTGCTGGAAGCGACAGACATCATACAACAAGCATCAACTCCACAGATACAGAGATGTGCTTTCTAAGACATACTAGACTTGGTGGTTGTTTTTAATGTGCAAGAACTGAATTGTCCTCCGGCCTCTTTGTGAACTGTATGCCTATCCCACATTTTAAGCATGTATCCCTTTATTGGTGTATCTTGGTTCTTACCACGTGATTTCCAGTTGCACATGTCTGCCTCTACTGCCTCTTAACCTACCCAGCTCCCCACTGAGAGTGGTTTGGCTCTTCTTCCGCCCCCCCCATCCCAAGTTACATAGTACTTTTGACTAGGGCTGGACCCCCTCATCGCCACCTTTACTACATCCAGGTCACCTTCCTCCTGGCCTTTGTACGTTCATTCCTGTCCCCCTGTGATGTGTTCTGATGCATTCCCACCCAGGAACCAGGATGGCCATTTTACAGTGTGAGTCAGATCACGCCATCCGTTTAACCCCAAGGTTCTAGCTGCCTCACGACATACCCATGTCTCCTTTTGGAGCCCAGAGTCCCACGTGGTCTGACGCTGCTCTCCCGTGCATCCTGGCTTCTGCTTTACCCATCTTGACATTCATTAGCTGAGCCCAGATAACAGGCTGCTTTGGCTTTTTCTGTGCCTCTGTTTCAGGAACTGTACAGTATAAAGAATATAGGACTGTCTTGAGGGTGCTGCCTACCAGATCCTCCTTAACCGCACCCGTGCCTATCAGCTGAACCAGCGTTTTCTGCCGGACATCCTCCTGGCTTCCCAAGGCTAGTAGTGTATTAAATGGAAAATGGGTCTCTTCCATGAAACATGTATTCTCCTGTCCCCAAGACCCATCACACATACTAAAGGCTCACAGCTTTGCAGCTGCCTCTCACTTGCCAAAAAAAAAAAAAAAAAAAAAGACAAATGTTATTCTCCAGATTTTCTCAAGTGCCACGCCATAACATTGCTTAGCTCTCAGGGAGACTTCCACCTACTTCTTCTCCCTATTTCCAGCTGCATTTTCCCTGAAACTACCTCCCCTGCCTGGTGCCACACGGTATCTGTGAATGCCAAGATCCTTTACTAAATGAGAATTTCCAGTGACTGGATCAGACCAAAACTGTGGACCCTTTCATACCCATTCGGAATGCCTGTGTTACGAAACCCTTAGTTAAGGGTAATGATGTTATCTTATGACGTCAGCACTCAGGAAGCTGAGGCAGGAATGTCAACCATTCAGTGCCAACCTGCCTGGCATGGTGAGACACTGTCTTAAGAAACAAACCATCCAGCATACCTTCCTTAGCTCCAACACCTGATTTGTTGTTTCAGATCCACAGTAAGCTTGGAAGTGACATCTACCACATACTAGCTAATAAACGCCTTAAAACAGTCCTGTGTGTGTATAGACAGTCCATTATTCTTTATACTGTACAGTTCCTGAAACGGAGGCACAGAAAAAGCCAAAGCAGCCTGCTATTGGGACTCAGCTAATGAATGTCAGGTGATAATGAATGCAGTCTGCTCCAAAGCCCGTGATATGTGTCCCTTTATAGAATCACATACGAAATAAATATAGGTTGTCTCTATCTCAGTGTCTGGGGGGGGGTCTCTCCTGTACATGCAAGCTCCCAACTTGAATGTGTGAATGTTGTGATTGCAACCCCGTTGCTTTGGGGGAAAGCTGATTTGCACTGCCAAATTTGGTGACTTGTAGTTTAGCATCTCAGAGATGGCCATGTTGGGTGTTTAAATCTAGGTGTGTGAATTGCTATTAATATAAGCAGGAGTTGCAAAGATGCAAAGTAATGACATGTAACATCATGACTCTAGAACATTCTCTTCCCTTCCTGCAACCACTGTAAAAAGCTGACCTCTCTAGGGCATGCTGTGTTTCAGCTTCCATTCGGAGCTCATCGTCCCCCCCCCACTCTCCCCCCCTGCATCATACGCCTTCCTTCTGCTTCTTCTGAGAGTTCTCTGTAAACTAGATTTTAATAAGAGTCAAAGAATGTAGCCTATGAGTCAAAGATGATTAATTTCTAACACCTACACAAGATGATTGCGTACCTTCTGACCTGGATGTCAGTGTGCCAATAAGAGCGTCTCTGTTGGGTCATCCTTCCTGTTTACTTGGTCCTGAGCAAGCCAACAGTTGCCACATGAGCCAATATGTGCCTCCAGACTGCATATTGTGTAGATACTGGAATGCTAGAACTTTCTAGAGTGCTATTCAGGTAATATAAATGAGCGTTTCATTTATTCATCCACTCATTTGTTCATTCATACATCCTACTTAAACATCTACAATAAACAAGAAAAAAATTATATAAAATCAGACAGTGGTGCTTTACCTTGGGGTCTTTAAATAATCAAATATAGTGGGTTTCAGTCTTTTTTTCTGCCACTATTACAGAATACCCAAGACTGAGTAATTTATAAATAATGGAGGTTTATTTAACTCATGGTTCTGGAGTCTAGGAAGTCAAAAGCAGGGCTGACATTTGATAAGGACCTTCCTGCTGCATAGTGAAAGAATACAGGTCATCACATAGTAGGACAAACAGTTCATGTGAGTCTCTCATCTTCTTACAAATCCTCCAGTGCCGTCATTAGAAGCCCCGCTCTCTTGACTTCATCCCGTTGCTTGGGAAAGATCCCGTCTCCAAATGACATTAACACATGAACTCCAGAATCAAGTGTCCAATGAACAAACTTTTGGAGGCAGACGCCTTTAAGCCATAGCTGGCAGAAATGGATCTTGAATCAACATGCCACGGTATTGTTGAAAACGATGTCAAGTAAGTGCAGGCTATGAAGGCACTTGGGTGAACAAAACTCCCTTTTCCAGTGACTTTCCTTTCCCACTGGAGGATCTACTGAGATGAATTGAGCAAATTAGAAGTTAAATATAACAGGAAAGGAAATGTTCAACACCAGCCAAAAACAGCATGATCTACAGGGAGGAAAAAGAATTTGTCTCTCAGTAAAAGACGAATTGCATGCAAGAAGTCAGCCGGCAAGGCCAGGTCACAACTAACGTCTGGTTTTCCGACTGACATTGGCTTGCTCTCAGCCTGGCATCCTGCAGCCGATTCCCGTCGTCGTAAATTTGTGTCCTGGAAACCCAGGTGGTGCCAGCTCTCAGTGGTTTGTTGTAGACATTTTTGACTTCGGAGGGTGTGAACATAACCACCATCAACAGAAGCCATCCTTCCATTTTGAATTTTGATTGTGTCTCTATCTAGCGATACACTGTCTGGGCCTCTGCCTGATGCTGGGCAGTGACAGTGAGCTCCCATTCCCTGGCAGCAGAGTGATCACAGGAGGAAATAACCACACTTTACAGTGACACAGTGACTAAGCTAGGCTGTTCAGTAGGCTAGGAGGGTTGCATACTATTTTCTTTTGCTGAGGATGTCATGGGGGAATGGACCTCATGGAAAGTGAAATCTTACTAGTGTTGGATTGTCTGCATAGAATTGGGCTTGCAAAAGAAAAACAGCCCTTGGGGTGGGTGAGTAAATGAGTCTCCAAGGCTATGCTCCTTCAAAGTGGGTTAAGATTCTGCAAGATAGTGTAGGGGGGGTTAAGAGGTGGTCTTTTTGTTGATGTCCTCAATGGAGTAGATACGAAACCCAAGATGGGGGTTTGATGGTTCTGTAGGTTTTGTAGGTTTTGTATAAAAAATTAAGCATTTCCTTTATCTTGATGAAAGACAGCACCCTAAACCCTGATAGAGAAAGAAATGACAGAGAGCAAAAGACTTAGACTTTGGAATAGGCACTGGATTCGAATCTGCTTCCTAAGCACTGGGTATGACAGTCCTCATCTAGAATGCTCCAGAGACTCAGCTTTTCATATTTGCATGGCTTTAATGCGCAGTTGCTGCTCGCACCTGCTAACTATAATGTCTGTTCTATTGCCATTATCATCTCCACCACTTTGAAAGGGAGGGAGAGGCAGGAAAGAGCAACAGATGGACCACTGCACATGTCTCATTGGCGACGAGGAAGTTCTGTCTAGTTGAATCACCAGCCCTAAATTGTTACAGTAACCCAATACTTCTATACACAGCAAAACCCAAAATACCCACCTCTGAGGCTGACTTGAATAAACCCTTCCTATTCCAATCGGCCCACTGCTTCCATATTAGCATCCCTTAAGTACTGCTGTCCTTTCATTTTCCATTTCTCTGTTCTAGAATATTTGCCTGCTTCCCATTAGTTGTTGAAATAAGATCCTAACACATTTCCCTAACCTTCAAGTCTCTGGCATAACCATAGTGTTTTTCCATTTCACTCTCTTTCTCTGTCTCCCTAAGGAGGCAAGGTAGAGTTGACATCTCATAAGACCTACAAAATGAGAATATTCATACCTGTCTCATCCATTTCACAGGTTGTGGTGAGAACCAAATGAGATAATACCCATGGAAGTGTTCTGTTTGCTTAAATGATCTGCAAAAGATGGGAAGACCTCACATGGCTCTACTTGGGCATCTGTTTGGGACCCATAATCTGTCTGGAAAATGTATTCTCATTGCCATCACAGCAGTAATCCCAGAGAGATGTTTTGTTCCGGTTTCAAATATCAAAAGAACCTGGAGCACAACAAAGTGAAGTCACTGCCCAAAGGTTTTTCAGCAATGGAGGAGGAATCTTTTGAGAATATGCCCTCCACCCCCATTTCAGCCAGGTTAATCTAGACACTGCCCTAGGAACCCTTTTGCCCTTTCTTGCCAAAATTTCACTCTCCATGCATAGTCCTGCCTTCAGCCTGCCCAGGCTTTGCCTCTGTCAAACACTCATTTTCCCTTTCCCCAGCTACTAACTACATCATGGTGTTGATAGCATGGAAGACCCTTTGCGTTGTCATCTGCTATGACTACTGGGTTCTAAAAGCATTGCTTTGTATATGTGCAATTATAACGTCATCAATAAATCTGTCGGAGCTTTGAAGTCAGAGATGATGCCTATCGCGTAATGCCGAAATCTTCTGTCTTATCTCTCCCTTTTCTCCCTCCTGCTCTGTTACTATCCATATCCGTCCCTCAGCATCAACATATAGTAGCTGTCCCTAGTTATTAAACCATTCAGTCACTGAATGGAGAACAGAGGAGTGGATGTAAAGGGAAGCCTTTTCCTTGAGAGAAGCCTTCCCGCCAGCCTGGTTCCAGAGCCGCATCAGTCCCAAATAAACACACAGGAGGCTATATTAATTATGAAGCTGTTGGCCTTGCTTGTTTCTTACTGGCTAGCTCTGACTTAAGTATTTATCCCATAATTGCTAATCTAAGTATTTCTCTTACCGGAGAGGTTTCCGGGCTTCCTACCCCATGGCGTTACATCTTGACTTCTTGGGTTTCTCCTACCCAGAGTCCTCCTCGACTCCTAGTCCCACCTATCTTGCTTCCCTATTGGCCAACAGTGCTTTATTGACAAATACACAGGACTTCCCCTATCAAGTGGATGATGTTGAGTTTGAAGAGTCTCATCGTTGTGAGTGTCTTCTGTGTCCCTTCTTTCTAGGGAGCCTCCCAACGCGTTTATTGTAGTTAGACCTTAAAAGCATCCTTTTCAGGCCTAAGAACCGCTAGGGAAATTCCCGCCCTCTTAGTATAACAGTCATGGCTGTGGTCGCTAATGAAAGCAAACGAATGAAATAAAGGACTGCACTGTGTGCCACCACCTCTTCTCTGTGAATGCACTTACGTTTTTAGATGCTAGGCAAAGGGACTAAGTAAAATTGATGCTTCACTGGAAGACTGACTGAGAGAATCTTCATGAAGCTGCCCCCTTCTGAGTACAGCAGAGGGATCGAAGCCATCAATTAATGTTGAAGAGACCACTTGACTGCTCCTAATGGCCTCCAGTGACCAGCGCCACAGCTTCCTGCTGATATCTCCAGACTGGGGTGTCTGTAGAGGGCTGAATGTTGTAATTTAAGAGAAGCAGCATTCGAGAGAAAGACGCCGTGTTACAGGGTTCAAGCAGAGGGGTTTTTATGAGGGGAAAAGGATCACTAAAATGGAGAAGGGGAAGGGGGAGACTGGCCTCTGGGGACAGGAGCAGCAGGAGAGAAAAAAAGAGGGGCAGAAAGAGAAAGAGGGAGATATAACGTGTAGTCTTCCTGCCAGCCGCCTGGGCCCTACTACAGTTTCAGCACCCAAATAACACACAAGATGCTATATTAATTATGAAGCTGTTGGCTGTTTGCTTGGTTTCTTACTGGCTAGCTCTGACTTAATTATTAACCCATAACTGCTAATCTGAGTATGTCCACGTGGTCTTCTCTTATTGGAGGAATGGTCTGAACATATTACTTCTCCTGCACCCTACATCTCTTTCTGCTCTTTCCCAGAATCCTCCTCAACTACTAGTCCCACCTGTTGGCCAACAGCGCTTTATTCAGTCAACCAATAGACAACATATACACAGAAGGACTTCCCCCATCAGGGAGGGAGGGAGGGAGGGAGGGAGGGAGGGAGAGAGAGGGGGGGGGGAGGATGGGAGGTGGGCAGAGCCCTTTAAATGTATTAAAGGACACTATATTAATTATGAAGCTGTTTGCCATTTTCTATGGTTTCTTAATGGCTAGATATGACTTAATTATTAATCCATAATTACTAATATATATTTTATAAGGTCTTATCTTACCAAGAATGCCCTCTCCTCCTAGGATCACAAGGCGACTCTCTACTCTTGGCTACATTTTCTCACTTCCCTATTAGCCAACAGTGCTTTATTTATCAACCAATCAGGCAAACATGTACACCAAAGGACATCCCCCATCAGGGGAGCATAGTGAATGTGCACAGGTGGTGCTCTTACTGGCTGCAGCTGAGGACGCATCCTGTCAGAACCCCAAGCACAGGCCAGTACGGATGCTTGAATATACTAGAAGATAGTTGACTTGATGGGTACAACAGTGTTACAGTATTCTGTCTTTACGTTCCCTGGACGTAAAGGAAAGTAGTGACACAGAAAAACCACAGCCTCAAAAGACTAAGGTCCATCAAGCCCATTCCTCGTGCCCCTCAGTTCCATGTGAATGGAAGACAGATTGCAGAGAGGGGTCCTAGACAAGGTCTTAATCCCTCTCATAGAGGATCCCAAACACAAAAGGATCAATAGCCAGGCTCCCTGAGGGTCAGACTTTGCAAACACAAGCAATAGCAGTCCTGGGGAGAGGACTTCTGCCCAGATGCATGCCTTGTGTCCTTTTTCCTGCTCCCAGGTACAAACCCAGAGGGGAAGACTGAGATGAATAACAAGGGCCAACAAGAAACTGCTGTCCCTTAAAAAATTCCAAACGAATCAACCTTGATGTCCAAATTAACTGTGAAATCTCCAAAAAGATTATGAGAAGAAAAAAAAACCCTAAAACTGCTTAGTGGAAGCAGGGTCTTGAGGGTAGATGGAATTAAGATATGGATGGAACATTCCATTTCCAATACCTAAATCATGACTAATATCTGACCCCCCCATGAATTTGGTGACTGTTTCATTCATTTTCATTATTTTTTCCTCCCAAACTATGTTCTTCACAGTGCTAGAGGCCATCCAAAGTTTCCTCTCATATACCCCGATCCCCCCACACCAGCTCCTAGTTCAGTGAGTACACAATGGAATAAGAAGGAGGGTGGTTAACACAGAGAACACATGGTAGCCTCTGAAATTTAAAAAGTCAGTTCCATCAAAGATTGACTTCCAAGGTCAAGTGTGTGTCCCGGTAGAATCTAAAGATACTGAACGTGGGTTTTCCAGCTAGCAGAGCCCACATGGACAATTGCAAGGCAACTTCCATCTCCTTCGTCAGTCCCATCAATAGTCGGTTCTTTGAAAAACTCCTCTGGTAGGTGTTGTTCTTTTGTTTAAGTTAAAACTAGAAGGCGCGAGATGGAAGGGACCAGCGCGATGGAACACGAACCACAGAGAGTGCATTAACCACAGAGTTTATTACAGGATGGGAAAGCAAGAGTGGGGGGGTTGGTAAGAGCAGAGCAAGGGAAGAGAGCAAAGAGCAGAGCACGAAGGCATAAGTGGGCGGGGGTCTGTCTCTTAAGGGGGTCCTTTGCACCTGCGTGCAGACCAGCTCTCATGCAAACCTGGGCTGACCAGGGTACTGCCTGAGTGCATTCTGCCCGGTGACAGGGGCAGGCCAGCATAGTGCCTGAACCTTTCAGTAGGAATTAGCTGCATCCATTCTGCCATGCCTGGCTTCCGTGTTACACCTCATCTGTGTGTTTTCCAAGATGACCTGATGTTTTTTTCTCTGCTGGTTTCATTTCTAATGATCTGAGTCTGGCTAGCTAGTGCCTAGCATTAGGCGTTCAAATCGTTACGGAACGGGTGTTCGGGAGTTAAGAGGAGCCCTTCCTAAAGGAATTTTGTGCACTGGCCATGTTTCTATTTCAAATCCATACCTTTGATTCTACTTTTAACGGTAAGGTAGACCTGGCCAGACACAAGACACACCTCTTCCAAACGTGGCCCTTGTCCTAACTTCCGTTTTTACTGTCAATCCTTCAGTTTGTCATCAGCCACGCCCCCTTGGCCACCTGGGAAGCACAGGAAGTAGAGGATTTGGCTTCCTGGTGACAGCAGGGCCTGAGCTGTTCCTGAGGGTGTTTCTTCAGCCTTCCCTCTTGGGGGCTGGTATCACAACTTCATCCTGGCACTAGCCTTGTGGAGGTTGTCCCCATCTGCCACCAAGCTGCAGAGGATGCAGATGAGCACTTTTTGTTTGTGATTGGCTGGAACTCCGGAGGGGGAGAAATGCTGCGAGAGAACTTTCTGACTCCTGCAGTCTGTGGGAGGTGGAATGCCATGAATTCCCGGGCCTTATCTGTTCACCAGCCTAGCAACACCAAGATGCTGTGACAGCCTCTGCCTCCTGTGCGGGGGCCTTGCAAATGGGGATCAACGGGCTTTTGAGGGAGCCATGCGCATAGGTCCAGAAAGCGGCCTTCCCACCTCTGTGACAGGGTCTATGGGTGTCTGGAGCGTTTTGTGGCAGCCCTCATCACGGGAGAAGTGCAGGTGAGAAAGAAGCCCAGGAAGTAAAAGGTAGGGAATAGAAGAGACTGAGAACACGTGCCCGTGCCGACATAGGCTGGAAGACAGTAGACACTCCGATGTAGCAAATGCGGGATGAGATGGGCCACAATAGAAGAAACAATGGTGCTGGGAGCAGCCACATATGTGAGCTACCAGATAGATGCCTGACTGGGGATTGTACTTATCAGCTGTCCTTTAAAAAGCTAGTCTTTCCTTGGCTGGTCTCAACGTTTACAATAATTAACTTGTGTCTAAAAGTAATCCTCCATCATAAAGGTACTATTAAGCTGCTGTTCAGATGCGTGGGATCTTTGGATGATTTGAGCTGAAACAAGTAACTCTTCCAACTCTGCCCCCAAGACGTCGTTTCCCATGCCAGACTGGTTGCCATAGAATTAGCTCCTAAGTAGGTATTAATTAATCAAAAATCAATTGATGGCTTAATTACAAACAGATTCTCAGGTTCTGCCTAGCCCTGTTGAGACAATCTGAAGCAGAGCCCAGGAACCTAGATTTGACATGTGTCCTAATTTATTCCATGGTGTGGCCCGTCCTTACAAATGACTCTTAACAGTTTCTCATCCCTCAGCTTTGATCCTCAAAGGGGATATGTGCTCAAAGAGAAAGCAGGCGGCTTCTAATTTCCAGGCACAGCCTCCACGTGTGAAGGATAGGGCCCTGTGAAGATGATCCTTCCTGGAGTTCCTTTAGCATAATGGGACAGAGCCAACTGTGATGACAAGGCTGTTCTCTGTTTAAGGCCACCTCCCAGGCTTGGAGCTCAGGTCCTTGCTATTCCTGCAAAGCAACATAGTGACTGCTGTGCAGTCAGAGTGAGCAGGATGTTTGTAGCAGGTTGAAACTTCATGGGGTGAGTGAGCAGGCAGAGACAGAGGTCAAGTCATGGGACTAGCCAGTAAGCTCGGCACAGTAATGGCCTCCAGGACGTGTGAGGCACCATCATGGTCACTTTGGAAGAAAGGATAGGTAATGGAGAAAACAGGGATGACAAATGGTTGGTCCCCTGATCAGATGCTAAGACAAGTTTGGCACGAGCATGACAACACAGCGGGGCCATTTCCAAAACTATATCCAGCATCTCCATTTCAGGGTACCTCCAGGAATGCTGAAGTATTGCTGTTCTTCCTGGACCACGGTGCTGTGTATTTTCTCAAAGGTGCTTAGAGAAGGAAATATCCAAGTGTTCCCTGCTCATTTCATACGCTTTTGTCACCTCAAGACAGCTCCTCTCCCCCTCAGCTAATCCTTATGCTTCTGTCCTTTTTAGATTCCTGGAAGAGGTAGGAACAGCAGGACCTAACTCTAAGGCCGCCACCACCTGAGCAGAGGCCACAGTGTCCGGAGAAGTGCCTGTGCTTATGAAACTGTCAGGGTGAGACTCGTTCACCTTGTTAGTGAAGGACAACTACCAAGTTGCACCCCCCAACACACACACACACACCCAGGGCAGCCTACACAGGCTCTGCTCCTCAGTCCCCCTCTCAAGATGTTAAATGCTAAAAATGAACTAATGCAAGCTTCTAAAACAGACTGCTCCAAAAATGGGCCTCAAGAAATAGGAGTGATGGTTTCATACAAGAGTACTTTAAAACACAAACCACATGGGAAAAGATTTCCAATGTATATGAGAGCAAGGGGCTTAACACGGTGCCAGGCATCTAGTAACGGCTCACCGTTGTACTTACTGTTGTCACCGTTAAGACTGAGCTTTATATAATAACAAAATAGAAGAGAGGTGTTCACAAGCACACAGTTCACAAAAGAAGTGGCTCATGGAAACATCAAATTATACGTTCAACCAAAAAAAATCAATAAGCCATAAGTTAAAATAACTGAACACCACCCCCCCCCATAGAACTGGTCTTGTTTCCTTCCCTCCTGGCTGAAATGATGCCCAGGAAATCCTCACACACCAATGCTTCAGAGATGGCTGGCTTTGTAAGCAATTAATGTGACAAGGGTTCAAGTTCCAGGATGTCCACATAGAAATCGGTGCGGGAATTCCACTTCTAGACGGTTCGTTCTAAGGGACAGAAGAACATATGCAAATGTTTATCCCTGGAGTGTTTCTCACAGTTTTCTGGGGGGAAACTCAGCAGAATACATAGGGCAGTTTGTGGTAGACAATGAAGAGTCACTGCACAGAATCTGATGTTCAGCGGGGAGATACAAACGTGACTCATATTCCTTATTCTCCTGCTAAGACATACATATCAGGGTCTGCGGGGAGAATCCAGTCAATGAAATGCTTGTTATGAAGCTGTGAGGACCAGAGCGCAATTTCCAGCAGTTTCCAGAAGTGGGGGCATTCATCCCTACTACCAGCCCTGCAGAGGCAGAGACAGGTGGGTCTCGGGGGCTCACTGACTAACCAGCCTGTTCTCATCATCAAGCCCCAGGCCCAACGACAGACCCTGCATGAAAAAACAAGGTGGATGCCTCCTGGGGAACAATACCCAGGACCTTCACATGCTCGCACACACACACCGAAAGAATGTTTGCACAGTTTCATCCTCCCCAGAGAGAAATGTATAAAGAATGAAGAGTGATACAGCAGCCCTTCTTGCTGTCTTCCAACCACCGTACTTGGACATGAGATGGTGTCTGAGAACCCTTTTGCTCTGTGTTTACGTTAGAAAGCCCCAAATGCAACTGTGACTTTTGAACTCCAAACCCTAGCATTGAAGGTTTCTGCCTCCTGATTCAGAAGCAGTGACCTCAAGACCCTGCTGGAATGTCTAGGACTGTGGAGGTCACCGCTCACTCATTTCAAATTCATGTCCCATCCAAGAAGGCAATGGGCTACACCTTAGCAGACTTCCAGGTCTTGCCTAGATTAAGTAACAACCTTACTTTTCTCTGGCCTTCCTTCCATCTGAAAATGGAATTATACCCCATTAAAAAAATCTTTTTTTTTTCTGGTGTAAAAACTGCATGGCATAACTCAGCAGAGTGGGTGAGGGCCTACTTCCTGTAGCCAGACTGCCTACGTGTAGCCTGGGTTTTAAGACTTCCCTGCAGCCTTGCTGTGAGCTTGCATGCCCTTTTCTCTCTTGCTCAGTCTCTCCATCTGTAACAGGCAGGAGGATTACTATGTATCCTCCACAGCGCTACTAAGACTCAATGATCAAAGGCATCTGGAGTCCTTGCAGCTATGCCTGCCTGGCACGTTGTCATCATCGTGTAGTTAATTATTTTTATTGTATTACTGGGTTTTTGTTTTTTAGGTTTTGGTTTTTTTTTTGGTTTTTGTTTTTTTGTTTTTTTGTTTTGGTTTTCTCTCAATCTGTTCTGAAAATAATAGCTTAAAGTGGTTTGTTCCAATCTCTTGTTTTGAGAGCTGCTGATTTGGCACACTCCAAGAGCCCCTTGAACCACAGAGTGCAGAACATTTATATATGGACACTGTGCTGCTTCCCCACGGTTGACTTGGAAACCAAGACAGCTAAGTGGTGACTATGGGTGGGTAGTGCGCACAGAGTGAATACGACTGGGAAAGTAGTGGGTCGGACACGGTGGAGCAAGACCACGTGACATTTCGCGGTGCCTCTCAGAGCCACATCAACTTAAAATTCACCAATTGTTTCAGAACTTTCTTTTTCCCCCACTTAATGTGTTCAGACACACTCGGTGCACCGTCAGCAACAGAAACTGTGAAACGTGAAGCCAAAGGTAAATGTGGGCTCTTGTGCTTTTAACGAGAATTACAAAATGGAATTCCAGCATGGCCCCTGGAAAGATAAATTTGCCCCTGTGTTCAAATGTCCTTGTAAGCAACAACGCTAAGACACCGGCATGATACCTTTTCATGGCCAAAGGAGATGGTCACGGGTCCTGTTTCACTAGCCGTATACTGAGCTTCTTGAAAAAACGAGAAACCAAAAGATGCTGGTGTTGTTAGAGGAAGTTCACCTTGAATGTCCGGATGGGTTAGGGTGAGGGTCAGAAAAGAGCAGTGCAGACAGAAGGCTGGGAAGGAAAAGGAAAAAGAAAGTTAGGGCCATGGTGGGGCAGTATAATCTAATAAACTCCGCAGAGTACAGAAAGTCTGCAAGCAGTATGGAGGCCAGCCATTTAGAGTGGAAATACCCCACCGCGGATGAGTGTCAAGGTCTTCTACTTTACTGGGTTTGCAAGTCAGAGTACCTCAGCTTCGGGGGAAACAGGCTATTGTGAAAGGGAAGAGTGCTGTCATCGGAGTACAGGTCCACAAAAGTCAAATTGAGTCTACATTGTATTTTTAAAAATGTTCACACTGCGTAATGCTATAATGCTGCAAATCCTATTCCTTAATAATAAGCTCACATGCTAGTAGCCTTTGTAATTTACCATAGTCGAATTTCATATCAGGACACTCTGACTGTAGCAGGATAATTCAGTCTTGCTTTCCTTATCCTACTAGAAAAAAGTGCATTTTGTTAGCACCTAAATCCTAAATTACATGTATAGCTGAAGGCCTAACATTTAAAATTTCTCTGCTGATATGATAAACATTTGTTTAGGCTAAGGAAAAACCACAGCAGCTGCTTCACTCATACGTCAATGCCACACATTCATGACTCATGTTGATACAACAGCCATATATCACATGTAATGGGGAGACAACATCCCTCACCTGGCAAATATTTATTTTTCCAGGCTTCGATGCTGGGAAGTGTGATTACATGTGTTCATTCGAGTCAGTAATGTGCCATAATTTACCTCTGCCTCTGAGTCTTTCAATGAGCCCTTTGCACAAGAAGACAACCCCATGATCCTGAGTCAAGGCATCGGTGTTTGTCTTTTTTAGAGTTCCCATTGCTGTAATGAAACACCATGACCAAAGCAACCTTGGGAGGAAAGGGTTAATTTCAGCTTATGCATCCTCATCACAGTTCATCATCCAAGGAAGCCAGGACAGGAACTCAAACAGGGCAGGATCCCAGAAGCAGGAGCTGACAGAGAGACCATGGAGAGGTGCTACCTACTGGCTTGCTCATCGTGGCCCTCTCAACCTGATTTCTTACAGAACCTAGGACCACCAGTCCAGGGATGGCACCACCCACAATGGGCTGAGCCTTCTCCCCCACAATGGGCTGAGCCTTCTCCCCCACAATGGGCTGGGCCTTCTCCCCCATCAATCACTAATTAAGAAAATGCCCCGCATCCAGAACTTATGGGGGAATTTTCTCAATTGAATTTCCCTCTTTTCGCATAACTTGTGTCAAGTTGACAGAAAGCTAGCCAGTACAGAATCACAAGAGTTGTAAAATATAATTATGTGTTCATTCAAAGACTCTGCTACCTCCCTCATTTAGCATCCATTGATTAGATATCCCTGAAACAGTTTCCAGAATCTGTGATCTTCTAATAATGAACTGATTGCATCTGCCTTCATTATTAAGATTACTGATTGAGTAGTAGTGAACATTCTTCCTCATGTATTTATTCTTTTATTTATTTAGTTTTGGCTATGTATTCTTCAAGAACATTTTAGCATACTGAGGTTTGGGACCCAGGTCTCATACATGCCTGACAGCCACAGCTTTGGACTGAGTATCTTTAACTTAATAATTTTGTCACTTAAATTTTCCAAATGAGCTGCCTTATCATATATGGTAGGAGGTGCACCTTCAACCAAACCCCTGAGTCTTTCTCATGTGACCTGCCTCATTTTTGAGCTTTTCTATACTTTCCTATGGAAGGAAGCATTGTTTATCTTCCTTTCTGTGGCTCCAGTCTAGGAGGAAGCCATTTCTTCAAGGAGCCCTATCTCCAGGCATAAACGATTGTTAGAATCCAAGCCCAGGATTATTAAGTTATCACCATAGGATCCTACTGAAGCAGAGTTAAGAAATATGTTCATAATGTACGTATTTATGCGTGTTGCAATAGTGTGGATCTTACATGCCTCCAGGGGGCCCATGTAGCAAAGACTTGGTCCCCAGGCATTGTTATTGGGCGGTAGTGGAACCTGTAAGAGTCAGGACCTACTAGGAGAAAGGTAAGACATTACAGTTCCATCTTTGAAGGGTTTTTTTTCTCTCTACCCAACTATAAAGTGAACAGCCCTCTTCCCCAATGTATTCCTGCCATGATATGGTGCCTTACTCCACCACAGAAGCACAATCAATTGATTGTAAGTTGTATTATGAGCCAAAATAAACTTTTTCCCCTTTTCAATTTGACTTATCTTGGGTATTTGTTACAACAACAGCATGGTGCACACACAGGTGACACCTGCATATACATGCATATATCTGTCCATATCTGCATCCATATGTGTCTAAACCATTAACTCAGATGCGTGATTCTCCCCTGATGGGGGCCAGTTTAGTCACAGGAAAGATTAGGCAATATGTGTAGACATATTTGGGGGTAGATGGGAGTTGTTACTTACTTCCTGTGCATAGAAGCCATGAACATGACTAAATATCCTATAAACTGTAATAAATCCTCTTAAAACAAGATGTTACTTGGGTGTTTGGATCCTTTTTCTGAATACTGTTAATGTACGAAAGCAACTTGAGCTCATTGCAACCAATATGCTTTTCTAGATAAATATCTTATTCCTAAGGAGTCTCTTTCCATAATGTTCACTCTTCCTTATACTTAATAGAGCAGGTTTTTAAAAAATTCAAAGTTGTGATAATGCCATAGTGGCCCAGAACTGAATCAGGAGGCATCAGAAAACTGTTGGCTGGACCTGAGAGTAATTATTCAGGATTGAAAGCCAGTAGTCAACTTTAGGGATGGGCTGGGGGGGAACTTTTGCTTAGGGGATACAGTACTAGAGTTTGAATGGTGGGCCTTAGATATCATAAAATAACCTACATGGGAACTTCTTAAAGTAGATAGACTACCATCAGGGGGTGTGGTAAGAATAGTGCAAAATAAAATCTCCCACACTCACAGCTAATACTTACATTCGTTCTTTATGACTTTACAATTTTTTCTATGACTATGTTACTAAATAGAAATCCAATTGAAAAACAGACCTTTATAAAGCAACAGCTGCTGAGGGGGTGATGTCACTATAGAATTGGATATGCTGGGGTGTATCAATAGTAAGGTACATATATAGTATGCATAAGACCCTAGGATCAATCCCCAGTTTCAAAAACAAACCAAGAAAACACGGAAAGAGGATGTCTTTTTCCTCATGTCCTTGGTGGAAGAACTTGAGAGAAGAAATTGCCACACTGGATTCTCAATCCCTTGGAAAGGATATGCAGTAATTATAACTGCAATGAAATGTGTCAGACTGTATCTGAAGGTCAAATGCCTACCATACCCAACACTGTAGGGGCAAAGTTTGTGCAGCTCTTCATAGGATCTGGGCAAAAGGGCCTCACACTGTACAGGGAGGGCATGAACCAGGTCACCATGAGGTAGTGGTTGTTTTTGTGGTTTCTATAGATTTGAGGTTTGTTGATCCTAAAGGCACTGGTGTGGTGATATGCTTTGCAGAGAAGCTTCTGGTATCATGAGAGAGTGTGGGAAATGGAAACAAAATCTGGAAAACCTCAGGGAGGGGGTCAGAGGAAGACCAGGTCTTGAGGCTGTGGGATGTCCTGTCACCAAGGAGCTCACACACGGGAAGATTGGTGATGCTAGTCTTGTTCTCCGAACACTTCATCTAAAAGCTCTCCTGCATTTTCCTAAGCTTGTTTCTGGGCTAGCTGATCTGCTTCTATCTACTCAAGATGATATAAGCTTGCTTTCTGTTCCTTTCTCCTGGGCCAGTGGCGATCCTCTGGCCCTGTATGTGATAGGAGATGCAGCCTTGAGTGCCTCTTACCTTCATTAGACTCTTTGTGTGCAACATTAGAACCCCAGGAAACAGTTCCTGCTTTTCAGAGTGTCTCTGGTGCCTTTAAGTAACACACAGAGGAAATACCCTGCACATGTGTCTCAACTCTGAGGTCAGGCAAGGGGATCATGTTTTCTCCCAGTGAATTCAAGCTTCGAAGTAAATATGATTTCTTTGTGTATCGACATTGTATACACCACCATCTCCTTTAAGGTATTTCTGCCCCAACTTTATGTTATCGTGTACTTTTGTAATTATAGTTGATAAAAGTGAATTAGCAGTAGGGTAAAATGTATTCAAAGGATTAACATTAAACCAGCAAGATCCCCATTTTAATACAGAAGACTGTAAAAGATCTACATTACAATTATTTTCAGATAGCAAGGGAAAGTCTACACAAAATTGACTTCACTAAAGCTTAAGAAATTTTGAAATCTTAAAAATGACAGTGATTTTTTAAATTGTGCATGCTTGTGTGTGTCTGTGTGTGTGTGTGTGTGTGTGTGTGTGTGTGATGTCATACATGTGGGATTGTCAGTTAAACCTTTTAGTCCACAAACTCTCCTTGAACCAAGAGGGGACCAAACTTGGGTCTGGCGTCATCAGGCCTAGCAGCAAGTACCTTTATCGGCTGAGACATTTTGTTGGTCCTAAAATGATATTTTTAAACCAAGTTTGGGAGAACTTTTATAAACATGCTATGAAGCAAATCTTAAAGTGAAATACTTACAAATAATATATAAAATCAAACAAACATTTAAAGGAATAGATGGGAAAATGTATGTATAATATAGGACTTGTAAACCATTATTTTCCAAAAAAGGTCACAGAATTTTTACTAATGAAAAAAATCAACATAATATAAACATGGACAAATTTTGTTAGTAAAATGTTACAGAAGGAATATAAAAATGGCCAATAAACATGAAAACTGACTGACTCCTCTTCACAATAAAATGAAAGTTAAAACTAGGAGGTATTTTTAAAATTATATGACACTGATTTCATCAAACTAACAAAAGATGATATGTAGGTTGGTCATGTTCAGAAATGGTAATATTAGGGAAATTTTCATTCTTATATACAGCTGTTGTGAACAAAACCATGATTTTTTAAAAGAAATGTGATAATGTGTATCCAATTTTATCTCTCCATATCCTTTTATCCCGAAATAACTCTACATGGACTAATTTAGCCTATGGAAGTGGATACTTACGAAAATATGCATGTTGCATTACTCAGAAATGACTCAAGTAAAGCAAAGCTAGAAACAATGAATGGCTCTCCATAAAGGACCAGTTAAATTGTGACAAATGTATTGAGTGAAATAATGTGTCACCATAAAAAAAGATACTGTTATAGGGATGGAGAGATGACTCAGAGTTTAAGAGCACTTTCTGCTCCTACCAAAGACCCAACACCCACATGTTGCATCACAACGCATAGTAACTGCTGTTCCAGGAGATCTGTTCCTGGACATGCAGGCCAAACACTCACACATATAAAATAAAAAAATAAGAATTAAATTAAAATTTAAAAGGTATGCTATCAAGGGGTTGGATATATCTCAGCTGGGATATCAGTTCTCTGCTGTGCACAAAGCCCATAATAATTTGATTATCCAGCATCCCATAAGCACAGTAACACACACCTATGAAGGTGAGGATGTAATTGTATCACTAGACCCAAGATAAATGATAAATGGGTGTTTTGGGGGGAACAATTATACAAAAAAAATACAAAGAACTGCTGGAGCATTTCCCATATATATATAATTTGACTATGTTAAAGTTAAAACCTTTCTTTTTATTTAGACAGAAAAGAGGAGATAATGGGGGAAGTCCTTCTGTGTATATGTAAATAAAACACTATTGGCCAATAGGGAAGCAAGACAGGTGGGACTAGGAGTCTAGGAGGATTCTGGGAAATGTAGTGAAGAGAGTCCTCACCATGAACTCACAGGAGAACAAGATGCATCAGGATGATGTCCTCGGAAAGATAAGTCCTTATAAAATGTATATCAGTAATTATGGGTTAGTAATTAAGTCAGAACTAGCCAATTAGAAGCTGTAGCAAACGTCCAACAGCTTCATAATTAGTATAGTGTCTCGTGTGTTATTTGGGGGCTGAGACAGCAGCGGGATCCAAGTGGCTGGGGGAAGACTACACGTTACAGTGTATTGCTGTATCTCCTCACAGGAAGTGAGGTACTATAGATATGTTAGTTGTCTCGCTCATTGTTATCACCAAATATCTGACAAGAAGAGTCTAAGTGGAGGAAGGTTTTCTGGGTTTTTTTGTTTTGTTTTGGTTTGGTTTTGGGTTCTTTTTAACCCACAGCTTGAAGCCGCAGTCCATCATGGCAGGTGGTGGATCTTTGTGCATAAGGAAGCAGAGAAGGGGGCTGCCATCATTCATTTTGTCTTCCCCCTTTCCCTTCTGTGTTCGTTCTGAGCCCTTAGTACCAACCACATTCAGGGTGAGTCTTCTCCCCTCAGTTAACACTGTCTCCATAGCCTGCCGAGAGATGTCTCCTAGCTGATTCTAAATCCAGTCAAGTAGACAGTGGACTTCCAACCATCGCAATAGGCAAAGCCATTCAGTTAGCAGCGTGCCCAGCTATTGTAGCATGAAATCACTCTGGATTGCTGGTCTTCTCACGTGGTAGCTCACTTGTGTCTCTACTTGATAGCAAGAGTTTAACTTCTTTCATGACCAATGCATGTCCAGGTAGCATTGTAATTAGGGTCACCCCCACCACCACAACCACCCCTTGTGCAAAATTATCAGTAGCTCCCTCTTACCAATCCAGTCCAACCAGAATTTAAAGTCATTCACAGTTTAGCCTCAACCTAACTTTCCGGCTTTCTCTTTCAAACTCATCAGGAGTGTCTATGCTTTGTGTCCTTGTGGTGAAATAAAGGGATGTTAGCTTACACGTGAAAACTTCTAAGCATGGATGGTATGGACGCGCTCAAGAGATTCCGTACTGCTAAGAAAGAGGAGCAGATCTGCCCACGGGAACCATCGAACAAAGCTAGGGATGCGTGGATTTTGAGTGTTTCCCGGGCGGCACAAAAAGAGTTTGAAATTGCCCCCATGTTCTTATGAAACTGAGTGCCAGAGAGAAGTCTAAGGCACTTCACCACTATTTTCCTATTTTCTTGCAGCCCTGAGGATCATACCCAAAGCTTAGCACATACCAGCAAATTATCTACCCGTGAGCTACGTCCCATCTCATCAATCTTTCTTGGTGATCAATTCTGTGTATATTTAGGAGCCTTCTTAAGATGCCATTGATACAATTTTGTCACACCTCTTCGTGTGGCCCAAACTGTCCATATTCCCTTTGTGCCTGACGTACACAGACTATGCCTATGTCATGAGAACATTGTAGAGAGTCAGTACTAGCTACTATTCTGTTTACAAGTCCCAGGCTATCCATCATTAATAGTTGCCACATTTTTTGTTTGTTTGTTTTTCTTTTTTATTAACTTATTTTTTACATTCCAATCCCAGTTCCCCCTCCCTCCTCTCCTCTTGCTCCCCCACCTCCTCCCATCTGCTCCACGGAGAGGGTAAGGCCTCCCATAGGAAGTCTACTAAGTCTGTCCCATCATCTAGTTGAGGCAGGACCAACGCACCTCCCCGCCCACACACCCCTGTGTCTAGGACTGGTGTTTGCCACATTATTATGACCTCTGCCCAACCACTTCAACATCATAGTTTGCTGTGGGATGTTTTTCCGTATGCTATGAATATGTTGTTCGCATTGCTGGATAAATAAAGCTGCTTTGGCCTATGGCAAGGCAGGATAGACCCAGGTTCAAAATCCAAACAGAGAAAAAGGTGAAGAAGGGGCAGAGTCTGGGAGACTAGAGGCAACTGCCAAAGAAGCAAAACATGTAGCAAATGAGGCAACGCCATGGCCACATAGTAACTAATACAAATGGGTCAATTTAAGTTGTAAGAGCTAGCTAGTAATAAGCCTGAGCCATCAGCCAAACAACTATAATTAATATTAAGGCTCTGAGTGATTATTTTATAAGCAGCTGCAGGAATGGTGGGTGAGACAGAAAAGTTACAGCTACAATAGTTTTCAACCATCTGACCCTTTCCAGCTCTTTGCCTCCAGCTACTCTGGTCCAAGGTTTTTGTCACTAATACCTCTTGTTGTAGGCAACTTGTTGGCTCACCTCCTTGCACTTTCCTCTTGCTGCCTCAGACCCTCAAAATGATATCCTCTACATAGAGAGAAAACGCTTGGGGCCATCTGTAACATGGGGAGAACCCTCTCCTTTGGCCAGAGATGTATGCAGCTCAGTAATAGAGCATTGGCTTTGCTTCTCCAGAGGTCTGGCTTCTTCAGTCCTCAGCAAATACAAAAGGAAGGGAGAAGAAGAAAGCAGGTGAGAAGGAGGAAGGATTCTTTCAGGAGACAAAGCCTAAAGAGAAAGAGAAAAAAAACCTACTTAATGTCTTCACTAACAACCTCTCACTCCCAAATCTGAAGTTCTGTGATTCACTCCTATTCGGCATCTTATGACTTATGACTTTCACGCTGTGTTTCATTTTGAGTGGCTTGTTGCTGACTCTCCCCCCCCCCTAATTGTTAGAGGCTAAAGAAGATGTGGCAAACATCTCACAGAATTTCTCTATTTCACAGAAGACACTGAGGCTCAGAGACGCTTAATGGCCTATCCGGTTATATATTCATTTAAGACTGTGAGTGTCCTCCATGCTCCTTTCTCCCCTGCTCGGAAATTGTGTTTGGAACCTCAGTCTGGAGTGCTTCGTTTTCATGGCAACAGACACGATTCAGGGAGAACAACAAGCACACACCTCATCCACGAGCCTGCTAATAGCAGGTACGGTGCGCTTCAGCCTGAATAGAGATGATTTCAAAGAACCAAGCGAGAGCAAGCGTGCGGGCTGTCAGCCTCGTGGAGAATGCTAATACCAGGCACCTCCTTCTCTATCAGATCCCCTGTTTTACTCATGGTAAACATAAACTGGTAAAGCATCCCTCTTTAATACTGGGGGTGACTATAAAGGAGGGACAATGGTGCTGCCTCCTTAAACCTGGGGCACCAAACCTCTTTACATTCATCAAAATCAGCATCCTACATCCCTAGTCTAGAAGAGAAAACATGTTCTTCGCACAATATTGTTTGCTTGAAGGTTTATCTCCCCACACACACAAGTATTGATTTCGATATATATATAAATATTCATATATTGCCATATATATGTACATATATATATATACTTTAAAATATAAGCAGGCCAAGTATCACTATTCTTATTACTCTGGAAGAGTGTTTACTATAGAACCTGTATTAAATATTGCAGAAAAAAACCCTCACTCAAACTATGAGCAACAATTGTCTCAGCCAAAGTCTTCTCTTTTATAGTTTCTTTCAATTTTATCTTATTTATTTATTTATTTATTGGGGGCATGTGTGCCGCAGGGTAAGGGGTATCAGAGGACAGCTTTCAGGAATGGGTTCTCTTCTTCCTTCCTCCATGTAGGTCCCAGCGATTAATTCAGGTTTTTCATGATTGTTAGAAGGCACCTTTATTTGCTGAGGCACCTTACTAACCCCAGAAGTCTCTTATCCTACAATTTAAGGAAGTGATAGTTCAGTGAAGCCTTCCCTGGGAGCTTAACTAAGCGCATGTCGAATGATGTCACACATTTACAAAGATTAGTATACGCCGCTAACCCATAAAAACATGTAGATTGTAATATGGAACATTTTAGGAGATTTCCTCCAGAGATGAGGACAAATAAAAGAGTTATGGAAGTGCCTGGGAGATGGATATCATGATCCTCGAAGTACAGTCACCGCTCTCAGGTGGCGCTCCAGTCCTGCCAACTTCTTGCCCGTGGTACGAGAACAGGATTCCATCGAATCACTTCTGGACCCCTAATGAAAAATGCCTGTCTTCCCCGGCATTTACTTGTATTTGCTGTCTGGGGTGTTCGGTGAAGAGCACGTAAGGCAGAACACCCTTATGCTCCCTCTCTGCTCTCCCTTCCTGCCCGTCTTCTCCGGGCACACCCCTGACAAGCATCTGAGCTTGTTCTCCCACACCCTGCTATAAGCATCGGCTCCCAGATGAGGTGAGGGAAAGGCAACGTGTGGAGACTGCGTAGCCAGGCTTCCCTTACTGGCTTCCTTGTCCTCACCCTACACCTAGTGCATAGCTGGGGTCAGGTACTGTATCTCTCTATGTTACAGTCTGAAATCTGTAAGACAGGGAAATTGGCGGTACTTACAACACTGAAATTCTTCTAGTGATTTCATGAATTAGTAGGTATAGAGAACTCCAACAGGATGTCTGAGACAGACACTTTTGTCCTTCAATATGTCTTGCTTGATTAACTAGCCAGCCGGCAGGCACTGTGGAGAACAATTTCAGGAGTTTGAAAGACTATTATTATTATTAAGTAAGTACCTAGTGTACTTTATATAGCATTGCTTACCACTATTATTGGATTTAGGGGCCATAGCCTATGCCCAGAGATTTAGTGAATGCAGCACAATGGGAAAAGGACAAAGAGATGCAGTAACTCCCCAAGTCTGCTTTCTGGGGGGTACTGGGATGAGGTCGCTGCTTAAGTGGAAAAGCAGAATTATGCATGTGTTAGCAGTTCTGGTCAAGTTGTAGTCCTGCCCATCACTGGCCCTTCTCTGTTTTGGCTCCACCCTCCAGTGAAGTGGAAAATCTATAATCTCTTTCTGGGGGAAAAGTTTCCCTCTGGCTGGCCCAGGCTTTAGAAGGTTTCCTCTTCAAACATGAGGTTACTTAGGGAATTCCAATTTTGGGGGGTGGAATCCATTGTTTCCAATAGTCTGATAGCCAAAGTGAGGGAACATGGGAGTTTCTTTGGCATGTCTCCATCCTTACCAGGCCAGTGACAGGACATCCTTGAGTGTTAATTATAATAAGTCTTGTACCATTCCATTTGGTCATTTGCAGATGTTGGTCCAAATCTAAGGAAAAGATCAAATTTGCGGGTGATATTGACAGTGCTAGAGAATGTGGGAATATAGCCCGGTGGACAGAGCACTTGCCTCACAGGCGTGAAGCCCTATGTTTGGATTCTAGCACGCCGTAAAACGTACAGTCCCAGCACTAGGGAGATGGAAGCAGGTCAGAAGTTCAAGGTCGCCAGGCAGTGGTGGCGCACGCCTTTAATCCCAGCACTCGGGAGGCAGAGGCAGGCAGATCTCTGTGAGTTCGAGGCCAGGCTGGACCGACAGCCTCCAAAACAATACAGAGAAACTCTGTCTCGAAAAACAAAAACAAAAACAAAAAAGGAAGTTCAAGGTCTTCCTACCCAGCAAGTTCAAGGTCAGCCTAGGCTGTGTGGGACTGCCTCGCAATAATAAAATGCAAAGCAAATGTTTAAAAAGGATGCCAGAAAACCCACAAACCTGTTTTCTAGGAAAAATAATGCCCACTGACATACCCTTGACGTACTGGCTAGAACACAGATATGCGCAGAAAAAAAAAGTAAAATATGCATCTATGTCCCTGGATAAGGAGATTTTTATTGCGCATGCTTTTGGAAGTTAAAAGGGAATTACCCTGAAGTACTTCAGCAAGTGTTGGTTTTGGTTTTGTTTACAATAATAGCAATGATGGCTGTGTTGTACAGCCCAGGAGTGAGTGCCCAAGCTCCATATACGCCAGCAATAAACAAGAATGACTTCTCTTCGGTGCTGTATGGGTAATGACCATGAGTTTTGAGCAGAGCTGAGAGGGGTTGAGGCCAAGCTATGTGTGCTGTGTGACTTCTCACCATTCCTGTGTGAACACTGTCCTTATCTGAGGCCAGCAGACCCTTGGCTGTGGAAATCATTATCTCCCCGAGCTCTGGCACAGATCATAATTGCACGCACTGTCCTGCCCACTCCCGGCAGATGGAGGCGAGCCCAAACCCTCCATATGCTGCTCTATTCTCTGGGAAGGCACGGGCACTGCAAGCTGATTTGGCACGTGCTATTGTGACCGTGGGTGTCTCTGAAGCAGCCAGCATCAATGCCCTGGGGCTCGCTGGCACTAATCAGACAGGGTTCCAGCAAAGTGAGCATATTCTTAGGCGGCCAATGTTAGGAGCAAATCAAGCCCTTGGGTGTTGGGAAATTAGCCTGGTGATGCCTTTGGGGTTTTTTTTTTTTTCATTTTTTTCCGCTTGATCAAAGGAGATCACCATGAGGTGCAGTGTAGATTTCTAAAGTATTTGTTTCTGCTGCTGGGCATCTTGCCCCAGTAGACAATGAGGAATTTTTCCATTTTCAGTGATTTTTCAGTCTCCTCCAAGGTCTAAGATTTCCCTAGCACATCTTGTTTGTAAAGGTAGTAAATGGTTTGCAGAGAACGTCCAACAAAGAGGACTTGGGAAATGTTCACCGGAAGGGAACCGGCATTCCAGAAGTAGCGTGGAAGGCTGCTCTACCCTCTTGACTTCTCTGTGGGGGTCCTCTTTGCAATCCTTGCTTTTTTCCCAAAAGCAAACATTGGAGTCTGAAACACCGCAGGTTCCAGAAGCTCCGCCTTCACAGTGTGTCTGGAGTTTGCCTCCATGATGCCTTCATCAGCGTGGGTTCATTTCATTCTTGTTCTTTTCTGTTCCCGAGTCACCTTTGCGAGTCGCCATTCAGCCGAGTGGCTTCTAAATGTCACCGCGGGGACTGCCATTTTTTATAAGTCACCCGCAATGTTAAATCCCTATAAAGCTCAATTTGAAGAGATTTTAGTTTCCCTCCTGTTGCTGGAGTTTTTCCTTCCAGCCACCCTTCAGCCTCAAATAAGCACGCAGACACCATGTTAACTATAAACCTGTTGGGTGATGGCTAGGGATTCTTATTGGCTAGCTCTGTCTTAATCATTAACCTGTGTCTATTAATCTAAGTATTTCTCCACATGGTCTCATCTTACCGGAGAATGCGTGGACCTGTTAACTCCTTCCACGGCTACATGGCATCCACTTATGGTCTCTCCCTGCCTATCTTTCCCAGCATTCTCCTTGTCTCCTAGTCCTGCCTGTCTTCCTGCCTCTATTGGTCAATGTTTTGTCCGTCAACCAATAAGAGAGATGTATATGTAGAAGGGCATCCACCGTTATCCTTCCTCTTGTACATAGTACATAGTTGTCACTTCTGGACTTACAAATTCCAGTCTGTATTAAAACTATTAAAATTCATCTTTGAAGAGTCATCATAGTCTCAGTAGCAAGAAAACTGATCAGTGGGAGAAAATGAGCAGAACCTTGAACAGAGTGTTTCAAGGAGGGGATGCAAATGGCCAGGGCGTAGGGGCGTGTAGGGGTAAAGCGCTCCCTGACACCCATGGGAACCGTGGAAATGTAACCTAGAGCCACAGTGAGGAGTCACCTCATGCCTGTAACAGCAGCTGCTATGTTCATTAAAAGGTACATATTATGAAGATGCGGAGAAAGGCGACCTTCGTGCCTTGTAGAAGATAATGTAAATTGATAACCCCACTGTGGGGAAAGTGGCATCAAGTTTCCTCAAAAGAAACTAATAATAGAACTCCCATGTGATCCATTGAATCCCAGTTCTGCAGGTATACCCAAATAAAATGAAACCAAGTGTGCTGAAAAGGTGCCTACACTCCCAAATACGCTGCAGCACACAAGAATAGATGTGAAGCCAGACTAATGGCCTACCAATGGATGAACTGACGAGAGATGTCACACACATGCATCCATACAGGCACACACACACACACACACACACACACACACACACACACACACACTGCTACCAACAAACCTTTTAAAAGAAGAAAACCCTGGAATTTGCATGAATGAAACTGGTAATCAAGACTAACCCATCCCATCCCAGAAGTAAAATGTAGTCACGTCCAGTTCAATCTAGCAACGAGCTTCCCACCTGATGTTCATTTGAGTGCTATTCTTTTGGTTTCTCCTTGGGGAAAAAGTCATCTTTATTATAATTCTTTTAGGCAAGAAAGCCATATGGTAGTGGATTAAGGAGAGGACACCATTTCAGTCACACTATATTCATAAATAGGAGGCTAACTGAAGAGGTAAATTTAGCTTAAGGAGCAACACTAATGAGGATTTGAACCGTAAGATATTTTTCTCCTTTCAGTTGAGGTTTGACCTATTTTAGAATTTTGGTCCAAGTCCAAAAACATGTATGTATTTTTTTCTACCAAGCCTTAGAAAGAGCAATTGTTTTCTCTATTCTCGAATCAGGCTAGGAAGAACAAAAGGTAAATTTGTGCCTCCTAAGGAAAATCCAGATATTTTTATAGGCCATTCTGAGTGCTAAATAGATGCTGTGTTTAATAGAAATATTTATCACTTACCTGAGAGATCCATAAAAAAAAGTCCCACAAAGAATTCCAAGTAGTGCTTCCTGTTAATGAACCCTCCCCAAACGGCAAGAGGAATCTAAGACGGCGGAACCCTGGCCGCAACAACCCTAAGGGCGTCCAGTTCTGTGGTGCTATTTTTTTTCTTCACCTGCAGAATCCTTTTTTATAAACAAAAAAGTTACTTGGAGGTGAATTTGGTGATGCGTGGCTGCTATGCCAGTGGCAGGGAATCTGAAACAGGGAGGTTCAAAGTCCAAGGCTAGCCTGGCTATGCAGGGAGACCCTAGCTCAAACGGGCTGAAGGGTGAGGGTGTATTTCAGCGATGGAGTACTTGTCCAACATGGACAAGACCTTGAGCCGGATCCCCAGCACTGCAAATACACAATGTAAAGAGAAGAGACTTACACAAGAAGCCGAGTAATAATCAAGCAACTACTGTGCTGAGATGGAGATCTCTAGCTCGGCATCTCCAGCCCTTTGAACTTAGCAACAGGCCTTTGCTAACCTGAAACCTAGCCTCATCTCAGACTATTTTGAGGCCCAGAAACAGACAGAGGAGGGAGACTTGTCCACACTCACCTGCCCCGCCTAAGAATAGAAGCCTCTGAGAGCTTGGATGCTCAGAGGCATCTGAGATGAGTTAAAGTCGCCTCACCTTAAATGATGAAACATATTGGGTAATAGGCATGAAGAATGTTGGGAATACAAATAATTGTGTTTTGGTTCTGGGAAGCTCAGATAATCATTAAAGTGGATAGCAATTGTTTCTTTTCAAAATGTAAAATGGGCCTGAGAAGAATAAATGTCCGAGGGCTAATTGCAGATTTTAAAACCATGTAGCTGTGGTTTCAACACACCAGCATGTCAGCTTGAAGTAACTAACAGTGTCCAGTTTCACAGGCCCAAGTCAAAAAACTTAACAATCAAAGAAGGTGCCCTTTGGTGGTGATGCTGCAAGTTCAGGAAGAACCAAACACCACCAAACTCATTGTCACGTGGTAGACATTAAGTAAATTTTCATTCCCCAGAAATGTGCTGAACCTGCAGTGGATAAGAGACGTCACCAGGTCACCTCTTCAGCAGCCTGGCTGTAGTTGAAGGTGGGGAAGTTCTACAGCTCCTTAAGAACAGGGTCTTGTTTGTTTCAATTCTTACTAAGGGGTCCACAGAAGAGCCACCAATGAACTCATCAGCAAACAGACTTGGACTCCATTTCTGTGGAACTGGAAATGTGTGGTGTTTAATCACTGGGTCATTCAGTCCAACCAACATGTGTTACTTCACAGTGAGCAGTATTCTACTCACCAAGCAACTTAAAAATGAGCAAATGCCCTCCTTGGCCATTCTGAAGGGTCCGTCCATCAGTGGGCACGCTTCGTGGAATATGTGTCTCCATGGAGACGTAGCATGCCGCTGGCAATCATCTCTTTTGCTCTTCTTCCCATGCCTATCACCCACCCTCAGAGGAAGGGGGGTTGTTTTTTTGCATGAGATAATATATGCAGAATCAATTCATTCAACAAATATTTATTGAGTGCTTCTGAATAGCTGAACCCTCTGCCAGGAATAATCAAATGTACATAAGATTCGGGCTTCAGCCTAAAGGATTAGACGGTACATATCCAACTCTCCCCGGTGTGGCACAAACTAGGTTTCTAGTGAACTCTCTGGTTTCTAGACAGAACAAAAGTTTACCTGAAGGCATTTTTCCATCCACAACTTTCTAATGGGCTTGCTCTACTTGTGTTCAGATAAGGCTTTTCCAACTCACAGCTGGAGAAACTAAACTCTTGAGTGTTTAGCTGCCGAATCCTCAAGCAATTCATGGGTCAAAACCAAGATTAACACCACGACTCCCTGTTATTCCCAACAAGCAATGACCCTTGTAGGTTTTTAAAGCAATCATGCACCTTCTTTACCAAGCCTCTCTGTTGGTGTTCATTTTTATGCTCTATTTATGTCATCAAAAAGATTCCTATTCTTATTTCGTCAATATTTTCATATATTTAGAATATGAGTATCCCTCCAAGCCTTTTATTTTATCTAAGAGGAGGTGAGTGAGTCACTCCATTGAGGCTTGAGGCACATACAGCTCCCAAATCATCTTCTCAAAGCCGTGTAGGCGAACACTAGGAGATGATAAAGATAGTCACCCATGTTGCCCTTTTCCCAAGAAGCTATTATTAGTTTTAATTGTTCTCAAGTCCACTTTAAAGATTTTGAAACTATCATCCACCTGAAGTTGTCGAGTCATATCCTTGGCTTTTGTTCCATCTGTCTGGCTATCCAATTTGAACTTAGCCTGTAGGAATCAACAGGATTTAAAGGTTGAAAATGTTAACAGTTGCTTTTCAAAAACAAAAAATTCAACCACACTAAGCACTTTGTCTTAAATCGCTAAATTTCTCTCTCAATTTCCTCTCATTCTACAGTGGACTGTGCTAACAGAACTTATCAGCAGTTGTACTCTGTCATTTCTCTGAGAACAGAGATGTGGGAGAGAAGGCTGCCTTTGAGCATTGAGATAGCAACTCCAATCTCTGCCTTTGTGGGATGTTAGTATTCAAATAAAGACGTGACAATGTGCATGCACACTGGAAATCTGCGTTTAAGCTGTCCTTTAAGAATAGCTGGGGAGCATGCAACACTTGTTCATTCTTGTGGTCTGTTACCTGTAAGTTTTTCATCATGGGAACAGCAAACAGTGACATCCTGTCTCCACATTGTAGGAGGGGTCACTCCCAAGAATTTCCCACTAGTCCCAGTAGAACTATCAGAGATCAAGAAAGCTTCAGTTTATCCCCATATTTACACTGGCACTAAAGTGGGGGGAAATGGAGCATATTTCTCCCAGGAAACTCAGAGCGGGTTAAGCACACCACAGTATGATACATAGCCAAGAGAAAAGACTTGTGTGTGCAACACCTATCTCTGATATAGATATGTTCAGCATTCTCTTGGTAAACAGAAATATAAAATTACCAAAAAGACACATTTGCAGGTATGCAGACACAGTGTAGCCTGTGTGTGACACTCTGAAGGACAGCTGTGATCTGGGACTTCCATGTCCCTGCTGTTCGAGGAACTGGCTATCTGTCCTCTATTTCCTCTTATTAACCTCTATTAACATCTATAACAGAGAACTGCCTCAAGACTTTATTTCATTTAAGTGTTTTCTTAGTGGAATAGACATAATGGTTAGCCGGAGCCTCCTGCAGCCATTTGGCCCCAAATAAACACACAGACACTATGTTAGTTATAAAGCTGGTGGTGGTGGCTAGGACTTCTTACTGGCTAACTCTGACTTAATTAGCCCATTTCTTATCTTACCAGAGAGCTCCTGGCGCGTCCTTTCTTCCTGGTCCTTATGTGGCAACTCTCTCACGGTCTTTCTCTACCTACCTTTCCCAGAATTCGCCTCATCTCCTTGTCCTGCCTATCTTCCTGCCTCATTGGCCAAATGGTGTTTTATTCATCAACCAACAAGAGAAACATATATACAGAAGGATGTTCCCCCATCAATTAGCATTAATCATTTAAAAATAGAAGGCAGGAAAAGATCCAAATGCTAATGCCAAAAGCTAGTGTACAGCCTGTATGGTCCCTCTTGGACCAACTGGAGAAGACTGTACATTGTAGTCCCTTGTTAGCCCTTGCTCCATTCAGAATGTGACCCATAGAATTAATGTGATACAAAAGTTCTGCTTAATGTTATTCTGAGTCAGACTCAAACATAACTGCCATCCTGTCCAGCTGTTTCTAGGTTTACGTGATCCTCTGTCTGTCTGTCTCTCTGTCTGTCTATCATCTATCTATCATGTCTATTTATCCATCTGTCATCTATCTATCTATCATCTATCTATCTCTGTCTCTGTCTCTCTCTGTGTCTGTGTGTGTGTGTGTCTGTGTGTGTGTCTGTGTGTGTGTCTGTGTTTCACTGGAATTGAACCTAGAACCTTCAAGGGCTAATTGAGCACTCTACTACTAGCCGTGGTCCCAGACACCTTTTGACTTTTAATTTTGCAAGAGAGTCCCACTAGTTGCATAGGCTGGCCTTGAACTTACTCTATATTCTCTTGCCTCTCGATGAGTTAAAATTTACAGGTCTGCACCCCAGGCCCAACTGATCTTGGGTTTTGACTCCATGGATTTAGGGGATTAAAAACCTGCCTATATGACACTGGTTTTGATATATGATAGGCCTTTTTTGCCTCTGGTTGGAAATCTCACATGGGAAGACCGACAGCTGGTTCTAACTGCTCAGTGAAGAAACTACCTCATTGCTCTCTGCCTCCTATGGCAAAAGGCTGGAGTGACAGTGTGCACTCCCAGGAAATAATCAATCAGCACCATGACTTAGATCTCTCAACCTGAACGTAACTCGTCTCCTGGTTGTGCTAATAGCCGTTGCCTCCACTTGCTGGACCGTGGACTTTGTCTCTGCCAAATTTCTGCAACTCAGCCACAGTTCCCTCAACAGAAACTACCTTGTTGCTGGCACTGTGAGGAAGGTTGACAGGGCTTGCTGCTACTGTGGGTTGGCGATTTAAAGCCGAAACATGCACATCTTCGCTCTCTGTGGCATTTATTACTCGAGATTTTGGGAATGCCTCTCCTACCATGATGTCTCACATATACTTTTGTAAATGTGTGGCTTTTCATGTAATTCATTAAAAATACGTTCTGCTTAAGTCAAAATTGGATGGCAAATACAAATCGTACATTTGAGGTTGTTTTCCTGATTAGGGGGAAAAATGTGTTAGAGGATATATCAAAGTGCTTTATCCCCTCTTAAGAGAGTGAGCAAAAATATACTATCATTTAAAACCATGAATGCTGAAACATGAGTTAAACAACGACAACAGTAGACGTGCTGGAGTGGACAGGAAGGCTCTTCCAAAGCCTCTTCCGCCCAACACAAAGAACTACAGGCAACTAAGGAATACCAAGAGTGGGAGAAATCATCTTCCCCAGGTGAAATCACACTAATTGGTTACCCAATGCCAAAAGGTTAGCCATGAAAACATACATACAGACTGAGCAGGTTGTTTTCATGTTAGGAATACATATGCACACACACACACACACACACACACACACACACACACATAATATACATTAACAATGCATTAATGAGAAAGGAGCCCATGGTTTGAAAGAGAGCAAGGAGGACTATGTGAGAGCATTTGGAGGGAGGAAAGAGAAGGGGGAATAATATGATTATATTATAATACCAAAAGAATAAATGATTAAATAAAAATACATAGGACCTTCTGTGGAGGTGGCCATTGACCTGAGCCGTACAGCAGACATCAAAGAAACATTTTGATGATACAAACAGCCAAGCAAAACCCAAGTTTTCAGGAGTGAGTGCCAGGAACCTGTAGTTTTCCAAGATGACTGGTGAGGAGTTTCAGTTGCAGCTAGCCAGAGCTGAGACAGAACTTCAGTAGTTTTTCACTGTGTTCAAGGTGTTGAGTCAAGTATGAGTATACACAGCTTTTAATTCCCACCTAGCAATTGCCTCTGAGTAACAACGCATGGTGAGATCACTTAGACTTCCTAAATATGTCCCACTCTTTGCAGTCGCTCTGCCCCTCCCCCTCACCCCTCTGTCTCTGAATACCCTGTTCCTGTCACCCTGCCTGTGAGCCAGGCGAACAGAGAATTGCCTGTTTCTGCATTCAGTCAGTACAATGCCTGGAACATTGGCACTGAGTGTGCATTAAAAATAACAGCAGGGACTGCTTGTTGCTTTCATACACCCACAAATACTTCCAGTGCAGGTAGAGACGGCTTAAAAATCTACAGGGACAAATCGTGCATGCAGTAGCGTAACAATTATCTGCAACTAAAAGCGCATTTGGCTCTTGAAGGCCTCGATTCCAGTCAAGTTGATCAACTCACAATACTGCTCCTGTCCACAGTGCCACTGGCCTCTATAAGGGTTCAGTCTCTTAGATAGGTGTTCGCTCTTGCTGAATGTCCTCCATCACTGTGGGGGGGGCTTTCTCAGCATCTCTGATACGGAGATGGACAGGAGACTTTGCTCCTACTCACCTCCCACTCCCCGTTGTCACTGTCATCTCCAGAGAGCCCAGACTGCAGGTGCCCTGAATCTTCACTTGTTGAAGGTGCCTGTGGTCCTTACTGCTGCCTTTGGTCTTCCATGAAGGAGGTACACCATGTATGCCCCACCCAGCTCTGATTTCCAGCTCTTCTGCATCTGCTCAGGACCTACCCAAGAATGGAGAATCTCTGAGGTCACTCATTCCCCAAGTCATCCCCAGGCCCTCACCAAGGACAGTTTTGACTCAAGACAAAAAAAAGAAGGTTTACGTTCTTGTTTTCTATATTTCCGAGCTCAAGACTTCAAGCAAGGGATCTGGAATACTCTCCAGACCTGTCTTTTTTGTGAGCAACTCTGCTTCTACACCAGGTTTGGACCAGAGGTGTAGACATGGCGAGACATGAATTTCCTGGTAGAATCAGCCACTACACGTAGTGTTTTCTAAACTGAGGTCAAGAAGTAATTTAGTGTTCCTGGCCAGCATTTTTTTAGTGAAATGGAGTAGGATGGCATCACAAGGAATAGGATCAAATATCCAACTTGAAATAGAAATTTTAAATCCCTAGTAGAAATGCTTTTTATCCCAGTTTCCCAGTGAGAAAGCCCTATGGAATCAGCCATCGATCTCTCTGATCAGTGCTGGACTGCCCAGTGCTGCAGACACCAGCTCCCTCCTGGGTGAAGGTCCAGTTGCCTCTCACTCCTACTTCTGGGAGCTTTGATCAGAGCTCCCACAAGCCCCTCTGTATCACCCTTCCCAGTGAACCTTGCCTTCAAGTCTAGCTCAAATAGTGAAGGAAGTTAAGAGAAAAATAAAACCATGGTGAGTACAGTTTGAAACATACCTGTCATGTGGGCACTGAATATCTTTAAATGTTTAGACATTTGCTGACAATTCCCCTAAACTGATTTATCTAACTAGTAAGCTACTCATAAAAGATAAAGGAAGGACCCTTTAAAGATGCTTTCCTTAAATGTTTGGAGTTATCTAAAAACATAACGTATAACTTCCTCATTGAAGAGCCAGGCTTTGGAAAGGGAAGAAATCTATTGCATTATTCATATTTGTGATGTGTATCTAGAAACTGAACTCTTTGTTTCTTGAGATGTAGGCATACAAAGCAGTTCTGAATGCATTCTCTTTGGAAATGTTCAATATGTACATTTGTGTTGTCAACAGCTACTTCTGTAATAACTCCTAAAAAAATTATTTGAAATTTTCACACATGAGTATTCTATACTTGTATCATAGCCACTCCTGCCTCTCTCCACTCCAACTTTTCTCATATCCTTACCACTCTCTCAAACGTACAGCCTCTTCTTCCGTAATTGTTACACACCCAAGATGCATACCCCACACACATACACACCCCACATACATACATACACAAACAACACATACACCCCACACATACATGCACACATACAGCATACACACATATAGCACACACATACACACAGGCACATACATACATGTAAACACACACACACACACACACTGCTTACTCCAACTATATATGTATGTTTTGGACTGACCAGTTGGGATTGGAGTCCCAACGCTGAAGATGAAGGGTCCTCACTCCCTCAACAACCACTGACTCTCTGCGGCTCCTCATCAAGGTGTACAACAGCTTTTAATACCTGTCTTTACAAAGCTTTACAGATAATTTTTAGAGAAATTATTCTTCTGCGCTCATATTTTACTTTTTGCAAATATGTAACTAAGTTGGATAGTTATAACTTCAGGTTAGATAAAGGCGACCTCAGGACCTCTTATCCATAGTGACCCAACGTTCTTATGGGAAATTTATGACTGAGATGGAAAGAGAATGAATCCCAATCTGCTCCCTAGTATGTAAAATGGGAGACTCAGCGAAGACACGTGAGTGCTCCCATGTATTCAAAAACATCATCCTGAAAAGTGGCAGGGAATTTTCTTCAGAAAATAGGTTCACATGGGTGAGTGTGAGCCCAAGTACTATAGGAAATAAAGGTTCTATGATCTGATAATTTTTCAAAGCACTAGAATGAAAATGTTAAAAGGGTCTCTTTGCTGCAGAATGCCACATTCTTTCAAGAGGCTACATGTCTTGCACATGGTAGGATAGTGCAGTAGAGCAAGCATCCTCCAAACATTGTACTGCCTTGATCTTGGGCTCTCTCTCTCTCTCTCTCTCTCTCTCTCTCTCTCTCTCTCTCTCTCTCCTCTCTCTCTGTCTGTCTCTCTCTCTCTTTCCTTCCCCAACTCCTGTGGAATGCCCCCTCAATACCTAAGAGCCATAGAACATGTGGAGGAAATTCTCTCATCCAACTGTGAGCTCAGGCCACAGCCCTACCACACTGAGACTTGTAGTAACCAACTGTTAGACATTTCCAGACAGAGCGGGAAAGACAGCATGGTTGACAAACTGCTCCACACAAGCTTGAGGACTGGAGTTCAGCTCCCAGGGGTAACAAAACCCAGGCATGATGAGATACATTAGAAATCCCATTGCTGGAGGGCGTGGTGGTTTGGATAGGAATGGCCCCCTCTCCAGAGACTCGTGTTTGAATGCTTGGTCACTAGGGAGTGGCGCTATTAGCAGATGTGGCCTTGCTGGAGTAGACATGACCTTGTTTTAGGAACTGTGCCGCTGAGGATGGGCTTTGAGGTTTCAGATGCTCAATCCATACCTAATGCTTCATTCTCTCTTCCGGCTGCCTGTAGATGTAGATGTAGAACTCCCAGGTCCTTCTCCAGCACAACATCTGCCTACACACCCCTGTGCTTCCCACCATGCTGATAATGGGCTCAACCTCTGGACTATAAGCTAACCACAATTAAATGTTTTTCCTCTATACGAGTTGCTGTGGTCGTGGTGTCCCTTCACAGAAATAAATATAAAGACCAGAGGCCATAGATTGTAAGATCCCTGGGGTTCACTTGACCAGCCAGCCTAATCTAGTAGGCAAACTCCAGGCCAGTGAGGGACATTGCCTCAAAAAGCTGGGTGGGCATGGACAAGATGCCTCAGTGGACAAAGTCACTCACCACCAAGCCTGACAGCCTGAGTCTGATCCCCAGGTGCCCCATAGTGGAGGAGCAAACTGGCTCCAAGGAGTTGTCCTCACATGCAGACATGCACAGACACTCACTGACAAATAAATATTGAATAAGAGGTAGGTACCATCTGAAGGACAGCACCCAAGGCTTAGCTCCCACCTCCACATGCATGGGTCCTCTCATATACACATTCACACAGAGGAATAGGAATCCCACACATACATGCACCCTCACACACACATTAACCCACTCCTGTACGTGCCACACATACACACACACACACACACACACACACACACACACATTTAGCCAGTAGAATATGTACCCACAGGCACATACATGCCAAGAGAGAAATTCCCAAAAGAATAGGGGTCATTTTTTTTTTAAAAAGACTAAGCTGGATGTAGATCTACCAGAACCTTCTATGGATATCATATTCCATACCAAGTGCTGAGTATGCCTTGTTGTTGTATTTATAAGGAAAATTTTAATATACATATTAATAATTTTCTAATTGTTTTTTACAATTTCCTGGGTTCCTTTACTACACAAGTATATTTCTAACATCCTGATTTATTTTTTAAAGTCACTGCAAGAAAATAGATTAACATGATAATAATAATAATTGATAAAGAACAAGATTGCTAAGAAACCTCACAAATCTACACACATTCAGCAATCCAGACAAACATACTGTCTGTACCAAATGAGTAAGGTACAGGGTTTTATTCATCTTATGCTTTATATGCAAGATATCCGTCAAAAAAAAAAGGTATTTTTAAAAACAATAAAGGATACAAACCCTCTGAAGGAGTTAAAATGTAAATTGATCCATGTTGCCTAATAATTACATAAATTATCTTCCTTTGTAGGAAGCCAAATATTTGCTCTCCACAGCTTTGCTTTGGTTGTGAGATCCATCTGTTTTCAAACACTGATTTGTTAAATGGTTGAAGTACATGAGGTCAAATTCTCTTGATTTGAAGAGGTCCATTGATCATAACTGAAGGCCCACTAAATGGCAACTCCACGAACAGTTATGACTGACTCTGTTACAATCCAGCTCTGTAGAATGAGGCTCTGAGAAGACAAGTCAACGTCTCTCTCGGAAACCAGACAAATAAAGGTTCCCGTGACAAACATTCAGCGGTAGAATGAAGTCTTTAGGTTTGGGTTGATTTTGTTGTGTTATTGGCTAGTGGCTCCAAACATGACAGTGTCACTGTCATAATTGCCTAGGCCACTTGAGTATTACTATTTTTCTAATGAGACATGAATTAGTTGTTTTCTATTGCTGGGACGAAACACCATGGCCAAAGCTACTTAAAGGAGAAAGCTTTTAATTTGGAGCTTACGGTTTTAGAGGGTTAAATGGCAGAGCAAAGATGTGGTAGCATGAACAGCTAAGAACCTACATCTTGATCCACAGGCTGAAGACAGAAAGAGAGAGACAGGGAATAGCATTCTTTTGGAACCTCAAAGTGCCCCCCCACACCCAGTGACATGCCTCATCCAACAAGGCCAAACTTCCTTAATCCTTCCCAAACAGTTACACTAACATAGACCAAATACGCAAACATGTGAGCCTAAAGGAGTCATTCTCATCAAACCACAAGACATCTGGTATGAAACCAAGCAAAACAACCAAGGTTAGAAACAGCTGTTGTAAAAAGGATTTTCTTTTAAATATTTTTTTCATGCTCATATCCCATTAGTCTGAAAGGAAGGATCCGCAAACACCTCGACCTCTAAAGTTGCCAGGACTCATCCAACAAATGCTAAGCCCAGTGGAATAGACCATGTAACAAAGACATAATGCTTACTGCTTACCTTTATGTGCAAGGGTAAGAAAACATCGCAGAGTATGACTCATCTGAGGTTTGACGTGGCATACAGGCTTTCTCTGCTTCTGTTTTCTAGCCAAACTATAAAACTATGTCTTTCTATACATTATTAAACTTAGTGTCACTCCAGTTTTATTCCCTCTAAACTAAATGGATTTAGGCAAGATTGTGGGTAACTTTTTAATGACTAACTTTAAATGTTATTACGTGTATCTCTATAACAGAGCCTGTGGAGGTCAGAGGCCAGAAGCGGCATTGAATCCTGTAGAACTGATCTAGAAACCAGGTTTGAACCAAAATGTCCTTGCCTTCAGAGATGTACAGAAAATGGCTTCCTCAGTTACTGCTACTGAAAGATTTCTGCCGTGGTTTCCTCAATTACTGCTATTGAAAAAAAATTCTCCGTGGTTTCCTCAATTATTGCTATTGTAACTGGAGAGACTCCCTGCTGAGGAGGCTAAAGAAGGATGAATGAGCCTCCTCCGGGCATCGGCAGCGGGGGTGTGTGGATGGATGAGAGAGCAAAGCAGACCCTAGCTGTCTTCATTAGCCATTGTTCAATACTCAACAATTAGCACCATAACTCAGCTCTGTGTGCCACCTGTGCAGGAAATGCACTGTTTATAGAAAGATGCTGCTTTTTTATTTATAAATTAGGTGTGTCACATGCAACAGACTCCAAATAATATATGTTTGACTAACAATCGCTGACTGTGTGCAATGTTTGGGGGTCTTGTCTATAAAACTGTGAAAGGAGCATTGGTGAGGGGCCCCATGCCTGGTTAAACTGCATGTTTTTTTTTTTTGCAGAGGGGGAGAGGTGCATGTGTGGAAATAAATTTATAGAAGATCTTCCAAGACCCTGATGAAAGGAGAAATAGTTCCCAATAAGACAACAGAGAAGGCACATGCTAGTTCTCACATTGCATTCAACCAGTGCAACCCCAACCCAAATTGTTCCGTTTCCCAGCCCCATCGTGTGGTTATGGGACCAGTGCACACCTTGCCATGGGAGTTAGTTAGTTCTTGGAAACCACCCTATACATTGTGAGAGTGGATCCAGCAAGCTGGGTCTTGGCAGGTCTTCTCTCAGACTCTCTAATGCACACTCACGTTGGACGACCTCTGTTACATTCATCATTGGACAACCTCTGTTACATTCACCGCATGGTATCCCCGAGTGGGGAAGACACAGATGAACGTTAAAGAATGCAGAGCTACCTAGACATGATGGATACGCTGCTCCAGTGCAATGCATTTGCATTGAAGGGTTACATGGCTTGTGAGAGCGCGTCGACATCAAATAGGGTAGCGAGAAGGACTTGAGGAGACACAAGGCAGCCACACTAAAAGTAGAAAAGTAATAGAACCACTGCTGTGCCTTCACAGATTTCCCGGTGTCATCTAGAAACACCCTTGTCTTGCAAAACATACTGTGTGTCGCAGCTGAAAGGCAGGTGCTGTTCATGCTAAAAACCTGCGTAGGATCCCCCCCCCAATCACCTCACTCAAACCATTCTTTGTTGGGGTACATGACATCCCTACACAAATAAAAAGCTCAGTGTGAGATGTGTAGCTATCTGGGGGAAGGTCCTTTATGGAGAGCAGCAGCTAAACATCCAAAAGCAGTTCCGCGAAAGGAGCCCAGAAGAAGGACTGGAGGACGCCAGGTTTGTGGGTATCAGAGGCTCCGGCCCAATGCATTGATGACGCTGTGAAAGACCTCGTCAGAGGTGGCTGAGCCCCTCAGAGAAGCCAAGCGTGGTGGTGCACGCCTGTAATCCCAGCAGGAGGAAGCAAAGGCGGGAAGATGGGCACAAATTTGAAGCCAGACTGGTCTACACAGCAAGTGCCAACCATTCGGGGCTATGGCTGTATAAAGAGAACTTGTCTCATAATTAAAAAAAAAGCGAAGCCACACTTAAAAACAAAATACAGAGCAGCGTTCACACTTGCCCTAAGACATCTCATCACTGAAGCGTGTGCTGCTCCAGGTTTTCTGGAATGAGACGCGTCTTGCTGCCCCTTAGCTTTCGCGTCTTCCAGACGCCTTTTTCCTCCAAAAGCTTTGTACGTGCCACATTACGTGGGCAGCACATACCACTAAATGATAAATTAGATAAGGCCTATCATTTCCATGTTCCCTTCAGCCAAGTAATGCGCTTCAGGGGGAGGCTATATTTGTACCCACTTGGAAGGGGGAATGAGAATTTGCTCGACAAATGGAAGCGAGCATTGCAGAGGCTTGCAGCACGGAGCACAGCGTAGCATCTGGGGAGGGTGCGAGGAGTTGCAGCATTGCCAGCATAAGAAGGGCTGAGGGGACAGCAGATAGAGCTGTCTGGAGGGCAGGTTGCAGATCACGGAGCTGCCCACTGTGGGCCATAGTGAAAGACTGATATTATACCCTGCAGGTATAGGGGAACAATTAAAAGTTTGAGCCTGGGATAATCAAGTAATGAATAATATGCTATAAGCCTGCTGTTAGAATTATACTACAGACTGGGTATGTGTGTCTGTGTGTGTGTGTGTGTGTGTGTGTGTGTGTCTGTCTGTCTGTCTGTCTGTCTGTCTGTGTCTGTGTATGTGTATGTCTGTCTCTGTATGTCTGTGTCTTTATGTGTCTTTGTGTCTCTCTATGTTTCTGTGTGTCTGTGTCTGTATGTGTGCCTGTGTATATGGTTGTGTGTGTGTGTGTGTGTTAAAGGTGAAAATAATAGTTGTTATAATAGTCAAAACATTCTGAATTCAAAATTCACTAATTCATGATCTTAGGGTAAGTCATTTAATTTTTGAAAGTATATTTCTTTATCCAAAGAGCACCACAACCACCCCTTATGCAGAGTTTAACTTTTCCCAATTTCAGTTACTCTACAGTCAACCGCCTAAAATACTGAGTGAAGTGCTCAGAAATAAACAGTTCATGAGTTTTAAATCCCGTTTGCTTCCCCGGGTGATACGCTGACATTCCTTGCCTGCTTCTTCCTACCTAGGGTGTGAGTCATCCATCCATCCAGTGTATGCATGCTGACTGCACTACCTGATTGCCAGTCACTTATTAACTGTCTCAGTAATTTTATTTTATATGTTTTAATAATTCCCTAAACAGAAAGAGTAGAAATGCCGGCAATCAATATTTGCTAAAGAGAAGGAATTAAGTGTGAAAAGATGAAAGGAATTAATGTAATCAATGGAAGGAAATACAAATGTGTATAGGAGAAACCACGGCTTATACAGGGTTCAATACTGTAAAAGATTACAGACATCTTTCAGGGGTCTTAGAATATACCCTTCATGGATAAATAACGAGTCCTAGATATCTTGCCATATAGGATTATTTAATAATTAACTATGATACATTTAAAGTGTTCAGAATGCTAGTATATGGCTCATAATGTTTGCTTGGTAGATATTACTGGAGGCACAGACCCGATTTCTTTTTTAATTAGTTAGCTTCTACTGGTTCTTTTTCCAACCAAGGCCTCACAAATGAAAAACGAATTATTAGGCTCAAGGATTTAGAATATCTGTGACAGAATAATTAGGATTTGAGAAGGGAGTTGAGATTTGGTACTAGCTCTACCCACAGGTACATTTGGCAGCCTATGTGGAAGGACGAAACAGATAGAGGCATCTGTCTTTGATTTATATTGTCCAGAACCAGTAAAGTATATCATAGAGCAGAGGAGATGACAGAATGTTTGACCTGTTGTATCTCCTGGGCCACAAGACTAGAGATGAGGAAATAGAATAAGCTATCACAAGAGCTGGCAGAGACAGGAAAGAATATGAGAAAAAGAATGGAAGAGGGGAAATAGAAAATACAATGTTAAGAACCCCAATTTCGAGTGGGTGGTGGTGGCGCATGTCTTTAATCCCAGCACTTGGGAAGCAGAGGCAGGCAGATCTCTGTGAGTTCGGGGCCAGCCTGGTTTACAGAGTTCCATGACAGGCTCCAAAGCTACACAGAGAAACCATGTCTTAAAAAAACAAAGAAGAAGAAGCAGTGGTAGAAACAGCAACGCAATTCCTTTCACAGTGCTCAGCACACATTATCCAAGCAATAGTTTCTTAATAAATAATTTGATTTATAAGTACTTACTTGGCGTGTGGTTCCAAACCAGAACACTGAAAGGACACATGGACTGATCCCTCCATGGCTACTTCTGTCTGTCAACACTTTGATCCTAGTACTTTAATCCAGATATGAAATTCTTCTTTATCCACAAACACATTTCTAGAATGTTATGTGGAGATGAGTTTGTTTGTTGAAAGTTTAAGACTGGGCATACAAATCCCTGAGAGAAGACAAAATCGGTGCCAAGGTGAAGAAAATGAAAAAGCTTCGTTGCTTGACAAACGAAGGTTGAAAGTAGAGCCCTTTGGAAATGACCTGATGATGGGAACAGAAGAAAGAAACAGTGTTTCGGGAATCGAAAGTCTGGTTCCCACTAACATTAGCCATTGTAGAAGCCAGGGAAGCCAAGCTCATCAGAAGAAAGTGGGTCTATCAGATGCTGAGAACTACAGCTGTTCTCATCTCCTCTGTAGCATCTGACCATGTCCTTGGCACAGAGGGAGGGAGGTTGTGAACAAGCGTTTTCCAAGAGTCTATATAAAACACTCTGAATGAGTGTTCATAATGTGTAACACTCGATAAGTAGGTTTGTGTGAAGCCAGGTGAAGATACTTTAATCAATCCCAAGGGAGCTGATGCTGGGAACTCATGTTGTGCCCATTTGAACACAGACCGTTGACAGTGGTTCTGGTATGCTTGTAGTTACCCCAACTTTGAAGAGGGGTTCCCTTTATGTGTGTATAAACCTGAGCTACCATGTTTCTGCCACAAATTGCTGCGAGATTCAGCCACACTGGGCAGGGGACTGACTACCTAGATGAAAAAAATGTGGTAGACTTTTTTTTCCTTTTGTTTATTCCCAGGGCTGCATAGAGACTGATTCCTCTCCTTACACTCCTTCTGCAGATCCAGTGACCTCACTGTCACACAGCTTAAGTGGCAGATAACTCTTCCATCCTACGGTACCCACTGGGGATATTTCCACTTCACTCTCCAGAGGGGGCATCTTGCTCCCTCAGTTAAGCCTCTGCACAAATGTCCCTGAATTGGGTTTTCAAACTGCACAGTCAGCTCGGAAAATTTGGTGCTCACTGTGGGCACTTTGAGGCCTCAGAACTCAGGAAAGTAGAATTTGCATTGCAAACTCGGTAAGGCAAACAATTACATTTAAAAGGAGAGATTACAAAAGAAAACATGATTGGTGTTGTGTGTGTGTGTGTGTATGTGTGTGTGTGTGTGTGTGTGTTCTAACCGTGAAGTAGCTTGTCTAGAATGTGCCAGAACAAGCTCACCAGACTCTTCAGCTAGTTATGAGAAATGCAGACAAAAATAACTCCATTTTTATCAGAGGCTATTTCCCGATGCCTTTTCCAAGTTACATTGTTGCGTTGCCTTAGCTGTCATTGTTTCCAATTTTCCCATCTCCCATCACAGCTGGCTTGCATCCCATTAAATTGCTCTAATCTGTCACTGTTCTTTGTTTATTCTTGATTAAGCAGTAGCTTGCAAGTTTTTCTCTACTTTTTTTTTAGTAGATGCTGATGGTTTTTAGTCTTCCCTGTCAATAGTCTGAAGCAGCTGTATGCTGAAAGATGTTCCCTTCTCTACAGTAGGTCTGAAAAGGGCATTTGTTGACCGTTGCTCATCAAGGCGATCATACTCTGCATCTCACTCCCAGGGCACCCATCTACAGGCTTAGCTGAGACAATCAACCCTGCCCTGGAAAGCCAGTGAAAACAGTCCCACAAGGCGTATTCCCCCTGGTTTCCTCAGAGTCAAGACAGCCGCCATCACCTCTATCTGTGTCAAATAATTGTGGCATATTACAGTTTGCTACTGCAGTTGTCTGCACGTAAACATCGTCTACTAAGCTCTGTGATGTTTTGCCCAAACTGTAGCAAGTCCATAGCTGTGTCAACAATGGCCCGCCAGCCTTTCTCAAGGACTGGTCCCCACCATCTGACTCTCAAACGCTGTCACAGAGCTGCCTTTTGCAAGCTTTGTGAGGCCACCATGACTTGGTGCCTACTGTGACTAAATGGGAGAAGGCCTCGGCTGTTTGTTTTGTTCTTTGTACAATACCAGATCTTTCTGAGCGAGAGAAATGCCCCCCACCCCCCATTCAAAGAGATATTCACAAAATCAAACTGCAGGTGATTAGGATAGCAATTAATGTTAATGAAAAGCCAGAGTACATTTCTGTGTATGTAAAATGGCTCAGCACCGTGCTTCGAATAACATAATTGGAGTATTTCACACAGTATGCACTCAAAGGTGCTCCGCTAACATCTGCATGCCTTTAAGTATACACTTCCATCTTTGTTACCATAATGAAATACGTAAGGCTAGGTACTGATTTAAAAGGGGGGAGGGAAGGGCAGCTTCTCTAGTTCACGGGTTTGGAGGCTGCCCATAGAACGTGGTTTTATTTTAAGTAGATGAAAGGATTTGCTAGAGAAAGCTGGATTGTCTACCTGGAGTGTTTTCTTTTTTTTTTTTTTTTTTCTTCCTAGAAAAGGTACGGGATATGTTCAGGTTGTGTTAGGGGCATCCCTATTGGGCTGAGAGACCAGGAATTGGGGAACTACCTTGCTAGCTGGGCTATCACCACTTTAGGCTGTTCCTTCCTCCCCTTCATTCTTCTCTCATGAAATAATTGCTTTTTCTTGAACCTCCTTGTTCCTCCCCCCCCCCATTAAATCTACTCTCTAAGGACAAGCACAGAGATCTTTAGGACACTCGTGAGCATTGCCATGCCACTGGCTTATTTAAGTCTCCAGTGGAGCGCAGTCACCTGTGATTCTACATCATGACGTAGCTTCCACGGGACCGGGATCTCAGCTGCTCCATCTCATTCAGAAACTGGTCCCCAAGGAAGCGGAACAGTGGTACAAACCAGACGGAGGTCTGTTTCCTCTCACAGAAGCAAGACACTAGGTGACACGGCACTCCACAGTGACCAGAACGTTCGTTTTGTATTCTACCTGTGTGCTCAATAGGTAGTACTAGTACCGTGGTGTAAGATCACTGCTTGAACTCAGGAGGCAGAGGCAGGCGGATCTCTGTGAGTTTGAGGCCAGGCTGGACCGACAGCCTCCAAAACAATACAGAGAAACCCTGTCTCGTAAAACCAAAAAAAAAAAAAAAAAAGATCACTGCTTGACCAGCCCTCAGACCTGAGTTCCAGTCAGCATAAGGGTGAAAGACTACGTCGCTTTTGAGATGTTTTCCAGAAATTGCACGTATCACTTCCGGTTGTATCCTATTTAGTCAGAATTAGTCACCTATGCTCATCAAGGGACACTGGGAGGCGTGGCCCTTATTCAAGGACTAGGTTGTCCTTTTTGAGATGAGGCTCTTTTACTTCTTATTTCAGTGTGTCAATCTGCCATGAGAAAGTCACAGGCAGACGGAGGAAAGCCAGAAAGGTGATTTGACCCTGAAAGGATCCACAAAGATTGCCTCCCTCCCACTGCCTTCCCCAACTGGACTGGACTATTCTCTTAGGCGGCGGGAGTACCCATGTTGTTTGTGACACGGCTTCTGATTGCTTGCCTGCCAGCCCTCACCAAGTAAGATAGCCAAAGGCCTTTGGTTGACTCTTCTCTGCACGTAAAGGAAAAAATCAAAACAAGCAGCTCTAAATAAAGACATGCACAGAAATCAAAATGAAACAAAGGAAGTAAGGAGTCACCTGCTTTGGAGGATACCTCCCCCCCCACCCCTGTCAGCATCTTCTAATGTGTAGTTGGTCTGTTTGTTTAGTTTAGGTCTCATAAATTACCTTCCTAGAGGTTTTTTTTTTCCTTTACAGCACTTAATCATTTTAGCTTCGGTCGTCATCTTTGCATCAATACTTCTGTTGCAGGTGCAGGGACTGGACAAAAACAATGCGCCTGTCGCAGTAAGCTCATCTCACGGTCACCAGTAGAGCAACAAATTCTCCAAGCCAGGCATCAGGACTTACGATCTGATGGCAGAACTGAACCCAGAGGACAACAAAATAATTTTTAAGTCACAGTGAACAAGAAAGAATGAGATGTAATCACCGTAGCCATAGAAACCTTCACGGAGACATGTTGACCATACTTCACAGCCTCGCTCAGAGAGGAAAGGCAAAAAAAGAGGCAGCTTCCCCCTTTCTATTTTCAGAAATTGTTACAGCCAATTGAAACCTAATCCAGCCACTAACAACGTCCTTCTCCAAGACTGTATTAAATGAGGAAGATCGTGAGTTAGCTTTTTTTTTCACGCCTCAGTCATGTTTTTCTGAGTAGATCATAACCTCTTCAGCCAGTAAGGATTCCCTGTATGCATTTGGTCATTGTTTGCAGCAGCAAGCCTTAGCTTTTGCACATGAGCAATGCTCAGTTATTGCTTTATCCCGATGCTGTGGGAAGACAGCGGTGCCCACGGATGCCACTTAACGAACATCAGTTAGGAGAGCAGGAAACGGGAGCCATGGAGAGAAGTGTGGTAGAAAAGCATGAGGAATGAGAACTCAAGCTCTCCATGGTGGGTGTCAGCCACAATTGTCTATCCACGGTCACTGACATTAGGATGTTACATCATCCGTTTTGCTCAACAGGAAGTGGCCAAGTGTGCTGCTGTGATTTCTAACCACAAATTGATCCAGTCGCCTTTTAAAACGGAAAGAGGATAAAAAAGACAGTGTGATGTCTTCTACGGGAAGAGCCAAGCTGATAATCTCTTGACCTTGACCAGAGAAAGAGATTTAGCATTTCAAAACATTTATGACAGTGTAGTGCCATTATTATGACCTTATTTACCATGACGTAGAGCAGAGGTTCTCAACCTTCTTGATGCTGCGACCCTCTAAATACAGTTCCTCATGTTGTGGTGACTCCCACCCATAAAATTATTTTGTTGCTACCTCATAACTGTAATTTTACTACCATTGTGGATCGTAATGTAAATACCTGATATGTTGGATATCTGGTGTGCAACCCCTGTGAGGGTCATGCCCCACAGGGAAACTCCTGACATACAGGAAAATGGCTACAGGCTCAATGGCCCTTCACAAGCAGTAGGAAGGAAGAAGTGAGTTCAGCTCTGATGAAATTTGTTAGCCTCTTGGAAGGTTTAGGAGCTTGTCACTGTGATGAAAATAAACCACTTAAAGTTTAGTAAATGCCATACTGGATATGTTTAATTTACATCAAATTATCATTAGATGCATCATGTAACATAATTCATTATTGATGGTAATGAAAAGATTCTTCATTATCTCTGCCTGTCCTCAGGTCCATAAAATGTTGCTCACATATTAAGATGATTATTGAATACCCGATTGAAATAACATTTTAGGGAAAACCCATCTTTTAAACTCTTGCCAGTTTCACGTTTCATTTAGCACAAAATACCTACCCAAGACGGAGCCACTTCAGAAGACAACCTTGAAGCCTCAACTTGTGTTGCTTTATATGTGGAGAACCAATCCTGTGTAGTCCTAAAATGTATTATATGAGTATAGGCCTCCAGGACTGTCCCCTTCTTTAGCTTGTTTGTTTATACTTAGCACAGCACTGGAGATTGAACCCAAGGTGTCTGTCACATTCGGCAAGTGCTCTACCACCTAGCTGTTTGCTTAGCTCTGTCTTTACTGTTAAGTCCATGTTTTATAAAAATAAAACCGCCTTCCATGAAACCTGGTTAATAGAGAAAAGCTTTTCTCAGAAGTCAACACACAGCGTAGCTTTGCTAAAGATGTATATTTAACCCCTCTAGATCCTTTCCTACTGGGCTCTCTCTCTCTCTTCTCTTCTCCTTCTCTCTTTCTCTCCCCCCCCCTCCTCTTCCTCTCTCTCTCTCTCTCTCTCTCTCTCTCTACCCTCTTCTCTTCTCCTTTTCTCTTCTTCTCCTTTCTCTCTCTCTTCTCTCTTTCTCTTCCCCCCCTCTCTCCTCTTCCTCTCTCTGTCTCTCTCTCTCTGTCTCTCTGTCTCTCTGTCTCTCTGTCTCTCTCTCTCTCTCTCTCTCTCTCTCTGTCTCTCTTGTGTGGGCTTGCTCGCCCTCACTCTCTCTCTCCTTCAGACATACCATCATGGTGTGTACTTTGCATAGACATCCTTTGGGCCAGAACAAACATTCCCAGACTTGAACTTCGAGGCAGGTAGAACTCAGGGCCCATGGCGAGACAGACGTGGAAACCTAAGAGGTGCAGGAGTACAGCTCACCTGCCATCTTCTGCCTCTCTGAAATGGCTGCTTCCTCCATGCCTGGGAATTGGCTTCCCCAGTCTTCCCTGTGTGACCACAGTGTCGCTGGGCAGCAGCTACATCAACCACAGTATGAGCCACCGGGCAAACTCTGCAAGCATGCATTATCAGCGATGAAGAATTTACACTGTACTTGAGATTGGGCAAATGAACTGAGTCTCTTGCCTTCATAACCTAGTAAGCTAACCAATTTCAAAAGACCAGCGGTTAAAACTCCCATCAGTAGTTTTGCGCTATTAAGCCGTGAAATGGGAGAGATTACTTACCAGACTTGTTCAAGGCACCGGGTCCAATCCTAGGCAGCAATCAGAAAAAAAAAATAGAGGGAGTGAGGAACTTTGGGGGCTTCAAGGGGCATGGACAGTTACCATTGTCATGAGCTCACAAATGCCATGTGTCCCCTGGAAAAGGCCAGCTTTGACCTCTCTAAAAAAAAAAATCTGTGTCTTTCTTCATGAAGCCAGGTGCGTGCCTTTTAGCCCATCCTGTATGTTCACTGGCCATTTATCTTTCCACTTTTGAAATGACATTTTTGAACCATTTCCAGCACAATGCTTAAAATGACAATTTTTATACTGTAGGAAGCTTTAAAAAAAATTTTAAGCAAACTGTCATGATGACCTCAGTCAGCTCCTGAAGAACAAGCACACTGTGTTAAAGTCAAAAGAACACAGAGTTCCCTGATAGAGCCACAGACTGTTTCCAGAGCTCGGGGACAACCTGAGCTCAGATATGAACTCAGTGTGAGCTCCCACTGCTTGAACTGCAGGAGCTAAGACTCCCGCAGACTAAGTTGACCGTGAGGCCCAGAGTCTTCCACGCAGATCCTCAGGGCCAAGAGCCTTTCAGTCTCTGGTCATTCTGCTTTCACTTGTGAACATGATAGCCCTCCTCCTTCACTGTGGCAAAGTAACCCCCCCAAAAAATCAGCTTAATAAAACAAAAAAAAGAAGAACTTAATAAAACAAAGGATCTGTATGGGCTTCTGGTCTTGGAAAGGTAATGTGCTAGTTCACTTACTCTTGTGGGTTTGGACCTGTGGTGGAGTAGCAGCACATCATGGTAGAGATGTTTGATGGAGGAAACCTGTTTATCCCACACCAGCCAGGAATTAAAAAGAACAAGAGCTGGGAGGAGCCTGGGCCACAGTATCTCCCAGTGACCTCACGTCTTCCCCAGAGGTCCCGACTACCGAAGTACCCATGACCAAACCAATGACACCGCACTGAAGGCTAACATCCAAACCCTCAACACACTGACCATTGGGGGATCTTGGAATGCAAATGGAGACAACCAGAAGACATGACCCAGACTCAGCCAATGCACTTCCTTACGCACTGTTCACAGGACACTTGGCTCTCTGAGAACAGAAACACATGGACAAATTTCCCCATATCCCTAGTCTATGTGTCTCTCTATCTGCAGCTGATTAATATATGGGCTCATATTTATCACTAATGTTATTAATACATAAATACATAGTTGTATTTAACATCAGCATTATTAACATGCTTGGGTACTGTAATTATTCCTACAGAATGTTATGACGAACAGAGCGATGCAAAGTTATATATCCTAATGATTTAATGAGTCACAGGCTTCTTTTGTTCATCTTGTTTTTTTTTTAACCCCCACACTCAGAATGCTTTCTTGGTGCCTATGGTAATAGCTTTTTGATAACAGGAAGACATACAAGTGAGGAAGCATTAAGCCAGGCTGCAAGAAACTTCAACTGGTAGAAACAGAAAAAAACAATCCTGTGGGCTCTGGGGAGTAGATATAAGATGCCATAAAATCAAAAGCCATAACGTATCTCTCTGCCATGGGTACTTGGAAGGGCTTTCCACAGAAACCCGGCCCTTTAGATATGATAAATTTATGATTGATGTGGGGCCAGAAGCTGAATACTGCTTAGTGTGATTCCCAGGGCTGAATTTGGGCTCACAACTGCCAGCAACTCCAGCTCCAGAGGATGCTATACCTATACCTCTGCTCTCAGCTGGCATGCCAACATACATGCTCCCACGGGTAAACATAATAAAATACCTTTCTTACATCGTGTCAAGAAGGCAAGAAGAAAAGCATGGGAAAGATACATGGAGCTACTGGGACCGTAAGGAGAAACAGAGCTACTATGTGTCAAAGAACTTGGGGAGGATTTCAGTGTGGTAGTACTCCGGTGTGATCCCATCTCTCAGGCTGAAGCAGGACTGAGCGTTCTAGCCTGGGCTGTGCAGCAAGAGTCTGTCTCAGAAGAAAAAAAAAAAAAAGACAGTTGAGATTGTGTTTCATAGTCTCCTTGTCCCATAGTTCCTTTCACCCTAACAAAGGTGAGAGAGCCCTTTCCAATAATGCATGAAAGCTGCTTTTAGGAACAGCCTGGAGTCCCTCAGAAACCTAGCAGTAGTATGTAGCCACGGGGGGAGGTGGGGTGGGAGGAAGAAACCACATGTACCTAGGATGGACCTAACCCCATGCCTTTGTTCTTCATCCCTCAGGTCTCTTCTGCCCAAGACGGGGTCTGGAACTTAACGGGGTTCCCATGACCCCTGCGATTGCTTCCAGTCAGCAATGAAAGGGTTATCAGGTAGCCGCAGCCACCACCACGGGATCACCTGCGAGTCGGCCTGTGACTCCCTGTCACACCACTCTGACCACAAGCCCTACCTGCTGAGCCCCGTGGACCACCACCCTGCGGACCACCCCTACTACACCCAGCGGAACTCCTTCCAGGCAGAGTGCGTGGGGCCCTTCAGTGACCCGCTGGCCAGCAGCACCTTCCCACGCAGGCATTACACCTCGCAGCAGGAGCTGAAGGACGAGAGCGCCCTGGTGCCACGCACCCTGGCCACCAAGGCGAACCACCGCATCCCCGCCAACCTCCTGGACCAGTTTGAAAGGCAGCTGCCGCTCAGCCGGGATGGCTACCACACGCTGCAGTACAAGCGCACCGCGGTGGAGCACCGCAGCGACAGCCCCGGCCGCATCCGACACCTGGTCCACTCTGTCCAGAAGCTCTTCACCAAGTCACACTCCCTGGAGGGGCCGTCCAAAGGCAGCGTCAATGGGGGCAAAGCCAGCCCCGATGAGTCGCAGACTGTGAGATACGGCAAGCGCAGCAAGAGCAAAGAGAGGCGCTCGGAGTCCAAAGCCAGGTCCAATGCCTCCAACGCCTCCCCAACCTCTCCCAGCTGGTGGAGCTCAGATGACAACCTGGATGGCGACATGTGCCTCTACCACACGCCCTCGGGTGTGATGACCATGGGCAGGTGCCCTGACCGCTCTGCTTCGCAGTACTTCATGGAAGCCTACAACACCATCAGCGAGCAGGCGGTGAAGGCCTCCAGGAGTAACAATGACATCAAGTGCTCGACCTGCGCTAACCTGCCCGTCACTCTGGATGCCCCACTCCTGAAGAAGAGTGCCTGGTCCTCCACTCTCACCGTGAGCAGAGCCCGAGAGGTTTACCAGAAAGCCTCAGTGAACATGGATCAGGCCATGGTGAAGTCCGAGGCATGTCAGCAGGAGCGGTCCTGCCAGTACCTACAGGTACTATCTATGTTAAATGATAACGTGCTGTGAAATTGCTCCTGGGCTCGGGTGTGTGGTCTTTGCTCCTGGATGCTAGTCTTGGCTGTATTCTGAACTGCCTGTGTGAACCCAAGCAGATTTGTTTATCATTTCGGTGATTAATGGCAGCGATCGGGGAGATTCAAGGAAGCGCGTTTCTACCAGCTTCGCTAGGCTCCCTTAAGATGTCCCGTAGTGTGCACACGTCTTCCTTATTGCAGTGATTATCCCCAGCCCGCCCCGCTTCCAAGACACAGAAAACCCAGATGATGCCCTGCAGAGGTGGAGACAGAAGGAGTCAGTTGGGGGGGACCTGATAAGCACAGCTGCAGAAGACCAGGACAACGTGGGGGGTAGAGGGGGGGGTGAAGGGGAGGCATCAGTGTGGTGAAATACAATTAGTGTCAGCGTGCAAATCCCACACACAACCTCCAAAAGCAGGCTGATCTTCCCCTTCTACGTCTGCTCCCATTTCCCCTTCTGCCTCCAGTTGACTTAAAATGAGATTCACCTGGATAAAAATATCAGCACGGACAGGCAGAGCTCTCTTCCCTCTTCCCTCCCTCCAGTATTGTCTTTTCCTAAGATACAATGCGTCACATAATGACCTCCATGGTTCCCATTTCAAAGCATCTGTGTTTCCCTTTCCTCCCCATTGTCCCTATCTTACAGTGAAAGTGTTTTACTAGACCCTAAAAGCAGCATGCCATAACCATCGCCATCCTCTCCATCCTCTCCTTCCGAAGAAATCCCCTCGTTAAACTCTTTCTTGAGAGCGTCTCTCCATTCCTGAGCAAGGACAGGGCCCATTCCCCCAATTCTAGAAAAAGCTACCATGTCACAAATGCATGCTAACTTCCCCCACTTACGATCGGATGGCTTAGCTTACTGTATGATTGCTCTGTGTGCAAATAAGCCACCAGAAGGAGCCAGAGAGATTTCTCAGTGGTTAAGAGCACTGGCTGCTTTCGAAGAGGACCCAGGTTCAGTTCCCAGCACCCATGTGGCGGTGTGTAATCATCATCTGTAACTCCAGTTCCAGGAAATCTGACACCCTCTTCTGACCCCACGAGCACACACATGGTACACATACATAGATGCAGGCAAAGAACTATTAGTAATTTTCGAGCTCAAAGGATCATCTGACCCACTTGGAATAGGCAAAAAAAAAAAAAGGTAAACTTAAATAAAGGTTTAATGGGTTACACGGTTAACTTGTGGTGGAAATGAGACTAGAACCCAAGTCTCTCCACAAAATGGCCATTATGAGGGCTGCAAGTTAAGGATTTAGAAGGCATTTAAGCACATAAATTTTGTCCAGTATCTAAGGTGAAGTACTCTGGTTGAGTAAGGATATAGGGGCCCCCTAGAGGTCAGCATATATTCTACGAAAAGGCTCTGTTACCGATGACTGTTAAGTCCCATGCTATTGTAAGTCATAGTGGGATATGAGGAGAAGAATTAGACTTAAGAGGGATACTGCCCGTGGATCCGACGCCAGCCAGCCGTTGTTAGTGATGGAATTCTCACGAGTACTTGTACAAGTGGCTTTGTGCTTTTACTCCATCCCTCCCTGAAATCCACTTTTCTCTCTTTTCTTTCACGCCTATCCAAGTCAAAATCTCAGGAGTGGTAAGGTGTGCCGTGGTAGGGAAAGGCAGAAGAAGAAAATGGGTGTCAGCTGCAGAGCCACGGTGTACTAGACACCGCGAGGAGGGTCCCCCATCCTCAAGGCTACACATGGAAAGAGGAAACCGGGGCTTTGAAACATGGAGGGACTTTGGCCTCTGACCTGAAGATTGTAGGACTGAAATTTGGGCTTATTCCTATTTCATTGCCAAAGCCAAGTAGGAGAGTGAGGAAGGAGAAAGTGGGGTTTTCAAAATAACAATTCCTGAACACTCTCCAGTAACATCAGAATGAACTGTTTAACAATCTAAGTGGGGGGGGGTGACACAGTCACACTTTAATGGCTAGAAACCTCTATTTTCAAAATATTTGCCTTCCTTGGGCTACTTTTTGTTTTTTAAATAATATATGTAAGAAAGCTATGAGGAATAAAGCGGATCAACCACTAACTTGCGTGTCACCCAACTAGAAACAATAATTATAATAGATCTCATGTGTGCTTCCCTCTGTCCCATCCCCATCTTGCTACCTAGAACGATGGCACCTTTTTTGTTTGTTTTAGTCTTGAAACTGTCAAAAAATTAATATTTTCTTTCAAACCTTGGGCAAGAACTAATCCTGAACCATGTTTACTTGTCCTTTTAAAGGCGCAGCGAAATCTGCATTGCAGCTTATTTAGTACATTTATTGAGTCTACTCTGTACAAGGCCTTCAGGCTGAAAAGACAACGGTGTTTATAGCAATGCATTTCACAGTGGGGTGATCATGTTAGTAAGCAGACGGACATGGAGAACTGCAACCTCTCCCTGCCTGCCCTCTGGGCTGAGGTTGGGATGCTCTTACATGGAAAGGGAGGGGAGAACTGAGTATTCCAGAAGGGAGGGGAAGTAGGAGATGCTTCCAGAGACCTGAGTTCCAACAATTCTCTTGCTTCTAGGAGAGACAAAGAATCCCACATCCTGTGGGATACTCTTCTCAGAAAACAGGAGGTTTCGCCAGCTCCTATGGGATAATTTTTGTGTATAAACTCATCTTAGAAACAGATTTGGAGAAAGAAAAAGAGTTGTTTTGTTTTCTAGTGCTATTACTGAAGGTGCTGGTTCCAAGCCGGATTTACAGTCATACGTAACATCGCCGTTGCAAGATTTAGTGAGCAAATGCCAGCCCACTCCACCAGGAACACTGGGTTTCTCTGCCCTATTTGTCACTAACTGGTGTCGTTGGCTGGAGCCGTCCTTCAGACTCCGGGGCCTCGTAGATATGAGGGAACAAGGCGGTTGGCTCTGAAAGGCTGTAATCTCTCTACTCATTTTTAAATTCATAAATAGAGTATTTCAGTGTACTGATTAGAGCAGTTTCCAAGAGTTAGAAGGCCTGTAACTCTCGATTCATAAACACTTGCCAAAAAGCAGCTGCTCCTCAAGTGTTAATTCGATTTTTTTTCGGGGGGGGGGATTTTAAAGGCATTTCACAGAGGGGAGAAAAACAGAAAACTGTGTGGGATAACTTGACCGAGGGCATACAGCTGTGCAATGAGCCAAAACTGATTCTTTCCCCTGTGACGTCTGACTTCTCTCTGCTTACGGGGCGCAATCCGGTCATGCCTTTCGTGTGTTAAAAATCTTTCGTGTGTTAAAAACCATCTAGATCTCATTTGATGCTCAAAACAACTTGGAAAAATGCTGTGTTTGCTTTAGCTGTCTTCAGAACTTTTTTCCTCATACAAAGGTGGGGTTCCGTTATGTCATCTTCATCCATTTGCCTAGGAAACTTCTCTCATGTTCATCCTCTGTTTCCCCTCCTCTCTTCTACCCCACCCCTCCCCCACCCTCTTCCCAAGAAGTCCTCCTTTACTTTAGCTTTATAGACAGGACCAAGGGACAAAGATTGCCAAGTAGGCAGGGCGGCTGACAGCTGGCCCCAGGTCTGTCCAGTTCTGTGATGTGCTTCGGGTGTAGATGCAAATGTGCGTCTTGTCTTATTACTGCGTCCCAGTCTGAATCAAATTCATGCGTGCAATCCACCTGCGACGTGCCCAGCCCAGTCAAAGAACGTCCATGTAAAATTAGGCCGCCGGTGGAAAGAAACCAAAATCCCCAACATGATTCGAAACTAAATTAGTATTCGCTAATTAATGTTAATAAGTGTTCAGTAAACAGCAGGACTTAAATATTTGAGTGTCTTCTAGGGTCTTCAGAGTTTCACTCAGTAGGAACCTAAAGCAGTTCCTTGCCAGGACTGTGTGTGTGTGTGTGTGTGTGTGTGTGTGTGTGTGTGTGTGTGTGTGTGTGTGTGTGTCTGGCCTGTGGCTGTCAAGGATTCCCTTGTAGTCACTGTACATTCCAATCAATACACTCAATGGGTGCTGTGTGCTCACTCACAAGCTGTTTTAGTTAATTAAAAAAAAGCCTCCCCTTTTCCCCAATATTGTTATTTTTAAATGTCAAGAATCAGATGTCTGCTGTTGAGAACTATTGTACCGCTGCCAGTGACTGCCTGTATCAGGGCTTGGAGCAGGAGCATGGATTTGAAGACATTAAAACTGTTTGATTCTCAGTTGAGATGTGGCTGGCTTTTGTACATTTGGAATAGAGCATTTATGGCACATCTCAGGGTAAGTGCTAATGGTTAAGTAAACAGAATAGGCTGGGAAGAGGAGGGTTGTTTTTCTTTCTTTTTTTTTTTTTCTTTCTTCCTTTTTCAAGTAGAATTCTTGGTTGTGTTTATGCCTCTTTATATAAATGTTCTGTGTTGAGTGAGTGGCATATTAAGCCATTCAGAAGAGAAAGACTTTCAGATTTCCAACTGTTCGCCTAAGAAGAGGTGGGGGGGGAATAATCCCTTCAAATCGTGTGCTTAGCATTCATCCTTCATCCAGCAGCAGAAACAGGAAAGGGGACGGAACCCTCTCCTCTCCTGTACAAGTAGAGAGACACACAGAGGGAGCGAGAGAGCAAGAAGCAGGGCAGGCAAGGACCGCGGAAGCCGGCACTCGCTCTCAGAGATGAAGCTGTAGACAGCAAAATGATCGACCTTTTTAAGGCTGAGTGGGTCTCCTCAGTCTGTGTGCAAGTTTCCAGAAATGGAAGGACTGACCAGGTTTGGGTATAAGTCGCTCTTTTATTACTTTGCGTTTGGTGAATGTGAGCAGTTGGTTTGGAAGGGATTTTTTTGTTTTGTTTGTTTGCAAAGGGGGAGGTGGGGAAGTGTGAGGACAGTTTGGTTGTTTTGCTGTCTCTGTAGACAATGCCTACTGTGCGTCAGAAAGAGCTAGCAAGCTGATGTATGTACAGGTGGTAGGAAACAGGTGAAGACATCAGGTGCCTACAAGTCACTGTGCGCAGCGGCTCCTTAAAATCCTGTTTTTCATGGTCCTGGAGTGCACGTTAAGGGGATGTAGGCTGCTCAATGGCTGGTGATTCGAATGCGATCGGTCATTTTCCTGAACAAGAATCCTTAGCACTTACTGGTCCTTTTCAGAATTTAAATTTCTGGATGATGGGTTTGTTTGGTTTTTTTCTGTTGTTTGCATGAGATACCACAGCAATCCTTCAAGGAGCGTCTCTTGCAAATGTGAGCTGGGGGTTTTATTTTAAAGTCTAGGTACACTTATATTTCAAATCTCTCTCAAGACTGTTCCCATCTTTGCCCAATGGGAGCTTTTTTTGTGTTTTGTGGCTGAGGTTTTTTTTTTTCTTTTCTTTCCTCCTGTCTTAAAACAATTTAAATTATACTAATTCAGTTTTAACTGTTTCATATGATTTTTATAAAACTGCCGGTTCTGCTTATGATTCTGCCAACTGCAGTGTTGCCTGACTGCCTTGTCTGAAAACCTTATCAGTTACATTTATTAATAGTTTTCTTTATTTTTAAGTGGTATTGCCAAGGACCTTAAGTACATTTTATATACATTTTATATACGTGGCTCCTACAATCCCCTCTTGATTTTCCATCTTACTAGAGATGCCTCTCTCACTGAGAGACAAAGGTGAGGGGGGCTACTCTTGTTGGATGCTAACTTTGAATGTGGAGACCATGACCAGCCACAGAACCCTGGGAATTCTGCCTGCCCTCTGCCCTCTGCTCTGAAGCCCTGCGGTTCTCACTGCTGCCTCCATCTAACTAATGGACAAAGAAAAGCAGTTGGCAAAACACCCTGAGAAATCAGGAGTCCAGACAGACTCAGCAGTAGGACAGAGACATCAGAAGTTACTAGGAAAGGGCTCTTAGAGGAAACTTCATGACTCTTGGTCAGAGACTCGGGTTCCTGATGCCACTGTTGGCAGCCTGAAAAGCATCCGGTGAGCCAAAGCTTAACCCACCGAATTTCAACCTACTGATTGAAGAGGCAGCATTGGTTAGGAGAGTGTAAAAGAGAAAAATCCAGCCTGGGATCACTCAGTGGCCATGGACTTGACTTCTCCTTTTCTGCTCTCCCTTGAGGACTACTTAGTGGATTACAGTTAAAGATGAGAACTCAAGGTTCACTGTGTCTTCTGGAAATTCATCTTTTAATCTCCAGAGCATTTGAGATCATGGCATTATGGGACTTGACAGGGTAATTGTAAATGGCATAATACATAGTTTCTTGTTCTAGGTGTGTGTGTGTGTGTGTGTGTGTGTGTGTGTGTGTGTGTGTGTGTGTTGGGGCTAGCTAATAAGAAAAGGGTCTATGTAGCACTACCACACTGACTTTGGTTTGCAATTATTTTATGTTTCTTCCTATTTTTGGCTCAGTGTGATCATTGTAAGTTAGAGTTCAGTGAAATCAGTCTTTCACTTCTTTAAAGCTCGGTATCATGTTTCTCATTTTGGAAGAATGTGTGTTGCTAGGGTCCAGGACCACACAGCTCAGGCAGGGTTGACTCATTTGCAAATGCCATCTTATACGGGTCTAAGACACAGAAATCTCAAATTCCATAAGTTTAAAACTCATAATACCACCTAACAGATTTTATGTCATTAACCAGGGAGGCTTGATGTAGGAAAAGAGTCTGCGTTTTCAGGTAGAACTAGGTTACTAGGAATAGTTTGCATTAAGTTGTGTGACTACTGCACTATGTAATGTTCATCCAAAAAGTTAAACCCATGCTTTTGCTCAGAGGGAAGAAAGCACCTTTGCTTTGCTTGTAGAACTCACTGACCTGTTTCTCAAGACTGTTTTTCCTGGTCCACACCAGCAGACCAGGAACTGCCACATGAGTGAAAGCATAACACAGAGGGGCATTGCTTTCTTCTGTGTGTGTAAGTGTTCATCCGCGTTCTTACACTAGAGTCGCAGTAGGGAAGTACTTTAATCTCTTTTCGGTGAATGGCTCCCAGTTATAATGATTTCCAAGTTAGTTGATTCTCCAACACCTGAGCCCTCTCTGTTTGTAACTAAAAGATGATGGCATAGGAGTGATTTGATTACTGTTAACACACGCAAAATAAGTAAAGGGGAGAGCAGTGTACACAGGCAGGCATCATGTAGTCCTTGTGTTTCTTGGGGCTAATTTCTTAGTTCTACCATGTTTAATTCTTTTGGAGAATACCCACATGGAAAGGGAAGACCTCTTTTGATGCTCTGACCCTACAACTATAAGGAAATACCGATTTTGCCTTTAAAACAGCTTCTCTTTGTTTTCTACAGTTTAATTCTGTGCCATACCATGTGTGTTTGAGATCCCTATGTAAGCTCATGACGCTAGGGCACTGTTCTGCTCAGTAAACAGTTTCTAATCATTGTCCTCGATGAATTAGGGAGTCCGCACTCCCTCTTCTGAGATGGAAAAGCCATCTACGAAGCAGAGTGAGTGTTACTGTGTATGCTGGTGTACGGATCTACCCCTCACCTCCTCCTCAGTGCCTGGGCACCCACACTTCTGCTTACGCACCCATGCCTTTGATGTCTTTGCTCTCTTATGAAATGAGATCTCTTTCAAGTGGGCCACTTCACAAGAGCCATGGAAGAAGGAACCTCCCCCCTCCTTTTTTTTCTTTCCAGTCCATCCAAGTTTTTTTTTTTAAAAAAAGGTCATTTCCTTCGTTTTTCAATCTTATATCAGATCATTAATCTAGACATGTCCTGGCTCCCCAGTGACACAAGGCTGGCAGTGTCAGTCCTCTCCATTCAAAGACATATTCGACAACCATGAAAGAAAATGTCTTCTGCCCCCTGTATGCTCTGAAACCCCACAATTTAATATATACCTTCAGGATTGCCTGATACCCTGACTTAACTGCCTGGGGGCTTAGCAGTGTATTTTTGTTTCCTTCTAATTCACCATCTCCTGAATAACTGTTGGAAAGTCATCTTGTCGACCTCCTCAATCACAGTCTCTTCCCCCATAGTCTGCACTCTACAGCTTCCTATTACTTTCCATAGTGACCGGCGTATAAAAGGACCTTCCGGAATCATTTAGCTCTGCTTACTCTTTTCAAAGGGCAAAAGGGAATACCTCGTCAAGGTCTGTCATCAAACCTTGGAAGAGACCTCCTCACTGGCTGTCTTCCTGCCTGATGGCCTGTGCTCTCTATTCTCCAACTGCCTCTCATGCTCTTTTCACACTCCTGCTGATACAATTCCCTGCCATGTTCCCTGGAGGCAATGAGGTCAACGAGGCAATAGAGAGAGTCACCTCAGAGTTAACCGTGATGCATGCTTGCACTTTAAAAGGCTCACAGGAGACAAAAGTACTTTTCAGTTTAAACAACTATCTGCGGTGTGTGACTCTGTACTCGCAAAGCACATGTCGTATTTTGTTTTGTTTTATTTATTGTTGTGTGATGCCTGTGTGTGAATCCAGGTCCACATGTGCCATACGTGCAGGTTGGAGAGCAGAGGACTGCTTCCATGTGTGTGACATCTCCTCCCTCCGTGGGTTTCAGTGGTTGAACTCAGGACTGTCAGCTCACACGGCAAGTGCCTTGGCCTGTTGAGTCTCCTCGTTGGCCTCATGCTAATACCTTTAACTCTACTCCCCTACCCCCCAAGATGGATGCATTTCTCCTGTTGCAGATTGGTCCTTTCTGTGTCCTAATTGGCTTTACTAGGCGTCAACCATGATCCAGAAGAAGACAAACAGAACACAGCTGACCCGCTTTTGGATGTGTGATCTTTAGGAAATCTCACACACATGTAATGATAAGGTATTATGCGTTGGGACAATGAGGGCAAATGTATTAAATCAGGGCAACTGTGCAGATGCTAAGGGCATGGTACACTGGGAAAACAAAGGGCCCACATGGGTCTCTTGACCATTGCATCCAGAATTAGAGAATGGGTGGCTAAGAAGAAAAGAAGATCGCCCCATAAGGTTGGAAAACACCACCGCCTGATGCAAGATGAGATGGTGTATCTACATGGTACAAGTGACCACAACCATACCCCCATGCAAGCCTTCGCCGGACCATCTTTAGTAATCGTCTATCATTGAGAATCCCTCGGTCATTGCAATTTAGAGGCGGTTCCCAAAACATTGTGTGCACAAGGATTGCGCTGGAAGAATCCGTTAAGTGAGGGTTTCTGGCGTGAGCCCAAGAGATGCTGATGGCATCCATCTGGAGTGATTCCAATAGAATCTATCCAAGAACCTCCCTCAAATAACCAGATTCCAGGCAGCAGCAGGCTTGGTGTCTCCTATGCCTTACTCTAGGGGGCAGTAGAGTCTAACTGATGGAAACCTGAGTTCCGCATGCTCAGCCAAGCTTTAATAGGTAATCACCGGCTTCCCACATCACTGGACTCCATCTACCCCCATGCTTCCATTTCTTAATCTGTAAAATGGGCATGAAGATGTGACTGTGTCTGTGCCAGGTGCTAGGGAAGAAAATTGAGGAATTTAAGAAACCAGTTAAAATAATGGTGTGGAAGGTTTTCAAAGTATACACCCTCCGCCACAAATACTCTTTGAATCCTTTCTTTGTTTTACGTATCATAGCACAACAGTTTTTCTCCTTTTCTGTTTTACCCGCATAGGTATGTCCGAGTCTGTGGACAAGGAAAACCTCCAACCCCTATCTCCCCCTACCCCATGTAAGATAATGGTACATAAAGTCTATGACTATAAATGAGAGGGCTACAATGGGCCAGGTCAGATGTCCTAGCTTCGGTGGGGCAGATTTTCACATGGCTTGGCATTTGCTGGTGGAACACAACCCCAGCCCATTCAATTGTTGGTTTCCATGAGCCCTGAGTTTACTTGTATAGCTTTAGCCTGCCAATCCCCCTCTGCCTTACTCCAGGCAGCCTGGAAAATCAGCAGAATGAGTTTAATGAACAGCAAAAAAACATGGGATATGGCCACAAGGGTAGCTCAAACCACCCTCTCATTGTATCATGTACGGGCTCAACTGGGTCTCTGCGGAGTGTCTCCTTCATGGCAACCAGATAGGTATGAGCTTCACAACAGGGCCTAGGCCATTATCCTCCATTGCTCCTGCCCAAGGTCCTCAACTAACCTTCCCCTTCTCTGAAACCGGGTGCAACGTCCTTTCAAGCCTGTAGAATTCCCAAGAATAAACACGTGCTGAAGGCAGGTTCCTCTCAGGGCCTCCTCCTCCACAGAGCCATCAGAAGCCCTGGTTCTTCTCATGGCCATCTGTCTGTTGGCAATCATCCCCAGGTCCTACCACACCTGCCTCCTGTGACCAACCCATGGGATGGATGCACACAGAACTAGATGCAATTGTCCCTTGGCTGTAGAAGCTCAGGCAAATGATCTTGCCATTTTGTTTTGTTGTTGTTGTTGTAAAAGTGAAGGTAAGTGATGATGAAGATTGTTCCGGGGTCTCAGCAGGGCCGTGAGGTCACGGGGCCCTACAGTCTATTCTTAGAAACCCACCTGCTTGCCATGTGTTCCACTGGCATCCAGTTAGCTGGCAAAACCTCTCCCAAAGAGAGTTCGCTGTAGAGAGGTGCCCCCACTTTCAAATTCCAGTGAGGGTTCCAAACACTTATTTTACTTGACGAATTCATGGGTTTTTTTTTTTTTTCGTTCTCCCCTCTCCTCTCCTCTCCTTAACTAGCAGAAGTTCAGCAGGCTTCTCTGTAACTCGGGAGTGTCAAGAAAAGGAATTGTCATTTGTTTGCAAATGAAACCCGAGCTTTCTGCAAAAAAAAAAAACGACTCCCCTGCAGAACTGTTCCTCCATAACACTCCTCCAGCCTTCCAGTTGATTTTAGATAGTTTCCTGTTCTCCCACATCTTGGAAGTATTCCATAGCACGCCAAGCAGATACTTTTAGTCAAAAATGCCTATAAATAGCTGAGTTTTCCCCCTTCGTACTGCCTTCTCTTTGAGGCTCCCACAAAGAAGGTGAAACAAATCCATCCGAAACAAGAGCTCTCTGTGAAAGATGTGTGGTGAGGCTTATGAAAAAATCAGATCCACAGGCCGAAAATTGTTGTGTAGGTTGTTCTTCCGTATTTGACTTACACAGTCGCTGCACAGAAAAAGGAAAAAAAAAAGAGAAACATTTTATTTTGTGCCAGGTGATCTCATGAGCCAAACAAGCAACAACAACAACAAAAATCTCCTATGGACTTTAATGCTTTGAAAATACATACTTGGACATTTGTGCCACTTTAAAAAAAATAATCCTAAAGTCAACTGTTACTTATTAGAATGAATTTGTAGTCTGAATAAGCCAATCCCCGTGGCTTATTCCTAGTGGGGAATTTGAAACTGATTTCATGTCTCCTCCAATCTGCCCTTACTGACGGAAGGATCATTGATTGGCTGGCCAGCCTGGTCACCTGTCTCCCCATTGCCCTGACAACCATCGCCATCGCCAGACCTAACAGCACAGGAATTAGGAAATTCTTGGAAGGCTCTGCCTGTGTTGAGAGAGACCGTAATATCTCCCTTCACTAATTTACTAAAAAAAAAAAAAAAAAAAAAAAAAGACCTGATCAATCCCATACGTGGGTTGAGTCCTAACCCCCCCCCCCACTTCCAGCTCTCCCTCCCACGCACATCCTGAAGGAGAAGAGAATGGAATAATCCAGAAATGTTTCCCCATCCCTGAGGCTTCATCTTCTCTCTCCCTTCTCACTTTTTATTTTACCGCACCATCTGAGATAGAAGACTCACCCAACGTCGTCCATTCCCAGACCAGGCTCTGGAAAGACCTCTCCATCACAGAGAGCCGTGGGCCAGCAGCAACTCCGGGTCCCCCTTGGCTCCTCCTTCCCACGGGGTAACACTTCTTCCTTGATCCCGTGAGAGGAATCCTGCAACCACCGGGGTGATCCGCGTGTTCGGGAAACTTGATGGAAAACTGTGGCATTCTTAGTTTAACTGAGTTAATCCAGTTGGTGCTGTGTTTATGTACACGGGTACGGGGCCATGCGGTGGAGCGCGGGAACCGTAGAAATGGCCGCATCCTCAAAAGAGAGCGATTCGCCTTCCTCCAGCAACTATCAACCGCCAGTTGGCTCCTGAGTGAGGAGTTGGGCCTGGATGTCACCTGCCTCACCTCTACTGGAACTTCATACCAGAGAGCACACCAGTCATAGACACAGATGTGACCAAGATACAACCCCCAATGTCACATAATCCCCCGTCGTCATGTGCATAATCTGATGATTTTAAGCGCGTCCACAGAGTTGCCAACCAACCATCGGCACAATTTCGGGGAGCATTTTATCACCCATATTGCAGGACTATTTAGTCGTTCCCCACGCTCCCTCCTCCATCGCCTAGCCACGGGCACTGGCTTGCCTTTCTGCTTTCTGTCCCTGTGTTCACCTATTCTGGAAACATTTTTATTTCTCTAATCTAACTATGATTAGCCAATGCCTCCACATCCGTCCAACCTCTCACCCCTTGGCTAGGCGCCATTCGGCTCACTGCTGCTATGAAATAAACTCCTTCAGATTCCACAAATGGGTGAGGTCCGGTGACACTGGCCTTCCTGCTCCTGAGCTAGTACATATCTTACGTGGCATTCTCTAGTCGTATGCGTGTCGTGTCTCAGACGACAGGATTTTGTTCTTTCCATGGCCACTGTGTGTCTACTGTATTTCCTTCATTGGTTTATGTGTTGATGGACATCTTGGATTTTGCGAATATTACTGTAGTCATCAGAGCTTTGAGGGTGTCCCTTCAACACACAGATTTGTGTGTTGAAGATTCAAAGGGTTGTTGTGCTGGTCATGTGCCGAAACACTACCGAGGCAGTCCCGCTTTTGATATTTTAAGAAAATTCCATACTTTTTGGGGGGGCATGGGTAGCTATCCTAATGTACATCCTCATCAGAAATGTAGTGCTCCCTTACTCCCGATTTTTGCTGACACTTGCCATATGTTGCCTTTTTTGGTGATAATAGCTGTTCTAGCAGGTGTAAAGTGCAACCTCAGTTTGGTTTTATTTGCATGTGTTTGATAATTAATGCTGTAGAACATTTTGAATACCTTTTGCCACTCTTACATCTTCTTTTGAAAATATTGGCCTTTTGCCCATTTTTCCAAACAGGATTATTGGGTCTGTTTCCTCTTGAGTGTTTTAGTTCCTTACAGGTTCTGAAAACCAACTACTTGTCAGCTGGGTGTTGGCAAATACTTTTCCCCCATTTTCCTGGGTTGTCTGGGCTGTTTTCTTTGAATGTTTTCCTTGCTGTTCTGAGGGCTACTATCAGTCAGTTGTTACCACATTTCTCTCTTTTGATTTGCTATTCATGCTTCTGAAATTATATTGCAAAGGACAATGCTCGGATCAATGTAGGATGTTTTCTTCAAGTCATTAGATAGTTGTACAGATAGGATCCTTAATCCTGTTTGGGGGTTATTTTTATAGAAACATGTATATTCATCTATCTGAATATTTTCCAAGGTCATTTCTTTAAACATCTCTCCTGGTCCCCATTCCTAGATCCTCAGTCAAAAACAGCTGCGTATAAGTTCTTGGGCTTGTTACTGATCTGTTTTAGTGTGTGTTTTCATGTCACTGCTGTGTTGTTTGATGACCCATGGACCTCCAGACCTCGATGGTAAGCTAGTGGCAGGCTCCATTCTCTGACTGTCAGGCAGGCTTTATTTGCACAAGCAAAATATCACCAGAACCCAGCTTTCACCATATCACGTAGGTTGAGAATAGTGAACTTTCATTTTCACCCAAATTTTCCAAAGAAAATTTAATATTGTCTTCTTAATGTCTTCATTGACCCAGATTGTTTATCTGGGAGTATTTGTTAGATCTCCGTGTATGTGTACATTTTAAAGTCAGGCAATGTTTGTTCTTCTCCATCTTTGTTCTTTTTTGCTCAAGATTTCTTTGTGCATTGGGGATTTTTGTGGTCCCACACAAACTTCAATATTGCTGTATTATGTTTCTTTGAAAAGTATTACTGGCATTTTGATAGGAGTTGCATAGGATCTGCAGACTGCTTTAGGCAGCAAGAGCATTAAACGATATTTATGTGTCTAATCCATTAAACATCAGCTCTTTCTATTTATTTGTGTTTCTTTTTCCAGTTTCTTTCACCAGTGTTTGGTAATTCTCAGTGGGGGAATATTCTACCTCTTTGAATAAATTTATTCTAAAGTATTACTTTAGGTATTGTCAGTGGGGCTGTTTCCTTGGATTTCTTTTTCAAGTGGTTAACTGGTCATGTGCAAAAGCAACTACTAGTCCTATTGTGTGTTGGTTGTTGTTGTTTATCCCTGAAGCCTTACTGCATTCATTTGTGATACCTAACCGTTTTTTAGTGGAATCTCTAAGGTTTTCTATATAAGAATATCAGCTGCAAATAGGGACAATTTGGATGCCATCATATCTTTCAGCTAGTAACTCTGGCCAGGAATTGTAACCCTGTGTTGAGCATAAGTGATAAAAGTGACCACCCTGCCATGCTCCGGATGTTACGGGATGACTTCAGGCTCCTCAGGTTCAGTATAGTGACCGTGCTTTGTCCTAGATGGTCTCTGTGGTAGTAATGTGTAGTCCTTCTTTTCTTCACTTAATTTACTAGAAGATTTTATTATGAAGGGGTGTTGACTGTTGTCTGCTTTGTTTCTCATCTATTGGGATTATAATAGGGTTTCTCTCTAATTTTGCTAATGGGGAGGTGCCACAGTCATGGGTTTGCATATACTGAAGCACCCTTCTTTGCATGTGGAAAGAATCACGCCTTTTCATGATAAACAATCGCTGTGATGGGCTGTTGTTTTCCATGTGCTGGATGTCAAGTATTTGTAGCTTTACTTGTTGATTGATTAGCCTGGGGACCTCATTAAAAAGACTTTGGAAACACCGCACTCTCTTCAACTGAAATGATTTGAGAAGGACTGGCCCCTCTTTCTACATTGAGTATAACTCAACAATGGAACCATTGGGCTCTTACCTTTTAAAGTAATTACTTATGGGAGAATTTTGTATTAATAAGATTAGCAACTTGTAATTGGGCTATCCATTCTTTTCTTTATAGTTCTATCATCGTAGGTTATGTCTCAAGGAATTCATCAAATTCTTCTTGGATTATCCACACTGTTATAAAAAAAACCTGTCTCGGCTACTTTTCCTGGTGTTACGACAAAATGTCCTGACAAAAACAAGTGGGAAAGGGAGCTCCTTTTGCCTTGAAGTTCTAGGGTACAGTCCATCATGGCAGAAAAGTTGTGGTTGCTCAGATTGCTTCCACAGTCCAGCAGAAAGTAGGGAATCCTCATACTCAGTTTGCTTTCTCTTTTTTGTACAGCCTATGGCCCCAGCCAGGATGTGGCAGGTCTCCCAGTCTCAATTGACCTAACCTACAGCACCCCTCACAGCTGCATGCTGAGGTTCGTCTCAACAGTGATCACAGGTCCCATCCAGCATACAACCAGTGCTGACTGTCACAATACTTAGCAATCAGTGTTTACACAGTCTATTTCCTGGTTTCTCCAGGACTTTGTCATGGGAGGGATTTTAAACTTTGTCAAATAACATCCCCACATCTACTGAGGTAATCATATGACTTTTGTTCTTAAGTGTATTTGCATATATGTATGTATGTATGTATGTATGTATGTATGTATGTATGGCCAGCTTTGCATCCCTAGAATGAAATCAACTTGATTGTAACGTATGATGTGTTCTTGAATTTAGTTCACGGGTATTTTGTTGAGAATTTCTGCATCTATACAAATTCTAGTTTCCTCTTTGTTGTCTTTTTCTGGTTTGCGTAGCACTCCATTGTGTAAATGTACCACCTTTTCTCTAACCACTCTTCAGTTGTGGGGCAACTAAGTTGCTTCCAGGAGGTTTGGGTATCAGAGCAACGCTGCTTCCATAGAGTGAGTTTGGTTCTGTTACTTCTCTTGGAACTATTTGAGAACTATATGTATTAAGTTGTCCTCAAAAGTTTGGTAGAATTCAACAGTGATGCTGGGTGGTCCTTGGCTTCTCCTTGTAGAGACTTTGACTACTGTTTCAATGTCATTGACTGTTAGGAATCTGTTTAAATTGTTTATATCCTCTGAGCTAAATTTTAGCAGAACATAAAAGCTTAGAAATTCATCCATTTTTATATGTTTTCTAGCTTTGTTTTTTGATGTGTAAGTTTTCAAAGTATTCCCTGATGACCTAGATTTCACTGGGGTCTGTTATAACAACTCCATTTGTCTCTAATTTATTAATTTGTATATTTTATTTCTTTGTGCTAGTTTAGCTAAGAGTTTTCTGGTTCATTTTTCAAAAGAACTCTTTTTTATTGACTCTGTAGTGTTCTTTTCTTCTATGCTTCATTATTTTCTGTCCACAACTTTATTATTTCTTACTATCTACTGAGTTTGGTTTTGCCATCGGCTTATCAGTCTCTGATGTGGGTGCTTACAGCTATGATTTTTCCTCTTAGAACTGCCTTGGCTATATGCCAGAGGTTCTGATACATTGTGCTATTATTTTCATTTGATCCTAGGAAATTCTTCATTTTCACTCCAATTTCTTCATTGAACCACTGTTCATTCAAATGTATACTGCTCATCCAAGTTCCTGTGTAGTTTCTCAGTTTGTTTGGTTTTGTGGAGGTTTTTTGTTGTTTTTTTGTGGGATTTTTGTCTTTGATTTTGCTGCTGGTTTCTAGTTTTGTTCTACTGTGATCTGGTAAGATAAAAGAAATTGCTTTTTTACCTTTGTACTTGAGAAGGCTATTTTGTACTTGAAGGCTTTAATCACACAGGGAAATTTTTATTTTCTTTCTTATGTATTTGCTGAGTGATAATATGCTAATGTGATCATTTTGAAGAAAATTTTCTATGGCATTAAGAACAATGCCTATTCCTTACCTGGCAGGTGAAATATTCAGTAGGCATTTCATGAAACCAGTTGATCTGTGGTATAGTTTATCTCTGAAATTTCTTTACAGATGTTTAGTTTTAAAGACTTATAGTTATCAGTCCCGACTGTCAGCAGGTCAAGACCTCTGTGACATTTTCTGCTTTCTTTAAGAAGAAAAGGAAATGGGTTGGAATTATGAGAAGCAGTAGAGAGGCTATTGTAAATGTATAAACATTTGCAGGCACAGAAAAATAAAAAGACAGACATAAAAGTTTCTCCCAACAATATAGAAGTTATAATGGCTTAACAATTAACAACTACAACTTTAAATAATTGTAAAAATTAGAAGATAGGAAACCCCAAGCAACTAAACTTTACAAATTAAAACAGGCAATAAAGTGAAACAGAGGCCTTGTGCCGTGCCTTTAGGCCACATTTTCTTTTCACTGGGGTGATACGGTTTCCCCTCCCCTTGGCCTGTCATTAGTCTCCACGGCTCTTTTAGTCCAGTCCCCATGTTCACCTTCCAACAACCCAGACTTTTCTCTCTGAATTTCCAAGTAGCTTTCCTACAAGCTGTTCACTAGCAGAGACTGTGCATGCTGTGTTTGACACCGGCCGCTCTCCTATTGCTTTTATTTCTGAAGTTTCTGGAGTGGTTATTTCTTACCCTTGTTTTTATTAAGAAGGAAGGAATACATTTGCTCAAGATTATATTGCCACTGAGTGAAATAACTGAAATTTGTGCTCTAGTCTGTTTGCTCCCAAAGTCTTTTCACTCCCTGTGCCACCCAGCTGGTGCTGTTTTGTAGTCGTTTACTTCTGTCTTCCTAAAGGATGATTTTTATTCATGGGAATTAATTTTCCTAGTAGAAGTTATTAACTATGAACTTTTTAAACTAATTTATACCTGCAGGGTTCCATGTGATTCTCAGTCCGGTTTGGCAGACTGCAGTTTTTTGAAAGCTATGGCTGTATGAAATTCACTTACAAAGCCATGTGTTTAAGGTTGAGTTGCACCAGCGCAGTATTATTTAATGTAGCTGGAGACCCACATCTCAACCCATTAAAGAGCCGCTACTCATGGCTCTTGTTACTGATTTGATTGTTTGTCTGTTCGTTTCAGAAAGAAGCATCATGATTGAGCCAACAAAATTGCTCAGTTGCCTGTAGTCGTAACTTTGCTCTTGAAGTTTCTTAGGCCCAAATCGGCCGTGTGGTGGTTCACCGTACTTAGCAGCATTCCATTCTGTAAGCAGCAGATTCACAGAAGTAAACTGGGGGTCCCCAAACCCAGTCCCCCTATGGGTTGATATGACTGAATGACTGTCTGCTCTTACCTTTGTGGTTGTCATCTTTCAGGTAGACCATGGTTCAGAATTCTTCTTGGCATGAACTCAGTATTTCCTACAAGGTCGACTAAATGTTTAACGAGTTCAACAACTTTATAATACATTAAATTACTCAGGCCTGAAGGAAACTACATTTTGCCAAATGTCTATAGATAGAATACCACTTAACTACCCAAATAGTGAGTCATCTAATATCAAATGTGAGGTAGAGCTTGTGCTAAATCTTTAGAATAAGCAATCATGTGGAGTAGTAAAGCCTTTGAGATATATCAGGACATAGGTCATGCTCGCCGATGACCTTGTGCTCTTTGTTGCTCTATTCCTAACTTACTTGGAGTTTTCTTTGTGTATGTGACTCACACTGCAAATAATTTAGTGTTCTGGCAAACCCCTGTCTTATACTCTTCTCTCTTTGTTTAAACTCAGATAAAGTCAATTTGATATGATGAGTACAGTCACCATATACTCTACAGCTTCCTCATTCCCTCATCTCAGTATTTTACAATGAAATATTTTCCACATATAAGAATGTTAACCATTTGCTTAACAGGAGTTTATAAGGAATGAAAACATTTGCTGAAATTAAACCATGCCAATTCAATCTCATTTATGTTTCTGAAACTGCCATTAGGTTAACAAGTAAATAGAATATCGCATATTTCCTAGCTCCCACTGGTGGCAAAATTGCTTAGTTATCCTAGTGCATAGTCTTTTTGCATTAAGTAGTCCTCAAGGGTGCAATGAAAAAAAATTTTAAAAGTTTAATAAAAATGTCATTCTGGAAAAAAAAACCTTTCGTTCCACCAAGATTTATTTATTCCATACCTGTTTGACCCAAACTAAATGCCGATGATAGGTTGCTAAGCAAAAGTAGAGATGGGACCGACTTGTTTGTCAAAGAGTGAACAGATAGATAACCTGGTTGCTCAGCAGGAAGGATAAACAACTTAAATCAAGTTTTGTTTTTCCTTTAATTTACAAAACGGTATGTAGTAATTTTTTTCTCAAATGCACCAATTTCCCCAGAGAGGAACAATAATCTGCATCTGAGGCACCAAACCCAAAGCAAGTGAATCTGTGGGCACTGTCTAAGGACAATCGATGATGTCAGGAAAGGAACTTAGGCAGAGAGCCTGTAGAGAAGCATGGAGCCGCAGGCTCCTTAATCCATGCAGACTGCTCTCACCGGAAGCAGTGGGGCTGACCGAGACCAAGAGAAGGAATCCAGGCCAGCAGCAGAGCACTGTTGATGAGGGACAGCATCCTCTAACTTATACCCTAACACTGTGGTGTTCTCAGACAGTGGCTCTGTGGATTCAGTGGCCACCCTTGGAGCCTAAACGGTCACAGGCGTTACAAGAACTCACACAGAGGTTGGCAAATAGCCTCAGAGAACAATGAATATGTTTATTATTCTACCCAAACCTCACTTTATCGGCAGATCACAGCACCTGAGAATGTGGTGTCCGATGATTTTTCTAGCAAAGGTAGCAAGTAATGTGGGAGTCTTCACGTTGTCAAAAGTGTGTAGTGGAAGACTAGGGGAAAACATCAAGGGTAAGCCATGCAGTGGTTAAATTAGATGGCCCCAAGGCTCCTTTTAAACCAGGCTGTCTAATTCCATGTTGCCCCAAAATGGTGGTCATGGGCCACAATGCGATTCTTTGAATGCTTAGTTTTATTTAAGAAACCCAGAAGAGTTCCCTAATCACAGCATGGCCAGTATCCGCTTTGTCGTACACAACGTCTATGAAACAGTCATCAAAACAGAACATCCTAGTGGACAGCGCAGTTCTTTCTGTTTTTAACTTTTTCCATCTTGGCTTCCAGTAGATTTGAGTTTAACCAAAAAAGATAACGTTCTGTTGTGATGACTCCATGGTCAGAAGGATCTAAGCTAGCTGGTAGTTTTCTTTGTACCTGTGTGGAGACAGAGAGGCCCTGGAGAGGTGAGTTGAGTCCTGACCGAATCCTGATTAAATCCTGACTCTTATACTTACTACACAGCACCCAACCATTCTAACCTTGTTTCTTTGTTTTCCAAAAAGCATACTATGTTGAGTGTCCTTAAGGAGTCAATGATTTAAAAGTACAGTTTGAATATCCCTTATCAAAATGCTAGGGACATAAATTGTTTTAGATTTCAGACTTAAATGGACTTCTGGATATTTTGCATACTTAAATGGAACGGTATTTTTTTAGGGGCAATCCAAGTCTAAACACAAAGTTCATTTATGGATTATATACACCCTACACTCATAACTGAAAATGGTCTCCTATCTTGCTATTTAGTGTGCCTATGTTTTTGCTGTAGTCTATCACATAGCCTCATGTGAAACTTCTCGTCTGTAGCATTCTATGTTCGAGAGCTTCATGTTTTTGATGTATTTAGGGTTTTGAATCTTTAGCCTTGGAATATGCATCCTGTTTTTTCATTCAAAAAGAGAACACACCTGCAAAACTGTTCTTTCAGTCTTTGTAAGTTATAACGTTACATCACTTGCAAGAGCTTCATCTGAGGCAAACGGATTCAGAACTTGGCTTTGCTCAGTCAGATCGGCTACAGCCTGTCACAGGGCAGGGCCACTGGCCCAAAACCCCTCTCCTACCATCAGGTGGCATGTTATGAGACACTTTTGTCCACTTCATATGCTCGGCCTTTGTCCAAAAGGAAGAGCCTTCTAGAAGGACCCTTGAGTTTCAGTTAGCCATGACAGTGGTTTTAGCTCTAACTCTGTTCAATTCCACTTCACTGAAAATTTCATGTTTCTGGTCCCTGAGTGTCAATGACACTTAAGCATGTTGTTCTTGTAAGTAAACATTATAAGCATTACAAGTTTAATGCTCTGCTTCATAGGTAAATCTAGTAGACCCTGTCTTGTGCAGTAATAAGCAAGATGTGCTTTCAAATTCCATTCTTGGGGGGAGGGTTGTCAAAAAATAGTGTTGCCTAACCTCATTTTCTACTCACCAAATTTCAAAAATATTTTTGGTATTGCTCTCCAAAACTGTATTTGGCTATCTGTCAGGCTTAGTGAGGGAGATTACCTCAACCTAGCAGGTCAGGAAAATGCCACTAGCAACAGGCACATTCAAAAAGCTCACCAAGAAGAACAAAACCCCCATTTTGTTTAGGAAATGCCATAATGGAAAGTAACTCACTGTAAACCAACAAATGGTGTGAATATAATCCTTGTGTATGAAGTCCTAAAATAAACTTAAAGATAGAAGGTACAGTAAGTCCAGATTCCCTCAAGTAGCCATCAGCAGAGGACATTTTCATTACTGAAGCATCCTCAAGGTGACCCTCACACAGCTCTGGGACAGCCCAGAGCAGAACTGACCACAGTAAGCTTTTGGTGGCTTCTGAAATCATCCTTCCTCAAAGGATGTGAGAAATGGAGTGGGGTGTCAAAAGCAGACTGTAGGACACACCACCCACCTAGTCCAGATGTTCCCAGCCAGAAACTGTGATCTCCTAAGGAGACTAGAGGTGAGATCAATGTACCTACTGAATTAACATCGGCCTTCTCATGTACAAAGATACCAAAACATTTCCTTGTATCTTACCTTGTGTACACATATGGTATGTGTGTGAGTACGGGTGTTACGTAGAATCAACCCACGTGGCAGGGTTTAAATGAGTTCACCAGACCCAAGATAAATGATAAGTGGGTGTTTATTAGGGAAGAACTTAACACAGATAAGAGTAAATATCCACCGCGGCCTTCCTGCTCCAGAAGATGCAGTCTCTGCCCTTCCCATGCTCTCCGGAACCCAAGAGAGCTCGAGCCAGCCCCTCCTCTACCTTAACTGGTCTCATCTGCACCTGAACCCACACACAGAGGGTGTGGCCACTACTACAAGTTCACTGGCAAGGCAAGATGCCACTACAAGTGTATGCATTCCCCAATGCTTGTGTGGAAGATAAGGAACAGCTTTCAGACGTCAGCACTCTCCTTCCACTGTGGAACCCAGGGATGGAACCCAGGATGTCAGGGTTCCATGGTTAATACCTTTTACCCGTTGAGCCATCTTACCAACCCAGAATATTCAGGTTTCTAAAAAAGTATTGATGGTGGTGATTATTTCCTGAAATAAGTAGATATTCCGTTGGAAACTAGAGGCGTATTGTTAAGGAACTTTTCTCAAGTGATCAGTTCAGCTCGAGGAACAAAAGTGTACGGATCTGCACGTGTTCAAGAATTGAAACTAAGAGGAGATGGGAATTTAAAATTCTGTAAAACAATGTATTCAAAGAACCTTACAGTGGTGGGATACTAAACAGATCAGTATAGCAGAAGGAAAGATTTCTGAACAAAGTATTTGGAGATTTAAAGGAAGCCGGGTGGTGGCGGCACATGCCTTTAATCCCAGCACTCAGGAGACAGAGGCAGGCAGATCTGTGTGAGTTCAAGACCAGCCTATCCTGCAAGAGCTAGTTCCAGGACAGCCTCCAAAGCCACAGAGAAACCCTGTCTTGAACATCCCCCCACCTCAAAAAAAAAATTCAGACTTGAGTTTTGGGGAGGGAAGGGCAAAGGAGAACTCTTCCTGTAATGCTTGGTTTTCATTGTCAGCATAACATACCATAGAGTCACCTGGGAAGAAAGTCTCAGTGAAAGACTGTCTCAATCAGGTGTCCTGTGGGCATGTCTATAGGGAACCGTCTTGATTACATTAATTGGAAAGATCTGCCCACTGTGGGTGGCACCATTCCGTAGGCAGGAGATCCTGAACAGAGAAAGCCACCAGAACACAAGCATAACATAAACTCATTGACTTTCTCTCTGAAGCTCACTGTGGGTAGGAGGACTATGTGGCTTAAGTTCCTGCCTCCTGACCTCCCCACAGTGGTTGACTATAACACGCTAAGCTAAATCCTTTACCCCTGAATTGCTTTTGCTGGGGTATTTTACCACAGTGAGAGGAAAATGAACTACGCAACTGGAGACCTGTCTCTAAGGAGCATGTCAAAGGAAACTGCCTTCAGTACTTTCTCATTATTCGTTTTTGTTTTTTGGGTTTTTTTTTTTAGCCCTCACTGAATAAGCCTCGCACACCCCACACTTGGCAAATACTATTTCTGTGTGAGTAGTTGGGTCCATAGAGGAGAGGATGGATGATGGAGTAGAAAGGTAACTGACAAGAGAGATGTGAAGAAGACGGAGAGAGGAGAAATATAAGAAGAAACGGATTATGCAACACCACAGGAGTTGTTTCAGGACCCAGGGCGAAACCCAGTTCAATAAATAGTCTTACAAGAAGCGGTTGTGTGGGGCTGGAAAGATGGCTCAGTGGTTAAGAGCGGGTGCTGCTCTTTCAGGGGACCTGAGTGTGGATTCTCACTACTAAGGTGGTTGCAAAGCCTGTCAGTCTATCAGTACGGCTTCTGCTGCCACCATCAGGACTCTGGGCACCTGAACTCCTATGTGCACAAATCCACACACACAGACACGTGATACACGTGTGGTTAAAAATAAACCTTGTTTTGAAAAGGAAGAAATCAGCTGTGGGGGAGATCAGAAAGGTAGGCATTCCCATAAGCCAGAAGCCCGGGCAAACTGTACAACATGGGCTGACGGTAGCACATGGGATCTTTACCTCGATTTAAATCCACTTTCTGCCACCTGCCACCAATTCCTTGCCCTCAGCCAAACAAACTTCTTTTTATTTTATTTCATGGTGGAAAAATCTGCAAAGCATGAGTCAGTTGCTTTAAGGGTGCCTGTGATTATGATGGGCCCACCCAGATTAGCCCATTAACTTGCCCATCTAAGGTCACTAACTGATATTACTTGTATAAATTTCCTTTTGTGACAAGATCCCCTGAGCTAATTGGGAGCATGGGTGGAGGGCAGAGAGAGTTAGGAGAAAGAGGAGGGGAGAGGAGGCCATGAAGGAGCAGGAAGATCGAGTCAGGGAGAAAAATAGAGGAGAGCAAGAAAGGAGATACCATAACAGAGGGAGCCATTATAGGTTTAAAGAGAAATCTAGCACTAGGGAAATGTCCAGAGATCTGCAAGGTTGACCCCAACTAACAAATCTAAGCAATACTTGAGAAGCCACTTTAAACACCTTTCTCCAATAATGAGATTGATGACTACATTATATGCCATCCTAGAGCCTTCATTCAGTAGCTGATGGAAGCAGAGGCAGAGACCCACAGCTAAACACTGAGCCAAATTCCTGGAATCCAGTTGTAGAGAGGGAGCAGTGATGAGCAAAGGGGTCAAGACCAGGCTGAGGAAACCCACAGAAACAGCTGACCTGAACAAGGGGGAGATCATGGACCCCAGACTGATAGCTGGGACACCAGTTTAGGACTCTTTCAGACCCCCTGAACATGAATGTCAGTTTGGAGGTCTGGTTAATCTATGGGGCCTCTGGTAGTGGATCAGTATTTATGCCTGGATCACAGATGGACTTTGAGAGCCCACTCTACATAGAGGAATACTCTCTCAGCCTAGGCACATGGGGGAGAGTCTAGGCCCTGCTCCAAATGATGTGACAGACTTTGAAGATTCCCCCATGGAAGGCCTCACCCTCCCTGGAGAGCAGAAAGGGAATGAGATAGGGGGTCAGTAGGGGGCAGGAGAAGAGGGAGAGAGGGGGGGAACTGGGATTGACATGTAAAACAAGCTTGTTTCTAATTTAAATTTTAAAAAAGAAAAATAAATGAATGAATGAATGAATAAATTCCCTTTTGCTCAAGGGCATAACTCAATGGGTAAAGATTTGGGAACCAAAATTCCATCTGCCACATTAATAACCAATGGCTTCACCTGGTTGATCTGTTAGTATGAAGACCACATTCTTTGAAAACTATACAGTCCAAGGCTATGATGTCAGTTCCAGAAAAAGCAAGCACAACCTTGGTGCCAGGAAGTTGTGCTCAAATTCTGTACTTATTAATTATATGAAGGAATTACTCAATGTCTCTCATCCTTGGCCCTCTCATCTATAACTCGGGGATAAGGAAGGCACAAATCGCCTGGTAATGTTGAAAACATTAAATGGATGAACATGGGTTAAACACATAGAACAGAGCTTAGCAGGGGGACATTACACAATGGCTCAGTCGGTTCTGTTACTCCGAGCCTGAAAACATGGCAGCGGTGAAAACAGAACTAAGAGAATGCATGTAAGGGGCTGGGAAGATAGCTCGGCAATTAAGAGCACTGGCTGCTCTTCCAGAGGTCCCTGGTTCATGGCCAGCACGCTCACAGCAGCTCACAACTGTCTGCAACTCCAGTCCCAAGGCATTCCACGCCCTCTCCTAGCCTCTACAGGCATAGTGTGCGTATGGTACACATTCACACAAGAAGGCATAAAGCAAATTTTAAGGAGAGAGAGGACAGACTTTAAAAGCATCACCATGGTGATGGTGAGAGGTCACCATTTCATTTGGTCTGGAGTTTGAGAACATGAGATGCTGCCTCATTTGCATTGGCTTCTTACAGCTGCTAACCACTGCAATCCAAGACTAGAGAGATGGCTTGGTAGTTAAGAGGTCATATTGCTCTCCCAGAGGACTTGAGTCTGGTTCCAACACCTGTATCAGGTGGCTCACACCTGCCTGTAGCTCCAGCTCCAGAGGATCTGATGGTCTTTTTTTGCCTATATGGATACCCAGACACGTGTGACACATACATACATAGACACATCTTTTAAAAACTTTTAAAACTTAAAAATGTGAGCTCATGGACTTTTTAATGTATTTTTATTGATTTGCAAACAAATGGAAATCACTTCACATTTGACCACACATATAACGTGTGTATCAAATCCAAACCAGTTTGTCTACCCTCTCCACCCTTCCCAGTCTTCTACCATTCACTATTTTATATTTATTCTTGTTTATGACTGAATGACATAACTATTGTAAAACAATACAAACTCATTCTATTACAAATCAGGAGATCAGCGATGTCCGAAGTATGTCTCGCCAGTCTAAAACAGAACTATCAACAGGGAGCCAATGAGACATTTCCGTGGGTAAAGGTGTGTTCTGCCAAGCCAAGCCTGAGGACCTGAATTCAGTTCCCAAAACCCACATGATAGAAGCAGAGAACAGGTGCTCAGAATCCGTCCTCTGCCCTCCGCATGAACACCATGACACTCACACACGTGCATGTGGGCGCGCGCGCACACACACACACACACACACACACACTAAATAAATAAATAAATAAATTTGAACATGTAAGACTCTGCCCCTCTCAATGTTGTGGGGCAGAATCCATTCCCTTGCCTTTTTAAGCATGTAGGGGCTGCCCCTTGTTCTTCCGTCTTAAAATCCAGCAATCACTTCTCCCTGGTCTCTGCTTCTGTGGTCCTCTGCCTTCTCAGCCTCTCTTGCCTCCTTTTTTCACTTGCAGAGGTCCTCGTGATTGTATCGAAGCTATTCAAATAATCCAGGATCACCTCCTCATCTTAAAGTCACTAACATAACCAGCCACATCTTCAATGTCCATTGTGCCACGTAAGAGGTCAGACACTTGATTAAGATGTGGGTATCTTTGGGGCGCTGTTGCTCTGCCTACCACAGAATACACAACTGAATACATAATACGTTGTTTAACCTAATATAATTCTTTGGGAGCTAGAGACAAATTCAGTGCCTTTTGTATGCTAATCACATACTCTGTCATCACTGAGCTCACTCCCGTAGCACTTACTTTGAAGTTTGGGGCAAGAGGTGTATAAACTCATGCATCTAGCGTTCAGTCACTGAAACCATGATGCTTGTGTGTAGTGGAAAGGGGAAGGCCATCTCCTTTCCGTTTTTGCTTCCACGTTTGTTATATTATTTTTGAAACAACACAATTCTGACAAAGTTTGACGACACCTCCATTCAGAAATCACCATTTCAACCCAAAGCACTTACAGGATCTGCATTCTTGTCCTGCAGCCATTCACTCTTGCCTGTCATTTATTTTTTTTGCTCACAATTAACTTGTCAGTTTCTGTTAAATATTGCCACCCAGTATGTATTCTATACTTTAGTGCATGGGGAAATCTCTAATGTTTTTTAGTTTTATTGGTCTCTCTTCTTCAAATATAAGCATCTGATAGTTTCACCTACATTTCTTCTTACAATCAACTTTCCGCACCATCTATGAGCAGTATTCATTTCCTTTGAGAACTGCCCTACAATAATGCCAGTCACTGACCTTCAGTGAGCTTTGCGGAGTACATGGATGTTCTGTTAGACAATGTTGACTTTGCTAAATCTACATCCTTCTTTAACTATGAGGTGGACATTTATAGCTTCTTTTTATTTCAAATTTTAGTATTCGTTTTTGCTCTATAGTGAAATTCTCATTCTCCCTATCACTTGAAATATTTTCTTCAGTATCTACAGATTTAAATGCAAGCAACGTCTGAGTTATGCCAGCCTCTCCTACAATTTCTTTTTTCGCCACTGTATGATCCTGTGAAAGTAATAAGCATCCAGCTTTCCCGGATTTGATTTGGATCTTTTTCCAGGTGAGAGAGAGATGTGTGCAGTCCTCCCCCTGGATGCTGGACAGCAGCAGTGAGCTGTAGCTCTAGTCAGCCAACCACAAGAGGACGACACTCCTCTCGGTATTACTCTACTGCTGGGTGCGATGTCCAGTAGTTTGGGTTATAATTTCAGCTTACAGTGTTTTCATGGGTTTATCAGGACTGAGCCCTTTTCCCAAGTCAAGGAGCATGTATGCATAATATTTTTCACACTAGCTGTCTCTCGTCTGATTTGGCTTATTCCTGCAAGGTCTCTCAAAGGCTTTTGGCATGCTTACTCCCTAACTGGTAGGAGTCTGTGGAACCTTTTGGAGATTGAACCTATGTTGATTGAGTTACTAGGGATGGGTTTTAGAAGGTTATAACCACTCCTAGCTGCTCCCCCCTTCTCTCTCTGTGTCCTGATCTGCCATGTTGTGAACAGTTTCTTCCACAAGCCTCCCTGAGCTACACAAACAACAGATAAACAGAAATTAATTAAAGGACATAAAGATGGGAGTAGTTGTGGTTGGGATATGTAATATCTCCACAGGCCTATGACTTGAATACTGAATCCCTAGATGGTAATCCCATCTTGGAAGGTTCTGGAAACCTTTAAAAGTAAAACCGAGTAGAAGGAAGTAGGTACGTAGGGGGTGGTACTTAGGGGCATCATATCTTTGGCTGCTGCCACTTCAGTTCCTGCTTCTGATTCAGCCACAGAGTACTAGGCCCTCCTTGTCTCCACCTTCTTGCCACTACAATGTGAGCTTTGCTGTAGGGATGTAAGCCCCACCCTCATCACCATGATACCATGGGCCCTCTGAAGCTGAGCGAGACAAACCCTACTGCTTGAAGGTGTCTGTGTCAGGTTGGTCATAGTAGTCAAGAATCAGTTGACACAGGAGGAAATGGCAGCATCATAGCAATAGGACGAAAGGAAGAGTTTGGTAAGCAGTTCAACAAAGTCAACTATCAGAACTCCAGTCAGACACGGGAGGAAAACCTTGTCCATGAACTTGACAGTTAGGAAACAACTGTTAGACCTGAGCGAAACTCATTTGATGCCATCTAAACAAAAACTTACTTTTAAAGATAATTTTCATGTTAGTGGATGCATATCTTCATAAAGCCTCTAAAGCGGGCAAGGGCACTGTGACTGGAATATTATTTGATAGTTCATTTGCAATTTGAAATACTTTTACAGTTTCCTTCTCCGTGACAGATAACGCCTTAATTGTCACCTTCGATAAAAGACAAAATTTTGTTCTGTTTTTGTTATTCCCAAATACGAAGCATCCTTCAGTCTCAAGGAAAAACACAAGTGAATCTGAGCATCCTAAAATAATTTAAGCATCCTAATTTTGCATAGTCATTATGCAGAGAAAATTTTCTACTTCTTGATGGTTGTTTTTTTAAGGCAGAGACCACACAAATGTCTCAGCTGTTGTCTAACCTAGAGTGCACACTTCTAAAGCAAGAGTCCTCCCCTTGCTGCGCATCAAAGACCTCATCGAGCAGCACTGTCACGTGTAACGCAACGCAGGAATCATAGGTTCCCTTTCTTATATTACGAGCGGTTTAGCTCCCATCATGCATTGGAGTCTTCCATTTCAAGTGGCTGGTGCTCCACCCATTAGCTATTTTTGCTGCCCTCGCTTAGGTAGGGTTCCTCCCCGCTCGTCTTAATTTTAGCAATCACAATTCTCTCGTCTAATTAACAAAAGAAAAATTGGGTCACTGCCTCAGTGGCCCGCATCCAACCTTATTTTGACTGGCAATTTTGTAATACCGCCGAACTATCTTCCCTCTTCTGTACTTTTAGCGGTATTGGGGGGGGATCTTTCCAGCTGGTATGTTGTTCTCTTTCTCCGACTCACTGTGTTCTTGCTCTGGGTTGTCGTTTGTTTTGGGAGCTTGTCTGTTTGTTTCACATTTTTTTTCCACATCCTCGTCTCTGCTTAGCGGTGCCAGGTGTCCTTTGCAGAGCTGGTGCCTTCAGGAGATTCTCCTCTGCTTTGTCCCCAACCCTCCCTCTCTGATAGGACCATAGAAAATGTGTCTAAATGCCCTTCTGTGTGGCGGTCCTCAAATGTCCAATAAAAACCTCTGGTTTTCCTTGAAACTCTTGTATTCCAACTTCAATGGATAGACTTCTTTAAGAGCAGGCCTTGAAATACTGCCAGCACCACCCTGACAAACTTCATCTTATCCCAAGGAAGCGTCTCTCTAGCTAATGAGGTGCAGGCGGCATTTCAGTTAGGTGTAGAACCTCATGGCACCCGGTGAAAAAAATCCATGGCTCTGACTGTCTCACGTCTATCCTTTCCGCTGCTAACAAGTCTGGCAACTGTGTCAACTTGTACTCGGTTAAAATTTCTGGGGACCATTTGTTTTTCATGTCCATGTGTTGGCATGTTTCTGTTCCCTGCGTTAAACACTCCCGAATGGCTTCACACAATGCCGGTGCTATTCTTAGCTTTAGTAAGTGTTACTGTGCACATGCAAGTGTGTGTTTCCAATCCACGGCCATGGTTTACCGTGACACTGATAGCCCCCTTCACCTCCATGGGGCTTCACTTTTATTAGTGGTCATGCGGTAATAATTACTCATTGCTACATGCTTCCAGCCATCAGCAAAAGACAGATTGCTTATCCACACACTTAGAAGTGCTGATGAGACTGCCCAAAAGAATGCATTACATCTTCCCAAGGTAAGTTATGCTGGAAAAATCTCATTATTGTGTGTGACATATCAGCATTGAACTCAATGACCTTTTTGAATCATGGTGGCTTTTAATTTGTTCAATAGGAAGAAACTATAGTATCCACTCAACATCTAAGGGTAGTCATGGAAAATTACCTATCTCTACCAGGCCGGAAGTGTACAGTGCTGTATGGTATTCTTCAAAGGATATTGCCGTCAGCGTAGAGCATACAGAAGTCCTCGGATAACTGTAAAACATATGCATAGTACTGCAGTTGTCTGCTGCAAGCTGTTTATCTACTATGTTGCAACCAGCACGAATCATAACAGCAACCGTGTCTGATCAACATCAACCAATGTCTGACGCTCACACCATTTGAGGCCAAGTTTTGAGCAGGAAACAATACCAATAATTTGTCTCTGCTCCTTGGGAAGGAAATACTGGAGATATCAGCGAGCAGCATATAAGCTCAAATATGTGAGAATTATTGTTGGTTGGTAGGGCTTTGAAAGGCATCTTATAAAGTCTGGACACTGTGGCACTATTGTGTGTTACAATTATTGACTTGATTTTTTTTAATTTGATGAGTTCACTGTTAAGAAATAGCCTGAGCCTCAGAAGAGAATTTAACTACTGAGCTTTTCTACAGTGTTTGAGATTGTTAAAGCGTAGATGTCTCTTGGAAATGATCTAGTCGAGTTCGGAATGATGAGATAGCCGTAAACCTTTTAGGATGGGGAGGGTGGAATGTTAAGGTTTAAAAGTGATCTATTTGGGTGTCAAGTTGACAGGCACGGACTTGTGATCACTCATCTTCTTCATCAGTGTGACTAGATTTGCAGTCACTTAAGAGAGTTTAACCAAGGAGGAAAGACCCACTGTCTTAGTTTATGTTGCTATTGCTGTGATGAAAACACCATGACCAAAAGCAACTTGTGGAGGAAAGGGTTTGTTTGGCTCACATATCCTGAATCACAGTCCACTGAGGGAAACTAAGGCAGGAACTCAAACAAGGCAGGAGCCTGGAGGCAGGAACTGATGCTGAGGCCATGGAGGAGTGTTACTCACTGGCATTCTCCTCATAGCTTTCTCAACCTGTTTTCTTACAGAACCTAGGACCACTAGCCCAGGGATGACACCACCCACAATGACCAGGGCCCATCCCCATCAATCACTAATTAAGAAAATGACCTACAGGTTTGTCTGCCTATAGACAGATCTTCTAGAGGCATTTTTGTTTTCAATTGGGGTTCCTTTTTCTCCGGATGACTCTAGCTTGTGACAGATTGACATAAAACTAGCCAGCGCACCCAACCTGGATGCAAGTGGCACCATCCCAGCTGAGTTCCTACCCTGCATAAGAAGAGGGGAACACCAGCATTTACCTCTCTGCTTGTCGCCAGTCACCTCAATCTCCCTCCAATGTGCACCGCCATCGTAATGGAATGTGTCACCTCAATTCATGGGCTCAGATGAGCCCATCCTTCGTTAAAGTGTTTTTTACAGATATTTTATCACAGCAACAAATAAAGTAATTACTAGTAGGGCTCGTTTGATAAGCATTGTCCATGTTCACTGTGCTCACTTTTGTATTTGAGATTTGATGCATAGGAGATGACCAGATGAGGTAGAAAATCTTTGCCCCTGCCTTCTGCTCTTACCTTTTAGATGTTGCTAGACTCTATGGTGAGGGCAAAAGTTTATATGACTAAGTCTGGTATCAGCTTCTTTTTCTACTCTTTAACTGCTTCTGTAATTTTTCCTGGACTCTTAAAAGATCTTTCCCAAGGTGTGTTTAATGCTCTGATTCCAGGAAACCATTCCAAATTGTGTTTTAAACATACTTTTACCTAGTCCTGATAATTTGATAATTCATGCAATGTATTTTAATGATATTTATCCACACCCCTTCCAGTTCCTCCCAGATCACCTCTTCTGAGGTCCGCCTCCCAACTTTGTGTATCCTTTTTGTTTTCTCTCTCTCTCTCTCTCTCTCTCTCTCTCTCTCTCTCTCTCTCTCTCTCTCTCTCTTTTATAACTCACTGAGTTTAATTGGTGCCACCCATAGGTGTGGAACCACCTACTAGAACAGGGTCATGCTACAAAGGACCGTGGAGAAAATGGATTCTTCCTTTCATCAATTGTCAACAGCTTCCCATCTAGGCATGGGAGTTAATGATCCTCGTCCTCATCCATTCCAGAGCATCAGCTAGCTTGACTTTTGGGCAGGTCTCTTGCAGATAACCACAGCTGCCCTAAGTCCATGAGTGTAACAGCCCGATCATGTCCAGAAGACACTGTTTTTCCCCACCTTTTGCAATGATTCCTGAGCCTTGGGGGTAATAGGGACGTCCCATTTAGGCATGAAGAGTCCACCATTACTGGTTCTCTGTACTTTGTCTAGTTGTGAGTTTCCCTATTAACTGCCAAAATCTGCTGCAAAAAGATATCCTCAAATGATGACAGAGAGAACTGAACTGCATGATTTTGAGTTATCCATGGGTACAGAGATATATAGAAGGCATTTTGTCACTACGTCCGTTTAGCAAAATTAAAATTGATGGGTTCGTCTCTAGGGCCCATGTGATTCCCCAGCTATGTGCTTCTTGGGCCACGTTCATCGTACCAGGCATGAGTTTTATCCTGTGGAGCAATCCTTAAATCCAATCAGAAAGCTATTGGTTGCTCCCATAATGGCCATGCCACTACTGCGTCAATGGGCGGGTCTTCCAGGCTGTCAATGTTGTACCTCACTTGAATCACAGCTGGGTAAGAATGCTGGTGACTTTCCTCCCCCAGAAGTTTGCACAGCACCTAGTGATACCATGAAAATTAACCAGTAAGGGAGAAGCTACTAGGTCAAGACTAGCTTGATTTCCCCAAGTCCGGTGGCCAACTTGTGTGGTGTTGGCCGCAATAGGATCTCATTACCAAGTTTTGGTGGGCAACCAAGAGCAGCGTCAACATCCTGCATTTCTATCGGGGTCTGTGGGACCCCTTTTGATTGACATAATGGCTTGTGATGTTGCTTGTGAAACATCCCATTCTGCTGTTTGGGCTTTCCTTATAAAGGATTGATGTTACGTATGCGCTGGGTACCCTTTGTTCATCTTCGATGTATTTCATGTCCTCTCTGATACTTCTTTAACTTTTGCATCTGTATATCATCTATTTCCTTTCCTTCAGTCTGCCAATTCTTGTTTCGCTCCAGCCATCTCTCAGTGACATCCTGTTGTTCTCTCTCTCTTCTTCCCTGGGTTCCTACATCCCTACTGTGTGATCTTTCTTTATAGGAATAATGGCTGTGTTAGCTACTCAATTTACTGAGAGTGAATCTTTGGGTTAAGTATTTAGTCTCCATTGTGGCACATTTCCCCAGGTGAGTTTTCATTATTTACAAGAGATTTGTGGCTGCTTTTGCTCATATTAGCTTTGTGTTTCTCCTATTTGAATACATTGGGTTTTTCTAAAGAATTGGGAGAAAAAACATACTTGTGGAGGGAGTGGTTCCTAGCTGTCAGGGTTCGGATGCTGCTGCTACACACTTGTAAAGTCTTTCTTTATAAAGTGATGCCTCCTGCCTCCAGTGCTCAGCACCAAGCCTATTCTGCTCCTCCTGGGTTTCTTCAAGGATGGCCTTACATGCAGCCTGGTGTGTGGAGCATAACCTGCACAGTGCTTTGAAAAGCACTTTAAGGCCATTTTCTGATCATTGTCTTCCTACATCTGTACCACTCCCCTCTCTTTGGGGCATCTCTCTCTTAGATTAAAGCCTGGACTTTTGGGAAGCGGAGGTTTCTTAGATCTTCTCTGTCCGGGTCCATCCATATCTCTTATTTACTTGCAATGTTGTCACAACTTCAGACCTTAGTTTCCTGCCTGATCTGACTCGGGAGTTTATCTATTTCTCTGCTGGTTTCGCTGAAAATGTACTTTGCAAGTGTTTCCTTTTTGTTTTGCTGTATTGTTTTTGTTACTCACAGTAGATTCCAAGGAAAGTGGGGAAACTTAGTTTCCACGAAAGCCAGTCCTGTTAACGTTTAGAAATGATTTCACCCTGGCGCCTTGTTCTCAAGATGATTTTGCACGTGAAAGCTTGGTACACCCGATTATTTATCAACCGTGCTTATCTTACGAAGTCAAAGGTAAAGCCAAGCACACACAGCAAGGCTGGTTCACCTCTTCGTGAGCCTGTTCTCCTCCTCCCAGAGGCCTTCTGCTGGACTCCCAAGACATTTCATCTTGAAGATCCAGACATACTGGCATCTCCAGGGGTTTTGTTGTTGCTGTTGTCACTGCTGCAGCTGCTGCCGCCACCACCATTTCTTTTACCAGTCTTTATGATTGCCCATGCTACAGAGATGAGGTGATGCCTCGGTGGTTAAAGGTGCCTGATATCTTTGCAGAGAAGTTCAGTTCCCAGCAGCCACTTTGGGAAGCTTGCATCCACCTCTGACCCCAGCTCAAGGGGAACCTGATGCCCTCTCCTGGCCTCACATGGCACATGTGTGTGCTCACATGCACGCACACACACACATGTGCACACACACACATGTGCACACACATGCACCCATGCATACATATATGCATATATGCTAAACAAAATAAAATCTTTTTCCATTACCCAGATTGATTTGACAGTCCTAGCAAAAGCCCTTTTTATTAGAATTTGAGCTGAAAAAAACCTTCAAGCTTAATGTATTTAGGTTAAAAGGAAAAACGTCTTCATTGTGAAAGTTATTAATCCAATAAGTCTTCATGTATTTTAAATCGGCATCCTGTATGCATGCCGACTTTTTAAGGAAAATGTAAATGTTCAACTAATAGCAGTTTTATGATGTTACAGATAACCTGAACAGAGAAAGAGAAAAAAAGGCCAGGTTTATAAACCAGTTTTATAAACTAGTAATAGTATTCCACATAGAATCACAGGCATTAAATTATTTTTCTAGGAGCAATTATGCTTATTACCTACACCCCCACATCCTACCAGTTCAAAAGCTTTGTTCTTCATTTAAAAAGTAGAAAATGCTTACTCAAACTAGGCCTTAGGTGAATGCACAGATTACGGTGATAGCCAGAAACAAACATGGCTCCTTGCTCATGCTCCCTCTTGTACAAGGATGAGAAAAATGTTAATTAACCACACAAGTGAGTGCAAATTGTAAGGTCTGTTGCTTAGCCATTCTGAGGATCCGTCTCTGAAATAGGGGCAATGATTTCTCCACATAGAGGAGTGAGGACCTTCATGGACTCAAAGGTAGAGGCACTTGCTGTCCCTACCACCTCCATCAAGACCTGGCACACACATCAGGCTGGTCCTGAGCCCAGAATGTTTCCCCTTGCCTACCTTCCTGAGAGCATATCTTCCCACACACACCCTTCCCTAATGAGACGGACAGCCAACAGGAAGTCAGGTCTACCAAGTGAGAATAGTATCAAGATTAGTTCCCAAGCAAGTCTTCTTGACATTCCAAGAACTTAGTGACCTGTGTGACCTTTAATCTTTTCTGCTATGGATTACATACTTCTCCCCAGCTATCACTTGTGTCGGGGCTGCTGTAGCATATTCATGAGAAGCCGGCCAGACACAGTCTGAGATGAGGTTCAAGTGAAAAACTGGCATAAAGGAGACAGCGACAAGTCCAGAACAGAAGGGTGAGAACCCCGCATAGCTAGGTAGTAGATGAGTCTGGAAAGGTAAGGCTTCTTCAAGACCTCAAGAGTCAAACTTCACACTGTATCTTTGTTTGGTGGGGGAAGGAGTATGGTTGATATGTGTGTTGCACCCTGAAAACATGCCTCTGTCTGGCATGGGAAGAGAAAAGCAAGGGAGAGAAACACCAGAGGGCAAGCAAACACACCAGTCCAAAGGCTGGGGGATGGCTAAAAAGCCAGGTCGGCTGGCAGGAGCCTGACTCCTGTCCTTGTGGAGGCAAGGCGGGAGAGAGGAGATTTCAGGGCCTGAGCTACTTGGCGACAGCCTAGGGTACATACAGAGTGAGAATCTGTCTCAAAAAGAAAAAACCAGAAACAACAACAACAAAAAGAACATGGAAATCAGGACTAGGATGATGGAGGTAGCAGTGATGAGAATAGATAGTTTCCAAGCTTTCCAAATCCATGGTTTAGGGAGGTGAGGGTTCAGGGACGTGTCCATAGGGTGCTTGTGTTCCCGACTCGCTTAAAAGATAGATGGTGGTTCCAGTCACTGAAGTAGAACATTCTGGAACTCCCCAGTGTTTACTCTGTGGCTGGGGAGTTGGAGGCAGAAGGAGTCTGATTTTGAAGTGCCGAAGTGAAGTTATCGAGTACCTAAGCTCGTGGTCGTTGTGGAAAGGAAGGATACACTTAAGATTTACCTAACCAAAGAGACGTTCCTCGAGGTCAAGTTGCTCTTTGCCTTGCTCCTTCATCTATGTTTCTCACCGTAAATATTGTGCCCTTTGACAAGAAAAAAAAAGCACAAAGATGAAAGTTTGACAGCTTGCTATTTTGTCTTTCCCTTCCTTCCTCCCGCTGCTCCTCCTCCTCCTCTTCCTCCTCCTCCTCCTCCTCCTCCTTGTTCATCATCTGTTCACATTAAACCATCTGGACCAAGCCTTTGCATTTGCCCTCTCCTTCTAACTTATTTTAAAAGACCTCTTTAAAGACTTGAAGGCCTCATTTCATTCTGGGTCTCAGTCCTTTTCTTATAGTTCTTCTAGACCAGTGGTTCTCAACCTCTGGTTTGAGGCCCCTTTGAGGGTCAAACGACCCTAAGACCATCAGCACATCAAGTATTCGCATTCTATAACAGTAGCAAACTGACAGTTATGAAGCAACAGCAGAACTGTTTTGTGGTTGGGAGGGTCACCACAACGTGAGGACTTATATTAAAGGGTGGCAACCTCAGGGGGTTGAGAACCACTGCCCTAGATGCTCACACATTACCTGTATTCGTCCCTGATTCCCGCTCCTCCGTTTAAGACACGTCTCCGTCGTCTGAGCACTTTGGTACCCTCTGTGGACAGTCTCGGTTCCATGGCATTTCTCCTGTCTTCAGCTAGACCCCGATGTCTTCATCATCAAGTTTCATGGCTCTGTTTTCCTTCTTGAGTCATCTGTGCCTTCAAGTTGTCTTATCAAAACCCAGTCTGGTGCCAGTGGTAGAAACTCAAGGCCCTAGATTAGGTCCATAGTACTGGGAGGGAAAAGAATGGGAAGAGGGAGGGAGACAGAGACGGAGGGAGGGAGACAAAGATGGGGGAAGGGAGGGAGGGAGGAAAGGAGGGAAGGGAGGAGCATGAATAATAAAAATCCAGAGAGAGAGATTGGGATTAAAGCTGAAGATCAGAGAAGCAAAGTGGCCAGCCACTGGACATTACAGAAGGACGTGGCCATCTACAAAGTTCACGCTTGAGAGCCACATAATAAAGTTACGGAAGTTCTCCTTCAAACTTCATGCTGCAAGTGAGTTAATGATTTCATCTTGAGCCACATTCACAGGTATCCTGGGGTCCACGCCGCCCACAGAGCATAGGTTGTCGCTCCCGCCCGCCTTGCTCAGTCATGCCATCCTGGTCCCCTCACAACCCAGAAATGCTCCCGCTGCTATGACTGGAGACTTCTGATTGAGAAAACTTAGCTTTGGTGTTTGTTTTAGATAAAACTGATGAATAAGGCAATAATATCACTTCCACTTCCCCCCCTAAATATGAAGGGAGGGGGAAGATTAACGGGCAGAGAGTGTGTGGCTGCTGTTATTTCATCCTGGACCCCCCAGGGGTCTCCGTGTACTTGCCATGTGAATGTTCTAACCACTCGGTGTATGTGCACACTTGACTTCAGAATTGGGAACTGCATCTAGCCTTTACACGCTGCCGCAGAGGCAACCAGGCATTCCGTGATCCGCAGACTGCAGGACTCGGTACCTCATGTGAACTTCTCTCTGGCAGAACGTAATTACCCCCCATGTGTGCTGCAAGGTGAATCAATACCCCCAAGAATCCACCAAATGAATGAAAGAGCACTGTCGTTTTTTTGTTTTTGTTTGTTTTTGTTTTTGCTGGGACAGTGACACTCAAAGCAAGTACTTTCCCTGCTAGCACTGCTCTTGACACCTGGCCTGGGTAGTCCCCTGAGTGAGAGGCATCCATGGGAAGATTTGGTTTCAGCTTCACTCGGAGGAACCGGGAAAGTTGTGCATAGTGGAGAGTTGCAAGCGTAACCATCACAGCTCACTCTCCCTCCCTCCGCCCCCAAGTCCTGTGTTTACCGCCTGACTCGCACACTTTGCAAGTCACAGGCAGAGGCTAGAAGCTCTCAGCTGCACACACCACATCAAAGCTAACATGAATAATGAACTTAATTTTCCGTAAGGACATTCTGTTTGGTGTTTCAGCTAATAAGGTAAGCTAACAGAGATCCTGGCCTGGAGGTGGGGAGGAAATAGCCTGACTTCTGTATTAATCTGTAGTTTTTCTTTTAATGGTACTGGAGCTAATTTCAAATTTTATGATGCCTGTGAGTTTGGGATGAAGATTCTGTGACAAGTTTCCCCACTATTGAAATGACTGCTAATGATATCAAAGGGTCCAGGGAGAAACATAGCTTTTAATAAGAACGGTGTTGCTTATATGTTTTTATCATCTGTAGTACAGGATGAATTTACTTAAAAGGGGAAATGTTTAGATTCAGTCGTGACTGACTAAATTATTTAAGCACTGACTGTTGATGTTTATCGTGATGTAATATAAATTGACGGTGATATTTGTTCTCAAGAAAGGAGACTTGTCTACATCACGCTGTTTTCTGAATCATCTCATTTCTAAGTATGTGTTATCCTAGAAAAGGTAGTGATTTTTCAGCTGCTAAAATTACTCCACAGCGTTGCTTTAGGTGAATTTTATCTTGTGAGAGTATATTTTTAAAATAGCAGCGTAGTAGTAACGTGAGTTTCTCTGTCACTTTTCCTGACTGTCCACGGCTGCAGCGGCTTCAGTACATATGAAAAATGTGGTTGTTCCCAAGTCCATGAAAGCAGGAGCTAGCTATCATATCAGAGAATTTTTTTCTCAACACCTTGGCTATAGTATCCCATGAGCAAGAAGTAGGGAAATAGTCCCTGGGTTGACTTCGCCTGGCAGTTCTGCTTTCTGTTTGTGTCTGTGTTTCACACAGGAGCAGGGGTTTCCCGGCTCTGTTTGAATCTTCCCATGAATCCCAGAAACCAGCAGGGGTTTAATGGGACAGAAAAGAGATTGTGATCTAGTCTATCAGGATGGCAAGGGTGGAAAATACAACCAGAGTTTGTGTTTGCAGGCGTTCTTGGATCGCACTGCTGTGTCATCTCAAAATCAGACCCGAGTCTCCCAAAGTAGGTGACCTCAAAAGGTATTAGGTCTACTCACAGGCAGTCAGAGTACACAGGGAATCTTGGAGACACAGAAAGGAACTAATTTCCTCTGGTCCCTCTTGTCTCATCTTTCTGCTCTGGTTTTCTGCATGGGAAATGAACTGAGGGTCTCCTAGGTTTTGTTCACTGAAACTCTCCAGACACCACAATGACTTTCCACACCGATCTGTCTCACTTCCTCTCCACGGACTCTGAACTCCATTGTCTCTAAAGTACAAACAGGGTTCTAAGAGGGTAGACATAAGTAGACCAACAGAAACTTAATACTGCCTAAACTATCATCCAAGGCCCACCTACAAATTTAGGCACTTTTCTTGAGACGCTAGTTTACTATGTAAAGCATGGTCTCTCGCGGTTAACTTTTTAGAGCAACATGGCACACATCACCTACTCATATTGCACTGTTTTAAACGTGTTACATTTCACGGGTGTTCAATATGTAGAGCTACATCAGAAACACAGGGGCTGTGGCTTGTTCGGGGTTTGAAAACATTTCTTTCCTGTCCTTTTCTTCTCCACATTCTTGCTCTTCACATTTCATCTCTCTAAAGTTTCCTCAGCTATCCGGGCATTGTTTTTACTTCTTTTCCCCCAGTGTCCCCCCATTTCTAGTCTCCGAAGTCCATAGATTGCCCCATGTCTACCTAAAAGCTGTAGGAAGTACGAAACAACCCTGTGTCATCACTAAATTGTGGCGTTCCATTTCCTGCCACTGGTGAAACAAGGCATACACACACACACACACACACACACACACACACACACCCTTCCCAAGACTTTCTGTCCACTATTGTTTCCTGAAACCAACTCAGTGATCAAAATGAGCAAGACTGGTCAGCACCTCTCAGAGGATCCTTTTTCACTATTGTGACTATAGTATAAAGGAAATGGACATTTCTGCCCTTGGGGGTATTTTTTGGCTCTACCACATGCAAGCCGTGTGTCATTTACACAGTTGAACATTAACTCTTTCCGTGTTGTAATGGAGAAAATGAGAGAAAGCAGTACCCCATATTACACACTCACATGCCCACACATGCACACACTCTGCACACATGTACACGCTGTCTCTCACACATATACACTCTGACACACACATGCACACACGCTCTCTCACTCTCTCTCACACATACAAACACGTGCACACACTCGTGCACACATATGCACTCTCCCACATGTGTATGCGCACGTGCACACACGCTGTCTCTCACACACATACACTCTGACACACACATGCACACACATGCACACACACATGCATGCATGCTCTCTCTCTCTCTCTCTCTCTCACACACACACACACACAGACCAGGAGCAGCCGCCAATGCTCTTTCTCACACACATACACTCTGACACACACATGCACACACACACACATGTACACACATGCACACGCTCTCTCTCTCTGACACACACACACACACACAGACCAGGAGCAGCCGCCAGCTGAGGACAGTGGTGATCAGGTGGCCCGCCATCATAAAAAGTTCTTGGCACTGCGGCCAAGCAGCCTGACAGAAGGCAGCAGGCAGATTTGTTCCAAGTACACGTGAAGCCCATTCTTAGGCACAACGAGAATGAGCTACAGGGAGAACAAAGACGAGGGCGACTAAAATATGTCTGGATGTGGTTATTATTGTCAGTGTGGCCTCATTTATTCTCACAGGCTGTGGAGCCCAGGATACCAGGATACAAAGATAAAGTGTTTCAGATCCTTGGCTACAGAGATTGTCCTCCACACAAGCCTCTCTTGACCTCTGTATCCTACTTCTCTCTTGTAAAAATTGCTTTTTAATGTGCACAATAAGGGGTTTCGGTATGGGATTTTTTTCTTACACAGATCTCGTTGTGTATCATTCTTTTTTTTTTTTTTTTTTTTTTTTTGGTTTTTCGAGACAGAGTTTCTCTGTGGCTTTGGAGGCTGTCCTGGAACTAGCTTTTATAGACCAGGCTGGTCTCGAACTCACAAAGATCCGCCTGTCTCTGCCTCCCGAGTGCTGGGATTAAAGGCGTGCGCCACCAACACCGGCTGTGTATCATTCTTATCCAGGCCCCAGCCTCTCTTGATCCTCTCCATCTCCATCTTGCTGGTCCCTTTCCTCTCCACGCCCCTCTTTTTCAGTCCAGGTTATGAAACATCTCTGATGCCTCCCCCTCTTTACCTTACCCTCATGTCACGTACCTATGCCACTTAAAAGAGTTGAACGAACGAACGAATGAATGAATGAATGAATGAGGAGAAAAACCACCAAACTCCGCACAACTTACCTGTCTACTTCTCTTCATTCTTTTGCCAATGTCCTAGTACCCTTGTTCAATGTCTTCTAGATTATTGCTGGGAGGAGGGTCTTCCTGTTAGTTTTTCCCCAATCCACTCCACTCTGGAAACTAGAACCAATCGATCTTTCTGAACTAGGTGCAGAATCATTAAACATCCTGATGAAAAATAAATTCAGTGAGCCAAACGTGGTGGCAAATGCCTCAGAACCCCAGCAGTGAAAGGCCACGACAGGATGAGTTCAAGACCACCTTAGTCACACAGCAGGCTTGAGGCCTCTTGAGTAATATGGCGAGGCTCTCACATGTGCGTATATGCGTGTGCACACACACACACACACACACACACGCGCGCGCGCGCGCGCGTGCGCGTCATGGCAAGGTTCCTCTTCACCCCCACCATGAAGTTGAGATTCCTTAATGTGACTTAGGGCATGACTGGTGCACGAGTGTGTGCACATGTTTGTATGTGTGAGAGAGAGAGAGTGATCACGTGTGTGCACGAGTGTGTGCATGCATGTGTGTGTCAGAGTGTATGTGTGTGAGAGACAGCGGGTGTGCGCGCGCGTTCATGTGTGGGAGAGTGCATGTGTGTGAGTGTGGATTGTGCATGTGTGTGTGTGTTTGTGCACAAGTGTGCATGAAGACATGGCGGCAGGCGTGTGAGTCTGCTGGCCACATTGCGTCCACAGTTGGGAAACAGAGCAATGAACGCCAGTGCCTGACTCAATTTCTCCTTTTTACTCAGTCCAAGCCCACAACCTGTAGGATAACGCCACCCACATTTAGGGTGGGTTCCCTCCTCGGTTAGACTTTGCTAGAAACACCCTCATGAACCCGTTAGGTGACTCCAGTTCCAGTCCTGTGGGCAGTGAAGGTGAGCCATCAGATACCCCCTCCTGTCGTGTCCTCATAGCGCCCGCCATTTCTCTGCCGTGAGCTTTCTGTCGTATGTGGAATTGCTCATCCCATGGCTGGCTCTTCCTCTAGCCTAATAGTTCTGTGAGAGCTGGCTTCTAGTGTCATTCGTCGCTGTGGCCCATGATCAGGCACATTGCCCCCACACGCAGCAAAATCTACCTGAATGCGTAGCTTTAGCTGCACTGCTAAACGGGATTACCTATGGTCTTCTGGGGCTCCAGAAGCTAGATGTCATTCATCATTCCTGGAAAGGAACAAGCCGGTATGGTTCTCCCGTCCGTTCTGTAAATGAGGGGATGGCCGTTTGTGACATTGTTATCAAAGGAGTGGCCCTTCAGTGTGTTTGACTCCAAGGACCAGATCTTTCTATCCATCCTGTGACCCACTTAGAAGGAGAGAAGGGGGCTTATTCTTCATGTCCTGTGGTCCTAGAAAAGGCCTTGGTTTTTGCACTCACTACCAGTGTACCTTTCTCTGCTTTCTGACAACCAGCAGTCTGCCCTGCCCTGGGTATATTTCTCCCTTATTGTTGGCCAGGAAGTACTTTTCTTTGTGCCATGGCTTCCTTTGTTCTTCCGCTTTCTCCTTCAGCCCCTACAGCTGCAGGAACTCTCAGCCTTCCCCGCTTCCTCTGTGTGTAGACAAAGTGGCAAGCTCTACATTCCCTGCTCCGTTCCCATTGTCCCTTCCTGCGGAGATCATTCTCCGGGTCTCACCCTGCAATTTCTCTTTCTGTAGCACTTTTGCCCGGGCTCGGTCAGTCCCCATTGTTTTTTAGCCTCAGCCTGACGTGAGCCAACCAGGGAGCTTCCACTGCTCTTTGTTGGAGAAGCAAAGGGCTGCTTGTTACCACCCAGCCACCTAACTGGCAGCATTCTCAGGGGTGGGTATGCCTAGGGAAACGAGAGGCAAAATCTCTAGGAAATTTTCCATGTTGGGTTGACCGTGTGATAATCTCTGGAGTCCCTGATGTGCAAATCAACGCACACATGTATATAGCCGGACACTGCGCAGAGACCGTGCAGAGCCTGAGTAGGAGCTTTTGGGGGGGGCGCAACTATCTTTGAAGTCCTCTGTGTGAACTGACCAAGCTATTTAACACCTCTGTGCCACAGATTCCCTCATCTGCGAAACGGAGATGACATTGATGTCTACATCATAAATGGTGGCTAACACAGAGTAGTCAACTGATGGTGTGAGTAGCTGATAAGTACAGTTTGTGAGGCCGTATCATGATTTTAAGAGTGCATTGGTTATCTTCATTGTAGCGGCGTCTTGCCTTGCCAGTGAACTTTGTAGTGGTGGCCACACCCTTTGGGCATGGTTTCAGGTGCTGATGTGACCCATTATAAGGTAGAGGAGGGGCTGGCTCATGCTCTCTTGGGTTCTGGAGAGCATTGGAAGGGCAGAGACTACATCTTCTGGAGCAGGAAGACTGTGGCAGTTATTTAGTCTTATCTGTGTAAGTACTTCCCTAATAAATTCCTATTTATCATTTATCTTGGGTCTGGTGAACTCATATAAACCCTGCCTTCACTTCATGGTAAATAGGACTTTGCAAATGTGATGACATTAAGAACCATTGTGGGAAGAATCATCCTAAACTATCTGGGTGGTGAACCCTAAATACATATATTCAAAGGTGGCCTTGTAGAGAGAGGAGAGAGAGACCTTTGACCGTATAAGTCCATTTGACTAAAGAAGCACGGAGAGATTTAAAGATGCCACACTCCTGGTTTTGAAGACAGAGAAGCCATGAGCCTAGGAATGTCATTTCAGCCAGTTAAAAAGGCAAGGATAAGCTGGGCGGTGGTGGCACATGCCTTTAATCCCAGCACTAGGGAGGCAGAGGCAAGCAGATCTCCGTGAGTTCGAGGCCAGGCTGGACCGACAGCCTCCAAACAATACAGAGAAACCCTGTCTTGTAAAAAACAAAAAACAAACAAACAAACAAAAAGGCAAGGATAGACACTCAGCCCTGCTGAGAAGTCAGGACCTGCCTGGACTTCTTCCGACCTACAGAACTGTGAGGGAATAAAATGTGAGTTGTTTGCTGGCTGATGGGCTTGTGGCGACATGGACACAGCAGCAGAGAAACCCAATAGAGCTGGTGGCATTTTGAGAAGTGGAAGGTGACTCTCCAAATGAGCTGAAGGGAAATAGATCATTAGTGTGAGATAGATGATACTACAGAGCAGTGTCTTAAGGTCCTCTAGAAAGCTGTTGCGTGAGAGAGTATGTGAAGGGGTGGAAGGCTGTGCCTCAGCTAGGGAAAAACCCACGGGGATAAGGCCATTTGTGGAGACCTTGAATACTAGCATGAGTAAATGCTCTTGTTGGACAAGAGCAGCCATGAGTAGTCGGTGAGGGTAGGGTCACAGCACAGGGGAGCTGAGGCAATGGTGTAATGCTCTTCCGTTCTATTCAGGGAAAGAAAACGGGTTGTCGTGGGGAATTTCTCTAGGCAGCAATCAGGAATCCTAGAAAAGAGGACCTATTGCCCGGCAGCGGTGGCGCACACCTTTAATCCCAGCACTTAGGGGGCAGAGGCAGGTGGATCTCTGAGTTCAAAGCCATTATGGTCTGCAGAGTGAGTTCCAGGGCAGCTGAAGCTATACAAAGAAACCCTGTCTCGGGAAGGAAGGAAGGAAGGAAGGAAGGAAGGAAGGAAGGAAGGAAGGAAGGAAGGAAGGAAGGGGGAGAGAGAGGGATAAGGGGAGGAGAGGGGAGGAGAGGAGAGGAGAGGATCCATGTTCCAGAAACAAACAACAAAAATAGCCATTTCCTGTTGTTCACAGTGCCTCATTAGGGATACAAAGACAGTTCAAGGACTGAAAGTCTTGAAAATACTTTCTAGGTCTTCAAACCAAGTCAAGACTATTGTTAGCACCCATCTGTGAAGGCAATGGTTAATTAATTCACTAGACCCAAGGTAAATAATAACTGGGTGTTTTATTGGGAAACAACTTACACAGGGCAATAAAGGACCGGCCGCAGCGTTTTCTCTGCCCTTTGGACTGGATCCACAACCCAAGAGAGCCCACAAAGAGCGGCCACTCCTCATACTTTCCTCTTTCCCTGGCTTTTCCCACCTGAAGCCACGCCCAAATGGGTGTGGCCACCTTTACAAGGCCACAGGCAAGATGCCACCGCTACAGGTCTGAGTCATTTTCATGTAATCTGGCGGTAGCATCGAGACCCCCAAGGTCTGAGGTAAACTTTGTTTCCTGTGAGTTCTCCATCTATCATCAGCAGCTTGCATACTGCGCTGGGAAAACACACATGATCTTGTCTCCCGCACGCGCTTGTACAGCCTTTCCCCTCCTTCTGCCTAGCTGGCAATATTTGTGCCTACCTTTCAAGTCTCAGGTCAAGGAAGACCTTGAACTAGCTTCTGCGCCAATACTATAAATAGGCACGTTTTGATCTCTACCTATTTACAGTACGTTTGTGAACTCTGGCACCTTCCTTCCGCAGTAACTCGATGGACAGAGAGACTCCTGGGAATAAATACCCCACCACGACCACTGTCTGCTACTCCCGCCCTTCCTTGCCATGCAGGAGGGATGTGTGGATGAATGCACGAATGAACTGATTGGCCAATTGTATCCTGTAGTCACAATTATCACAGGATGAAGAAAATAGCAATGTTCATGCCCCCCTCCCAATCAGTGCCTAAAGAAAGTAAGTCCTTGCATCAACCTAACCTACTAAGAACAGAGTATGACAGAAGAATCAGAAGTTTCACAAAACATAAATTTGTTGATGTCCTATTCAGAGTTTATAAGTAGGTGTACCTATTTTGGTTTTATTACAAAAATTAGCAATATTGGAGATGCCTCATTAATAAGGACGCTGTTTAGTGTTTGCCTTTATCCGAGTCTGTGGCTTTCATAGTCCAGAGTTTTGTCCTGAAAACATGCAAAGTGAAAATGAAATTATCAGTTATTTCTAGCGTTTTTTATAACTCAAAAACTTTTCGGGGCTCTGCTTGTGAAAGTGAGGGTGCATTTGTGTAAATTCTAGGAGCTAGTTGTTACCCATTGCTTGCTGAGATGAATGTACTCATTCCTGAGCCATGAATAAGTAGGACCAGACTTGGTGGTAAAAGGGAGAAAACACATCTTTAAGCGAAAATGAATTTTAAGCAAGTAAGTCAATTAAATGTATGTTTATAGGAAATAAGCAGTCTAGATTACTGAAGAGGGAGATGCAGTTCATTACAATGCTGATTTAAATGTAAGAGGGGAAGAAGAAAGGAAATAACATCTGCTTGGATTTCAAAATCCTGTTATATCATAACACCCCAAATTGGAAAGAAGATGGAAACACATCTTGGAAGCCCATTCCGCACATTTGGCTCCATGTCTCAAAATCCCTACATCGTTTTAGCGCCAAGCTTTTTCACATCTAACATCTGGATCTAACGAGAGGCTCGCTACCGCTTGCCTTTGTGTTAGAAATAGTTTGTTTCTTCCCCCTCACTCCGAGTCCTCCAGGAGCCCCAGGAACCCAAGGGCCTGCTAGGTTGTCCATCATCATTAGTGTTTATCGCTTTTACAAAATGCCACAGGGTACTCGGAAGTAGATGGTGCTACTGAAAAGAAAACACAAAATCCCTGCTCTGGGTGGGGGCACCCAGACCATTAAAAGCATTTGCAGGATCTGAGGAGAAGGAAACAATGTTTCGGGCAGGAGGCCGCTTAAGCTGCCTCTGTGAGGTAGATTCTAGAGGGACATGAAAAATGAGCTATCGAGGACTCTCTTCCCTTGACCTGGCCACTCACTGGGATGGCCTCAGGTGCCGTCAGGGAAGGAGCAGGTGGCAAGTCTGATTTGGAGAAGCTAACTATTCAAGTCATAGGCCAGGAGGACAAACACCTGTCGGGTGAGTGGCAGCTCCTGGGGGGTAAAGCGCATACTTGATGAAGATGGATCTAATCCTGTTGACTTCCATGAGTGCCCAGAAAACACGGATAAAACTGGAGATAAAAAAAAAAAAACATCGCCTGGCAAAGACCACACCGGGTCCCCAGCACAGACCTGATTTCCTCTTTCATATCACCCAGTAAATGCAATCTCCTCATAAAGTATACCTTTTTTAATTAAAAAAAATCAGTAAGATGCCAAGATAGGTGTGTTACCACTGGATGGGAAAGAAATGCTTTGGGTTTCATTTCTTCATGGCCCCTATCCTTCGCCATCAGCAATGCTACCGGACTGGAACCACGATTTCAATACTTCAGGTTCCCGTATATCTCCAGTTTGGTACTTCTGATGGCAACATACATACCTTGAGTTCCACCTGTTTTAATTCTTGGCCCAGTTGCCTGTGGCATTGTGGGACCACAGGCTTCAGGTCGGTATTAACCACACCAATTACATTTGGGAGACTGATACAAATGGTATTATTACACAGGTCTGTAAAATACACTCACCTGGGTATTCAGTGGCATACTGACATTGCCTGCCACACAGCAGACACTCGGTAAGTAGTTGGTAAATTGATGGGTGGACTGTCTGTAATGAGGAGGGTGACAGAAGAAGAAAAACTCTCCATGTACTATTAGTGGATTTCCGTTGCACTAATTATAATCACCAAGTAGTAATATCCAATTGTCATGCCCTTGTACGGCCAGCAAATGCTACTGGCTCCCTGAAGAGCCGTCTGTCCTTTATTGTTGGGGGGTGGAAGGCTGTTCCCCGTGTAGCCTTCATTTCATAACTGTTTGTCACCCTTACATAATAGAAATGACAAGGATGGCGCGTGAGTGCTCTCTGCTCATCTCTCCGATGGGTATTTTTTTTTTAAGCACCCGGAAATGTCATGCTATATATTCTTTTAAGCAGGGTGCCGTTGGGTAAACAGCTGAATCGCCTGAACCCCGTGGGGGAGATTCAAAGTTTGAATAAGCTATTTTGTCGCATTGAAAACAAGTGACACAGACCACCGCCACAGAGCATACGGGCCCTTGCATGCGGGTCCCGTGTGTTCTTCGCCTTGGATATAAAATTCCAGCTGAAGAAATTGGGAGGCCACGGGTATTCTCTGAAGAGAGGCATCCTTAGCTTCCTGAGAAAACCCAACCTTCCCGTGGGGCTTTGAACCTAACAGAGTTTTTAACCTTTGGGATGAGACAGCGTAATGACGGCATGAATGCCAAATCCACAGAAGCACGGGAATTGTAGGTTGAGAGTTTTTCCACACACAATTCGTGTTTTTTAATGAAAGCTGCACATGCTGATTATGGGGAAGGGGGAGTAGAATCATGTAGAGTTAAAAAATTGAAAAACCTTCTACCTGTGCCTATAACTCCATCTCCACGGTAGCATTTCCTCCAGATACGGTCTGTGTGCATGGCTGAGTTCATTCATGCATGTGTGTGTGTATGTGTGTATATACATGCATAAGTATGCACAGATACATACAAATAGCCTACTGTGCCCACTTTGTTGTAGTATGTGGCTTCAGGGCTGACCACTTAGTGTTGGATAACTAATCAGGGGGTTCGCCCCTGGGAGAGGCCGACTCTCCCTCTCAATAGTCCATAGATGCCTGTAATTCTTCGTCTAAGGCTGGGCCCCCGTGAGATTTTTCTCCCTTCAAGAAAAATGTGTGACCACGTGTTGTGGCCCTGCGTGTACTGGTTCTGCACTCCGCTAGTGTGAGATGGTAGGGGGTTCTCCGTGAGGCCAGTGATTTGGGATTTGCCCGGTTCTGGGTTCCCATTGCCTGGACGTATGCTCCCACACACGGTAAAGGCATACTAAACATTTTGTTAAGTGACTGAGCTCTACCGCACAATGAAGAGTTCGTAACTTTAAAAAACAACGGGGTGGGGGCCGGAGAGATGCCTCAGAGGTTAGGAGCACTGGCTGCTCTTCCAGAGGTCCTGGGTTCAATTCCCAGCAACCACATGGTGGTTCACAACCATCTGCAGTGAGACCTGGTGCCCTCTTCTGGCCTGTAGGCAGACATACAGGCAGAACACTGTATACATAATAAATAAATAAATCTAAATATATATATATGTGTGTGTGTGTGTGTGTGAACACTATATACGTAATAAATAAATAAATCTAAATATATATGTAAAGAATGAGGTGGATTGAAACATGCTGTCATGCAATGATGGTACGTTTATGTTATTGAGTGAGAAAGGGCAAGAGCTGGGAGTCTTTAACGTACAATTCCGCTTCATTAAAAATGGAAGACAGTGCATGTCTGAGTATGCAGACATTAATGTTTAAGTACTTCCATGCTTATCTATGTCATATATGCATATTCATTCTAATATTTGAATATATATATAATAGTAATAAAGGAAAAGAGGCTATGAACTTGAGAGTGGGTAAACATGGTAGGGCTGGAGTGAGAAAAGGAAAAGAAGAAAGTTACATAATAATATTTCAATTAACAATATATTTAAATTATTTTAAATTAGAAAACAAAAGGAGTGCTGTGACAGATCATCTTAAATCTTTATGCCTCGAGAGGGACCTGGAATTGACATGTGAAGCAACCTTGTTTCTAATTTAAATTTAAATTTAAAAATTATATATACATATATATATATATCTTAATGCCTCTCTATCAGCTAAGACAAATTGCAGAAATTGTTTTTATAAAAGCAATATTTCCACCAATGTTTGTGGTGTGCATGCGCTCGCGCGCGTGTGTGTGTGTGTGTGTGTGTGTATGTGTGTGTGTGTTTTATCATCAACTCCTTTAGGAATGGATTATGCCACATTGCTACTTGAGTTCAGGCAACAATAAAACTTTAGCACTAAGGCGTCCTGTCTTTTGCAGTCCACATCTTTGTTAAAGTTAAGAAATGCGTTACAGTGACATCTGGATCAAGTCCTGGGTGAGCCTGCGATCATGCGCCGCACGATCATGAGCCACGCAGGAATCAGGTCATGCGTCCTGGTTTCCTTGCTGATCACATGTCCTGCAGCCTCCTCATTTAAATACTTCTTGATATTCAGCTACCTCCCACACAGAATGTGTATTTCTCCTTTCAGTTACAGTGTTGAGAACAAAAGAAAATGTGCTTTTGTAAACACAAGACAGATTCATCCCTTCATTCACAGAAAGTTTTGACTCCAACGTAATTGACAAGAAAAATCAATGGCTGCCAAGCAGAAAAAAAAATCAGTTTTCTCTAATAGAGTCTGGCTGGGCATACAAACCACATTGAAGGGCAAGTCCTGTGCCCAGCAGCAGATGGACAGCACAGAACAGACTCAATGGTGTTAGTGTGGACATTGTGTCCCACATCGTTTTGTTCAGGCATATTTTTCTTTCTTGCTGGCCTTATACTTGTATACTATGGTTTCAAATTTTATGTTTTTATGGTGTGTGTGTGTGTTTCTTGTGGTTTTTTTTTCACTTTTTAAATAGTGTGAGAAATATTTTCAGTAAAAATATATTTCTTAAAAGAAAATCAGTTAGCCGGGCGTTGGTGGTGCACACCTTTAATCCCAGCACTCGGGGAGGCAGAGGCAGGCGGATCTCTGTGAGTTCAAAGCCAGCCTGCTCTACAGAACGAGTTCCAGGACAAGCTCCAAAGCAAATACAGAGAAACCCTGTCTTGAAAAGCCAAAAAGAAAGGAAGGAAGGAAGGAAGGAAGGAAGGAAGGAAGGAAGGAAGGAAGGAAGGAAGGAAGGAAGGAAGGAAGGAAAAAGGAAATCAACTACCACTGACCAGCCCCCTGCTGTCCCTCTGAATGAAAGCTGTCTCTACTGCCTGCCCCTCATGCCTGGCAACAGCCTCCTCCACTATGTACTGTTTCTGAGATCTTAGGGTCATACTGAGAAACTTGTGTAGCCTGTGCAGAAACTAGGAAATCACGTGGCCTTTTGTTTTCACATTAATTAGGAAATAGCGCCTTGTCAAAAAAAAATGTCTCTTGTGGGCATTCCAAGAGAAAACATGGTTCCAGGGGTCAAACTTGGGGCCTCAGGCATGCAAAGTACATGTTCTGCCACTGAGCTATACTCCCAGCCCCTCAAATGTGTTTTTCTGGTTATTAGTCTAATGCTCACCCCCGCCCACATAAAAAGGGTTTTTTTTCAACCTTATAGGATGTCACCAATGGAATTTAGCTTAATGTTTTTCTGTCAACCCATAGATTTTACTCTAAACAAACACTTGCTGGCATGAGTGGGAAGTTAAGTGCCCACTCGTCTCTGCCCTGAAGCATGAGGATTGCGGACAGCCACTGGGGGATGAACAGGGTATCTGAAGAGCTCTCACAGGGCCAGTGTGACCCATTAGCAAAAGATAAAGGAAAAAAAAGCAAAATAAACAAAACCTCCCTCGTGGGAAGTGCACCTGGGGTACTGCTCTCGGTAGGTAGTTCAATTCCACAGTGGGGGAAAAGCCATCGCCGTTCTGTACAAAATGTGCTGTGGATTCATGGGGCGTGGGTGATGGGGAGAACACTGGATCTTTAAAGAAAGAGATAATAGTAGCTAGATAGAATGTGTGTTATTAGCAAGGGTCCTCTTAGCCTTCCATCCAAAGATAATCACTTGTAGACATAAAGTAGACCCTTCTTCCCACATAATTTTTGCCATCAGAATGTTGGCACTGGGTTTGAAAGGTTTGCTCAGCCTGTGGTGACAAGTATGAGAGTCTCGGTTAGGGTTGCCAGCATCCACGGAAAAATCTGAACACACGGGCACATGTCTATAACCCTGGGAATGAGGAGACAGAAACAGGAGGGTGGCTGGAGCTTCCTATCCAGCTAGACTGACCCAGCCAGAATAGGTAAAGTCCAGGTTCACTGAGAGATCCTGTCTCAAAAAAAAAAGGGCTGGAGAACAATAAAGACGCTATCTGACATCCATCTCCAGCCCACACGCATGTGCACTCGTGCACATATGCACACACACACACATATATGCATATATCACACGTACATGCACACGCACACACATGCATATCACACACATGCATATCACACACATATGCATATATCACACACATGCATCTCTCTCTCACACACACACATGCACATGCATAAGCACACACACATGCATATGTCACACACTCACATATATCACACACACATACACAGTTTTTTTTTAATGCTGGCACGCTCAAAGTTTATGGAATCTAATGCAAGGCGTGTACCGTGTGCCTACTTTTTACAAGCCTCTGTCACTCCATTTTGTTTACACTAATACCTTGGGAAATACAGATACTGACATAGACTTGACATTAATTCTGTGATCCTAACTAGGTCTGGCCAAGAGTCTCCTTCTAAACACATTTTCCCCTTGTCTATATCTATGTAGAGAGATCAAAGCAATTCCCCCAGATTGTTAAAAGCATCTCTGTGAGTTCAAGGCCAGCCTGGTCTACTTAGTGAGTTCCAGGGCAATCTCCAAAGCTACAGAGAAACCCTGAAAAAAAACTTAAAAAAAATAATAATAATAAATATATTCATTGTTTTCCCCCTTTGTAGAGTTTAGTAGATAGATAACTCATTGACATGTGGTGTGGCTAGGTAGAAATTGCACTGGCCTGAATGGACACATTATGTCTCACTAAACCCTGCTGCTTATTATCTGTGTCAGCTTTAATTGCATTCTGTGTCGGCATCTTCATTTATAATTGATGGGGTTTGCCATGGTTTGGTGTGAAGAGAATTCACCCGGAAGAGAAACAGCAAAGTTTGTGAGACTAAGTGACATGCTCACACTCCTACCAGCAAGCCTCCTGGGGTCTTCATAAAGCAAGTAATCCCATATTCAGTGTCTCCAGTTCTTCTTGAAAAGCACTTCTGCAAAAAAATATGTCTAAGAATCCATGACAAATAAAATGTACTTCGCAATATGCTGGGTGAGATGGCAGTTTTCCTTTCCGCTCACTGGGACTGCCCAGATCTGGAGATATAGCAGGCTCCCTTGGGCCTGGTGTTCAGCTGGCCCTGTGAGATGGCTTAGCTTTGGATACCTGAAGGTCAACATGGAGACACCCATGTGTGATTCCTTGGATGCTTCCAAAGCCTTTCTTCAGAATGCTGGCCATGGATCTCCTACTTGCCTTCCTGCCGTTACATAACCACACGTGGACACACACCAGCTCCTCCCTACACGGAAGCATAGAGGTCTCCTCTACCCACCCACTTTGGATGCCAGGTTTCTTCCCCGTCGTTGATGGAAGAAAATCCAGGATAAAAGAAGTTCCTCTTTTTCACTTCTCAGTTGATTAATAAACCAGTTCTAACCCAGTTTCACTTCTTGGGCCACTCGACTGTCTGTGAGACCCAACATCATCTCTGCCCTCAAGTTGCCTATAGATCGGTGGGTGAGGCAGACTTCTAAGCACATGGTTCTTTTTAAAGTACAGTGAGCATTTTATAAGCAGTGATTCAAGGTCTTAGAATAAATCTTGATTTCTGTAGATAATCTCTGTATTTATGTTTATTAAGGTGGGGCATTATGACTTACTGGCCTTCTAGAAAATGGACTTTAAAGGAAAGGTCAGCCTCTCAGATTCCTGTTTATATCTTCTGGCATAGCGCTTCTGTTAACTTCAGGCCTACCTGGACACTTGTCAACAACAACAAAAAAACAAAAAACAACAGAGAAAAACTGTTTCTGAATTAGACTGGCCTGACGTTGGAGGGACTTTGTGGGCCTCCTGAGCAGCTATGTGGGGACTTCATATTTGCACATAGGCTTTTAACCCAGATGATGACTTCCTCACAAAGTGGGAAGAGCGCATGCAACTCAGAACCAAAGTGAACCTGAACACCTGTCAGTGATTGGTGCCCGTACTCGACTCCAAAGCCTTTCCCTTTGCTCCAGAAGCTGCTGCCTCCACCCCCACCTGTGGTGGTTATTTCTGTGTGGTCACCTGGCTAGACTAGAGTACCCAGATGTTGAACCAAACCCTAATGTGGATGTTGCTATGTTAGAACAAGATACAGATAAAATCGGCCGTTAGTTTACCTTACATAAAAGTAATTCTCCTCCTTAAAGTGGATGGCGAACCACATCTAATCAGCAGAAAGGCCTTAAAAGCAAAACAGGCTTTCCTGGGAAGACGGTCCTAGTATCGGCAGCCTCACGCCTGTCCGAGCTTCCAGATGACCTCTGTGTGGGGTTAAGATTTGCCATTGCCACAGGCATGCACACCAGTGTCTTACACTTTGAGTTTTCTCCTGTTCTTCTACACCCAAGCCTTTGGAGAATCCCCCAAAATATACCAGTCTCTCTCAGCCCCACCAAGCCTCAGAGTCTTGGGTTTGTTGTGTATTGCATTGTGGATCAGCTCTATCGAGAATTAAATAGAATTTAGGGACTTCTACCTCATGAAGACTTAATTACCAATCCCTAACTACATGATTTCCACATAAAAATGCCTTCTGGATCAAGCCTCAGCCACCCCCAAAAAAAACTACAACCATGTCTCTGTTATCATATTTAGTGAGCATGTTCTGTATGTTATTTAGTACATTCTAAATTATTTTATATTTATATTATCCTTATACTTACAGCCATATATGATGATATATTGTTTATGATTTATTAAAACCACTGGAGATCAAAATAGCAAAGCAGCTATAAACTGGGCAGTGGTGGCACACACCTTTAATCCCAGGACTCAGGAGACAAAGGCAGATGGATCTGAGTTCAAGGCCATCCAGGGCTACAAGAGACTGAATCAGTCTGAAAGAGTAACAGAGCTCACGCCTTTAATCCCGGAACTCATGAGAGGTATTCAAGACAGGAACAGGGTCTCGGGGCTGGCATTCATTCTCCAGCCACATTGAGGGTAGGAAGAATTGATTCTCCAGCCACACTGAGGAGAGGCAGCAGTCTGAGGCTCGGTGAGAGCTCGTGGAGACAGGATCAGGTCTTTCGGGCTGAGGCAGAGGTAAGAGTCTTGACTTCTCTGCTTCTGTGATCTTCAGTTTGAAGCTTGAACCCCAACATCCGTGTCTGCGTCTTTTATTTTTCATGCGACCGTCTCGTCCCTGTAAGTCTTAATATTCTCATTACGTACTTGAAAGCCTGAAGTCAGAGGGAGGCCAGGTAAGCAAACCAAACACCACCAGTTTAGCGGGTCAGGTCTGCGCCCAGGTTGACCTGTCTCCAAGGTCTGCACTTTGTTGTAGCCTGTTCCTCTCTGTGAGTGGCAAGCCTCATGAGGAAGAATCACACAGTCGCAAGACCCTCCATCTGCTTCCGTGTCCCTTTGTAGGTGCTCCGTGAGACGCATTTCATTCCGGCTCACACTTACTGAGGACGTACTACATGCCAGGCTTTTTCCCTAAAGCTTCCTCTAGTCCCATGTGCGGGTCAAGCCACACATCATTTCTAACCAGATGTTTTAGGATCCTAAGACATGTTGGTACTCATCATTTTTCTCCAGACCATTCGTTTCGTTGACAGAAGCTTTTTAACCCCGTTCCTAAGGTGACAGACATTTCGTCTTGGCATGAAGAGCCATGAGAATGACAATATTAAAAATAAGACTGTTCTAAAATATTGAGATCTCTTCTTTTAGATTATAGGATGCTTTAAGGGGAGCTTAATTGGTTTGAATTTTACATTAAAAAAAAAAACTCTGTTGCACTTATTTGTGGTGGGAATGTACCACAGCGTGAGTTTGGAAATCAGAAATTAACTTTCAAAAGCCGGTTCTCTCCTCCCACTGTGGAGGTCTCAGGGATTGAACTCAGGTCCTCAGGCTTGGTGACAAGTGCCTTTATCCTGAGCCACCCTGCTAGCTCTTAATTTTTTTTTTATAGCGCCACTGGCCAGACTCACAAAGGTGAATATGTATGCAATGGCATGCAGATGGTTCCGCATGCCTTCTCTGGCTTTGTGTGGAGTAGGAACCCTACTGGTGAATGTCACCCGGAGGGTGGTCTTCACCAGTTCTCGCAGGATCTATTCGTAAGAGTCAAAATCATCTCCAGACAAAGAGCTTTGAGGAAGTGGTTTTCCACATGGGGTACAATCAATAAAGTAAAGGCAACAACAAAAAAAAAATCCATAGCGCTCCATTAAAGAGAAACGACTTTAGTGTCTCAAAGCTATCCATTCAGCAAGTCCGTGGTAAGCACTGATTTTGCAGAAGGTTCACTGGGAAAAGCAAAGATAAATACCATTATCTTTCTGATTAACAAAGGATGCGGCCAAGCCCCTGCCAGATGCTGTGGAGAAGAAAAACAAAACTGTTTTCCAATACAATGGTCATGATGAATTAGCAGTTGGTGAAATCAATTTAGTGGGTCGGGAACAACATTATTTTTAATTAAGTAGAGTACAATAGACGAGAATAATAGAAAAGAAGATAGAGTTTACGGGGAGCCAGAAGGTTAAGCTTCCCTTCTTTCTTGTGTGTGTGTGTGGGGGGGGGGGTGGCCACTGGATTTCCAAAGTAAGATGCTTATTGTGAAAAGTAGTCAAAGAGTTTGAAGGGAGAAAAAAGGAGAAGACAAAAGCTCCGACACTCCCGGGTTTACTTCCTGCCGAGAAAAGAAAGCTGACTGAATGGTGAGTCTTTTGTATAAAGTGGAGAGCCACTAAGAGGTGAGATGGGCTGGAGTAGGGTGCAGCAGGTCACCCTTCCCCTCCCAACACCTTTCCTTGCTCATCTTCTGGGGCGTACACATTGCTGCCCTCACCCACACACACACCATTCTTGCTGCATCTTGGTCCCCCCCCCAAAGATGGGGAGGAAGGCCCACTTAATCACGGCTTTTGGGCTGCTTCTCCTTGCTCAGAGGCGTCACTCGTCCTCAGGTGATGTCCGGTTGGATTTTTTCTTTCCCAGCCCAGATTGCCGGCGAGCCATGTTTATATGGCCAGATCCCTCCTTAACATCTCCTCCTGGACGTCTGCCGGGCATCTCAGAGTCAGCACATGTGCGTTACCTCTGTGTGGATCCTCTGTGTGCACGGTGCTGTGTTTCCTTAAGGAAGTAGTTCCCAAGTAGATGATGCACCTCGACCATAGTTACCCCCTATGCTCTCTGTCTTCTTCCTCCTACACTTTCCCACTGGTCTGTTCCCCTCATGCCAGGCTCCCTCTCGCACATATATATGCAAAAGATTTTATTTATATATATATATGCATATATAAAGAGTTTTGTTTTTATATGAAGTATAGAACAAACAAATGAGAGGGAACATGAATTTTTTTTTCTTCTGAACCTTGCTGTTTCACTTGATATGATGACCCTTACTAGTTCTGTTTTTATCCCAGCCAACAACAGTTTCACTCTTCTTCATGGCTAAGTGAAAGTTCATTGGGTAAATGTACTACTTTCTTTGTACCCATTCATGTGGTAGACGCCTAGGCTGATGTTGTAACTTGGCTATTGTGAGTAGTGCCACAGGGAAGGTGACTGTTCGGCTGTCCCTGCAGTGTGTGTGTGACTTAAGATTCCAGACTGAATCTTGCACCCCTAATCTGCTCCTTCATTTCAGCCGATAGTAATTCAGCCTTTCTATTAGATAAAGCCATAAGCATTGGGGTCAGCCTCGCCTCCTTTCTTCCAAGTCTGCACACCCAAATCTCCATTAAGAAACCCATCCTCTCCTCTCTCCACCACAGTCTGGATTCACCAGGATTGGTTTTTTTTCAAGATTTATTTATTTATTATGAATAATCCTGTCTCCATGTCTGTCTGCAAGCCAGAAGAGGACACCAGATCTCATTATAGATGGCTGGGAGCCATCATGTAGTTGCTAGGAATTAAACTCAGGACCTCTGGAAGAGCAGTCAGTGCTCTTAACCTCTGAGCCATCTCTCCAGCCCCTCACTAGGATTCTTACATGAATTTAATCTCTGATTCTACTCTTGTTCCCCTTTGGTCATTCCCAAATGGACAACTTGAAAAGAGTCTTTTAAACTAGAACATGTCTGTCTCTATTCAAAACCCCATCCACGGCCTTTACAACAGCCTGATAAAATACTGGTGAAAATAGCTATTTAGCGGGCCATCTGTGCACATACCTGTTATAGACATCTTGCTGCCTGAAGGAAGCAGGATGAAACAGAACAAAGATCAGATCCTCAAGAGATACTGTCACTGTGTGATAATTTTTGCATCACCTACGTGCACAGAGACACCAAAATGTGACTTTATCCTGCTTAGATGCCAAGAACTAGATTCATATGGTTTCATGGTGTTTCAGTGTTAGAGAATGAATAGATTCAGGAGGAAAAAATTCCACTGTGGTCCATTTAAATGCAGTGTACTATTACTTGAGGGGGAAAAAAAGGCATCAAGATAACAGTCATAGTAATCAGTGGATGGCGATGAAACATTAAATCTTCCTTTGTTTGCTTGTCTGTAAGGCCAGAAAGTTGCGTCAATGGTTGATAAGTATAATTAGTTGTAGGCTCGCTTAAGAAACAGCATTTTGAAATTAACAATAAATTCTCTAACGGGGGAAAAAATGTTTCCTGAAATTTGTTTCGGGATGTGCGTTTAACTATTAGTGCATGGGACGACTGGCTGAGTGTTTTGTGGGCTAAACTTGTACCATTCTCACAAGATCATCAGACTTTCTGTTCTAAAGGGAGAGCATCTATATTCATAAGCACTTTAAAATAACTGTGCTATTTGTTCATCCCATGTTTATCAGGCTTCCTGTTCTAAAGAAGCAGAGTTGCCGCCCTGCAGATTAGACACATGGGGAGTGTAGAGCACTGGCAGCTGACGAGCTGGCTGAGTGACTTGTGAGATTTTTAGTGAACAGCGCGGTTTGGTTTTGGTGAATGTCTGTGTCTGGGTTTCTACAGAACCCCAGGAGGAAGACTCCTGGCCCAGCTCCCTCCCGGCTTCTGAATACCCCGTCAATAATTCCAGCTTTCCTCGGAGAACTCCGCTTTAGAATGAGAAATTATACTGAAAACCCACACACAATGTGGTGGACAGACACAGCCTACCTCCGACTGTAGCCGTGATGGAAAAAAACACAGTTCTCAGCTCAGCCATTCTGAGCCAATGGCTGTGCCTTCCATGTGCCCAAAAGTAAACAGCCTCATTAAAATTACTAAGGGCTTCAAATTTATCATCTTATATAGCATGTGGGAACAAATTTCTCTGCCACAGACAGACCCCGGGGCTGTTGATTTTTGAACTCTTCTAAAATGTCTTGGATTTTCCTTGCATTTCGCTCACTCTTACAGCTACTTCTAACTGCTGGGTGGGGTGCATTCTCTCTCTGTTGTTCTTCTAAGCATCTAATAGTCATTATTTGTCAAGGTTTTCAAAGTTTTTTAAAAGCATTTCATAATACGTCCCGAAAATTTAATTCTTGAATCTCATGATTAATGAAGAATTGCTAAAGTGAGGTCCAAAAATCTTGTTTAGACAGGATGGTGCGGTTAAAAAGAGAATAGAAATCTGACTATCGTGTGTAACATTTACTTTAAGTCCCTTGATGCTGTGAAGTCTCAGTGTTCTCATTTTTGCAATGGGATTTGATAGCAGCATAGGGTTGACAGTATGTTAGAAAGTACTGTTGTATCTGTGATTATTAAATGGCTACCTTCAGGGCCTATCACTCCCTGCTTCCCTATTGCATTACTCAATCGAAGAGAAAGTATTTTTGCCCAGCATTTCCAAGCAAAAGCCCCAAGACCCTTATGTATTGAACAAGCTTAGATCATGCACACAACGCTGAAACAGTGCAATGAGGCAAAGAGCAGTGAACAAAGCTGTGTGTACCGATGGGTGTGGCCTGAACCCTGAACCAGTCCTAAAACAATGTGGGTCTCAAATAAAGGAAGAAGGTTCCCCCAAAACAAAACCCATGTGAAGTGAGCACAAGAGCCAACCGTGAGGTTTAGATAGCAAACTCCAGCCGTGGCCACGCCAGTCAAAGTACAGGGTGAATAAAGAGTCACTTTCCAGGGCCTGGACAGGTGGCTCAGTGGTTAGGAGTACTAGGTGCTCTTCCAGAGGACCTGAATCCAATTCCCAGCCACCCTAACGGCAGCTCACGAGTGCCTGCAACTCTACAGGCACCCAGCACACACGTGGTACACAGACATAAAAGCAGACAAAGCGCATATACACGTATGCATATAATAAAAATGAATAAATCTGTAAAAACGCATGTTCACTTTCCCTTCTGCCCCTTCGTACAGCCACCTGGAGGCTGGCATCTCAGCTGCTATTTCTTGACCTCATGTCACTAAGACTCTGCCCAACAGTCCCCTTCTGTCATCATCTGGCACCTTGATAATGCTTCCCAGCAGCTCCCAGGGGCGAGTACCTGTTTAAAAGGCCTTTGGGTATTCCCACAAATACAGTATCACCCACTAGGGAACAGGGCCTATGGGAACAAGCTCCAGCCACATAAAGAGTTTAGTGCCCAACTCCATGTGACACGCTTTGAAGCTGGTTTTCAGTCTTCTCCTTCGTCCTCCCAATCTCCAGGTCCAGTTAAAACTTCTGGATTTCTCTGAGGTCAGAAACTATGTTTTGTAAAATGGTCTGGGCATGTTTACCCAGGTCCCCTGAAGACAAGTATAAATGTTTGTAGTTGAAAACCATCTTAGAGCCACTCAGTGGACAGATCTCCACTACGTTCTGATGCTTACAAAGTTCTCTTCTCTTGAGAGCATTCAAGAACATGTAGAGGGGGCTTTGACACTGACCCGGGGTACAGCCCCTATTTTAAGCAAGGTAGGTATCCGTGCTTGTCCCTAGAAAGGTAACCTTAAGTGGAGCAAGCTCATTCGCGCTTCAGCCTTGCGCCTCCATAGGAGTGAGGAAGGGTGGTTGGTTGCTAGGGAGATCAAATCCTATTTGTGTAAGGACAGTCTTACGGACAGCCTGAGGATCTGCATGTCATGTCATTGTAATTTTCCTATTCCTGCTCTCTTTTTTTTTCCTTCTGCTGCCTTTGCTATGAGAAGAGCAAGCTAAAAAGGCTGCAGGGACACTTAAGCCAAGTCGTATTTGTCAAGGTGAAAGCTGTGTGGAGCAGAAAAGCAATCCTCCAGGCTACAAAGAAGATGCGAAGAAGCCGAGTGAGTAGGGAATCTGAGAGCCACTAAAAGTGCTTAGAAGGCCAGTGCTTCGCCGCCCTCCCTGCAGGAGGCTGTCCCCGGGAGTCTGGTCTCCACAGCCAAGCCGTCCTAGCAATGCTAAAGCATGCCGGGATGCTCGGAGGCCTCCAGAGGCACTGTTCACCCCCGGGTGACTGTCCTGAAAGTCTTCTGACCCCCCAGCCACACTCATACGACTGAGCATTTTTCTGTTTAATCCGTAATGCAGAGAACGGTGGTGGCAAGAGTCGCAGGACTGCTGCCAAAGGACCATCTCACGTCCTACATGTTTTAAGTACTTGCTCTTTTAGCGGTGCTAGGAGAATAAGTGACAAGATAACATTTGTGATTATTTTTAATAGTTATATTTCATTTTTAAGTGCGGTTAAGTGGGAGCATGGACTCCACTCTTTTTTTTTTCTTTTTCCTTTTTTTGTAGTTTATCGGCTCATCACCCGGTCGTGATGGATTCACCAGAGGCTAGGTGATGCTGCTAAAAAGCCTTGGTGCCAGACAGCAAACCTCTCGTTCATCACGATGACCTTGGAGAGTCGTTTCACCGCTCCTGAGTCTCGGCTTTTCGAGGGCAGAACAAAATTGGCAATGCCTGTTTTACAGGATTGCTGGAGGTTGCTGTCCGCAACCCTATCCTGCCCCTGATCCTGGGAGACTATTCCATATAATTGTTAGATTTTTTTTCTGTAGAGAGCAGATCCCCCACCTCAGCTTTCATAAATACAAGATCTTGTCCTGCAATTGACCTTTGTCCATAAAGCTCAGAAGGGCTAGTTCCATTGCACCCCCTCAGCCAAGGCCAAGCACCACCACTGACCTGATGACCATCACCGAAATGTCCTGTTCTTTGGAAAAACGTCAACAGTGCTAAATGGCCACCTTGCAGGCATAGGCAAGGTGACCCTAATCCCCTACATCTCCTCGTTTTGTTCCCTGCAGTCTCTCTGCCCAGCCACGTGCGTCTCATTTCTCCAGGCTCTCCGCCTACCCCCGTGGCATAGAACCCTGCCTTGGTGCCCACAGCTACCAGCTCCATCGCCTCCTCCAGAAAAGCTCTAGCCTACCCTTGTGGATTTTCAGGACATACACTCCACTTCAGCTGTCCAGGCTTTCTAAGTCTTCATTCCTTTTGTGGCTCTCAGATTTTCCCCAAATCTCACGCATTTTCATTACTCTGGACCTCACCATCCAGCTCCCATCCTGAGATGCTCTACTCTCAAGGATGTGCACATGATCCCATCTCTCAGCCATCGGACCATCATGGGCACTGAATGTCTCACTTGTCCTAGCTGTAGACACATCTCAGGACCTGTAGCCAGCTCTCTCGGCCATCGGACCATCATGGGTGCTGAGTGTCTCACTTGTCCTAGCTGTAGATACATCTCAGGACCTGTAGCCCACTGAAGCAGAGTCTCAAGCCTGTACACTTTGCCAGGGCCTTTGATAGACAGGCCTTCCTTCATCATAAATAGCAGTTCTTGCCATTTTTATCCCAAGTTGAATAAATTATGGTCTGTGTATTAACTCAGTTTTTCCCGTAATCTGATCTTAAATCCATAGGAAGTTGGATTTTTTTATCTGAAGTGTGTATTCTGTTGATTATTGTAAAGTAGCAACAGCATGGAAGGAATATATATAAATAATGGAAGGAAAATTTCTCCTGAACCCTGAAGAGGAGAAGAACCCAGCTTGAGAGTTGAGAGTCGGGTTCTACAACACCAGCTACTGACCTCTCTGCTCCCTAGTCTCTTCATTTGATACATATTATGATATGTAATTGATAACATATTACGATAGAGAGTATACAAAAGAACTCTTGCTGTTGTTCAGTTTGTCCATCAGAATCATAGACACTATGTGAACTTAGAGGTGGGCTTTTTTTCCCCACAAAAACATAAGACAGATGAATGCTGAATACAGATGGCTGAATATGAGCACTGTTACTGTCTCATTTCTTGTTTTCACATATATTTTAAACGAGTGGTAAGCTGATCCTAAGACCCATATTTTTCACATATTCATCATTTCTGAGATGCAGCATAATATCTAGAGTTCGTTGGTGGTGTTCCTTTCTTTCTTGTTGGTACAAAAAAAGGATTGTAAGGATTGTGAGGTCTGCACTGACATAAAATGAGGCCTCTCACCTTAAGAAAGCAGGGAGAGGTAAATGCAGGAAGCTTGCTAGCCAAGCAGGACAAGTTTGAGACATCCAGATGGAGGTAATAACCTCAGCTCAACCTCCACAGGAAGAATATTTTAAAGGACCCCTTCTTTGGTCTCCCAGAACCCGTATGATGCTCTTTTAATTCCATCTGGGGAAACCTAAGGGAGAGAAATTAAAAGCATCATAAGACAGTCCATTTCCAAAGGGCCTACAAGATGGATAAGTACCTTTTGGTTCACATGGCCAATTTAGGGGTTCTGTGTCTTTGTGGTAGAAGAAATGCTTGTATTTTTGCGTATGGGTATTTACATAGTCATATATACATATATGTATATATATGTATATAATATATATGTATATATCATATATATGTATATATATATCTTTGTACTGGAATATCTAATATGCAGAAGGATATCATCCTGAAAGGCTGTCACTTTGTCATCCCCAAGATATTTATGGTTAGCTACACTTAAAATATAGCTATGTTTCCAACCTCTATGGTCACATTTGTAAGGTGCCTAAAGTTCATAAAGTCCTTAGATAGCTGTTCCTATTTTACAGATATGAAAAGAGTGAGTCAAACATGTGATTACACACATAGTCACACATATAGTATGTAAGAGATCGTGTTGACAACCAACATTTATGCACAGAGGTCTTAGGACAAATGTTCTTTTAAGAAATCTTAAAATTAAAAAAAAAAGTAGGGCCCATTGGGGTCCTTGTACCCTAAGGTTTCTAAACCCAAACAGACATCATGCAGGGTCGTTGGAAAGCCAGGAAAGTGCGTCCTCCTGAAGAGGAAAAGCAGCTTTGGGATACTTCCTGATGGGGAACTAACACTCAGAACCGCTGGTGCAGACAGTCTGTCCTGAATTTATGCTCCCGTTTAACATGTTCAATTATTTTTGTGTCTGCGGTATCAAAGAATGGGCCTTGAGAGGTTTTATCCCCCCCACATTGTGAACTGTACAGTTTCTCTCCCCCACCACAGTTTTGCCCTTGTAACTCAAAAATCAGCCACAGACAAGATACAATCACCGGCCATGACTGCACTCCAGTAAAGCTTATACTTTATAAAAGCCCAGAGTGAGCCGCATTTAGTCTCCAAGCTACAGCTCACAGACCCCCAAGTCAATAGATCATATTTCACGAAAGAGACTAATTTAGGTTGCAGTGGTTTAAGGGGGGGCTTTGGGAAGGCTGAGTCCATCTTTGGAGGAAAACCTGAGAGGTACTTATAGGATAAATGTGACCTGGCCACGCCCGCTGGTGCCTCCTTGTATCACCGCCCCGCCTCTGCCCGGTGCTCTCTGCCCAGGTTGACACTTTTCAAGGCCCGACTTGGGTTACTCCCAGCTTATTCTTATGCTATACCGTTTATGCTGGCTAGACCCAGGTCTTCCTAAGGCTCGCTGCTGTGATTCTCGGATGTCACCCCTTGCAGGCAGGAGAGAAACAAGGGAAGGCCAGCTGCCCCCTTCCAGACACCCTGCCATGTTGTCTCATCTGGTTTCCCTTTAGCATTTGTTTTTTCTCAAATTATCTTGTTCGTTTATTTCTCTGCTTATCTGCCTGTAAGTTTGAATCATGTGCTGCTGGCAAATAAACAATTACAGCGGCTTGCAGCGGTAAGAGAATAAGAGCAGCGGGGAGGCAGGAAGGCTAGGGAAATGAAAGCATGTCCCATTAGGTGGCCATGGCTTCCCGATCTCAACCCTGTTCTGTGACTGGATAGACTACTGTTTGGTGCCGCAGAGGTCACTGCAGTAAAGAAAGTATTCACCTCCTGGGTGCCTGGGTGGCAGCATCTGATTACAGTCACTGACTGGTTGGTGGTGAGTCCTTCAACTTCCCCATGATGACATGTGGCTTCAGTTGTAGACCCCACATAGGAAACTGCTCACAACTCCTCATTTTTTCCAAAACTCTCAGATAGACAAGCTGGCACATGCCTGTAATCACCGTACTGAGAAGGAAGGCTGAGGCAGGAAGATTGCGAGTTGGGGGACAGCCTGAGCTACACAGCAAGTTACAGGCGAGCCTGCGCTACATCATCAGAACCTGCCTCAAAATCATTGGGGGAAAAAAAACAGGCAGTGGTGGCACACACTTTTAATCCCACCACTCAAGAGGCAGAGACAGGTGGATCTCTGTAAATTCAAAGCTAGCCTGGTCTACAGATAGACTTTAAGGACAGCCAGAGCTGTCCCACAAAAATAAATAAATAAATAAATAAAACTCTCTGTTAGAGTGTTAGTGCTTAAACACAAGCATTAGAAAGTAAATGATCTCTCCTTGTGACCTATCACTGTGATCAAACCTAACCTGTAGGAGACTGTTTTGCCTGTGACTTCCTTAGTTGGGCCCAGCTGCCTCCTGGAATGGCCCAGACACGTGGGGCCACCCGCTGTCCCCCTGTCGCCCAGACACTTGTCCATCTGCTCCCCTTGCAACAGGACTCCCAGCCCTAGACCACCACCACCAGTAACAGCGTAACCTTTCTCAGAGTGTGGGCAGGGTTAACCTTCTCTTTAGATTTCCCTACACCTTTTCCTGTGCCGTCAGGTGGGGGAGCAGCTAAGGGGGCTCCTTGGTGTAAGCAGCAGAAAACGAAGCAGTAGGTCACCCAGGCAGAGAGCAGTGGAAAAGGAGAAGAAGGAAGCTCCCAGGATTCCTATAACCCTGGCGGTGCGGACGCTGCTGGCAGTGCTAGGCTGTACTCACAGGGGTGAATCAGAACACAGTGCCAGCAGACCTGAAAGCCTGTCTGAACCACACGCGTGTCAGTCAGCACAGGGAGGGATGTTCCTGGTGTTAGAGACTTACCACCAAAATCTAAAGCATTAGCCACTCGTAGATTCATGCCTGCCTGAAAGTCTGTAGATGTGCATAGGACTGGTGCCTTTTGGGAGTAGGGGGTGGGAAGGATTGAAAACCCAGCCTAGTAGCGGAAAGGGGAAATCTAGTCTAGTCCAGCAATCTTTGACTAGGTCAAAACAGTAGCTGCCACCTTGTAACCATTTTTTTCTTTCTGACCAAAGACAGGTAACATTGCACTCTTTACAGAGCAGTATGCTTCCCTCTAAAACTATGTACCTCTGAGCTGTCCCTCTTTTGCTTTGAATTGTTTAGATACACACACACACACACACACAGGAGAGAGAGAGAGAGAGAGAGAGAGAGAGAGAGAGAGAGAGAGAGAGAGACTTAATTTCAGCGATTTTGCTCATGCTAACAGTTTAGCAATGGAATTTTTCTTCTCCCAGGTCTACTATATTTTATTGGAACCAGCTTCTTTGTTATTTTATATGAAACCTTGCTGTATGCTCCCTTTGAGCGGATGAATAATATATTAATATTTATGCTCCACTCCAGTGGAAGCCACATCGGTACAATTCTTTCACCTCTATCAATCGAAAAGAATGATTAATTGAAAGGCATACAGATTAAACACTTCTCAGCCCGTTCCCCTAGCAACGATCACAGACTATTTTTACCGGAGCCCAGGTTTCTGCCTTGAGCTAAGTTTGCAAAGCACCTGAGCAGAAACTGGCATGTTAGCTAATCAGTTTGTCATTCATCTGCCTGCTTCCAGAAAGCAACTCTAATGAACCTCACATCAGTGTTGAGAAATGGCAAGTGGCGGGTCATCAGTGGCCCGGGCTTGCTGTTAATTTTTAGGGCGCAATCACCAAGCTTATGACGGAGACGAGGATCTGAACGTGATTACAGCTATGCCATGAGTCACTTGCCAACTGAAGGGAAACAAGGTTGTTCTCATCATTTATAATTCCCTGAGACATCCTTGTTGCTGTGGTGACCCTGGGGCCCTTTAGCATGGTTAGTCAATGACAAATGTGTTGTATGTGATGAACTGTGACAGGGTCAAGAACTATAACTGCACAGTCCAACAGCTGCAGCAAAGCACAGACCAGAGAGAAAACCCCCATCAATTCCCGGCCAGTACTAAGGCCCAGGCACTGCCCTGTTGAGACTCTGCTCTTCACACCTGTAGCCTGGCCTCGTTCCAGAGACTGAGTTCCCTCTGCTGCAAAATGAGGGGAAAACACTATCACCCCTTCAGCGTGTGGATCCAAGGAACTGGCACCCCATGAGCTCAGCATAAGAATATGGAAATTTTGGTTGGAAGTGCCTACTACAGAAGGCACCACATACTTTGGTGACAGGAAAGATCATAGAATTGACAGCCTAGCTTTTACAGTACCAGAAACTGCTGTTCAGGCTGCTTGGGGAGAAAAGACATCAATGATCTTACCTAGCTGCGTATGTAATGACCAGCCTAGCCCGATAAATCCGTTGGTGCAATAGTGGCATGCATATTGTGGAGGTAACCAACATCTTTCTGCTTGGATTTATGGCCTACCACAAAGGAAGGAACTTATCCTTTGTACTGTAAACATGGCAAGAACCTATTGCTGACCCTAGGAGAGAACCTACTACTATTATTTTGCTTAGTGGACATAGTATCAAACTGTCTTCCAAAAAGTTATCTTTTTTTTTCTTTTGTTGAAAATAGATTCATTTCTCATGCAATATATCCTGATTAGTTTCCTCTCTTGTGGCGATATATTGTTTATAATCTAATAAAGCTTGCCTGAAGATCAAGATGCAAAGCTAGCCACAGCCGCAGAGGCCAGACAGTGGTGGCACATACCTTTAATTCCAGAACTCAGAAAACAGAGACAGATGGATCTCTGTGAGTTCAAGGCCACCCAGAGCTACATGAGAGTGAATCAGTCTAAAAGAGTAAGAGAGCTCATGCCTTTAATCCCAGCACTAGAGATGTATATAAGACAGGAGCTCAGGGTCTCATGGGGTATTCAGTATAAAAGTCTTAGGCAATTAGTCTCCAGCCACTTTGAGGACAGGATCTCCCCAACCCTGGTAGAGGGTTTTTCTGTGGCTTTGGAGGCTGTCCTGGAACTCGCTCTGTAAACCAGGCTGGCCTCGAACTCACAGAGATCCGCCTGCCTCTGCCTCCCGAGTGCTGGGATTAAAGGCGTGCGCCACCAATGCTCGGCTTGTCTCTGGGCTTTTATTATTCATGCTATACCCTCTTGCTACTCCTCCCGGCTCTACCCTTGCTCCCTCCCATTCAGGTCCACTCCCTTTCTGTCTGCTGTTAAGAAAGAACAGGCTTCAAAGAGCTAACAACCAAACACAACAAAATATAAGATAAGACAAAAAATAAACATCACATTGAAGTTGAACAAGGCAGTAAATGAACAGGAGGAAAGGAGACCCAAGAGCAGGAGCAAGAATCAGAGAACTACTTGTTCACACGTTAAGGGGTCCCACAAAAATATTAAACTGAAAGCTAAGTGTATAGGTGTTTTGCTGCTTCAGTCTCCGTAAGTTCATATGAACTTTACCCAGTTGATAACTTAGAGGGGGGCTTGTTCTCCTGGAGTCCTCCATCCTCTCTGGCTCTTAACACTCTCTCCACCTCCTCTTCTGCAGGGTTCAACTCTCACCCCTCATTAGGGAAACTTCCTTTTACATTAGATGACAGTTGGTGCAGAGATTCACAGCTGGTCAGAGTGTAGACAAAAGTTGACTGTGGAGTCCTCTGCCTTAAATGGTACATCTGTAATTGTACCCCTTTCCCACGTCTCAGGGAACAACCAGAGAGAGGGACAGAAAAAGGCTACACGAACTAAAGCTTGGAGACGACCGCAGAGAAATAAAGCATGTCCTCTGGACATGACGGGGCTGTTGTACTCAAGAACTTGTGGACGCTCTGGATACCTGCTCATGGTCAAGCCGGTCAACATTCCAGCGTGGATGAGGGAGAGACTCACAAGGCCCCACCCCTGGATGAGGGGCTGTGAGCGGTTGATGGCATTTTTTGATTACACAGGGAAGCCCATGATTTAAGGAGGACAGAACAGTGCTTCTGATAGTGAATGTGTAATCTCACTGTCTGCAGTGGGTAATATTTAGAAATCTATGTCTGATGTAGATAAGAAGTCATCATGGGCAATTTTCTTAACTCTTTTGAGTTTCAAATTCACAGACTATCTCCCATGTAAAAAGACATTCTGATTTTTGAAGTTCAGCTGGAGCACCCTTTTATGTCTTCCAGATATTTTTTTCTTCAGATGCAGTCAGTGTGGTAGTCTTTTTTCTTTAATGTTTCGTGCAATATAGTTTGATCAGGTTTCCCTTCCCCCGATTCCTCCCAGAACCTCCATACCTACCCAACTTTAGCACCCCCCTCAAAATATTATTCTGAATAATATCAAAACAAGCAAACAAAAAAAAAAGATAAAAACTGCCAAAACAAGTGTAACAACAAAAAAGCCACTAAGTCTGCTTTGTGTTGGTCATCTACTCCTGGACAAGGGGTCTGCCTGGAGTGAGAAACTTGAGTGATTTTCAATCCCAAGGATTCCCTTGCATCCTTCGGCCAGTGCCTTCAGCAGTGTGAGATCCAGCTTTTCACAGGGGGAAATTACAGAAAGATAATAAAAGCACGGAGCTACGCCGACAAAACAAGTTGCTGCGAGCAAATTGCTTAGTATAGTTAAACGTAGCTGGTGAGGTGCTGGGTCAATTCCGGTAACCAGGAACTACTTAGCATCTAAATACCAAGTCCCAGTATGCAAGGAGCTAAATAATGTCTCATTGCTGGGTATGCTGGTGCCCACCTTTGACCCCAGAATTCAAGAGCTTGAGGCAAGTGGCCTGAGAGTTCCCAGCCAGCGTGGGCTGCACGATGAGTTACTGGCCTGCCCATGAGACCCTAATACACACATCATATACATATACATATACATCATCTACATATACATATATGTGTGTATGTGTATGTATGTAAATGCATACTTATAGTCATTTTATCTTATCGTTGCAAACCTGGCCAGACCCCCCTCTAGGACTTCTACTCCCATTTTCATTACCGAGAGGGGGCCATGCTTCTAGTGGTCTCTTTAGCGCATATCCCATTGTGGCGCGGCATCTTCAACTTAACAAGCATGTTGACTTAGAGGTAGCGTTATGTTTGTGTGTCTGCTGGTCCCCCCTTCCCCCTCCACGTACCCCTCTCCTTCCCCCTTCCTCTTCCCCCTCCCCCCACCTTTTGTAAAGCATGTCAGCGGTAAAACCAGCCTCACCCTGGTTTGTCTCTTTTTTGATGAAGCCCCAAATACAGGGCACCATGGCACTGTGGGCTCTTTTTGACTCCTTGAAGGATTAAAGTCCGTGGTTGTTACGTGTGTATTTCGCCATTGGAAGAAGGATGAAGCTAAATAGGTACTGGGTTGAGCCCATGCTGAAGCAGGGGGGGAAATAGGGGGAATTGGAAGTGGTGCCGTAATGTAATCAACGTAAAGCAGAATTTGTAATGCCCTGATCAGCTCAACGGAAACGGAAAAACATGGGAAAGCAATGCACTGGCAGCATCCTCTCTGTGGACTCCGCAGTGAGGGATGTAGGACAGGATCCAGCAAAACTTGAGGGGGAGGGGAGACCTGACCGGTAACTCTCCCAAGTCATAGAGCAAGCAGGATGCTGAACAGGGAGGCAATTTCAGTGACGTGTAGCGTGCGCTGTATGTGTGTGTGTGTGCGCGCGCGCGCGCGCGCGCGCGCACACGCTGGAGAAGCCAGCAAGCACAAATACTGAGATGGGGCAATTGGCCATTATGAAAACATCACTGAGACCAGATATAAACTAACAAGAGCTCGGAAAGAATGGATGAGTGGGGAGGAAATGCAACTAGGGAACAGAGCGGTGGTCAGGAAGAAAAGAAGCAGACACGGGATGGGCGCGAAGTCAGAGACCCCAGGACGAGCCGGGGAACACTCCCCGACTCCCAAGGAGGCAGGTCGGTGAAAAGTTCAAGTCCAGCGGCTTTCCTCCCCATCATCTGCTTCCAGCTCAGCTGCTGTTGTTACGTGTGAGAAAGCTGAGAAGTTTTAAGTCACCAGAGCCAGGGGTTCCCACTTTCCAGATGCTCTGCGCTCGGCTAAGACGGCAGCATGAGTGTGTGTGTGTTAAAAAGTGGTTACGGTAAAACTTTAATTTAAAAAAATGAATGTCTAAGGGTCTAAAGATCTAAGGGTTAGATAATTTATCTCTATGCCAGAATCATACGGGGGGGGGGGGGACTTTAAGACGTTCCATTTTATTGAAAGTGAACTGTGACCTGTCTCCTTTACATCTGACCAGGTTCCCCAAGATGAATGGACAGGGTACACGCCTCGCGGGAAGGGCGACGAGATCCCCTGCCGAAGGATGCGAAGTGGCAGCTACATCAAGGCCATGGGGGACGAGGACAGCGGGGATTCAGACACGAGTCCCAAGCCTTCTCCCAAAGTGGCCGCAAGAAGAGAGAGCTATCTCAAGGCTACACAACCCTCCCTTACAGAGCTCACCACACTCAAGTGAGTAACCCTACCTGCGTGCTCCCCTTAGTCAACCCCCACCCCTACCCCCAGCCCCGCCCTGTCCCCCCACACCTGCGGTGTTAGCACCTAGGGTCCAACTGATGACAAGACAGAAGCAGAAAATGTCCCTCAGCTGCAGTGTCGTAATGACTGGACTGTTGGTTTTGGACATTGGATTTGGCTTGTAAATACCACTGTCATAAAGACAGAGAAATACAGATGGACTCTTAACCCTCAAAGGCAATCAGAATGTTTTTGGAAGGGGAAAAAAAACAGCGAGATTTCTGGTCAAGGGAGAGGCCGGTGTACCCCACCCAGATTTGGAACTTTTTTTTTTTTCAGCTACTAAATATGCAAGTGAACTCTTCCTTAGGAGACTTGGATTTTTTCAGAAAATTACGTCGTGTGGTGGAGCTGTTTGTGTCAGAGAAGTTTATAAAATGAGATCGTGGTGGGGAAGCTGGGTAGTGCCTGACAATTCCCGATATGCATGTTTGAATTTGGACTCCGTGCATAGTACAGTTTGCAAGGCCTTAAAAGTGCTTCTGTTTGTTTGTTTTGGAAAAAATGTGTGAGCATGAGCACTTATGTTTGTGCCATTTGGAGAAAAACAACTTTGCACAGGAAACAACTAGAACTGACTTTTGGGGGGAGGGCGGGAGGAGACAGTTCTCACCATGTTGCCCTGGCTAGCCTGGTGCTCACTATGTAGTCTAGGCTGGCCCTGAGCTCAACAGAGATCTGCCTGCCTTGGCCTCCTGAATGCTAGAATTAAAGGTGCTGCCACAACATGCAGCCCAGATACTGACTGTTTCAAACAGACCTAATTTCTAATATTGTTCATAGAGAGCCTTGGAAAATAGAACTATTTGCCCCTAAAAGATATATCGCAGGTAATTGGTAGGATTTTTTCTATAGATTGTATTTAAATTAGAAGCAATCATATTTTATATATCAATCATAGTTCCCTCTCCATCCCATCTTCCCATGTCCCCCCAACCCGTCCCCCATCCACTCCCCAGGGAGGGTGAGGCCTTCCATGAGGGATCACCAAAATCTATTAAGTCACTTGGGGCAGGGCCCAGGCCCTCCCCCATGCATCCAGGCTAAGAGAGTATCCCTTTATGGGAAATGGACTCCTGGAGTCTGTTCATGCACCAGGGATATATCCAGCCTGAGGTCCCATAGACAGCCCAGTGCTCCCAGCTGATTGATACCCGGGGGGGGGGGCTGGGTTGGGTCCCATGCTGGTCCCCCAGCCCATGAGTTCCCACCTACTCAGGTCAGCTGTCTCTGTGGGTTTCCCCAGCATGGTCTTGACCCCTTTGTTCATCACACCCTCCTCTTTGAAACTGGATTCCAGGAGTCTGGCTCAGTGCTCAGTTGTGGTTCTCTGCTTCTCCTTCCATCAGCCACAGGATGAAGGTTCCAGGATGGCATATAAGGTAGTCATCATCTCATTATAGGAGAAGGGCATCCAAGGTAGCCTCTCCACTATCGCCTAAGGTCCTAGCTGGAGTCATCCTTGTGGATCTCTGTGTAATTCCCTAAGTGCCAGATTTCTCCCCAAACCCATCGTGGCTCCCTCTATTGATATGTCTCCTTTCCTGCTCTCCTCTATTCCTCTCCCCACTAAATCTTCCTGATCCCTCATGCTCCCCTTTCCCCTCCTCTCCTTCCCTCCTCCCTCTCTTATCTCCCTCCCCCTTCCCCCATGCTCCCCATTTGTCCAGGGGCTCTTGTCCCTTTCTGCTTTGCTGGGGGACCGTGTATGTCTCTCTTATGGTCCTCCTTGTTTCCTAGTTTCTCTGGCAGTGTGGATTGCAGGCTGGTAATCCTTTTCTCTATGTCTAATATCTACATATGAGTGAGTACATGTTTGTCTTTCTGTGACTGGGTTACCTCACTTAGGATTGTTTCTTCTACTTCAGTCCATTTGCCTGTAAATTTCAAGACTCCATTGTTTTTTATTCCACTGAGTAGTATTCCATTGTGTAAATGTATCACATTTTTTTATCCATTCTTCAGTTGAAGGGCATCTAGGTTGCTTCCAAGTGCTGGCTACTACAAATAATGCTGCTGTGAACATAATGGGACAGACATTCTAGTTGTATGAATGTACATCCTTTGTGTGTATTCCTAAGAGTGGAATTGCTGGATCTTCAGGTAGACTCTCGTTCACAATTCAGAGAAACCACCATACTGATTTCCAAAGTGGCTGTATAAGGTTGCACTCCCACAAGCAATGAAGGAGTGTTCTGCTTTCTCCACATCCTCTCCAGCATAGACTGCTGTTGGCGTTTTTTATTTTAGCCATTCTGACAGGTGTAAGATGATATCTCAGAGTTGTTTTGATTTGCATTTCCCTGATGGCTAAGGATGTTGAGCAATTTATTAATTGTCTTTTAGCCATTTTAGTTTCCTCTTTTGAGAATTCTCTGTTTAGTTCTGTACCCCACTTTTTAGTTGAATTATTTGGTGTTTTGGTGACTTCTTGAGTTCTTTGTGTATTTTGGAAATCAGCCTCTGTCAGATGTCGGATTGGTGAAGATCTTTTCCCATTCTGTGGGTTGCTGTTGCTGTTTAGTCTTGTTGACTGTGTCTTTTGCTTTACAGAAGCTTCTCAGTTTCAGGAGGTCCCATTTATTAATTATCAATCTCAGTGTCTATGCTACTGGCATTATGTTCAGAAAGCAGTCTCCCGTACCAACTTGTTCATGGGTACCTCCCACTTTCTCTTCTAAGAGGTTCAGTGTGGCTGGATTTATATTGAGGTCTTTGATCCATTAAGTTTTGTGCATGGCGATAGGCATGGATCTATCTGCATCCAGTTAGGCCAGCACCATTTGTTGAAGATGCTTTCTTTCTTCCATTATATAGTTTTAGCTTTGGTAATTGGCGTTTTTAAAGTGCCCTCTTGGTAAAATGTGTGTGACTAATACTATTTCTGCACTTGCATTAGGTTACAGAATGAAATGTTAAGAAACAGATAAAACATAAAAGGACTAAGTAGCTGGGTTAAAATATAAATATAAAATATAAATCAAACTATTGATCAAGAATGTTGAAAAGCAGCTGACTGATCTATAACAAGAACTATTTAAATAACGAAGGACATAAGGAACGAGGCAGGAAAATCTACTCTTGGTCCCTTTTCAAGGGACCATATGGGATTGTTCTGAAATCTTTTTAATTGAAGATTAGCATTGATACATTAGTGAAGTAACCCACAAAGAGAAGCTGTTCTTTCTAACCTTCCCATGCCGCGTTCCTTCATTTTGCTTTTGTTTGTTAGTTAATTGGGGATGCCATCACAAACTTAGCACAAACAATGAATTTACTGCCTCCTAGCACAGGAAGTTAGACATGTAGGGAAACACACCTGCCAAAACCCACAGTGGTCAATCCTCCCTTGTTTCTTTTGGATTCTGGTTGAAGCCAGCAACATTGGTATCCCTTGGCTGACGTCACATGACATTACATGGTGCTAATTTCATCACTCTCACGACACCAGCCATAGCGTTAGGGACCTCCCTAATTATTCTCATGTTAACTTGATTGAATCTTCCAAGAACCTGTACTTGCTGTGAGCATTCACAGATGCTGACAGCATACCTACTTGGGGGATATGAGTCAACCTATAAAGTTACTACAGGGTAAAAGTTGTTGTGGACATTGAAAAAGGGAAACAAATCCCTGTGGAACTTTGACACAACTGCAAGAGACCCAAAAAATTAAGTAGTTAACTGCTTTGGTTAAAAAAAAAAAAAAGCTTCTGGTGCCCTGCTCGGAGCCACCTGAGGCCTGGGGACTGCACACTGGGGATCCCATCTGGGCAGTCCTGCCCACCCATAGACTACCAAGGCCCAAGTACTAGCCCCACCTCCACTCACAGGAAGAGGAGAGGCATTGGAGTATTGGACCTGCTTGCACCCACTGGAAGGGAACCTTGGTCCCATACCCACCAGGAGAGGAAGACACTCCTCCTGCACCCACTGGAAGAAGGGATGTGAAGATAATGATATAAAAACACATTCAACAACAGAAAAACTAATATGATACCACCAGAGTCTAGGGACTCTACACCAGCAAGACCTGAATACCCAAAGTCAGATGAAGTAGAAGAGAATGACCTTAAAAACAACTTCATAAAAATGACAGAGGTCCTCAAAGAGGATATGAGAAAATCCCTTAAAGAAATGGAAGAAAAAAAACAAACCAAAAAATACAAGAAATCAACAAATCTCTTAAAGAAAGCCAAGAAAAAACAATCAAACAGATGACAGAAACAGTTCAAGACATGAAAACTGAAATAGAGACAATAAAGAAAACACAAACTGAGGGAATGCTGGAAATAGAAAATCTAGGTAAATGATAAGGAACTCCAGATGCAAGCATAACCAACAGAATACAAGAGATGGAAGAGAGAATCTCAGGCATTGAAGATACACTGAGAGAAATAGATTCATTGACCAAAGAAAATCTTAAGTCAAAAAAATCCCTAACACAAAATACCTGGGAAATATGGGGCACTATGAAAAGGCCAAACCTAAGAATAATAGGTACAGAAGAAAGTGAAGAAACCCACCTCAAAGGTGCAGAAAACCTATTCAACAAAATCATAGAAGAAAACTTTCCCTACCTAAAGAAAGTCATGCCCATAAAACTACAAGAAATGTATAGAACACCAAATAGAGTGAACCACAAACAAGTCTCCTCGCCACATAATAATCAAAACCCCAAACATACAGAATAAAGAAAGAATATTAAGAGCAGCTAAGGAAAAGGCTAAGTCACATATAAAGGGAAACCTATCAGAAATACACCTGACTTCTCCATGAACTCTGAAAGCCAGAAGGTCCTGAATAGATATTCTACCAATACTAAGAGATCAAGGATGCCATCCCAGACTACTATACCCAGCAAAGCTTTCAATCACTATAGAAGGAGAAAACAAGATTTTCCATGACAAAACCAGATTTAAAAAATACATATCCTCTAATCCAGCCTTACAGAAAGTTCTGGAAGGAAAACTCCAACTCAAGGAAGTTAACTACAATCAGAAAAACATAGGCAATCCCACTTCACCAATATCCAAAAGAAAAAAGGGGGTGGAAATCTACACCCAATTCCACCACCACCACCAAATACAAAACAAACAAGAATGAACAACAATGGTCATTAATATCCCTCACTATTAATGGTCTTTACTTGCCTATAAAAAGATACAGACTAACAGAATGGATATGAAGACAGAATGCATACAAGAAACACACCTCAACTTCAAAGACAGACAGTACCTCAGAGTTAAGAGTTGGGAAAAGATTTTCCAATCAAATGGACCCAAGAAACAAGCATGGGGTTGCAATCCTAATATCTAACAAATTAGATTTTAAACTAAAATCAATCAAAAGAGATGAAAGAGGGCATTTCATACTCATCACAGGAGAAATACATCAAGATAAAGTCTCAATTCTTAACATTTATGGCCCAAATACAAAGGCATTCACATTCGTAAAAGAAACATTACTGAAACTCTAATCACACAGAAAACCTCACACACTTATAGTGGGAGACTTCAATACCCCACTCTCACTGCTAGACAGGACTACCAGACAGAAACTTAACAAAGAAACAAAGGAACTAACAGAAGTTATGACCCAATTGGGTTTAACAGACATCAATGGAACATTCCATCCAAATACAAAAGAATATACCTTCTTCTCAGTGCCACATGGAACCTTCTCTGAAATCAGCCACATACTTGGCAACATAGCAAATCTCAACAGGTACAAAAAAAATTGGAATAACCCCCTGTATTTTATTAGACCACCATGCTTTAAAGTTAGAATTCAACAACACAAATTGCAGAAACCCTACAAACTCATGGAAATTGAACAATGCAGAATTCCTGGGTCAGGGAAGAAATGAAAAAAAGGAATGAAAGACTTCCTAGAATTTAATGAGAATGAAGACAAAACATATGCAAACTTATGGGATACCTTGAAAGCAGTGGCAAGAGGAAAGTTCATAGCACTGAATGCCTACATGAAGAAACTGGAGAAGAGTCACACTAGAGAATTAACAGCACAATTAAAAGCTCTAGAACAAAAAGAAGTAAACTCACCCTGGAGGAGTAGACGTCAGGAAATAATATTGAGGGTGAAATCAATAAAGTACAAACTAGGAAAACAATACAAAGAATAAATGTAACCAAAGAGTTGGTTCTTCGAGAAAATCAACTAGACAAACCTCTATCCAAAGTTACCAAACGGCAGAGTGCAAGCATGCAAATTAGCGAAATCAGAAATGAAAAAGGGGATATAACAATGGACACTGAGGAAATCCAGAGCATCATCAGGTCATACTTTGAAAAGCTGTACTTCACAAAATTTGAAAATCTAAAGGAAATAGACAATTTTCTGGATAGACATCACTTACTAAACTAAATCAAGAACAGATAAGCAATTTAAATAAATCCGTAACCCCTAATGAAATAGAAGCAGTCATCAAAAGTCTCCCAACCAAAAAAAGCCCAGGGCCAGATGGTTTCAGTGCATACTTCTACCAGAAATTCAAAGAAGAGCTAATACCAATACTCTTCAAATTGTTCCACATAATAGAAGCAAAGGGATCATTGCCAAACTCTTTTTATGAGGCTACAATCATTCTGGTACCCAAGTTACAGAAAGACACAAGAAAGAGAATTATAGACCAATATCCCTCATTAACATTGTTGCCAAAATATTCAATAAAATACTGGCAAATCAGAAAAAAAATCATCTACCATGATCAAGTAGGCTTCATCCCAGGAATGTAGGGATGGTTCAACATACAAAAAGTCATCAATGTAACCCACCATATAAACAAACTGAGAAAGAAAAACTCACATGATCATCTGTGTAGATGCTGAAAAGTCTTTGACAAACTTCAACACCCCTTCATGAAAAAGGGCTTGGAGAGATAAGGATAACGGGAACATACCTGAACATAACAAAAGCAATATACAGCAAACCAACAGCCAACATCAAACTAAATGGAGAGAAACTCAACACAATTCCTCTAAAATCAGGAACAAGGCAAGGCTGTCCACCCTCTCCATATCTCTTCAATATTGTAGTTGAAATTCTACCTAGAGCAATAACACAAAAGGAGATCAAGGGGATACAAATTGGAAAGAAAGAAGTCAAACTTTCACTATTTGCAGATGATATGATAGTTTACATAAGGGACCCAAAAAACCTCTACCAGGGAACTCCTACAGTTGATAAACACCTTCAGCAAAGTGGCAGGATACAAGGTTAACTCAAAAAAATCAGTAGCCCTACTCTATACAGATGATCAATGGGCTGAGAAAGAAATCAGAGAAACATCACCCTTTACAATAGCCACAAACAACATAAAATACCTTGGGGTAACACTAATCAAACAAGTGAAAGACCTGTATAACAAGAACTTTGAGTCTTTAAAGAAAGAAACTAAAGAAGATATCAGAAAATGGAAAGATCTCCCATGCTCTTGGATAGGTAGGATCAATATAGTAAAAATGGCAATCTTGCCAAAAACAATCTACAGATTCAACGCAATACCCATCAAAATCCCAGCACAATTCTTCACAGACCTTGAAAAAACAATTCTTAGTATATGGAAAAACAAAGGACCCATGATAGCCAAAACAACCCTGTACAATAAAGGAACTTCCAGAGACATCACCATCCCTGACTTCAAGCTCCATTACAGAGTTATAGTCCTGAAAACAGCTTGGTATTGGCACAAAAATAAACAGATAAACCAATGGACTCGAATTGAAAACCCTGATATGGACCCATACATCTACAAACACCTGATTTTTGACAAAGAAGCTAAAATTATACAATGGAAAAAAAGAAAGCATCTTCAACAAATGGTGCTGGCATAACTAGATGCTGGAGTATAGAAGACTGCAGATAGATCCATGTCTATCGCCATGCACAAAACTTAAGTCCAAATGGATCAAAGACCTCAACATAAATCATGGTTTGGAATCAATCCTCTCTTATTTCTTGGTGGTGTTTTGACTGGAGTCATTATTTTTCTAGAAGTTTGAAGCTTTCAGTCCCCCATGCGGGAAAAAAAGATACCCAGATCCTGGAATTCTAGTTCCCCCAAAAAAGAAAACTATATTTATGTTCCTACTTCTTTGACATTTAAGTCATTTTTTTTCCTCCTTCCTCCTCAACAATTCACAGCTTTAGGGATGAATCATAGACATGAACCAAGATAACTAAAATTAGCCAAGTGGAGCTGGGACAACATTTTGTTTGAGGCTTTCCACTCCCCTCTTCTCTGGGAGACAGAGAGAGCACTCCTACACTTCCTTCCATTGTTTTCCTTCTTATTTTGCAAAAGCATCTGGAGAATTTGTTTATGCATCAGCCGCTTAGTGTTAGTGATTGGGTCTTCAGCACAACAACCCCTAAGGGCAGGGGAGCTTTCTGAAATCATGATAAGTCCTTCTTTGGGCTTGCAGAGCTCTGTACTAACTTCTGTCTGAAAGCCACTGTCTCTCCAACATTCTTCTTCCTCCCCACCCAACTGACCCTTCCCTTCATCCCTATCTTCTCCTTCTTTTGTGAATCTGAAATGACATTGTACCTAGAAAATCACCACAATGTTTTCCAACGAAGCTTCTGAATATTCAATAATAAAGTTTCAGGCAAGCAAGGAGAGAATTTTGGGAGTCAGAGTTTCTCCAGAAACGCATCCCCGACAGTTTAGCTCTGAAAAGGAACGTAGGTCTTTTATTTGGATTCTTTATAATCTTGTTTGTTCTCAAAGCTAGACTGCGGACTGCTACAGTGGTGGGTTACAATCAGACCCAAAGCAGGCTCGAATTTACTTCACTCAGATATACTGTAGAAGAAATGCTCTAAAATGATACTAAGAGAGCTTCCATTTAAAATATTCTAAAAGCAGGTTGGGTTTGCTGGCGCATGGCTTTAATCCCAGCAGTCATGGGGCAGAGGTAGGTAGATCTCTGTAAGTTCAAGGCCAGTCTGGTCTATGTAGTGAGTTTTAGGCCAGCCAAGGCTATATCATGAGATCCTATCTCAAAAAACTGACTAATAATAATAATAATATAAAATATGAAATACTCTAATGTCAAGTTCAAATACCCACTAATCCATAGAAAATGATGCTTTAAAGTTTCTCCATATTTTTTATCCCTTCATCCAAGCATTAGGTGAAAAAAAAATTCCCATGGGGGGGCAGGGAAATAGTTTCTAAAGCCACTGAGGAGGGCCCTGGACTTTATTATGGGGCCAATTAGAGCTCTTAGCAATGTAGATAAAGTGTCTAATGAGTGACTTCAAGGGGGTTTATGCCCAGTCCTATATTTCAAGTGGCTCATCCTCTTCATCTCCATGTATTTCCCAATCCCTCACCTTTTTTTAAAAAGATTTATTTATTTTTTAAGTATACAGTGTTCTGTCTATATATGCCTGCAGGCCATAAGAGGGTGCTTGATCTCATTACAGATGGTTGTGAGCCACCATGTGGTTGCTGGGAATCGAACTCAGGACCTCTGGAAGAGCAGCCAGTGCTCTTAACCTCTGAGCCATCTTTCCAGCCCCATCCCTCACCTCTTTTAAAGATAAATTAATCACTATATTCATGCTGTGACCAGATAGGCAACAAAAAGCGACTCCTGGGAGGCATAGTTCATTTCAGCTCCCAGTTTGCAAGGGCATGGTTCATCCTTGTCGGGAGATATGGCCAAGCTCATAACATCTGGAATCCCTTCCACCTGGACAGTCCATAAAGCCGAGAGCTGTGGCTGGCACCCTTCTCCTCTTTTGTCCAGAACCGGAGCCCATCCTCTGAGGTGGTGTTACCCTTGATGTGGGAGGGTCTTCCTTCCCCCCACTAAAAACCCTCTGACTACATCTTACCGATTCCCATAGGTATGCCCCCAAGGTGCTCCCAGGTCCGGTCTCGATGACAATGAAGATGAGCCGTCATACTTGGTGGGGCATCAAGTGTCTTTTGGCTAATGGTTCAACATCTCAAAAAAAAAAAGTCTCAGGCTCTTACCATGAATGGGAACTCCAGGCTGACTCCTCCACACCTAGGCTGTGGCCGTCAGCTTTGGCAGATCCCAGCATTGGTGGCTAAGCATCAGACACCCTTATCCTGGACTCATTGACCCCCGTTGTCTGTGGATGTCATTGCTCATCTACACGGGTGGTCTCTGAGGAACCTCTTGGCACCCGTGAAGAAAACATAAGGATGTAGCATAGAAAAAAAAAGCTAGTTTGCCATTTAAAGATGGGGAAACAGTGTTGGGAGGTAAAATGCCCTGAGAAACGCCGATGTCCAGCTTCGACTTTAAAATGAAGGCCTATAGCAAGAGCATGAAAACTTATTTGTCTTTGTGTAAGTTTCTTTTTTTTTCTTTCTAGACACACTGTGTCTCTGCTTGTTCCTCCTACCCACCGACTGTTGTTTCTCTTCCCAGAAAAGAAAGACGGTGGAAGATTGGAGCATTGCTATTTTTTTTAACCAAAGATATGAGCCGTATTTAAGGACATAGCAATATACATCATCCGTCTTGGTCCTAACTATGTGAGATATCTCTACTCTTTTGTTGTCTGTTCCCCCCCCAAATTCTTTCCCATTCCTCTCATACCTTTCCCAGAGTATAATTGTGACATAAACTAGCAAGTACTCCATGCAACCAGAGGGAGAACAGAATAGCTGGACCAGGCACTACACGTCGTAAATTTACATCCTCCATGACAATAATGCTTTCTTTTACTGTCTCCAGTCTTTCTAACTCCCTTCTCACTTTCCAAAATAATAAGTGGGAAAGTGTTAAAGCGGGAGCATCATTCTTTCTCACAGACAAAGCATTGCTGGCCTGTAGGCAGAGATCTTTTAAACTCCTGCTGGAATGAGCCTTGACTGAACAGAGGAAGCAACTCGTGTAAGGAACTGTCCATTGCTTCAGGCCCTGATCACCAGGGGAAGCTTCAAAAACTGGTCCTTCCCTGGGATTTGAAAGCCCACCTTCAGATGTTATGAGTCTGATGTATCTTGTGGTCTACACCCTATCCTATGCCTTATTAAAGTCTTTTAAAAGTCTGTCTTAGAAGGAAACGTGCACAGATTGAACTGTCTCAACATGAACTTGGTCTCAATAAAAAGAGACATGTGTGTGTGCATGCATGTGCGTATGGTGTGTGCTGTGCATGAGTGCATGTGTGCATGCATGTGTGTGTGTGTGTGTTTAATGAATATGAAAAGAACTCCAGCATCTATTCAGAGATCTTGGATACACATATTAGAAAGCAAAAAAAGGTATCTAAATCTTTTTAAAATTTTAAGATTCCTTTTTTATATATTTTAATTGTGTATAAGCGTGTGTGTGTGTGTGTGTATGTATGTTTATGTGCACATGAGTGCAAATGCCAGCAGAGACCAGAAGAGGGCGTCGTATCCCCTGGGACTGGAGTTAAGAATGGTGCTAGACTCTGAACTCAGGTTCTCTGGAAGAGCAGCAAGAACACTTTAAGTTCTGAACACCTCCCCAGCCCAGATATTTACATCTTCACAAAGTTCTCAATACATGACTGAGTGCAAGAGTTTCATTTTGGCCACCACAGCTCTTTACACATGGTTTAGATGCTTTTACAGATGAGTAATCCGAGTCCCATGGAGGTTAACTCTCAAGTACAGTGAGAGTTAAGATTTGAGCCTGTCTGCTAAGGGAAGAAAAGATAGAGATTTGGGTGGAATGAATAACCTGCTAACGTCACAGAGAACTGTTCAAAAGCATTTTTTCTTTAAGGGAGGGAAAAATAAAGTAGCATGTAAACATGTACTTATGACTAGAAGGCATCTGAGAACTGCTTGGAGTATTTAATTGTGATGAGCAAAACATCTACATAAGAGCCTTCGAGCCTGAGGAGCCTAATATGTCAGTGCAAGGTCAACAGTGTCCTCCTACAGTGATCACCAATCCTACATTTCCAAGCTGACATTGTGGGATGACATTTCAAATCCCTAAACACACACCTGCCTCATAGGTCTTTTCTTTCTTTTGGTGGAATTGCTGCTGTCCAAAATACAGTGGCAAAGCATCGTGGGTTTTGCTTCTAATGTCTTTGAGCTTTATGGCTTCACTATTTCTCACTTGAATGACTCTGATGAGCCAATTTGTTCTCTGTCTGTTCTAGCTCTTTACAGAGACTTTCTTCGAGGCTATTGACAACTCCTCGCAGAATCTCACTTTGCCTGTGCACAATAGAACATTCCAAAGCACCAATGTCCACCCTCCTTTGAGTTCTTTCCTTCTATCCCTCTACACATTTCCCAGGCTTCAATCATAGGGAGGTCTTCATTATTCTGTGTTTTAGGTCTGAGACCTGCGCTAAACAAGATAAGCTAGATTAAGTGGGTGCTTTAAAACAGTCTTGAAACCAGAGACTTCCAACAGCTAGAGGTGATTTCTTGCACACACTATATGTTCACCTGGGGTCATTAGAGAACTCTGCCCACTATGGTTACTGCTGGACCAAGATTGGATACGCCACAGCAAAAATTCTCTCTCAAGCTCACCAAAGCAGAATTGGGGCCAAAGACCTTAACACTTGCACTTGGAAAGTGGAACAAGCCACCTCCCTTCCAGTTCCATTGATGAAAGCTAATGACACAACCATCCCTAACTTCGAAGAGCTAAGCAACCTGACCCCATGCTAGGACGTAAATGCAAAACACTGTCTACCTAACAGCTCTAAAGACAACCAAATCCCATTCTTTTAAACACTAAAACTTACTCTCTGTCCTGCAAGAAAAATAGATTCATGCTCTCCATCAAATGGGAGGAAATCCAGAAACCCCATCCTTCCAGGGCAAAATGTCTGCATTTAAACTTTATATCCTATGGCAGATGTGTGATGGTGTGCGCCACAGAGAATGAGACACAGTCCAGGTGTGTCTATGTGACACAGAGACTCAACAGGACAAATGACCTGTCTCTCACATATCTGATATAATTATAAAATAAAAGCAAAAAAAAAAAACATCCCTAACCAACACTCTCATTAGGAAGGAAGAAGACAGGGTCACAGGAGGCATGGACCCCCAGCAGTCCTGCTGGATGGGATGTTGCAGGGTCTCTTCTTGGGTAAGGTAGTGTTCCTAGATGACGCTGCTATTCTGTTGCCTGGCAGCAACTTCTCATCTGTTGTTCTCCTTGCCGCTGAGCCTCCTCTCTGGAAGGACATCTCTGTTATCCTTCTTGACTATACCCGTAGTTCACTCTGGGAACCCAAGTGGTATCTCAGGACCCTTCCAGAGACATGTCTTTTGATTTTATCCTGTGGTTCCTTGAACAGTACAGCTCCGTAAGACTGCAAGCACCCTCTTATCTCTCGTCTCCTGTCTCCAGTGAGTTCTGTGAACTGATTAGCATGCTCACAGGATCCGCGCAGATGCAATTACTATCCGGGCTTGGATTAGTTTGCCTTCTCATCCACACGCCTTGATCTCAGAGACTCTCAACTCATCCGGGAGTTAGAGAGCCAGACCTACTAACTTTTTTTCTTCCGAATAATTTTCTCTAATCAAAACGATCTTCTTAATTGTGTCTTCTTCTAATTTCTCAGAATTGCTCAGGGGGTTAAACAGAGGAGAAGGGTGGGCATGTCCTTAAGTGGAACTTTGCCACAAGAGGTGAGTCTCATGTTCCCTCCGTCATTCATAGTTTCTTGGGTTCTGTTTTGCCTTCTGTGAGTTAGTTTAAAACCAGTTCCTTCTCCCAATGCAGCAAGCTCTCAAGTGTCTAAACTGTTTATTCTTTCTTTCACTGCTACTTGAGAAAATAGCCCCTTCTCTCCTACCATGAAATAGCTTGTGAGATGTTGCCAACAGCAACCAATATATGTGATTAGCACCGTGAGTTCGCTTGTTACATCACCTCCCTCTTTCAGGTTGTAGAAAACAGTTTACAAAGTGATTCACCGGGGAGCATCAACCAAAGCTTTCTCCAGCCTTTAGTGGCAGTCACTCGCTGACGACTACCAACTCCTGAAACTACAAGTCACATACTTCAAGATTTTTTTTTTGGTCACTCTTGGTGTTACGGGAGCATCTTATTTCTGACACCAGTTTATGCCCCAGCAAGAATAGGTTAAGCTGTGCTCTTGCTGATAAGCAATTCCCAGATGGCCACAATTGAGTTCTTACTGTGCTTGCTGTGGTCACTCCCATGCTCAGAATGGCAGCAGCTCCATCGGAGCACCTGCTTCCGCGGTGGCCAAGTGACAAGGGGAATCGTGGTTTCCTAGAAGTGAGACGTGGCTCGCGCTCACATGTCACGGCTGGAGCAAGCGACACAGCCACGCCTCATTCCAAAGAGGGCAGGGTAGGGGGGAAGAGCTGTACTACCATAAGCCTGGGAAACTGAGAGCTGTGTCTGTTTGGAAGGGCCTGGAGCCCTCCCTTCACGCTCCTCCCTCCAAGCTCCTAGGCACTGCCGTTGCTACCCCCACATTCTCCCATGGAATGCCCAGGCACACAGCCCAGACTCTGATGTCAGCTATCTCTCAGTTCAAACGCCTGTGTCTGTCACTTTGAGGCGCATATTATGGAAAAGCACCGTTTGATCATTCTGTGCCTCACTTTCCTCGTCAAATCATTCAGGGATAAGATTATTATTAATTATGGATATTCAAGAGGATGTGTGTGGAGCACTCAGCACATGGAAGATGGATGCTCTCTAGAGCTTAGTTCCCATCCTCATCCCCATTGTTACGGTGCTGCTATCCCAGGAAGTGCCGTCTTTGGATTCTTAAAATAACAACGAACGGACTAGGTGGGCATCTCCATCTTTCTAAACCTTCCTCTCAAACACTTTCCCACGGCCAGTATTTCTTCTTCCTAACAACTCCCAGGGCGAATATTTGCGAAGGTGATTATCCTTCGTATGCCCTTTTCTATTATAATTTCTCTTTCTCCCTAGTGTAGAAGACAAGTAATAGTTGTACATCCTATGGCACAGGATAAGACCCAAGCAGAAACTGAATGTCCAGTCGCTATGCCACCACCATCCCTGCATGCCTAAAGTAGATTGAACAAGAGTTTCACGCAGCGACATCAACCTGCGATCCTTGAGGTGAGCGGCCACCCAGCTTCTACCAGAAGTGTTTTGGTTGTACCCTCTCAGGTTCTTTCAGAGTCTGTAGTTCTCTGGAAAAGCTGTTTCCTCGCAACCATACTTAGCACTGCCAGCCCACCTGGAGGCTGGGAACTCAGTCTGTCAGGTATGCATTATCAATGTTAAAAATATCTACACAGCCATCCCTAGTATTGTCTTCCCCTTTGAACGTTAGCACATTTCCTTTAGTTTATCTGGGGAATCCCCTAAGATTCTATTTGACTAATGAGCCCTTTCTAGAATTGCAGAGAGGTCTTCTTCAACGTCCATACTGACTGCTCGGTACTTTTAAAACTTGCCTGGGAATCCACACAAGCCAAAGAGCAGCAGAGGTGCCTGATCATCTGTGCTGATAAATAGCACTATTTTCCTTCTCCTCCATGGCTCTCTTTTCAAGACTAATAGTTACAAATAACTGTCTCTTCGGAATTCTCAGTATGTCTTGTTTGATCCCAGTGTTCTCAAAGGGAATGTAGAGTCGACTTTAACAAAAAGATTCACGCACGGGTTTTCTTCTTATCAGCCAATGCCCAACTCTGCCCTCTGTGTCTTAAGCTCTAGCCCTTGCTTCCTCTCAATGACTCATAGAACTGTGGTGTCCCCACCCACCCAACCAACCTGGACATTGCCTGCACCATCTGTACACTGTTCTAGACTTTCATCCTAGAACCTTTTTTCAGTTCTTTGGATCACTTCTCTTTCCCAGAAAAGGCAGGGCTGAGGGCTCTTGGCATAGCTCTAGGTTATCAATTGCATATGGCATTGCCCATACTTGAGTCATCCCTGGGCCAGACTTCAGAAAAAGTTCTTACTCTGTGGATGATACGGGTGTTTATGGTTTGTCTTATCCTAGAGCCTATGTCTTCAGAGACTTAGATTAAAGACCTAGTTGATAACCACTTCCTTCCTTACTCAGTGAAGAAAGGTTATGTCATGGCTCAGTGGATAAAGACACTTGCTGCCATGCCTGAGAACTTGAGTTCAATCCCCAGGACCCACTTAATGGAAGGCAAGAGCCTATTCTCCCACATTGCTCTCTGACCTCCACATATATGTTGTGGCACATACAAGATAAATAAATAAATGTAATAAAAGCATTTTTTTAAAGATAGGTATGCCAGTGTTAGATGGAGAAACGCGGGAGATGAGCATAGATGGCTGTTAGTCGGTTGTATTCATTTTGTTCTTGATGTTGGAACCGAAAGCCTTGTGTAAGCAAAAGGGGGAAGACTTTGTTTGGCCTTGCGGTGGACAGAAATCACAGGGGCCAAATGTAGAAAGAGCCAGGGTGAGATATAACACCGAAGTTCACCGTCAGCGACCTACTTCCCGTAACTAGACCTCCTTTCTCACCTCCCAATAATGCCATCAGGTTATGAATGTCTGTTAGTGAATGAATGCATTAGTCAGGTCAAAGCCCTCATGACCTAACTGATTATGGAGATACCGTATCAGGCAAACCTAGGTAAGGTTTTCAAAGTTTTATCAGTATATATTAACTAAACATAGCAAGAGTTTCATTATTATATTTTCATACTTATACTGATGTGTTTCACTCACATCACCTACTTCTGTCCCCTGACCACCCCAGTAATCCCCTGTATCCAGAGGTTCCATCCGCTGATGCCCTAGGTATTTATTTATCCGTCAATTGACAGTCAAAATTAACCAACACAGTCAGCTGTTTATCGCTGTGACAAACCACCTGATATGCGTAGCCTAAAAAGGCAAAGTTTGTTTTGGCTCATGGCTTCTGAGGCTTCATGGTTGAACGGCTCCATGGCTTTGGGGCCCATAAGACTGAGTACCACGGTGGAGAATGTGGCATCAGAACAAACTTGCTTACCACATGGCTGCATGGAAACACAGAGAACCAACAGCGCCACAGGCTGGTGACTAAGGTGACACATGGCCCTTTAGGAGATGTCTAAGATCCCAGCCATAACACTCATCATTGCCTCATGGAGCAGAACCACTTCACAAAACTCAAGTCCTATCAGCTGACGGGAGCCGTCAAGGGACATAATAATGTAAGAACTCTAGCAAGACCTAGAAAACGGGAATTATGATCCCACATGACATAACCCTTGTATGCATAAAAATTCTTAGTTTCTTAACTGGCTTTTTTTTCTTTGCAGGGGGGACAAGGTCTTGCTATGTAGCTCAGGCTGACCCCCTGATACTCCTTTTCCCCATCTCATTTGCGACATAAGCATGTGCCACTATGCACACGACACATACATTATATATGAAGGAGTCTCAGCTCTCCTTAGAAACAAGGTGTAGACCTTGCTCTTTTCGCCTCAGACTGTACCGAAATGTGTTTTCTATAAGTACCCAAGACTGTGTGAGGCTTTTTTTCTGTTTTCATGTGCCAAAAGCAGTCTACAGATTCAATGCAATCCCTATCAAAATTCCGGCACAATTCTTCACAGACCTGGAAAGAACATTAATCAACTCTATTTGGCTTTTCCTTTTTAAGGTCGCAATCCTGATGGCATTTCATCAAATTTTTTGTTTACATTTAAAATAAATAAATAAATAAATAAAAAGCAAACAAATAAATAAATAAAGATTTCTAGCCTCTTTCCCTCCTGTAGACCTTGAGGCTGGCCTACTTGGAAGACAAGACCCCACCCCCACCCCACCCGGCTCTCACCGACACCCATACCCCACACCCCATCATCACTTTGTCTCCCTGCTGACCGAAGGAAAACCCTTCATCTCGGGTAGAGGGAGTTCCTGTGTGTGTGTGTGTGTGTGTATGTGTGTTTTAAGGGCGCTGCTTTTGGAATAGCGCTAAGATGCTCACATTAGGGTCCCACCGCTCACCCTCAGCCCTGCCAGCCAGCCGTTTCTGGGAGAGAGAGGAAACTCGGGCAGAAGGCACAAGGGCCCAGCTGCCTCCTCTGCTCCCCTCACCCTTCGTGGTGGCACTGGGGACCCCAGGCTGGATCCTTCTTCGGGGGAGGTACCCTTGAAAGAGTGGGGAAGGCATCCATGAGTACGTAGGTGGGCCTTGCCACTCTGCCTCCTTCTGTGAGGCACTCTGTTTCTCACGGGCTTTTTTTCCTTCTTCTTTTTTTCACCTGTAGAATTGACCTAATTCTGCCTATCCTTACGGAAATGTTTGTGAAAATTAAACCCGCAGGTGAAGGTTAGATTTCTAGCCCAGAACACTCTGTGAGGACGCATTGGGCCTGTGTACCAGGAACAAGTTTCACTCCCCTTAGTGTGGGGAGAGACAGCGTGGCAGTTAAGGGGTTAAAGGAGCGGCTCCTGCAGAGGACCAGAGTGTGGCTCTCAGTACCCGCATGGAACAGCTCATACCTCCTGTAACCACAGCTCCAGACCCACACACAGATGCGCAGTAATTCAAAATTTAAAATGCAAACCAAGCTTTAGATGAACATGGATAACTGGAAAGCCCTAAAAACGTATTTGTGTACACAGAATAGATCTCCCCCACCCTAACCCTACACACACACCACAATGTGCCAGGCACAACCGAGCCCCCTGTAAATGTCCTCCCCGTGGACCAGTAACTCACTCTGCTGGAGTTGACACATGGGACTCTTCTAGACTGAGCTAGCTGCACTCCGATGCTGCCCTTTCCCTTGCCTCTCATACCCCAGAATGGAGGTCTTTCTCTTGCCAACCCCAGAGGCTTAAACAGCTGAGCATGAAGGGATCTACTTTCCACCCCTCTCCAGTCTCCCCCTCTGATCGCCATCTGCCCGTCTCTCCCTGACTCTTCCCCTCTGTTGGGAGAGTTCCCTCGCCAATCCCAAGGGCTGATGGGTGGACACGTGAAGCCAGGGGTCTGTTAACCTGGCATCTTTGCTGTGTGTGTGTATATGAGCTCGGGGAGTAGAGCAGTGGGCCAGCATGCTCTGGATGTTTTTTGTTCTAGTGTGTTGTGTCTCTCTGGGTCCTTGCTGCACCTGACCAGTTTGTGTAAAACACACCCCTCTGCAGCAAATGAGGCAAAAACATTAAGAATATACTGCTGGGTACTCTCCAGCCCTTGACGGATGGTAGGAGGCTTTCTTGTCCCTTGTGTGTTACTTTCATGCTTCAATCTGCCCTTGGGAGAGTGCTTGGACTTCCATGATAAGACGCCATAGACAAGATAGTTCAAACAGCAGAAAGCTGTTTTAGATGAAGGAACATCAAAACTAGTGTCCACCCCACCAGACCTAAGCACCTAGGCTATATGGGACTGCCAGATTAGAACTATTAAGCCAAAACCTCTCCTTCGGCCCAGTACCCAGAACATCAGACCATACAAATCAATGACCAGACTATCCAAGAATCCACCCATTTTTTTTTCACCATAAGTCAGGTATGGATTAGGCTTGGGTTTCAGCAGCAGACCAACGAGGACCAGAGTGGAGTCTGTGAATGGGCAGACCCATCTTAGGCTAGCCTGCCTGTGACAGGCTGTCCCTGTGCAAAGGCACTGTTCCCTGCAAGTCATGCTGTCTGTTGTGGCCCAGACCCCAGACAGTGAAAAGGAGCTAAGTCCTTCATGTTCTTCTCAAGAAGGGCTAAGCAGGACTTGGAGGCCAGACCAGGCAAATAGCAGGTGGGACATTACCAGGAAAGTGTTGGAGGCAAACATAGCTGGCTGTTTGATCACACAAGACTCCCCTGGGTGGGCCATGTGGAGCTAGTGCAGACTGATCTACCAGAGAAAAGGCTAGAAACCTACATGTTAGATACTTCCAGACATCTGTCTGTGTTGGCCAGACTTACTTGTAGCACCCAGGCTACAACACTTCTCAAGGATTCAGGCGAGGGCCTGAGGATTGAAATGAAGACAAAAGACAGAGGGTCATTCTTGCAAAGAGAATGTCATTTATTGCAACGAGAGAGGAGCATTATATACCAGTTAGCAGGCACGTTGGAAAACCACCAAGGTCAGAGATTCACATCCCCAGGGCCCTCCAGCAATAAGGATGGGCGGATAACAGGAACTCGCATTCAGGCCTTATTGGAAGGAGGGGATCAAGAGGTAAGCTCCTAGTCACAAGCTGGTCAGCAGATCCCTATGGGGGAAGTGTCCAACACTTACTCCCCAAGGGTGCTGACTGTACCACCCTTCCTCGAGAACCCAGTCAGGAAGCTTGAGTTTCTATGGGCCCACAAACTCTCTAGGTACTGGATAGAGTGTAACCCCCACCCTGAGGAAACCTGAGAAATGATCAGAGTCCAGGGGAGAAGGCAACGGGCTGGTCTCAGCTCAGGAAACAGGACAAGTATCTAAGCTAAGGGATCAGACAAGACAAAGGGAATCACAGACCTATGTAAACTCAACCTAGTATGTCATCCCAACAGTTCAGCCAACCGAGGCTCAGTCTGGACCCTCACCAGTGCTGGCCTGGGTGGTGGGCTGTGGGAGGGCAGTGATGAGTCAGGCTGTCCAGTTGGCTGAACCCTCCCTTCAGGTCCTTCTGGTCTACCACAGACACTGAACCCTTGTGTGGAACTGCAAACTGTGGCTCTGGATTGTAGACCCATGAAGGAGGCCCGTGTGGCATCAAAGCAGAGGATCTTGTCTCCAGCACTCATGAAGGTTGCCACGCCAGGGTCTCCTGGGATAAGATAACTGCCATGCTGAATATGCCCTGGGGCAGAGCACCAGCCAGCCAGCTCCAGGTGAAGAGCCATAGTGTGTGGATGGAAAGCAGATAGGGATTGAACGTGACTTTCTGTTCAATGTAAAATTCCCATTTGGGTTTTTTTAATTTTCTAACATGTGCGTTCATGTGTGTGTGTGTACATGTGTCCATGTATGTTGGAGAGTGCAGAGAAGATATTCATGCATGTGTGTGCATGGTTGTGGATGTCAGAGGTCAACCTCAGTTGTCACTCTTTAAGGCACCGTCCACCTTGTTCTTTGAGGCAAGGTCTCTTACTGCCACGTAGGGTAGGCTGCCTGGCCAGTGAGCCTGAAGGAGTCCCAGCACTGGGATGTAAGCAGACCACCGCACCTGGGTTTTATTTATATTTTACACGTCAGTACTGGGGACTGAGCCCAGGCCTTCATGCTTGCACAGCAAGGACTTTGCCAACTGAGTCATCTCCACCGCACCCCCTCCTCGTTTGTCTTTTTAAACTGTGTTTCATTTCTGTTGTGTTGGGATGGTGTCCTATAATTCACATTGAAAAGCATAGATGTGGCCAGGCATTGGTGGCGCACGCCTTTAATCCCAGCACTCGGGAGGCAGAGGCATGTGGATCTCTGTGAATCCTAGTCTACATAGAGAGAGTCCAGGAGTACAGATGTGAATGAATAGTATCACATATTACCTAATGTTTATCACTGACTCTTAAGAAAACATCTATTCATTTTGTGTGAATGAAAATTCTCTCGTTCTCTCTCTCTCTGTCTCTGCCTCTCTCTCTCTGTCTCTCTGTTTCTCTCTGTCTCTCACACATACACACACACACACACACACACACACACACACACACACACACACCTTGTAAATTCAACCATGCAACACATAAAAACAGCCCTGGAGTCAAAGCCAGCTGTATGAATCTAGAGTTTACTTTCCCACAAGCCACTCCAAGTATTATGATCCCACTGTAATCACATGCATGCATGGTATTGTGGATCATGGAAGAAAATGCTAGCCTGCTCTACTTTGCCTTCCATGTCGGATAATGCTGTGCTGAGCCGATCTGGATTGGTAATTATATCACGCTTTTGAAAAGTTATGCTGGACAAGGCATTTGTTGAGTTGACTATTACAGTTTCCGTGCCTACTTTTCCTGGGGGATGCTTTTTGCATATCCTGATGAGCTTGTCACCTGCTCCCCCCATTCTCAGTAACATCACCACAGTTGATGGGTCTTTATTACCTCGGCCCCGAAGCCATGCCCGTGGTGCACAGCTGAGATGACCCTTCACTAATTGATTCTGGCATTCTAAGAGGCAGAGACCACATCTGCAGAGACCTGGTTGCCTTACTGAAGCAAAGGCAGCTTCGGCGTTGGTCTGCGAAGCGGCCTTGAGTTATCTTGAGCCAAAGTCCCATCCCCTGTGATGAGTACAGAAGACCCTCCAGGACCTTCTCCATGGCTCCTTGTGTGAAAAAGTACCATTGAGGTTCCAAACACTTCTCTCCATGAGCTCTGTCCAGGACATGCTGCACGTAACAGCAAGCAAGCAGGACTCCTCTTTCTGTTGAATCCACGTGCGTTTCACATTGTGCTTGAGTAAGTCAGATAATGAGAACTGCTGGGAAATCCACATTCCTCAGTTAGAAGCTCACCCACAGACCCGCAACTCCAAAGGCTGAGGCTGGAGGACTGTGAGTTTGAGGCCAGCTTGAGCTACACAGTGAGACCCTGTCACAAAGGGAAAGGAAGGGAGGGTGTTACAAGCATTCTTTCCTGCAACCCTGGTCTCAGAGCCGCATCAACCCCAAATGAACATGCAGACGCTGTATTAGTTATAATACTGTTGGCCATTATCTTGGGCTTCTTATTGGCTAGCTCTGTTTCAATTAGTAACCCATTTCTATCAATCTAAGTATTTCCCACAAGAGTGTGGCTTATGCAGTAATTAATGCCCAGCATGGTGTTACTCCTCCGTCAGCCTACAAGACAACTCCTCTCTGCCTATACTTCCCAGAATCCTCCTTGTCTCCTAGTCCCACCTATCATCTCGCCTCATTGGCCACAGAGCTTTATTCATCAACCAATAAGAGAAACATATGTACAGTCGGGCGTCCCCATCAGGAGGGAGGGAAGAAAAATCATGGGGAGAGAAGACAAGAATAGGGGAGGGAAGGAGAGTGGAGAGAAGGGGAGAGAGGGGGCAGAGGAGAAGAAGGCAGAGGAGGAGTTGGAAATTATCCATATAAAGGTGTGGCCCAGTCATCCATTCATTTTACAGTGGAACAAAGAGAAGGTAATTCATTCTTCAGCCTTTTCAGAGACAAGAATTAAATGCTTACTTATCCTAATGTGTCCTCTGAGGACCAGAAAACAACTTTGCAAACTAAAAGCTGACAGAACCTAGCTGGTATACCAAAGCCAGGAAGAGCTAACCCACAAACATGTGCCCACATTTAAGCTAGAGTAATTTTCTTAGATGCTGGAATAATTTGTGTAGCAAAGGCACGGTTCACAATATTTCCCAAACATTGCTTCTACAGTTTAAGACACACTGCTGGTAAACATAGTTACTTAGTTCTGGTATTTCGTTTTTATTGTTACTAGTTTTTAATTCTTTTAAGCCTGTTTCGTGTGTGTGTGTGTGTGTGTGTGTGTGTGTCTGTCTGTCTGTCTGTCTGTCATCTCTTTTCATTTCTCATTAATTCTTGGATCCCTGTCACTATTCACAAATGATACAGTCAAGGGATATTTCTAATTTCTTGTTTGTTCTTCTTTGTTGTTTTTGTTTTGTTTTACATTTCTGAAATGTCTTATACTGTTGATCCTATCTTCTTAAACTATTCTGTTGACCTGCATGATACGCTCCTCTCCTTGGCCGACTTCCCTCACTGTCCCTTTAGAGGCTGATGGGTCCTGTGGTCCTACCTTGGTCTTTTTCATTCAATAATCTCTCCTTAGGCAATATTATCTAAACATTACATGTTCATCTGTCATTTGTTTGCCCCTGGCCTTCAAATCCACCTCTTCAGACCAGGTCTTCTACCTACCTGACCAACACATCTTCTAGAAGCTTCTAACGCCCACTGGGTAGTGAATCATCAGACCTCAGTGTTGAACTAGTCTCCATGGGGATCTTCACCCTCCCAGGCTTTCCCCTGTTCCCATGCCTCAAATTCTGTGTCAGTAGGCTAGTGACATCTGTTAATTATGTCCTCTAATGTGTCTCTAGTGAAACCTTCATCACCAGATGCTTCCTAGAGGGAACATCATCATTGAGTCATCACCATTTTTCTGATGGCACTCTTTCTAGTAAAGGAAGACCTGAGCTGGATTGAGAGCACAGTCTGTATTTTTTCCACAACTTTCCAGTGTTTTGACCATTGCTTTACCATGTTAAGTAACCCAAGTCACAAAGAACTTTTAATTTTGTGCTCTGACTTTTTTTTACCCTTAACGTTGCTTCATAACCATCTCACCATCTATTTATCTATAAGGGCTCAATTACCATCCTTTATGATGGCTGAATTCTATGGCAAAGGTCATTCTAGGATGACAGAGATGGGACTGCCATACTCAGCCTCATGAGGATCACGCCTGACACCCAAAGCTGAGTGTCAGAGGCTTCTGCCAAAGTGTAATGACCTTGAAAAGCCACTTAACTCAAAGAGCAAATTTTCTCATTTGCCAAATGAACCTAATCATAGTTGTTTGCCATCCTTAAGGGGGTGTTGTGCACTAGGAATGGGTCTTAGTATTTTACTGGCTTGCATATGCTTGTAGGATAGAAATAACTTGCTTCCCTTTGTCTCCATCTCTGAAGCGAGGGCAGGTTAATGATCACTTTCCTTCCCAGTCATCAAGGTTTGAAAAGACTAAGCAGGGTAGGCAAGATATAAACATTGAGCTTCCATTGTGTTTTAGAGTCATCTATTATCATCTTTTAAAAGTTCCTTCCTGGGCTTGGAAGATGGCTAAGTATGAGGATCTCCAGAACCCAAAAAGATGATATATCCACTGCGTGCTGGGATTTTCCTGAGCTCAGATTCAGTACTCATCCATCAGTTACGTGAAGGAAAAAAAAATCTTGCTTATTCTCCCCCTTTGGCCTCAGAGTTCACAATTCAGTATTGATCTAATGTCTTCACTTGTGGTCATGTGAAAACGCACGGTCTACTCCACCTACTCTCGTTTCAGTTTCTTTCCCCGTTGATGAACATTTGTTTTCCTTTGTTCTTTGGCCCCGTGTGACAAACCAGAGTTCCTCAAGACAGTCAAGCTTCCGTGACTGCACAAGATGCCATGGAGCTCACAAGCCTCCTGTGCCATGAGGAGATCCAAACTCTGGGCCCACGCAGCAGCTTCAGGACTGGTTCAGCCTGAGGTCCCATTGCCTTCGCTTAGATTTGAAATGAGTCTTTGTTCGGTGAGGGACTCGTGTCTTCACCTAGGATGACAGGTGACTGCCCAAACACTGAGATTTCCTGAGTAGAATAGAAGACTGGCAGTCGGCTGCTTCTCTGGTGGCAGGTCGTCCGTCTAGTCTAAGCCCAAGGATGCAGGGCCAATGAAGGCCTTTTCCACTGGGGGAGACTTCTGTTTTCAGGAAGGGATTTACTAAGTCATGTCTGGTTTGTTTTCGGAGGGAAGTGGTTTATTTCATCTTGCACCTTGTAGTCAGTCCATCATGTAGGGACGCAAAGGCAGGAGCTCAAGGCAGGGGCTTGAGAACAGGAGATGATGCAGAAAGCCGTGGAGGAATGCTGCTTACTGGCTTGTTCCTCAAGGTTTGCTCAGCCTGGTTTCTACACACTCCAGGACCACCTGCCAAGGATGGCACCACCCACAATGGACCGGGCCCTCCCACGTCAATCACCAATTAAGACAATGCATTACAGGCTCGTCCACAGGCCAGTTGGGTGGGAGCATCTTCACCAAGTAGGGTTTCCTCTTCCCAAATCACTCTATCTTATGTTACATTGACATGAAACTTGAGACAGCACAGTAACAGACCCAGAAAAACAAATGTTAAATGTTCGATCTTATATGTAAACTTTAACTTCAAATATTTAGAGTTGAGTGTTTAATTCGGAGTGTGTGTGTGTGTGTGTGTGTGTGTGTGTGTGTGTGTGTGTGTGTGTGTTTTGAAGTCAGAAAAGAAGAAAGGTAGCATTGTTTGGGTTGGGGAAGCTTAAGGGAGAGGAACTGAGGGTCACAGATGATATGAAGGGAGAAGGGGAAATAATGAGGGGAAGGTTTAAGTGGGGAGAGGATGGCAAGGTAAGACAGAAGTCAGATGGCAAGGGATGTTTTAAAAAATCATTCAGAAACATACTCTTCAATAAGCTTCCTAAGAAATGTAATCTAAAAGCAGAAAGGTTAATTGGAGTTATTCTACACAGAGAATAATTGTTCCTCCTAGAAAGCATAAAGTATCAAACACAAAGGTCTTGCAAAGACAAGTGTGTGAAATGCATACTGGAGTTGTTGATCGAGGGGGCTCCAAAGACTCCCCAAAATAGCAATATAGGCTCTTATCATTGTTGTAGGTTGCCAATCGGAACTTACTGCCAAGACTCTATTGTTGAAGACACCACGTACTTTGGCCACAGGGCGTGGAGAAGTCATGCTAGTACTGACAGCTGACAGGGAAGCCTCCTCCCTTCCATATAGTTTTCAACGTGCCATTAAGGGTCTACCAGAGCTGCTTGGAGAGGCGTTGTCAACAGACTAACCCAGCTGTGAATGCTGCAAGCTACAGTAATGAACCACTTTGTAAAATATTCCCATTGCTGCAGCAGTGGTATGAGTGTTCTGTGGGTAACTGATAGATAGCTTTCTGGTTGGGTTTAAGGCCCACTCTACAAGAGGGTCTCATGTCAACACTGTAAATCTGCCCAGGATTCTATGACCCAAGAATGCACAGCCACTGATAGATGCCTTTCCCACTAAGGGAAAATCAGTCTTCAGTAAGAGATTTACTTACTAATTCATTCAGTCTGGCCGGGCCGTGTTGGTGCACGCCTTTAGTCCCAGCACTCGGGAGGCAGAGGCAGGTGGATCTCTGTGAGTTCGAGACCAAGCCTGGTCTACCGAGCGAGTTCCAGGACAGGCTCCAAAACAATACAGAGAAACCCTGTCTCAAAAAAAAAAAAAAAAAAAAAAAAAAAAAACCTAATTCAGTGTGTCTTGTGGTAATTTTTTTCCTCATTAGCTGTTTTAACAGCCATGTAACATAACAACAAAATAAAACCTACGAGCAGATAAGATGGATCAGTGGATGAAAGTCCTTGCCACCCAAGCCTTGAGTTCAACCCCCAGAGCTCCTAAACACTGCCCTCTCGTCCACAAGCACACGGCATGGATGTGCCCACGTTCTCACAGAGACAGTAACAACAATAAGTACTTTTTAATCTAAGTAGAGAATATATCCCCCATGCTGTGCTTTTTTTTAATGATGACATTTGTGTAACCTCAAATCTCAGTCATTAGAGAGGTCATTTATGCCATAAAACCTAAAAAGCAAGCATCAGCTGGTTTTCCTATAACGTGGAAGGAACTCTACAGTGTCTATCTGATACCTCTTCTGGGTTTGTTTCTGCTTTTAGTTACTATGTCTCCATTTCAGTGATCGCCAACACTGTAAGAGACAAGTTGAAGTATTTGGCCCCAGATGATTCTCATTAACTCAGCTCTAGACCTTTGTGGAAAGTGCAGATGACCAAGGATGTTTATTTCCTTCCTAATCCCCAGACTCTGTGATGCTGATTCCTTACAGGACAAAAGAGATGGACTTCATAGACATGATTGAAGTTCCTCCTGGAATCAGTGTGGTCATGAGAGATCTTAGGAAAGGGGCGGCAGGTGAGTCTGAGTCACAAAGAGACAACAAAGATGAGAGAGACCAGGGAGGATTGGAGATGTTCAGTTGCCAACCTTGAAGATTGAGGACGGGTCTGCAAACCAAGGAGCACAGGCTGCCTCTCCAAAGGCCAGGGAACAGATTATCCCTGAGGGATAACCCCAAAGACCCATTTTACACGTGTGACCTCCAGGATGAGAATAGACTGGTGGGAGTTGTGAGCCTCGGAATTCATGGTTCCGTGGCAGCAGCGACGGAGAAGCTAACACAACTTTCTGTCAGGAAGATCATAGTTCAGACTTAAGACCGGGAGAAGGAAAACACTAGGCACCGCCCGGTCCTAAAGTAGGTTTTGTCTTAAGTGCTTGAATCTCCGCCCATAAAATGAGAAAGAGCCAGTTCACAGGGGTAGAGCACGGGCACGTGGACAGCAGGGGAGCCGGTGGCTGCCAGAGACTGGGCTGGGCGAACGTGAGCTCCTTCATATGCAGTCCCACGGGTTCCATTCTGCTCATTTCTGACTTCCTTTTGGAAACAGTGTCTTATCGAGCCCAGGCTGGCCTGGAACTCTCGACACAGCCAAGGGTGATCTTGAGTTTCCGTGCCTCCTGCCTGTGCCTCCCAAGTGCTGGGATGGCAGGCATGTGCCGCCTCACCCCGTTCCCGTGGTGCAGGGGATGGAGCCTGGGACTTTGTGCGCGCCAGCCAAGCACTCTGCCAACTGAGCCACAGTGCCAGCTCCTTGTTTCTAATTTCATGACGCGTATTTTAGTTGACCGCGTTATGTATACCTCGGGTTTACGACGTGATGTTTTTGAGGTGCATACAGATGGTACCATGGTTACCATAGCGAAGCAGGTTAGCGTGTCTACCGCCTCAAACAGCTACACTCGGCGGGGCAGGAGCGTCTAAAATCCACACTGAACGAGGAGGTCTGAACACAATGCCGTTTTTATCAGCTTTGTTCTCGGGTAGCGCACTAGAGGCCCCGAATATACTTTTTAGCAAAAGTGGTCGTTGCCCCCACCCCATACCAAGGCTCTTGCTCGGTGCACTGGCTGCATACCAGTGCTTCCAAAAAGGCTCCTTCCCTCGGCGGCAGCAGCTTGGTGTGGGCGCCTTGCAGAGCCTCGAAGGCGGCAGAGCTGGGCAGGAATCTGGCTTGTCATTAAAAAGCCAAAGTAGGGAACACACTGACACTGTGGGTGGGCTGTCGTTGATTGGGAGAGAGAGAGAGAGAGAGAGAGAGAGAGAGAGAGAGAGAGAGAGAGAGAGAGAGAGAGAGAGAGAGAGAGAGAGAGAGAGAGAGAGAGAGAGAGAGAGAGAGAGAGAGAGAGAGAGAGAGAGAGAGAGAGAGAGAGAGAGAGAGAGAGAGAGAGAGAGAGACTTCATCATTTGGACACCTGAGCGTGTGAATAAAAATAGATTTCTCTAAGAAAGATAAAGCAGTCTCAAATCTCTCCCAGGACTGCAGCAACTTGAGTGAGGGGGTTGGGGGGAGAAGAAGAAGAAATGGAGAGTAGGCTTTTTTTTAACCGACATGTAGTAATTGTGCATATTAATCGTGCTCGATGAGGTAATAGCAAAGGCATACAGCCACATAGGGGTCAAGTGGGAGCAGTTGTCCTTATCATCTGTCTGTCATTTCCTCCGCTCTAGAATGTCATTAGATATGAAGTAGGTTATTGTGGGCCATGGTCAGCTCACTGTATTTAGAACAACAGAACTCAGTCCTTCTGTCTAACTGCATTTTCACTCCCATCCTTCACAATGGAACGTTATGCAAGCACCCCAGCCTACGACCCGTGGCACTGCCCCCTAGTGGAGAAACCCTGAAGGAAACAACCTTTCCCAGAACAGGGTTATATGTCCACTGGCTTCTGCTTGCTTCCATCTAAGGGACGGGGCTGGGGGAGGGGGGACAGCCAAGGGAACTCAAGAGAAAATCATCCAGGCAGCGTATCCCATTCAGATGCCTAAAATCAGGCAACAAGCTACCTCCAGGAACCCAGGGTGCAGCCCAGTGGCACAGTGTGCTTCAGGAGGTAATGCTTCTCTCTTAACTGGCTTCCCTCTTACATAAGGGCAGGGAGAGGGGCTCAGGAGGGTGGTTGGTTGCTGTAGCAGTCTTTAAAATGATTCCTGTGATGTCATTTCACATACGCTCAACCATTTACACTCAACAATTTGAAACTAGATCTTGTCGGCTCCCCGAGATCTGCATACAGAAGGAAGTGAGCCCACCAAGCAGGGGCTGAGAACAAACTCACTTCACACACCTCCACATGTCTTCCCCTTCCAGAAACTGCTCCGGCATGCACAGGAAAAGCCAAGGACTGCCTTCAGCTTGTTTGTTGTTTCCTTGTGCGTTTAATCCACTGGTGGGCAGTGCCGCCGGTGATAGGGTGGGTTGTTTTCATACCGTGACACTCCAGAAGGATGTATATCTTCATAGATGATGGTTTTTTGTTGAGGTGTGGTGCATTTACGATTTAACTTCTCCATCTAAAGAGCACAACACAATAGTTTTAGTGCATCACAGCCTCTATAGTCAATTTCAGAACACTTTGAGTACCACCAAACCCCTGTGACTATTAGAGTCGCGTTCCGTTCCTCCCTTCCATGAATTACCCCAGTCTACCTCCGTGAACCTACCTATTCTGTACATTTCTAATATATATGGTCCTTTCACTCAGCATAACCCGGGTTGTAACATGTATGCATGATTTCTTTTTATGAGTAAGTGATACCTTACTGTATAGACAGACCACGTTTCATCTATTCATTCATCCCTCAGTGGACACTTGGATTGTGTGCATGTTTTTTGACTTTACGATGCTATGAATGGCCTTGTGTACAAGTTTTCACATGTGTCTGTGTTCTTATTACTCCCGGGGTTGGTGATGATTGGGAATGGTGTGGCTGGTGGTAGCTTTGTTTGACATTCTTGAGAAGCTGTGAGATTGTTTCCAAGGGACACAGGCTCCTTTCACTCGGCACCTGATCTGCAAAGGGGGTTCCAGTGTCTCTTCTTGCTGGCGATGCTGTCTTTTGTGTTGCAGTCATCTAATCCCCGCTAATGTGAGTTGGTGCCTCATCGCGGTTATGGTTTATGTCTCTCCTGTGGCCAATGATACTGAGAGTCTCTTCATGTGTTCCTTGTTCCCTCTTCTGTCTACTCTTATCCATCTTTTGTAGCTGGAGTTTCTTCCCAGCCTGGTCCCGTGGCTGGTTAGCCCCAAATAAACACACACAAAGACTTACACTAATTACAAACTGTTTGGTCAATGGCTATGGTTTCTTACTGGCTAGTTCTCTCTTAATTACTGACCTATAACTTCTAAGCTATGTATATCTACAAGACGTTATCTTTCCAGTCTCTACATGGCGTTTCTCCCCGGCGGCCTCTCTCTGCCTCCTCCTCTTAATTATTAACTCATTTTTATTAATCTATGTATTGCCACGAGGCTGTGACCTAACTGTAATCCAGCATGTTACTCCTTGGGCAGCATGGTGTCTCTTCACCACCTCTCTGCCCTCCTCTCCCCAGCCTTCTCCTGATCTGGTAGCCCCGCCTATCCTTCCTGCCTGGCTATTGGCCAATCAGTGTTTTATTCATCAACCAATGAGAGGAGCATATATACAGAAGGGTGTCCCCCATTAATCTTTAGTTTGTTAGTCCTTCACTACTGAGTTGCATGTGTTCTGTATCAATTCTAGACACAAGTCTCTTCTATTTATTTTACTGTTTTATGTGTGAGTGCTTTACCTGAATATAGGTATGCATGTGTCATCCGTGTGTTCCTGGTGCCCACGGAGGTCAGAAGAGGCCCTGGATTCCTGGAAGGTTTTCTTTTAAGACAGGTGTCAGCAGCCACGTGCTAGGAATTGAGTCTGGGTTCCCTTACAGAGGACCTCTTAACTGCCGACCCAATCCTCCGAACCCCAAAGTATTTTTAAAAAGGATTTATTCTGTTTCTAATTATGTGTGTATCTGTAGTGACTGCATTCAGGTGTGTGCATATGTGGGCAGGTAGAGACAAGAAAAAGCATCAGAACCCTTGGAGCTGCAGTTGCAGGCAGTTCTGAGCTTTCTGACATAGGGGCTGGAAACACAAGCAGTATATGCTCTTAACCACTGAGACATCTCTCCAGCCCCAAGACACAAGGTTTTGTTTTTTGGGTTGTTTGTTTGTTTGTTTTTTGTCAGATATAGGGTTGCAAAGTCTGTTGTCTTTTCCTATCTTTAAATCTCACTTGTTCTTCGGCATTTTCATACAAGGACAAAATTAATCCTAATTGCCCTCCGTTCCCACCCTGTCAGACCCTTCCACCGTACAAATTCCGCTGGAGCATGGTTGACCTACCAGAGACCACACACTTCAGAGAATCAGCCCTCTGGCAGAAGCAGTCAACGACCCATAGCTCCCCAGTTAGTGGTGGAGGTTTATGAGCCCCTCGCTCCTCCATGGTGGGATTGGTCTCATCTGTGTCTTGTGAGGTAACCACAGCTACCATGAGTTTATGAGCACAGTGTTCCCGTCATGTCATCCCAGCCTCTGACCCTTCAAACGTTGCCGCCCCCTTTTCTGCAATGGCCCTGAGCCCCGGGTGGACGAGGAGTGATATCAGTGTCCATGCGAGGCTGACACTTGTTCTCTGACCCTGACCGACGGTGAGTTTCTTCCTTAACTGCTATTCGCTGAACAAAGAGACTTGTCTGATAAAGTGTGAGAGCTGCAACAACACTCTGTGGGTAAATAGATAGATACAAACTTAGAAGGAAGTTAATACGATGCCTGTTTAGCTAAATAGTAGTACTAGCATGACCCAGAGGCCTGTGGGATCCCAGACATAGGCCCTTTGCCAGATTCATAGCGTCAGGTATGTGTTTCTTCCTCTGGAATGTGCCCTCCATCCAATCAGAAAGCAGTTGGTTACCCCTGTAATATTTGTGTCACCACTGCACCGTGGGCATGTCTTGCCATGTTGGCAGTGATCATAGCTCACAGGGTTCACATCTGCATGGGACGCTTCATGGATTCATCACCCACCAGCATCATAGCACCTTCTGTAACGTGTGAAAGCTAGACATCAAGGAGGAAGCCTCCTGGTCAGTACCTGCTCTGTCGATCTCTCTCTCCATGCCCCTTGAGTTCAGCAACAATGAGACATTTATCTCACGGAATACTCTGAAACCATCAGAGACACCGAGGGCTCCCGGTGAACTTCTTTGGAAGACACACGGGATGAATCATTTATTAAAAGTGAGTGTGGAGTCTGGGGGTCATAGCTCAGTGGTAGAACACTTGTAAAACGTGTTGCAGGGCCCTCGCCTCCACCCACAGCACGGCAGAGAAATGCGGTGTCTCGGGGTAGGGTATGCTTCTAAGAGTCATATGTTAAAGCATAAATACCTATAGGAAAAATATACAGAATGAGCCTGTGATTGATAGAGAAAAAAAACTGTCTTCCAAATCCCCCATGGATGTCCACAATACCAGAATGTTATCTATATGGCAAAGGAATAAAATTTGCAGATAAAATTAAGGTAGCTAGCTAAAATAGAGATTAAGGTGGATATGCTGGCAACACTTGATCTAAGGAGTTTGAAGCCAACCTGTGGAGTAGAGAGAGAGAGAGAGAGAGAGAGAGAGAGAGAGAGAGAGAGGGAGGGAGGGAGGGAGGGAGGGAGGGAGGGAGGGAGGGAGGGAGGGAGGGAGGGAGAGAGAGTGTGTGTGTGTGTGTGTGTATATAGATATGTATGTATTATGTAATCTTGAGTACCCTAGAGTGCTCGGTGAATGTACAGGGGCCCTTCCGAGTAAAGTTGTTCATCATGATATATTCAAATGTCATTACTAGTTTTGAAGGTGGGGGAAGGGTCTAGAAATGTAGCCAACCTTGAAGCTGTAAAAGGTCCACAAATAGATTCTTCCCCACAAACTCTAGAAAGGAACACACTGTGAACCCTTTGATTTTAGACCAAAGACACCAATCATACTTCTTTATCTCCAGAACTGCAAGGTAATTGTCTTAGGGTTTCCTAATGCTGCGACAAGAAACACCATAGTAGCTGGCGTGCCAAGATACAGGGGAGATCAAAATGGAGGACAGCAGGGACAAAGGAGTCGGGCAAACCTTATGAAGGGCATGCAGTCGTCCTTTGTGGTACTCAACAGAGTGCAGGAAGTCCAGCTAGGCTGGATCCCAAAGGACAAGGAATGGACTAATTGGGGCCTGGATGGATTGTTGAAGATTTGAAATAAACTGCTTTATTTCGTAGTCTGTGAAAAATGTGGGATTTATCGTGGGAAAAAAAACGGATACGGATTACATTGTCTCTGGAGAGTAACCCTTCAGTGCAAAGAGTCAAAGGGAAAAAACAATAAGAGCATGCCCCCAAGACCTGGGTCTGAGGACCGAAGCCAAGGAAGGAGCAGAATGCAGATGAGAACGTTGGGAGTCATTGCGTGGGCTTAGTTCTGGCCGGGTGGGCAGGAACCAGCTAAAACAGGCAAGGGAGTTGACCTATCAAAGCTAAACCAAGCGTGAAGGTTCCGGGAGCAGGCTGCGATCCAGTGGTCTCCTGAGTGGGTGTCACATGAGCAGTAGGACAGGGGTGATTGGCGAGGTTTTACAATAGGGTGGAATCGAGCACAGTTGTGCCTCTGCGGCAGGCTTTCCGTCCTGTGTGAGCAATCTATCACCTCTGCTTACCGCGGATGATCCTTCACATAATGAGTCATTATCCTCCCCCACAACTACGTAGGCTGTCCTGTCTCCGCTTACTTTCCTCTGACATCTTCCACTTTCAGGCGGTTTTGTTTGTTTGTTTGTTTTGTTTTGTTGAGACAGGGTTTCTCTGTATTGTTTTGGAGGCTGTCCTGGAACTCTGTAGACCAGGATGGCCTCGAGCTCACAGAGATCCCGCCCCCCGAGTCTGCCTCCCCAGTGCTGGGGTTAAAGGCGTGCGCCACCGATGCCCGGCCCACTTTCATGGGTTTTTAGAGAGTGCCTCATCGTTGAGCCCATTGTGCAATAGCTACCTATCTATCACCTATTCGTCTCTCTCTCTCTTCTCTCTCACTCTCTCTCTCTCTCTCTCTGCTGGACTGTTCTCTGAAGAGATCTCCAGTCACCCAAATAATCAGCACACACACTGTGTTGCAAGAAATCTGTCTTTATTGCTAGCATAGAACCCTTCCATCAGAAAGTCCTTTCTTTCCTACATGTGCTAAAACGAGAGCCATGACCTGCTTTTGATATGCACCATAAATGCTAATTAGTTCACAACTCTGATATGCACAGTTAAGTTTTATCTTATAGGTAGAATGTCTTTAATCAGAAGTTTTTCAGAGGTAAGTCTCGTTGACAATAATGTGAAATTGAGGGCTGGCAAAAAGCAAAAAAATGGGAGAATGCATGAGAGAGACTGTAGACTCTCATATTTTCATGCACTAGCCACCCACCTATCTCTAAAGATAACCACCCCTCCAGGGTGCTGACGTCTGATCAGAAGAGCTCCTTCTGGTCAACCTTTTCCCCAAGGCCCAAGCACCAATTGCTGGTTTCGTTGCATAATTATGCAAAAAAACAGTACTTGATAACACTGAAATGCAACATTTTGATGCCCAGATCTTTCTGACCTGTTCAAGTTTATCACACATTTAGAATACCACACAATTGAAATAAGCTTTCCCAGTACCCAGAATCTACATGTAGAGACATCCTCATCCCTTTTGTATTTTTCAGGAGATGACATAACAAGATTGTAAGAAAACTTCCATGTAAAAGGCTTAGAATTTCTCTGCTTTCTTTCCTTCAATGTGGAATAATAGCCACAGGACACAAAGAAATTTATTTTGAGACATGACCTTCTGTAAGCCATATCCCATCTCTGCAGCCACAAATGTACACTCCTCTACACCTCTGCCTTGATGAAGTTACCTACATTCTTTCTTCTTCATTTCCTTTCTTATTTTACTTTGTGTGTGTATGTGTGTATATATGTGTGTATGTGTGTGTATATGTGTGTATGTGTGTGTATGTATATGTGTATGTGTGTATATGTGTGTATATATGGGTATATGTGTGGTGTGTGTATGCATGTATGTATGTGTGTATGTGTGTGCATGTGTGTGTATGTGTGCATATATATATATGTATATGTGTATGTATGTGTGTATGTGTGTGTATGTGTGTGCCCATGTGCACATGCATGCATGCGTGGGTGCATGTGTTTATGGTGGTGTTTGTGGGAGGCAGAAGAACCAGAGTTATAGGTGGTTGTGAGCTGTTGGGAATCCTCTGCAAGAGCAGCAAGTTCTCTTTTCCACAGAACCTTCCCCAGCCCCCCTTCTTGGTTCCAATGTATTTCCTCTCTGTGCATTTCCTGCAGTTTTCCACTTTGGAGCACACCTACAGATACTTAAGTGACTCATCTCTGTTAAGGACGGCTCCATCAGGGAGCTCAGTGTTCTCTCTGGATGTCCATTTAAGCTTCATCCCCACTCTCTCCAAATATCCCAGCCACATCTCTGAGTGCAAACTTCAAAAACTATCACTTCAATACTAATTTGTTAGTGTATAGAACCTTGAAAATTATTTTATACTCACACCAATAATGTCTTTTTCTTATTATTTTTGAGATAGTCACTGAACAATTGCCACATAATTGCCTCTCTGTCGTATTGGGGGTAAAATGCTCAAAGATCCAGGCTGGCGCTTGCACAGGGCAGGCTGCAGTGAGCCAAGACAGTCAGCACAGACAGAGTCTGTGAGCAAGGGGACTGAGAACTGGGACAATAGGAAAAGCTGACATGTTTGTACACCCCAGAGAGTTGTGTCCTGTATCTAGGTTGACTGTCCTTTAACATGAGAGACGGGAAAACATGGGAGGTGGTGCTCTGTCTGTCTGTCTGTCTGTCTCTCTCTCTCTCTTTCTCTTTCTCTCTATGAGGATCCATTCAGTGTGTGTTGTACAGACAGACGTGTACCCTCCTGGAGTTCTTGGATGGATGTCCTCAGAAACAGCAAGCTCCTAGTGATGCCTGTGATGCTGGGAACCATTCTGGGCCACAATTACTCTTTCCTCTTTTGTGGGTCATATCTTTTCTTCAGAAAGCCTGAGGACTTCCATGTCCCTTCTGAGTTTTATATTCAGTCACCCAATCTGCCACTCAGAGGCCAGTGACCCAGTGTAAGAGTTAGACTAACCTTCCACTCTCTTCCTTTCCCTGGCAGATCTTTGGTGGTTTGTTGTGTGCCTGGTGGGGTAGGAAAACTCACAGTTGAGTGTTGAGTCGCCTCAGGGAAATGTACATGAAATCACTTTTGTCCTAGACTCCAAGGGTGTGAGTTCAGCCTGTGCCTCTTCCACTTAGCACATGACTAAGGAATGCGATGGAGGGAGAATTGTGCTTGGGCTTGGGGGTCAGTCATTCCCTGCCGGCCACTGTTAAGAGACTGTGGATAACTTCGTTATAGCTAACAGACCCACTCGTGAGGAACGAGGATGACTGAGACTTGTCTTACAGCATTGTAACGAAGCAGTACACATGGTGAACCCCAGCCACAGGGTCTGATATGATGTAGGTGATGACCGCCACGCATCATGGGGAGAATGTTGTTACCATGGCCGTGCAAAATCAAATGTCTTTAATTCCCTGCCGCTGGCCCTCTGTAAGAATGAAACTTACCTTGCCAGAATTGTAGGAATTATGGCATTTGAGAAGGTGACATATCAGCCAGTCAAGTATCAGTTGTAGCAAATCCCAGAAGGGCAGTAAGAGCCTCACGCGCTACTTTGGGAAGTTACTTAGCGGCTTCCCAAAGCTACGTGTTAACGGAGACTGGAGGCACACCTGCAGTCCCAACGCTTTGGAGGTGGAGGCAGGACAACAGGAGTTCAGAGCCAGCCTCGGGGAACATAGTGAGTTTCAAGACAGCTCGGACTACATAGCAAGACTCTATAGAAGAAGGAGAGTAAGGGGAGGGACACAGGACCAAACTAAGTGCTCTGGAGAAAGAACTCAGCTTTTGTAATAGAAAGAAGAGGTGCAGCTCACAGAGAGAGAACATCTGCCTACTATGTACAAGGCCCTGGGTCTAAGCCACAGTGACAAAATAATCAGAGACAGCCCCTACACAAGATCACGGTTGGCCAGGAGACTCTGAAGCGTCATGAGTAGGAGCAAATCTGGTGTGTGTGTGTGTGTGTGTGTGTGTGTGTGTATGTGCATGCGCGCTTCATTACTTTATTAAAAAGCAAGTTTCCCTGAGGTGTTTTTCATATATTTAGTTTCAGTCAGTCCTTCCCCTCATCCCTTCCTGTGACAGTTTTGGCTCATAGCAAGGCAAACAGTGGGAACATTGGCATGTCTACCCCTGTTCTGACTTCCATGCTCTCTGGGGCCCTGGCAGAGCCATTCACACAGAAGATTTTGTTGCTGAGGAGCACAGGGTGTAGGGCCCAGAACCTTTTGACACCAGCAGTAGGTCTGTCCCCTTCCTTAAGCTATGAGCAGCAATCACTTGTAGTGCCCTGGCCTGCTCAGTTTCCATATAAACAGCTTCAAGATTATCTGGGAATAGAAATGGCTTGAAATTAAGATAAAGAAGGATGGCGGGAATCCAGGGTGGATAGTCACAAAACCCGCAGCTTCATTTCTAGATACAGACACGAGAGAAATATGCACACATCGGCACCAAAAATGTGTAAAATATTCATCGCAGTGTTATTTTAATAATTTCCAAGTGAGAACGCCTATCGACAGCAGAATAAATTTTGGTAAGTGCATGGGAACGGGCAGAAACGCCCGAGGTTCCTTTTCTCTCCCCATCACTAAGGGTCACGACTTATAGGCGCTTTCTTTCCCCTCAAAGATACATTTGAGCATTTTAAATTATGTGTGCACTGTTGCTTGTGTGCAGATATTTGCACATGGATGCAGCAGCTGGAGTTACGGGAAACCTCTTGACATGGGCGCTGCTGGGAACCGGTCCTCCAGAAGAGGAGTGTACCTTCTTAACTGCTGAGCCGTGTCTCCCACCGCAAGACTGACACCCATACGACAGAAGACAAGAGGAAATTAGTCAGTTTTGCTTAATCAAAGCCTCGCGTGCCATAAAAGTCTTCAGAGGGGAGAGGAAAAAAAAAAGACCCAGAAACCTAAGGAAAGCATCTGTTTCTGGGCTTACCTTCTGGGAAGAACAGACAGGTGTGTGGGACCATTATGGAGTCTAAGCACATGGTTTTCATGACAAGAGGGTTCTTTGGGTCACATCCCTCCTGACCTCTGACTCTTCTGCACTCTTCCCTGAGTCTTGAGGGGGAGAGTGCAGTGTGGATGCCCCACGTACGGCTGCACTCTGAGTGTTGACCAGCTGTGAGTTTCTCTGTTAATCGACATCCACAAAGACGCTCCTCTGATGGGGTCTGAGAGCTGCGCCACCCTGGAGGTAAAGAGAGAGGAATTTAGTTGGCAGTTTGATCCTGTTGTAATTTTTTATTTTTTATTTAAATTTTTAAAATTAAAAGCAATATTTTTTGATTTTTTTACTTTTAGAAACACTCTTATTTACATATCCATCCCCCCATTCCCTCACCCTCCCATCCTCCCATGCTTCCCACCTACCCCCCCAACCCACCCCCACCCACTCCACAGGGATAGTGAGACCTTCCACGGGAGATCATCAAAGTCAATCACATCATTTGGGGTAGGGCCCAGGCCCTCCTTTCCGTATCTGGGCTGCAATAGTATCCATAGAGAAAGGGCTCCCAAAGTCCATTTGTGACCTAGGAATAAACCCTGGCTCCACTGTTAGAGGTTCCTTGGCCTCATAGCTGAAACCCACATTCAAAGGGCTTGGTTTGGTCCAATGCTGGTTCCCCCCCCCTCCCGCCTTACAACTAAGGTCTGTGTGCTCTCGTTAGGTCAGGTCAACTGTTTCTGTGGGTATCTCCAGTTCCATCTTGGTTCATTTGGTCATCTCTCCTCCTTCTCCGCAACTGGATTCTGGGAGTGTGGCTCAGTGCTCAGCTGGGGGTGCCTGCCTCTGCTTCGATCGGTACTCAGTCAAGGCTCTAGGAATGGTAACCATGGTAGTCATCAATCTCATAATAGGGGAAGGGCATCAAAGGCAGCCTCTCCACCACTGCCTAGATTCTCAGCTGGTGTCATCCCTGTGTATCCCCTACTATTTCCTCTGTGCCAGACCTCTCTCCAAACCTGTACTGGCTCCCTTTATCAAGACATCTCCTTTCTTGCCCTCCTCTATTCCTCCCCTGTCTCAGTTCTCCTCCTGCCTTCTCCCCTTCTCCTCTTTCCACCTTCTTCCTCTCCCCTCACCCTATACTCAGGGGTTCTTGTCCCCCTTCCCTTCTTTGGGGGATCATGAGTTTTTTTCTCTTGGGGTCCTCCTTGTTTTCTAGCTCTTATGGTGCTGTGGATTGTAGGCTGGTAATCCTTTGCTCTATGTCTAAAAGCCATGTATGAGTGAGTACATACCGTGTTTGTCTTTTTTGTGACTGGGTGACCTCACTCAGGATGGTTTCTTCTAGAAATTTAGAGATTCCATTGTGTGTGTGTGTTTTTTTTTCTGCTGAGTAGTACTCCACTGTGTAAATGTACCACGTTTTTCTCTATCTGCTCTTCAATTGAGGGGCATCTAGGTTGTTTCTAGGTTCTAGCTATTACAAATGCTGCTATGAACATAGTGGAACATGTGTCCTGACTCAAGAGAGAAAGATTCTATGTGACAGAGTTCAAGCAGAGGGTTTTTTTTATTAGGGGAAAAGGATCATAAAAGGGGAAAAGGGATGGGGGAGACCAGTCTCCAGGGACAGGACCAGTATAAGAGAAGAAAGAGAGGCAGAGAGAGAGAGAGAGAGAGAGAGAGAGAGAGAGAGAGAGAGAGAGAGAGAGAGATGGGAGGTGGGCAGGGCCCTTTTAGAAGGGAACTTAGTGAGTGTGCCCAGGTAGTGCTCTTAGTGGCAGCAGCTGAGGGCACATCCCATCAGAACCCCAAAGGGCAGGACAGTGCAGGTGCCTGGATACCAACAGAGACTGTGTCCATTTAGCAAAGTAATAGCAGTAGGTTCACCCTTGAGGTCTATGAACTCCCCAAACATGGGTTCTCGGCCATATTTATAACACTAGGCATGTATTTCCTCCTATGGGGCAGGCCTCGCATCCAATCAGAAAGCATTTTGTTTCCCCCATAACGTTCTTGTCCTACTGCACCCCATCTTGACACGCTGGTCTTCATTGCAGCCCACAGGGTTCGTAGCTGGGTAAAACGGTCATTGAATTTTCTCCCCCCAGGGAGCCCGCATATCGTGTTCTGTTGGGAGGCTCCTTGGTCAGTACCAACCTGATTTTTTTCCCTGTATCCTGTAGCCAAAGACGTCGAGTCTTCAGCAGCCATCTTCCCACCCCGTGCCGAGAGGCATCCAGTAGTAATGGCAACAGCCTATAATGTTTGGGGTCTCTGAGGCACCCTGGACTAACAACTCTAAGGAAGGTGCCCCATGCCTGCTACTGGGCTTTGCATTGGACAACTATGGCTTCTGGGAGGATCAGTGCCCCCTGAGTAGGGTAACTCCAATTCGGCGCTTTCATATGAATAAACCTACACGCATAGCTAGGAGTCTTATAACATACGGCTTTTTCAAACACCCTTTAATGTTAGTTATCCTTCCTCTCACCCCCCTCCTCTTTCCTGACCTCCCATCTCTCCCCCCACTCAATGTTCCTCTCCAGTTACTCCCTTTCCCCCTTTGGATCACCTGCTTCCTACCATCCCCATCCCTTAAGAGGCTTGTAAAGAAGTTAGGGCAATAAAACCAAGAGGACGCTTGGGCCCCTTGCCATCATTTCCCTTTCATGATCGGCCTGTCTCCCGGGGTTCGGGGGAGTCAACAATCCTCAAGACAAGATGAGTTGTCTCTTTCCCCTGCCTAACTCCAACCATCAGGGGTGAAACCCCCTCAAACCACCCCAGACAGAGACTATCCTACTCAGTAAGTTTTAGAAGGATGTCGCCTCCCTAAATAACCATTTAAACATCACCAGGGCTTAAAGACGGCTCAGTGGGCAAACTACTTGCTTGTGCCCACACGGGGATCTGCGTTTGGAGGCGTACACCCACGTAAAAGCCAATAGTGGCAGCGTGTGCCTAAAGGCTCAGCACGGGGAGGCAGAGGCAGACAGATCTCTGTAGCCTACCAGCCAGCCATGTTAAGCTAAAGGATGAGCTTTGTATTTGGCGAGAGACCCTGACTCAAAGCGTAAGTAGGAAAGCAGTTGAGGAAGACACCCTCTGTCAACTTCCAGCCTCCGCATGTGTCCGTATGGGCAGATTCACCTCTGCACACACACGTACACTGAGCATCCACATATACATCACCTGAAAGGGCTGAGGATGTGGATTCCTAGTAGGACACATGCGGGAAACCGTGAGTTGGGTTTCCAGCATAGCAAGTGGAGGAGGGGAAGACATGTAGACGTGCCGTCCACCCGTCCATGACACTCCACGTGGTGAACACAGCATACAGGGCTTCTCAGCACTGAGGCTTACCAGACTCCCTGGCTACCACTCGTCGCTCCAATTGCTTCCTGACGGGACACCTTGTCACTGAGAAGATAGCAACCCTGCCTCTGCAGGCACCTGCACTCACATACACATGCAGTCCGCATAGACGCACGTACAGGTACATTTAAGTTAAAATAAATTCTTTCTTAAAAGGAAGAGCTGGGCGGGGTGATGGCACACTCCTTTAATCCCAGCAGAGGCAGGTGGATCTCTGTGGGTTCAAGGCCAGCCTGGTCTACATGGTGAATTCTGGGTAATCCAGAGCTGCATAGTGAGACCCTGTCTTTTAGTGGGGGGAGGGGGGAGGAGAACATACTTTGGGCACAGGGAAACCTTAAGCTATTGACCAGGCATTTCTTACGGCTTAAACTGAAAGTCGGAATTTTCTTTTTACCCTAGCACTCACTAAGAGTAACATTCTGGTGTGGAGTTATTTGAACAGCTTACAGATGCACTGAAACCCTCCTCGACAGCTGCTGAAACTGTTTCTAATAAGTGGGAGGGAGAGGGTGGGATAGCAGCTGCTGGTACCCGGCAGGGGAGGGAACTTCCTAATTTGGGGTAGAAAGACTAAGCCACAGAGTCTTGTTTCTTGGCTCTGGAGTCCCAATCACAGAAAAGTGTATTTTGGTTCTTTCTGTGACTTTTAAACTTGGCAATTTATAACTTTGTAACATCTGGCCGCTCGGCTACAGAGAAACATTAGCAGAGACTCTTAGACAATCTCTCATTCCGTAGTCTACTAAGATAACGTGTCACCTGCCTTTGCTGCATCCAGAACAGAACAAAATCCTTTAGAAATAAATAACACTTACCAATCTGTTCAAGCTGAATTTGGCAAGACTTTTATCAGTGGGGCAAGAAGTTATTTAAGAAAATCGCAGCTAGTTTAGCAGAGCAGTTCTAGCTAATTACGTGGCTCCTCCAAAAGCAAACTGGAAAGTGAAGTCACCAATCCAAACCGTCAGCACAGTTAAACAACTGTCCTAATATTTGTTCCAAGGGATTTTAACGGCCCGTTGGTGTGTGTCTTCTCTCGTTCTGTATATGAGACTCTCTCCCGGGCTCCTGGCACAGATCTGGGACACAATATGTTTTATTGAATTAACGGAGAAAGGTGCCTGGGCACTACGATGGAGAGAGAAGAGTAACATGCTCATTGGTCCAGTTCAGCCTGTGTAAAGAGGAGTCTTCAGGCAGAGAATATGACCATCACTACCTTCTACCCAGGCTCACAACATAACAAACCCAGCTTCTCTGCAGACTCTCTCATCCTTTCAAATTGAAATATAGATATATATAGATATAGATAGATAGATAGATAGATAGATGGATGGATGGATGGATAGATAGATAGATGATAGATAGATAGATAGATAGATAGATAGATAGATAGATAGATAGACAGACAGACATAGTATTTTTTGGAGTAGTTGTAGGTTCATAGCAAAATTGAGGGAAAAATAGAAAAGATTCCCAGTTGTCCCTCATCCCCAACACGGCCTTCCTCACCACTCCACGGTCCCCACCAGCGTGATGTTCTGTGACCTGCTCTCAGACATCACTGTCACTCAAAGTCCACGGCTCACGTTTCAGTCCACACTTCGTTTTGTGTATTCAAAAGGCTTTGCAAACAAATAATGATACATTCAAAAGCTGCCACTGCCCTAGACATCTCTATTTAACCTCTTTTTTATTATTATTATTATTACAAATGCTCAACCGATAGCTTAGGCTCGTTGTTAGCTAGCTCTTACAACTTAAATGAACCCACTTCTGTTCCTCTACTTGCTTCCAGCATGGCTCGTGGCCTTGCTAACTCATTTTGTACACATCCTGCTTTCTCTGCCTCTGGCTGACGACTCCTCGGGCTCCGCCCTTCTTCTTCCCAGCGTCCTCCTAGTCTGGCTCTCCCCCACACAATCTCTTACAGCCCAGCTGTAGGCCAGCCAGCTCTTTATTAACCGGTGGGATTAATGCATATTCACGGTGCACACAGTCGGTTCCACAGCAACAAGGTCTCACCGTGTAGCCCAGTTTGACCCGGATCTCACGATCTTCCTGTCTCCTCTTCCCACATGTTGCCTGTGTTACTTCATCCCTGTGGAGCCCCTGGCCGTGGGACCAGGATCTGTCCCTGGCACGTGAGCTGGTGTTCGGGACCCATTCCCTATGGTGGGATGGCCCCGCTCAGCCTGGATGCAGGAGGGAGGAGCTTGGTCCTGCCTCAACTTGATAAGCTTTGATAAGCTTGATAAGGAGGCCTTACCCTTTCGGAGAGGAGGATGGGGGAGGGGCACAGAGGAGGTAGGGGAGAGGGAGCAGGGGGAGAGGAGGGAGGGGAAACTGGCTGGTGTGTAAAACTTCTTTAAAAAAGAAAAAAAAGAATTTAGACACATTAAGTGGGTTAAACAGAGGCAAAGAACAGGGGGGAAAACCCGCAGTCTATATATGGGGGGATTAGACAGGAGGGCTGCTTTTACCTTTTTAAAAGTTCCTGCCTCCTCCCCACGTCCTTCACAATCACCTATCCTAAACTCTACCCAGTCAGTGTCCTCCAAAGTAACATGGTCAAAGATGTTACTTAAGCTTTTCGGGTTTCTTTCACTTAATGCCGTGAATGGAAAGTTCCTTCGCGGCCTTTTAACATCTGCGAATCCTGATCCAGGGGAACCTCACCTGCCCTCGGCTGGTCCCAGCATACACATGCTGCGCGCATACACACACGAGAAATGCACACACATAAATAAAATAAGAACTTTTTTAAGAAACTGATGGGAAAAATGCCAACTCACCTATAAGGGCCAACACATCAAAGTTCCCCGGTCAGCAAGTCTAGAAGCCAGGAGATCAAGGGACAATCAGTCAAGCTTGCTGTATCACCCAAAGCTAGCATTTAAAATCGACAGTGAAATAAATACATTTTTAAAAACAAAGACAAAGCAACAAAAGTAGGAGTCAGCAGCAAGAAAAATAACAGACTCTACACAAATTCTTGGAGACTGGGAAATACATTGTTGGATGACAAGGTGTGACATTTGAAGGAGTTGGGGAGGAAACGTTACAACTGCTAGAATTAAATGGAAATGAAAGTAGGACTCGCCAGGACTTTCCGAATGCTCAGGAGGCAGGTTCCAAGAGGAGAGTTGACAGTCGGGGCTGGAAACCCAAGATCACTTGTCCCGCGTGTTCTGAATGGTTATAGATTCCTCTAATGGTTTCCTTCGGATGTAAAAAGAAAGAAGTTACCTTCATGGACGGTTGACAGTTGCACTTACCTGTGGGTACAAGGATGGCCATCAACTACACAACTCCCGCGCCTCAGACTCTCAGGGAACATTGCTGGGGGGGGCGGACCAGGAAAGCTGCTCTGAGGTATGTCTCCGGGGAATGACAAGGACGTTGCACCCGTGAGACCTCAACATTGTGGCTGCATAGCAAGGCAACACCAATTGAAATGCTGACATGACGGGTGGGGGAGGAATCTCACTGGGCCCCACCCATAGACTGGGAACTACAGACGACTAAGAAATGCTGAGAGCAGAAGAAACGGTCTTCCTCAGGGATAAGCCCCCTAATTGGTGATTCAGCCAGTCAGCCCTGGAACATCATCTGTACAAATTAACATTATACAGACTGAGCAGGACGTGTTTATATTTAGGCATTTTATATACATATATATATACATATATACATGTATATGTGTATGTATGTGTATATACATATGTATATGTGTGTATATACATATATATGTATGTGTATATATGTGCATATATATAATTTAAATCATACAATGAATATGTCCTGATCAACAGAATTGCACTTGAATTAAAAAATAGGAAGATGAAAATCCACAAATATTTAGAAACTATTAAAATGAATAGTGCATAGGCCATTGAAGAGATTACAGGGAAGTAAATATATAATTTGTGTGTGTGGAGAGAGTGAAAGAGAGAGAGAGAGAGAGAGTGTGTGTGTAACAATGGTCGCTAAAGAAAAAGAGGACATGATTTTGAGAGGGAACAAAGGTGGGTTGGAGAGAGGTTGGAGGGAGGAAAAAGAAGGGGAAAATGTAATTATATTTTAATTTTATTTTTTTAGTTCAGGATAACTAAGAGTGGTTAGCACAAGCCAATCTCTATGGATTGGAGGACAGCCTGGTCTCCGTATTAAGTTCCAGTCCAGTCAGAGCTACATAGCGTGGTCTCATCTCAAATAAATAAATAAAAATCAAGGGTATCTCGGATAACCTGACACTGCACTTTAATGTCCTAGAAAAACAAGAACAAGCTAAACTCATGAGACAGAACCAACCCCTCTGAATGTGGGTGCCAGTTAGGAGGCCTGGGCAGTCTATGGGACCTCTAACAGTGGAACCAGTGTTTATCCCTAGTGCACAAATGGACTTTGGGAGCCCATTCCCCACGGAGGGATACATGAAGGAGGGCCTAGGTCCTCCCCTAAATGATGTGACAGACTTTGATGGTCCCCCATGGAAGGCCTCACTATTCTTGGGGAGTGGGTAGGGGGAGTTGAGGCTTGGGAGGATAGGAGGGAGAGGGAAGGGGGGATTGATATGTAAAATAAGATTGTTTCTAAATTAAAAATGTTTAAAAAAAAGAAAAGGCTAAACTCAAATGTACTAAACAGCAAGAAACAATGGAGCTCAAGACAGAAATTAATGAAGCAGAAAGCACATGACCAATACACAGAATCAATGGGGTGAAAAAATCCTCTTCCTTGAAAAGAAAAACAAGACTGACAGACCCTTAGCCAAACCAATCGAAGGAAGAGAAGACCCAAATTAATAAAATTAAGGATCAAAAGGTTTACAACAGAATCCAATAAAATTCAGAGGATCATTGGGAAATTATTAGAAAATGCATTTTTAAACTGGAAAGTCTAGAAGTGAGTACATTCTGAGACATTTATGACTACAAAAAGGAATGATGCCTTTTGATCCTAGCAATCATGGATCTCTCTGAGTCTGAGGCCAACCTGGTCTACATGGTGAGACCGTGTCTTAAAAAAAAATAATAATATTTGAATTTTGATTTTGAAATAAGGATAAAGGATATAGCCAGGATTCTCCCACAGGGAGGGATGCAGGGAGGAAGGAAAGATAAGAAAACCTCTGTGTACTGTTTTCTACATCAGACCCCATGGTAAAACAGCAGAATACTGCAACTCACTCATAATTCTGTCTAATTTCAAATTTGTGTTTTTCTCCAAAGACTGTTAGCCATTTGGGGCCTGAATCATAGAAACGCTAGTTAGGGAGTGGCAGAGAGTCAGGGTGCTCTTTTACCATTAGTGTTTATCTTAGCAGAGCTGGCTGGGTAGATGTCAGGGTGCCCCCAGATCCCAACCTGGGCATCTACCCGGTTCATCGGCTTCTTAGACCCAAAGCTTCGCAGCTTAACCCCTCATCCGAGAAACGGAAGCCTTGGGAAAGATAATCATAGAAATTCACGTTCCCAACGCCCTCTGATTCTTTCATCAAATCCCCAGTGGGAAAAACACTGTAAAAATTGAGTGAAAATTAGGCTTCCCTGTTGGTGCCTCTGTGGCTGCACCAAACCCCTGCTCATTCCTCAGTGTACAGCGCCACCTGCAGGCGCTCTCCTGAACTACAATTCAGCGACACCCTGCAGGCCGGCGTGCTTCTCCATGGAAACACACCCTTGGCTTCCTTTAGACCTACAGTATCTTCCTCTTCCCCACCGCCCCGCTTCCACTGGGCACCAGAAAGAGTAGAACAGCGCCTCTTTCATTAGAGAAGAGACAAAGGCCAGTCGATGAAGACCCACAGAAGAGGAAGGGCTCTCAGGGTTGGAAGAGGGGTGAACAGAGTCTTAGTAGTCTAGACAGCCCCATGTAAAAGGGAGACTATGTTTATTAACTGTCCCCCCTCTGTATCCCCACGGCACTTGGTTTCATGCATGTTACTCATTACAACCTTGATATTTCCAGCAGCAGAAAATTAGAGTCTGATCTCTTGGTTCCATAGCATTTTAACCAGAAGGATTTGTTCTTTTTCATGTGCTGGTAAAAGGTTCTTCAGTGATTCTCTGTGCCGAGCCTAATCCATCTTCGCTAGGTGAATATTATTGTCCTGGCTAGTTTTATGTCAACTTGACACAAACCGAAGTCATTTTGGAGAAGGGACTTTCAATTGGGAAAATGCCTCCATAAGACGGGGCTGTGGGCAATCCTTTATGGCATTTTAATTAGTGGTTGACGTGGTAGGGTTCAGCCCGTTGTGTGTGGTGACACTCTTGGGCAGGTGGTCCTGAGTTCTATAAGAAAGCAGACTGAGCAAGCCATGATGAGCAAGACAGTAAACAACTCCCCACCATGGCCTCTGTATCAGCCTGTAGGTTCCTGCCTTGTTTTAACTTTTCTTCCTAACTTCCTTTGGTGATAAACAGTGGTGTGGAACGATAAGCAAGATAAACCCTTCACTCCGGGGACTGGAGAGATGGCTCAGAGGTTAAGAGCACTGGCTGCTCTTCCAGAGGTTCTGAGTTCAATTCCCAGCAACCACATGGTGGCTCACAACCATCAGTAATGAGATCTGGTGCCCTCTTCTGGAGTGCAGACATATATGGAGGCAAGATGTTGTCATAATAAATAAATAAATCTTTGAAAAAAAAACCCTTCACTCCCCAAGTTGCTGTTGGTCGTGGTATTTCGTAACAGCAATAGAAGCCCTGACTAAGATAATTCTTTCCATTCTCTATCACCCAAAGCACAAGAAATTGCTATAATTTACCTCGACATGGAATAAATGCGAATTGAAGTCATCTTTTCCAACACCTTTAGTGAATAACCAGGGAAGCCAGTGAGACCAATTGTTACTCTCTTGCTACTCAGTCGCTTCAGTCAGAGCGCATGTGGTCATTCAAAGGCTGTTTTGATTCACATGATCGTGTATGAACACACGGTATTCCTGCTTTGCTCACGAGTCCTTTGAGGTATGTTTCTGCCTTGAATCACGGGCTGTTACACCTGGCGTTCGGAATCTGTGAAGTCGACAACTCTCCACATTTCCTGGAGACCCACTTTGTTGTGGATGGGGTGGATGTGTTCTTATGCCTCTGAGTATCAAAGCTGCTGCAATTGTGCAGCTAAAGCTGAAGGAAAATATAACAGATTGCGTGCGCTGCATTTCAAATGCCTCTTCCTGTGGCCACCTCCAGCCTTTTTATGTCTTAGCAGCCGGTGTCAAGTGAGCAAGGCAGAGGCAGTGTCCGGTCTGGTCTTTAAGAGTCCCTTGCCTTCCCAAGGACTTGGAGAAGAATAAGCTGAAAATGGGAGTCCTCTCTCCTCCTGCTTTCCTTGCCTTCCATCCACAGCAGCACTGACTGACTCTGTGAAGGAAAATGGAGAGTCGCTGTCAGCCAAGTGACCTAATCAAGGCCCTGAGTCCACTCCTGAGGACAGACTCGCAACACTTGCATCACCCATGCCACAGGCACAGAGACCCTGGCTTACTTGGACCAAAGCTTAAAACTCTGGAACATAACCTGATTCTACTTGCTCTTTGATACAAACTTGTCAACATCAGAGGTGTTTGGGCAGCGTGTACTGTTGAACATGTCCAACCACATTGTAGCAACATGTGAAAGAGTTTACATGCAACACATACAAAATCAGCTTTGTGTGTGTGTGTGTGTGATGTTTTAAGTATGTTTATGATTCTTGTGTTTTGCTGCATTCATAACTATCTCCAGTCATGTGTTGGACATGCCTGGACTGTCTGCAAATGAAATTGTTCTGAACCAAATTTTTATCTTAAGATACTGTAGGATACATGGAGTTGAAAATATAACACATGTTAACAGAGCCATATACCCTTTCCCCAGTTCCCTGATTTCCCTTTCTACCTCCCATCATACCAGCTTGGGAAACTGCAGTAGAATTCTACAAGCACGGTGTTTGACATCATAGTAAACATGCAAAGTGTGTCCATCACCACGAGGATCATCTGGGTTGACCTGGAGGTCCACACAGCCCCTTGCCTGTCCCTCTCTTTCTCTAATCTCTCCATTCCTATGATGTTTTCTCCTCATATAAGGGAAATCACACAGTATGGAACTTCCTGGAATTTGCTCCTTTTTTCTTTGCTTCATGCTGTAGATATACTGTAGTTTATTCAAACCTCCATCATTGACAGGTTACCAGGTTGTTTCCAATTTGGGGCTCTTATAAATCAAACCATTATGAACATTCCTGGAAAGAGTTTTCAGTTCTTCATTTGTTTAAAACAGGTTTCCAGGAGGACAAGGGCTAGGTTGTGCAGTGACTGGACAGTTAGTGTTTTTTAACAATTTTTTTACATTTTATGAGTGACTCCCTTTCCCCGAATCCTCACTCACATCTGTTGCATCTGTTGATATGTATTTTAGATGTTCTGGAAAGGAGGCAACGCTAGCTCACTGTGGATTTCATTTCCATTTTAGTAATGAAACGGGACTCTCGAATATCCTCTGGTGTGCTCATTTGTGCAGTGTCTCTTCATGACTTTGCCTGTGTTTTCATTGAGTTGTGTTTTGTAGCATTGGGTTTTGAGAGTATCAGACACTAGTCCACTGTGAGACGGACGGTTTTCAGTAACTTCTCCTAAAAGACTTCTAGAAAAAGGAAAGGGAAGCCAGGAGAGGGGCGAGGGGGGCAGAGAGGAGGGTCACGTGATCAAAGCATGATGTTTTTTGTGGATGGAAACAGAAGTCACAGCAAGACCCAATTCATACGTGTTAATGCTTCTTTTAAAAGAATCTTCCCTCACTAGATAACTTGTGGATAGTATGTAGCGTCTTTCTGATCAGGTCATACACCAAGATGAAGGTTTTAACTTTTATCAAGTCCTTCTGTGAATCTTTAGTGTCAAGTCTAAGAACTGTCTCTCATCTCACTCGGAATCTCAAATGTCTTCTTCAGAGTTCTTTCTTGGAGCTTCTCTTCAAGCCGGGCAGGGGTGGCACACACCTTTAAACTAGGAAGGCAGAGGCAGGTGGATCTCTGTGAGTTTGAGTCCAGCCTGATCTACAGAGCGAGTTCCAGGACAGCCAGTACTACACAAAGATACCCTGTCTCAAAAAATATATTATTTTTCTTTGATGTTTTCCATTGAAGCCCAGGATCTGTTTTTGAATAAGCTGTTGAACTTAGGTCAGAATTCTCCCTGCCAATATTTGTGTGCACTGACCTAGCACCATTGTTTAAAAGGTAGTCCTTCTTAGCACTGTCATCAGTAGTAAGAGACACATATGGGTTTCTTCTGGGATTCTTTATTCCCTTCTATTCATTCCTATGTCTTGGTGATTGACATGACATAGTGTGTGTTGCTGACTGTGTACCTTCACTAGAGTAAATCCTCAAAAACTATTCTTTAAAAAAAAAGAAAGAAAAGAAAATCATTTTACCTGTTTTGTTCCTATATCTTCCAGAAAAATATAAAATAAATAGTTGTATTTACACCTACAGAAATCTTTATGGGCAGCCAGGCATGGTGGCTCACGCCTTTAATCCCAGCACTTGGGAGGCAGAGGCAGGTGGATCTCTGTGAGGTCAAGGCCAGCCTGGTCTACACACTGAGTGAGTTCCAGGACAGCCAGAGCTACATAATAGAGAGACCCTGTCTCAAAAAAAAAGTCTTCATGGAGTTTGACAGGGATCCATTGAACATGCACATCAATATGAAGAAATGGGCATTTCTAATTTATTAAGCATCCTAGGTCATAAGCATAGCAACCATTTCGATTTATTCAGGTCTTTCATTTCCTTATCAGAGTCTTGAAGCTTTAGTCCATAGTCCTGCACTTATTTTGTTACATTTGGACCTACGTGTTTCACTTTTGAGCTACTGCAAATGTCACTGTATTTTTAATTTCCGTGTTTATAACTAGATAAATCCACTTGGTTTTCATGTTGTATTATATCCTGTTACTTTTTCTGGGTTCACTTATGTGGTTTTTGGTAGTGAATTCAGGGATTTTTTTTGGTTGTTTGCTTGCTTTTGTTTCTTGAGTACAGGGTTTCTCTGTGTAACAGCCGTTACTGTCCTGGAACTCGCTCTGTAGACCAGACTAGCCTCGGATTCACAGAGATCCATCTTACTTTGCCTCCCTAGTGTTGGGATTAAAGGTGTCGCCACCACTGCCTGGCATCTGTAGCTACTCTTTCAGAGCAGGTCTGCTGATGACAAAGGCTTTTAGTTTGCCTTTGGCTCAGAACGTCTTTACTGCTTACTCTCAAGGATAGATGTCTCTGCGTATAAAAATTTAGCATTTGAAATTTTCTAGGCGTCTTCTCCTTAACCATGGCCCCGAAGGAAAAAAATCTGTGTCCCTCAAGTTGGTTATCCCTAGGGATGGGTGTCTTTTTCTTTTTCTTTTGGCTGTTTCAACATGTTTTCTGTCTTTGGGTTAGAGCTATTTAGCTATGATGTCTTGACTTACATTTGTCTGTCCTGTTTCAGAACCACTCAACTTCATGTTTCTACAGCTTTGTGTCATCATAAATTCCAAGAGTTCTTAGCCATTATAAACACTTTCCAACCACTTTTTTTGAAACTCTTTTCTGTTTTAGCCATTTCATGCCTATGTACTAATCACCTTATTAGCTTTTCCTACCCCCTTTCACTCCTGGTGAGTCTTTTTCCATAAAGGACATAAGCTATCCCCCATAATCCTAACGACTCAAAGGCCACACAGGTCTGTGAGCTCTGAAACATTTCTTTCTGGTTTCTTTTCTGTCTGTCTTGCAGACTGAGCAATTTCCTCCATGCTGTACTGCAATATTCTGGCTCCTTCCTCTCCCTCTCTTCTCTGCTTCTGAGGCCAGCTGCTAAGATGTAGGTTTCAGTTGCTCAATTTTTTTCAGTTCTAAAATTTCTACTTGATTCTTCTTCATATCTACTTATTAGCCAAGATTTCCTCATTAGTTAGGTGAAGCAGTTTCTTTTCTTCATTAGTTTCCAGTGTGGTCTTAATTGTTTACAGTGTGTTCCGGGCTGTTTGTTCTAGTGCTCGCAGTGGTAGTTAGTAACCGACGTCAGTTCCTTTTCCTGTTGCTGTGATGAAATACCCCAACAAAGCAAATTAAAAAGGGAGTGTTTACTGCGTTTCATGACACAGGCTTTGGTCCATCTGGTGGGGGTGTCACAGTGACCAGAGTGTGTCATCATGGAGTGAGCTGGAGACATAGAGCTCTGCTCCTTTTTGACAACCAGTCGGGATGAACCGTTGCATCACCTAAAGAAAAAAGTTGTCAAGAGGAGTTGGGAGGGCACCTGTGCTTCAGGACAATGAATTCTGGATGCCTACTCCGATTCCTACAGTAAAGCAGCATTCATAACGTGTCAGCGACCCACCACTCACATGTGACTTGGTTAGGTGTGACTTATCAAGTGGAAATAATAGAAAGTATGATAACAACTGAAATGTCTTTGTTGGCTGGCTAAGAAGGTCAAGTGATTGTTTAGAAAGAACAGGGTATACACACTGACATGTGACGTTCCTATGGTATAGTGACAAAGTATCATGTATAAGGTATTCCACGTAATGGTTTTGCTACCTTGTTGAGCATTTGTCCAAGAGCATGGGTGTGTCTTAGAAGTGTGACACAGACCACAGTAAAGCAGAGAAAGGGTCATTCTACCATGAATCTTACTAAAACTATTCAAAATGAAGGTGGGTTTCAAATAACTAAAGACGAAAGGCTATTTGAAATATTTTCAGTTATGTAGAATGATACGCTTAAGTAGAGATTGAGAAATAAAACTCAGGGTTTATTCCACTGGCATAAAAAAAAATGCACCAATCAGGATCTTTTTGTAAGAAAGAACAAATTTTGTTAAAATATGAACCTATTTTATTTTTAAATCCAACAATATATTATTTTATTGCTTATAATTTATTTCTTTTTTTAATCTATTTAGTTTTATTTCCTATGCACTGGTGTTTTGTCCATATGTATGTCAGGTACCAGAGCCCCTAATACTAGAGTTACAGAAAGCTGCCAGTGGGTGCTGGGAATTGAACCCAGGTCCTTTGTAAGAGCAGCCAGTAGTCTTAACCCCTGAACCATCTCTCCATCCACCTAATTTATTTCTCCTAAGAGTTTGAATGCCTACATAAGGATTTCATGTCTGTGTTATATGTGTATTATACACACACAAGTGTGAAAGTAAAAAATTAGGAGCAGTCAGACAATAATCACACATACACCACAGACAGCCATGCACACACACGTAAAGCTAGCTGGCCCAGCCATGCACACACATATGAAGCCAGCTGGCCCAGCCATGCACACACATATGAAGCCAGCTGGCCCAGCCATGCTCCCTGGTGTCTACTGAGAATACCTCTCTCGAATGCTCTCTGCCCTGGTGCAGATCCTCATCTCATGCCCAGATCCAAAGCTGGCAAGACTGACTCCCTTACATCAGCCTAAATCAAGAACCCAGAGCGGGTCACTGTTACCAACCAAAAGAATTCAAGTCAGGTGTGCCGGCTGGCACCTCCAGTTCCAACACCCAGGCTAAAGCCTCGAGATTATAAGTCGGAGGCCAGCTTGGGCTGCAGAGTGAAAGAGGGAGAAGAAAAAGAGGGAGGAGAGGAAGAGAACCAAAAAAAAAGTCTGTGAAATTTTTGTCTGCGCTTGAAGGAAATTCAGCTCGCTGATGACAATCAGTACTGGGGGTACTTTAGGAATTGTGCCTCTTAGGTTTGTGTCAACTTGACACAGCTAGAGTTGTTTGGGGAAAAGAAGCCTCAATTGGGAAAATGCCTCCATAAGATTTCCCTGTAGGCAAGTCTACAGTACCTTTTCTTAATTAGTGATTGAAGTGGGAGGTCCCCACCCCCTAAGGGCTGTGTCACCTCTGGGCTGGCGGCCCTGAGTGCTATAAGAAAACGGGCTAAGCAAGCCAGTAAGCAGCACTGCTCCACAGCCTCTGTGTCGGATCCTGCCTCCCGCCCTGTTTGAGTTCCTGCCCTGACTTCCCTCAGCATCGGGCTGTAACCTGAGGGTTGTAAGCTAGAGACTAAACCCTTCCAAAACCAAGTTGTTCCTAGTCATGGTGTTTTTATCACCCCAGTAGAAACCCTAAGTATGACAGGAATTGCAGGGTCAGCATTAGTAAAAAAAAAAAATTGCAAATGTTATCTACGGTTCTGAAAAAGGAGATTGCTGACCTATCATGAGTCTTCCAGAGGATGTGAGTTTTGTTCCCGGCACCCACATCTGTCACAAAGATCACAGTCATCTGTAACTCAGCTCCAGGGAATCTGATGCCCTCTTCTGGCCTCTGCAGACACCCTGACATAATGCGGCATACGCTGTCACCCATAAATAAAGGTAAAAAAAAACAAATAAATCTGTGAAGAGTGCTACAACACACACATTACATGAAGATGGCAGAGTTAGGCGTCCACTTCAACGTCTCGGGAACAAAGTGCAGGAACCGCAATGGCTGAGCATCACTTCCTAAAACAAAGACCTAAAGCATTTGACGGGGAGTTGATTAGAGGTGAATTGTGTGATTACAGACCATACAAGCCACAGCTTCCTCTGACTGAACCCCAGCAGAATCCTCCACTGAACATATACAGTCATGGCTGCCCCATATTCTGCACTGGTCGGCCCATGTCTGAATGGCTAACTGCTTCTGCGTGCCCAGCGGTGAAAGACAGAATAACAAATTTTCCCAACTTTAGAGAAGAGTCACCCAGCTCCTTAAGAACCTGGAGATGCTGTCATGAGACCCGTGGCTCTCAGGGAGGGCTTTTTGCAAGGACATGAGAGTGTGCTGAAACATCTGGACATGAGAGTATGCTCAAACATCTGGAGAACATCACACAGATGCCCTGTGGTCCTCAAGGCCTTTTGTCATACCAGCAGCGAGTACAGGTTTGACAATGGGGGTTATAACAAAGTCATCCAAATTCCATCTTTAGTTCGTAGCGTGAACTTGGTACATGAAGAACTCATCAAACCTTCCAAAATAGTTTCACACAGTCTTTAACTTCCTATTTGCTAATGTCAACGTATCTGTGGTAGTTGATCTTATCAACCCAACAGAATTGTCTAGAAGATGACTCTCTGGGCATGTAGGATGTCAGTATGCTTCCATAGGGGTTCAACTGAGGCGGAGAAACCCACTCTGAACGTAGGCATCATCGTTCCATTGGCTCGGCTCCCGGACCAAATAAAAGAGCAAGAATAGACATTCTAGTACTCTTCTATCTGCTTCCTGATTGTGTGAACAGAACAGACACCTGCTTCACACCCTGCCAGCATGCCTTTCCACCATGACAGACTGTATCCCCTCTTAAAAATAAATTCTTTGTCCACTAGCTGCTTTGGTCGGATACTTTGTTGCTGTAACAAGCAAAGGAACCCATACAAGCTCCTGACAGGTCAAAAACAGGAAAGAAAGGCCTCTCCATAGTCATCGAAGAATAGCATTTAGGTCACTATCTCCACCCACTGCTAAGAATTATCATGTAGGCTCTTACTGCCTGGTGCTTAGGAAATGATCTCACTTGTCCATTAACTGATGCTACTATCCATAGGGTCTTAGCAATCTCTAGTTGCTTATGGGATTTTTTTCTGGATGCCTTGACCATGGCAATATATCTTTCATAATACTATATCAAGTTGTAATTACTTTACTGCTTTTCCATTGCTAGAGCAATAAAAATATACTCCTTATCTGTCACATTAGCATCTGTATCCATGGGTTCTTCATGCACAGAGTCAATGAGCTGTGTGAATCAGAAATACTTTCAAAGTGTTTCTGTGCTGAAAATGTATAGTCTTCTTTTCTTGTCATTATTTCCTTTAAAATACAATAGAACAGCTATTTATACTGCGTCTTCATTTTTCTGGGTGTTACGAATATCTAGACATGATTGAAGGTGAGGGGGAGGCTATATATACATTTACGTGTCTTTATACAAGCATCTGCAGATCCTGGTGCCTGCGGGATGCTGCAGCCAATCATCTGTCCCTGTGAATAGAACTGTATTTTCTCTATTTTCACCATAGCAATAATCATTTGGGAAATACTGCTCGGTTACTTAACATCCTTAAAGCTTGCAACAAATAATCCAAAGAGTGATTCCTTAGGGGGAAAGTGGTAGCTTGTTTTTATTACATTGGTCCTCATGTTGGTAGCAAAATTGATAGGAAATGAAACTGAAAAAAAAAACAAGAACTTCTGCTAAGGAAGAGATTCCTACTTTGGGGTCTACAATCAAAGCAAAACTTCAAAGAAGGGACCCAAGAAGCTATGTGTACGCTCATGTTCATAGTGGCATTACACAATACCTGAGAGGTGGGGATAACCCGAGTGTTGGGGTACACAAGGTTTACGCAGTAGGATAGCATTTAGCCTTGGGAGACGTAAACAGGACAGCGTGCTAGCAGAGCTGAGCTCTGAAGGCAATGCCCTGAGCAAGAAGAGCCAGTCGCAAAAGGAAAATACTGTCTTGCTCCACCTGTAGGAGATACCACGTATAGGAGTGGCTGGACTCCCAGACAGAAAGTAGGATGATGGTTGCCAGGGGCTACTGGAGGAGGATGGGGAGCACTGGTGTTCAGCAGTTCAGTCGGAAGAGCAGTTCTGGAGAGGGACCGTGCGTGGTTGAACCATGATATGAGCGTACTTAATGCCACTGAACTGCACACAACAATAAGATGACTGCGATGATGATTTTTAACTGTTAATTGTGCATATTAACTGCCGTGCTGTCGTAGGCCATAATGTTCATTCCACCCCCCACCTCCTGTCCTCTCCCTTCTCCCCCGCTCCCTCCCATAAGTCCCTCTGACCCCTACTCAGGATCACTTTGCTTCCACAGAATGATGTTTATGTGATGTGTGTCTTTCCCCACAGTAAGAGAAAGACAGACGATTACAATGCAGTAAATCCTCTGGACTCTAGAAGGTGGATGTTACTATGGCTTCTTTACAAACAAGAAACACTGGGTTCACCCAATGCTACGGAGGTCGTAGGTTTACCAGTTATGCAGAGCCAACCTCTCAGGATAAGATGCCCACTGTGAAATCCCTACTGTTAAAGGCAGCTGCTCTCACTGGGTTCCTTTCATTGATTTAGTTCTCCCAGTTCAGTCCTGTGCAAACTGAAGCCAAGATAATTTCATGTTATTCTGAGATATAGGACGGTTTTTCATAAAACAGACACCCTAGAGCAGGTTAAAAACAAGCAGGAAGAAACCTCCCCCTGCTTCGGTTGTGGTCGGGCTATGAGCAGTGATTCCTGGAATTTTCCCCAAATGCACATGTGCCATGTCCTTACAGAGACCCCTTGAAAAGCTTGGCTGTAGCCAGGAATACCCTGCATGTGGTTCCTTGGAAATTAATCCTCGAATAACCCCTGCTCTGCCTTCAGCCAGTCCCAAACTCTACGGGGTGCATCCAAGTATTAAGAAGGAGGGACTTCTTTTTCCTCAAAGCGGGCACCAGATACCCCTAGACCCATGTTCTTTGTAGTGGGAAAAAGTGTCGTCACTACATGCTTCCCGTCATGCAGGGACAGGGCTCTGGACAGCTTCCTCCATCACTGCCCAGTCTCAAAGTCTGACCTGCACACCTGATGGGCTTCTTCTTCCGTTCTCCGTTCTCTGGTTCATTTCGGTTCATTTCACGGCCTCTTTGTTCCAGGGTCTGAATGGGTCTTTGCATTACATTGCATCCTCTCTCTCTCTCTCTCTCTCTCTCTCTCTCTCTCTCTCTGTCTGTCTGTCTGTCTCTCCCTCTGTGTCTTTCTGTGTGTGTCTGTCTGTCTCTCTCTCTCCCTCTCTCTCTATGTCTCTCTCTGTGTGTCTCTCTGTCTCTGTCTCTCTGTCTCAGTCTCTCTCTGTGTCTGTCTCTCTGTGTGTCTGTCTCTCTGTCTGTCTGTCTCTCTCTGTCTATCTCTTTGTCTGTGTATGTGTCTGTCTGTCTCTCTCTGTTTCTCTCTCTGTCTCTCTGTCTCTGTGTCTGTCTAGCTCTCTCTCTGTCTCTCTGTCTCTGTCTCAGTCTCTCAGTCTCTCTCTGTGTCTGTCTAGCTCTCTCTCTCTGTCTGTCTCTCTCTGTCTCTGTCTCTCTGTCTCTGTCTCTCTCTGTGTCTGTGTAGCTCTCTCTGTCTGTCTCTCTCTCTGTCTGTCTCTGTCTCTGTCTCTGTCTCTGTCTCTCTCTCTCTCTCTCTCTCTCTCTCTCTCTCTCTCTCTCTCTCTCTCTGTTCACCAGTTATTTGAGGACTTAAATGAGTCAGGCCTGAGCTGAGCTTGAGAATACAGTGATGCATTTCCACCCATCCTCCCAACAAGGGGCTGCTGTCTCTGGGAACCTGCAGTTTGATGGTGCAGACTGGCCAGCAGGCAGCTACGTGCCTAGCCCTCCCACCTGCACTGGCTGGCTCTGTTCAACCTGGATATCAGCTGCTCTACTGTCTGCCTCCTTTGCCCCTCTGTGCCCTGTGGAAATCTTGTCATTCGGGTTCTAACTCAAAGTTACCTTCTCTCGAAAGCTGTCCTCCACACTCCAGCTGAGTCCCTTCCTTTTCCTATTGTTCTATTCCTTTTCCTTGAACTGGGGAGGGGGAAAAAGGCCTAACAAAGATTCCCTTGAAGTTGATTCTGCATTTTTTTGTCTCAATCTGAAAACTGGAGTTCTAGCCCGCAGTAACCAACCCAAGCTGTTTGCACAGATGATATCTTTTTTCCTGATGTATTTTTTATTGAAATTAGAAAAAAGCTTGCTTCACATGTCAATCCTAACTCCCTGTCCCTCCCCTCCTCCCCTGCCTCCCACCAACCCTCCCCAACTCCCTACCCAACCCCCACTCTGCTCCCCAGGGAGGGTGAGGCCCTCCATGGGGGAATCTCCAAATTTCGTCATATCATCCAGGGCAGAGCCTAGACCCTCCCCCATGTGTCCAGGCTGAGAGAGCATCCATGTGGAATGGGCTCCCAAAGTCCATTCGAATGCCAGGGATAAATACTGATCTTCTACCCCCGCTCCTATAGATTACCGAGGCCTCCTCACTGACACCCAAATTTAGGGGGTCTGGATCAGTCCCATGCTGGCCTTTCAGCCAGCTGATAACTTTTTTTTTTTTTTTTTTTTTTTTTGGTTTTTACGAGACAGGGTTTCTCTGTATTGTTTCAGAGGCTATCGGTCCAGCCCGGCCTTGAACTCACAGAGATCCGCCTGCCTCTGCCTCCCGAGTGCTGGGATTAAAGGTGTGTGCCACCACCGCCCGGCCCAGCTGATGTCTTTTAATTGCTTTGTGTTTGGTGCTGTATACTTTAAAAGTCTGAGGACGTTTGAATTCTAAAAGCCACAAGAACCTAAACATAACTGATGTAAGCACATTTGAAACACGGGAAAATTCACATTTGCTATTAATAATTTTTAGACATGAGATGGTTTTCTGTGTAAAGTGTTGCTTTGGCAATTTGTATGAGTCCCATCTTACAACTAAACCAGTTATCTCCGTGTCTAGAACATGGCTTCACATATACTGGGCCTTGACCTCTCCAGCAGTGCCCACAATTGGGCAGTCAGATAATTCCCACCAAATCTATCTTTTTTTTTTTTTCTTCCTACGGGGAAAAGTTTATGAAGCAAATGAAATACCACATAATTAAATGACTCTCCAAAATGTTCCCTTAACTTTCTTTGGCCAGGGCCCTGGGGCCCTTGGGAAATAGGAATGTCTGTATGTATACAGCACTTGACCATTGGAATGTCTTGCAGCTAATGCTAACATTTATCTACCACATCAAACATTCATGGAGGAAACACAGCAAAGAATGTAGCATGAGTCTATGTGTTTCTTATTCTCCAGAAGTTGCCTTTGCAGTACACCATTGCTCTTATGAAGGGGTGAGCACTGGATAAATGGAGGCTGTTCTGAATTTTCATCTCTGTGAAACAGAAGGAAAACTCAATGTTAAAGAAACAATATGGAATTACAAAGAGAGTCAAGTTGGAAAGGGCTCTCTGTGCCTGGCAATGCTGTCTTCTGTAAATACCTATTGGCCAATGGTGGTCAGTAGCATCCCTGTCCCGATGTCTAACTGATGTGTATGTAGTGGTTCTGCTTATTCAATCCTGAAAACGTGATAAGAACCAGTGAACCACAGACTCTTAAGGGAGGATTATATCATAAGGCATTTTTTAGAACCTTTTGTGGGCGCTATTCACATCAACAAGTCAAGCAACCTAGATCCCCACCAACTGATGAATGGATAAAGTAAAGGCAGGAGTTCCTAAGAAGTAGAAGGTAAAGGAAGAAATATGGGTGTAACACTGAAAATAAATAAAAGACCCAGAGGCTAATCTTAGGATTCAAGCTTCAACAGGAAAGCAAAGCAGTCTGTCACTAGCTCCTTACCTCTACCTCAGGCTGAATGGTCTGGTCCTGAATCTACAAGTTCTCACCAAGCCTCCCTCAGACTGTAACCTCTCCTCAGCGTCGCTGGAGAATGAATGCCTCCTATGGAGACCTTGCTCCTGTCTTATATACTTCCCTAATGTTGGGATTTAAGGTGTGACTTATAATTCTCTTTTAGACTAATTCATTCTTGTGCAAGTCTGGGTGGCCTTGGACTCACAGAGATCCGTCTGTCTCTTAATCCTGAGTCCTAGGAGTAATGGTGTGTACCACCGCCTCCGATCCTCTGGCTGCTGGGATTAAGGTTGTGTGCCTGGCTTCCAAGGCTTGTGGCTGACTTTGCTTTCTGAATCCGCAGCGGAGCTTTAATAAATCATAAATAATGTATCACCACAGGTGGATGTCCCAGTTACTGTTCTATTGCTGTGAAGAGACACCTTGACCAAGGCAACACTTACGAAAGAACGCATTTAATGGAGGGCTGGCTTACAGTATCAGAGGTTTAGTTCATTATTGTCATGGCGAGAAGCATGGCGGTGTGCAGGCAGACACGGTGCTGGAGCTGGAGCTACATCCTGATCCATAGGCAGAGAGAGAGAGACTCTCAGCCTGGCATGGGCTTTTGAAACCTCAAAGCCCACCCTCCACCTTGGTGACATACTTCCTCCAACAAGGCCACACCTCCTAATCCTTCTAATCCTATCTAATAAGAGTTCCACGCCCTGGTGACTGAGCATTCAACTATATGAGCCTTTGGGGGCCATTCTTATTTTTTAAAAAATCACAATGGAGAAGTCAGAAATAGAAAGGTTCTGTTTAAATTACCTTCAAGTTGCGCTTGCTGGTACCTGCCTATAATACAAGTGTGGGGGAAACTGAGGCAGGAGGCTCTCAAGTTCAAGGCTAGCCATGGAAACTTAATGAGACCCTGTCTCAAAACTCACATTCTCATAATGAGTAAATTATCTTCAAGGAGTTGTTTCTTGATATATAGTGGGGTGTTAGCAATACCTTAACAAGTGTCAGGTAGAAATCACTCAAAAGGCAGTGGTCCAGGGAGCAATTTCATCAAAATACACACTTTTGTAGACCACACACAGTAGGATGGGGAAAAGAGAGTTGGCTTCAGTTTGACTGAACCAGATCAACTCATAAAAGAGCCTCGAAAGCCAGCAATCAAGTGTCGCTACTCACTAAATTACCATTTTCTACCCTAAAGCCCAAGGAATCAAAGCCCCATTTAAGCCATGAATGTTTGTGAGACTACTTTGATAAGGGCGCCATGGCCAAGATCAAATATCTTCATTTTCAGAAAAGAACAAAGCCAGACATTGCCTCTGTGACGTGTGAAATCGCTTTATGTAAAAGACACTGTAGGAGTCAGAGTCAAGACAAGATGAAAAAGAACCAAAGCATAAAAGCGTAAGGGGACCCACCCATCCCCTCCAAGACTCTCATTAGACACAATCACTCCGAATCGCTTCTCTGCAGGAGAAATTAATCATCGCCATCTTCACCACCATCACCGTCATCATCATTACCAATCACCTGATCTTATTTCTACATCTGTGTTACAACGTTGATGATTTTCTTTCTTGAGGCACTGGTTTGAAACCACAGGGTCTGAGTCTTCTCAAGCCTTCTTTGCAACCACGGCCTCACGATCTACCCCAAAGGGTTGTCCCTTAAGTGGCTACACTTAGGAATGTGATAATAGTGAATAGTAAATAGGGGTTCTCTGGCCCAGCAAGGCCACGTCTCAGAGGGATTCAAGAAGTACAGTGGGGAAAGACGGATCTCATTACAAGAGGGCAACCCTGAAAATTAATTGCTGTCTCTAACATCTCTGACTGTGCACACCTCCCTTGAGAGGAGATCCACTGTCATGGAGGGGAGCGATGAGCACAATGTGTGTTGTCATTTCTTACTGGACTCTTCCGCACCAGGAAGTGCAGGCCCAGAATGTCCTCTCTGTGTGGGTAGCTGCCACCTCCACCCTCAAGATAAGATAAAGCTCGCTTCCTCCTGTGTAGTGGGTTGCTAAGGTGTGTGTTGTTTTCATGAGAAATGACTCACCAAAACAGAGCTATTCAGTTCCTTCTCGATTTTTTTTCTCCACTGTGAAATTTTTGGAATGATGCCTTATTTTATAACAAGTGGCCAGGATGACAGATTTGTCACGATGCCTCATTTCGGCCAGCGGGCACTCACTCTTCAAAAACTGGACTTTTGTTTCTTCTTGAATATAATTCTGCTTCTGAAAGCGCCACTCCCGTTACTGCCCTGGTGACCAATGGCATCATCACTTATGTTGGGGGTGTCATTGCTCTGGGGCATTTTGCAAAATAGTCAAAGAAGCACATTTGTCATAAAAACAGACTTCTAAGCAGAAGTGAAGTTTAGTTTATTGCTTAACACAGTTTTTGGGGGAAAAAAAAAAGGATGTTTGAGAACAATGGTTGAAATTTGCTGGTTAGGCGGAATTCCTGAGCATGGCAAAGTGACCCAGTATGGGTCACCAGAATAGCATTAACACATTAGAAAATATCCACTTGCCCTGGCAGAGGAGTCTTCTTGCTTGAGAGCTGCCCAGATAACCCACGGGACAGCTTTCTAGAACAATTGTTTCTTTCTCATAGTAATAAAATACAAAGTTTCCTTCAGACATTTTGCCCTACATCTGTTTTCCTTTCTTCTTTTGTACAGGTGATAAATAAAGCAGCTGCTAATCAAGTCCTGAGGTCTCAGCATGACCCAGAATATGTTTTTCAGCTGCCATTAAGTAATCTTTATGAACGGATATGATCTCACACATTGCCATTTAAAGGGCATGTGAAATGTCCTCACTTCCCATGGGTGTTCAGGGATGTGCTTTGAAAATATCTATCATTTTTAAACACTTTTTTATTATATATTTAAATTAGAAACAAGCTTGCTTCCCATGTCAGTCCCAGCTCCCTCTCCCTCCCCTCCACGCCCATTCCCTCCCCCCAGTCCGCCACCCAATCCCCACTCCATTCCCCAGGGAGGGTAAGGCCCTCCATGGGGGATCTCTAGCGTCTGCTATTTCTTTCCAGGGAGGGCCTAGGTCCTCCCCCAAGTGTCCAGATTGAGAAAGCATTCCTCATTGTAAGATGGACACCCAAAGTTCATTTGTGTGCCAGGGATAAACACTGATCTACTACCCAAAGCCCCATTTTTTTAATCAACATTTCTCTGGTTTCCAGTGAGACTGCACACCTCGTCATGTGCCTGGCAGCATATAAACATATAAACTTATTTTCCCATGAACCTTCATATTTATTTTCTTATGATAAGCTCTAGAGAGCCTTTACCCAGAGTTGACTAAATATGATTTTTATTCGTTGTTAAATCTACTTCCTATGCTTCTAATATTCTTATTTTTAATCTGCATGGGTAGCAATAATGTGTTTTCCAAAAAAAAAAATGAATGTTCCGCTGCTCTAATGTCACTAGTAAATTGTGGCGACATTATTTATGATTTATTGAAGCTTGCCTGAGGATTCAGAAAGCAAAGTCAGCCTCAAGATACAGAGATCAGGCAGTGGTGATACACACCTTTAGTCCCAGAAGTCAGAAGCTAGGAGGTGGTGGCACATACTTTAATGCTAGGACTCAGGATTAAGAGGTAGACAGGTCTCTGTGAGTCCAAGGCCACCCAGACATACACAAGATTGATCCAGTCCTAAAGAGAAAAGGCTCACACAAAGATGACCTCAGCACCTGGAATCACATGCCTTGAATCCCAGCACTAAAGGGGTATAAAAGATAAGAGCAGGGTCTTCAGTAGTCAGGATCAGCCATTCATTCTCCAGCCACATTGGGGATAGGAGGATGACATCAAAATCTCAGGATTCTCCAGCCATGCTGAGGAGAGGTTACAGTCTGAGGTTTGGTGGAGCCAGGATTGCATTTCAGTCTGAGGTAGAGTGAAAGCTAGTGCCCAGTTGCTTTGCTTTTCTGATTTTCAGTTTGGAGTTTGAATCCCAATATCACTCCTGGGTCTTTTATTTATCACGATAGAGTAAATAGTTGATCTCCACTAATTTGAATGCTTATGTGTATGACGCCATCTGGTGGAGCATGGTCAACCAACCAGCAGCTACATTCCTGAAGTTGAAGGGTTCCTGATGTCCCTCCCAGTAACCATAAACTGCCAGTAGCTCCCCAGCTAGGCATAGTGACTCTCGGGCCCCTCCCCTATCTGTACTAGAATGTTCACTGATGAGTTTTTCTTTTAGGTCTGTGCAGCTAACTACAACCTCTCTGAGTTCATGAACACTACTGCCTTCCTTCCCACCCTCTGGGTCATACATTCTTTCTACCTCCTCTTCCACGATGTTCACTGAATCTGCGAGGGTGTGGTATAAATGTCCCATTTAAGGCTGAGAATTCTGCAGTCAATTTTTCTTTGACAAGTTAAGAGTCTCTGTGTTGAGAGCTGCCCACTGTACAAAGACGTCTCTCTGGCTAAAGTTGGCATCACTCTATGGGTATAAACAAAAATATTTAGAAGGCTAGTTGACATTATGTCCACTTAGTGAAACAACAGTTGTAGGAAAACTGCCGTCCCCCAGGGTCTATGACGTCCCCAGCCATGGATTATTGGTCAAGTTCATTATATCACATATGGTTTCCTCCTGTGGAGCAGTCCTCAAAGCCAATCAGAAAGTGGTCTGTTACCCCCCATAACAGCCATGCCACTATTATACCAGTAGGCACATCTTGTTTGGCAAGGTCAGCATGCAAGGTTCACTGCTGGGTAAATCCATTAATAATAACTTTTCCCCAACATAGCACTTTCTGGTACTGCGAACCAGACCTAGCTTTTGTGTGGGCTCTTGAGATCCAAACTCTGGGCACCATGTTTGTTTGGAAGACACTTAACCAACTAAACCAGTTTATATCCTCATAGTGCATCCCATGACCAATCATAGGGTACAAAGCATGGGGGAAGTTGTCTTTATGGATCAGACTCGGAAATGGTGCATTTTCAGCAGCTTGGATCTCAGTTTCCTCGTTAGGTTCGATCTCAATTATATGAGATAATTGAAAGTTAGATACATAATTGATTTATTGAGTGAGAAACTCACTAATGTATAGATAGGTATAGATACAGACCTACGTGCTGTTTGCTAATATGAAAGGACAAATAAAAATGGAAATGTGGTGGCGCACACCTTTAATCCCAGCACTTGGTATGCAGAGGCAGGCGGATCTCTGTGAGTTTGAGGCCGGGCTGGACCGACAGCCTCCAAAACAATACAGAGAAACCCTGTGTCGTAAAAACCAAAAAAAAATGGAAATGAGTTCATGCAAAGGAAGATCTTAGATGTTACCAAGCACAGAATTCTGAAATAGATCAGTCACTGGTGTTTCCTTCCTCCTCAGGGTGTCTGGGTGTTCCAGAGAGTTTTAATTGGTCTAATTGTTTTCTAAGGTCATCAAACCTCGATGATTTCCTGAAACAATATTTCCTTTCTAGCCAGGTGTAGTGACCTGTCTGTAATCCTAGCATTTGGGATGCAGAGACTGGAGAATCATGAGTTAAAGGCTAGCCTCAGCTACATGGTATTCTAGGAGCAAACCTGAGCTTCATTATACCCTGTTTTAAGGGAAAAGTATTTCCTTTTATGAAAATAGTTTGGGGGGGGGAATGTCTTACACCCTGGTGGTGAGAATTTAAAATCATGCAGCCATCACAGAATATGGTAGTCCCCTCAATATAGTAGAGATAAAGCTGCCAGATGACCTAGTAATTCCATCACTGGTTATGTGAATACGCAGAAAATAAAATCAATATGTTGAGGAGACATCAGCATTCTAATACTTACTGTGGCATTATTCAAAGTAGCTAGCATAGAGAATCAACCTAGACATCAGTTCATAAATTGAAGAATGGATAAAGAAAACACGGTGGATATACACAATGGAACATTAGTCAGCTATTATAAAGGAACTAAAGAGTATCATTTGTGGCTGTGTGGATGCAATCAGAGTACGATGTGTTAAGCAAAACAAGTCAGAGACAGAGAGGCAAACCCTTATTGCTCTCACATGCGTGTGCATACCTAGAAAGCCAACTTCATAGAAGTGATTAGTATGCCAGATGCCTGGGGGGAGTGGGTAGGGAATAAAGACAGTATGGCTAAGCCATACATATGTGTGATTAAGTAGAAAGAATAACTTCTAATGCCCTGTGGGATAACCAGGTACTTCTGGATGACAACAACAAAATGTACATTTGAAATAGCTAGGGGAGAGGATTGTGAATATCCCCAGAACAAAGAAAGATAGATATCTGAGATTATGGTTATGTAGATATCTTTATCTAATCATCATATATTATTAAATACATGCACTAGCCAGATGGTGGTGGTGATGTATGTCTTTAATCCCAGCACTTGGGAGCCAGAGGCAGGTGGATCTCTGTGAGTTTGAGGCCAGCCTGAGTTCCAGGACAGCCAGGGCTACACAGAGAAACCCTGTCTCAGAAAGAAAAAAAATGCACTAAAATACCTCACCATGGCCTCTATTCATGCATATAAATGTATTATGTGTCAATCAAAACTAACTTTAATTAAAAAGAAAAGAAGGAAGAGAAACTAAAGAAGAGGTTATTCTCCTGAGCTTCCTTCCATATGGGATTTTTGGCAATCATAGCGGTCAGTACTGTTTTTCCTGGTGCTTAGGATGCTGCACCAAGGACAGCAACCACAGCCTATCACTGCTTCCATGGAGTATGACTCTACCAGGATCTTCAGTGAACACTCACTAAACTCCTCATTGTTCTCTCCCAGGATCCCCAATGAACACTCACCAAGCTCCTCATTGTTCTCTTCCAGGATCTCCAACGAACACTCACCCAAACTCCAGATCCGGAGTCACAGTTACCTGAGGGCAGTAAGTGAAGTCTCCATCAACAGAAGCCTGGACAGCCTTGACCCCGCAGGCTTGCTCACGTCACCAAAGTTCCGCTCCAGAAATGAGAGCTACATGCGAGCCATGAGCACCATCAGCCAGGTAAGAGCCATCAGAGCCTCAGGGGCCGTGAGCCATTCATTATCAGTGAGAACAGGAAGTACAGCTGATGCTGCAGTGTAGGCCACATGATCAACCAGCAAACTCCTGGTCTTGATGGTCTACTAGGAGAAGAGTAGCCCTTTGCAGGTGAACCGGGTACAAGGAAGGAATCCTGGGAAATTCATTAACCTACCATGTAGGTACCATTCAAGTTTCAGGATGGTATTGGTAGAGGAGGCTTCCGCTGCAGAGTTGCTTGAGGGGGGGTCCGTGCCTAGGGCAGACATCACCGGCAAAACCCTAGTCATAAAAGTACTACAGTTTAGAGTGGGCATTAGTGAATTTAAAATTTTTGCGAAGCTGGGTGTAGTGGCACACGGAGATTTGATCCTACACTCAGGAGGCAGAGAAAGCCAGATCTCTGTGAGTTCCGGGCCAGTCAGAGCTAGATAGTAAAACCCTATCTCCAAAGCAGATTAGTAAAACTGTGAAAAAAATGTGTGCACATTTATGAACTTCATAACCTCAATGTGTTTAGAAGAAGGGGACATGTCATGTCCCTCAGCAGGACACTGCTGTGCAGCTGGATGTTTCAGGTCCCTGTGCTGTGAGTACGACCTTCCTTGGGACATCACTCCCCAATGACGGCCAAGTAAGATATCAGACCTGGAAAAGTCTAATGCTGTCTTCGAGTCAAGTGCCACAATTCCACGGTGTAGTCATTTGGCCTTAAGAGAAAAAAAATAACAGAAAGAATGGTCATCCTTAATGGAGTTCTAATGACACATCATTTTTCAAGCACCATATTCAACTTTCAAATAACACAGTGTCTTTAAGGACAATTTCAACCTTCCTATTACAGTTGCAATGGTGTCATTATTCAGAGAACAGTTTCTTCTTCAAAGTCACTGAACCATACACACTGACTTTTCTAAAAGAAGATGATTTTGTGAGTTAGTCTTGTAGAATATTATATATATATATATGTAGAAGAATAGTGTCGAATTTAAGCACATTATACTCTGTTCCCATTTAAAATCTGACATTATTCACCAAAGGCTCCGAAGAGGGATCCAAGTAAAATGTTATAAACCAAGGAATTAGACTCAAATGTGTAACGTTTAGTCTTCCTACCCACCACCTGGTTCCTGTTGCTGCTTTCAGCCCCCAAATAACACACAGGACACTATAATAATTATGAAGCTGTTGGCCGTTTGCTTGGTTTCTTATAGGCTAGCTCTGATTTGATTATTAACTCATAATTTTATAAGAACTTACCTTTTTGAGGACACACTCCTGAGCTCCTGTTGCTCCCGGAGATCACATGACAAGAGCTCTTCTCACCACAATTCCCAGAATCCTCCTCGACTCCTAGTCCCACCTATCTTGTTTCCCTATTGGCCAACAGTGCTTTATTCAAACCAATCAGACACATATTTACAGAATGACATCTCCCAACACAAGTGAACTTCTTAAACTTTTTGAACATATGATCCCTTTATGCTTAAAATTTTTTATGCAACTCCACATATACAGGTATATAAAATAAGTGTACAATTTTACTGGTGATAAAGCATAAATTTACACTAAAGCAATTCTTTGATATACGTATAATTGTAGTGTTTATTAAAGATAAAAGTGAGTTGCCATGCTAAAGATACTATAAAGAATTCAATCCTGCAGGCAGTCATGGTGCACACCTTTAATTCCAGCACTTTGGATGCAGAAGCAGGTGGATCTCTGTGAGTTTAAGGCCAGCCTGGTCTACAGAGTGAAACCTCAATCCTGGCTGAATATTTGATAGGAAGGCCAATAGTATATTCAGTGTTTTTCAGAGTGTGTCACCATCTGTGCTGAGAATGCTACTTGCAGAAGTAGTTTTAAGGCCACTTAAGAAAGTGTCCCAACTGCAAGCCAAAAACCACTAAACAAATTATGAAACTCAAATAATGACATTTAAAATAAAATTTCCTAACACAATATGATCTAAAGATACACTAAGTTGACACTTACATACTGAGAACTGACTTCCACAAGGTTTCTTCTGACCACACGCACACTCTGGCATGCACACCCACACACATAACACATACACGCACATAAATATATATGCACATAAATGTAACTTAGTTTTTTAAGCAGGTAATGTGTTAGAGGCTGGGGATGTCTATTATAATGAGAGTGTCTGCCTAGCATACAGGAGTCCCTGGGTTTGATCCCTTCAAAACTTATGTATCAGATTGTTTTCAATGAATAAACCTTAGGGTCCAGAGATTCACACTTGGGTGAAAAAAAAAACTTTTAAAATTGGATAAAGTAGAAGTTAGACATGGGATTATTGTTAAGATATGGATGTGGAGGGCTGTAGGGTGGCTTGGGAATGTGCATTCTTGATTTTGTTAGTATTTCCAAGGATATTTGGTTATTATTACCTGTTAAGTCAGACATTTATTTCCTTTGGTTTTCTATGTCTTTGTAAGAAAAAGAACAACCCTATTAAGAATGCATGGTTAGCCTAGATGGTTCAGTAAAATAAAGACAAGTTACAGAATACAGAATTGTGTTTGCTGTATGATTCAGGTTTTATTAAAACTAGGAAATGTGTATAAACCCTCTGAAAAGGTAGATGACCAAGGTGAATGCCTGCAACCTTAACAAGGATGGATATTTCACTGTTCCTTTGTGATGTTTGTTACAGAAATAGTTGAGAGGAAAAAAATAAATAAGTTATACTTATGAGCACATGCGTGGATAAGTTGCTTTGAAATTATTTCAAACTTGAATGAATCACATATAAAATAAACAAACCCTGATGGATTTTAAACTTGGATTCTGACTCAATGACTAAGCCAGAGAGGTGACTCTGCAAATAATGGTACTTGCCACCAAGACCGATAACCTGAGTTTGATACCTAGATCCACGTGGCAGAGAGAATCAAATCTGACAAGTTATTCTCTGACCTCCACAGACACACACACACACTTTATTTTTTAAAAATGTTCAGAGAGCTAAAGAAATGGCTTAGCATTTAGGAATACTTGATGTTCAACTGTAAGAGGCCAGAGCTTGAATCCCAAAACCCATGTAAGGAGCCTTGCAATCTGAACAAGTATGTATCCATAGCTCTGAACTGAAAAAAATTATAGGAGGATATCTGGGGCTTGCTGGTGTACACCCTAGCTAAGAAAACAACAGTACTAGATTCAGAGAGAGACACCCCCCCTCGCCTCAAAGGAATAGGCAGATAATTCAGTGTGTAGCCTTGAGCTCACCTGCCTCTACTTAAGGCATGTGCCATGATATTAGGCTAAAATATGTTGTTGTTGTTGTTGTTGTTGTTTAATTATCTTTTTTTCTTGAAAGAGGGTCTTACTTCAAAGATCTTCATGAATATATTTGTAAAGAGTTTATGGATAAGGACAGCCTAGTGGTTCACACCTTTAATCCCAGCACTCCAGAGGCAAAGGCAGGAGGATCTCTGTGAGTTCAAGGCCAGACTAGTCTGTATAGAGAGCTTCCGGACATCCAGGATTACATTAAAAACCTAAAAGCCTCCTATCTCAAAAAAAGAAGTTAATTAATTTTTTTATGAAACGTGAAACCTATAAATACTTTGAAATCTTGATCTTGCTTTTTAAGATTTTGACGTATCTAGGTTTGGCCTATTTTAATACAGAATATATCTTGCAAAACAAAATAAAATAATGTATGTTCCTTGAAATTATTTGATGAACTAGACACTTCAGAAGGCAAAGTAAAATAGTTTACAAAAATAGTAGTTGCTAAAAAGTTACACTGAAATACATGAACCATGACCACAAACCAATAAATTGGCTCTCTAGACTCCCATTTATAAATAAGGAAGGGGATAGAGAACACATCCTACTGATGAAATGTTTACCCAAGCAAGAGGCCCTGGCTTCCATCCCCAGCAATGCAAAATAAAAGCAAGCTAATTGGAAACAGTAAATAGCATTATCAAGAAGGCATTGGGGAAAAGTTTCCTTCCCATCCTGCATTTCTTCACTGCTCCAGAAACAAAGATCTCCTTTGGGAGTGGAGGCAGAGGGAACACGCACAGAATATGCAGGTGTGTGTTCCAGAGCAAGAGGTAGGCGTCCTCCTCTATTTTGACGTATTCCACTTCGTGTTTTGAAGCGAGGTCTCTCACTGAAATTGGAGCTCCCAGGTTGGCTAGGCTGGCTGACCCATGAGCTATCAGGATTTTCCTGTCTCTGCTGTCCAATGCTTTCCCAACACTTCCGTTTACAGGCACATGTTAACCCTGGATAGTGATTTGAAAGAAAATGGTCCCCAAAGGGAGTGGCACTAATAGGAGGCGTGAAGTGGGTGTGGCCTTGTAGGAGGAAGTGAGTCACCGTGGAGGCGGGCTTTGAGGGCTCATATATGCTCAAACCACACCCAGTGTCTCAATTCACTTCCTATTGTCTGCAAGTAGAACTCTCAGCTACCTCTCTAGCACAGCGTCCTCTGTCCCGCCAACATGTCCCACCCTGATGATACTGGAGTGAACCTCTGAGACTGTAAGCCACCATCTCAATTAAATATTTTCCTTTATGAGAGTTGCCCTGGTCATGGTGGCTCTTCACAGCAAAGAAACCCTCAGGCGCTCTCCTTTTCGATATAGGTACCAGGAATCCAAACTCAGGTCCTCCGGCTTGCAAAGCAAGACTTCTTGCACGCTGAGATATCTCCCCAGCCCCGAAGTTCTCATCCTTAAAAATGTCTATTATATTATCAGCTAGCTGCCACTGACTTACAATCTGTGGCATAAAGGAAATAACACACATTGGAATGATAACTGCTGCTCTTATGGGGAGTGAAGTTTCCAGATACTGGGAGGGAGCTGTTGGAGCCAGCCAGGTGTTGACCATCGCGTGTCTGCCGGCAGGTGAGCGAGATGGAGGTGAACGGGCAGTTCGAATCCGTGTGTGAGTCCGTGTTCAGCGAGCTGGAGTCGCAGGCTGTGGAGGCTCTGGACCTGCCCATGCCTGGCTGCTTCCGCATGCGCAGCCACAGCTACGTGCGGGCCATCGAGAAGGGCTGCTCCCAGGACGACGAGTGCGTGTCGCTGAGGTCGTCCTCGCCTCCACGCACAACCACCACCGTGAGGACCATCCAGAGCAGCACCGGTGAGTGAGCGAGCCGGGAGCCCCAGCCTGGGCGCAGCTGCTGTCCAGGAATTTGGGTGGCTTCGCTGTGGCCGCTTGGTCGACAGTAACAAATGCCATCTGTGTCCCACACAGAAAAAGAGTTTCCTTACTTGACCCGACCTACTCCTCCCCGTCATGCTCACATGCTCTTCCCTCCATCATCATGCTAAAAATTCACAACTACAGCTTATGGTCAGGGGGAGACAGTCCGACATAGTCTCATTGGTACTCCCTACTCGGACTCCAAATAGGTAAGCCCTGGGCTGAGACTAACCAAAAACACCTGCTTCTTGGATTCAGCCTGAGTCCTTTTTATTCCAAGGTGGCCGTGGTGTGACTCTTCCAGGAGACCTAAAATATCCGGTTAAAATTTTTAAAAAGAACAAGGAGAAGAAGAAAAATGGGCATAATAGCAACATTGACTAGGAGTTTATGAATTTTATTACAACAACAACAAAAAGACTTGTTTCATTGGTTTAAGTCATGCCATATATAAACAGTTCCTCCCTCTAAACTGTGGTTTCTGCAGAGAAACTGTGTTTTTATGGGCATATTTTTAGGAGCAGGGGCATGGGGAAGCTTGACTAGTTTCCATGGAACTAGAATGTGCATAGTAACGCAGTCTCGCACTATGTGAGGCTAGATTAACAATTGAGCAACCAAGAAGGAAAAAAAATCCCTCCATCTTAACCAGGTTTAGCTTTATGACTGAATTCAGCCTGACTCCCATAAAGTGATTCCACGAGAATACCATCAAACTTAAAGAGCCTAGATAAATAATGATGAGTAAATTAGAAACGCCTACACCAGGACACGGTATCAGTAAATGGTGATGAGTAAACTAGAAACGCCTGTACCAGGTTATCGGATTACCCTGTGCTAGCACTAGGGGCATCAGTGTCAGCGTTAGCCTGGCCTGGTGAAGCAGGCCTGTAATTCCATTCCTCAGGGGGGCTGAGGCAGGAGGATTGTGAATCTGAGTCAAACACTTCAGACTGAAACCTGTCTCAAAAAAAAAATAATAATCAGAGAAATGATCATTCATTCTAGAAGTTTTGAAGGCTTGAGTGGTAAATCCTCGAAAACCCCTACTAACTAGAGATAAACGACTGAGGTAAGAATTTGTAAACTTCCGTAGAAGTCCTGAGCAAAGATTTCTGGCCACGGCAAACTGAGAAATGTTTCTAAGCACAGTCGTGTCCAGACCAAAGACAGTGGACGAGATACACCTTTCTTGGTAGGATATCCCCGAGGGCAGCGTCAGACAAGGCTAATGAAATAAAGGTGACTCCTGAAGCGTCCGAAATAACGTCCTTTAACGATCCATCACAGAATATCCTGTGTGTCTCAGGTCGTGCCATACATGCGGTTTTGAAGGTCTGCGCTCTGCTGGGGCGCGTCGACGTGCGCCTTGCTCGTGGTTGCGCACCCTCCACCCTCGCCCTCCAAACAACCCTTCCCTGGTGCTGGGCTCATTTCCTCTCTGCCCATTGCACTGCCTGCCAGCCAGAGTTGTTCCTTCAATACAAGTGATGCAGACAGAGAGCATGGCCCACTTGGGCCTGGGAGGAACGGTGGAAGGAGAGGCTCTGCGGGATGCTCCTCCCACGCCCGGGGAGAGGTGCGGAAATAAAGCGGAAGGGACCATCTGACTGGCTGTGCCCTTCTCGCCTCTCAGAACGTGTGTGGCTTTTATCACTAACAGGCAGTGTGACTTGCACACTCCGGGGCAGTTCTCCTCAGCTCCTCGCACTCACTGCTGACCCTGCCACCAACACTCTCTCTCTCTCTCTCTCTCTCTCTCTCTCTCTCTCTCTCTCTCTCTCTCTCTCTCTCTCTCTCTCTCTCTCTCTCTCTCTCTCTCTCTCTCTCTCTCTCTCTCTCTCTCCCTCTCTCCTCTCTCCCTCTCTCCCTCTCTCCCTCTCTCCCTCCCTCCCTCCCTCCCTCCCTCCCTCCCTCCCTCCCTCTCTCTCTCTCTCTCTCTCTCTCTCTCTCTCTCTCTCTCTCTCTCCCTCTCTCCCTCTCCCTCCCTCCCTCCCTCCCTGAAGAGTTCAGACAATAAGGTTGCCAAATAAAATCCAGGCTTGCCAGTTAATCCCCAGGTAAATAGTGAGCAATGTGTAAGAAACCCAGATGTTGGACCGGAAAAGAAACCGGACTCTGGGGTCTTGTGATACTGAATGAGTGTAACTCTATAAACAAAACATGTAAGGCTCTTGTTGGGACGTCCATTCGCTGGCTGACTTCTGCCAGGTGGCCCCGAGGTGATCAGGCCGTTTGCTTGGACAAAGAAGTGTCAGGCTTTTGTTAATTTTTTTATTTCTTTTATTATTTAAAGTCTTTTTTGTTTGTTTTTTTACATTCCAGTCCCAGTTCCCCTCCCTCCTCTTCTTCCCGTTCTCCCCACTTCCCCCCCCAACCCTCCTCCCAGCTGCTCCTCGGAGAGGGTAAAGCCTCCCCTAGGAAGTCTACTGAGTCTGTCCCATCATCCCATTGAGGCAGGACCAAGGCACCTCTCCATCACCACACCCGTGTGTCTAGGCTGGACAAGGTGCCTCTCCATATCGAATGGGCTCCACTGAGTCAGTTTGTGCATTAGTGTTAGATCTTGGACCCACTGCCATTGGCCTCATATATTGTCCCAGTCACACCGTTGTCACCTATATTAAGGGAGTCTAGTTCAGTCTTATGCAGGTTCCCCATTTGTTAGACCTGAGACAGTGTGATCTCTCACTAGCTCGGGTCAGCTGATTCTGTGGGTTTCTCCATCATAATCTTGACCCCTTTGTTCATATTATTGCTCCTCCCTCACCCAATAGTTGTGGATTTCTGCATCTGCTTCTGGAAGAGGGTTCAAACTTCTCTGGGGTTGTGGATTGTAGGTTGGGTATCTTGCTTTGTGACTAATATCCACTTATGAGTGAATACATACTATATTTGTCTTCATAGGTCTGGGTCACCTCACTCAGGATGTGTTTTGTTTTCTTCTAGTTCCTTTCCATTTGCCTGCAAATTTTGAGATGTCATTGTTTCTTACTGCTGAATAGTACTCTATTGTGTAAATGTACCACCTTTTCTTTATCCATTCTTCAAGTGAGAGGCATCTAGGTTGTTTCCAAGTTCTGGCTATTAGGAATAATGTTGCTATGAACATAGTTGAGCAAATGTCCTTGTGATGTAAATATGCCCCCTTTAGGTATATGCCTAAGAGTGGACTTGCTGGATCTTGAGGAAGACGAATTCCCTTTTTTCTGAGAAACCGCTGTGCTGATTTCCAAAGTGGCTGTACAAACTTGCACTCCCAGCAGCAATGGAGGAGTGTTCCCCTTTCTCCACATCCTCTTCAGCATAAGCTGTCACTGATGTCTTTGATCTTAGCCATTCTGATCAGTGAAAGATGGAATCTCAGAGTGATTTTGATTTGCGTTTCCCTGGTGACTAAGGATGTTGAGCCTTTCCTTAAGTGTCTTTCTGCCATTTGAGATTGTTCTGATGAGAATTCTCTGTTTAGATTTGTACCCCATTTTTAATTGGATTATCTGGCAGTTGATGTCTAGTTTCTTAAGTTCTTTGTATATTTTGGAGATCAGTCCTCTGTCAGATGTGGGGTTGGTGAAGATCTTTTCCCATTCTGTAGGGAGTTGTTTGTCTCATTGACCATAATCTTTGCTTTACAGAAGCTTCTCAGTTTCAGGAGGTCCCATTCATTAATTGCTGCTCTCAGTGTCTGTGCTACTGGTGTTCTATTTAAGAAAATGGTCTCCTGTGCCTATGTATTCAAGTGTATTTCCTACTTTTTCTTCTGTGAGGTTCAGTATGGATGGATTTATATTGGGGTCTTTGATCCATTTGGAGTTTTGTGCATGGTGATAGATATGGATCTATTTGCATTCTTATGTTGACAGCCAGTTATACCAGCACCATTTGTTGAATATGCTTTCTTTTATCCATTGTATATTTTTAGCTTCTTTGTCAAAAAAATTAGGTGTTCATAGGTGTGTGGACTGATATCAGGGTCTTTGATTTGATTCCATTGGTCCACATGTCTGTTTTTGTGCCAATACCAAGCTGTTTTCACTATTGTAGCTCTATTACTGTAGAGCGTGAAGTAAGGGATGGTGATGCCCCCAGATGATCCTTTATTGTCCAGGATTATTTGGGTTATCCTGGGTTTTTTTGTTTTTCCATATGAAGTTGAGTGTTCTTTTAAGGTCTGTGAAGAATTGTGCTGGGATTTTTATGGGGATTGCATTGAATCTGTAGATTGCTTTTGTGTAATTTAAGGAAAGAAGCACTCACAAAAAAAGATGTCTTGGGACGTGGTTCAAGCAGGGTTTTTTTTTAATTAGGGAAAGGGATCATAAAAGGGAAAAAGGGAAGGGGGAAGACCAGCCTCCAGGGACAGGAGCAGTAGGAGAGAAGAGAAAGGAAAGAGGGGGAGAGAGGAGAGAGAAAAGAGAGAGGGGAGAGAGAGAAAAGGATGGGAGGTGGGTAGGGACCTTTTAAAGGGGAACATAGTGAATGTGCACAGGTGGTGCTCTTAGTGACTGCAGTTGGGGAAGTATCCTGTCAGAACCCCAAGGGCAGACAAATACAGATGCCTGAATACTAAAAACTTTTGGCAGGATTGCCATTTTTACTATGTTGCCCCTATCTATCCAAGAGCATGGGAGATCTTTCCGTTTTCTGATACCTTCTTTAATTTCTTTCTTTAAAGACTTAAAGTTCTTGCCATACAGATCTTTCACTTGTTTGGAGTTACTTCAAGATATTTTATGTTATTTGTGGCTATTGTCAAGGATGATGTTTCTCTGATTTCTTTCTCAGCCCATTTATCACCTGTATATAGGAGGGCTACTGATTTTTTTTCATTTACTCTTGTATCCTGCTACCTTACTGAAGGTGTTTATTGATGGTAGGAGTTCCCTGGTAGAATTTTTGGGGTCGCTTATGTAAACTGTCATCAAATAGTGAGAGTTTGACTTCTTTTCCAATTTGTATCCCCTTGATCTCCTTTTGTTGTCTTATTTTTCTAGCTAGAACTTCAAGTAGTATGTTGAATAGATGTGGAGAGAGTGAATAGCCTTGTCTTGTTCCTGATTTCAGTGGAATTGCTTTGAGTTTCTCTCCATTTAGTTTGATGTTGGCTGTTGGGTTACTGTATATTGCTTTTATTATATTTAGGTATGTTCCTTGTATTCCTATTCTCTCCAAGACCTTTATCATGAAGGGTTGTTGAGTTTTATATAAGGCTTTTTCTTATGTTGAATCATCCCTGTATCTCTGGTATGAATCCTTTTGGTCATGGTGAATGATTTTTTCTGATATGTTCTTGGATTCAGTTTGCCAGTATTTTATTGGGTATTTTTGCATCTATGTTCATGAGGAAAATTGGTCTGCAATTCTCTTTCCTAGTGGTGTCTTTGTATGGTTTGGGTATCAGGGTAACTGTAGCACCATAAAAAAGAGTTTGGCGATGTTCCTTCTGTTTCTATTGTGTGGAATAATTTGAGGAATATTGTTACTAGTACTTCTTTGAACATCTGGTAGAATTCTGTGCTGAAACCATCTGGGCCTGGGCTTTTGTTGTTGTTGTTGTTGTTTTTGATGGGAGACTATTGATAACTTTCTATTTCCTTAGGGGTTATAGGTATATTTAAGTTGTCTATCTGTTCTTGATTTAATGTTGGTAAGTGATATCTATCCAGAAAATTGTTCATTTCCTTTAAATTTTCAAATTTTGTGGAGTACAGGTTTTCAAAGTATGACCCTGAAGACTCTCTGGATTTCCTCAGTGTCCGTGGTTGTCCCCCTTTTCATTCCTGATTTTGTTAATTTGGATATTCTCTCTGTGTCTTTTGGCTAGTTTGGATAAAGGTTTGTCTGTTTTGTTGAATTTCTCAAAGAACCAACTCTTTGTGTCATTGGTTCTTTGCGTTGTTTTCTTTGCTTCTATTGATGTTGGTCCTCAATTTGACTGTTTCCTGCCATCCATTCCTCCTGGGTGAGTTTGCTTCTCTTTGTTCTAGCACTTTCAGTTGTTCTGTTAATTCCCTAGTGTGGGATTTTTCCAGCTTCCTCATGTAGCCATTAAAGTGCTATGAACTTTCCTCTTAGTGCTGCTTTCATTGAGTCCCATAAGTTTGGGTATGTTGTGCTGTCGTTTTCATTAAACTCTAGGAAGTCCTTAATTCCTTTTTTTTTTTATTTCTTCCTTGACCCAGTGGTAATTCAGTTGATCATTGTTCAACTTCCATGTGTTTGTGGGATTTCTGAAATTAACGTTGCTGTTGAATTCTAACTCTAAGCTGTGATGATCCGATAGAATGCTGGGGGTTATTCCAATTTTTTTTTGTATCTGCTGAGGTTTGCTTTGTAACCGAATATGTGGTCTATTTTTGAGAACGTTCCATGATGTGCTGAAAAGAAAGTATATTCTTCTGTGTTTGGGTGGAATGTTCTATAGATGTCTATTAAATCCATTTGAGTCATAACATCTGCTAGTTCCCATATTTCTCAGTTAAGCTCTGTCTGGCAGACCTGTCCAGTGGTGAAAGTGGGGTGTTGAAGTCTCCCACTATTAGTGTGTGTGACTTGATTTGTGATTTAAGCTTTATTAATGTTTCTTTTACAAATGCAGGTCCCCTTGTGTTTAAGGCATAGCTGTTCAAAATTGAGATTTCCTCTTGATGGATCTTTTTCTGTGATGAATATGAAATGCTTCTTTTTATCTTTTTTGATTGATTTTAGTTTGAAGTCTATTTTGTTAGATATTAGGATAACTACACCACCTTGTTTCTTAGGTCCATTTGATTGGAAAGTCTTTTCCCATCTCTTTTCACTGAGGAAATGTCTGTCTTTGAAGTTAGGGTAGGTGTCTTGTATGCAGCAGAAGGATGGATCCTGTTTTCCTATCCATTCTTTTTATAGGTGAATTGAGACCATTTATATTAATATTAATATTAATGACCAGCGATTCCTAGTTTCTGTTATTTGGTGGTGGTGGTGATGATGGCATTGTGTGTTCAGTTCTCTTCTTTGGGATCTGCTGCTGTAAGCTCATCTATTGCCTGTGTCCTTGTGGATGTAGCTAACTTCCTTGGGTTGGAGATTTCCTTCTAATACTTTCTGTAGGACTGGGTTTGTGGATAGTTATTGTTAGATTTGTTTTTATCGTGGAATATCTTGTTTTCTCCGTCTATAGTTATTGAAAGCTTTGCTGGGTAAAGTAGTCTGGGCTGGCATCCTTGGTCCCTTAGTGTCTGCATAACACCTATCCAGGACTTCTGGCTTTCATTGTTTCCATTGAGAAGTCAGGTGTAATTGTGACAGGTCTGTCTTTATATGTTACCTGGCCTTGCTCCTTTTTAGCTCTTAATAGTCTTTCTTTAGTCTGTATGTTTATTGTTTTGATTATGTGGCCAGGAGACTTTTATTTTGGTCCAGTCTATTTGGTGTTCTGTAAGCCTCTTGTATTTTCATAGGCATGTCCTTCTTTAGGTTGGGAAAGGTTTCCTCTATGATTTTGTTGAAGATATTTTCTGTGCCTTTGAGTTGGACTTCTTCTCCCTTCTATACCTATTATTCTTAGGTTCGGTCTTTCCATGGTGTCCCAGATTCCCTGCATGTTTTATGTTAGGGATTTGTTGGATGTAAATTTTTCTCTGACCAATGAATCTATTTTCCTCTATCATATCTTCAATGTCTGAAATTCTCTCCTCCATCTCTTGTATCCTGTTGTTTATGCTTGCATTTGTGGTTACTGAAAATCGTTTACCCAGATTTTCAATTTCCAGAATTCCCTTGGTTTGTGTTTTATTTATTGCCTCTATTTCAGATCTCAAGTCCTGAATCGTTTCCTTCACTTGTTTGATTGCTTTTTCTTGGTTTTCTTTAGGGGATTTGTCAATTTCTTCCCATTATTTGTCTTTCCCTCCATTTCTTTAAGGGAATTTTTTCATTTCCTCTTTAAGAGCCCCAATCATCCTCATAAAGTCATTTTTTAGGTCTTTTTCTTCAATTTCATCTGTGCTGGGATGTTCAGGTCTTGCTGCTGTAGAACCACTAGTTTCTAGTGGTGCTGTATTGCTCTTTATATTGTTGAATGTGTTCAACCTTGTTGTTCAAGCGTCTCTTCCTCTAATCGGTATGGGTGGAGCTTGTGCTTCAGGGGGTCTCTCTTTCTCCAATTGGTATAGTTGGGGACTGTGGCTCCCTTGACCAATCCTTCAGGAGCTAGCAGAGCAGAGCCTCTGGTGAACGCTGCTCCTGGAGGAAGTGGGCCCAAGGCTCTGGTGTTCGCTCCTTGGTGTGCTGGTGGGGCTACAGCTCCAGCAGATGCTCCTCCCATTGGAGGTGGGGCCATGGCTCCGTCGATTGCTCCTCTAGGTATAGTTGGAGCTTAGGGTCCAGTGACTGCTGTAGCAGCGGGTATCTCCAGCTGAGAAATGGCAGTGGATACTGACCGGGACACAGGTGTTCTTTCCCAGAGGAACTTCTTGTGGTAGTTTCTGAGAACCTCTGCTGGAAACCGCTGCTGTCTCTCACCCAGGGGTCGCTCCCCACTGAGGTCCGGGCCTCCCTCTGACACTGCTTCTAGGCTGTGTCACACTGACACTGCTCAGGGTAATTTTTTTTTTTAAGAATGGGCTGTGACTTGGTAATAATCGGTTGGTTATAGGCGTGTAAGGTTTCAGTGGGTACTTTGCTTTTTATGTGCAAGCATTCTTCCCCAGGATTTGCAGACTATCAGAAAGTGGCTTTATAGCTGCAACAACAGAGTTATTCTTGCTGTTGGCACCAGCATTCCTGTGTGAATGCCTCCCCTTCCTCCCCCCATGCTTGGGGACTAGTCATGGGACTGCTAGGATTTTCAGGACTGTTGAGTCCCACCTGTCGCCAGCATCCTCGTCTCGGCCTCATGACTTGGTTTGCCATTATAATAAGGAAGAGGAATTGGGCTGGCAAGAAGGGCAGGACAATCACATCCACTCCACAGAGCGGTAGACAAGACTCAGCCTGTGTCGTGGTCTTGAGCAAAACATCTCCCAAGTGACCACCAACCAATATGACTAAATGCCGAGCTGAGTAGAGTCTGGCTCAGAGGTCACAGCAGCAAAAAGGGGCAGACGTCATATGGAGACAAGGATTCCAGGCCTTTTATCTCATTTTAATCATACATTAGGTAGCCGAGGGCTCTAGGAAACAGTAGGTAGCTTTCAGCAAAAGCAGACTTTCTGAGAAGTCTCCTAGACAACGTTATCATAACCCACCGGCCGGAAGCATTATCTCCAGCAACCCAGATGGAAGCTTGATAATCCGTTGCTCAGCTGTGTGACCTCCGATATTAGCGAGCATGGGTCACCGGCTTAAGCACAAACACCGGGATTCTGCTAGGCAGGCTGTGGTGTGTCTGCACTGATACTGGGGGCATTTTGTGGTGTGAGGTTTTCCCTTTGGTCTTTTTCCTTATGCACCCATCATAAAACCTGCTGGGCTTAGCTTGGTTTAAGGAGCATTCTGACCTTGGGGCCTACCTTGGTATTTGATGGCCACAGTGTTTTAGAGCCCTCTCCCTCCCCTTCTTCCTCCCCCTCCCCCGTTTATTTGTCTCTTGACTCTGCAGTGATCCCTACCTACCCCAGGAAATGATGATACTGAGGCAGTATTTGGAGGCTTTGAAGTCTTCACTAGAACCCAGCAAGCCTATTAGGAGATGAGCGGTGCCTGTGAGGGTGCCCTGTTTCTCCCCACCTAAGCTCTGAGTTGACCCTAGGCGAGGGGGAGGGGCGGGGCTTTAACAGGAGGCCCCTTGTGTGTGACCTCCTAGGACAGGGACAGCCAGTGAAAACCACAGAGACAGCCGCACCCTCTCCCCAGTCCCAAGTATACGCAGCACCCACCTGCAGCTCTCCTCTTGGTGGGCAGGCTTCATGCTCTGTGATTCACTCCAGGTGAGGGAGATAGACACCATGCCAGATTTTCCAACCAAGGCAGCTGGTGGCTTCTCTCTCTGTCATCAGTCATCGTTAACTAAGTCATCAAACCTAACATTTACTGAGCATTATGGGAGAGCAAACAGCTGTAAGTAAGAAAAATCATTATAGTGGATTCTGAGCAAATCTACCTGATAGTCAAGAGCACAGCATTGAGAAGAAAACAAACAAACAGAAAAACAGTATTACATTTCACGGTCTCTCCACCTCATTGGTTTGTCCTTTCTGAAAAGAATCTGTAATTTATTTATTTTCTCTCTTTTTTTTTAAATTAAATACAAGCTTCTTTTACATGTCTATCCCAGTTCCCTCTCCCTGCCCTCCTCCCCTGCCCCCAACCAACCCCTTATCCCATCCCCTTTCTGCTCCCCAGGGAGGGTGAGGCCTTCCATGGGGGAATCTTCAAAGTCTGTCACATCATTTGGAGCAGGGCCTAGGCCCTCCCCTGTGTGTCTAGGCTGAGAGAGTATCCCTCCATGTGGAGTAGGCTCCCAATGTCCATTCGTGCACTAGGGATAAGTACTAATCCTTAATTACCAGGGGCCCCATAGATTTCCCAGGTCTTCTAACTGACACCCACATTCAGAGGACTTGGTTTGATCCAATGCTGGTTCCCCAGCTATCTGGGGCCCATGAGCTCCCCCATGTTCAGGTCGGCTGTTTCAGTGGGTTTCTCCAGCCTGGTCTTGACCCCTTGGCTCATCACTCCTCCCTCTCTGCAACTGGAGAAATCGGTAATTTATATTATGAGTTTTTTTGCCCATTGTCCTCCCCCACCCCCATCACGCGTCCCCTTTTCCTACTCACATATTAGGGTTTCTAGTTTCCGTTTTACTAGTAGCTTCCTTCTCACCCTGAAGCAAATACAGTTTCCTGTGGAAATCTATTCTCTGACTTCCTGGCATTCTAAAGCACACGCTCACCTGTGGTCATCAGAACAGACTTTGCCTTCTTGAGGTTCCCCGGGTTCGCTGGTCAGCCGGCTTCAGGGTTAGTGATCGTGACAGAGGTTCCCTCTTTGACTTCTCTCCCTTTGCTCTATTCACGGACGCTTGTAGGACGTTCCATATTGGCTAAACATCCTCTATCCGGAAGAGACGATCCCTTTTTGTCATCTGCTGTTATTTATATGACTGCTGTCATTTTTGTTGCTTTGGCTTTCGGTTTTGGTTTTTTGAGACAGGGTTTCTCTGTATTGCTTTGGAGGCTGTCCTGGAACTCACTCTGTAGACCAGACTGGCCTTTGAACTCACGGAGATCACCTGCCTCTGCCTCCCGAGTGGTGGGGTTAAAGACGTGAACCACCAATGCCCAGCCGGCTGCTGCCATTTTTAAGAATTTGATTTTCGTATCTGTCCATTTTAACACTTAACTTGTCCTACTGATCTGTTCTCTTCCAGCCTTGCCCTGTATGCGTGTTTGTTCTACTAAATCATAAACAAAAGTCTACCGAAGGTTCTTACGCCACATAGAAGAGCCGTGCTGATGAGATAAGCTGTAAATAGCTGTAGGGACCTTCTAGACACAATGAGGTGGTGAGGAGGGATAATGTCTGCTCAGAGCACCGTATATCAGGGAGTTAGTGACTCATCTTTACGCTTCCACTGATTTATTGACTTTCCAGTTAACCTATGAGAGAGGCAGGTATTCCCTGAGCCCATAGTCTACTTCAGCTACCCAGATAACTCGGAGTCCAATAGATTGGACAAGTTTCCAATAACTCTCCATGTCTGCAGGACGCTCTGTAATGCTTTGACACCAATGCATATTGTGTCATCAGTTGTGACAATTAATATATCTACCACACTCCCCCTCCCAAAGAATTATTGTTTCTTTGTGACAAGAATATTCTTCTGAAGCCGGGCGCTGGTGGCGCACACCTTTAATCCCAGCACTCGGGAGGCAGACGCAGGCGGATCTCTGTGAGTTCGAGGCCAGGCTGGATCGACAGCCTCCAAAACAATACAGAGAAACCCTGTCTCGTAAAAACAAAAAAACAAAACAAGAATATTCTTCTGAGCTGACATAGTGAAGGATGCCTTTAATCCTAGCACGTGAGAAACAGAGGCAGGCAGATTTCTGAGTTCAAGGCAAGCCTGGTCTACATAGCAAGCTCCAGGCCAGCCAGGGCTACAGAGAAACCCTGAAGCAAACAATTGTCTACCTGTTTTGAAGTATGCAATGCCTATTACTGTGTTTCAAGCAGCCTGCTGCGCACTAGGGCTTTGGAACTTCTCCTTCCTGTCTGTATTAAATAAGCAGACATAAAAAGACAGACATCACATTTTCTCACTCAGTATGTAGAGTCTAAAGAAGTTGGATTTCACAGAAGGGAACAGTGGACAGTACAGGTTGAGAGGATGGGAGTTGGGGAGAGCTTGATCAAGGTATAAACCTGTCCAAGGTTTGATAAAAGCCGGTGTTGGTTAAGATCAGAGCTATGACAGGAAAGTAAAATGAAAAAAATGAATTAATTGGCTTCATGTCTGAGAAAAACAAAAACTCTTGCCCCGTTCATCTGAATATTTTTGATAAAAGTAGATCTTGGTGGCCCAAAATAAACCCTGACATCTCCACACAGTGATGGAGTAAGCCTACTTCTTACAGAATACTCCAATGCAGTGATAGACATTTAAGGAGGTGTTTTCTTCTTAGCTAGGCAAACTGGCATCTGGGCAGGCCCTTTACCTCTGAGCCCAGACTGACATCTGATGATGCCAATAGCATGAATAAGATATCATAACCAGACAAAATACGATCTCACAGCTGTATGTGATCCCATACCAAGAACAGAAACATGGTAGTAAGTGAGTAGAAAGAAAAAAGAAAAATCAGTTGTGGAACATACCTATAGTCTCAGCACTTCAGAGGCTAAGACGGGAGGATTACATGTTCAAGACTGGACTGGGCTCCACGGGAGACCTTGTTCCAATGGGTAGAAGGAGGAGGTAGCAGCTGCAGCAAGCATTAGGGCTCCAAGTGGACACAAAATCGGGATAAAGGGCCCAGGTCTTTGGAAAGTAGCCCTTTGCACCTTCAGGATGCTCTACAAACTGCATTAGATTATAAGCTTAATGTGAATTTCTTTGTGTGTAAAGTGAGATTAGGATGCAGCTTCTCATACCAGACTTACTGAAGTCTTAGACTCCAGAGTTGTTCCTGCCAGGCGCTGAGTTAGTTAATAAACTTCTAATAAAGCGAATAAACTTCTAATAAAGCAGCCGGGGGAAGTTCAGAAGCACACGGCCAGACATCAAGCAGAGGCCTTCTGAACAGAGCCCCTTTGTGCTCTGCTCAAGATAAAATCAAGTAATATATGCTTGGATATTGCCTGGCCAGGTTCCTTGCCCTCTGCTAATGACATTTCTGTCTTCCAATCCCTCCACATAAAACTGGACATCTACTTACACACACCTTGGGAAAGTTAGGGAAAAAGAAGATAGAGCAAAATGTCTGGGGCAGGCCTCTCACCTGTGAAGATGACCCATCCTGGTCTGTCTCGTATCTGATAAAATGTCAGTGATAAATCTCAGAAAGGTTGGCTTTAGCCTCCCCTGTTTGTCTTTGGGGCACTTGAGGATGGGATTGCTCTGTAGTATTTTTAAAAAATCACAAGAGTGCAAACATTCTGGCTGACACAAGCATAATTTAAAATCTGAAGAGTGTGTTTTCTAAAGCACGAATGTCATCTGGAGAGGAGAGTGTCCATGCCTTTACAGCCAACCAAGGGTCCACCTTTGCCCCGGGGAGGATTGTCATGGGCAAATAGTGAAGGGGGTCCCATGGGGGCTTCCGGAGTGACTGGAAGGGCGGCAGAGGCTCAGATAAGATCAGTGGGGAAGCAATTATGCAAGTTACACATCAGGTCACCTCCGCCGTGGCTTTGATTTCAAAGCTCTCCGTCTGGTTTAGTTTGCTGGAAACGATCATAGCCAACCTTTGCGCACATCCTGCTTGACAGGCATGGTAAACCAACTGTATGTAACTATGTCGTGAACCCTAACAAATACTCTATGACATGTATAGATACTATCTTCATCAAGCAGTTAAAAAAGAATAATAAGGGTGGGAGAAGTGGCCCAGCAGATAGTTGCTTGGTAAAAGTGCATGAGAGCCTGAGGGTCTGAATGAGAGCCTTGGAACCCACTTAAAAGTGGAACAAGAGAAGCAACTCCACAAAGTTGTCCTTATACACACATGCATACATGCTGCTGAAGAGATGGCTCAGCAGTTAAGAGCACTGACTGTTCCTCCAGAGGTCCTGAGTTCAATTCCCGGCAGCCACATGGTGGCTCACACACACACACACACTAATGATAGTAATAATAATAACAAATACACATACAACAACAACAATAATAAAATGTTAAAATTTTGAGAAAATTAAGTTTACACGCCTTGATCAAGTCTCGAAGGTGGTAAGTGACAATGAAGACTCTCAAATTATTTCTATAACTGTCTGTAAATGTTTTTTTTAAATACAGTATACTCTGAAATAACAAGTCTGTTTCAATAATGAGAAGACCGGGAAATTTTCCCTTAAATTTTTCCTTCTCAGAAATTCTAATCTAGCTCCTGCTACCCTGAAACCTGTATCTTCCTTAAAATTTTATGAAAGTCTCTCTTTTGTAAGGAAAATGTTTCAGGAGGACCTCTGTGGGTTCAAGGCCAGCCTGGTCTATATATTAAGTTTCAGGACAGCCAGGGCTACAAAGTAACAACCTTGCCTTGAAAAAAAGACAAAAAGGAAAAAAGAAAAGAAAATGTTTTGCCTACATATTATTGCTGCAATCTCACACGTTGCTCTGCCTATAAAATGGCTGTTTAGAGGTTTTTAAAGATAGAACTGTAAATGAATAAAGAAGCAGCCTGTAAAAAGAAAGCACTGTTCTGGGTTTAAGATTTCCTATCACATTTGTGTGTTGACAGTATGATGGATTTAAAGATCAAATGTCCAGTTCCCCCGCTAGCCACAGCTCTGTCAAGCAGCCTAACTGGGAGGAAGGAATTTCTGTCAAGTAAACCAAGCAGGTGGCAAAGCTACTCTGTGTGGCTGATGAGAAAAGACAAGGCTCTCCCTGCCCTTATGCTAGGTAAGGAAAAAAAAAAAAACGCCCTGTGGTAACTTAACCCTGGCATGACAGGTCCCTTTATGGGGCTGGAAAGCAAAGACACAAAATGGCCCAGTTACAAAGGTCAGAAAACACAAATCAGCAAATTAGGGTCCTTCAATGTGATGATTTGTCAGACAGAATTCCTAAATAAAAGTAATAGTGCTATGAAAATATAGCACCTAAAAATCTCACCATTTTGCATTACGTCTTTAGACATCACTTTAAAACTTTAAAATAAACTTTTTCTTTTCTTTCTTTCTTTCTTTTTTTTTTTTTTTTTTTTTGGACAGGGTCTCAGTGTAGCCGAGGCTGGCCTCCAATGCATTATGTAGCCAAGGATGACCTTGAACTTCTGGTCCTGTTGCCATCTCTAGATTGCTAGGGGTGCAGGCATTCAACATCACAACATTTATGGGGTGCTTAGGATCAAATGTAAGGCCTTGTATATGCTATGCAGGGAGAGATCTAGGTACCTGTGGCGCTGACCATGCCCGTTTGGGGTGTGATCACAGGTGCCTAGGGGCTCGAGGAATAAAGGGGTGAGGAGAGGGGCACTCGTTCTCTTTCAGGGTTCTGGTCGGATCTCAAAAGGCTACAGAGACTAGCCTGGGTTTCCCCACAATAAATAACCAACAATGCCCTTATTGTGTGTACGTCAAAATACGCTAGGCAGATACTCTACCAACTGTGTTAGCCCCAGTCCTCAGCAAACAATTTAAAAAAAAATTAGACAAGGGTCCCGCAAGAAGTGACACTGGGGCCAGAGCAGAGGGGAAGGAAAATGGAGTATAATGACGTGTATGGGTGGGAAGGAAATGCCGTCTGGAAAGTCATTGCTTTGCAGGGTAACTTTAAATGACTTTGAAAATAAAAGTTTCTCCTCAACTCTAAAAGACAGACAGATAGAATGATGATAGACAGACAGACAGATGGATGGATGGATAGATGATAGATAGATAGACAGACAGACAGACAGATGCTAAGTAGGTAGACAGGTAGACAGGTAGGTAGGCAGGTAGTTGTCTAGATCAGACTGGTCCAGTTCACAATGAGTTTACACCGCGGCAGTTCAGTTGGGAACCGTACCTGTAATTAGTGCTGATATTAAACAAGCCCTCTAGAGTCCCTTTGATGTTCAAACCGTGCTTATCTCCAGATGGTGAAATCAAGGCATGTGGTTTTGAATTCCTGTTAACTCCTCCCAAGGTGTCTTTTAGTCGCTTTAGGTGAGCCTTCTTGATGCTCAGTGATTGAAAGCAGGGCCGACCAAAATGAGCAGTACCAGGACCTTGCCCTGGCGGCATCTGAAATGACTGTACGTTAGCTTTAATGACAAATCGGTGGCTGCGTAGCCACAGTTGCTCTGAGCACTGCTTCGCTCTCTCTGGATACCCTGTTGCCACACACACAATTTTTATACCTATTCCTTCCTTTTACCACTATTACTAGCAAATTCTGACAACACTAATCCTAATAACGGCTAGTTTTGAATGACAGAGCATACTAACCAGTCCAACTGATCTCTAAAACTATGACATACTGTCAAGATTTAATTTCTATGCAACTTCAAGGAGACATATGCTAGGAATATTATCAGTCTGCCTAGGCAGTTGCTGATTTGGGGACAGACAGAAGGACATCCAAATCCCTGGGTAGGATTGGGCACCCTGTCTCTTTCAAGTCAAACCTTGAGTCTCTTTTTTCATCCACTTTCTGTGTCCCATTGTGTAACCCACCCTCTCACCCCAATACATTTTAAGAGGTTTTCCTTTTCTCTCCTCTAAAATGTCATTTGTGGCCAAAGGATCATGGGACTTTTAAGCGCTTGCTTCTGTTATTTTGCTACAAAGCTTCTTCCTGTCATCTTTTGCACTACACTTTTTTATTTGGACATAAGGGCAGGGTTGGTCTTCGCATGACAATGCAGTCCTAGCGTTGGAGGCAAGCAAGTTCTAGAGCAGTCAGCACCACACAGCCAGACTTGATCTCAAAGGAGAAGAAGGGAGGAGGGAGTTAGAAGAACTGTGGATTTATAGGAAATCACAAAGAATGCGGATCCTTGTAACATCCACCGTGTCCACTAGCAGTAACATGTAACCCAGGTAGCTCTGTAACACCCAAAGTAGGACAGTGACACTGGTGCTATGGGAATGAAGAAGCCATATCTTATTACTGGTGTGGATTCCCATAACCACCATGCAGTCAAGATATAGATTCATTTCATTAGCATAAGGATCAACCAGTGTCCAAGAGCTGGGTTTGATTTATAACACAGGGAGAAGGGAAAGAAGAGAGGGGGTCAGGGAGAGAGGGTGTTCATGATTCACGACTAACTCGGGTCTCTTGAGTTTGGTTCCTGCACAGGGTAGTTGAAGCCATCCTACTGGCCACTCTGTTGTTTCTCTTAACTATGAGAATTCTAAAATGAATCAAAAAAAAAAAAAAAAAACCAATTAGGTGGCCTGGAGAGATGGCTTGGAGATTAAGAGCACCGACTACTCTTCCAGAGGTCCTGAGTTCAAGTCCCAGCAACCACACGGTGGCTCACAGCCATCTATAATGAGATCTAATGCCCTCTTCTGGTGTGCAGGCATACATGGAGACAGAATGCTGTACACATAATAGATAGATAGATAGATAGATAGATAGATAGATAGATAGATAGATAGATCGATCTTTTTTTTAAAAATTAGCTAATGATGAAAAGCAGGAAAAAAAAGTTTCCTTCAATGTGGCCACGTTGAGAGGAGGGACAAAGAGATCTGGTGACTCCCCAGTCTTGTCTTCATCTTCAAGGTCTAGAAGTGACATTAAGTAGAGAGTCAAGGATATACACATCTGAGTGGTCCTGGTCAAGGTGTGGTCCTGCCCACTTACTCATCAGTGACTGGGCTTCCGGTTCTTCCTATAGTGGGTGGTCCAACAAGTTGTTGGAACTGTGGAATCTCTTTCCCGGAGCTGATCTTTTCCCAGCATGAGAGTCCTAGGGAAATCCCTTCTACCAGGGGTTCCTTGTTTCTATAGTCTGATTGAGACTGGAGCCAGTTACGATCCCCCACTTTCTGTTTCAGCACCTCCGCCTTGAGGCGGGATATGTCTATGTCTGTGACAATGTGATAAACAGAATGCAAGTAGGTGGCCAGGCTTGGAAGACAGTTAGTGCCCATGGATTCTTTATGGGAAGGCTGAAACAAACAACTCCATCTTGTTGGCTTGAGGCTGGGTCTTCTCAGGAAGCCTAGGCTGGCTTCAAACTTACAACCTCCACCCCATCCCCCCGTCCCTGCTTCTGCATCCCTAGTGCTGGATTTAGAGGTAAGCACTGCTGTGCATAAAAAAATCATTTTTTAAAAATATCCTTCCTTTGTCCTCCTTGACTCCCATAGTGCCAGCTGTTGAGGTTTTGGGGACTTAGGGGGGATTTTCCTTTTAGGTGTCAGTTGCATTCATTTACAAACCTCATTTGCAGGTGGCTTCCCAGAGAATGGAGCTTGGGACAAAGGGATAAAGCTACATCAAACCAGCCCACGCTGTCTTGAGAACACAAACCCATGTGTCTGTAATTCTTGCTCTGACAAGAGTAAAGCTCTCAGAGACATGCTCTTAGGTTTACCTGTGGTCCAGCCAGCAAAGCTCCCGGAGCAATTAACAGAGATCCATGGCCGCGCTCTAACAGTGCAGGCCAAAGAGAACTCTTTTTGGAAAACAGAAAAAGTGAAGTGCAGAGTTGACAGAGATCCATGGCCGCGCTCTAACAGTGCAGGCCAAAGAGAACTCTTTTTGGAAAACAGAAAAAGTGAAGTGCAGAGTTGGGAGTGTGGGAAAATCGTGGCTGCTGATATTCACGCGATGGCCGGAGATGCGCAGCTCAGAAGCAGCAGAAGAGAGGTGGATGTTGATAAACCTACACTAAAAACAGCACTAAGGCACCTCTCTTCACCAGACGACCAAAGCACTGTTAACGCGGGATTGTGCCTCCTTGGATTCTGCACATCTCTTAACACAGCTTTGCGTCTCTGGGAGAACGGTGCTCCTGGGGTAAGCAGGGTCATCCGCCGCGGTGCTCTGCCTGGCCCTCTCAGACCTCACTCTTGACTTTGCCTCCCTGTTTCCTTCTGAAACGGCTCAAGTGAGAAAACAGGGTGAAGAGGCCAAGTCAAAACAAAGCCATGCCAAACAGTTGCCCGTTTCTAATATATGTGCTTCCAGAACTCTCTATGAGAGATAATATGGCATGCATAAGACCCCAGAAATTGGCAATAACGTTCCGTCCAATCACAGGCTCACATTGCATCAGAAAAGGGCACAGATGGCTGGTGTTTCTCAGCCTAACTCCTGTAAGATAAGTCCCTTCCATACCTTTATCCAAGCAAAGAGGATGTAAATCTGTAGTGTTATGAACTGAATTTTGTATTATTTGGGAACGGGGTTGAGGATGATCTGTGCATCCGTACAGTGGTCCGTGAAGTTATGTAGGGGTGTCATAGATCAACATATGGCTGTCTCCTTCGTCATTGCTCTGCCTTATGTTTTTTGAGGTAAGGGTCTCTCACTGACCCTATAACTCACCATGTCAGCTTAAGCTGGCTGGCCCAGTATCCAAATATCTCTGCCCTCCAGCTCTGGGATTGCAGACAGGCACAGCACACCAAGTTTTCACATGGGTACTCAGGATCCAAGCTCTGGTCCCTCTTGCTTGTCTGGCAAGCACTCGACCTGCCAAACTATCTCCGCAGCCCTGTGAGCTTAATTTTAAGACCTGGCAAATTTAAAACAGTCTATCTCTTGATGCTTCCAGAGCTGTGAGTGCATCTACGGCATGTGCCATGCTGAACGCGTCTAACAGAAGGGTTTTCCCCTCACAACCCATGAGCACACCCGTCTCTTTCCCCCTGAGCTTCATGACTAGGCCATTACCTTTAATTTCAGCTTGTATTCTCTTCCAGAGCCGCCTTTGAAGGTTGTACCTCCATCCACTGCTGACAGGGGGAAGTCTTCTGTACATATGTGTGTCTTATTAGGTGATGAATAAAACACTGTTGGCCAATAGGGAAGCAAGAAAGGTGGGACTAGGGGACAAGGAGGATTCTGGGAAGTGTAGTAAGGGAAACCATCACCAGGAGGAGAGGACGCATGAGTCTGGCGTTCTTGGTAAGGTAAGGCCATGTAGACATACATATATTAGTAGTTATGGGTTAATACTTAAGACGGAGCTAGTCAATGAGAAACCCTAGTCACCAGCCAACAGATGTATAATTAATAAAGTGTCTCGTGTGTGATTCTTAAGACAGATCTAGCCAATGAGAAGTCCTAGTCACCAGCCAACAGATGTATAATTAATAAAGTGTGATTTGGGGGCTAAAGCAGTGACGGGACCCAGGCGGCCAGCGGGAAAGAGTACACGTAGCACACTGCTAACAGTGGGGCTCCATCCTTGTGTCACACAGCTTTCTGAGATAACTGACATACAAAGAGAGAGGGGTCATTTTGGTTCATGGTCTATGGCGCATTCCTTTGGGCCTGTGGTAAGGCAAGTACGCCATGGCAAAACAGAACCCTCACCTCATGGCCAGGAAGTAAAAGAGAAGGAGAAAATGGATCAAGGCCCGCAGTGTCCCTTGAGATCAAGCTGTTGGTGAACTGGAGTTCGCTCTTCCAATAGGCTCCGCATCTTACTGATCCCACTACCCAGCGTCACTAAGCATCAGGGTTTGTGTTTCCCGTCACGGGTTCTGGGGACTGAACTTGGGTTCTCTGCAAAAACAGTACACTCCCTTAACTGCTGACGCATCTCTCCAAGGGGCAAGGGCCTTCAAGGAAGTGCAGGCTTGAAGTCCTCAATTATACTGATTACTTTTCCCCTGAAACAGATCAAAATTATGTATCCTTAAAAGAGGGTTAAGGGGCTGGAGAGACGGCCTGTATCTCCAGCTTCAGGAGAATCCAACACCACTGGCCTTACAGGCGCCCGCACTCACATGCACAATCTCACATGTATACTCATGTACATTTACATACACACATACATATACATACACACATACATATACATATACATACACATACACACATACATATACATATGCATGCACACATATACATACACACATACATATACATACACACATATACACATACATATACATATACATACACACACATATACATACACATACACACATACATATACATATGCATGCATACATACACATACACACACACATATACATACACACATACACATATACTTACATACATATACACACATACATATACATATATATACACATACATATATATACACATACACACGTATACATATACGTACACATATGTACACACACGTACATACCGCACATACATACACAAACACCCACATACACACAAATAATTAAAAATAAATTTTTAGAAAGGGGGTCTGACAGACCTGCAGTACCCAGAGGAGAAGCCCCTTCAGGCAGGACACCGTCAGGAACTGGGTGTTCCCACACAGAACAGGATGCCATCCGTGCTCACCCAGTCACCTTAAAAGTCACCGTCACCTTTAGATTTCTCACACGTTCACCTCCCCTTTCCGGGTGTGCCATAGGCTAAAAGAGAGATCTAGACGAGTAACTGAGGATTCATTTAAAGCATCCACCGGTTTCTGGGCCTGCTGCATGGTATCCAAGCCGTGACCACCCACTGAACATCTGCAGCACTCCAAGCTTCCCACGGACAGTGCGACTTACATCACGCCAGTGTCGCGCGCACCACAGCAGATGGCGAGCGACCAAGTGCTTGTTGTTATGTAGCACAGGCTGTGATGGGGGGTTAGGGGGAAGAGCAGCTCAAAGCCAGGTCCTCGTTCTAAGAACGGAAGGGTGAGCAAAAATATACAATCAGCTGTTTGCTGAGTCCTGCAGCTTCCTCCAGATCTATTGCCCCAACGCAATAAACTCCTGATTTCACCCCCAAGAGGGGTCTGTCTGTCTGCCCACCATGTGGCAACTGGGAAACAAACTGAGTAGGGAGAAGGGGGTGGGTGCCTGGCATCAGTACCCAGCATCCTCTAACTAGGCCCCTCCTCTTAAAGGCTCCCATTCGTAGGAGCCGATTCATGTCTATGACGACGGGCAATCGCAGAGCTCATCGTGTGAGACGCATCGGCTCCCGTTTCCATTCGGGCTTTTATGGCCCCCTGGCTTGCAGTTTCTTATCAGATTTAAACAAACCAAGCAGTGCCTCCTTGGTCTGCTTGCTTCCTTGTTCATGGGGGCTGAGGCAATCATGTTTGTAGCCAAGCCCTTGCCAGGCCAGGTCCTCTGCGACCCCTCATAGTGTTCGACCTCCTTCCTGAACCCAGCGAGCTTGCTCCCATCGCGTCCCCACGCCCTGCCAATGCTTCCCCCTCCGGTGTCCGCACTACCTAGAGTCCCACCCCCGCATCACCTCCTGTCCCTTCAGATGCTTCATCTTCAGGGCACTTCCTGAAATGGAAAGCTCATGCAGCCGACATTGGCGGCCCTATCTCTTGCTTGCTGTGTTCTCGGGTCTTAGAGCCTTGATGTCTGCCCCGGATAGTTTAAAACATGTACATTGGAGCTAGGGCACGGTGGTTGACGCCTTTAATTTCTAGCACTCCTACTGAGGCAAGTGGATCTCTGTGAGTTGGAGGCCTGCTTGGTCCACACGGTGGGTTCTACGAAAGCCAGAACCACATAGCGATACCCTGTCTCAAAAAAAAGGGGGGAGAAAACACCTACACTCCCTCTGCCCAGGGTGGAGCTTGGAGGAGAGTGGAAGGAACTAAACGAGAAACGTGGGCCCCTGGAAATCTACTGGGGAAGGTGAGACTTTTGGTTTGACAAAAGGAGGCGTGGACCACACGTCTTTCTTGTCATCTTCTCTAAGTGTCTTCTCTTTTCTGTAAATATGGGATGGGAGAGCATGTGAGCGGTCTCAGTTCATGGCAGTTTGTCTCTCCTGGTGTCAGATGAAGGGCCGGCCATTGGATAGTCATTCACAAATCCATCCACATTCTCCGCTGTGTGTCCTAAACTCGATGACACAGGAAAAAACACTGTCCCCTACCACAATCCAGCAGGTAATCTGGGCTTCTCTGTGGCAGGCTGACAGTAACTCACTCTTGGTGGATCTATGCTTCGCTTGAGGGCTGATTTAGAAAGGAAGCCAAACGCTGACCTGCCCTGACGCGTTAGATTGCAGAAATGGCAAGGTGGACCTCTCTCACCACACTGTTTCTGATTCCAGTGTTAACTGGGACTGGCAGATATAGAAATGAAAGAAAAGAGGAATACCAAATTGTGCTAACCCTGTTTTTAGGACACACAAACACACCTTCCTACCAAACCCATAGATGCCCAAATTCCTTCTATAAGAAAAAAATGGTAGTCATTACCATAAAACCTACACACTCGTTCCAGCATCTCTAGATGGCCAGAATACAAAATATTACCTAATACAATGTATACCTGTTGGGCAGCTAGAGGTGTAGCTCAGTGAGTGAGCATGTGCCATGTGCCTAGCATCCATAAGGCCCTGGGTTCAATCCCCAGCACCACAAATAAAACAAATGTTCTGTAAGTAGTTGCTATACGTTAATGCTTAGGCAATAAGACAGTGGCTGGAGAGATGGCTGAATGGTTAAGAGTGCATACTAAAGAGGACTTGAGTTCTATTCCTAGCACTCACAAAAGTTCAAAACTCCATGTAACTCCAGCTTCAGAAGATCTGAAGCTTCTGGCCTCTGAGGGCACCTGCACTCACAAAACACGTGTCTATATACAGACACATAATTAATACAACAAATAGTCACAAGAAAAAATCTTTGTTCAACACAAGCATTATCTTTTCCCAGATACTTTTTAAACTATGTCCAGTCGGTTGAGAGGTTGCAGAACCTGTAGCTACGGAAAGTTACCTATAATGTCTAATCACTCAGACCAGGCATCACTGAGCATTGCTTTGTGCTAACCGGCAAGCTCAAGACTTAGATGACCAACACGTTAAGAATCATGAATGTGGGTGTGAGTAGCCTGCCAGGGAATCCCCCCTCTTCACATCCGTAACTCAAGCAGAGAATCACACCTCTTCATATCCATACCATCTACTAAGTCAACAGTTTCTGCACTGATGTTTTATAATGGCAGAGCCTTGCAGGACCCAGTACAGATGTGCATGTCCTCTGCATATAGAATAGGGACCAGAGCCCAGGTATTACCTAACTCCCTGAATGATAACAGCATTTTACAGTTGACAGGTGCCGTTTTCTTCAGCTCCATTGGAATTCAGCTCCAGCTTATCAGATCTAAGGACTTAACTCGGTATTGCTGACTGATTACCGGTGTACAGTGATAGGTTCTTAGGGGGAAAAAAAAGGAATACCTATCTATACTCATGAGAAGCCAGGCGTGATAGTGCATTCTTTAATTCCAGAACTTAGGGGCCTAAAGAAAGAGAACTGCTTCAAAATCAAGGCCAGCCCAGGCTACAGCTAGATTCCAAAATACAATAAAGAAGTATTTCTCAAAGGTGGAGTCCTTCATACCTCACACCTGTCCTTCTCCTTTTCTTTTCTCAGACTAACACAGTTACAGTAGTCAGAGAGCTTGCACAGTTGGGGAAACACTCAGACATAAAGCATGGTTGTACAGGCAGGTCGAGGTAGGTAAATGGAGAGGTGGCTCTGCAGTTAAGAACACTTCCTGCTCTTTGAGAAGACCTGAGTTTGGTTCCCAGAATCCACATCAGTCAGATCACAAGTGCCTGGAACTCTGTGGCATAAACACACACACACACACACACACACACACACACACACACACACACAGAGGATGATAGATGTATGGTAGACCAGATGAATGGATAGACAAACAGACAGACAGATGACAGATAATAAAAAGATAATAAAATCAATTTTAAAGGGAAATAGGCAAACACTAGACTCTTCACAGCTTTATTTCCACATAATATCCAACTTCCTCTGCAATGCCCTGGTGGTATTCGGGTTCTCCCTGGTTGAATTCAATTCTCCTCCTGCATCTCATTGCAAAAATTCCTTTTTGCCCACGTTTCTCAATTCATTTGGTACCAACAATGTTGGCATTCTTAACAGGAATTCCTGCCACGTTCTCATTCAGGATCTTTTTCTTCCTGACCATGATGTATGTCAGTCCCTCCCCATCTTTTCTACATGGGATAAGGCCCATGATGGATTCCAGAATGCACACATGACTAAACGTGTGTGCGTGCGTGTGTGTGTGTGTGTGTGCGCGTGTGTGTGTGTGTGCGTGCGTGTGTGTGTGTGTGTGTGTGTGTGTGTGTGTGTGTGTTTTTGTGATGCTTTGAATCTAGAATGTCCCTGTGGACTTGAGTTTTGAGCATCATTGAGTTTCCGACCACTTGTTTGGCGAGGCTGCGGAACCTTTAAGAGGCAGGCCACCTGGGGTGGGCCTTGGGTGTTATACCCCAGCCATGCTCCTGCCCTGTCTCTGCCGTGTGAGCCACCATGAGAGGCCACCATTGCAAGTTCCCACCGTGGTCTTAACCACTCCAGCCAGCCTGCCTTTCCCCCAATCATGGCAGGGCTTTTGCTTTCCTGTATTTCTTGCTTCCTCAGCCTTGGCCTCAGACTAGAGTCCCAGCTGTATCATCTGAACGTCCTGAGTTTCTCTGTGCATCCAGATCAAATGTCATTCGGCCGGCCACTGGCATCATTTCTGCATCTCACACGTACAACTACTCACTGGGCTTTGTCGTTACACAGCCCTAAAGAAACCGAATTTTCCATCTTCAGAGCTCCCATGATTCTCATACTATGTTAGGCGGATCCCCACTAACAAAGCACTTGAAACCGTCAGCTTGAAAGGAGGAAAATCTTCATTTAGTTCTTGTTTCGAGACAGCAGTTGATTCCCAGTTAGTCCACTGTGTTAGGGAATGAGGTGGCGACACCCACACCACTCCAAAGTAGGGCAAGGCGGCCTAGGACCACAGAGAGGAAGGAGCTGGCATCCCAGAATATCCTCCAAAGACATACCTCCAGTGATCTAACTTCCTTCCTTTAGGCCACATCCCCTAAAGGTTCTTCTGTCTCCCAGTAGTGTCATAGAGTAGGAGGAGTAGGAGGCAGTCATTAGCATGGGGAAGGGAGCCTTCGGGGGGCATCCCTGATGCAGACTGTGATACATGTCTACGAGCATTTTGGGTCACAGACATTTCATCCTGACTTCTAACGTCTCCATATTGTCTTTACTCTGGAGCTGTGGGTGTGTGAACTCCCCGGGGGGGGGGGTGTCAAAGGGAAGGATCCAGCCCGTGTGTACTAGTCACATTTGTCTTCTGAGCCTGGGACCGGAAAGACCACATCTGTGTCTTGTGGGCTCAGAGACTGGTAATAAGGGCATGGTGGCCACTTAGTTTATTACCCAAACCAGAACATTTCAAAAGTGTGTGTTTTGGAGGGGGGGGGGTCATTTATAACTTTACTGGGGTAAATGTCACTTTGCATGCAGAATTGTATGAACACTGAAGGTCCTGCATGAAGCAGTGTTCTAACCCTCCTTTGCTGATGATTCCAACCGAGCAGTCTCTTATTAAGGAACTGCACTGTGATTAGAAAGGGGACACATTCAGCTCCATGTTTTTTTAGCATACGGCCAAGACACAATCCGTAGCTCCTCCCAGCAGATAATACTGGTTTACCATGGCCAAATTAAAGCTAGATTGCGTTTAAACCCCGGAAGTTTCCCAGCGAGCAGTCTGAAACGCTGGAAATGTTTCTTTCCCAAAAAATAAATTGGATTAATCCCTTCATTTATTTTAGATTCTCTTCAGATAGCCCCACAGATGGTTTGCTGAAGTCACCATGCCAACAAATCTGTTTGGCTCAAAAAAAAATTTTAAAGAATGCTACCATATTATGTGTCTTTCTCTCCTAATGAATATCTGAATATCTGAATTTCTCCGTTGGGTGTGGTGATACATGCCTATAGTCCCCAGCACTTGAGAGATAGAATGGGTTAAGGCTAGCCTGGGCTACATGGGGACTGCATTACCCATCTTTTAAAGAAAAGAAAAGAAAAACTGGAGGTCATGAGATGAGTCAGTGGGCAAAGGCACTTGCAGCCAAGCCTGAGGACCTGAGTTCAATCCCAGGACCTACACAGTGGAAGGCGAGAACTGACTCACAAGTTCATTCCTTGGATTCTACAAGTACGCCATGTTGCCCATGTACACAGATGCTGAATGAGTGAATGAATGAATGAAATCATTTCCATCTGACTTTCTTCTTCCTATTCTTTATAAAGTCATACCTCAGTCCTCTATTACCTCATTCTAGAACCCCAAAATGTAGTGCTGTACACGTTGGCTATTCCCATTTGCATGTTGTATTCGTGTCTTCTGTCTTTACCCAAGGTGGCTACCCAAAATATCCAAAAGACATTTTCAATACCAATGTTAATAAACCCTGGAGATGTTTGTCCTAACTGCAGGCATCCTACCGGGTCTCGTGACAGCGACTCCGTAACACACAGTCCAGGTGTTAACACCAATTAACATTCCTTCCCGAAGCGAGGTTCCTCTGTGACCCCAGTCTCCTCAGCTGGGATCATAAACCCTACTGTTCTCTCAGACCTTTTAATTCAGAGTTACTTAGAGGAAATTTACAGGAAAATCTAGCCGTGGATTCCCAAACTGGCCATTTCACTCCGAGTTACGAAACTAGCATTGTCCTTAATGTGAGAAAGAGAACGCGCACGCCCAGAGGAAGCCATGCGTCCAGGCGACTCCACGCTTGCCAACTGGCAGAGCCCCTCCAGGGACCTCTGCGCACCTGTCTCTGGGAACAGAGAAATGTAACAGGGCGGATCGGCTGCCAAGCACCTTCTCTGTGAGCTTGCCATCCCGCAAGCGTCTGTCCCTAGGTGCATACAGTTTTACAAAGCAGCCAGAATGTTCGCGGCTGTGCCACTGCCCACAGAGACCCGTGCCTGGTGCTCGGGGAGCTGTCAGATTGGAGGCCAGGCGTGAAAGGGGACCGTGGGGAGGAATCTGTGCCTTGTAATCGCTGGGAATAGCCCGCTCGGCTAAGGGCTTGCGCGCGTGCAAGGTCTCCCTCTGGTGGTCGCTGTGTGCATGTGCATAGGGAAAGCGCGAACTCTAGCCATAAGGCAAATAAATCTGTAAGGTTCCTGAGTAGGAATGTGTCCACAGCTGGTGAGCTGCCTCCTAAAGGAAACCAGTCACTCACAAAGAACACCATCATCCTGACGCTCTCCTTGCGCCATCAGATCAGGCTGCGGCGTCCTCCCACTCTAGGCAATCCTGGCGATTTATCTGTCTTACTTTGCAGTGAGTTATTCATCCTGTCCACATGTATCTGTAATTCTTGTGTTTTCTTGCCATTATGATCGTGTTCTCCGACCTTTCTCCTATACTGTCATATACTATACAATAACATTTAAAGTCAATACAATGAAATTCAAAACTCGTGAAGGAACACCTGCTGTCAGGGAGTCTGACTCCCCCCCCGGGCTCTGGATTCTTGAGACATTCTCAATATTCACCTATCGGTAAACCCTACAGAAACGTATCCTTGCCGGCGAGTGCAGGTGGCGCACACCTTTAATCCCAGCACTCGGGAGGCAGAGGCAGGCAGATGTCTGTGAGTTGGAGAGCTGAAGGGTTTCAATAGCCTTATCAGATGCTGGCTCCGTCACAGCCAGACTGCATTGTTGTATGAATGTTTCGCCGCCCTTAAGCCCCAAATAAACACACAAACCAAACACTATATTAGTTACAAAACTGTTGGCCGGCAGCTTGGGCTCCTTAGCTTCTTATTGGCTATCTCTGTCTTAATTATTAACCCATTTCTATTAATCTATATATTTCCACGTGGTCTTGGCTCACCGGAGAATGCCCAGACCTGCAACTCCTTTGCCGGCTACATAACGACTCCGTCTGCCTATGTTTCCCAGAATTCTCCTCTTCTCCTAGCCCTGCCTATCCTTCCTGCCTGGCCAGTCAGCCAATCAGTGTTTTATTCACGAACCAGTAAGAGAAACATATGTACAGAAGGACCTCCCCCCATCACTGCATGGCTTTCGATACCATGGCCAGAGTCTGGAGAATCTACATACAGAACCATGGACCTGGATCCTAGTCCTGCCCATACCCCAACCCCACTTCAACCACTTGCTCGAACATGAGAGAAACTGGTCGGAACACCAGGGGTGCTACTTCTTTGTGTCCTAGTGGAGAAGGGAAGTCAGTAGCTTAGAGACAATGCCCATCCCCCTGTGAACACAGTAGTCTGGTGACAGGAAAGGGATTCCAGACTTTAAAGTGCCAAGTGGGTAGCAAGCAACTCCACACGCATGTGTCAGGGTCTAGCCGCGGAAGCCCTCAGTTGCAGAAGTAGGGTTGACTTTACCAGGCTGAATCCCTGCCAGGGCAAATGAATGGGAGACAGTACTGGGCGACCTTGGAAAGCTAATGGCTCTTCATTTCACTGTACCTTGGTACAAAAATACTCCAATGCCTGGTAAGAGAATAAACTCCTAATTAAAATGACAAAATTGCGTTTGAACTCTGGAGACCATAAGAACTTTCTAATTGCCTCTTCTAATGTGTTCTAAGATGCAGATTCACAACTGTTAATGGTTCGTAGGAGGGGGGAATGTCCATTTCATTTTGTATTAACAATAAAAACACTTCCAAAAATACACATAATGGAAATGATTACCTCTCGCCCTGGCTAAGAGGCACTTAACCTTTGGTCTCTAGCTAAATTACATTACCCAGAGGCAGCGTGCACACAGCCAGGAACATGTTTCCTTGGGTGTTGTTTTGATAATATGTTAAAGTAATTAGCAAAATTTTTCAAAGTTCTCCTAAGGATACCTTCTTACAGACCAAGGCGAAATGGGGGACATTTAACTCTGGCAAAGACAGCAGAAAATACAAATCACCATTAGCTTGGCTTCAGTTTTCTGTTCATTTTTCTTTGCAGGAAACATGACAGGAACTAATTCTTCAGTGCCTTTTTAAAATGTTGCATGTGGAAATTATGAAAGGTTCCTTTCCTCAGAAAACCAGTGTTTACCTTTTACATGACTGCAGTCGTAAATGCAAACCCCTACGCTCAAATGCTTGCATGCCCGGAGTCATAATCACGTTCATTCAACCTAGCTGAGTAACTTACTTTCATCCCACTCCTGTTTTTTGTTTGTTTGTTTTTCGAGACAGGGTTTCTCTGTATTGTTTTGGAGGCTGTCCTGGAACTCGCTCTGTACACCAGGCTGGCCTTGAACTCACAGAGATCTGCCTGTCTCTGCCTCCCGAGTGCTGGGATTAAAGGCGTGTGCCACCAATGCCCGACCTTTTTTTTTTTTTCAACTCGATCATCAAATAGTGAGTCCGGGAAAATGACTCAGCAGATAAAGGTGCTTGCCTGATGACCTCAGTTCAGTTTCTGGTAACCAGATGTTTGAAGGAGAAAACTGACTCCTACAAGTTGTCCTCTGACCTCCATGTGCTTGTGTGAGACACACACACACACACACACACACGTACACAAATATAATTTTAAATGGAGCTAGAGAGATGGCTCAGCGATTGAGAGCACCAGCCGCCCCTGCAGAGGACTCGGGTTTGGTTCCCAGCACCTGCATGACTGCTCACAGTCACCTGTAACTCTAGTTCCAGGGTATCCAACGCCCTCTTCTGGCCTTCAGAGGCGTCGGGAACATACATGATGCACAGGCATACGTGCAGGTACTCGTAGGCATAAAATAAAAGTTAAATCTTTAACTCATTGAGTGTCGAGGTCTTCTGGACCTGTGTCAGATGTCCTTTCTGTGGGGATACCCATGGTTCCTGCTTTGGTCTGCTTCACGCGAACCCTCAGCCAGACCTTGTTTCCACTACTCCTCCCACATATTTAAGAACTGGAATTTCACACTCTCCCCCAAAAATATGGGAGAGAAAGAGATGTTTGTAGGCATTTCCCAGAGTGTGTCCCAGGATGACATGATGTGTTCCAGGTACAAATTTAAAACAACAACAAATCCCATGGTCATGAATGTTTATTATGTGACTAGAGGTTCTAAGAACTGTCTTTTAATTCTTCCAGAATTTTTCAAGTTGATTTAACTATAAAATTTGCTTCCTTCCTTCCTTCCTACATGCCCACCCAAGAAATCCATTTCTGTTTTTTTTTTTTTAATTATGAAGCTGTTGGCCATTTGCTTGTTTCTTACTGGCTATCTCTGACTTAAGTATTTACCCCATAACTGCCAATCTAAGTATTTCTCTTACTGGAGAAAGGGTCCGGACTTCTTACCCCTAATCGCAGCTACATCGTGACTCCCCTTTTCTGCTTCTTAGAATGTGACTTCCAAGGTAAAAATAAGGGGGATGGAAAGTGTGTATTTAAACATCCATCACACCACCCTGGCCTGCTGCATTTGTGTGGCCCCTTCTGTCCATCACCCGTGTTTTGGTTTGCTGAGGTAGGTAGCCGTTCTCGGCATATATCAGGTTTCCATTGAAACGGTGGTCACCTTTCTTCCTGATCGTGCCATTCAGAGGAGGAAAAAAAGATCCTTTCAAAGGACATTAGATACGTGTTGTCTGGTCAGCACAAGGACAAAGATTATTGAGAGAGCCACCAACGCCGAGGGCGAGCTGACCCTGGTGCTGGGAAATCTAAAATTACATTTCCCAACTCCATCAACAGTCCAGCAGCGCAGAGGAGGTCAGATTCCAATTCAGCGGCTGGGTTTTTCACTTCGCTGCTCTGGCAGATGAAAAGGTTTGTTGTTCAAGGAGATATCACTTAGAGCCTGAAGTTTGGGGCTGATTTGGTTTGGATGTGAGCAGAGAGATAAACACATTTAAATTCTTCCTTGAAATCCCAGAACTGATTTTACAGATCATACGGCAATGAGCCAGATGAAGGGTCTACTTCAGAGATTTTTTTTTCTTAATTTAGTGAACACTGTCCAAGGTTGTAGCCTATGAAATCATTCTTAGAGGAGGTTGAGCCTAGTGTTTGGTAGAATGCTGGAGGCCGGGAGAACACAGGAAGCCAGGACAAGGTGGAGGCTAGCTAACAAACCCAGGTCCTAGATGCAGTGTTTGTGGTGCAGTCTGTTTCTTATTAGCATGTCCCAGCAGTGAACAGGAATTTTCAGCTGGAAAGTGCTTTGGAAGGCTGCGGACACCAGGGAAGGGCTTCAGGAAAGGAGCAGCCTCCTGCCAGTCTTCCTTGAAGTTTCCTGAACCAAGAATCTGTTGGGGGCCGGGTGGTGGTGACACATGCCTTTAATCCTAGTACTCAGGAAGCAGAGGCAGACAGATTTCTGTGAGTTTGAGGCCAACCTGGTCTACTGATGGGGGAAGTCTTTTGTACATACATTTCTCTTATTGGCTGATGAATAAAACATTGTTGGCCAGTAGGGAACAAGATAGGCAGGACTAGGAGACAAGGAGGATTCTGGGAAGTGTGGTAAGAAGTCACCATGTGATCCCAGGAGGAGAGGACGCATGAGTATGGCGTTCTTGGTAAGATAAGACCTTGTAAAAATACATGTATTAGTAGTTATGAGTTAATACTTAAGACAGAGCTAGCCAATAAGAAGTCCTAGATATTGGCCAACAGCATTATAGCTAATAGAGTCTCTGTGTGTTATTTGGGGCTGACACGGCACTGGGATCAGGCTGGTGGGAAGAGGTAACAGTCTACAGCACAAGTTCCAGGACAGGCTCCAAAGCAATACAAAGAAACCCTGTCTTGAAAAAAAAATCTGTTGGGGAGGGAACCCAACCGATGCCAGGTGTCTCCCCCGCCACCTTCTTGCCCATCCTGAAGCCGCTTGATGTCTTCCCTAAGGCAATCCTTTCTTATTTTTACTGTGCTGTCTTTTTTTTTTTCATATCTAGAGACTTTTATTTGATGAAAGAAGTGCAAGTATGATCAACAACAGCATGCAGACCTTTACTCTGAGACACTTCCCGCAGCTTTCCGTCAACTGGGAAACGGTGTTCTCTTCTCTCTCTACAGCTTTCCTGCCTTACACTCATCCTTTCCTTTTCTTTGGACGGTTGGGATACATCCATTCTCAGGCCACCCTGTCCTGCTTCCCTTTATGATGTTGGATTTCTGCTTTGCATCTCAAATCTACGGTCTGGTTTTAGCTCTTGGAGCTTCTTCTGTATGAACCAGGGAATTTGCATTAGGTAACTACTAGCCAGTCATTTTAGAAGGGAAATCATTCTAACAATACAACTACATTTTAAAGGCCTTGTAGGAGCGTGACCGTCTTAGCTAATTGTCACACAGCTGCTATTTGGTCCAAACGTCTTTGGATATTCTGTTGGCCATTGGTTTTCTTTAGTCTTACACTGATGTACTTCACTTTCTAAGGGGACATGATTTTTGCTTATATTTTTGGCATTGACTTCAGTTGTATTCATGGAAACGGTAGCTGAAAACAGCACAAATAAATTGTTGTGGAGTATTCAGTGGCCAGAAGCCTGGCATCATCCTGGTAGACTGAAATCTCTTGGAGGACCGCCTTTTATAGCCTCTCCCACCCTCCTCTCAGGGATGCTGAGATCCTAGACTCATGACCGCTTTCCATTCTCAAAGCCAGTCACAGCAGATGTCTTTTTGTTGTAAGAGAGATAAAGTCTATTTCAGTTCAAGATACCGTCCATCGAGCAAGGAGCTCAAAGCAGCAGGAGCGTGAAGCAGCTGGTCACATGATAGCAACAGTCAGAAGAGAGCAATGAATGCATCCAACATCTTCAATTCTCTCTTTCTACTTACACAGCCCAGAATCCCAACAAGGAAATACCACCCACAGTAGGTGAGTCTCCCCACCCCAATTAAAATGAGCAAAATAATGCCTCCCTGGCCTGCACATTTCTCCCAGATGATCCTGGGATCAGTCAAGTTGACTAATCATCACACCCTGTGACCTTACAGCTAGCAGTATTTGTTTTAATGAGATTGAGTGCACCTGCATTTGATACAGGGACATGTATCATCGTAATGTCCCCTTGATGGACTTTGCTTTTAATCAGTATAAAGTGACCTTCTGTCTCTCCTTCGGGTAGTTTTTGTTTTAAGTCCATTTCAACAGCAATCCCGATTGCTTTCTGATCCCATTAGCATGTAATACTTTTCTCTATCCTCTCCTCTTAAGGCAGTATCTGACTTTGATGACGGGATGTGTTTCTTGGAGTCAGAAAAGAGATGGTTCATGGTTTTTTGTTGTTGTTGTTGTTATATTTTAAAATAGCATTTTATTAAGTCTTTAAAATTTCTGTACAATATTTTTTGATCATATTCACCCCAGTTTCTCCCAGATCTCCCCTAGTCTTCTTACCCATCCAACTTCTTGTTCTCTCTCTCTTTTAAGCCCATCGAGTGGAGTTTACATCGGTTAACTTCTCTTGGGTGTGGGGCTTACCCTTCCTTTGTTGCCAACTCTCTGACCTTGCTCCTTTCATGACTGAGGACCTCAGAATTGGGATTAGGTCCAACCCCATAATCCAGGGTCTTCTCCCCATCTCAAGATCTTTAATCGCTTCCGAAATGTTCCTTCTGCTACATACGATGACACTTAACAGTTCTGGGGATAAGACTTTAACATCTTTGGAGCCTTTACTCTGATTTCCGTAGAACTTTTCTGGCACATGTACTCTGTGAGGATCCAAGCTCCTGAGCCTAGGGAGAGAGGCAAACCAAATTAGAACCTCACTGGTGACCTTCTGAGATAATCCGTCTCAGGTTCCTTGTCGAAGAAGGCCTGTAAGGGGAAAAAAACTGCAGGGAAGAAAGCATTTTCATGTACAACCCTCAGGGCTACCCAGCATTGACACAAGGGAACGAATACTGTGTTAGCTCTGTGATCTACTAAAATGAAAAAGATGGGAATACTATTGCCGTCGTTAACATATTCTTTAAATAATACTGTCTAAGGGGCTGGGGAGATGATAAGTGCACTTGCCATGCGGTCACACGGACCTGAGTTTGCACTACCCTTGTGAAAGCCAAGCACGACCGTGTGTGTCCCTGTAACCCCAGTGTTAGGATATGCCTGTCTCTGCTCCCCTAAGAGCCTCTATGGCCAAACAACCTGGCCAAAACAGGAGCGTCCTGTTGAGTGAAAAATCCTGTCTCAAAACATAAGGCAGAGTGCAATAGAGGAAGACACCCTGTGCCCTCCCGGGGTCCACCACTTACACACCACACGTGCAATCACAAAGGCCAAAAAGCATTAACAAGTAACGGACAATGTGTTTTAATAATTACATGAACAGTTTTCCTCTACACTTCCTTGATCAACATTAGGACTTCCTGGTGCATTTTGAAAAGGGATGCTCACATCACCAACGTGTCCAGGCTTCCAAAAGGCACCCTCATGGAGCTTCCTCATGCTAAACTTGCTCTGTTGCATGCCATCAGATAGTGGCAGGGACCTTGGAGCAATTATGTTACGTTACACAAGGAGCTCTTGGTTTCTTGCTTTGTGCTCATCGAGTATTGGAGGTATTGAGGCTTTGCAGCCTAAGCCTGAAAGGTAAAGAAACATACTTTGCTATGTCCCCCACCCCCTTCCTCTCGGTTTCCTGATGTATCCCTGCTTTAACTCCAATTTTTCTGCATGTGTCAGATCTACAGAGGCCTCGTTAAGATGACCTCTAAATTAAACAGCAAGGAAGACGGTTAATATTTACAAGGCTACATAGGCTTCTGAGCAACGTCGTCTTTTGTTTCAAATGCTCAGAGGGAAAAGGTAATGTTTTAGAGACGATACTGAACCTCAGACTGTGGCCACCAGAATACTCAACATGATGACACTACTGTAAGATCCCAGTTTCCTTGTCTGGTTGATCCCTTGAAAATTTCCAACTTGCTTGATTTTATCAAGTGGCAGATCCTGCCACGTTGGAGGCTGGATACAACATTGATGGAGAATGCTACCCCTTCAGAGAGATACAGCCCAAGTAAGGTTCTCTTCCATCAGAATCACAGCAATATTCCTCCTCTCTATGCTCTGCCTAGTTGTTCTCCAGGAATGCCTCCAACTGCTTTGAAGAGGGTGTCCCCAAAATTCCAAGGCTGCTCCTTCCTCCACTGCTCATAGTGTAAGCCAGGGCACAAGGAGACCTCTTCATGGATAGAAAAAATGGTTCATTGGGGGGTCAAATGCCAAGGATATCTCTGCAGGGCCAAGGAAAAACGTAAGAGGTTTTGTACAAGGCAGCAGGGTGGGGTTTTTCAGCTGATACTGGCTGTTAGGAATGACAGGCAACTAAATGCCCTCTGCCCAAGGCAACTGACCCTTGGGGCAAATTAAAAGAGGTTTCTGATAAACAGATACCCACTAACAATCCTTCTGTTTACCAGGGCAATTGTCACCAGCACTGCCATTGAGGTTCTGCTTTGGACCTAACACAAAGGGAGACAGTTTCTTCAGCAGGTGTAAATTTCGTCCCCAAAACAGGGTTTCTCTGTGTAGCTTTGGCTGTTCTGGAACTCACTTTATAGACCAGGCTGGACTTGAACTCACAGAGATCCGTCTGCCTTGGCCTACTGGGTGCTGGGGTTAAAGGTGTGTGCCACAACTGATGGGCTCCTAATTTTTTTTCTTATGGTACGTTATCCACCAATTATTAAGGTAGCATGGCTTCTATTAAAGCATCTTGTTTATTCCTTTGCCTTACAGAAGCTTTTTAGTTTCAGGAGGTCCCATTTGTTAATTGTCGATCTCAGTGTCTGTGCCACTGCTGTTATGTTCAGGAAGTGGTCTCCTGTACCAACTCGTTGAAGAGTATCTCCCACTTTCTCTTCTAAAAGTTTCAGTGTGGCTGGATTTATGTTGAGATCTTTGATCCATTTGGACTTAAGTTTTGTACAAAGCGATAAACATGGATCTATCTGCATACCAGTACCCAGTTATGCCAGCACCATTTGTTGAAGATGCTTTCTTTTTCCATTGTATAGTTTTAGCTACTTTGTCAAAAATCAAGTGTTCATAGGTGTGTGGGTTAAAATCAGGGTTTTCAATTCAGTTCCATTGGTCTACCTGCCTATTTTTGTGCCAATACCAAGCTGTTTTCAGGACTATAGCTCTATAATAGAGCTTGAAGTCAGGTATTGTGATGCCTCCTGAAGTTCCTTTATTGTATAAGGTTGTTTTGGCTATCCTGGGCCTTTTGTTTTTCCATATAAAGTTGATTAATGTTCTTTCCAGGTCTGTGAAGAATTGTGCTGGAATTTTGATAGGGATTGCATTGAATCTGTAGACTGCTTTTGGCAAGATTGCCATTTTTATTATGTTGATCCTACCAATCCAAGAGCATGGGAGATCTTTCCATCTTCTGGTATCCTCTTTGATTTCTTTCTTTAAAGACTCAAAGTTCTTGATATACAGGTCTTTCACTTCCTTGGTTAACATTATCCCCAGATATTTGATGCTGTTTATGGCTATTGTAAAGGGTGAGGTTTCTCTGATTTCTTTCTCAGTCACTTCATTGTCTGTATATACTAGGGCCACTGATTTTTTTGAGTTTACCTTGTATCCTGCCATTTTGCTGAAGGTGTTTATCAGTTCTAGGAGTTCCCTTATGGAGTTTTTCGGGTCACTAATGTAAACTATCATATCATCTGCAAATAGTGAGAAGTTTGACTTCTTTTCCAATTTGTATCCCCCTTATCTCCTTTTGTTGTCTTATTGCTGTAGCTAGAACTTCAAGTACAATATTGAAGAGATATGGAGAGAGTGGACAGCCTTGTCTTGTTCCTGATTTTAGAGGAATTGCTTTGAGTTTCTCTCCATTTAGTTTGATGTTAGCTATTGGTTTACTGTATATTGCTTTTATTACATTCAGGTATGTTCCTGTTATCCCTGATCTCTCTAGGACCTTTATTCCTATAATAGTATATATGGCATTTTTCTGGGCTGTTATCTACATTCTTCATGTTGGTGATGGAACAGTTATCTAACCGGCTGGGCTAAGTATCACATAATATTTACTCATGAATAATAATAGTCACTGATAATTAATCCTGTAACATGTCAGTCCTATGTAATCTGTGTTTATAACCTTATTTAATCCCCCTATTATCCCTGGGTGGGTGATATTGCTTACTTCATTGAAGGTGAAAATTTGCGAATCTTGGAGACTCAAATGAGTGGCCCATGCCTGTTAATTCCAGCACTCAGGAGGCTGAGGCAGAAGGATTGCTATGAATTTGAGGTCATCCTGGGCTACACTGAGACCCTTTTTTTGAAAAAATATCCGGGAAAGAAAGGGGTCTTACAAAAAGTACACACCAGGTAAAAGACCACAACTGCAAATTTATTTCATCCAACCTTTTTTTTTTAAAGAATTTTATGTTTGTTTGTTAGTGCAGACATGAAATTGCAGAGGTCAGACAACTCTTTTTTCTCAACAAAACCATGAACCCAGATCCTCAGACTTGTACGGCACATGTCTGTTGAGTGAAGCCTTTTCCTTGCCAGCCGCTTTGGTTTTTCCCCACCAGTCCCCAATAACACACAAGACGTTGTATTAATTACGAAGCTGTTGGCCTTGCTTGTTTCTTACTATTTCTGACTTAAGTATTTACTCCATAATTGTTAATCTATTTCTCTTACCAGAGAAAAGGGTCCAGACTTCTTACCCCTATGGCAGCTACATGACTCCCTGTGTTTCTCCTTCCCAGAGTCCTCCTGGACTCCTAGTCCCACCTATCTTGCTTCCCTATTGGCCAACAGTGCTTTATTGACACATACACAGGACTTCCCCATCACATTGTCATGTATCCTCACACACAGAAATACACACATGCTGGGCCACCTTCACCAGCCTGTCTACTCTTTCTTACCATATAGCCACAGCGTTTGTGTCTCTTATCCATTCAGACACCTCTGAGGTGATCCGGTGCTCCTTAATTTTAGTCTGCTGGATGCCTCATCCCTCTCCATGATGATCCTTTCTCTGGTCTCACTACTGTTGTGCGCTCCTCCCATGGAGGAAGCAATAGCCGGTTTATTTCTAGCCCACTTTAAGCCCTGCTGTGTCACCCTCAGTGTTGTAGGGTCTCTGAAACCAAAATCTATTCATTTATCATCCCAAATACAAAAGAGGGAAAATTGTTTTTCTGACAGGTTGGGGAGAGTAATCTTTTTTAACCCCATATAAACCTCAGGCTAGATTTCAGTGATTTCTTCTTATGTGTTGGTATCGGAACAGTTATGGTGCCGATATTTTTAGCGTGGGTTGTTTATTATAAGGAAAACTAGGTTGATCTGACGTCTTCTATAGTTGACCTTCCTGCACCTGACTTCATCTAACATAGGCTGTTCCCTCATGATTCCCCAGTTAGAGCACTCAAAGATGGACCTCCTCAATATACTCCTTTCTTCAGAGGTTTGGATTCCAGTCTTTAACCAAATTATGTTCATAGGAATGACTGTGTAGCTCATCAGAAGAGTGTGTGCCTAGCATTCCCAAGGCCCTGGCTCCAATCCCTAAACACAGGAGAGACAGTGGGGGGGGGGGCTTCAATCCCAAATCACAGAAGAGAGAGAGAATGAATATGCTCATGGTAACTTAGAAACATCTGTCAGAGGAGCATTGTGGAGCGTGGAAATGAAGTTCAATGGCAGGATTTTGCTTAACACGCTTAAGACTCTGAATTGGATTTCCAAAACCAAGCCCCACTCTATTTTAAAGATGTAATTACCTCTACTAAACCAAAACAAAAAAACAAAAGCTTAGACTGGCCAATCTTAAACATTATCCTGTTGCTTGACAGAATCACCTAGCACAAAGCCTACATTTTTTAAGTATAGAATATCTCATATAATTTATTGAAAAGCTCAAAATTCTATAAATGGTTTTTAGTACCTGTGAATTCCTTCCATACCAATATATAGAGCCCAGGACACCAGTGAATTCACAGGCTATTCTCACAGGCCATGTGTATTCTGTAATGCTTGCTGCGAAGTACACTGCCCAGATAGTTTGTACCTGGTCTTTCCTGGTTAGGCTCCTCATGCTGGATGTACACCAGCCAGAGCTGTGTGCTTCCAGAAAGTAAATGTTTATATCAATTCCCTCAAGGCTATTTTATACCTCCAGAGACCTCACTGTTGGTTTTTGTTGGGAAAGTCAACATGTACAGAATCAAGGGAAAAATAGAGAGAGCTGGAGTGATGGGCCAGTGGTTAAGAGTACTTTTTATTCTTGTAGAAGACCTGGGTTTGGTTTGCAGAACCCACGTGGTCGCTCACAACCACCCATAACTCCAGTTCCAGGAGGTCTGGTGCCATCTTGTGAACTCTTAGGGCACCGGGCATGCATGTGATGTACATACACGTACAATGAAATAAACCTAAAAAAAAGAGACTACAAGTCAAAAAAATGTGAAAATCCATTAGATGGGAAATGAGAACCCAACATTTGTCGTATAGACGTGGTAGCTTTTTGATCAAGAGTACCATCCTGGACTGGATGTTTAACTCAGTGGTAGAACATTGCCTTGGATGCAGGAAGCCCTGGCTTTGGTCCCTGGCACTACCAAAAAAAAAAAAATTAAGGGAAGAAGACAAAGAAAGAGCAAAACTGTCACAACTAAAGCTTAAGTCATCATCAATCATTCCTGATAGGTAGCAACTGCCCCCAGCCAATGTGCATACAGGGGCATCACACACATCTGTTTAGCCTGTGAATGTCCTATTACTGTAAAGTAACTGACCCGGGTTCAATTCCTAGCACCTACCTGGCATCTTACAGTTCCAGTGCCAAGAGATCTTCTGACCTTGATAGGCACCAAGCACCCACGTGGTACACAGATATACATATGCCAGCAAAACACCCACACACCTAAAATAAAATGCTGTCCTGAAACACTCTCTGTAAACCAGGCTAGTCTCAAACTCAGATCTGCCCGCCTCCTGAGTGCTGAGATTAAAGGTGTGTGCCACCACCACCTGGCCAATAAATCTTTATTATTATTATTTAAAGTTTTTCAGAAAAAGCCAGAGTCTTCAGAACCTATCTTTGACTCTTTTAAAACAGTTATTCCCTTCATGTGCCTTTATTGCTACTCTAACATGGGGTGGTGGTGGGGAAGATCTGTCTACTACAGTAAGTAAAATAGGAGTCACTTCTTGATTTCAACAAAGAAGCTACATGATCCCAGATTTTAGAGAATTACTCTTGTTGCTCCATTGGGAAATGACTAGCTGAGCATGAAGAAAGGAGCATCGTAAAATAGGTCCTAAAGGGGAAATGACTTCATTAATACTATATTTGCTTCAGCTCCCTTACGTCATGCTACCTTCCATCTGGCATGAGTGTGGGAGACAGAAAAATCTGTTGAGCAAGCAAGTTCCAGTCAGGCATGGTGGTGCACGCCTTTAATCCCAGCACTCAGGAGGCAGAGGTGGGGGGGAGTCTCTGTGCGTTTGAGCCAGCCTAATCTACAGATCGAGTTGCAGGTCAGTCAGAGCTAGTGTCTTAGTTAGGGTTTCTGAAGAGACACCATGACCACAGCAAGTCTTATAAAGGAAACATTTAATTGGGGTGCTCATTCAGTTTCAGAGGTCCAGTCCATTATCATGGCGGGGAGGATGGTGGCTGGCAGGCAGACCTGGGGCTGTAGCAGTAGTGGATCCTACATCTTGCAGGCAACAGGAAGTGGTCTGAAGCACTGGGCGTGGCTTGGGCATATGTGAGACCTCAAAGCTCACCCCCACAGTGATATGCGTCCTCCAACAAAGCTATACTCCTAATAGTGCCACTCCCTAAGACCTTACCACAGCTACACAGTGAGACCCTGTCTCAAAAGACAGTAAGTAAATAAAATAGAAAGTTTGAAAACCTGTTTTCTCAGGCTACAGATGTGGTTTATGGGGGGAAAAATTCTTGCCAGGAAAAAAAAAATCTGTTTTCTACCTTTATGAAAATAATTGGTTGTCTCTCCAACTGAAATAATCAGTTCCTGTGCTATGACCTTTTCACTAGACACAGCCAAGCAAAGGGAGACCATGACCTGTCAATTTATGAATCCCTTCCTTTAGCAAGCATTTTTTTCCTTTGGTACTGAGTTAGCTTTCTGTTACTGTAGCAAGTACCTGAGATGAGTCATATTAAAAGGAATAAAGGTTAAAAAAGAAAAGGTTGATTTTGGCTCCCAGCTTTAAAGGTCTTTTAGGCCTATGGTGGGATGAGAGAGAGAGAGAGAGAGACAGAGATCCCCATATCACCTTTGAGGGCACGCGTGCTGTCTTAGTTAGGGTTAGTGCTGCTGTGACAAAACACCATGAGCAAAAGCATCTTGGGGGAGGGAAAGGTTTATTTCACTCACAGTTCCATGTAACAGCTCATCATCAAAAGCAGTAAGGGCTGGCCAGGCAGTGGTGGCCCATACCTTTAATCCCAGCACTTGGGAGGCAGAGACAAGAGGATCTCTGTGAGATGGAAGCCAGCCTGGTCTACAGAGTTAATTCCAGGACAGCAGGGGCTACTCAGAGAAACCCTGTCTTTAAAGGGGGGGGGCAGTGAGGACCAGGACCTGGAGGTGGGATCTGATGCCTAGAGCGTGGATGGAAGCTGCTTACTGACTAGCTGCTTTTCTATAGAACGCAGGAGCACCAGCTCAAGGATGATACAACCCACAATGGGCTGGGCCTCATGGAGGCATTTACTCAATTGAGACTCCTTTCAGATAACTCTAGCTTGTGGCAAGTTGACATAAAACTAGCCTGCACACACCCTTCCCCAAAGACCTAAACCCTCCCGCTGGGTCCTATTTCTTAAAGATTTTTTACTACATCCCAACAGTGCTCCGGGCTAGGACAAAGCCGCAGGCCTTCCAGGGGGGTATTTATGCCAACCTAGCAGGCAGCCACAAAGAGTCAGTGGCCAGGATGCGCCCTAAGGACACTTCACCATCAGGGAGGCTCCCAGGTACTGTGGAGGCACAAGGCGTTCACTCTGTGACTGGTTCTGAAGATTGGAGCTAAGGAACACTGTGGTCCCCCTGTAACTGGGCTGTGTGGGTAGAGAAAGTAATTTGCCTCTTCCTCCAGTGAGTTCCAGGGGCAGGAAGGAGGACAGAAAGTTGAAAAGACTGTAAGTGCTTCGAGTAAGGGGGTGAATGGGAGCCTGAAGGGTTGAAAAACACCCAAGACAGAACTAGACACAGTCCCAGCTCAGGAAAGCCAGCGATTGGTCAGCTGCTTCACGGATCCAGAAATAAGAATAGGGGTGTTAAACAATGTCTACCAGGTCACACGGGTGCTCTTATTAAACCTGCCTGGCTGCCCTTAGTTACGGGAAAGCTGATATTCATTGGTTGACGGATAAAAAAGCAAGTACATTCTGCTTACCCGGCAGCTGTCAAACATCCGTTCCGAGACATAGTTCACCTAAGCATGTATAATCAGAATCATGACTTAAGTTTGTAGATGCTGAGATTTAAACTACTCCGAGGGGCTGGAGAGATGGGCTCAGCCTTTAGAGCAGTTGTTACTTTCCCGAGGACCTATGTTCTTGCTCGAACCGCAGCTCACAATCTGCAGCTCCATTTCCAAGGGACCCTCTTCTGGCCTCCTTGGGCACCAAGCACACATGTGGTATACAGACACACCTGCAGACCAAACACCCATACACATAAATAACCTTTAAAATAAATGCTTAGCAGTTTCTCACAAAGATCTTACAACCGTGTGCTAGATTGTAAAAAATAAAAATAAAAAAATATAGCCTCCCCATCCTCATCATTCCTGCAAATCCTCTGCCATATGTAAAAGAAAACCTCCAAGAAGGGTAGTAGATGTTGCACTCACCTGAAGTCCAGGCTGACAGTTCTCAGTGTTCAGTCTTGCACTGGAATTCTAAGGAAGCCACGGTATGATGTGGGAGCTGTGCAGAACTCATGATCCATGTACATTACTGGATGTTCCATTAGAAGGCCCGATCCTCCTGTTGAAAAAGAATATATGTTTCTAGGCTCCCACAAATATATACATTTGTATCCTTCTAAATCATCAACCCGGTCCATCTTTAAGTCTGGGATCGCCCTGTGCATGTCACAAATACACAGCGACCCTGCAGGAGATGCTTGGATGGCCTCACTTTGACCATCTTAGTCTAGCAATAAGAATTTAGCTTTTTATTTTTAGTGGTACATATGTTCCCATCAGCACAGAGGTGATGGGGGAAGTCCTGTACATTTGTTAATAAAGCACTGTTGGCCAATAGGAATCTAGATAGGTGGGACTAGGAGTCCAGGAGGATTCTGGGAAGGAGAAACACAGGAGAGTTCAACATGTAACGCCATGGGGTAGGAAGCCTGGAACTATTCTCCGGTAAGAGAAATACTTGGATTAACAATTATGGGGTAATTACTTAAGTCAGAGCAAGCCAGTAAGAAACACGCAAAGGCCAACAGCTTCATAATTAATATAGCCTCCTGTATGTTTATTTGGGACTGATGCGGCTCTGGAACCAAGCTGGCGGGAAGGCTTCTCTCAAAGAAAAAGCTTCTCTTAACACAGAGGTTAAGATTTCAAAGCTGCAACACAAAGTTATGAATAAGGAAAGGTTCAGGGATCACTCCTCCTTGAGATCCTCCCAGCAGCTGATGGTCGGTAGGGGAGGGAAAGACACCCGTTTTTCTTTTCTAAGTTTCATTTATGGTGTGGATGAGTGTTAACCACAGGCATGCCTTGTGCCCACAGAGGCTGGAGAGATGGCTCGGAGAGTAGGAGCACTGGCTGCCCTTCCAGAGGTCCTGAGTTCAATTCCCAGCAACCACATGGTGGCTCACAGCCATCTGTAATGAGATCTGGTGCCCTGTATACACAACAAATAAGTCTTAAAATAGAAGACGACATCGGATCCCCTGGAACTGGAGTCCAGGTGTTGTGAGCTGCCATGCCGGTGCTGGGAACCAAACCTGGGGTCCACTGCAAGTGCTCTTAACCACTGAGCCATCTCTCCAGACCCCCAAGAGACAAATCGTCTTCAGTGCAGTCACTGGTGACTATTGCCTATATGCTCCTATAGGCAACCCTAATGGAAAAGAATTATTAATTGAGAAAGGAGACTAGATGATGGTAAGAGAAGGGGGTATAAAAAAATGAACAAAATATTTCTATACAAGAACGAAACTACCATAACGAAATAGATGGTGGTTTGAATAAGAATAGGCACAGGCTCACACATTTGAATACTAAGTCACCATGGAGTGACACTATTTGAAAGGATTAGGAGGTACAGCCTTGTTGGAAGACGTGTGTTGCTGCAAATGGGCTTTGAGGTTTCAAAAGCTCATCCCAATCCCAATCTCTCTCTCCTGATCAGTATGTAGAGCTCTCAGCTGCAGCCATGCTCCCAGATATAATAAACTCAACCTCTAAAACTGTAAGCAAGCCCCCAAATAAATACTTTCTCTTATAACAGTTGCCTTAATTGTGGTGTCTCTTCTCAGAACTAGAACAGTGACTAGGACAGAATTCATTATTGTATATAATTAGTATATATTTTCAATAGGAAAATGAAAACATTCAGAAAGTTTAGACCCCTGAACCTATGTTGCCTTAAAACTGGGATTATACAACACAGTGGGTATTTATCTTTTAACAAGTTAGTCAGCCTTTGTTTAAGAGATGCTACCCAATAGCCGAAGTGCGGTCTAGTAGTAGCACATTTGCCCCTATCAACGGTGAATCATGCCTATGCTATGTTAGCCTTCCGCAAACTTTGAAACTGCTCAATTAAATAAACAATGTAACAAATGAGCGGGGAAGGCATGGTGACCAATGCCTGTGATCCCAGCATTAGAGGCAAGAGGATCGGGAGTTCAAAGTCATCCTTGGGCAGACCTGGAGGATAGGTTAGGTTACCTAAGAGCCTATGGGGGAGGGGAGGGGGCGGGCTAAAAAGCAAGCATGATTTTACTGAGAAGTATAAGAACAGGTCCCTGCATCAGGGAGGATGAGGTTCCAAAAGTGGGACTGCCCACACAGTTTTTAGAAGTAGTATTAATTCAGACCAGCAGTACACCTCCGTAGCAGAGTGTGCCCAGGGCTCCACTCAGGGTGCCACAGAACATTCAATAACATCATCTAAGAAACACAACACTGACTCCTAAAAACACCTACCCAAACGACATCTGTGGTCTCACTAGTGAGGGGACCACCCTCCACAAGATGCTGCAAGCCAAAGTCTAAATAGCTTCGTGGATTCCCAACGACTGCAACTAGATGTTTCCTAGTTTTACGTTATTCTAAACTGGCTGGCGAGGTGGCTGTATCAGTAAGATGCTTGCCTCAAGTTCGATCCCCAGAACTCGCGTAAATATCTGGGAACTTATCATCTCCTCATACCAAGATGGGCCACCGGTTCCCTGGAGCTTTGCTGGGCAGCTAGCCTACTTGTGGAAGCTCCCAGTCAATCAAAGACTCTGTCTCCGGGTAAAAAGGGAGGTGCAGGAGAACTAAGCCCGAGGTTGCCCTCCGACCTTCACACACCTGTACACACCCCTCTGCCTCAGCCCACAACCTGCCTTCTTGCCTTGGGGTCAGGTTGCTGTATTGTGGTTGAGCGTCTGATGCTTTGTGAATAGGGTTGCTGTGTGTGGACAATACACAGCCGTTTTTTTGTTTGTTTTTTACTGGACGTTTTCCTGAAGGTTGGCCCCACTGGCTGTAAATTGCAGATCAGGGATATCCCTCGCCCTTTGCTTTCCACGCTGATGGGGAAGCTTGACAGCAAGGGGGGCACATCCATCACCTATCACGTGCCAATTGCTGAAGCGATGTCAGGAAAAAGATTTTCCAGCCCAGGCCTCGTTTGGGTTGACTCTGAAAAGACCCCGAGTGCAGTAACCACCTGCAGTAACCCCATTAATAACTGACAGATTCAAAGCTTATGGAACATCTCAGAAGACCCAGGTCAGCGTGGGGAAGGAAGGACTTTAAGTCTGAAGTTCCGTCCCAGGTCTGACTTAGGATTTAAAACTGGGTTTCCAATCCTACTAGACCCCTGCTCCCACGGTGTGAGGGGAAACCAGAAAACGCGCCATTGATGGATGTGATTGACGGCCCTGGCTGCCCGGGGAATGGCGTAGTTACAGAACATAAACGGCAGGGGGCAGTACAATCCCGCCGAAGACACGGAAACTTGAAGCGCGCATTCGTGGCATCTTGGGGCCAGGATGGAATCCTTAATTGTTCCGCGAAGGAAAGAGAGCGCTCTAGATACCCTTTCTAGAAGCCTAGAAGCTCCCTGCATCGTCACCAAAATAGTCCCTTGGCATCGGTACGCAGCTGCAGTCTCTGCAGCCTTGTTGGCTTTGCTGTCGGATCTTTCCTGGCCTCCTGCCTAGGAAGTGTCTGCCCTTGGCGCTCCAGCCCTGTCGTTCGTGGCGCTGCCCGGGACCAGGCCCTCTGCCTGCACACACAACCAGCCCATGCAACCGTTTCTGGTCATTCCGGTCCCCGCCAGCGTTGTTTCCAGCTCCTCACCGCAGCCGCCAGGTGTCTGCCCTCCCTCAACCCGCAAGGGTGGGAGATCAAAGGTGTGCCTGCATCTGCCTCCTGCCCCTGTGCTTTCAAATGTTACACAAAGGGGACAAACACGGTATTGTGCACCCCGGGGGAGTGGTGGCCCACGGATCAGAGGTGGCAGTGGGCACCGTCTGGAGCAGGTGACTGAGGCGCGCGTGGTGTGTGTGCACGCGCTTGGCAGCCCTGACACCGCAAGGTTTGTTCTTGGTAAAGGATCAAATTTTACATGGTGGATGGTAACCTTCCCGTCTCCAACTATAGAGCCATGCTTAAACACCCCTCCGTGAAATCAGGTCCACAGAACCAGTCGGCGAGTATGACTCAGTGGTAGAGTGCCCAGGAAATATAAAACCTCGCTGCGTTAAAGCATGCAAAAAGCTAGCCTGGTGTGCCAGCGCCGGCAGGAAGATCTCTTTGAATCTGGAGTTCTGAACCAGTCAGGACTATGCAGTGAAACCCTTCCCTTAAAAACCCTGACAGAGAGCTAATCTCCAAAATTTACAAAGAACTCAAGAAGCAAGTCTCCAAAACACCAAAGGATCCAATCAAAAGGTGGGGTACAGAACTAAACAGAATTCTCAATAGAGGAGGCTAAAATGGCCAAGAGACACTTAAGAAAGTGCTCAACATCCTTAGCCATCAGGGAAATGCAAATCAAAACAACTCTGAGATACCATCTTACTCCTGTCAGAATGGCTAAAATCAAAAACACCGAAGACAATTTATGCTGGAGAGGATGTGGAGAGAGGGGAACACTCCTCCACTGCTGGTGGGAGTGCCAACTCGTACAGCCTCTTTGGAAATCAGTATGGAGATTCCTCAGGAAAATGGGAATTAATCTACCACTAGACCCAGCAATTCCACTCTTAGACATATATCCAAAGGAGGCAAATTCATACAACAAGGGCATCTGCTCCACTATGTTCATAGCAGCATTATTTGTAATAGCCAGAACCTGGAAGCAACCTAGATGCCCCTCAACTGAAAAGTCGATAGAGAAAATGTGGTACATTTACACAATGGAGTATTACTCAGCAGAAAAAAACAATGGAATCTTGAAATTTGCAGGTAAATTGATAGCACTGCAAGAAACCATCCTGAGTGAGGTAACCCAGTCACAAAAAGACAAACATGGTACATACTCACTCATATATGGATTTTAGACATGGATCAGAAGAGTGCCAGTCTGCACTTTCACTGACAGAGAGTCTGGGAAACAGGAAAGAACCTAAAAGACATACATGGTACCCAAGAGAAGAGAAATGAGGCAAGATCCTCTGAACAGATGGGGAACACAGCGAGGGGTGGGGGGAGGGGGACCTGGGAAATAGAGAGGGGGAGAAGTGGAAGAGAGAGTAGGTTGTGGAGGAACAGGAAGGTCAACTGGAGGGGGTAGGATAGGGGGAAGAGGGAATCTTAGGTTAGAAGACAGATCAGGCACCATTGTGACCTCTAGTGATCTAAACGGATGACACCAATTGACACGCTAAGCAATAGTGGAGAGACCACCTCGAATGCCTATTCCTGATAGTGAACTTGATGTCTATAACCATCCTGGAGCCTTCATCCAGAGACTGATGGAAGCAGAGGCAAACACCCACAGTTAAACACTGAACTGAACCCAAGGAACCCAGCGACAGAGAGGAGCGAAGAGCAAATTGGCAAAGAATGGGCTGGCAAAACCAGCAGAGACAGCTGATCTGAACAGGGGAGAGCTCTTGGACTCCAGACTGACAGCTGGGAGGCCAGCATGGGACCGATCCAGACCCCCTGAATGTGAGAGTCAGTGAGGACGCCTGGGCTACCTATGAGGTCCTGAGCAGTGGATCAGTGTTTATCCCTCGAATACTAACAGACATCGTGTGTCCATAACACAAAGAAGGTTGCTCTCTCTGCCAGGACTCTTAGGGAAGTGCCTGGACCCTACCCTGAATGAAGTGATAGACTCTTGATATCCCCTATGTGGAAGGAATTGGCAATAGGGTGGGAGGATGGGGGGGAAGGTGGAGGGGTTGCGGGAGGAAGGGAGGGAGAGGGAACTGGGATTGACATGTAAAACAAGCTAATTAAAAATTTTAAAATGTTTTAAAAAAAACAGCCGGAAAAAAAAAGTCTGTCTATTTTTGTGCTAATACCAAGCTGTTTTCAGGACTATAGCTCAATGGAATCAAATTGAATACCCCGACATTAACCCATACACGTATGAACACCTGATCTTTGACAAAGAAGCTAAAATTATACAGTGGGAAAAAAAGCATCTTCAACCAATGGTGCTGGCATAACTGGAGGCTGACATGCAGAAGACTGCAGATAGATCTATGTCTATCGCCATGCACAAAACTTAACTTCAAATGGATCAAAGACCTCAGCATAAATCCAGCCACTCTGAACCTGTTAGAAGAGAAAGTGAGAAGCACCCTTGAACAAATTGGTACAGGAGATTGCTTCCTGAACATAACTCCAGTAGCACAGACACCAAGATCGACAATTAATACATGGGACCTCCTGAAACTGAGAAGCTTCTGCAAGGCAAAGGACACAGTCAACAAGACAAAAAGGCACCCCACAGATTGGGAAAAGATATTCACTAACCCCACATCTGACAGAGGGCTGATCTCCAAAATTTACAAAGAACTCAAGAAGCAAGTCTCCAAAACACCAAAGGATCCAATTAAAAAGTGGGGTACAGAACTAGAGAATTCTCAGGAGTCTAAAATGACTGAGAGACACTTGAGAAAGTGCTCAACATCCTTAGCCATCAGGCAAATGCAAATCAAAACGACTCTGAGATACCATCTTACTCCAGTCAGAATGGCTAAAATCAAAAACACCAATGACAGTTTATGCTGAAGAGGATGTGGAAAAGGGGGAACACTCCTCCACTGCTGGTGGGAGGGCCGACTCTTACAGCCACTATGGAAATCAGTATGGAGATTCCTTAGGAAAATGGGAATCAGTCTACCACAAGACCCAGCAATTCCACTCTTAGGCATAAACCCAAAAGATGCACATGCATACAACAAGGACACCTGTTCCACTATGTTCATAGCAGCATTATTTGTAATAACCAGAACCTGGAAACAACCTAGATGCCCCTCAACTGAAGAGTGGATAGAGAAAATGTGGTACATTTACACAATGGAGTACTATTCAGCAGAAAAAAAAAAAAAAACAGTGGAATCTTGAAATTTGCAGGCAAATGGATGGCACTAGAAGAAACCATCCTGAGTGAGGTAATCCAGTCACAAAAAGACAAATGTGGTATGTACTCACTCATAAATGGATTTTAGACATGAATCAGGGGAATGCCTACATACAATCCCACTGCCAGAGAGTCTGGGAAATAGAACCTTCATCCAGTGACTGATGGAAGCAGAGGCAGGACCCACAGCTAAACACTGAACTGAACTCCTGGAATCCAGTGTCAGAAAGGAAGAACTGATGAGCAAAGGGGTTAAGACTGGGCTGGTTTAACCCACAGAAACAGCTGACCTGAACAAGGGGAGTTCTTCGGCTCCAGACTGATGGCTGGGTAGACAGCATGGGACTGACCCAGACCCCCCCTGAATGTGGATGTCAGTGAGGAGGCCTAGGTAATCTGTGTGGCCTTGGGTAGTATTTATCCATGGCATACAAACAGACTTTGGCTGCCCATCCCCCACAATGAGGGATGTTCTCTCAGCCTGGACTCTTGGGGAAGAGCCTAGGCCCTGCCCTGGATGACATGACAGTCACTGGAGATCTACCATGGAGGGCCTCACCCTCCCTGGGAATCGGAGTGGAGATTGGGTGGGGGACTAGGGGGGCCTTGGGGGGAGGGGAGGGAGAGGGAGCTGGGATTGACATGTGAAACAAAAGGAAGAAAAAAAAAATTTTTAAGGCAAAAGGAAGAAAGGAATTAGGGGAGGGAAGGATGGGAGGAGGGTGGGAAGATGGTGGATCTCTAAGGCTGGTGGACGAGTTAGATTTTGGGATTGTGGGGACTTGCAATGCTCTGGATCTGGAGCCCAATCATCTTGGGTTTTCGTTAGCCCCTAAAAAGCCATCACTGTCTACCACCCTTGAGACTATCCAGATAAACCCTTTTGCAGTGTTCTGACAGACCACAGGTTTCCACCAGCCCAGAGGCTAAGGAGTGTCATCAAATAGCACGTACATCCAGTAGCAGAGCCGTACCTTGGAAGTCATACCTCCTGTTCTCACCAATCCTTTTCAAGGTGCCTTGATTCATGAGGTTCTTTGTTCTGTAACTGTATAAACATCATCAAGCTGTTACCACACTGGAAGGAAGTATTTGGGGGGCTCGGGGTTCCCTAGACCATGGTCACTCACATCTGGCTCCAAACTCTTATTCCCTTTGAGGCCAGAACTGTGTATTTGTGTCAAAGCTCCGAATTCCATGCCCTACCTACCCAGGAGGGAGGGAGGGAAAGAGAGAGAGGGAGAGAAAGAGAGAAGGAGGGAGGGAGGGAGGGAGGGAGGGAGGGAGGGAGAAGAGTAAAGGAAGGGGTGCCACTTACGGGGGGGGGTGTGAGCATGGTACTTTTAAATTATAAATAGAAGTTATAAAGACACTGATAAAGACTTGCACTTACTTTACTATTGGAAACAATGATGACTGAGTGATGAAAAAAACACACACAACTGTAAGAGAGCCACTGTTTTCCTTATCTGGAGGACCAATACCTTGAGATTCATTCCCAGGACGGGCTGAAGGTGGCAGCTTTGCCTGGCCCTGAGCCAACAGCTTCCTTCTTCTGTAGATGTAGGGCAGAAAACAGCTCCTGACCCAGCAAGGAATGGCTTCTAACGTCATCCTAAAGTGCTTCAAACAGTCTAAATGCCACCAACTTCTCAGGAGGACTCTCAAGTAAAACTCTCATCCCCATTTCCCCTTCGGCCATAAATGGAATAGAGCACAGATTGCCCCCCCACACACACACACACACTCACATCCCCAAAGCCATATATCCCCAGGGCTCTCATGACTCTCTTTCCTGGGCTTACAGTCTTCAGGGGTGCTCAGCTGCCCTCACAGACCACAGCCCGGCAATTGATCAATAAGTCAGCCACACGGTCTTGCCCAGTTCCTGCGGCTGGGTTTCCAGGCTTGCACAGCACATGAGCAAGAAGAATAGCGGTGCGTTACGGAGGTGGTGGTGAGCACCCAGTCGTTATCAGCAACATCAAACATTTCATTCATCTGCTTAACAAATATTTATCCGGCACTTGGCCGTGCCCAGTCACTGTGCTGAAGCCAGGAATTCCACAGTGATCAAAGGGAGCCTCCGCTCTCCATTCTCATGAGGCTTACAGTCAGGAGGTGAGGACCAGCGTAAATCATCATCAGAGATGATGGGCTCCAAAGGGGAAAGAACTCAGTGCCGATAGGAGAGATCACCAACAAGGAAGCAATGGGCGAAGGCAGAGAAAGGCATGGGGGAAGCTTCTGGAGAAAAGCCCCTCACATACTAAGTAGGCAGTGACCGATAAGGGTAGGAAAGCTTAGAGGTGTCAGGTCCGGAAGATGAGATAGCAGTTGTCTCTTGCTGTGAACTCTATTACCTTGGAATGCATACGCTCATAAACAACCATTTTTTTATCAGATTCTGCGTTGTAATTAGGATCTGAAATTGCCACCACCACCCCCCAACCCTGCCCCAGAGCCTCATGTGTGAAGGCTTAGTCATTAATTAGCCCGTGGCCCTACTAGAAGGAACTTTAGGAAGTTGTTCGGGTCACTGGCCTGAAGGAGATACTGGGACTCCCTCCCCAACTACCTTTTGTTCTCTCATTTCTCCCTCCTCCTTTTCAGCTGTTTTAAGGTGAGCAGTTCTCTTCCACCGTGTCCCCAACCACGACATAGCGTGCTGCCACAGCCCCATAGCAATAGAGCAAAGCAACTAGGAACTGAAGTCATGAGCTAAAAGAAATTCATACACCTTTTTAAGTTGTTTTCCTCGGGTATTTTGTCACAGGGAGGGGAAAACCGATCAAATACAGTTTTGTGTGAGGGTTTTAGGCCATGTTCAGCAATGTGACTCTTCTGTCCCGTGTGCATCAGGAGCTGGGGTGCTAAAGTGTTTCAGAGCTGACTCACGGATGAGGGAGCCTGGGAGGTCCCAAGATCTGCAATTAAAGGCAGATGTGGTGCTGCTGTAGTTCTAAGTCCAGAGATCTGGTAACCAGGTGGATGACAAACGTGAATTCCAGTCCGAGTCTAAAGGCAGGAGCCCAGTGTCCCAGCAGAGAGGGGGAGAAATCCCCCCACAGTCCGCCTTTCAGCTCTCTTCAGGCCTTTAGCAGACTGGATGAGACTCAGCTACATCAGGGGGGGCAAGCCTGCTTTACCCAGCCACTCATTCAAATATTTTCACCCAGAAAAGCCTTCACGTGTACACCTGAAACAGTGCTCGACCAAATGTGGGGTTATCCACAAAGCCCAGTCAGGTTGAGACAAAGCCTAGCCATCACCGGTGGCCTAGACCAGGCAGGGGGTGGGTACATGATGGTATCACTCACATGCATGACTCCTTGGTTTGGATGGCTGGAGCGCAGGCCCAACACTGACTGAAACTCTAAGTGGTACCTCAAGCCTTGTGGTTTCTAGACCTCTAACGTGTCAGGACTCTCAGAGAGTGTGTTCATGACAGGACGTCCTGAGGTCCGAGCCCAAATGCTCTGTGTTCACATCTACTCTATTCTGTTGGTCAAAGCAGTCACAGAGCCCACATACATCAAGAGGAGTGACCAAGATGTCATTTGCCTATGGGAAGGCAGCCTCAATTCATCCTTCAACAACCTCATAACCTCCACGCTCAAGTTTGAGATCTTTGCTACCTGAATGAGGTTGAGGAGCTGATGGCAGAGTCCCCTGAAGCAGTTCTCTGGTATAATTTAGATGTAAGAGTTTGCGAACTAAAGGTCTATGAGCCGCCTATATCCAACAGATACTGGTGTGGGAAGAGAAAAAAAAATCCATTGAGCACAGAGTTGTCCATCATCGCACAAAGCATCTGAACGGGGAACTCAGTTTGGCTCAGGGTTGCAGAGGTCTCAGTCCAAGGTCAACTGGCTCTGTTACTGTAGGTTTGTGTCAAGCTCACCTCATGGCAGCTGGGAAAGCAGACAGAAGTTGTAGACAAGATAAACCATTTGTCTTAGGTAGGGTTTCTATTGCCGTGAAGAGACACCATGACCATGGCAACACTTACAAAGGAAAGCATTTCACTGGGGCTGGCTTACGGTTCGAAGGTTTAGTTTGTTGTCATGGCGGGAAGCATGGCAGCGTGCAGGCAGACACGGTGCTGGAGAAGGAGCTGAGAGTTCTACATCTGGATCTCCAGGGCAGCAGGAAAAGAGCAACACTAGGTGTCGCTTAAGCATCTGAGACCTCAAAAGCCCACCCTCAGTGACACACTTCCTCCAACAAGGCCACACCTACTAATAGGGCCACACCCTAAGAGCCTGTGGGAGCCATTTCCATCCAAATGACCACACTCTTCAAAGATAGGCCCCAGCAAATCCAGTTCCTGCGATCAGGCTTCTCCTCTTACAGTCCTTTCAGTTACGAACCCACCAGTGGCTTAGTCCACTTATGGACGAGCTTAGTGTCCCTCTGATTCAATCATCTCCGAATCCCACCCTGAACACTGCATTGGGGACCAAGCCTTCGACACACGTGTGCATTTGGAGGGCACTCCTATCCAAATTAGGAAACTTCTACTCAAAAGGGGAAGAAGGGTCCCCATGGTAATCAGTGGCCTGCAGAAGTTCGGAAAGCCGTTCTTCAACTGAGGAGCCCAGTCTTGCTTCCTGGGAATGATTCTTCACAGCTCCTGAGCCCAGGTACCGGATTCTTGTCCCGTACTCTGAATTATCCGTTTCCCACAGGAAATAAAACCTTGAGCTGAGCTATCTTCTCAGACCAAGTCACGGCTGTTCACCTTGCCCGTCTGGTGGTGTGGTTCCTCATTCGATTCTTTTGGAATCGGCATGGCCTCCTGCGGGGACTTACTAGACATCTGTCTGCTAAAACAAGATGTGTCTGTAGTTCTCTTCAAAAACGGAGCTGGGAGCTGGGGAGCAGCTTTGATTCCTACCATCTTTTTCTCAGCTTTAGGAACTCCAGAGGACACATGCTTAAATATTTGATTTTTTTTAATGGGCGGGGATCATAATGGCCATCTCTTGACATGTAGGACCAATAGTTTATTTCTTATATTTTTACTTTGCTGTTGTGCTTTGGCATTTCAAGTCCTGCCTCTTTGTGTTTCTGCTGAGTGTTTCTTAAATACAGCTTTTTGTTTGTTACTGTTTTGTGGTTTTTTTTGTTTGTTTTTGTGTTTTTTTCAGACTCTCTGTCTGGAACTCACTGTGTGCAGCTCTGATTCAGAGGGGACATATTTTAAGCCCTGAACTTGGAAATCTGGGCTGAGGAAGAGCCCCTTCCCTAGCGTGTCTGAAGCCCTGGATTGATCCGCACAGTAACAAGTGAAACCATGCAGTTCGTTAGGTCTATTTTCCCCCCTACTAGAGGGATAATGTGGCGGAAAGCCTTCTCACCACATAAAAGGACCGATGTCTCTCCTGTTTCCAAGAGTGGTTTCCTCCCCCATTCTCTTACCCCTCAGCAACAGGGTCCGACAGCCTCTGCTTTGAGGTTCACGTGGAGGCTCTCCCTGCAGAACGTGCTTGGTGCTTCTGACCCCCAAGAGACAGGAAGAGGGCACTATGGGCTTCGTGAAGCCGGACGCAGGGCGGGCAGAGAGGGTCCTTCCTATCTTCTGACATTCAGAGGTCCAGGAGATTTGAGTAGCTTCAGGGGCCAGGGGCCTCTGCACTGCTCCTGTAGATGAGCGTGAATGCAGAGCTGTCTTTTGTTCTCCTTAGGTGACACCCTGAAAGGCCCTGCAAGCTTCCTTTGAGGCTTGTCTTTATCTTAAAAATAACACCACTGAAAGGGTCTGTTGTTAACTAGGGAATAAGGACCGGCACAGCGGACAGAGCACAAGCCAGGGAGAGCATAGCTTATTATAGTGAGACTGAAAGCGGGGAGACAGACTTGAGAGAGGGAAAGGTAAGAGAAAAGAGGAGAGAGAGAGAGAAGATGAGAGTAAGGGAAGATGAGAGAGAGAAAGACCAGAAAGCGAAAGTGGGCAGGCGTCTGTCCTGTAAAGGGGTCCTTTGCACCTGCGTGCAGACTGGTTCTCACGGAACTCTGGGCTGGCCAGAGTGCTGCCTGAGTGCATTCTGCCAGGTAACAGGACAGGCCAGCGTAATGCCTGAGCCTTTCAGGGTCAAAAGGGCTGAGAACCTTCTGAGGGGCCCTGCCAGCTGCAGGACAGCAACTCATTAGTCGGGATATTAAAAACTGAGACGGTCCTCAGTCAGGCGTGGCGACACACACCTGTGACCCCCCCCAGCCACTCTTTTCTCTATATCTCATCATATGAACTCAGCTATAGTTGGGGACAGGGTGATACCGCTGAAGAGAACTACAGATTCTTGGGATGCTTGGAGATATACAACCAATGCATTAATATTTCGTGGCATCTAATGAGGGGCACACTCTTGCTACAAGTAGCCAGCCAATCAGATTTCTCTGAGCTCTTGTTACTGTTACAATAGGAAGTACTGTTATATCTACTGAAACTTACATATATATTCTCTCCATTCCTCGGTCTCCCCCCAACAACCCTCCCCACCACACACACACACACACACACACAGTCACTGAGTAGACATGGACAGACAGTGATCAGGGTAATGAGTTCTCAGTGTCCCACTCAATGCTACTCACGATTAAATAATACACCCGAAATACATTTGCTAAAACTGAAGCTCCGTGTGTGTGACATGGAACCTTGGCAGTGACCATTCAGTTAATTAACTCTGAGTATTTGCTAGGCAGGCGCGGTGGTGCACGCCTGTAAATCCCAGCACTCAGGAAGCAGGCATGAGGACCGAGGGCATCCCCAACTACGTGTTGAGTTCTTGATCATACTGGGCTGACGTGAGGCTCCGTCTCAAAAAATAAAACGCTTTAAAGGTATTTACCGGGTGCTCATTCTATGAATTCCGCTGGGCAAGAGGTTCCAGAAACAAACAACACGGACCCATCTCACCATACTTGGCCCTGCTGAGGAAGACATGTGTGAGCGAGGGACACCCACAGGAGAGCATTTCAGATAGAGACGTCAACTCAAAGCCTAGCACAGAGGGTGGTCTGTGGGCTTCTCCGAATGCAGCCACCAGGAGGACTGTGAGGAGAAGGGGTCTTGGAGCAGGGTCTGAGGGGGTCTTGGAGCAGGGTCTGAATGAAGAGAAAGAGGAAGATTCCACAGCTCAGGTGGAGCAGCAGCAGTTAGGCTGGCTCAGGGCAGAAAGGAGCGAGCATTGAAGAGGACTGTTGGGAAAGGCAGGGTGTCTCATTAGGGCCGGAAACTGGCTGGGTCTGTCACCAGCAGCGAGATGCCCACTGCAGGATCCTAGCGAACTCCAGTCATTCACACTTTAGCATGATTTAACCTGATCGTTTCTCCTATGAATTCTTTTAGAACAGCTGGAACCAATCATCGCTTATGGGGGAGGGAGGTTCGGGGTTGTAGATCAGTAATAGAGCAGGGACTTAGTTTATGGAAACTCCTGGGTTAAATCCTCAGCACCAAAGATGGCAGGGTGTGGGATCGATGCAGGTAATAAGGGAGACGGGCCTGGCAGCAGAGCCTGTCATCCTAACTGTCCTCGAAACTGAGGCTGGAGGGTTATAAAGTCAAGGCCTGTGTGAGCTACAGAGTGGATCCAAGGCCAACCTGGTCATCCTATAAAACTCTATCTCAACACCCAATGTAAAAAAAAAAAAAAATGAGCCGAGGGCCTAGCACTGTGGTTGATCGTTGACTCACATGCGTGATGTCTAGTTCACCCCCTAGGACTGCAATAAGCAAACACAGCCAAAGAATCACATGCGTGATGTCTAGGACACACCCCTAGGGCTACATCGAACGAACACAGCTCAAGAAGGAAGCACCCCCTGGCTGGCCATTGGCTCCCTCCCTCAGGACAATGGGGGTGGTGGGTGAGGGCTTTGCAGAGATCACCACCGAGTTAGGAGTTTGCCTTGCTGAGAAAACCAGTTCAGGGGGAAACCACCGGGATTTTTTTTCCCCTTCATCTTTCCATGTTTTGCTTTTGATTTTCAAAACCCTCTGCAGACTGAAGCAGTGAACTCGTTGGGAAGTGGTGGGCTCCGTTCTGTGTATCTACATACATGTACATGCTGTGGCTTACCCTGAACGACAGGGAACGTCAATGGTGTCTGCTTACAGCATGTCCAGCCTGTGTCTGCTGCAAGTCAGCGACACCGTGTGTGTACCTTAAAACATCAACACCAAGCCGGGCGTTGGTGGCGCACGCCTTTAATCCCAGCACTCGGGAGGCAGAGGCAGGAGGATCTCTGTGAGTTCGAGGCCAGCCTGGTCTACAAGAGCGAGTTCCAGGACAGCCTCCAAAGCCACAGAGAAACCCTGTCTCGAAAAACCAAAAAAAACACAAAAAACAAAACATCAACAGCAGTCACTTCTTAGACACTCTAAGACTTAAGATGGAGGGTGCCTTTCCTGTCGTTCTATAACCTTTCCTGTTGTTCTATAACCTTTCCTGTCGTTCTATAACCATATGTATGTTCGTATTAGCCCTATATTGAGCTTTGGTTGAGTTTAGACTTTCACTACAAAATAGTTTCTTCAAAACATAAATATCTGCCCTAATACAGAGAAAAATCTAATTTGTTGTTTAAAAGATAAGAAACATCCATTTGAAGTTAATGATCCATTCATTAATGCTTCTGTGAAAACAATGTTCACATTGAAAGTTCTAAAATCAGGCTATTGTCTAACTTAATTTTTTTTTCTTTCAGTAAGTGCATTTTTTTAACTTCCCTCCAAGGCCACTTTAGTCCTAGAATGTTTAGGTGTTCTTTACAGAGACTGTCTCCCACACAATTTGCACACATTGTTTTACATCCTACTGTTCAAATATGGCAGATTCATTAATACGTCTAGTGCTCAGGCCTGACCTTACCTCTTGCTTTGTCTGACCACAAAAGGGGGGGGGGGCAAACCCACCTTAGCTTTTGTTCTTAGTGGAGGTCAAAGGCTGCTGCTTCCAGTGTAATGGACATAAAGGTATTTCTTGCATCTGACAGTTTTGAGAGGCGTTGAGACTCTCAAAATCATAGTAAATGATCAAGTTGTTTACAACCGGCTTGTTCGGTTCAATTAAAACCATGTCCATAGCCAGGCAGTGGTGGCACATGCCTTTTATCCCAGCGCTCGGGAGGCAGAGGCAGGTGGATCTCTGTGAGTTTGAGGCCAGCCTGGTCTACAAGAGCTAGTTCCAGGACAGGAAGCCACACAGAAACCCTGTTTTTAAAAAGTAAAAATAAAAATAAGCAACTAAAAACCATGTCTACAAACCTAAGTAAGCTTTCCTCTCTGGGCCTGAGTGGCAGGAACGTTGGTGACGATGGCCATGTCCAAAGGCTGGCTCCTTGCAGCCTGCAGAAGCCGACTCCCCAGTTCTTTTGTTTTCCAGGAAGCTTGTGAGCTCCTTGTTACAATTTAAGTTATATAAACTCACAATTCCATAAATCTACATGACAAACAAAAGAGCCAGACAGTTCAGAGGCAGACAATACACAATGCTTTAATGCTATCAAGAATTGAACCTCAGGGGCTGGAGAGATGGCTCAGAGGTTAAGAGCACTGACTGCTCTTCCAGAAGTCCTGAGTTCAATTCCCAGCAACCACAGGGTGGCTCACAGCCATCTATAATGAGATCTGGTGTCCTCTTCTGACATGCAGGCAGAACACTATACATAATACATAAATAAATCTTTAAAAAAAAAAAAGAATTGAACCAGTCTCAGGACTGGGCCACTGACCTGCACCTCCAAGCTTGACTGGTTTGTTTTTTTTTTTCTTCAGTGCCCAGCACTGGTGGAACAATGGTGACAGGTTACTAAAAATCCTGGAATTCCCAACAACAGCTTATTAATTCCTACTCCTGGAGCTATTCGCAGCTGTGTCCTGCCGTTAAGTCCACAGCTCTTCCCAGCCCCGCATCCAAAGGGGTACCTCACAATGAGTTTTCACTGCCATTAGAACTGAACGAGGCTTTAACCTAATGAAAACAACGTGTATGAGGAATGGGTTCAGATCATAAGATGTAATGACAATAAACATATCGGAGAAAGGTCAGATTGGCGTATAAATCAATGTATGATTTGTTGGGGGAGGGACACTAGTTACAGTTTGAATTGCTGGTGCTCTCTGGAAGTTGCCTTACGATTACTGTGACTTCGTTTTCATACACCGGACGCTACACACAGTTTACATTGGTGGCATTTGCAATGAGTACATTGGCCTACGGGCACTCAACGGAAGCCGTGTGCAGGCCAGCTGATACCAGCTGGATTTGGTGGTATTCAAAAGACTTTCATTTCCACTTAAATTAGAAACCTTTCCAGTATAAAAGACAAGGTACATCTTCAACCAGATAATGCTGTGGACACTTTGGCACCGTGTGAAAGACCACAGCTGTGGCACAGAAAGTAGGGGCTGCTCAGATGGCCCAGTGAATAAAAGAGCTCCGGGGACAAGCCGGGGGACCTGACTGCAGATCCTCAGAGTCCATGGAAAACTTGTTCAGTAGTGTGCTTTTAAGGGAGGCAGAGAGACAGGAACATCCCCAAAGCAAGCAAGGCGCCACCTCAAGCTAGGTAGACGGAGAGAACACAGGAGGTTGTCTTCCGACCAAGTGCGCGCACCTGTGTTGACACACATCTGTGTCATACACACAGACTGTAGAAGGAAACTGGAGAACCTTACCTCTATACAGCTGTGGCTTACAGAGATTATGCCGTAAATCAAATTGCTGGACCGGGCCTACCTTTTAGCATTTTTGCCTTAAGTTTGGGGGAAAACAAACAGTCCAGACATAGGTAATGTCTACTTTCTCCATGATCACCTTGACATACCCAGGTAGCCTTTTGTTTCCCCTGCAAAGACAAAGTTACACCTGAAGACTGAGAAAACAGCTTTGCCCAACCAGTTTGGGGAAGGATGCCGGGAGAGATGCCTTGGTTTTCATCCGTCTATTGCGTATTTCAACACAAACTCTGCCCCAACGTGTGTAAAATGATTCTCAGGCCCAGGAAAGATCAGGAAGTGCTGATGCTTCTGTGTTCCATTTTTCAAATTGTTTCATTTCTCAACAACACCAACAAATATATATATATACATACATACATACATATATATGTATATATCCAGACCTGAAATGTGCGTGTGTTATATGAAAAACTGGAAAAAAAAAAAGGTAACCCAGGTCCATTATATAACTACCATCTCTTGTTTTTATTCAAGGTGTCATAAAACTGAGTTCTGCCGTTGAAGGTACGTTTCGGGGGTTTTTGTTGTTTTTGTTTTTTTACAACCACAAAAATCAGTAGTTTTGCTTCAAGGCTGCACAGCGTGGCCGTAGCTAGCGAGCTTCTGTGGCCGTGGTGTGTGACGCCCTGCTCCGGTTGCCAGCTGTTGCCTTTTCGTCTCGTGTTTCTCCTGTTAAGTCTCATGTTAAGTCTCTCGGCCTCCGAGGTCACGTGAGAGCACATGTATGTCTGTGCTGTATGATCGCCTCAGGTCCAGAGCCCGAGTGGATGCAAAGGCCTGTCGGAAGTCAGCAAGGCCTTTCCCAGAGGAGCCGTGGTCCTCTGTGCTCACACAGTGGACCGGATCCCCCTGGGAAGCGTGCAGGCATGAACAATCATTCGGGCTCCCATGCTAGCAAGTGCATTTGTCAATCCAACAGCAAGCTCTTGGGCACTCAATTCTACCACAAGATGCTGTGGAGGAAGTCCCGGCATGGTGGTGCATGCCTGTAATCCTCCTAGCACATGAAAATGGAGGAGGAGGAGGAGGAGGAAATTTGAAAACAGCATAGTCTCCACGAGACTGTCTCAAAAAAATACATAAACAAAAGATGCTGTGGGGGTCAATTTTGTGTTGTCTAGTTTAACGAGTATTGATTTCCCTCTGTTATACAAGGCCCCTGGGCACCTTCCCCTGGTACCAAATAAAGCAAAAAAAAAAAAAAAAATACCCAATCAGTGACAACAGCAGCCCATTTTGCTGAGGAATGCCCAGGACTGCTACAAGTAGCTGACCACTTTCCTGTAACCCCTCAGCTCTCAGAAGGCTGAGGCAGGAGACACGTGAGTTTGAGGCTAGCTTGGGGGTTACATTGCTAGTTCCCAGTCAGCCTGAACCGTGACAGCAAGGCCCTAATAAAACAACAATGACAAACATCTCTCGTTATATGAAGTGATGGTGGTGACTAATTCGTATGTTTTTTTAAATGATGCTCTCGCCCTCTTGGGGTCTTTAGTTCAGAGGCACAGAATGTGACGTTCTCTTTCCGTGAGTCTCGTGTTCGTTTTCTTTGGGGTGTGTTCCTGTGTGTTGGGAGTGTGCCAGTCATGCCCTGGTGCTGTCTTCATCCTTTTGGGGGGAGGGGCTGCTTACAGGAAGTGGTGGGTTTCAGGTGAGATGCAGCTTACCAGATGAGGAATGCATGGAGGAGTAGGGAAAGAGTTAAAGGAGGAGGCTGGCCTTGAGCCAAGGAATTCAGAGAGGGCTGGAGTCTGAAAGTTAGGAGATGGGAAAGGAGCTTAGGAGCTCATCTATGAGGCCAAGAAATCCAGGGTGGAAGGCTGTCCCCCTTTGTGGGTTTAGTGCCACCAGAGACTCCAAAACCAAATCCCAAAGGCAGCGCTTTGATGTTGACAGCATAGAGAATGCTGTTAAAGAAAACACATCGAGTACTGGGACGGAGTCCAGTGGTGGGCTGCGTACTTAGTGTAAGCAGGGTCCTAGATATGCAAACACACACGCACACACGAGCACACACACACACCCATCAAAACAAAACAACAGGGGAAAGGTTCAAGAAATACGCTCAAGAGAGACAGATGAGCAAAATTAATCCCCTCAAAGCCCAACAGAGAGTGCACGCTTCAGGCCTCCGGCAAGTCCACATCAAGGAGAATTTTATAGAAAGCTTCTCCAGTCTGTTCTGTACCTATCAAAGTACAAGGGTTGGAGCTGGGAGATGGGACTCAGGGGATGACAGCAGTGCTTGCTCGGTAACCGTGAAGACATAGAGCAATAGAAGAAGACAACGACCTGCTGTGGCCCCTTACACACACACACACACACACACACACACACACACACACACACACGCCTACCTAAACACTCACTACATGCAGACATATAATAATACAGACAATAATAATACAGACAAGGGCAATTTGGACCTGGACATTCTCTTAACTATCTGCATAGTAACAGGCAAAGGGTAGTCATTGTAACATTAATGAAAGAATTTGCAGCCTGACCTTTACAACATTGCACTCAAGAGAGAAAAGATACAGAAACTTTTCTTTTTACGATAAAAGTCAGAAACTCAAGAACCTTATTCTAAGGCCAGCGCTTGCTCGGGAGGCAGAGGCAGGGCGGATCTTGGTGAGTTCTAGCCCAGCCTGGTCTGCAAAGCTACACAGAGATACCCTTGTCTTGAAAGACAACAACAACAAAAAAATGCTCTACTCAAGGTTACTATTGGATGGCACACCCTTCCTCAGCTCCCCAAACAGAGTTGTCTTCTCCAGAGAAAGAAGGAGATGTGAGGGAAAGATCCAGGGCAGCAAGCAGCTGTTGCGGACCTCTCCGGGGCGTCCCTGGGGTCACAGGAGGGTCTCTCCAGGTGTGGACCACTAGGGGGCAGGCTTCTACTGTGCTTGGACATCTTGTTGGCTGACAGCCGTAAAAGCTTGCAGGCTCCGAAAAGCATGCTGCATTGTAGCTGTGTGTCGGATCTGTGTGTTCAGACGCAATCTGGGGATGTGTTTGCTGGGGGTGGGGGAAAAGTGTGCTCAATGCATGCATTCTCCGCGTGCACCTAGAACGGGAGGCTCTGAAGGAGCATGCTCGGTGGAGTTGTGTGTCAGATTACAGTGAAACTTCCAGTGTTTGGGTTCGTTACCGCCCTTGCGGTTTTCCAACTGCGTTGTGTATCCAAGGCAGCTGCCTAGATTGTCCCCATGTCCAGGGACATGCATGTCCATGGAAGAGGCCAATTGTCAAAAAAAAAAAAATGACACCGCTTCCCCTTAAAATTGTCTCTTCTGAATTGTCCTAGTTTTAACTCTCAAACTAGAGTTAAAAATCCTAGGTAGGTTTCTCATTCTCTTTGCTTTTTAAGGAAAAACATTTGGGGGGCGCTGGGGTGTGACTTGATTGTACATGACTTGCTTAAGGTGTACGGGGCCTTGGATTCAATTCCCATCGCAAAAAGGAAAAAAAGACAGCTTTGAAAAGTTCTCAGAGAAAGAACTACAGAGGTTCTGCTTGCTCTTTCCTACCTAGAGTTCAAATCATATGGCTTAGTACTTTCTGCTTTCTAAAACACGTTAACTCCCCCCTTCAGCATTGTGTAGCTTCATGTAAGCACAAAGGGGAAATCTGTCTTATTAATGGCAAGCCTTCAAATGCAATTTTCTTTGAAAGATTGGACTATGTACTTAAACAGGAACGCACATTAATGCTTTGTTTTGCAATGAAGAAAAATGTTTAAACAAGGAGAAGAATTCTTTTTAGCTACATTATTTTATCATTGGCAATGATTAACTCTTGACTTTAGTTTTAGGATTGACAGCTCCAGACTCAGGGTCGGGGAGTTTGGAACCATGGAGCATTTGCTTAGCATGGTCAAGGCCCTGGGTTTTATCTCGATACAGGGGAAACGGGGGGGGGATGGGAAGCTCAGCACACAGGTACCTTCCTGCCAAGCCCGATGCTGTGTTCAAACGCCCAGACCCCCGGTGGAAGGGGAAAACTGACCCCAACAAGTTCCTCTGACTCCGCATGTGTGCTGTGCGCTTAATTTTAAGATTAAAAATGGCTAGTTCCAAACCAAAGAGAAAATTGGGATAAGAGGGAAAAGTCCAGAATCAACACCCGAGATAAAGTTGGAGCCCTGAACATGGAAAGAAACAACGTCCGTGCCAAGAATCCCAGGTTAGAATCTTGCATGTATCCCCTCTTGGGAAGGGGGTTTTCACTCCTGAAATCTGAGCAGACAGGTACACTTCCACAAGTAGAAAGAAGAGCCCTTATCAAGGAGTACTGGTAGACAAGTCAGAGCTGAGTCAGAACTGCCCTGACTGCAGCCTGCAGGCTCCTTGTCTTCCAGGGAGGGGAAACTCCAGCCTCAGCCCAGAGGGCTCTCCCAGCCACTGTAGTACACTAGTGTGCTACCTTCTGTTTAAATCAGACTCGGGTATTCTGGAGATGCAGCCTGGAGGGAGAGGGAGAGGCACCCGTGCCGGTGCTGATAACTAGGTATGTTCTGCAGTAAGATCCCTCAAGGGCCATTTGTTGATGATGCCTTTACTACGGGTGGTAATTCCAAACACCAAAATGACAGATAATTATTTTGACAGCCCGGATATAAAGAGAAGTCTGCTTAGGGAAAGCCCCGTGACTTTAAAACTATGACTAAAGAAACTGCTCAAGGAAACCAGATGGTGAGGCAGTGCAAGCTCTCCCTTGGCTTTGATCATGACTCACACAGTGTGTGTGTGTGTGTGTGTGTGTGTGTGTGTGTGTGTGTGTGTGTGCTGGAGTTGGGTGCTCATTCGTGCAGTCAGAGGGAGGCTGAAAAGGCCTACACCCAAGCCTCCAAGAAGGAACAACTGAGGTTCACGAACCAGAACCTCCCCTGGCCACAGGAATATTCTCAAATATTCTCTTTTCCCTTTTCCTCCTTCTCACTTCATCCTATTCAGATTATCTAAAATTAAGTATCTTACTGCTACTGCTACATGGTGGTACACAGCACTCAGGAGGCAGAGGCAGGTGGATCTCTGTGAGTTCGAGGCCAGCCTGGTCAACATAATGGGACCCCTGTCTCAAGAAACAACAGCAACAAATAATAAAATTTTAAAAGCAATAAGTATCTTTTTGTTCCCAATGACGACTCATGTGTGCAATCCCCACAGAACAGGGGGCTTTGGACTGTCATATCCAGGGTGATGGTTTCTGCGGGTTCATGAATTCTGGACCACCGAATGGAAAGACATTTCAAGAACAGTAAAACCAAGGTCAGGGAAATGACTCAGTAGGTAAAAGGCACCTTCCTCCAAACCTCATGACCGGAGGGAGTTCAATCCCCAGGACCTATGTGGTAGGAGTGAACTATCTCCAAGTTGTCCTCTGACCTCAACTTCCACTCAGTGGCTCATTCGCGCACACACACACACACAATAAATGCTTAAAAAAATAGTAATGCCAGGCAGTGGTAGCACACACCTATAATCCCAGCACTCAGGAGGCAGAGGCAGGAGGAGGCTCTGTGAGCTTGAGGCCAGCCTGGTTTACAGAGTGAGTTCCAGGGCAGCCAGAGCTGTTACACAGAGAAACACTGTCTCAAAAAAACGGGGGGAAGGGAAAAGAGCAGCCTTCACCAAATGCACTCTGCCTGTCACTGAGATAGGATGATATGCATTAAATACAGAATTTCCCACAAAAGTAACCTTTTTTTTTTTTTCAAAAGCCCGCAACTGGTAACAAAGGCCTATAACTTGCAAAAAAGTACCTCGAGTTCGAAGCCAGCCCAGGCTCTACTGCAAAATAGAAACATGTTTTCAGAAAAGGGTGGAACATGTAGCTTCATGGTGGAATCCCACCTAGCGCTTGAGAGCCCTTGGGTTCAATTCCCAGCATTGAAATTCAATCACTATAACATGATCAGACAGCGATGTCCCCTCCATAGGTGAGTTTTGCTCTTGCCGCTGTATCTACATTTTAAGGGAAGCCGGCGTGGCACCGCAGACTGAGGCAAACCCATTACTAGGCAGACGATGGAGGACTGACTTATAGTGGAACAGTGAGGGTGAAGTTTCGTCACTTAGATGACAGGGCAGAAAGCTGACAGGGCCAAGGTAGAGCCATCTCCCAGAAAGGCACTCCCCTGCTGCACCCTTTTATCAGAGTAAAAAGTGACGGCTTGAGGACTGTGAGACAGAACATTGGAGAAACTAAAAACAACATGCAAGAAGCCAGTTTCTGGGCTGGAGAGATGGCTAAGAGGTTAAGAGCACTGTCTGCTCTTCCAGAGGTCATGAGTTCAATTCCCAGCAACCACATGGTGGCTCACAACCATCCATAATGAGATCTGGTGCCCTTTTTTGGCGTGCAGACATACATGGAGGCATAATGTTGTGTAGCTCCAAATAACAAAGATACCAAACAAGTAACCCAGATGAGCCAAGTAGTTTTCCACTGCCGAACCGGAAGCCGAACTCTGGGAAAAAAAAGAGACCGAGACTTCCTGTGTGCTGTCTTTGATGCCTTCCCCCGTAGTTCACCGCCTACATACGTATACGTCTTTACGTCCGGCCGTATACGTCTTTAGTCATGCCTAAAGTGGGTGTGGTTAGCGGTAAACCGCCCTTTTATTACCTCATCTGTATGCGCCTCTAGTAAGTCACATGTTTAATGGCGGCATACAGACTTCCTCCTACAATGTTGTATTCATAATAAATAATTTTTTTTGGTTTTATGAGACAGGGTTTCTCTGTATTGTTTTGGAGGCTGTCTGCCTTGAACTCACTGAGATCCTCCTGCCTCTGCCTCCTGAGTGATGGGATTAAAGGCGTGCACCACCACCGCCCGGCCATAAATAAATAAATTTTAAGAAGACTGTTTCTGCAAAGCAGCTCCGACCTCCTGGCAAGATGGCCTGCAAGCTGGACACCTCACCAAATGCATATGGGCCTCAAGTGTATTTTCTATCCTCTTGCTAAACTTTCCTACGAGATTGTAATCTCAGAGGCAGAGAGTATAGCTCAGAGGTAGAAGACTTACCTAATAGTCTGGGTTTAATCCCCACAGCTAAAGTGAATAATAAAAACAGATATATACATACATACATAGATGAAGACAGATAGGTAGAATTAGTGTTTCTGGAAGTATTACATTGAGAATTCTTCAGATATAGTTACCTGTCAGTAAACACAGGGGTCCTAGTCCAGGGTCTACATGGATTAAAAAAAATCCCAGATGCTCAAGTCCCAGAAATAAAATGGGGCAGTATTTCCATATAACTTACACATCCTACCAGGGACTACCATATACTTCAAAGGCAGAGATGAGTTAAAATACCCAACACAATGTAAGGGCTTCATAAATAGTTACTCTACCATGTTGTTTAGGGAATGACAAGAAAAAAATGTACATATTCAGTACATATATTTATGAATACAAATATATATATATACACACATATACATACATACAGAGCATGATGAGGCACATCTGTGATCCCAATACTCAAGAGGCTGAGGCATGTGGGTCAAGAGTTCTAGGTCACCCTCAGCTACAAAGCAAGTCTGGCGCTAGCCTGCGCTACAAAAGCTCCTGACTCTGAGAGAAAAGATGGAGGGCAGGGGCAATGCTGGAAGATAGTTCATTGGGTAAAGGCGCTCACCACAATAAAACCATAAAGGTTTAAAAGAAGAAGAGTTTTACTAAAGTAATCCCAGAACTCAGTATACAAAGGCTGGACAGTTGGGCAAGCTTGATCTACATAATGAGACTCTGTTTCAAAGAAATGATGATAGATGATTGATACATACATACATGCGTACATACATACATATTCAATCCATGGTTCGTTGAATCCACAATGTAGAACATAGGGAGAGAGAACGCTGTAGCTCCCTGAATCTGGGGTTATCTGAACTGTCAGTGATGGAGCCACATGAGTCAGAAACTGGAGAAAGATGGATCAAGGTCAAGCCCCACCTACCAGTAGTCTTGCAGGACCACGGACACCATTTCACAGCTGTTTTTCCTTTTGGTGTCTCTCTTCCCGAGTAGCAACCTTAAGGAGGCCTCTCAACCACAGGAAGTGCCCACTAACTGGATGCGTTTGGTGGCTGCTGCTCACTGTAACATGCTAGTCCATAAAGCAGGCCTTCTCTTTCTCAGGGCAGTCATCAAGACTCGTGAAAGACATCGGAAAGCCCTAGCACACGGCTGAGTGTGGTGTTGTGCCTCTGTGATCCCAGAATTGGGTGGTAGGGACAGGATGACCCGAAGTTCAAGGTCATCCTAGGCTAAATGCTGAGTCCAAGGCCAGCTGGGGACACTTGGGACACTGTTGGAAGAGAAGGAGTGGGGGGTGGGAGATGGTGTTAGGGTGTAGGTGAAAAGGAAGGAGAAAGACTTAGCATGCTGTGCACAGCAGGTAACCCAGGGAAGCTCAGCTCTCTAGCACAAATGCACGCATGCACGCGCACACACACACGCTTTCTCTCTCCCTCCCTCTTAGACGTGGTTTCACTAAGTAGCCCTAGCCAGCCTCAAACTCACAGGAATCCACCTGACTGCCTCCTGGGTGCTGAGATTAAAGATGTGCACCCTCCAGGCTAAACCCACAGGTAGCCCCTCCCCTTTCTTTCCCTCCCATCTCTGCTGATCTCCCACTCTCCTTTGGAAGATCTAGTACACAGCAGAGCACTCCCTTCTGTCTACTCTGAGAACTCAGAAGGGAAACAGCTCCTTACCTAGGACAGAGCCTCTGATGTCCTTGCCCAGAGATGTGATGTCTCTGTACAGAAGGGGCCAGGCACCCTCTAAATGTGAGGTGTTCAAATCAGATTGTCCCACCTGCCTGTCTACCTGCTCTTCCTTTTCTAAGACAGGAAATTTTGGAGCTGGAGAGATGGCTCAGAGGTTAAGAGCACTGACTGCTCTTCCAGAGGTCTTGAGTTCAATTCCCAGCAACCACATGGTGGCTCACAACCATCTACAATTCAAGCTGGTGTATATGTAATAAATAAATAAATCTTAAAAAAAAAAAAAAGACAGGAAATTTCCAGGCAGGTACAGTTAGAGGCTGGTTTCCTTAGTATTAGTGGTGTTTATCACACGGTAGTTTATACTTCTAGAATGTTCCTGAGATGGCCGCCATTTGTCATCTTTCCTCAAAGCTGTGGCTTGCTGGGTGTATTGTCTCACACCTGTAAGCCTAGCGCTTACAAGGCTAACCCAGGGAGATTGTCGTGAGTTGAGTCAGCCTGAGTTGCATTGAGGACCTGGACTAGAGGAATGGATGGGGAGAGAGAGAGAGAGAGAAAGAGACCAAGAGCCTCCATATCTCAATGAATAAAGAGCTTTGTGATTTGCCTTTTAGTTACTTGTCTCGATGCTCTGACAACATACCTGACACCTACTCAGTAGGCAGAGGCAGGTGGATCTCCCAGTTTGAGGTCAACCTAGTCTACAGCGTGAGTTCCAGGACAGCCAGGGTGACACGTAAAGAGATTCCGTCTCAAAAAACTAAAAACAAAAAAGGAAAGAAGGCCCACAAAAGCTTAAAGAAGGCCTTGTTGCAGGTGACAGTTCCAGGACCGTTGTGCAGGGAAGTCGTGGCAGGTAATAAGAGCTGAGAAAGCCAGCCATCAGCAGTCAAGACATGGACACGCATGAATGCCCAGCTCACTTTTTGTTCAGTCGGGGACCCCGGCCCATGGATTGGTATTGCTGCATTTAATGAGTCCCATGTCAATTAACATCATCTAGATCACCCGTCTCAAGCATGCCCAAAGGCCGGTCTTTCCGGTGATCCCAACTCCTGTCAAGTTGACCATCAATGTCACAGCACAACAGTCACACAGTAGAGATTCTTTCCCGGGGCTTAGCCACTCACACTTACGACATAATCCGTGATCAGAGTTTATGGAAAGGCAGATAAATGCTTCAAAGTCTGAAAACACAAATAACACAGAGGCCACTGAGATGGCTCTGTGGGTAAGGGAGCCTAGTCCCCAGCCTGATATCCTGAGTTCCATCCCTGGGCCCTACGTGACAGAGGGAGGGAAGTGACTCCCACAAGTTGTCCTCTGACCTCCATATGTGCACCATGGCATGCCTGTGCGTGTGCACACACACTTTAAGATGTTAAAACAAACATGCAGACTTTGACGAGTAAGAACCAAAGTCAGTGCGGCTGCAGTTAGCACTTCATAAGTCTGTCGATCTTATTCCAAGTCTGTGAATATGCAGCCATGAAGACTCGCCACACATGAGCACCACCCAGAGAGAGTCCACACATCTGCAGCTGGGTAGCCAGCCCTCAACGTCTTCTACTTTGGCCCACTGGCTCACTTCCCCTTCTGTTTTAAGGGCATAGGTTTTTTACATCTGTGTACCTAGTTTCACCAATCTAGCAGTCTGCTGGAAGTTTTCTATATGAAGGAAACAGATGGGAGAATGTCCTTCTATATATATGCTTCGCATATTGGTTGACTAACAAAACACTGATTGGCCAGTAGCCAGGCAGGAAGAATAGATGGGGATACCAGAGTAGGAGAATTCTGGGAAGAAGAAGGCACAGAGGAGCCATGGGAGATGCCATGTATCCGCCGAAGGGTTAACAGGTCCTGGCATTCTCCGGTAAGACAAGGCTACATGGAGATACATAGTTTAATAGAAATAGGCTAATAACTAAGAGAGAGCTAGCCAATAAGGAGTCTGAGCCATTGGCCAATCAGTGTTTTTATCCATTAACCAATAAGCGAAACATATATACCAAAGGACATCCCCCCATCATAAAACTTTCACTCTTAACAACCAACTCTGATTTGTTGCTTGGGAAAACAGTTCTTTAGGACAGCGACCTACTTTGCAGCCAGGTCTGTACTGACATGAAAGCCACCCCTACTATTTCTTTCCCAAATTTAGAAAATGTTTCACATTTTCAATCTAAAATTACAGTGTGACCTTCCTGTTAACTTTGGAATATGCCATAATTTAGGCTCTGGCTCTAGTCCCTGAAGACTATGGTCGGAGTATGACTAGGTATGACCTTAGAAATCACATCTCAAACTATCCACAGCTCCCCATTACAGTTAGGTGGAGGAAGCTACTTATCGTTGACTCCTGTATGAGTTGGGTACTCCATCAAGATGTCTACAGATCTGCATGCTGCCACCACTGTATACTCAGCAGCTTCCATGCTGCCTCAGGTGGAGGGACATCTGCTGAGGTTTCATTTGGCTTCGTGGAGTAAAGAGCCAAAGCGCTTTGACTGTCACGTGTGGGTGACAAGCGAAGTCAGCCGCCCATGGGATGTGAGAGAGGTTCTAGAGCTGCAGACTTTCAGGGGTGCCCTACTTAGCACCACATCATTCAGAGCCAATGACAGAAAGAACCTAGGTCCATCGCTGTAGAGTGCAGTGCTTTTTAAAACTGTAAGAGACACAAATTTCACCTTCCTCTGAAGCCTTCCGTGTGCCTCTGGATTGTATAGGTGGCCTCAAAGATAAAGCAAATGCTGGGTTTGGAGCCACTGTAGTAGAACTAAGTACGGAAAGGTGGAAGATAGCATCTCTTAAGCCTGTGTTGCAATCCAAAGTGGGACACTCTGTTAATGGGTTTTGATTTTTTTTTTTAATGTTTTGTTTTGTCACTGTAACAAATACCAAAGAGAAACAAGTTAACAGGGGAGAGACTATTTTTGGCACACTGTTGCAGAGGATTTGGTCCCTGCCTGGCTGTCTCAGTTGCTTTTAGACATGTAGCAGGGCACAGCATCCTGGTGGAGGGCAGCGTGGATAAAAGTTACCCACTTCATGGAAGCAGAGTGTATAATAGGAAGGGGCCGATACAAGACCCACTTCTTAGAGATACACCCTGTGACTCACTTCCTCCGACCCCACCCACCTCCCTCTACCACCATCCCCCAACTAATGCTGTTGTACCCCCAAATCCATAAAGGATTTACACATTGCATCAAATCCCCATGATCTACTCATACCCCAGTGACTGGGTCTAGCCAGCATCTGCAGACCCAAGTCTCCAACGTATGAGCCCCTCAGGGGAACACATGTCCAAACTCTAACATTTGCTGAACCAGACCTTCCTCATCTGTAAAATGGGATCAAAACTACTTCCTAGTCCAGGAGTTTAACAGGCTTAAGCAGAATGAGATAATGTTGAGTACCTAGTTTAACATGCAGGTGATTGTTCTGTCTATCTATGCCTGCAGGTCAGAGACAGGACCACTGCAGATGCAAGACAAATGTTCTGCCACTGAGTCACATCCCTAGCCCAATACAAAAGCTTAAAAAAAAAAAACTCGTGTGTGTGTGTGTGTGTGCGCGCGCGCGCGCGCGCACGCGCGAATGTATTCAGCACCTGAGCTGGTTCTCTTCTTCCACCAAGTGCATCCCAAAGATCAAACTTGTTTTCCAGGCATGGCTACATTCACCTTTACCTACTGAGTCATCTCTCTGGACCCCTAAAAGTATTCTAGAAAGAATAAAATCATAGGTGCTAGAGAGACAGCTTAGCAGTTAAGAAGTTAAGAGCACTGGCTCCTCTTGCAGAGGACCTGGGTTTGGTTCCCAGAACCCACATGTCAAAACATAACCATCTGTAACCCTAGTTCCAAGGGATCCAGTATTCTCTTCCTGTATCTGTAGATACCACACATGTACATGGTGCACAAACATACAAAGCACTCATATGCATATATAAATCATAAAAAAGTAAAATAAAATCAGATATGAGAAAATGACTCAAAATCCAAGTATAGCCACCTCTACTCAATGAACCAAACCTGTTTCTAAAGGAGAGAGGAGATAGATATCCCTAGAAAAGTCTCCAACAAACGAATAAAAATATTTTGAGTCAGGGTCTCATGTACCCCAGGCTGGCCACAAAGTAGTTATGTAGCTGAGGATGACCCTGAGCACTTCCCTTCTCCTGCCTCTGCTTTCCACGTGCTGGAATTACAAGTGCTCACACCATAGATGGCTTTGGGGTGCTGGTGATTGAACCCGGGGCTCCACACGTGCCAGACAAGCACTGTACATTCCAGCCCCAGGTTCAGCATTTTATATTTCTGGAGTCCAGTGTTTAAAGTTAGGAAGAAGTGAGCAGAGATGGCTCTGTGGGTGAAAGGCAGCTGACCCCAGTTCTGATGACCTCCATTCAGTAGCCCCTCCCCACACCGTAGACAGAGAGAACCAACTACAGACTCTCCTTTGAGCCACACACACGTCATATATACATGCACAGTGTACACACACACAAATAAATGTAAAATGTCTTAATTAACAAGAAATGAAACTCCTTGATTAGTCTTTCTCATCAGCTGCCCCCGAAAATATCCATAAATACAGAATCTGAACAGGACAGTAACGGGCAGGGCTGCCCACCTGTGCGCGCAATAACCAAGAACATTCTAAGGTCCGTTGTAGTCTCGCGAAAGTGTCGGCAACATTTGTGAGTCATGTGAGTTAAAGTATGCAAAAACTGTAATTGAGAAAATGAATATGGAGCCAGGCACGTATCCAAAGACAAATCAGATGCGGGTTCTGCCAGGCATTGTGACAGAAGGAAATCTGAGGCAGGAGGATGGCGTTCAAGGCCAGCCTGGACTATATGGCCAAACTTTGTCTCAAAAAAAAAAAAAAACCCAAACAAATGAAGATGATGTAGGTTCTGATATACTCTAAGATAGCAGCGTCAAAGGACGGAGAAAGCAGAGGCAGTGTGGGTAATCCAACAAGGGAGAGATGGTAAGAGGCATGATGATAAAGAAATAGTGGCCAGGCATGGTGGCGCACGCCTTTAACCCCAGCACTTGGAAGGCAAAAGGCATGAGGATCTCTGGAGTTTCAGGCCAGCCAGGGCTGCACAGTGAAGCCCGGTCTCAAAAAAAGTGACAGAAAAAAAGTAAAGGGACAGGGGAAGGAGGAGGATGTCAGTCAGCAGTTGGTTGCCTGCCCAGCTTGGGTAAGGCCCTAGGTTTTGATTTCATGCATTACACACACACTCTCACACATTCAGATACACTCATACATACACATATACACACACAGATACACTCATACACAGACACAAAAACACACACACAGGCACACTCAGACACTCACACACATACTGGACCTATAGACATGCACACAGGTGCACTCAGACACACACACACACAGATACACATGTACAGGCACTCTCATACACATACAAACAGACACATACAGAAAAACTTACACACATATTCACACTCAGAGATACATACACATACTTGACCTACAGACAAACACCCAGACACATACACACTTATACAGAAACACACACACACTCATACACACAGAGACACACACACACACTCATACACACAGAGACACAGACACACACAGAGACACAGACACACACAGAGACACAGACACACACAGAGACACAGACACACACAGAGACACACACACACACAGAGACACACACACACACAGAGACACACACACACACAGAGACACACACACACACAGAGACACACACACACACAGAGACACACACACACACAGAGACACACACACACACAGAGACACACACACACACAGAGACACACACACACACAGAGACACACACACACACAGAGACACACACACACACAGAGACACACACACACACAGAGACACACACACACACAGAGACACACACACACACAGAGACACACACACACACAGACACACACACACACACAGAGACACACACACACACAGAGACACACACACACACAGAGACACACACACACAGAGACACACACACACACAGAGACACACACACACACAGAGACACACACACACACAGAGACACACACACACACAGAGACACACACACACACAGAGACACACACACACACAGAGACACACACACACACAGAGACACACACACACACAGAGACACACACACACACAGAGACACACACACACACAGAGACACACACACACACAGAGACACACACACACACAGAGACACACACACACAGACACACACACACAGACACACACACACAGAGACACACACACAGAGACACACACACACAGAGACACACACACACACAGAGACACACACACAGAGACACACACACACAGAGACACACACACAGAGACACACACACAGAGACACACACACAGAGACAGACACACACAGAGACACACACACACACCGAAACACACACACACCGAAACACACACACACCGAAACACACAGGACCTACAAGGAGAAGGGCTTGCAAATGTCACATCAGGAACCAGGAGTTCCACTGGTCCCAACTTATCCGTGGGTTTATTTTCTATACTTTCACTTACCCAGCCAACCACAGTATAGAAATATGACGAGGAAGATTCCAGAAATGTTCAAGTCATGAGCTTTAGATTGAACATTGCTCTGAGCACACAGAATCTCACCCTGTCCCTACCTGGCATGAATCATCCTGGGTCCAGCATGTCTACCAGTTAGAGTCATCAGCCACATAGTAGCCACGGAATTATTCACTTGTTACCCTCCCTCCCTTAACTTGTCAGATTTACTACCCGGTTCCACAATGCTGCTGTTCAAGTAATCCTTATCTTACTTAGTAAGGACTCGAAAGCCCAAGAGTAGTAAAGGAAGGGAGACAGCAGGACTTAGAACATGTAAGGATGGGTTAATCATGGTTCTGTGTAGCAATGCTGCAGGACACATAGGGGGAAAAAATAGTACAGAGGGCTCTGTATTAAGTGGAGGCTTCAGGCACCTGACACGGTCTTCGAATGTGTCCCTGGTGACTAAGGAGATGCAGTGAATAGACAAATAGATGATCAACAGACAATTGATAGATGGTAAATTGATAGATGATAAATGATGGAGACAGACAGACAGACAACCTATATTTCATAATGGTTTAAGGTGGAAATAAAACAGAGGCAGATGACTCAGAGCTGTTATAAAGATCCCAGCAAGGAATTTAACTCTGTGACAGGCTATTGAGGATTTGTTAAAAGTAAAATTATTTAGTAGGGGGGGTAGGACGCATGTGAAGGTCAGAGGGCCATTTACTCAGAGTTGGTTCTCCCCTTTCACCATGTGGGTTTCTGGGATCAGACTCTGGTCATAAGGTTTGACAACAAGGGCATTCATCCACTGAGCCATCTGGTCAACCCCACTGAAGATTTTTGAACCAACTAATGGAATGATTATTTGCCTATTTAGTCAATAACTCAGAGGCAGGCACAGTGGAATATGCCTGTATTCCCAGCATTTGGAAGTGGGGGGCAGGAGGATCAGGGGGTTCAAGATGATGCTTGACTACACCGAGATGGAGCAAAGTAGGATACATGAGACCTTGTTTCAAAAAAAAAAAAAAAAAAGGAAACAGAATAAATTTAGAAAGTGCTCAAATTTAGAGGCAGAGAATCCAGTCAAGATTTGGAAGGTCTGTGCCACGTAGACACTCCAGGGGCTGAAGGAGTTTGGGCTCACATCACCAATGGCTGCTTGAACATAGATGTAAGGGAAAGGAAGGGATGTGCCTGGATAGTGATAGTTTCTTCATTTTTGAAGTCAACACTCAGTGTGAGGAGTTACCCTGCAGGATTATGTCACATTGAACATAAGGTTCTTATTAGCCAGGCAGTGGTGGCACATGCCTTTAATCCCAGAACTCTGGAGGCAAAGGCAGGCAGATCTCTGTGAGTTCTAGGCCAGCCTGGTCTACAGAGTGAGCTCCAGGACAGCCTGGGCTATGCATAAACCTATCTTGAAGAAAAGAGGAGGAGGTCAAGAATCCAGTGAAGGTCCATCTCTGGCCACCAGAGAGGTTGTCCTCATCATGGGAGACTCCACCCACTGCCGCAGTCATGAGTGCTTCCTGGACAGGAGGCAGCCTACAGGGACTGCCAGGAGAGTTGAATTTTCTGGTCGCTGAGAGATGTGACAGATTCTGAGCTCGTTTGTACACGTAGCTTTCTGTGGTCAGGAGCAAGGTTACGTGGACATTTCATGCACCTGTTACTTGGAGATTTCTATAATCGTGCACACACCTCCATTTCACTCCAGATGGCTCTCATGAGAGTGGAAAATATCTCGGCTCGTGTTGCCCAGCATGCCTCATGTCAGCTAATAAAATTAAGATGTTGTTTTGAGGGGATGGAGAGATGGCTCAGAGGTTAAGAGCACTGGCTGCTCTTTCAGAGGTCCCGAGTTCAATTCCCAGCAACCACATGGTAGCTCACAACCATCTGTAATGAGATCCCGTGCCCTCTTCTGGCCTGCAGGTATACATGCAGGCACACATGCAGGCAGAACTCTATGACCCAGAGAGAGAGAGAGAGAGAGAGAGAGAGAGAGAGAGAGAGAGAGAGAGAGAGAGAGAGAGACGTTGTTCTGTACCCACGGTCTTTAGTATACACCTGGAACCTGGGACCCCATAACTTACGAACTGGAAACAAAGATCAGGAATTCAAAGTCAGCCACAGCTTCAGATGGGCTCAACATTAGCTTGGGCTACATGAAACCAGCCTCCTCAAAAAGTCAAAATAGGGGAACGATCGCTCAGTGGTTAAGAGCACTGGCTGCTCTTTCAGAGGACCTGGATTCAATGGTTGGCACCTAGTTCATAGCCATTTGTAGTAACTCCAGTTCCAGAGGCCTCTGGCCTCCTCAGACACCCACACACACATGACACATACAGACAAGCAGGAACACTTACATACACATAGTAAAAATAAGTAAAACTGTTGAGGGGAGATGGAGCACACCTTTAATCCCAGCACTCGGGAGGCAGAGGCAGGCAGATCTCTCTAAGTTTAAGGCCAGCCTGGTCTACAGAGCTGAGTTCCAGGACAGCCTCCAAAGATATAAAGAACCCCTATCTCAAAACATGACCCCTCAAAAGTAAACATTTAAAAATCCAAGACAGCAATAATACATTGTTATTTCAAAGAGAATGTAGCATTAGAGAAATTAACAGATGAAATAGTTTAGCATATGGTGAGTATTGGAGTTATTTCTTTCACACCTCCAAATGGATATTTCTGAACAACTGTATGATACAGTCCTTCAATATTAGAGGCAAATATTATAGTATGATATAGTATCTTTCCAGTGAATGAGACTGACTGTTTACTGCTCTAGTTGACAGGGGGAACTGGGAGAGCCAATAAATGAGGCAAACTCAAGTTTCACCCAACTGCCAGCCTTATTCAAAGCTTCAAAAAGAATTGTACCCTGAGGGCTAAAAGGAGTCTCATACTTAAAGGGTACAATCGCAAGGGCAAGTCCTATGTAGAGGCAAGCTGCATGCAACAGAATGTGTTTTTCCATAGAGGTGTATAAACAGATAACAGTACCTAGTGTAACCAATAATCTGAAGTAAACTCACTCCTATCCACTACCCGGGAGGGGCATGAAATAATACTCCGAGAACAGTTCCATGCCTTTGAAGAAACCGAGGTCACAAGACTCTCATCTTGGTTTTCTTGGGAGTTTTTTCACTAACACTTAGAAATTTCACGCAACTTTTTCTTGGACCATGTTCTGACGGCTTAATTTCACCATGACATTGTAATTTGAGCCAACACTCTGTGATAAACAGTTGTATTTTTAAAATCACATTTAGTAGAACATAAAATAAGAGAACTCATGCAGAAATTCAGGCCGTATCCTTAATTCGCATATGTCTGGGTCTTGCGATGTTAGGGTATTCCACAGAAATGAGAAGTTGTGTTGATGGTAGATTAGCTCAAACGTAAGTGCAAAGCCCAGGGGGTTCAACCCCAAGTAACCCTCCCTCAGTAAGGGGGTGGGAGAGGAACTGAAGGAGGAGGAAAGGAAGGATGGAGGAAGTGGGGAGGAAAGAGATTAGCTGAACTCTGGAGAAGAGAAGCAAAGGATATAGCCAAGAGGTAGAAAGCATTGTCATTATGTGTGAAACTCTGCACTTCATGTCCAGTGTCTTGCAAACAAACAGATTAGCCAATGACAAGTTGAATTGAGATGGGAAGTCCAAGACTGTCTTCCACCAGCCCTTAGGGAAACAAAGGAGAATGGGATGGAGAGGTGGCGGCTTGTGACATTCTCACCTGAAACCTAAATGCGGTTGGTTCCCAGCCCCCCACTCCTGTCTCTCTCAACCTTCTGCAGCTCCCTCTTCTGGCCCCCGAGGGTACCTGAACTCAGGTGTACACAGGCACACACAGACACACAAATACACACAATTTGAAACAAAGTAAGTCTTTTAAAAAAATGAAAGAGAGGGTATCAACAACTTCAGGTGTATTTGAAGGTTGCGTTTTGATTTTTTTAAAACATGGTCTTTGCTGTGTAGCCCAGGCTAGCCTCAGACTGTGAATACATGTGAAGGCCAAGGAATATACAAATAAGTGAGAAGTATTCATTTAAAAACTTTTAGAATTAGGCATTCATGGTGGTACACAACTTCAATATCAGCACTCAGGAGGGTGGAGGCAGTCAGATCTCTGTGAGTTCAAGGATAGCCTAGTACACGGAGTTCTAAACCAACCACAGCTACATAGTCACACCTTGAATTTAATTAATTAAAAGATAAAAACCTGGGCATAGTGGCACACAACTGGGGAGGCAAAGGCAGATGGATCCCCAGTTCAAGGCCAGCCTGGTTCCAAGACAGCTATGGTTACAAAAGGAAAACCTTATCGCAAAAAAAAAAAAAGTAAATTAGAAAAATTCATCAATAAATTACACATTATATTTACCAACAACAAGTACTAAAGGAAGTTATAAACTAATATAGGACCTAAAATGTAACATGTAATAAGAACTTGTCAGGCAGTGGTGGCATACACCTTTAATCCGAAAGGCAGGTGGATCCCTGTGAGTTCAAGGCCAGCCTGGTCTATAAATCGAGTTCCAGGACTGCTAGGCCTGAGAAACCCTGTCTCAGAAAATAATAATAAAAAAGAAAATAACCATGGGGAAACACATGATGGGTGGATCTGATGGAGTGAATCTTATGGGGTGAGTCTGTTCACACATGGCAGCTAAGAAGAAAGGAAAATCTTGCTGTCCCTTCAAGGGCACCCCAGTGATCTAATGCCCCCCACCTCCCTATTTCACCACAGTCTGGTATCAGCCTTTACCTATGAGACGGAGAGAAAAGAGAAGAAAAAAAAAACATAGCTCTGACCTCAAAAAAAAAAAAACAAAAACAAAAAACAAAAAAACGACAAAACAGTTTATTCTGGAGCCAAACCTGAGTGTGGCCATGGCCGGGAACACCATGTTCTAAGACAGTAACAGAGGCTCCTGGAGTTTAATAGTGACAGAACAAAGAAAGCCATAAATCAAATACTTCTAAGATACACCGGTGGGTACCTAACGTAGAGACAGCTTACACAAAGCAATCTATTATCATAGATGCTGATGCTATAGGGTGACACTCTTAGCTGCTGACCTGGTGGAAGCCAGGGTCTGTTCTTACATTCCAAAGGATTTACTTAATAGTGACAGGATGTTAGGTCACACACAAGACCGGCAATAAACGGTTTCTTGCGGTCTAAGTAAGATAGGTAGCTCAAGGCATTCGGCTCTGGCTTGTCAACATTCCAACCTCTGTGCGGTCACTGAAGTTCCAGTCAGTCAATTCGGCCTTGTGAATGGTGATATAGGTGCAGCTCCCTCCCGGGAACTTAAACGTACAGACTTACAGAGACTGTGACGCTCCAAACCCAAATTGTAACACCCAAATTCGTTTAAACATGCCTGTTTTCCTAAGAGTTACCTGTAAGTTCAATGTGATCTCAATTAAAAGCCTAATTAATTTTGGTCACTTTTAGTTCTGCTGAATATAGCCAAAGTACTTCTTGTTATTTCTTGAGACAGGGTTTTACTCTCAGACCACACTAACCTTGAACTCAGAGCTCTGCCTACATCTGGCCCCCTGCCCCTGCTTCCCCAAGTGTTGGGGTTAAAAAACACACTACCCTGCCCAGCTGAAGACACTCTTAAATGAGAAGATCATGCATCAAGATTAAAAATGACCCCATGATAGTAAGATGTGTAGGCACAGGGACTGGGCAGTGGCCAGAAACAGCCCCGTGCACAGGTGAAGCCTTAAGAAGCCGCTCTATAGAGCGGTGGGGGAGGGGCAGCACTGCATCAGGGGTGCTGGCTTTGTCTGCTTTGACAAAGAGGGGGAGGAGGGAAAGGAGAAAACTAGATTGACCTTTGTAGAACCCCAGGCTGAGAAGAGAGAGAGGGAGGGAAAGAGGGAGAGAAGTAGGCAAACTAGGAGGACTTCGCTCACACAGAAAGGCGGGGAAGTTTTAAGCTAGCAAAGCCAAGTGAGCTGGTGTCTAGTTGGGCTCTGAATCCAAAAGCCTGAAAAACAGGAGGGGTAATGGTAGTTTTAATCTGACCAGTTCCGGGCTCCACACACAGGAAAAACAATGTCACTACTGTGTTCAAAGGCTGGAGAAACTGATGGCCCACCTCAGCCAGTCACATGGAGCTTTGCTCCGAGTGTGTGTGTGTGTGTGTGTGTGTGTGTGTGTGTGTGTGTGTGTGCTTGCTATGATGTGTACGTGGAGATCAGAGGTCAACTTTCTGATGATACTTTTTTTTTTTTTTTGGTTTTTCGAGACAGGGTTTCTCTGTAGCTTTGGAGGCTGTCCTGGAGTCCTGGACTCACTTTGTAGACAAGGCTGGCCTAGAACTCACAGAGATCCGCCTGCCTCTGCCTCCCGAGTGCTGGGATTAAAGGCGTGTGCCACCACTACCCGGCTCAATTTAATTTTTCATTTGGCTTTAGTTTCAACTCTACAGTCACGGAAAACTTCATTCCATGAAGTGTCAGTATTCCAGTGAGAAAAAAACAGGGCTGAGAAAAACAAGTGTGTTGCTCACTTTAAAGATACTCTCCTAGGAGGCTGGAGAGGGGGGCTCAGCAGCTAAGAGCATTTGTTGCTCCTGCAGAGGACCTGGGTTTGGCTCCCAGAACCCACATAATGGCTTAGAAACTCTATAACTGCTGGAGGGACGGTGCTCTCTGCTGACCTCTGGGGGCATCAGGCACACACAGGGTGCACATACAAACACTCAGACGCAAAAATAAAATACACACATACAATAAAGATACTTTCCTAGCAAGGCAGGGACAGGGGTTGGCACATGGTCACACAAGTGTCAGTCCATCAATGCTGACCGTCCCCCCCTTGCCATCAGACCTGTGACAGAATGTGATGGTGGAGAGAGAGCTCACTAATGTCTTCTGAGAAGCAAAGAGAGAACACCTGTGTTGCGGTGGTTTTCTTGTTTCTGCTGCCACTTTGGCCCCAATTAAACACACGGACGCTATATTTATTATAAAACTGTTGGCCAGTGACTTGGGCTTCTTATTGGCCAGCTCTGTCTTAATTATTAACCCATTTCTATTGATCTATGTATTTCCATGTGGTCTTGGCTTACCGGAGAAGGCCTTGCACGTCCTCTCTTCCTGGGGTCTACATGACGACTCTGCCTGCCTACAGTTTCCCAGAATTCTCATCTCCTAGCCCTGCCTATACTTCCTGCCTGGCCAATCAGCCAGTCAGCGTTTTATTCATTAACCAATGAGAGAAGCATAGGTACAGAAGGACAGCACCATCATACCTGGGGTGGTCCTGCAAGGGCTCTTGCTCAGTGGCTTAGCCTCTCCCACTATGCCCAAGCGCCAAGTGGTTTCCCCACCACCCACAGGCAGGGGACTATACACAAATGGGTCTTGGGGCATTTGTGAACCTAGTTGGGTTCACTATTGCTGTGCTGAAACGCCATGACCAAAAGCAACCTGGGGAGAAAAAGGTTTCTTTGACTTAGACGTCTGTTGAAAGAAGTCAGGACAGGACCTCAAACAGGGCAGGAACCCGGAGGCAGGAGCTGACGCAGAGGCCATGGAAGAGAGATGCTTGTTTCCCATGGCTTTCTCAGCCTGCTTTTTTTGTTTGTTTTGCTTTTGTTTTTTCAAGACAGGGTTTCTCTATTTTGTTTTGGGGCCTGTCCTGGAACTCGCTCTGTAGACCAGGCTGGCCTCGAACTCAGAGACCTGCCTGCCTCTGCCCCTCAAGTGCTGGGACTAAAGGCCTGCGCCACCAACGCCCCGACTTTCTTAAAGAACCCAGAACTACCAGCCCAGGTGTAGCAATACCTACTGTGGGTTGGGCCCTCCCCCCACCAATCACTAAGAAAATGCCCTACAGCTGGATTTTTTTTCCTTAATTTTGAGACAAGGTTTCTCTGTGTAATGGCCCCGGCTGTCCTGGAATTTGCTTTCTGGACCGGGATGGCCTCAAACTCAAGAGATCCACCTGCTTCTGCCTCCCAAGTGCTGGGATTAAAGCTGTGGGGCCACCACCGCCCGACTCCTACAGCTGAATCTTATGGAGGCATTTTCTCAGTTGAGGTTCCCTCCTTTTAGATGGTTCTAGCCTGTGTCGAGTTGACATAAACCAGGCAGGACTGGAGGGGGGGTTACTTATGGGGAGTCCAGGCTGGCTGAGCTATTTTAATACATAGCGAAACCCTGTCTCCAAAACAGTGATGGGTAGGAGTGTCTGAGTCGCTCAGTTGATACAGTCCTGGGGCGGTGGGGGGGGGGGGTTCAATACCCAGCCAGCGCCACACGAAACAGCACCCCGTTAAGGCCAGCACTTGGGAAACAGAGACAGGAGGGAGACCAGAAGCTCAGGGTTATCACCCTTAGCTACAAAGGAAGTTCCAGGCCATTCTGAGATACAAAGACCCCAAAACAACAGCAACAGCAGGCTTGGAGGTGTAGCTAGATCTGTGGCAGACCACTTACCTAGCTAACACCTGGCCCCGAGTTTCACCCCTAGTACAATACACACGAGGGAGCAATCCACACACACACAGGATTATTATTACCCTCCCTCCGTCGCACACACACACAGGCTTATTATTACCCGCCCTCCATCCCACCCCTACCAGCCTTACCTCTAGCCAGTTTTTCTTAATTTAAATCATCCCATCTACCTTCTGCCTCTGGCCTTTTCCTTTTCTTCTGTAATCTTGATTTCACTCTTACTCCATGACTGGTTGGGTGACCCACCCATTTTCTCCATCCTTGCTCTCTCTTGCTGCTTCTCCAAATTTCTCCTTCTATTTATACTCTCTGCCCGCCAGCCCCGCCTATCCTCTCTCCCGCCCCGCCATTTGGCCGTTCAGCCCTTTATTAGGACCATCAGGTGTTTTAGACAGGCAACGAATCACAGCTTCACAGAGTTAAGCTAGTGCGGCATGATCAAGAGCAGCACGTCTTTGCATCCTTGAACAAGTGCTTCAGAGCGTAAAGAAACTGCACCACACCTGAAAATAATGTTGTCCAACACTCCCCCTGGTTAGACAGAGGAAGCAGAATAGGGTTTAGAAGCAGGGAAACTCGTGTTTCCTGTGTTCTCTAACTGTGGACCCTAAGAAGGTAAACGCTGTAGGAAAATGAGTGGGCTCGCAGAATAAGGGAATAGATCGTGGGTGGGAGGTGGGGTTGAGCGTCCTGCAGACATGCCCTGTAGCTCGGGGGGAAAAATGACACAGCAGAAAGGAGCGTGCCAGCTGGGTCAAGCTGTCAACTTTTAAATCCCAGGGGCCCGCCCAGCCCTTCCGGTTTCCTGGTATGCTGTCTTTGTGTGTAAATGTCTCACCCCATCCTCATGGCTGAGGAAAATCCCTGCAACATCATTGGGGAAGCTGGAGCAACCCTCATCCTCCACCAGGGGACGGAGACACAGAACGACATACGCGTGCCAGGCTAAGCCCCAAAGTCCAGGACACACTCGCTTAGCACGGGTCAGCCCTAGGTTCTCAAGTAGACACATTGCTCCCAGGTTACCAGAGCCCCACTGTCTGACACCCAAGGCTGACACACCATCCATTACACAGGCCCAGTGGTCGACAGACTCAGCTGTGTGTCATGAGACACAGGAGGTGGGACGGAGGTGACTCAGGGAAAGGCTGTTGTCCCCCAACACTGGCATTGACTTGATCTCATCTCAGACGCTGTCACTCACCCAGAGAGACCTCAGCCCGCCTTTGCTTCCGCTGCTGGAGCAGTGGAATGTGGTGTGGAGGCCCGGCTGAGGAAGAGGGAGGAAAAGTACCGGGCGGGCGCTTGGAGTCAGAGGAGTGTGAGCAGTGAGGGGACCATCACAGCTGCCACCTACCCGGGTCCAGTTGCGTTCCACCCAAGGAGAGCTTCAGTAGGAGGAAGCCACCAGAACTCACATACTCACTCTCTCTCTCTGTCTCTCTCTCCCTCTCTCTCTCTTTCTCTCCCTCCCCCCCCCTCCCTGCCTTTCTTCCTTTCTTTCCAGTGCCTGGGTGGAAGCCAGGGCCTTTTGTATCCAAGCCCTGATGTGTTTTAACTGCTCGTGCTGAGTCTCTAGGGTTGGCGGGTGTGGTTCCGTGGTAGAGCATCTCCTCAGCATGTGTAAGGCTTTTGAAGCTCAGTTCACAGAAGAGAAGGAAGAGAGGTAGGGAAAGAGAGATGGAAAGAGGGAGAAGAGAAAGAGAATCAGATCCCTTACGTATATGGACGTATGTGTCTGTAGGGGTTATGGATTTCTATGAAGCTTAGGAACTGGTGTCAGCCTGTACAAGAACAGTTACCGCAGTCTGGTCTAAATAGTGAATTCCAGGACAGGAAGCCACACAGAGAAACCCTGTCTCAGAAAAAAAAAAGATAGTTACCAACTAGAGTTACTTACAGTAGTGTTAGTTAACCTCTCCTCTCCAGAATTTTCATATAGATTTTCCATTTAACCCTCACGTGTCCATCTGGGCAACGCTTTCAGCATACCCACCATACAAACGAGAACACGGAGCCTAAGCACCTGGGATCACCCAGCTGACATGAAGCAGCTAGTCCAAATATTCAAATCACTGTCTGTGTGATTCAGCCTTCCAGCCAGCGCTGAAGGGATGACCTCATGTGTGTGTTGAAAGTGAGTGTGGTATCTTTCCAGCTAGGCAGGGAATGATTGCCCCAGGCAGCAGGGAGAGGGGAAAGTTGAGAGGAAATGTATCCCTTCTGCCTAGCCTGCTGGAACAGACACAGCAAAGGGTGGGGCCGTCACTACTGGTCCTCTCCCTACTAAGCCCATCCTTGAGAAAATAACTGGCCTGTCTGCTCAGATTCCAAGGCAACAATAATCCCGAAACAATCGGTTTAATACATTCAGTGGGAACACATGTACCCAACACATACCACACACACATACATAACATTCATATGCCACACATACATATACACATACCACATGCATACACACTACACTCATGCACATACATATGTACACACACACACACACACATTCCTACTTTGTGGTTGAAGCTATGAGGAGGTCATCTACATACCCGAGCAGGGTGTTTTGTGGATATTTTTGTCTAAATTCCAACAGATCTGGGCTCAGGCTTTATTAAACAATGTTGTTAAGTTTTTACTCCTTTCTTTTGGTCTACTTCCCCTGTTTCCTCTCTTGTCTGTTTCTCTAAGGGCAGCAATTACCACACAGAGAGTTTATTTCCCTGTCTATCTCCAGCTGAATCTTGGCTGTTGTAAACTTTCTGGACAATTTCCAGAAGTTGAGACCTATCTATCATTTCAGATCCCTCTCATTTCTGGACCTTTCACCTTATGTCTGGGGGCCAACTCCACGACAAAGGCAGTGTCGGTGCCTTGCTGCTCTTTGGAGGCATCTTGGTCTAGGGGAATAAATACCCAGTATGTCTCACATAGCCTTTCCACAAACCCAGTGGGCGATTCATCCAGTCCTTGAGTAGCTGGGCTTACCTTGGATAAACCGGTAATCCTTCTAATAATGTCTAGTGAAAGATCATCCAGTGTTCTCCAACCTTAAAACAGTTTCCAACAGGCTGATAAGCGACTGTGACCTCTCTGAAAATAGAGGGCTTCAGGGTCTTCCAATTATATGTCACCAGTAGGGAAGGGGACATAGACCATGAACAGGGAAGAAGTTGAATTCCCACTCCCCCACCCTCACCCCAGGGCTGCTACTGGAGGAACTGCTTTCCCCTTCTTAGGGCTTAGAGTAGGCAGAGGAAGGAGCGGAGAGTGTGTGCAGCTCTGGGAATTACTATTTCCTCCTCCCTGTGTGCACCCTGCTTAGAAGGCAGGGAGCCCTGGATGGGAGCCCTGGCTCCTCCCCACCTCCACACAGGGAGCAGGACCAGGACTGTGGGACCACAAGTGGGGCTGGGGGGGGCATAGAATTCCTCGGGTGGGGCTGAGGAGATGGAGGTTTTAGGCTTCTCTGGTCAACCTGGCTGGGCCAAAAGGAATTAAGTCCCTGACAAGAGGGCACAGGTCTTAAGGCGAGGTCTGGCACCAGAGAAAGCTATTGGTTATTACAGGGAAACTGGTGACTACCACTGTGGCTCAGGAAGCTACAGGCACCTCCACAGCAACAACAGCAGCCAACCACCATAGAAAGGAGGGTGTCTGCGGAGTCTACAATTGCGACAGCTGACAGGGAAACGATCCTCCAGAGGCAAGAAGGAGATCAGGTTCGGCATGAGTTGGTTAGCTGCTTCTGGTTCAGACTTACAGAACCTGGTACCACGTGGTTTTATTTCAGCCAAATTTAAGTACAACACAATTTGGGGGTGGGGAGGGGGTAGTTTCTTGATGACAATTAACTCAATCCCGTGTATACAGCAAAGCTTAGGACATGCTTACACTAAAATCCTTTACAAAGTACATATGGCGTTTCCACAAAGATGCGTTCTGTTGACTTAGAAACAATGATTGAGATGAGGGTGTAGGGGGAATGACTGACGTAAATATAATGTCTGTGGGAGTCAGGATTCGCCTGGCCCTAAAATAACACAAAGGTAAGCTAGGTTGTAAAATACAAGTGGCATCTCTCATAAGGATGGGTCTTACTGACTGAGAAGCAATGCTCAACATCGGGGGGGGGAGCAGGAGGAGCACTCTGGGATAAACAAACATAACAGCCTGGAGGATTCAGATGAGGCCTGGCCCCACAGACAGCAGAAGATCACTGCATCGTAAACTACGCCTGTTCCCAGCATTGCCGATGGAAGACACGCAAATGTTCCCTCCCTTTGAAGAGACAAGCTTGCATGTGTAATTCTTCCCGACATCCCTCGGTGCTCACCTGTGTGCACAAGGACCTCTTGCCTTCTACAGGTGTCACAGAGCCGTGGCCAAGACCATCCACGGACTGCGGGAAGTACGTTCACTGTTTCGGGGGCAGTGGCAGCTGCAGCCTCAGGATGGCTCACTCCCCCTTCCGTTTCAGATCTGTTTTTCCAACTAATAGAAGTGACAGAAACCCATAGGGAGACACATAGTAAATGCAGCCTAGGGGTGGCCACCACACATTCGGACACCTCAACAGTCCACGGAAGTCCACTGATGTCTCACGTGGCTCCTGAGCACTGACTGGGTCTTTGGTCATATCCCATCTCCCCTTTGTGTCCTACTCAGATGGCACCTCCCACAGACCACACCTACCTCCAGACCTGTTCCGACCAGGTGACTTCGGATTTACCTTCTTTTGGGTGGCAGTATCGGCGGATATCTGTGGAGCACTTGGCAGCTAATTGCTATCAGCCGAAGAGTATATTCTCAGGGCTCTCCTAAAAGTCTTCTCCAGCTGGCATACTCTTCCCTGCTTTTCGGGGTCCTGAAGCCCCTAAGTGTCTGGGTTCAGTCTCTGGGAAATCTTGCTGGGGCTTCCAAAAAAATGTTACAAGGAGCCCACTAGAGACAACCACTCACAGTTGACACCCAACTGAAAGTCTGTCGCACCTGCTGTGCGGCCTGCATCCGAGAATGTAGCGAGGTGGTCGGGATAGATGACACAGAGACCGGTCGGTTGCTTTAAGAAAACTTTATGCTTCCCAAGTCAGCTTAGGAGGAGACCCCAGTCCGCTTAGCAGAGCTCTCAGGAGAAATCTCAGGAGAAGTCTCTCTAAGAAAAAGGAGCTTCCCTTTTTTAAGGACTTTTGCCATCCATTTACATACCATTCTTTCCACTTCTCACCCTCCTGGCTGGTGGTTTAATCTCCGGCCCCAGAATCGGGGAGACACCACAGGGGGCAGGGACAGGAAGAGGCATCTAGCCGTAGGAGGTGTGAAAGGCATGGTATTTCAGTGAGCCAGCCCTTATCTGAGCCCTATCAAGCTTTAAAGCACTGAATTGTTTTCAGTAAACATTACATAGATGCCTGCCCCCAGGCCGAAGGGGAAGTGGGTTTCTGCTCAAGGTCTGGTGTCCCCACAAAAGTCTTTATTCTCGATGGCTAGAACTACACCCTGGTATTCAGGACCCAAATGTTGAACCACGAGTTTATGATAATGGGTTTTTAAAGGCAAAAGCCAAATCCTGGTATTTGGCTCAGCAACTACCAGAAAAGTTTTACACAAGCAAGCAGTTTAACAGAAGCTAAGATAAGCAGTTGACTGGAGTCGGGGCAGAGGTGTCTGCACAAGCAGGCCCTTTAACAGAAGCAAAGAAAAGCTAGCTGGGTCAGCTTGACCTTAGGTTCCTAGAATAGAGTTGGGTGATTTTCCACAGGATTCCCCATCAGGGGGATCAAATCTTCATCAAAAATAATAGATGGAGGAATCTATGCACTGTCTTGCCCTGTCATAGCAAACTGGTTTGGATTACACCTCTGCCAGTCATTAGTTTAAGAGCAATGATGTGTGTATTTCTATGTAACAATCCAACCACGGACTTGGCAATGTGAAACAACAGTAAACATTTTATCAGTTTCTGAGAACCAGGAATTTGGGGAGGGCTTTGGCTGGGTAGTTCTGGCTCAGAGTCTCTTCTGGTCTTACAGTCAGTGGGAGCTAGAACATCTGGGAACCACCAGAGGCTCTCTCCCTCTGTAGACTCAAGGCTTCCCCACATGGTCTTTCTCACAGGTTGTCCTGGGCTTCCTAACAGTAAGACGGCCTTAAGACCACTGGACTGCTAGAATTTGCATTACACATTCTGATCTTGCATCGAAAGCCATGCAATATAACTCCCAACTGTCTTAGTTACAAATTAAAAATCTTCCTTCATTCAAGGGAAAATATAAAACCTTGTGCATCCTTCAAACATCACCCCTGATGGGAAATAGTAAGATTCTAGAATAGAAATTGACCAACTGAGTCCTTCAGACCGAATCCAGCTCATTGGTAGAATGTATACCTACTGGTAGAGTAGGCATACGTATTCATGTACATATTAAATATAATTGTTCCAGGCTGGAGAGATGACTCAGAGGTTAAGTGCACTGGTTACTCTTCCAGAGGTCTGAGTTCAATTCCCAGCAACCGCATGGTGGCTCATTAACCATCTACAATGAGATCTGGCGCCCTCTTCTGGCCTGTAAGCAGACATGCAGGCAGAACACTGTACACATAATAACTAATTTAAAAAGAACTCAGCATAGGGCCTGGAGAAGGGAAGGAGGCCATGCTGTCCTTTTCCTCTCTGGCCAGCATATGCTGTGGACCATGAACCTTGACCCACAGCACTGGTCCTATAGTCCATTGCACCTGTCATTTTTCTGGAAATTATGCCTCGCAGAACTTTACACACTTGTGTAACTCAGGCACAGAACTAAAAAAATAAAATAAGGACTGCATTCTGGTGTCAGTGACTGTCTTCATATGATTTGGTGAGGGGGGGTCTGTAAATCTAAAGATTCTGTGGCACTGATCATCTTTAATCACTCAGGTGTGGTTTTGAAACTTAAAAGTGTTATCAAGCAAAAGGAGGGGAGGCGGCCTTGCCAAGGACTGTTTTCAAAGAAACTCGGGCACATGCCCAAAAGGAGTGACTTCTGCTTTAGACTGCAGGTTATCTAAACCCAAGCTGGCGAGTAAATAACATGCCTTGTCCCTGACAACAGGGAGTTCCTTTCGGTAAAAAGGCATGGGAAGGGACATGGGGGAAGAAAGGTCACGTGAAGCAGAGTTACAGCTTTCTCTCAAGTAGCCACTGGTCCAGACACTGGGGCCTGCATCCAGAGAAGAGCATCCTTGGGACGCTGTGGCAGCACAATGTGTTTGGGAGCAGAAAGTTCTTCCATTTTTTCCCCTCTCAGCTTACTTTATTTATTAATTAGTTAATTTATTGGATTTTTAAAAAAGATTTATTTATTACATATACACCAGATTGAATTGTAGATGGTTGTGAGCCCCCATGTGGTTGCTGAGAATTGAACTCAGGACCTCTGGAAGAGCAGTCAGTGCTCTTAACCTCTGAGCCATCTCTCCAGCCCACTTTATTTATTTATTTATTTATTTATTTACTTATTTGTTGGTTTTTCGAGGCAGAGTTTCTCTGTATTGTTTTGGAGGCTGTCCTGGAACTCGCTCTGTAGACCAGGCTAGCCTCGAACTCACAGAGATCCAACTGCCTCTGCCTCCCGAGTGCTGGGATTAAAGGTGTGCGCCACCAACGCCTGACTTTGTTGTATTGATTGTATTATGGATTGTTCTCATGTAACCATATAATGGCACTCAGTTCCTGGGTCCCCCTCCCCACTTTCCCATTGGTACTATAGACTAAACCTAGGTCTCTGGTCATGGAAGGCAAGGTCCTGCACTGAACTATCACCCTGGTCTTTCATGCTGCCTTTTAAAACCTTTCAAGAGGGCAGACCACAATTCTGACACTTGAGAGCCCCAGGCAAGAATATCTTGAGTTCCGGGCCAACCTGAGCTACATAAAGGGATGCTGTCTCTAATGAAATATTGAAATCTCTAAAGGGATGGGGATATAGTTCAGTTGTAGAGATTCTTTTTTTTTTTTTTTAAGATTTATTATGTATACAGTGTTCTCCCTGCATGTATGCCAGCAGGCCAGCAGAGGGCACCAGATCTCATTACAGATGGTTGTGAGCCACCATGTGGTTGCTGGGAATTGAACTCAGGACCTCTGGAAGAGCAGCCAGTGCTCCTAACCTCTGAGCCATCTCTCCAGCCCCAGTTGTAGAGATTCTTAAGGTTTTATTGCATTGTTTATTGTTAGAAGGCTGCAGTGAGCATGTGGAAGTCAGAGGATGGCTTTGGGGGGTTTGTTGTCTGCTCCCACCATGGGTTCCAGGACCCCCCACACACACACATGTCACACAAGTGCTTTTCCCACCAGCTATAGATCCAGTCCTTGCCTAGCATGCCCCATGCCCTGGACATAATCTTCAGCATTCCTGAATTAATTTAAAACCTACACAGTGTTAATTTCCCACTCCTAAGCAGCTGTTTGGCCTTGGGAAGGTCTCCTCACCTCTCAGTCCTCTGAGACCAGGTTGGCCTCAATTTCACCACCATGCAGTAGCCCAGGTTGGTCCTGAACTGATCTTACGGCCCCCACTCCTCACGTGCTATTACAAACTCAGCTTGTGAGCAAGTCTTTCGCATCTTCTCGCAGTCCTGGCCCATGTACTCCAGATGAAACAAAGTAGCTTTGAAGCTGAAACAAAGTAGTTTTGAAGCTGAAACAAAGTAGTTTTGAAAGTGGAAGGAAAAGAGAGGGTAGAGAGATGCTGTAGTCTGATGGCTGACCGTTGGGACTAACCAGGCGCCTTGTAATGTAAGGAAGATTAAGAGTCGTGGCTGGCAGGGACTAACCAGGTGCCTTATAATGTAAGTCATGGCTGGCAGGGTAGGGATTCCTGGAATAGCGTTTGCATCTCTTTTCTGTTCTTTTAAGATTTATTTATTTCTTATGTGCACAATGTTCTGGCTGCATACATTCCTGCACACCAGAAGAGGGCACCAGATCACACTACAGATGGTTGTGAGCCACCATGTGGTTGCCGGGAATTGAACTCAGGACCTCTGGAAGAGCAGCCAGTGCTCTTAACCACTGAGCCATCTCTCCAGCCCCTCTTTTCTGTTCTTATATGGAGTCTGGGGATGTATCATGGAGCCAGGATGGATGGTAAGAGGAGTTTTGCAAAGTCGATGCTGTAGAGACGCCATAACAAGGGGGCATTTAGCCGAGCAGTCGTGATGCATGACTTTAATCCCAGAACTTGGGAAGCAGAGGCAGGTGGATCTCTGTGGAGTTCCAGGCCAGCCTGGTCTACAGAGCGAGTTCCAGGACAGGCTCCAAAAGCTACACACAGAAACCCTGTCTAAAAAAACAACCAAAAAGAAAGAGGGGGGAGCGTGGAAGCAGTGTTAGCCATCATCTCTCACCATGCTGGTCCCAGCTGGTTTCGACTGGTCTTGAGTTTACTCCCACGTGGACATCTTGCTGTGTGACAGAGACAGCTCTGAACCTGCATCTGCCTGCAGCCACCATGTCTGTCAACCTGGTCCAAGAATAGGAAAGATGAGTGATGAAAATCAACTTTTTCTGTCCTCGGGGGCTGGGAGGTTAAAGCCAAGTGAGAGGAAGAGCAAGCTGATATAGAGGAGTACCCATGTCTGTTCTGGGGGTGATGAAGGTTTGACTTCTCAGGCAACTCCATGTGCTGCTCCTTATCACCCCTCCCCACCCACCCACCACCCACCACCCACACCCGGCCGCTACCACAGCAGCTGACAAATGTGACTTTGGAGGACTTGTGTCATTCAGCATGCAGAGGGCTTTCTGTAGTTACTCTAGCTGGCTATCAGATCCAACCCGCTTTGGCCGGCTCACCCGAAGGAGGAGGGACTTCTGGCATCAAGACATCTTCTCGGCTGGGCATTGGTGGTGCATGCCTTTAATCCCAACACTTGGGAGGCAGAGGCAGGAGGATTTCTGTGAGTTCAAGGCCAGCCTGGTCTACAGAGCGAGTTCCAGGACAGCCTCCAAAACAATACAGAGAAACCCTGTCTCGAAAAACCAAAATAAATAAATAAAAAAGACATCTTCTCAACAGAGGAAAACCAAGATTAGGGTGGGATGGAGAGTGAACCAGTCACCTAGGCAACCATCCAGGCCACACATCTGCTAACAGAATGCCTTCTTGGGGGGGGCATGAATCCAGAAGGGACTAAAAAGACAACAGAATACAGTAAGTGCCCTGTCAAGCCAGAAGAGCAATGGAGGAGAGGTTATTTGGAAGGACAGTGCAGATAGATGTCCTCCAGTAGGGGGTGACACCTACGCTGGTCCCTGGGCCAGGAAAGAAAAGGAAGGGTCTCCCACAGTTGGAATCCCAGGGCAAAGTGAGGAAACTTGACCACCTGAACAACTAAAAAGTTTGACGGGGTCAGAAAGAGGGACCTGAAGGGCTAGCAGAGTTTCCTCAGCTCCAGATGGGACACCTTCCTCCCGGGAACACTCGTAAGCCTCGGTGACAGGCTATACATGCCCACGTTTTCACCGTGGCTCTAAGTATATACAACAGTTTGGAAGCAGGGATGATGAGACCTGCAGGGTGACCAGTTATAAAATAGTTTTGACAAACAAAAGCACCTGACCTGTTGCCTACTTTGTACACAGATCCGGACAAACACGCTTCACGCAACAATACATTTCCTAACCTGTGAGGGCATTCTGGCAATTTCTGTTTAGACCTTTTCCCTCTCTGAATAGTGAAACTGCATGACTCACCTCCCGTTGATCTCATGACTCATTAATAAATCACAACCTGGAGCTGTAGAGACCTGAGGAAATGGCTGTGACACTCCCAAGGCGGGTTAATAAACAGAAAGATCTAGAGACCGGGAAAGGGCCGGGTAAGACACAGAATGGTTCCAGAATGACCTAAGAGTCAGGAGGATCCAAAAGAGAATGGCCAGAATACACAAATGCCACGGATCTGGGGCTAGACATGTTAACGGGAAGATCCCTTAGGAGGGTAAAGATGATTTGTTTCTGTTTGTTTTTAAAATCCCACCTTTTTTCTTTTCTTTTTTTTTTTTTTTGGCAAACCCAAACGGAATTTAAGGTGTATCCAAACAACAGCACTATATAATTACAGGAACTTTCAAGGTTTAGTGGGATGAGGGGCCAAAACAATGGAGCTGATCAGGAACTCTGCAGACAGGTGCAGGTTTGAGGACTGACTTTTCAGAACAAAGCTCTTACAGACTCAGCTGTGTTCTGCTGCGGCGGTGTCAGGTTTCGCAGGGCTGAGAACAGGTAAATTGGGCAGAGCAACTGTCTCTTTGTTTGGCAGTCCCGTCCCGTGGACAGAAGTTTCTGTGTAGAGCTGACATCAAATTTAGAGTTCACCACCACTGGTTTGGGGCTCTCCCAGGCATCTCTTAGGAAAAATGATACGGAAATGCCATTAACTTCATTCTGTGTGCATGCACTCTTGGACAGCCAGGATCAAAGGACAGTTTCCTGCCTTTTCAGCTTCCCCAGCCCCAGGCTTCCTCCAACCAAATCTTTTCTTTTGCAAAGTCTTCGGGTGATGGTAGCCTGTTGTTAATGGAAGATTTTGAACAAAGGGTGTTTCTGAGCCGGGTTTATTGAGGCAGTCTTGTCTGTGTCCTAGGGGAGATTGTAAATGAGATGTCAACAGGGGCTCTTTTGTGTGGATGGCATTCACTCCCGTCGGGGAGGAATTCCCTCACAGAGGCAGGATTTAAAGCCCGATTTCTTGCATTTCGTAGACTCCCCCCCCCCAACAGCCAGAGTGCAACAAAATGAGTCACTCGGTGCTCCAGCAACTTCCTCCCCGGCTTAGCAAAGCAGTGACTCGGCTATTTACATTTAGAAGAGGGAAGGGCTCCTGCTTAAAGTTTGGGGGTTACTGTCAGCAGCTGAGCCTCTTTACTTGACCGTTAGCAAACTGGTTGTAACCCGGAGTGAGGGGAGCCCAGGCCCCTCGCTGTTTTCTTTCACTCCCTAGAGACTTTCGTCCTTGTTTTCGCTTGCTTTCTCTTTTAAATCCAAGGACAGAAACAAACAGTTTCCTGCCCTCCCCATCGCGGTCTCTCAGCGGAGGATGGCAATTCTAGAGCTGTAATTACCGCAGGCAGAGCTTGGCCCGGTTCCACCACAGGGAGATTACAGTTTATTACCTCTCAGCCAGGTGCCCCGGGTGACGAGACTGGCCTTTATCTTTGGGTTTGACAAGGTTATCAGCGACTCAAACCGGCTGCGCCTTGGAGCAAGCCGGCCATCAAAGATTCTCTGCTTCACAGTTTTATTGGTGGTTAATTTACATCCACACACCAGCCTTTACTCGCCTCTGCCCCCCCCCCCGCCCCGCCCCCCCTGCATTCCCGTTCCAGGTATGAGAGAAGTCGGGGAGGTGGGTGGGGCAAGCCCTGTAACACCTAGTATTTTAGAAAGCTCAAGAGAATTGTCAGTGGTCACAGCTGCCCTTCAGATCTGGTTTTTTGTTTTAAAAAATACATCCGTTTCTTTATTGAGAAAGGCAGCACACCAAGCTTGGGGGCCACTTGCTGGAGCTGTTTCTGCTCTGCCCTGTAAATTCCAGGGATTGAACTCGGGTTACCAAGCTTCGAGAAGCAAGTGTGCTCTACCCACTGAGCTATCCCGCCAGCCCAGTGTTAACTGCTTAATAAAACCTGACCGGTGACAATAGGAATCCAAAAGAAAAAGAAGACCAAGATTTTATTGCCTTTCGGTTTTTTATGGTTCATTAAAAAAAAAAAAAAAAACAAGAATACAGCCCACACCAGGAAGTAGGTACCGGGCTTGTTTGGGGTCATAAAAATGTCGAGTGTTTGATCGGTCGCCTGTGCAGTTCACCAGCATATCTGTCTACCCACGCATCGGTTTGGGAAGACTGTCATGGCAGTGGAGATCCCCATATGCTAGGCCAGCGCTAAGCCACAAGCTATATACACACCCCACCTCCGTTTATTCTGTAATTCAAGCTGTAACAAAGATTATCTCCGTCATTACCCCCCCCCAAGTTTAAACTAGAGCATAGAGTTCTCGAGACCACGTTTACTAGGTAGAACGTCAATGGTTGAAAAGTTGGCCTTCAGACAAACTGTAGCCAGAAGCCACCCCACCCCCAACAGAGCCTACTGTGGACCCATGCCCTCCTGTAGGTACCAAAAAAAAAGGCTACTTTGTTCATTTTGCTGTCTAAGAAGTTGGCCTTGTAAATATGAATGTTTATCTCAAAGAACACTGCACAGTGTGACAGTTGCTATTCAGACACTACCCTAACCTGTAGAAAGAACACAATTAAAAGATTCTCCAGCCACCCCTACCATTGCAATAAAAACCAACAAAGAACGTGCTGTGTGCAAGGTACCGTGCACTGGTAAACCGATGGACACTCAGAACTCCACAGGGAAGCAAGAGACACTCTTTATCAAACCCAACTGCGTACCAGGAGGGGTAGGAGGATCTGGAGTTCCAGGCCAGCCTAAACTATACCTTTAAACTCTTGTTTATTTGGGGATTTGTTTGTTTTATGGTATGTTTGGTTTGGAGGGCTTTTTCCGTTGTTGTTGTTTTCCCAGACAGGGTTTCTCTGTAACAGCCCTGGCTGTCCTGGAACTCACTCTGTAGACCAGGCTGGCCTTGAACTCACAGAGATTTGCCTGCCTCTACCTCCCAAGTGCTGGGATCAAAGGTGTGTGCCACCACTGCCCAGCAAGGCAGATCTCTTTAAGATTAGCCTGGTCTACAAAGTTGTAGGCCAGCCAGGGCTACAAACTACATGGTGAAACACTGTCTCAGAATAAATAAACAAAATGAAACTGAAATATAAAATCTTACACGTAAACTGGCTTCTACAGGTGGTCCAGTGCAGAGTGGTGGTGCTGCAAAAATATTCCCTGACTCCCCCCATCCACATTTCTGAAAGCCATCACGAAAAGCCTGACCTTGGAACAGCCAACAGCATGACCACACCAAGACTTTCACAGCCACCATCAAGTATCGGGGTCACTATATCAGCTGTCTGCAAATCCCCAAAGCCACACAGGGATTACTGACTGAGTTTCTAATATGAGCTCCCGGCAGCAGTGTCCTCCCAAAGATTCCAAGGGAGACTCTGTTTTGCCATTGTTGTTTTGAGGCAACGTCCCATGTAGCCCAGGCTAGCCTGGAACTGACAGTGTAGCGGAAGCTAGCCTTGAACCTCTCCGATCCTTCTGCCTCTACCTCTCCAGTGAGGGGATTACAAGTGTTCACCCACCATGACCAGCAGATACAGTGGCACGGTCTTTGAAAAATAAGTAGGCTTCAGTGGGGAGAACGATTTCCCAGCCAGCTCTATCCTGGAGCAAAGCAACCTCTCTCTTGGCCTCCTTTTTTTTTTTTAATCTGTAAGCTATGCAGGGTTGTTTGGGGGACTTAATGAGACCAGCTACACACACAGCCTTGGGTTCATTAACACTCAGTGCATGAGGACAGAGGTTGGAGTAACTTGATACCAGTTTTAATCTTAACTTCAAAAGGACTTCAAATGAAATGGCAGTTGAGGAGCCCTCAGCAGTGCCTCCTGCCCCCCTCCCTTTTTTTCCCCATGCTAGAAAATACATCCCTGCACATAACTAGGTGTGTGCTCAACCACCGTGCTATACCCTAGGGTGACAGTGTAAGTGAAGCCTTTGTAGGATACTTTAAATAGTCCTGTAGTGGGAAAGGGCCCTGAGGGACACCTGGACAGTTACTTAGATTTGTGTCCTGGGCTCTCAGTGACACAAGCAGTTAAAGAGAATCTGTCATTCTCGGGGCTGATCTCGCTATCTGAGTGTGCGTGAGGAAGAGGCAATCCTCTCTGGACCACAGAGGCCAATGAGGATACACAGGGAGGATACTTTTCCCTTTGAAAAAGTAGGAAAGGAGATGGATAACTAGATGCTTACCTACATCACCTGGGGCTGCCGGCACCTCCCACAGGCCCCGCCTTCCAGACCCCGCAGAAGCCAATAGGAAGGCCAGAGAGGTTTCCTTTCTTCACTGAAGCACAAACTGGTTTTCTAATATCTGAGGCCTTTCTGTACATTCTCCAGGCTGCTCTCGGCGCCTAAGCCGAGGGACTCTCCGAGCAAAGCCCCAGTAAGTTAGGACTTAGCAGGCCAGCTCTTCCATAGATGTGCTGCATTCTGATTTGTAAACAGAGCCCCGCCCCCCACGTCCTGCGGCAACACAGACAGATACCATGAGCTTGACACTCTCCTCCAGCACAGGAATCCTTAGCATCTTATGGGCGTGGTCTCACGGTGAGAGAAGGCAGGCAGCCATTTGTGAGTTCCACCCAGGTAAGTATCCAAGACTCCCAAGTTAAGTTTCTTCAGATGAGGTAGAGAAGGATTCTTGGAAAGATGCCACGATAAAACCCAAACCATGTAAGCTAACAAAAATCAATTAATCAATTAAAAAACCCAAACGGGACTGAAGATCTGAAGATGTAGCTAAATTGGTAGGGTGCTTGACTAGCATACACAAAAGTAGTGGCTTCAGTCCCCAACACTTACGTTAAAAAAAAAAGACTTAGTGGTCCATACCCACACAACCCCACTTTAGAAGGTGAAGGCAGCACAATCGGAAGCCCGAGGCTATCCTCAAGTCCCCGATCCACCCTGAGCTGCACGAGACCTTTCCAGATGAATAAATGAAATAAATAATAACAAGAAAGATTTTCAAATAAGACAAAGCGACAAAGGGTCTCGGAAGGGAAGGCAGGCACGATGGCATGTCTGTCATTCCAGCACTTGAAAAGTTGAGGCTGGAGGATCGGGAGTTCAGGATCAGGCTTTGACTACCCAGTGAGTTCTAGGCCAGCCTAGGCGATGGGAGACAAAAGCATTGACACCGACGGGGCTCTGGGCTGCTGGCTGTCCTCTGGGCCGCTCACTCGCTTGGCAGCCAGTCAGGACCTGGGTGTGACGGAGGAGGATGCTGGGCGGGTAAACCACAGGTGAGAGTGGAAACTACATTCCTCATTTTGATGATGCTGGGCAGTGGAGCTCAGCCCACACAAGGTTCATGCTCTGCGCCGAGCAGTCACCTCAACCTCATGACCCTGGGGGTTTGACAGACTAGCCCCGTGGAGAACGCTGGCTGTTCGCGGCTGAACTTAGCCAGCATTCACTAGTGCCTATGGAAGTGGGCACTGGTGACAGCAGACTATGTAGCTGTCCTTTGGTGTCCTTGGAGGGTTGATTCTGGAAATACCCTCTTACCCTGCACGTTTATGGGGGATACTCAGCCACTCTAGTCTCTGGTACAGTGTTTGCATGTAACCTGTGTGCCGCGTACTCCAAGCCATTTCGAGATTACTTCTGACAGCTGATACAAATGCTTTGTAACGACTGTTTCTTATTTTGGCGGACCTAGAGATCAAACACAGGGCCTGCCACCATGCCAGATAAGTACTCTACCACTGATATAGGCCGTGTGTGTGTGTATGTGTGCTCATGTGTACACATACATACATACGTACATACATACATACATACATACATTATGACAGGGTCTCACTTTGTAACTCCTGATGGCCTAGGACTTGCTGTGTGGACAAGGAAAGCTTCAAAGTCACAGAGACCTGCCCGCCCATGCCTCTCAAGTGCTGGACTTTAAAGTGTATGCCAACCCGCCTGGCTAGATGTTAGTTTTGAGACAAGTATTCAACTTGTAGCCCAGGCTGGCTTTCCATTTGCAATCCCCCGCCTCAGCCGCTTGCATGCGAGGACTGTGTGGACAGAAGTAGACCAAGCAAATAGTTGTTGTGGTGATATCTTGTTTGTACTCTCACAGTAAAGCTTGCCTGAATTTCAGGGGGCAGAGTTAGCCACTAGGTAACCATAGAGGTCTGGAAGTCTGTATAGACAGACAGGAAGTGAGATGTATAGACAGACAAGAAGTGAGATGACCGGGCGAGAGAGGAAGTGATGGGCCGGAAGAGATAGGAGTTCCGTCTCTTTTTTCCCCCGCTGGGAAGTTAGCAAGGTAAAGGTGCCTATGGCCTGCTCATTTATCTCTCTGATCTTACCGGAGAAGGGTCCGGACCTCTAGCTCCTTTGGCAGCTCACTCGGCGGCGACTGTTCTGGCAGGCCCTCTCTGCCTCCCTTTCCCAGAATTCTCCTCGTCCTAGTCCCACCTATCTTTCTGCCTCACTGGCCACAGTGTTTTATTCATCAACCAATAAGAGAAACACATGTACAGAAGGACTTCCATATCGTTGTTATACTTTACACAGAGAACAGCAAATAAAAAGTCTGTGCATGTTGAATGCGGGCTCCAGTGTGCACTTCCAGACACTTTCCATTCAGGGTGAGCAGCTACACGGGGGAAGTGGGGGAGGTGGACTGTGAAACCACACAGAATAGCTTTGCTGCCAGAGGCCCGTTTCCTTTTTCTCCGGGAAGTGTCTTCCCATTCTCATCCATCCCTTCACGTAACCAATGTTTACTATGGCAGGACTGTGACATACCTGCTCTAAGAACTGCAGTGTCATCCGTGCGTGCGACAGACAAGCATGCCCGGCTGCGTGCTTCATACCTCCTTGGTGAATGAACGTCCTTCTCTCAATCTGGCCTGGGGGGGATAAAATAATAATAATAATGTTACTAGAAATATAGGATCAGCCAAATGGTTGAGAATCGGCATTTGGAGAGAGATGAAAGCCACCTGGCTGATGAGCGCACCCTTGTTCCTGACGTCATCTCTACACCAGCCTCTTAGTAGTTACAGGGTTTTCCTACATAACTGTGGATGGCATGGCTTTGGACTTCTGGTATTACCCAGGGCTGAGTTACAGGTGTGTGCCACCACACCCAACTGGCATGCTGTCTTTCATCCGCCCTAACTTAGGAGTTGGTAGACCAGCTGCCCAAACAGGAAACCTTATATTATTCTCTAACCCTGACCTTGGGTCCTGAATCTTCCCTTTCTGTAAACAGTCCATTCAACTCAGGAAGACCTGTGAGCCAGACTGGGACATATTTTGAAACACATACACACACACACACACACACACACACACACGATTACGAATGCTAAAGAAGAAGGAAAAAAACAAAAAACAAAAACAATCCCCTAAGTCTAAGAGGAAGTGATCTGAGTCAATGGTAGGAATCACTCCATAAAGTCACGGAACAAATGGACGTGAGAGCCTTGCAGTGATAAAAAGGCCTGGGCGGTCATCTGTGTCCATCGATGACTCAACAGCACCTGTTAGCTAAGCTGGGAAAATGGAGTGTGAAGTCCAGATCAAATTCCCAACCGGGAACAACACTCCTGCCTTGAAAATGAGTAATCTTGGAGATTGAAATGTCCCGATTTCAACACAGGTGCTGCCCTGGCTCTAGGAAGGCTTCCATTCACATTAGCCAAACCATGCTTATTCAGACAACCAAGCTTTCATCTTTGACCTTAAATGGTCTGGGCAAATACTACTCAAATGTCTATGGTTTCAGGCATGAGCTGTTTTCACATATGGTAACTTTCAGCTTCTAGTATTATTTGATTGTCAAACCTCACTAAAAGTCTATTACAGGGCTCACTCAGACTGTAACCCCTGGACCTGAACCTTCTGCAGAGACACCTCCACCCCTCCACCCCCACCCCCCACCCCCGCATCCTTCGGTGTCCTCTAATTTAGTTAATTAATGGAAGTTTCTGGAAAAAAAAAACAATTACTTTGATCTGAACCTCTCAGTTTCCCGTTACCGTTTCCAGATGCAGAACCGAGGAGTACCAGGTCCTCCGGTTAGTGTGGGCCTCCATTCCTGCCCCACAGAGGAAGAGATGAGGCAGTGTCTGAGAGAATCAGACAGCCTAAAAACACTGCCGCTGGCGTTTTCCTGGGTGTAGCTGGGGCTTGGAGGCTGCAGTCTGGGAAGCTGGTCTGGCAGTGTGGAAATCTTCAGTAATCCATGCCGATAGGAACCCAGCAGGGCTGATTGGGGGAGGTGGGGAGGGAAAACTGTAGGCCCAAAAGGTGTCACATGCGGAATACACCTTAAGACAAACGGGGAAATGGGAGTTGCCACACAACAGGAATCCAATTTCGTTGATGCTTTCTCAAGATGAGAGTCTGACCGGGTCTTGAACCCTGATCCTCCTCCATCATCTGCCTCAGGAGGAGGGAATGACAGGCCTGTGCCACCTGCCATGCACGCCCATGCTCGCCAGGAAATTGTCAATGTGCTTAGATAAAAATGAAGAGGTTTTGGAGCAGGGCGTGGTGGTTTATGGTTCACCCCTTTTGCCCCAGCACTCAGGAGCTAAGGCTGAGTTGCAGGACACAAGTGGGCCACACAGTGAGTTCCAGGACAGCCAAAGCCACACACAGAAACCCGGTCTCGAAAACAACAACGAAGATGAAGACATTCTAGGTGGCTTCCAGCTCTTTACCGGAAACAAGTCCGCAGGGTCAACTGCCCATTTCCACAACGCAAGCCACTTACCCAGGGAGAGCGCCGAGCACGTGCCTGTAGTTCCGACGTTGGTCACCGGGGGCGCCCAAGAGCAGGGTAGCCCGCAGCACACTTTAAAATTTGTTTTCTCAGACTTTGGATTGGAAGGGAGGAGGTCGGGTGCGGGGGCGGGAGGAGAGGGTGCAGCTGGCTCGGAAACAATCCATCGGTTCCCTGAAATTATCCCGCCCGCCGCTTTAGAAGTCAAAGGTTGCCACGTTACCTGTTGCCAGGTTGCTAAGCGTGCTGGGGGAAAATGTGGACGAGAAAGGGCCTCCTTGAGCATGGTGGGTTTCAAGCTTTGCCCTGGCGCTGGCGCTGACATTTGGAGAGCAGCTGCGGTGGATCTGAGAGCCGTTCGGTTCTAACGGAGGAGTGGCTGCGTCTTACATCATTTCCAGGCATCAAGTGCCTGGGGCTTTTTTCTTTTCTTTCTTTCTTTCTCTTTCTTTTAATGACTCTCAACTTTCTGATTCCTCCCCTCCTGGAATTTTTATACAGTGCACGCTCTGTGCAAAACAACCTCGTCTCGGGAAGCCCAGGATTAATTGGGAGGGTGTGTGTGTGTGTGTGTGTGTGTGTGTGTGTGTGTGTGTGTGTGTGTATTAAATAAACCCCCAAACGTCGTGGCCCAGAGACAAGCCTTTCCCTTCTTCCTGCCTTCTGAGAACAATGTTTTGTTTGATTAGCCGGGTAGCGTGGGGCTCTCCCTAGGAAAGGCGGGGGCTATCAGTTGAATAGATCTTCGAGCCAGACATGCCGAGGCTTGGGGCATTTGTCTGGCAGTAAGAAGTGTCTGGGAGCCTGGTAACCACCAACTGGCGAGGGTGTGGATGACTGCAAAGAGTTATTGCCAGCCCCTCCCCTCCCCACCCCTGCACTCACAACAGCCGCTTGCTTTTCTTCCTTCAGTGACAGGGAAAAAGTGTTTTTCCGTGGAGGATGCCTTGAGTGGAAAGTCGCCTCCCTGGAGCCAGAACTAACGGAGGGAGAGACTACTGTGTAGTGTGCTGTATCTCCTGGAGGTGGGCTGGCGGGTGAGCCAGCGTTCCTCTCACCACAAGCCGTCCTATCTCTCTGGGTGGCCTGGGAAGGAGGAAGCTGTAAATATTTTTCAAACAGGGCAGTAACTTTTCCATGTGGACTCTGCTGGGTAGAGAGTTTCTGTAACGTTTTGTTAACTTTTTAGAATTTATATATACTTGGGTTATTTTATTCTCTTTTTATTTTCTTATTATTTATTTATTTTGGCAGTTTCAGCAATGAAAGCAGGTCTTTTTGAGAAAACAGGGTCTCTACATAGAGTGAGATGTCCTGGAACTCGCTCTGTAGACCAAGCTGCCCTGAACTCACAGAGATCCTCCTGCCTCTGTCTCCTGAGTGCTGGGATTAAAGGCATGTGCCACCACCACCCAGTTTAAAACATTTATTTATCCCCGGGACACCACCACAAAACCCCTTCTCTAACATATCCCAATGCTGGGAGAGATTTCTCCCCACATAGCCCTCTGTACCTCACAGGACCTTCTTATAGGTTTAGTGAGTAAGTTTGAAATGGTTCCAAGAGAGGCTTGAACTCTGACTTAGTTAAGCGTGGTGTGCATGTAGGCCTGGTTACTTGCCAGGCTGAAGCAGATTAATTGTTCCAGACCAGTCTAGGCATCATGGTAAGACTCATCTTTTTGTTTGTTTTTGTTTTGTTTGACAGGGTTTCCCTGAGGCCTGCACCAGGCTGGCCTCAGACTCAGAGATCTGCCTGCCTCTGCCTCCCAAGTGCTGGGATTGAAGGCGTGTTCCTAGGAGCTGGAGAGATGGCTCAGTGTTCAAGAGCACTGGCTGCTTGTCCAGAACCCAGGTTCAATTCCCAGCACCCACATGGCAGCTTACAACTGTCTGTAACTCCAGTTCCAGGGGACCCATCACCCATGACAAAACACCAATACACATAAAATAAAGATAAGTAAATAAAGGCATGTACCACCGCTGTCTGTCTGGGGACACTCTGCCTTAAAGATAGATAGATAAATAAATAAAAAGGAAGGATGGAAGAAAAGAAAAGGCAGAATTGGAGAGATGGTTCAGCAGGAAAGAGTACTTACTGGCTGCCCTTCCAGAATTCCTGACTTCAATTCCCTGAACCCACATGGGAGTTCACAACCTTCTGTAACTGTAGTCCCATGGGACCCTATGCCTTCTTCTGGTGTGCAAATAGACATATGGACAAAATGTCCAGATACATAAAATAAATATTTTGCGATGTGGTGGCCCACACCTTTAATCCCAGTACTAGGGAGCTTGAGGCACGTAGACCTCTGTGATTTTGAGGCCAGCCTGGTCTAGATAGCAAGTTCCAGGACAGCTACATAGTGAGACCCTGACTCAAAGAAGAAAAAAAAAAAAGGAAAGAAAAAGAAAGGACAGGGAGGGAAAGGATGTGGACCTCAGAGTGCTCTGCCATTTAACGGCTGTGCGGCAGGAGCACAGCCATGCCCTTCTCTGAGAGTGGACTCCTCCTCACCCGGGAGACCTTCAAGTTCTTAGCAGTGTGCAGTGTGACTGCCTGTGGCTAGGAAAATCTCCACTCCCTCTTCATCTCCGCTTCTTTGCTTGTCTCTTGGGTTTGTACTTTTCCCAGGGAAGGACCAGGATTTGTCTGGCACCAGATGGGTTCCTGCCTCCCTGGACGTATCACTGCAAACCGCACAGCCACTGAGATTCACGGTCCCCTGACTGGGAACAGTGGCAGCAAACATCTCTTAACGCTTGTGTCTTCCTCCATGCCAGGATGCTTTCTGGCGACGCCGGCGTGTTATTGAGCTGTGCAGCTGGTGGCTTCCTCCCTCCTGTGTCTAGTTCATGTCACTTTCAAAAGGACTCCACCTCCCAAAAGTGCTTTTCCGCATTGTGCCCACTCAGAAAGCTCCATTTGGGAAGGAAAAACAAGATCGTTTTACCAAGCTCATCCATCTATCGAATGCCGATACAATTTCTGTATCTTCCCACCCCTGACAATTGACTGACCTGGGGCTGGAGAGATGGGGACTGATCTAGAAGGATGGGTCAGGGGTTCGGAGCCCTTGCAGAGGACATGGCTCCAATTCCCAGCACCCATGTGATGGCTTACAACCATCCTAACTCCAGCGCCAGGGAACCCCAGGCACTCTGCTGAACCTCCACAGACAACAGGCATGTGTATGGTGTCCAGACAAACATGAAGGCAAGAAGCATGCACATAAAATAAATCTTTTTAAAAAAAGAGAAAGTTTACTGATCTGCGCTTGTATGCTCCCAAGAACTGACCCCTCACTATAGAATATGGTCCATATGTTCCGTGTATGAATAACTCATGATTACATATTTTGTGGGGTGGGGGGCTGTTGCTTTTGTTTTATTTGTTTATTCATTTATCTAGTGTTTATTTGTTTTCTCAAGGTAGGGTCTCGTTTTATAGCCTTGGCTAGCCTGAAACTCACTGTGTAGATGGTCTCAAACTCACAGAGATCGGCCTGCCTCTCTAGTGATGGGATTAACCACCAAGCCTGGCTTCTTGGTGTGTTTTTAATTAAAATTGCATGCGTTTATTTATTCTGTATGTGTGTGTGCGTATATGGGCGTATGCATGCCATGGTGTACATGTGGAAGACAGAGGGGAACTCTGGGGAGTCCACCTTCTGCTACATGGGTTCTGAAACCAAACCCAAGCTCTTTAAGGGTCGGCAGCTGCGTTTTCTTTACCCTTGAGCCATCTCAGCCACCCACGTTAGCTTTGTTTTTTTAATTTCTTTCATCAGTTTGGTTAGCGTGCACACGGACGATCTTGTGTGCATGTGAAGATCAGAGGACAGCTTGCAGGACTTGGTTCCCTCCTACCCGTGTGGCTTCCGACTGAACAAGTCGGGGCTTGCTTAATAACAACTTCGATACAAGTTCAGTGTAGCAGCTGGCTGGCGCTCGGGCAAAACACTTGGTTAGCAAGCTTGTGGCCGTGGGTTCAGAGATCTGGCGCCACAAAAAACGCCCCCAATAAAAGTCCCTTGGGGGTGATGTGTTTGCATATAAAAAGGTTATTTGACTATTGTATAACTGATTTGGGAGGGGGTATTTTTGTTTTGTTTTTCATGCAGGGTCTCATGTAGCTTGAACTCACCGTCTAGACATATCATGGGTTATGATACTCCTACCTCCACCTTGCTAATGCTGAGAATACATATATATATTTCATATACATATATATATATATATATATATTCCATCACCTACCTCATTTGAGTGACTGAATAAATCTAGGTAGATAAGTGGTGACTCTTTTGTTTTGTTTTGTTTTGTTCATTATGTGATGGGTGTCTGTCCATGTGTCTGTGGATCACATGTATGTAGTTCCCCCGCCAACCAGAAGAGGGGTGGAGTCCTCTGGGATGGTTGTGAGCTACCGTGTGGGTGCTGGGAACTGAACCCTGGTCCTGTGCAGGAGCAACGAACGCTCTTAGCCACACAGCCCATCTCACGAGACCCACCCCTTATGTTTTTATTTGTAGTCCCTGAGAGGCTTGCTCTTACATTGTTCCTGTACTCACGGGCCACAGCCTGTGCCCCCAAGAAGTTAGGTTTTGCCACCTGTCCTCAATAGATCAATTAATAGTGAAAGCAGAAAAAAGGGAGCCATTCAATCTGGCCACGTAGGGGAGAGAGAGACAAAGGGGTCCAGTGACGTCACCCAGTCCATCTTTCAGGGGTCATGACATGAGTGTCGGGTTAACTAGAAAGCAAGAGATAGGGCTGGAGAGATGGCTCAGAGGTTAAGAACATTGACTGCTGTTCCAGGGGTCCTGAGTTCAATTCCCAGCAACCACATGGTGGCTCACAACCATCTTATATTCAATCTGGTGCCCTCTTCTGGCATGTAGGCAGAAAAGTGCATATACAATAAATAAATAAATAAATGTTAAAAAAAAAAAAAGAAAGCAAGAGATAATGCTGTTCCAAAAGGCGTGGCGCCCAGCCCACTACTGCTGTGCCTGCAGGACTCCCCTGCAGGGTCAGCTAACTCGCCAGTCCATGTCAGAGAGACAAGCTCCTCCCCTGGATGCCCGAGGGTTTCAGTTACCTCCTCTCCCATAGAGAGATCTCTGGGGAAATCCTACTATCTCCTGGACCTTCCTTTTCAATACTCTGGTTAGTCGATAGCCAAAGAGTTGGGAAGCACAGGTGTCTCTTTAGACATTCATTCTCTCCAGAGAGAGGTCAGGTACGACATCGGGAAGAACTTTTGCAGTCACGGTAACCAACAGCTGCCGAGCAGTTTCCCTGTAAGGCTTGATGGATGCATGACCCGTTGTCTTAGCCGGTAAAAGCTACAGGTCTACAGAGCTGAGTTCCAGGTCAGCCAGGCAGGGCTACACAGAGAAACCCTGCCTCAAAACAACAACAAAGTCTTCTTAAGAGAACAATATGTGGGCGGGGAAGGGGGCGGTGGCCTCGGCTTGGGTAGCTGGAGAGATGGCCCAGCGGCTAAGAACATGGGTCTGTAACAGAGGACCTGAATTTAGTTCCCAGCACCCGTGATCTGAAGACGCAACACCTGCGCGCACTCCAGGGCATCCAGCGCCTGGGCCTCTGCAGGCACCCGCACATGCCGGCGCGGCCGTACACTTCTACGCGTAGTTTAAAGTAAACTTTAATGGGGGCTTAAAGAGACCAATTCAATGAGTGTCCCTGCCCCTGCTGCTTGTGTGTCCAGTAGCTTGGGAGCGCACAGAGGATAGCCAGAAGGGGAGGAGCCTACGTTTTCTTCCAGAAAGCCTTCTTTCTGGACAGCCCCTCCTGAGGCTTGCCACACTGACACTGCTTTTCGTTTAGAGTATAGACGACCTTGAGCCAAAGTGTACTCATGTACTTCCGAAACATTGGAGAAGGATTAAGGGTTGAAGGCCAGCTGTAAAACAAATCCAAGGCTATTGTATCCACATGAGATGCTGTGGAAGAAAAAAAATCTTAAAAATTTTAGACTGGAATGATAGGAATCTGTTATTTGTAAAGTCTTGATTTGACTTTTTGACTCTCTCTATGATCTATCTATCTGTCTGTCTGTCTGTCTGTGATCTATGACCTATCTATGATCTCTCTATCATCTATCATCTATCTATGATCTCTCTATGGCCTATCTATGATCTCTCTATCATCTATGATCTATATATCATCTATCTATGACACATCATCTATCTATGACCTATCTGGCATCTATCTACCTACCTATCATCTGTACATCTGTCTATCTCTACCTCTGTGTGTATTGTATTCACAAATGTGTCTGCAGGTACAAAGTACCCATACATACACACAGAGGCCAGAGGTGACACTGGCTGGTCCGTTCCATAACTCTCCACTTTATTCCTTCAAGACAGGGTCTCTCCCTGAGCATGGAGGTAGGCAGGAGTCCAGCAAGCCCGAGCAATGCTCCTGACCCTCTCTATTAAAGTAGGACAATCTCAAATTCTGGTTTGGTTTTAGCAGCTGTGGCAGCATGTCCCCAGTATTGCCCCTGTCCAATCTGACACTCGGAAAACTGCAGCTGGCCTGGGCAGTATGTGGGCCTTGCAGAAGGCAAAGCCAGCCATTGTGTTGGAAATACTGGGAGGTACCCATAGCAGGACTTCTTCTGTATATTCTAGAAAATGAAATGATTTGTCTTCTGCATCGGTCTGGGTTTTGTTGTTGTTGTTTTTGTTACTTAGAGAATGTTTCATTGGTTTCTGGAGTCAAACCCATGTAGCAGACAGACAGCTTGATGATCAGTATAACAAGAAAAAGGTAGAAAGGGTTCTGAGCAAGCAGTAAATAAGTAAATAGCCTAGAAGAGCAGACCCTGTGTGCTGGGAAGCGGCATTTAGTTTCTTTGGAAAATGAGTGGGGCCTGAATGTCCTGAGAACAGATTTTGAGTGCAATAAGAAGTTCACATTGTAAAGACTTGCCCTAGAGGTCACCTTGTGATCCGATGTCGTCAGGGTTCAGGCGGGAGTGTATGGCCCTCCCCCTTTCTCCAACCCTCTCTGGGTCTTCAGATGGACGACAGAGACAGGGTACCACAAACTCAGCTGCCACCTTTAACCTGTTCCTGGGAGTCGGGAGGCAGCGCCATAGTGGTTAGAGAAGGACATGAAACAGGTAGAATGAGACTTACCAGTCCCCTCCAGGTTCACGAGACCTGGTGGGAGGCTTAACTCTGAGACAGCGGATTGGACCCACCCGAGTCTAGGTAGGCTCTTGCTGTGACCTGGAAGGCACAAGGGACTTACTTCTTCCCTTGGGATCATCTTCCAATAGATTTATTTCTCAGGAGTGTTAGAGAGAGACAGACAGACAGACAGACAGACAGACAGAGAGACAGACAGACGGGGGGGGGTATAGCACTGAATTGCACATCACTCACTGTTCCCCTCCTGAGGAGATCCTGGCAGTATTTGCTGATCATTTGACCACATAACTACGGTGACCCCCATCATGGTATGCGCTCGCATCCTCTTCCCGAGCATGTGATGTTGTGACGTGACAACAACATTGCTGTAATTCTTCATGGTTAAGGAAATTACCCCAATTGCAGGGCAGCAGAGACAGGACAGCAGAACAGGACCCTCCTGTTTATGATTCATCGTAGGATTTTATCACCATCATCATCATCATTATTAGTGGACTGGGGGAGCATGGGCAGGCCTGAAGTGAATATTGTATTAAGTAAGATAATCCAAGTGGTATCGAGGACCCAAGGTGACAGGTTGGAGTTGTGTGGGTTTTCTGTAACCCCAGAGGTCTCAGGCGTGTGTGTACCTGGGGAAGGCGTGGAAGGAGACAGGAACCTGGTTCAGAACGCGGCACAGGGCTGGCGCTTTACTGGTAGGAGGTCCTACCTGGAAATCGATCCTTCTTTTTTTCAAGGCAGGGTTTCTGTGTGTTGTTTTGGAGACTGTCCTGGAACTAGCTCTTGTAGACCAGGCTGGCCTTGAACTCACAGAGATCCGCCTGCCTCTGCCTCCCGAGTGCTGGGATTAAAGTTGTGCGCCACCACCGCCCGCCGGAAATCGATTTTTTTTTAATCTCCCTTTTTCTGAATCACGCTCCACAAACGGGGGGGGGGGGGGGGGGGTGCCTGAGAAGCAGCCCAGTTCTCCACGGTGCGGAAAACCGTGGACAGATGTTTGGAGAGGAGGCGGGCAGCTGCTTCCGTTGGAGCCTGGGAGACGACCTGGGCAAACAGCAGCCTGGGGTGAACGCATTCACCCTTGACTTTGATGAAGCCTCCCTGAAGGAAGGCTTGGGTTGATATTATAGAGACCAAGAGAGGCTCACAGTCGATTTATAAACACGTGCATATTCTGTGTTGGGGGTGGGGAGGTACCCCTTAGTGAGCCGTCGTCGCGCCCAGCAAACAAAGTTTCTGAACAAAAGTTTGTATGGCCAGTACCTATCCACAAGAGAAAACGGGCGGGAGGGGCAGGGAGGGCAGATAGGTAGGGAAACAGACAGAAACCACAGAAAAGAGAGGCGATAAGAGGCAGGGAAGGGACTCGCGTTGGCGGGCGTAATCCGGGAGCTTCGGTGGCTTATGTGGGCCCCAAGCTTGTCACCCTTACCAGGGCCAGCTTGCGTGCGCTCACAACCCCTCATTTCCTGCTCAGTGTTAATCACAACCACCGAAACCATCTCCGAACAGGCTGCTCTGCTTGGCATCACCTCTCGGTACCATCCCTCCCCAGCGCCCTCTCTCTTTTCTCCGTTGCTACCTGGGAGTCTCTGCGGTTGACCAGCCGCGTCTCGCTCCTGTTGGCTTATCACTCCCATTTAGAAGCCTCCATCCATTTCAGCGGTGGGTGCTTGCTGGTCCTTCCCTGTCTATTTTGATGGCGCGTTTACCCCGTAGGCGGCAGTACCTCTATGACCCCAGCAAAGGCCTCACTCATTGCCCCGTAGATGGCCTCGGTTTTTTTGTTTTTGTTTTTGTTTTTCCCATGTTCGGTGTGTGTCCAAGAGAGTGTTCCGCGTGCCCCAGTTCCCCAATGACTGTCACTGACAAGTATCAGAGGCTGAAGGCCGGGCGGGAATCACAGCGTCTCTGTTTTCACTGTCTTCCAGTGTCATCTTGCATTACAACATATAAGAAGACACCACCTCCAGTCCCACCCAGAACTACCACGAAACCTTTCATTTCTATCACAGCTCAGAGTAGCACAGAGTCTGCGCAGGACGCCTACATGGATGGACAAGGCCAGCGCGGAGACATGATCAGCCAGTCTGGCCTCAGCAACTCCACCGAGAGTCTGGACAGTATGAAGGCTCTGACCGCTGCCATCGAGGCTGCAAATGCCCAGATCCACGGCCCAGCAAGTCAACACATGGGCAATAATGCCGCTGCGGTCACCACCACCACCACCACCATAGCCACTGTCACGACCGAGGACAGGAAGAAAGACTTTAAGAAAAACCGATGTCTATCTATTGGGATACAGGTAACGGCTCTCTGTGCCCTCCAGACACAACCCAACTACTAAGAACTATGCCTCTTCCTGCTTTTTGTGTTTTTTCTGTCTTTTCCTGTGTGTGTTTGTTTTTGTTGTTGTTTTGTTTTTTGCCAGATCACCCATTTTGCCATTGGAAATGAGATGGCTATGTGTAGGACAAGAATTTCAAATTATTAGTGCTGAATTTTCTTTTTTTTTAACCCTTGTTAAAAGTTTTACCGGTTCCTCTTAGCTGCTAAACAGAAGGGTGCGGCTGGGGTAGGTGGTGCATGCCTGGAATCTCAGCTCTCAGGAAGCTGGGGCAACAGGGTTGCAGGCTGAGCCAGTGTGGGGGTAAAGACCTTCCGTGTCAGCATGACCAGGCACAGGCGGGCAAAGCTCTGTGAGTTCAAAGCCAGCCTGTATTACATTATACGGCTCTGTCTCAAAAGCAAATAAACAAAGGGGGTTGCAGTTTTAGACTGCCTATCCCTTTCTTAAAAACAACCAACCAACCACCAACCAAAATACCAAAAAATAAAAAAGCAAAATTACAGCTGCTAACGTATGCTAACGTAAAGTACACTTTAGTCTCAAGTACATTTTGATTCTCAAATAGAGTTCAGGGTCTGGAAGAGGCGTGTCCATGGCTGAGCACACTTACTGCTTTTGCAGGGGATCTGGGTTTGGTAGCTGTGTAATTTCCAGCTCATGTGCCCTCTCTGGCCTCCTCAGGCATCAGTCACTCACATGGTGCACACACATACAGGCAAACACTCATACATATATAATAAAAATAAATATTTTTAAAATTGAAAGTTTTTTTTTCCACACAGACTATATTCTGATCATGGCTTCCCCTCACCCAACTCCTCCCAGCACCTGCCTACTTCCCTGCCCAAATCCTCATGCTTACTTTCTCTCTCTCTCTCATTAGAAAACAGACAGGCACGTAAAAATAAAATAAAGTTGAAATAAATAAACCAGAGTAGGACAGAAAAAACAGAAAGGAAAAAAAAGAACCAAAGAAAGAGCATAAGAAGTATATGTAGATGTAGACGCCACACGTCACACACACTGAGCTCCCATACAACACACAAAATCAGAAAATGAAGACCTGAAGGTTTCAAAAAGAAAAAGATCCTAGACAAAGCATTAAGGACAAAAAAACACCACTGAGTTAGTTTTGTGCTGGGCATGGGGCCTGCCCTTAAGCGTGGTTTGTGAGCCCAGTGAAACTCCACAGGAGAAAATGAATTTTTCCTTTGCAAGCAGTTGTTCCTTGAGGAGCTTCTGAATTAGGGTGGGGGCTTCTGCCCACTTCTCCTTTCAGCCCTGGGACCCCATCTGACCCAGAACCATGCAGGCCCCATGCATGCTGCCCCGTGAGTTCATACGTGTGCCTGTTCTGTTGTGTCTAGAAGGCGTTGAAAGTTTCCTTGGTGTCTTCTGTTCAAAAGAGTAAGAGGCAAGGTGGCCAAGTGCATAGGGTGCTTTCTGCTAAGCCTGGCAGAGTGAGTTCAATCTACAGAGACCACCTGCGAAGGAGAGACCCGAGGCCTGCAGCGTGACCTCCCGTACAGTGCTGTGGCACACGCATGCCCATACATAAGTCTCTCTCTCTCTCTCTCTCTCTCTCTCTCTCTCTCTCTCTCTCTCTCTCTCTCTCTCTCTCTCTCTCTCTCTCTCTCTCCCTCTTCCTCTCTCCCTCTCCTTCTCTCCCTCTCTCCCTTTCTCTCTCTCTCTCCCTCTCTCCCTCTCTGTCTCTCTCTGTCTGTCTCTCTCTCCCTCTCTGTTTCTCTGTCTCTGTCTCTCTCTGTCTCTCTCTCACACACACACACACACACACGAGCACACTCATACAATACACACACCCACACATGCTTACCCACATGCACTCTCACACGCTCACATATTACACACGCATACTCACACTCGCGCACACACACATTCACACAATACATACAGTCGTGCACACTCACAAACACACGCTCACACATATTCACCCACGTGCACAAGCACTCGTACACAATGCACACCCACACTTTTACACTCATGCACACACACTCATGCACATTCACACACACACACACACACACACACGAGACACCAAAATTAGCAAAGGAGTGCATATCCAAGTATTGCTGTGGCCATCATCAGGTTGCCTTACGCCCAACCCTACTGAAGAACAAGATGTAACTCGTCACTCACAGGTGTGGGAGACCAAGGGCAAAGCGACCGCTCATGTGGGAAGCAGCAGCTCCCCCAGCATCACCGGGAAGGAATGCCATGAGTCCCAGGGTCATTGTTGGCTGTTTCGCCGTGCTGTGCGTCTCACGGAAACACGTAGCCACCTCAGAGACTTCCCAGTTCTTTGCTCTCTATCCTTTTCCCCAGCCCGAGTCCCACAGGGGAAGTATTTTACTGTGTTGTAAGTTTTCTGAAATAACAGCCATCTAACCTTGCTTTGTTTCTCTTTAAATGTATTATGTGTGTCCATGTGCACACGGACACCTGCAGCAGCAGCACACACGGAGGTCAGAGGAAGGCTTTCAGGATCTGATCCTCTCCTTCTGCCATGTGGGTCCAGGGCATCAAACTCAAGTCGTGAGGGTCAGCTATAGGTCCGTTGCCCACAGAACCATCTTGCCAGCCCATCCTTCGCTTTTTTGCCCCCATCTGGTGAGCCTGAGACACATTGGTGTCGGTGGCGCCTCCTGTTGGACAGTTATTTCTCTGCAACGCAGATCATGGGTCACAGACATCTGAAAGCCAGACATGGGCGCATTTTCTCCCTAAGGTTCTGTGCTCACAGCCCATTCTGCGAAGTTCACCTTTGAAGGGCAATTAATCCTTCCCTCAAAGAGGGGAGTCAGGTGCCTTTCCTAGCCTGCATAGCACACACAGCTGGTCAGGTCTCCCAGCGAGACCACACTGAAGCCTGGGAGGAGGTGACAGCATAGGAGCCAAGGGCCCAAGCCCCAGCCCCCTGCCCTCATCTCCTGGTTCCCACTGGAAGCTAAATTTCCCTTCCATCACTAAGGGATCTGCACCCCCTGCCTTTCCTATCAAATGATGAGATTACAGGCATACATCACCAGCACTAGGAACGAGTGAAATTTTCTACTTATTTGCAGTGAGTGTACAAGAGTGGGGGGGGTGTATGACCGCCACGGCACGCACACAGAGGCCAGAGAACAACTTACAGGAGAGAGTTCTCTCCCTCTGTCGTTATGTGGGCCCCAGGGTCTCATTCAGCTTCACAGGCTTGGCAGTACGCCTTTTCCCAATGAGCCATCTTGCTCATCCAAGAATGAGGATTTTAAAACTCTTTAGGTTCCAGGCTGGCGAGTTGGCTCAGAGGGTAAAGGCTCTTTGCTGTACAAGCCTGATCACCTGAGCTTGAGTCCCAGGGCCCATGATAGAAGTTGAGAACCAAAACTCCTGAGAGCTGTCCTCTGAACTCCACGGGAACGCCATGGCTGGCACCCCATCTCACCCGTACCCCAAGACGCACGGAACCTAGATTCCTGTGGGGGTGGACATGGGTCTCTGTTTGGGATGCTGGGTATAATTCTGCCACGGCTGTTGGTGGCGGCGGCACAGCAACATGGGTGTGTTCAGTGCCACTCAACCGTGCGCATCACCATGGTTACCGTGGGAAAGTTTATGTTGCACAGGCTTCACCACGGTGATTAAAATATCTGCCTTTCTGTCTAGCACCAAATTAGTGCCGTGGAATGACAGCTTGCTTTTACTTCCTCAATGTTTAGTTCCTTCTCTTCTTCTTTGTGTACTATTTTCCATCGCTAATACATCACCCGAAACTCAGAGTACTGTTTAGCTTTTATTTACTTATTTTGTGTGCACCTGTATGTGACTGTGCCTGAGTGCACATGTCTGTACACCACACGCATGCAGGAGCTGGCAGAGTTGGGGGAAAAAGAAGAAGAGGACACTGGATCCCTCAGAACTGGAGTTATAGGCAGCTGGGGGCCACCATGTGCTGGGAACTGCACACGGATCCCCTGCGAGAGCAGTAGGTGCTGCTCCTGGTCTCTGAGCCATGTCTCTAGGCCCCCAGAACTTGTGTGTGTGTGTGTGTGATGACAAGGCTCCTCAACAAGTTGTGATTAAAAACCAATCAGTTCTCTTTTGGAGGGAAATCAAAGCACTCAGTATTTGTATATAATGATATTTTGTGAGTTGTAACCCATCCATTCTTCCCGCCAGCCTGTTCCCTGAGCCGCATCAGTCCCAAATGAACACGCAGGATGCTATGTTAACTCTGAATCTGTTGGAAGTTTGATAAGGTTTCTTAATGGCTAACTTTGACTTAATTATTAACCCATAATTACTAATATATATTTTTATAAGGTCTTATCTTACCGAGAATGCCATACTTGCACCCTCTCCTCCTGGGATCACATGGCAACGCTCTGGTCTTGACTACATTTCCCAGAATCCTCCTCAACTCCTAGTCCCACCTATCTTGCTTCCCTATTGGCCAACAGTGCTTTATTTATGAACCAATAAGACAATATATACACAGAAGGACTTCCCCCATCAGTGAATCTTCTGGCAAATATCTGTTTTACTTTTTCCTATGTTGCCCTGCTGTTAGCATGTGTCTTACAATACTCTATGTTTTGCTTTATTTTTTTCTTTTGTTACACTTGCTTAGTTATTTAGTGTGTTGGGGGGCACCTACTTATGGCATGGCTTGCTTGTGGAAGTCAGAGGACATGCTGGTTCTCTCTTTCTGCCATGTGGCTTCTAGGGATTGAATTCCAGTCGCCGGGCTTGGTGGCATGTGATCTTGCCTGTCATGTAATGTCGTAAGCCCACCTTTTCTTATTTATTTGTTTGCTGGTTTGTTTGTTTTTCAGGACAGAGTTTCCCTGAGTAACCCCTGGAGCTTGCTTTGTGGACCAGGCTTGGCCTCAAACTCAGAGATCCACCTGCTAGTGCCTCCTGAGAGCTGGGATTAAAGGGGTGCGCCACCACCACCCGGAAGCCCACCATTTTTCATTTAATATGTATTCTGTGTGGGGTGAGCTAGGGTGTCAGATAACATTAGCTGCCCTCCAACTTGCCATATAAACTTAAACTTCTGGTCCTCCTGCTTCAACTTCCCAAGTGCTGGGATTAGAGATGTACACGACCACATCCAGTTTATGCGGGGCTAAGGATCCAACCCAGGGCTGCACACACATACACACACATACTTGGCAAGCAATCTGCCAACTGAGGCACATCTCCATTCATCCTCTTGTGTCTTCACTGCTCATTTAGAACTTCCAAGAACGCATTTGTTTGTGACACCCTCTTCCAACAGAGTAGTCACAGGACATTACATACAGTTATCCCTCATAGTGTTTGATATACACAGACTCAATCAACCTGCCCCTGGGGTGGGCGGGAGATGGCGCAGTAGTTAAGAGAACTTGCTCACCTTCCAGAAGACCTGAGTTTGGTTCCCAGCATTCACATCGGTGGAAATGGCTCACAGTTGCCTCTAATGAAAGCTTCAGCAGGTTCAACACCATCCTCTGGCTTCCACGAGGTAGCTGCACACATGTGACATATGCACAGACAGACTCACAGAAATGAGACCAGATCCTTAGAAAAGTGAATTTGTACCGAACCTGTATAGACAATTTCCTTTCACTATTCCGTACAGTGTGCAACTCTGCATGTCATGTCAATAGTATTAGGTAGGAATGCTCTAGATATGACAGCATGCTGAGAGGTATGGTATAGTCATTGGTAGGCACTGTGCCATCTCATGTAAGAGATTTGAGGCTTCTTGAATCTGGATATCTATGGTGATCATAGAACTGATTCCTGTGGAGACCAATGAATGACTGCTTGTAAGTCTGTGGAGGAATCATAGACAGTTGTCAGCTTTGGGAGTAAAACTGTATTTTATTAAAATCAGTAGAGTCGGGGGCTAGAGAGACGGCTCAATGGTTAAGAGCACTTGTTGCTCTCACTGAGGGCCAGGGTTCAGTTCCAGCACCGACACAGTGGCTCACAGCTGCCTGTGTAACTCCAGTTTCAGGGAATCTGCTGCCCTCTTGTGGCCTCCCCAGGCACTTGCACACATGTGGTGCACACACACACACACACACACACACACACACGTTTTTCTAGAAAATATTAGCAGACTCAGAGAGCATGCTAGTAAGGTAGCAATTGCTGATATCAAACCTGAACCAAAGAGGTTATAAGCCTCCAGAGCATTCCCGCCATAACCGCAGATGGCCTGAGATGAACCCGCATTTATTTGCTTCTCGAGTGAGGCAACTTGGAAGAGGCTCAACTCTTGTTTGCTTGGTCGTTTCCTCAGGTGGACGATGCTGAAGAGCCGGAGAAGGCGGGGGAGAGTAAGGCGCCCAGTAAGTTCCAGTCCGTGGGAGTACAAGTGGGAGAGGAGAAGTGGTGAGTCCGCGATAAACCCGCCCTTCCTTCCCAGTAGGTGTGGCAGCGCTGAGAAAGCTTCCGCCAGCCAGCGCTAGGTGTTCCTCTCCTGCACTGTAACCCCGGAGGGCGCACCCCATCTGAGCTTTGGTTACAGCTGAAGAGCGGCACGCTCGCATAACATTGAATGGAAGCGTGAGACTGCCAAAGGTCCCTCTCCTCAGACTTGCAGGCGTTTTATGTTATTATCGCTGCTGTTGTCGGTATTGTTGTTGCTGGTCTTGTTGTTGTTAAGGCAAGAGTTGTACCGTGCACCCCTGACTGACCCAGAACTCTAAATCCAGCTGACCTCAAATTCACAAAGATTGGCCTGCCTCTGTCTTGTGAGTGCTGGGATGTGATTTTCTTTTTTAAAATTGTGTATTTGTCTCTGTGTGGGTGTGTGCTTTGGGGAGGTGGTGTACTTTCTCACACACACACACACACACACACACACACACACAATGTTTTTAAGCACACAAGGACGCAAGGCCCAGCGTCACATCACTGGTGTTTGAAGCAAGCTCACTGCAGACTCTTAGTATCCAGAAGCGGGGAATTTAGGGTTTCATGGTGACACAGAACCCCCCTGGTGGAACAGGCTACTGGTGTCAATATTTTCATTTTATAAATGAGATTCTGTGATCCTGTGAACTCAGAAGTCCTGTTGCCACAGAGCTGAGATTAAACGATACAGGGGACCCAGTTTTGGTTCTCAGAACCCGCAACATTGACTCACACTGTTGCCTGAAACTCCAGCTCTGGGAGAGCCGACACACCTGGGCTCTGAATCTAGGTGCATGCTCTCTCTCGAGTGCGAGCGCACGCACACATACACACACACACACTCAATTAAAAAATAATCAACTGTTCAAACAGTAGAGCTATGTCCTTCCTCTACTGCTTGTATCTAACCCCGGCCTAGCACCAGCCTGAGGGACCTTGAACATAAAACTACACACATATGTGTGGTTGGTGTCCTTCAGTGTAAAAAGGGTTGATAGCTTCGGGCCTGCATTTCAGGAGCTGGGAGGTCACCATTGTACCCTCTAGTAAGTAAAAATCTGAACAAACCAAAAAAGAAGGCACATCCTTGGGGCTGGAGAGATGGCTCAGAGGCTGAAGCACTGGCCTTGATGTGTGGTGGTAGCACATGCCTTTAATCCCAGCACTTGGGAGGCAGAGAAAGGATCTCAGTGAGTTCAAGACCAGCCTGGTCTACGGAGTGAATTCCAAGACAGCCAGGGCTGTTACAGAGAGACCCTGTCTCCAAAAAAAAAAAAAAAAAAAAAAAAAAAAAAAGCACTGGCCACTCTTCTAGAGGACCTGGGTTCAATTCCCAGCACCCAAATGGCAGCTCACAGCTGTCCAGATGGATCCAGATGTTGTGCTCAAATTCTGAACCCCCAAATCACCAGGAGACTGCATTAACTCTAGCCCTTTATCACAGCAGCAATGGAGTGAGAAGGCCCCCAGGGAAACAGCAAGGCGGTGAATTTATTGCATAGAGCAAGGGGAGTGTCTAGGAGTGAGCAACAGTCTCAGGATTGGAGCGCTTCCCGACTTGGGCAACAACGTGCCCTGTATTGATTGGTCATCTGGTTGTTATGGCCCATAGGCCCCCCCAAGGCGGTTGCCATGCTCTGCAGGCCACTTTTACTGTGAAGCACATCCAGAGTCAGGCCAGCTAACTTCTGATTGATTCCTTGCCATGTGGAGGGTGTTTGAACTCCCAGTGACAGGGAGGATGGAAAAGGTCAGGACGCTCAGCACATTTTGCTGAGTCAGAGGACACAGCTGCCAAAGCAGGGGCTGGGTGAGGGTCCAGTCCCTTCCCAGATGCCCTTCACTGTTCCATTTTAACAGTGTAACAAGGACACAGATATTACGTAGGTTGAGGAAGAAGACATAAAGTTGCTTTTGTTCACAGATCCTAGATGCACAGATCATGTATGTAGAAAATTAAAAAGTCTGCACCTTGTAAACACTTCAGGATTTTATAAGCAATTATAAGGGATGTGTAGGACCAGAAGTTACTATACAAAAGTGAGTCACTTTCCAACACGTCCTCAATGGGGAAGTAGATTTGACATTTAAAGCGTAGTAGCAGGGTGGAAGAGATGGCTCGAGGATGAAGATCACTTCCTGTCCTTCTACAGGACCTGAGTTTAGTTCCTAGGACCCACTTCAGGTTGATACCGCTCCAGGGATACCTGATGCCTCTGGCTTCCTGCAGCAACTGCACTCATGTGTATATGCCCACACTCAGGCACACACATATACACATCTTTGAATAATAATAATAAAATTTTAAATAAATGTAGGCTTTGCAATGCCAAGTGTGATGACTCAAGTTCAGTTTTCAGGACCCAGATGGTAGAAACCAAGAACCGACTCTCACCACATGAGCACACCGTGGTACGCACCTCCCCCCACGTAAATCAATTAACAAGTGTAATACACATTAAATAAAACCAAGAGAATAAATTATCATTTACATTAGCACTCCCCCCCAAAAAATAGATAGATCTAAAAATACAAATAAGAAACCATCGGGGAAAACTACAAGCCTCTGGTGAAACATACCAGAGACGAGTAAATAACCCATGGATAGGAAGACTTGCCATTGCCGGCCCGGGATGTCAGCTCTTCCCAGTTTCCTCTGTAGATCGAACCCAGATCTGTGAAAGTCACAGCAGGTTCTTTTGTGTGCATCAGCAAACCGATTGTAGAGTTTAAATCGAAAACAAAGGATCCGGAGTAGCCACCTCAGAACCAAAGTGGATGAACAAAGTAGAGAGAGACTAAGACGGCCTAACTTCAGGGCTCTTGTAGAACTCTGGTAATCAGCACAGCTTGGAAGTGCGGGAGGAGGGGGAAGGGAAGAGGGGGAGGGGGAGGGGGAGAGAGAAACAGACACAGAGAGAAACATACACACACACACACACACACACACACGCACGCACACACACACACACACAGATACTTTGATCAGTGGAGCAGAGGAGCGATTCCAGAAAGACCCACATAAACGCAGTCAGCTGATCTTTGGCAAGAAAGCACAGTGATAAGGAGAGGATGGCCAGCCTTTAAACAAATGGTGCTGGGTCTACTGGACATGCCAACACTCGGGGGAGAGTAATCCACACACAGGTCTCATGGCCTTTACACCACCTAACTCAAAACTGATTATAGCTTTAAGTGGAAAACACAAAAAGGCTACACTGAGCCCGCAAGATGGCTCAGTGTCTCTGGACACTTGGTACCAAGCCTTGGCCTGAGTTCAGTCCCAGGAACCCACTAGGTGGAAAGACAGAACCAAGTCCTGTGCACACACGCACACACATGCACTGGCACATACATTAACAATAATAGTAATAAATAAATAAATAAAATTTATACTTTTTTAGAAATGGGGCCTAGAGAAAGGGCTCAATGGCCAAAAGCATAGGCTGTTCTTACTGAGGATTGTAATTCAGTTCCTAGCACCCAGAATGTGTCTCACAACCGTCTGTAACTCCAATTCCAGGGGATCTGACGCCCTCCCTTCCGGCCTCTGTAGGCACTGTGTGCGTGGGGTTCACATACAAAACCTTCAAACACATAAAAAAAAAGTAATAATCTGCAAAAAAAAATTTTAGACATGTACAAGTCTGAGTTTGCTACTCCACCCCGAAGTGCTTACTTAGAAGCCTCGAGGCTGTAGGCTCAGTCCCCAGCACAGCCAAAGCGACAAGCTACAGACCTGACAGATACATTCACTGCCCTCCTGTCAGAAAGGCCGATGAGTGTCCCCCATTCTGACACAGGGCGCGCGGAGTAACCCGGATGTGCAGCAGTCTGCAGCGGGAAAGGAAAACCTTTAGCTGCGGCGTAAGAAGACAGCTTGGCAGTTTCTTAGGAAACTCTTAGAATACAGTGCAGTTGTTGTACTTGTTGCAGCACAATGAGGACATTTTTGCATTCACACCGGAGCCTGCGTGTGGATCTGTGTAGCAACCACAGTTGTTAACAACCGTACTTGGGAGCAGACAGGATGTCTTTTAATGCATGAATCATGAACCGAAGCACATCTGGGGTAAGGAGATAATGTTTGGAGCTTTGAAAAAAAACAGTGTCAGACAGTGTGGTGAATGCCTTAGACCCTAGCACTCGGGAGGCAGAGGCAGGGTGTTCGAGGCTAGCCGGGTCAGTGTAGAAAGCTCCAGTCCGGGCAGGCTACCCTGTCTCAAAACTAAAGCCATCAAGGAGCTGGAAAGGAAGATAGCTCAGCATTTAGGAGTACTTTGCAATGAAGACCAGCGTTCAGATCCCAGCTCCCACAAAGCAAGCCCGGGGACTCCACAAATACCCATGGATCTGGGACTCCTGGGGCTCCTTGATCTTCCAGCCTAGCTGGGAAAACACAAACCCAGAGTTCAGGGAGACCTTCCCTTGGAGGGATAAGTGGAGAGTGACATGCACACACTGGCACAGGCACGTGAGTGAGTACGCATGTGCACCTGCACACACACAATAAATAAATGCATAATAAAATTCCTAATGCGAGGGCTGGAGAGATAGCCCAGAAGTTGGGAGCACTGGCTGCTCCTCCAGAGGACCTGGGTTCAGCTCCCAGCACCCACATGACAGCTCAAGGCTGTCTGTAACTCCAGTTCCAGGGGAATTCATGCGTGGGTGGTGCATGCAGGCAAAATACTCATATAGATAAAGTAAATAAAAAGTATGAAACTATGATGGTACATACATGTTAAAGTGTATTTATCAAAACCAGTAGAAGGTACTCTAGCTGGGCATGGTCACACAAACCTATAATCCTGGGATTTGGGAGGTTAAGAGAACTCTCAAGGCCAACCTCAGCTACACCGATACTAGCCTGAGCTAAATGAGACCCTATCTCAAAACAAAAGAAAACAAAAAAACAAACAAAGGGGACAGAGTGGGAAACAGACAACCAAAGTAAACCCTGATGAACACCATCATTGTTTGGTAATACGGAGGTGCCAGTTGCACCAAATACAACATTCTGGTGGAGGGTTATAATGCGGCGCCGGGAATCAAGAGAGTGGTCATGGGAACTCTACATTTTATAGAATTTTGCTATGAACTTCAAACCGTTCCCCCAAACTGACACTTGTTAATTGTGAAAGAGAGGATGGATAACAACATCAACATCGGTGGTTGTCCTGGAGTGTGTTGTTTGAGATGTGAGAACATTCAGAGCAGTGCCTGGTGTGTAGGATGCTCTCCTCGCTGTTGCTACTATAGTACCACATAGAAGAAGAGCTGTAAAGACTAAAGTTGTGAGAAAGCAGGGCTGGTGGGCTAGCTCAGGACACAGAAGCACTCATGATGGAAAGAAATAGCTCACTCCAAACACTGGACCTCTGCATGGAGACTATGGGACGTATATACGCACATGAGTGCAAAAATTTTTAAAGAAATTAATAGTGTAACCTTTTCTTCAAAAACCAGAGAAAGGGACTGGAGAGACTGCTCAGAGGTAAAGAGCACTACCAAAGAACCCAGGTTCAATTAACCAGCACCCACACGGCAGCTCACAGTTGTCTGTGACTCCAGTTCTAGAGGGATCTGATGCCCTGCTCAGGCCTTCATGGGCATCAGGGAAACACATGGTGCACAAGATATACATATATGTAGGCAGAACACCAATACACATAAAGTAAAATAGTAAATTAAAAAATAAAATAATAGATTAAAAATAAAAGGTCTCTAGTGGGTGGTGGCGCACGCCTTGAATCCCAGCACTCGGAGGCAAAGGCAGGTGGATCTCTGTGAGTTCACGGCCAGCCTGGTCTCCAGAGCAAAATCCAGGACAGCCAGGGCTGCCACATAGAGAAACCCTTTTTAAAAAAACAAACACAAAAAAGAAAAAGAAAAGATAGTCTCAATCTTACATTATTCTTCAAACCCTTCCCCCACAGTCAAGCAGCCTGTCTTCCTAAATTGATATCCAGATACTCAACCATCTGTAAGAGTGCTTGCTGATACAGGGCAATGGGATAGGGAAGGAATTTACCACACAAACCTAATGACCTGAATTCCCTACCTAGAAGTAGAGAGAGCTGTCTGCTCTGATCTTAACAAGATTGCACACGCACACACACCACAGATACACATGCACACATACATATACTCAGGCATACATACATTCACACACACATGCACACTCACGCACCCCACATATACATACACAACATATATACGTACACACACATTCATATCTACACACATGCACACTCACACACACATACACACACTAGTAATTTTTTAAAAGATTTACTTTTAATTATGTATATGCATCTATGTGGGGATTTGTACACGTGAGTGAAAGTACCCACAGAGACCAGAGCCTCGGATCTCCTGGAGCTGGAGTTGTGAGTCTTCTCTAGAAGAGCGTTGTGAGCTCTCAACTGCTGAGCTTTCCCAATGATTTCTAGAAAACTGTTAACAGCGTGCCAGGCGTGTGTTAGAATGCTTGCTGATACAATTAGAGGTGTGCTCCTCTAATCCCAGCACTCTAGAGGCAAAGTAGGTGGATCTCTGTGAATTGAGGCCAGCCTAGGCTACCACATAGTGAGCTCCAGGACAGCCGCGGCAAATAGTGAGACCCATCTCAAAAACACCAGCAACTAAATGCATGCATAAGTTAATTAATTCCCTAGAAGGCTGACAGTAATTTTAGTGCTTAACCTTCTAGAAAACTCCTCCACAGGCCACTTTGTAGTTGGCTCTTCCACGAGGTAAATAAGCATTTACATAGATTGTTCGTGGCTCTGGGTGAAAGAAACCCATTCTCAGACGTGAAGGGGTTTCTTTCATCTTCTTTTACAATTCCTCTTTATAATTCTGCGACTGGCAGTCCACTTAGATACCATCCTACAAAGCAAAATCGGGCCGTTGTTGAGATTCCTTCCCGATGACTGGACGCGGGCGTGCACACACCCCAATTATGTAGTGTTAATGAGGAACCAGCTGTTTTCACGCTGAATATCTGATGGTAATCCAGGCTTCCTTCCCCAAACAAACCGAAGGATAAGAAGCAGCAACCCCACAAAAAGTGAGAAGAGAAAGAAAATAGAGCCAGAAGAAAGAAAGAAAAAAAGAAACGAATTATGCAAGAGGCCAGGAGACTCCTAGCCTTTTTTGAATGGTCACAGGCTAGGTAAACAACCGGCCTCAAAAACCCACCTGACTGACTGACTACTGAGCAGACTTCAGAGTTATGAAGTAAATCAGTTCCTAAGCTGTTGATAAAGAGATGCATAAACAAGGTGCTTGAGGCAGAGATCTGCTGCGAGAAGAGGCGTGCAAAGGGGCATGGGATGTCCCCGTTTGTGGGCAGCAAGGACATGCTCAGAGTATCGTGGAGAGTGGACGTGCTGTGTCCTCCCCTGGGCAGCGTCACCGTCACCGTAGGGACCACGCTGTCCAAAAGTCAGTTGTGTGAACGCCCTGGGTCGTTTTTGCAAAGGAGACCGTTCTCTGAAACCAGATTTGTTTCCTTTGTCGACATCGGTTCGCTGACTCCGCAGGCCCGCTAGCAGCGCGAGCACAGGATCCGAGGGGTACATATTTGCCGACGTGCAGGGTGGATCCTAAGCAGACCCCCACAGTGCCTCCTCCGCGGCCCTGGGTGCAAGGCCTCCTACGGCTGTCCCATCCTTTGTCTGCGCTCAGGAATTCCTATGAAGTCTTCTAGGCTTTCGAGCTGATAATTAACAACTCCAGGAAAAGTAATCCTTTCTGTTGACTAAGGTGGGAAAGCCTGAAGCTCCCCGGGAGGGGGAGGGGGCTTTCCCTAATGACGATTGTATTAGCCCAGTGACTTTAAACTGCCCTTTGTTTCATGACCCACTAGTGATTCTGAGGCCGGCAGTGGATACACAAAAAAAAAGGAGGTGATTACTGCCTTCGTGATAAAAGGACTATGCAAACTTACTCAGAGGCAAAGAAAGGGTGAGGTGGTAACAATTTATAACCGATGCGCTTCAGAGTGATTGGGAAAAAAAAAAAAAAAAAAAAAACACCTGTGTCTGTGTGCGCCTGTATCTCTTCTCTTTACACTGTCTTTTTAAGTAAGGATTGTGTACTGCTGAATAATTCAGTTAATACTAAGGAAAGGAGGGGCTGGAGAGATGGCTCAGCGGGTAAAAGCGGCGGCCTTTCTGGCAGTTTGATGGGCACCCACTCGGCAGCTCACAATTGCTGTAACTACAGTCCCAGGGGGATCTGACACCCTCTTCTGATCTCTCAAGACGTCAGGCATACGTGTGGTACACAGACAGTGCATGAAGGCAAAACACCCAAACACATAAAATGATAAAATGAGAAAGAACATCACAATGTAAGTTTTCTCTTTGCTATTAAAAGCCCATGCCAGATAGCCCAGTGCCAGCTACTACTAAGCCTGAAGACCTGGGCTTGATCCCAGGGACCTATATGACAGAAAATGATAGAAAGAGAGAACCAAGGTCCATAAATTGTCCACTCACCTCTGTACACGTGCTGAGGTGTATGTACACCCCCACACATATGTACATATACACATATGAAATAAGTAAAAGCTTAAAGCAACAACTTGATGGCTTTACGAGGCACACAGCTTTGATCCCAGCACTCCAGAGACAGGGGAAGGAGGATCTCTTTGAGTTAGAGGCCAGCCTGGTCTACAGAGTGAGTTCAAAGGCAGCCAGGAGTTCATTGAAAGACTCTGTCTCGAGAAAAAGAAAGGAAGAAGGGAGGGAGGGAGGGAGGGAAAGAAGAAAAAGGAAAGAAAGAAAGCTTTCTGTGTTTAGTTAAGTAACACTGTCACTGTCTTTCTTGTTTCTTCTGTGTCATCTTGGAGGATATGCAGTGGTATCTCAGAGCTTTCATTTGAATTTCTGTAATGAATAATGACATTGGTTTTTTATGTGTCTTTTGGATGATTATATATCTCTTTGGACAGTGTCTAATTCAAGCTGATTGCCTTTTATATAAATTGGGTTGTTTGTTCTTTCTGTTAGTCAATATTTTAACAATTATCTTCATATTCACCACCGGATCTTTATCAGGGTTAAAATGTATCATTTTCCCATGTTCTGTGAGCTGTCTTCCCACTCTCCATAGGGGCATTTCAGGTATCAGAGTTTTTAGTTTTTAAAAAAAAGCCCAGCTTCCTAGGCAGTGGCCACGTACTTCTTTAATCCCAGCACTCAGGTGTCAGAAGTCTTTATGAGTTCGAGGCCAGCCTGGTCTACAAAGTGAGTTCCAGAACAGCAGGACTGTTACACAGAGAAACTCTGTCTCAATAATAATAATAATAATAATAAGTCCAGTTTATATCTTTGTTTTGATACTTATATTTTCAGTATCCTGCTTAAGAAATCATCACGAAGGAACCGGAGGGATGCCTCCGGGGAGTAAGCACACTGGTTGCTCTTCCAGAGGACCCTAATTCAATTCCTAGCACCCACATGGCAACTCACAACCACTTGTAATACTTGTCCCAGGAGATCCAATGGCCTTTTCTGGCCTACCAGGCGTGGATGTGATACAGACAGACACACAAACAGAACACCCATAAACATAAAAATAAACTAAACTAATTTTTTAGAAGAGAAATCATTACCAAGTCCATGGTCAAAGTTTGGCTGTATATAACTTAGATCTTAATTTAACCTTCATTTTGAGCTAATTATTTTTATATGAGATGAATTAAGATGCAAAATTATTTTTTAGTGTGGCCGTCCATCTAACTGACATTCACTGATTTATTTTATTTATTGGAGGGAGAGTAGAGGGATAGCTCAGTGATAAAAAACACTTGTTCTTGCAGAGGATACCAGCACGCACAGGGAAACTTTAACTGTGCCTCTAGTTCCAGAGGATGTGACACCATCTTCCAGTCCTGAGGGTACCAGGCACAAATATGGTGTACATACATACAGGCAGGCACTCACATACACACATTAAGTAACAGTAAATACATATTTTAAAAAATTAAATAGAGCCAGGCAGTGGTGATGCATGCCATTAAATCCCAGCACTCGGGAGACAGAGGCAGGCAGATGTCTGTGACTTTGAGAACAGCCTGGTCTACAAGAGCTAGTTCCAAGAAAGCCTCCAAAGCCACAGAGAAACCCTACCTCCAAAAACAAAACAAAACAAAAATTTAATAGATAAAATAAATGTGCTTGTTTGTTTAGGGAGGAACAGGGTCTCACTATGTAGCACTGGCTGTCCTGAAACTCACTTTGTAGATAGTCCGGCCATGAACTCACAGAGATCCTTGCTTCTGCCTCCTAGGTACTGGGATTAAAGGCATGCATCACCCTACCATCTGATTTTCCTTATGTTAATTTACCCTGGGCAGTAGTGGTACATTCCTTTAGTCCCAGCACTGGGAGGCAGAGGTAGGTGGATTTCTGTGAGTTCGAGGCCAGCCTGGTCTACAGAGCAAGTTCCAGGACAGCCAGAGGAACCCTGCTTAGATAGATGATAGATAGATAGATAGATAGATAGATAGATAGATAGATAGATAGATTACATGCCTCCAACATATAATGTTCTAAGGAAATACACAGAAAAGAGGATTAAAAATCACAATAGAAACCTAACAGAACAATCACTAAACCCTGTAGCTCTATGTCTAAATCGTGCTGACATGATGGGAACTCCAGTAAGTTTGAGAAGCCCTGCCTCTGTGGCCTTTTCATGCAGAGGCCACACGGCCTCTCTCTGGGACCATGGCTGCATTGAGTTTGGAGTACCCGGGTGGCTGTGCATAGTGAAATAATTTCTGTGGCAGCCCTGTGCAAACAGGGTGTAATGGAGGTCCTCTTTCTTCAAGGTAAAAAAACGTTCCAGATGACTTCATTTTTCTACTCTCGAATCTGCCATGGATGAGGTCTGATCAATGCCTAAAATGTCCTCCAGGACATCTCTCTTATTGTCCCAGTGCAAAAGTATCTGTGCTCTTTTTCAAGACTCTGGACTTCAGAAACCAAAGACCTAGTGTGGTTGAGATAGGATCTTACTCTCTAGCCTTGAACTTGTGGCTAATGAATGGCCTTGAACTTGTGACAGTCTTCCTACATCCTAAGTACTGGGATCGCAAGCATGAGCCACTAGTCCCCTGAGCCTCCTCGGAGAGTGAGGATGAGGACAAGTTCTTTGCCAGAGGATAACACGAAGTGCTTCTAGTCTGCTTCCCAATGCACTCTTTGTTCCTATCTGAAACATCAAGACATAGTATTGGCTGTCCACGTTTCTGTCAATACTCTGGTCTTCTGAATTTTTACCAGAATCACCTGTTTGATTCTTCCTCTGATAATTATGTAGACTCTCTAGGCTACCAAGTCCAAACTCCTTAAAATTCTTTCTTCAAACCATTTTCAAAGGCTTGAGAACTACATGGTCAGATTTTAGTCACCACGGTGACCCACTTCTAGAACGAGTCTTCTGCTTTACTTACGTCTGCTTGCTTGTTTGCGTTGCTGGGATGGCAGCATCTCAGAGAACAGCTTCAAGTATATTTTGCATTATGGTTTCAGGGGAATCCGTTCATGGATTCATGGTCCCATGTGCTTAAGCATCGTTGTGGTGGGAACATGTGATGAGGTTCTTCAACTTGTGACAGGGAAGAATCAGAGAACACAAATTACCCTCAGGAAACAAAATTACCTTCAGTGCCATGCCCCCAATGACCTTGCTTCTCTAGCAAGATCCTGATTCCTAGAGTTTCCACCCATTCCCAAAGTAGTTCCACCTGCTCCTGACCAGGCGTCGGTACAGGGTCAAAACACTACCCTTGTTTAACTGTGACAGCTTTGTGGATTTAGGATGTCAACACCTTTTCCTGTATGTTGGTGGAAAGAGGATTGGTCTCTACTTTGACTTGCCAAAAAGAAAAATCTCTGCTCCGCCTGACCTCCCACTGATTGAGGCCCCACCCACTTCTACCACACCTTTTCCATTGTGTTTGATACTTAGATCTCAAGAGTATGATGGCTATAAACAAGAAAGATATCCTGACATCAAAATGTACTTGAGAACTGGATATGGCAGTTGTAAGTTCACATAGGGGGATTATGAGTTTGAGAACAGCTTGAACTACACCACTAGATCCTCTATCGAAAAATAAAATCTGCTTGCAAATGACTCCCGCCATTCCAGTAGATCTGCAAACACAGACTGATGTCACAGGCTTTGAAGACCGCCCACCTGAGAGTCACTCCCCACCTCTAGAAACAAAGGCTTCAGTGAACGGAATTCTTTCTTGTTGTGGTTGTTTGTTTTTGCTTTTTGGTGTTTCTTTGGCTTTGTTTGTTTGTTTTGAGACAGGGTTTCTCAGTGTAGCCATGGCTATCCCTGGAACTCACTCTATAGGTCAGGCTGGCCTCAAGCTCAGAGATCCACCAGCCTCTGCCTCCTGAGTGCAGGGATTAAAGACGTGCATCACCTTTAATCCCAGCACTTGGAGGCAGAGGCTGGGGTTTGTGAATAGAATTCTCATACGTTTGGTGTTCCATAAAAATTGCCCCCATTTCCTTCAGCATTTCCAGAAGTAACCTAGTTCTGAGTTTCAAAGACCTTCCTACCACCCGTCCTTCCTTCCATCCGTCCTTCCTTCCTTCGAATATCAAAGTTTACTGGCTGAGAGGTAGTGGCACACTTCTGTAATCCTAGCTTTTGGGAAGTGAAGGGGGGGAATCAGAAGTTCAGGGGTTAGCCTGGGCTACATAGCAAGTTTGAGGTCAGCCTGGGCTACCTATGACCCTTTATGCTTGTTTGTCTGGTTGGCGAGCTCCTGTGTGGCCATCAGAGGAAAACTTAAGGAGTCAGTCGATTCTCTTCGCCATGGTGTGGGTCCCAAGGATTCAATTAAGTCATTGGGTTTGGTGGCTGGGGGAGCCATCTCACCAACCCCTAAACCCTGTATTTCAAAACAGAAGACAGCTCACAACAGAGCCGTAACTGAATGGAGCAAGTCATAAAGAAAGCACGTTGTTCCTCTGACCACAATCGCCGTCACTATAGACATTCCTTCTTTGATACCAAGTGACTTCAGTGTGTAAATATTTGGGCTTCTGGTGATCCCAACTAAACAAGAAACTAAAAGATAAAAAGTCAAAATCGGGGAGCCTAGAGAGACAGCCCCTTTGAGCGTAAGGCTACATCCTCGTTTTTGCCCACCTAGAAATTCTGGATTCATTCCACCTCCTACTGTCTCCTTGAACAGCTCCAAAGGCAGAACCTGCCCTTCACAATCTCTCTCCTTTGCTTAACAACGATGTAACCTAATCAAATACTTCCTAACGGTGTACTGTCTTCAGGGGTTTCACATTTCAAACGCCTGACACTTAGCCTAAATCCAAGCCAGCATCAAATTTATAGCCCTTAGTTCTAGGATTACAAGAATGTGGCACCACCCCTGACCCATCCCCTCTGTCCTTTCTTTCTTTCTTTCTTTCTTTCTTTCTTTCTTTCTGTCTGTCTGTCTGTCTGTCTTCCTTTCTTTTCTCCTTCCCCCTCCTCTCTTCCTTTCTTCTTTTCCTTCCACCTTCCATTTTTCATGTTTAGTTTTTAAGACTATTTAGTTAGCAGGAAGAGATCAACTCACTATGACTTTTATTTAACCAACGCCATGTTAAAACGTGTTAGTGGGGATGAAGTGTTAAGAGCACTTGCTGTTCCTGTAGAGGACCTAGATTGGTTTCCCAACACCTCCTTGGGTGTTAGCCATTGTCTGTAACTACAGTTCCAAGGGGTCTGATGCCCTCTTACACAAGCACAACAGCTGTAGACATAAAAGAAGTATAAACCTTTTTAATGGTTAATGAGATGCCTGACACCTGTGTTGGTTCCAAAGACTGGCTCAGCTCCAGTTCTGAAAGCAATTTCTTCTGGACCTTTGGAGAGATAGAACCAAGCGTTTCCCATAGTGACGGTCATCAGGGATCTTAGTGACTTCCCAGCTCATCCTAAAAGAAGACCAGCAATGTGTGGGCCCTCTCAAAAGCCAATGGATGTTACCTAACCCACTGTCCTTAACTTCCCATCCTCTGCCAATGATCTCCCATAGCCGGCATGGGGCGAGTCTTCATGTTGGAAACCCGCTCTTTTCTTTGTCTTAAAGAGATCTTTGGACAAAAGAATTGTCGAGTTCAGATGAGCAATGGATGCTTTGCAGGCTAGATAGAACAGCACGAGCTTCGTTCACATGGCAGCTGGGGAGCTCTCTGAGTGAGGGCTACATCGTGGATGTTTTCTGCTCAGTTTCCGATGAGAAGTTCTGACTGAAAAGTACATTTTTAGAGGAGTTGCAACCTCCCACCCCTTTATTTTTTACTTTTACTTTGCATAATGAGTTATATGTTGGGTCTTGGTCAGAAATGGTGCCTGTTCACCCAGCCCCAAGATGGGCATCACACTGAGGAAAACATTTTGAGGCCTTGACAGGAGCTTGGAGGAAAAGGCTGAGGTGAGGATTCCTCAGACCGTCAGCCTAAGATTCACATTTCCAACATGTGGCCAGATTTGATTCTGAAAGCAACTATAACCAAATAGAGGGATGAAGAAGGTGACCAGATCCTGGAGGCTCTGCAATGGAATGACTGAATGACCCTCCCTAAAATCCCATATGGCTTGGATGTCACTAGTTGAATGCCAGGCAGTTCCAGCCCATTAACACAGAGATGTCAGGATGGGAGTGCAGCATGTGGACAGCCCTGGGTTCAAACTCCAGCCCTTACACAAATACACACCAAAGATGACAATTGTATCAGTTGTGAGTCCTTTTTCTTTTTTAACTGTAGCGCAAGAACCTGTATGTTCATTTGTAACCTGTTCCATATAGAAACATTATGGCAACGGTGTAGCATGTAGACAGACAGCCCTGGTTTCAAACTCCAGCCCTTACACAAACACACACCAAAGATGACAATTGTATTAAATGCTACTCCTTTTTTCTTTTTTTAACTGTAGCCAAGAACCTGTATGTTCCTTAACCTGTTCCATATAGAAACATTATGGCCATGGTGTAGAGAGTCCTTTAGTCATAGACACCCACTTGTTTCACAGCCACAAGGGCCCCAGCTGGGACTGCTAGTCAGTGACTTGTCTCCCTATGCAGAACACACAGGTCTTTGTCCTCTGCACCGGCTGATCCAGTCTCTCATCACTGGTTTTCTGCATCCTAGGCCTGAGTACTGGCTGGCCTTGTTCAGAAGTGTAATCATTACACACTGTGCCTGCAGGGCAGGCAGGCAGGAAGCGCTTTAAAACCGGGAAGTGTGGGTTTGGGAGCAGCTACATCAGGCTTGGCTTTAAGGTTACCCATGCACAGAGATTCATCTTAGTGGCCCTTCCTTCAGTCCCATCAGCAACTTAAAAAACAGTCACAACTTGCTCACACCCTTCGCTCACAAGGGCCTCTGTGCCTGAAAGACAGAGCAGTTTTTCGGGGCTGAGCATCCTTTGAAAGCTCTGCTGGGAAGGAAGCATTGTTTGTGGGACTTGAGGGGCAAGAGAAGGCACAGCTTGTGCAGGGCTGCCAGGAGTTCAAAGGCGCGCCGCTTTTAATCCCAGACCGTTTTCGTTTTGCTTGACTTTTATTTCTTTCTGGGTGGCTAAACTGCAAACTTCTATTAATCTACTGCCAAGTAATTTTTCTCAAGAAGGTGGATACATTACCCAATCCACATCTGGGAGTGCTGGTAGGACAGTTTTGTGTGGCTGAAAACAGGGGAAACTAGGCCACTGTTCTCTCTGTGGAGCAGATTCTTCCCTGGCGTTGGGTGTGAGCTGCTGGACTAGTAAATGTGGAAATTCGATCCCCTGGCAATCAGAGATCTTGGCGGCAAAGAAGCCCAAGTATTTCTGCAGTTTCCAGTTCTGTGTTAGTAGAACAGCCAAAATGTCAGCCGTGGTGATGAACGCCATCCAAGTCCACACAGGCAGCGGGAGGGGAAACTCAACGTCAGGAAGTGACATTTAGCATTTAGGGACAAAGTTGAAGAAATACAGAAACAGCCAAGAAGTGGTTACTGGAAGGAACACTTTACCTGAATTTCTGCCCGCCCTTGTTACAACAAAGAGACTTCTTAACATGACTTTCAAACTTGCACAGCACACACAAGCCACCCCCCCCACTCTTTTCTCTCTCTCTTACATATACCCACTCTCACAATACCACACACACACACACACACACACACACACTTTAGCTCTTCACAGTACTAACAGTTTCCAGAAGTAACCAGAGCTGATCATGTCAACAGATACAATTTCTTCAATTTCTTTTCTTTGTGTGTGCCCTGAGGTGGGGGTGATTTGAGAAAGTGTCTCACTGTATAGCTCTGGCTGTCTGGGAGCTCTCTGTGTAGACCAGTGTAGATCCAAGCACCGGGATCAAAGGCATGAGCTACCATGCCGTACATGCAGTTTCTTAAAAGTGTAAGTGATAGATGAACTAAAGTGAGTGGCCAGGATCATGATGTGTATGACTTTGCCTCCCAAGTGCTAGACTTAAGGATGTGCAGTGACTGTCTTTATTGCTTTTGTTTTTGTTTTGTTTTGTTTTTGAGACAGTTTCTTTGTGTAGTCCTGGCTGTCCTGGAACTTTATAAGACCAGGCTGACTTTGAACTCACAGAGATACACCTGCCTCTGCCTCCCGAGTGCTGGGATTAAAGGCGTGCACCACCACTGCTCTGCCTGACTTTAATCTTAATAATCAACACAGACCTGTCCTCCAGGCATCTTCTCTTTGATGTATATTCTCTAGGGGAACCATGGATTTTTTTTTGAGATGTTGACTCTGTATCCTTTTGATTACTTGATTTAACTTGTTCACATAACTGCTTCCCCATGTTATTTGGGCCTTCTTTGTTTTGATGGACTACAAGCATTAGTTTTAATTGGCTGACACAGGGTAACCCAGGAGAACTATGAAAGTCCGGGCTATTTAAAGCTGCACACTTTGCTTAATACACAACCCCTTTAGGTTGGTACTGTTGAATACGAAGCATTCGTTGGAAACCAACTGGCTGATGAAGTCTCAAAGTAATATAGTTATGAGCTACTCAGAGGAATGTACCAAATTATGCTCATTACGGTGGTTTCAGTTTAAGGAAAAACAAATAAACAAAAAAAAAACCCACTAAGGTGTTGGAGAGAGGATGGTTCAGTGGTTAAGATCACTGGCTGTCCTCAAAGAGGACTCAAGTTTGACTCCCAACACGCACATAGTAGCTCCCAATCATCTGGAACTCCAGTTCCAGGGTATTCAACACCCTATCCTGGCCTCTGAGGGCAGCAGGCGTGTACACAGTACATATACATACATTCAGGAAAAGCACTCACACATGTAAAATAAAAATAAATAATTTTCTAAAAAACTGTTTGCTGCCGGGTGGTGGTGGTGCATGTCTTTAATCCCAGCCCTTAGAGACACAGGCGGGTGAATCTCTGAGTGCAAGGGCAGCCTGGTCTACAGAGTGAGTTACAGGACAGCCAGGGCTACACAGAGAAACCCTGTCTCATGAAGGGGAAAGAAAAGGAAGAAATAAAATGTTTGCTGCTTAAGCTTGAGGAGTTGAGTTCAAGTCCCCAACACCCACATGCCTGCTGTAACCCCAGCACTGCGGGAGACAGAAACAAGAGGCTCGCTGGGTCCTCATGGCCACCAGACAGGCTCCAGGTTCAGTGAGAGACCCTGTCTCAAGGTCCTACAGTGGAAAGTAAGAGAATACCCAGTGTCTTCCTCTAGACCAGTGGTTCTCAGTCTTCCCAATGCTACAACCCTCATGTTATGGTGACACCATCCCCTACTCCCACCAGCCATAAAATATTCTTGCTGCTGCTTCATAACTACTGTTAGGAATCATAATGTAAATATCTGATGTGTGACCCCCGTGAAAGGGTGACTGTACCTCCCAAAAGGTCAAACTCACAGGTTGAGAACTACTGCTCTATACTCTTATGTATATGCACAGGTGTGTGGGAGCACACATATGCACATATACCATGCATGCAAACACACACACACACAAACTAGAGAACAAGATGTGTTGTTGATGGGGTATAGAGAAATTGATACTTGAATCCATCACAACCCTGTGATAGGTCACTGTCCTCACCTTCATTGTAGCAAGAGATACATAGAACTATTTGCTCAAAAAAAAAAAAAGTTGTTCCTATGAATATCCATATAAAAATGCCCAAAGTAGCCAGGTGGTGGTGGCACATACCTTTAATCCCAGCACTCAGGAGGCAGAGACAGATTTCTGTGAGTTCCAGGCCAACCTGGTCTACAGAGCTAGTTCCAGGATAGCCAAGGGTATACAAAGAAATCCTGTCTCAAAATGAGAGAGACAGAGACAGAGAGACAGAGAGATGCCCAAACTGAACCTGTTAATAAGCAGTCTTTTGCTACCTTTGGCCAACAATTGTGGAAAAGCAAAGCAAAGTTACAGGGGAGGGTAGTCATGGAGAACTCTAGAGCTCTAAATTGGTCTTTATCCCAAAGGCTTTGAGCCATGTTATTATGTGGACCTACAGGACTGCCAGGTGAATGCTTGCCAAGCAAAAAGGTTTTAATTTTAAGGGGAAACGAACGAATGTTTAGGAAATCTCTTTCCTAAGAGGTGTCCCTGGGGAAAATACAGGAATTAAGACAGTCTTTTTTTTGTTTTGTTTTGTTTTGGTTTGGTTTTTACGAGACAGGGTTTCTCTGTATTGTTTTTGAGGCTGTCGGTCCAGCCTGGCCTCGAACTCACAGAGATCCGCCTGCCTCTGCCTCCCGAGTGCTGGGATTAAAAGCGTGCGCCACCAACGCCCGGCAAGACAGTCTTGATCAAGCCTAGGTTGCATTCTTCTCCCCATCTCTAAGCAAATTACATAAAAATCTAATTGAAATGTTGTGCTTCTCCAGTAGCTGCCTGAAAGCCGCCCCTGGACATCATAGTGACTCCGGTAGCTCTACGTGTTGTCCCACCTGTGAAATTACCTTACATGTGCTTTACTATTCCATATTTAGCAAATATTTAGATCTGTGACAACCGGTATAGTCACCTCAAAGGTCAACCCAACTGCTCCTCCAAACACTGGGAAGATGCAAGAGCACTCCTCGTCAGAGTCCACCAAAACAAATAGGATGTAGTTAGGCTTCGGTAAATATCCTGGAGCTAAATCTCACTTCTCTTCTCTTCCAAAGCTTCCGCAGGTTCACCCGGTCCAACAGCGTGACCACCGCAGTGCAGGCTGACCTGGACTTCCATGATAATCTGGAAAATTCCCTGGAATCTTTAGAGGACAATTCGTGTCCCGGCCCGATGGCCAGGCAGTTCTCCCGGGATGCCAGCACGTCTACCGTCAGCATCCAGGGTTCGGGGAACCATTACCACGCCTGCGCAGCCGACGATGACTTTGACACGGATTTTGACCCCTCCATCCTGCCTCCCCCGGACCCCTGGATTGACTCCATCACAGAAGACCCCCTGGAGGCCGTTCAAAGGTCCGTGTGCCACCGGGATGGCCACTGGTTCCTGAAGCTTCTCCAGGCAGAGCGAGACCGCATGGAAGGCTGGTGCCAGCAGATGGAGAGGGAAGAGCGGGAAAACAGCCTCCCCGAGGACAGTAAGTAGTGCTGCCCCGCGTGTCGGTGACTGTGGTGTGGGCCGTGCCGGTTTGTGTGCGTAGGCTTTCCACCAGCTCAGCTTGTAGTAACCCTTCTGTTTGTTTCACACCCCAAACCCAAACTCCTGGAAGAGCTGTGCGATTCCGTTGAAACACCAGAAAGTGCTGTACTGCACAAAAAAAGGGAAAGCCACGGAGCCGGTGCCACACCCTCCAGCTCTAAGATCTGTAGCTTTCCTTTCCTCCTCTGAAACACATCCAAGATCAGCGTGGGGCTATGGTCTCGCTGTCTCCCAGCATCCACACTTCCCCCAACATAATCTTAAAATATGTCCGATCCCAACTCTAACTAGCTGGGCGGTGGTGGCGCACGTCTTTAATGCCAGCACTCGGGAGGCAGAGGCAGGTGGATCTCTGTGAGTTCAAGGCGGTCCTGGTGTACAAAGGGAATTCCAGGACAACCAGGGCAATACAGACAAGCCCTATCTTGAAAAATCAAATAACAACAATAATTTTATTTATTACTATTAGTAAGATTATTATTATTATAACTAGTTTTAAGGTCTGCCTTAGTCAGGGTTACTGCTGCTATGATGAAACACCATGAACAAAAGCAAGTTGGTGAGGAAAGGGTTTCTTTGGCTTACACTTGCATACGACTCTTCATCATCAAAGGAAGTCAGGACAGGATCTCAAACAGGGCAGGAACCTGGAGGCAGGAGCTGATGCAGAGGCCATGGAGGGGAGCTACTTACTGGCTTTCTTATAGAACCCTGTACCACCAAGCCCAGGGATAGCCCTACCCACAATGGTCTGGCCCCTTCCACATCAATTATCAATCAAGACAATACCACACATGCTTGCCTGCAGTCCAGTCCCACTGAGGCATTGTCTTAATTGAGGCTCCCTCCTCCTCCTCATTTCCAGGTGGATTTTAGATTTTGTCAGGCTGACAACACTAATAGCCATCTCAATGTGTGTGTGTTGGGTTATTATCTTTATAGTTTTATTAGTCTTATTAACATGCAATATTAAAATAACAATAGTGTATAGGCCAATGGAAACCCTGCTTATTGCATCTTTCAGCCAGTTTGTTTTGAGAGGTGGGGGGCTCTTATATAACCCCGGCTAGCCTGGAGCTCAGTAGCAAAAGATATCTTTGTACTTTTTGATCTTCCTGCTTTCACCTCCCAAGTGCTAAGATTATAGGTGTGTGTCAGCCTGCCGGGTCATGGTATTATAGGCTTGTACCGTGACCACGCAGGGCTAGCTGACCAGTTTATTTTGCTGTTTTGTTTTCCTTCTTGAGACAGGGTCTCACTGCATAGCTCTGGCTGGTCTGGAACTTTTATGTAGACCAGGCTGTCCTCAAGCTTTCCGTGATCAGTGATCCACCTGCCTCTGACTCCTAGGTGCTGGGGGTTAAAGGTATGTGCTAACCGCCTTTTGTTGTTATTGCTATAGACTTATTTATGACTGGAGAGATGGTTCAATGGTTGGAAGCCCTGACTTTGGAGCCCTGGCTGCTCTTCAGCAGGATTCAGATTCAATTCAATTAAAAGACAACCTCTGAGAGAGAGAGAGAGAGAGAGAGAGAGAGAGAGAGAGAGAGAGAGAGAGAAATGAAATGGAGGGAGGGAGGACTAGAAGAAGAAAGAAAGAATAAAACATGGCCCCTTTCACGTGATCTGACCCCCTCATACAGACATGCATGCAGGCAAAACACCAATGCACACAATTTTTTTTAATTTAAAGGCTTGTTTATTAATTTTGTCTATGAATGCTTTCCTGTGTGTATGCTGTGTGCACCACGTATGTGTCTCTGATGCCCGTGGAGATCAGAAGGGAGCATCAGATCCCCTGGTACTGGAGTTAGAGATGATTGGTATTTTCAAGAGGGGCTGGGAACCAAACCCAGGCTCCCTGCAAAAGCAGTAAGTGTATTTGGGTGCTGCAATATCCCTCCAGTCCCCCTCTGGCCTCCCTGTGAACAAAGCATCCTTTTTTTTTTTGGTTTTTCGAGACAGGGTTTCTCTGTGGCTTTGGAGGCGGTCCTGGAACTCACTCTGTAGACCAGGCTGGCCTCGAACTCACAGAGATCCGCCCGCCTCTGCCTCCCGAGTGCTGGGATTAAAGGCGTGCGCCACCAACGCCCGGCTACAAAGCATCCTTAAAGCTATGTAGGAGGCAGCTTTAGGCTAGACTAAACTCAGCTACAGGCTAATAGAAATCAACAATCTGGCCCCGGTGGTGGCGCACGCCTTTATTCCCAGAATTTGGGAGGCAGACACAGGTGAATCTCTGAGTACTAGGCCAGCCTGGTTTACAGAGCAAGTTCCAGGACAGCCAGTGCTGCATAGTGAGACTCTTTGAGTGGGTGGGATTTGGGAAGAGAGGAATGGACTCCATGGATTGTATAAGGGTGAGCCAGAGGCTCCAAGTGAGCAGTGAAACCCAAAAGAAGGAAGGAAAAAAGGAAGGAAGGAAGGAAGGAGAAGCCCACAGGGCCTCAACCCTATACAAAGAAAAGCAACATTATATGAGCTCAACAGGTTATATTTAGGAATATGTATATATATATATATTCATATACATATTTGCACACAATAACAACTGATGGAAAAGGAAGCCACGAGTTTGAAGGAGAGCAGGGAAAAAGAGGGAGAAAGGGGGAGGGAGAAATTTGGGGATTAAAATACAACCTCAAAAATAACTAAAAAAGAAAGAAAATGAAAGGGAGGGAGGGAAGAAAAGAGGAAGAAAGAAATGAAAGAATAAAACTATAGGTCATTTCAAAGTAGTGCCTCTGAAGGGACAGCTTGACTGTTTACTGTTCTGAGCTGGGTTTGCAGTTAGGATGCACTGGGCGTGGCTGCCAGGACTACTTAGGGACTCTCAGGTCCTCCTTGAATCCTCATTTTATGAAGTCTGCACTCTCGTTTTCAGGTGGAAAGCTTCGTAAGGCCAGAAGTAACTCATTGTCTTTTTTTGTTTTTGCTTTTTTTTTGTTTTTTTGTTTTTTGTTTTTGTTTTTTTGAGACAGAATCTCTCTATAAAGCTCAGGCTTCCCTTGAACTCGATCTAACTGCTTCTGCCCGCCCAAGTGCTAGAATTAAAGGCCTGCACCACTACTGCTTCCAACAAGAAGTTATTTAAGATGGGATCATTAGACATACATTTAGACCTTTGAAATATTTAATCTCATAAGACTTTGTAAAATCCCATCTATTTATGTGTATCGGTGTTTGTCTGCAACCGTGTCCATGCCAGGTGCCCTCAGAGGCCAGAGGAAGAGGGGAGTGGAATGCTCTGGAATTGGAGTTACAGATGATTGTGCACTGCCACTGCTGGAATCAAACCCACTGAGCCATTTCTCCAGGCCCCAGCTTTGTTTTTGTTTTTAACTCAGCAACAACTTTCTTCCTACCAAAGTGGGAAGTTCTTAGTCTGGCCAGGTGGCTACAGCTAAGGGACTGGGCTGGGGAGTCTCAGATCAAGGCGCTGATGGAGCCAGCATGGAACTCTCCTAAAGCATTCTCAGGTGGTAGAAAGGTTACACAAGCCCCTCCCCACCCCACCCCCACCCCCGCCCCGCCTCATTTAGGAAGTCACTAATTCTGTTCACAAGACCTAATCATCTTTTTCTTTTCTTTCTATTTTTTTTTCCTTTCGAGACAAGGTTTCTCTGTATAGTCCCGGCTGTCCTGGGACTCTGTAGACCAGGATGGCCTTGAATTCAGAGATTTCTCTGTCTCTGCCTCTCAAGTGCTGGGATCAAAGGCATGCAACGCCACTGCCTGGCTCCTAACCATCTTTTCCAGGCTCTTTCCTCAGTGGAGAGTTTCAGCGTAGAATTTTGAAAGGACACGAACATTCAAATCACAGCAAGTAACTAACAGTTATTGTTGCCATAAAAGTTTCAAGGACCGTCCCCTTGTGCTATGTGGCCTCCTGGGAGTAGTGGGTAGGTTAGTGGGTAGGTTTGGCAGGGGTGAGAGCACCAGGTGGACAGCTAGGTGAGCCCCATATTTCCTGTCCGGCTTCATATGACACAGTTACATCATGCAAGCACTTGAACAGTGTCTCCATTTATCTCATGTCCCAAGCCATACTTTTTTTTTTTTTTTTTTTTTTTTTTTTTGGTTTTTCGGGACAGGGTTTCTCTGTGGCTTTGGAGCCTGTCCTGGAACTCACTTTGTAGACCAGGCTGGCCTTGAACTCACAGAGATCCTCCTGCCTCTGCCTCCCGAGTGCTGGGATTAAAGGCGTGTGCCACCAATGCCCGGCTCAAGCCATACTTTAATCTGCTGGGATTACCAGTTTCTGAATTAGCTGGTAATTCCAAAGACAAAAAAAAAAAAAAAAAAAGAACCCACAAAACACTGCCAATTTCAGATGATGCAAATCCAAGTTAGTGGGAACCCAGCCCTGTGACACCCCCTAAGAGTGGGCCGGAGCCTTTGAGAGGTTTTGTTTGCCCTCCAAACAGCTCTCTGGCAGTGTCTTGTCTGAGGTCACAGAACACAGAAGTGTCTGACAGGACAGGCGCAACACTTGACAATGTAATGACACCGTGTGAGGCTTGCTGAGACCCTCAGGAACGCTCGCCACATGCATTTGCCCCTGGCTCCTCGGCAGTTTTCCCACTATTCTGATGACAGCCTCAGTCTGTGTCCCCAAATCCTCTGATTCAGCCTTCCTTTCTTCCCTCTCAACCCCTGCTCTCAGAGAAGAGCTAAACTTCGAAGTAACCAACCCTTGTTTGTTTGAATTCGTGGATGACAGAAAAAGAACCAAACCAAGCAGCTACGTCTAGGTTGTCCAGGTCTTGTGATGGGCTCTTTGCCTCCTGTGCAAAGACGATATCTCTTCAGGGACCAGGGCGACTTTGGGCCTCCAATATCACCCCCGGCCCCCCCCCGTGCTTTAGCTAAGGTGTACGTTTCATACGTTCTTTTTCTTGAAAGCAAAAAGAGACGGAAAAAAACAAACAAGAATTTCCCAGGAGACTCGGTATTTATAGTCATCATACACAGAATCACAGTGAGGGGAAGGGAAATTCTAAACACAACACTTGCTTAGTTTTCCTTTAAAGTCCCCAGATTTTCCCAACTTTTTGCATTTATTTGTTTGTTTGTTTATTTGTTTATTTATATTAGGGTCAGGGTTATAAAAGGTGACGTTTGCCAGGTGGTGGCGGCACATGCCTTTAATCCCAGCACTCAGGGTTAGGGAGGCAGAGGCTGGCTCTAAGTGTGAGGCCAACTTGGTCTACAGAGTGAATTCCAGAACAGCCCGGACTGCAAAAAACAAAACAACACACACACAAAAAATATTGGGTTTAAGGTCAGGGTTAGGGCTAGAATTATGTATGATTAGCCATAGTGTTAGAATGAGGATTGGGGTTGTGTGATTAGCGTAACAGTGAGGGTTAAGATTAGGTTTTAGGTTAGGCTGTCTAAAATCTTACTGACCAGCTAGGTGAGATTTTAGATAGGGTTAAGCTTAGGGACAGGATTCAAAGTTATCCCATTTCTTAAATATTTCAAATGTTTGATGCAGGGATTTAATGCCTCCCTTTGTCCATTTAAAAATGGTGGGGGAGGGGTGAGATGGCCCAGCACTTTAAGGTGCTTGCCACGAAGCCAGACAATCTAAATCCAGTCCCAGAAATCACATGGCAAAGGGGACAGCCCATGCCCATAAATTGACCTCTGACCCCTACAGGTGTGCTTGGGGGTATGGGTAAGTGTCTGGCAACTTGCCTGGCATGTATAAGCCCTTAGATTCAATTCCTAACAACACACGCATCTGCTTAGAAGGCTGTCATCGTGTTCATAGGAATATAAGCTATTTTATTAAACATCTTTCTGAGTTGAAAACACAGACGTCCACAGTCCAAAACACAGAGAGAGATGAGAGGAAGACGGGAGTGGGGGAAGGGAGGGGGGAGGGCGGGGGAGGGGGGAGGGAGAGTACCATAAGGAATCTGTTTGCTGCCTTACTACTTGAAGCAACACAGAGATTTGGTGTGTGGGTAGTTTAGAGTCATCTATACAAGAGAAGAAAAGATCTGTCTCGCTTTAAATGCCTATTCTGTCGTTAGTTATCCTAACTCAGACAGCCCCTCCCTGCAGAACAGTTTTTGGCATTCCCAGACTGGACAACTCTCTCCAATTAACCTGGAGCCTGGGGGAAGACAGACAGCAAACCCAGCTAGCTTTGGAAGAGTAAAACCATGAATCCCTGGGTGTGTGGAGCTATTACTCCCCCTGATAAAATGCGAAGCAGAAAAAGACACTGGTCCCTAATTTAGGCCTTCAGCCCTCCCAGTCCATGGTGGTTTGGGGCCAGATAACAGAATAATGGAAGTCTGTAGAGAGCAAGGCTTTCTTCCCAGCCAAGGCAGCTGAGAGAGCCTCCCCAGCACTTGAGGGGAAAACGATACCAGCTCTCCTCAGACAATGCAGCCCTTGTGTGAAACAGCTGTCTCGGGGAGATGGCTCAGCACTGCTTGACAGCAGCTCGCATGTTACACGGATACGTCTGGGATTATCTAACCAGGAAAAGAACCAACCGGATGGAACTGAGCCCTTCTCACTAGGAATGCAGTCTCTGGCTGGTTGGGGGGAGGGGAGGCGGGAAGGGAAGCAGGCTCAGGTTTCGTTTGGCTCAGGGATAAAGTACCCGGTTTGCTGTACTCGGTAATCTATCTTTGCCTCCTGAATTGTGGACAGCATCTACTCGGAATTTCCAGGCTTTATCCGAAAGAGACAGATGAACATCGTGTGTAGGAGTCAGCTTAATTCCACTTTAACTTCACCTGGCAGCAGCGTCCAGGGTAGAGGATAGCATCCCCTACAGAAGGGCTTGTGAGCATCGACAGGGAACTCCAGGCTGCTGATGACATCCTAGGTCAGCTCTGCCTGCTTTCAGGTTTGGTTACGGAAGCTGTGCGTGGTCGCTATCGTGGCTGGCTATCGGTGTGATCTCTGGGTTTCTGTCCAGGGCTGCCTCTGCCGAATCTGGGCAGCTCATCAGCTGGTAGGTGGTGGACAAAGCTGCAGCCTGTGAGGCCCGGCCATATTCATCAGCCCTGGGTGTGTGGCTAAATGGGGAGCTGTGGGGGCCCATCCTTGCTGCTTCCAGTTTAATTATCATCTTACATTTAAAGTGAACCTTCAAAAGGTTTTCTCCTATGCATCTCTCTCTCTCTGTGTCTCTGTCTCTCTCCTTCTCTCTCTCTCTCTCTGTCTCTCTTTCTCTGTCTATGTCTGTCTGTCTCTCTCTCTCTCTCTCTCTCTCACACACACACACACACACACACACACACACACACACACACACACACGGTAGCACAGTAGTAGGGGCCAGAGACAGAAACAAAGAGAGAGCAGCGTGTGGTCTGTTTCATAAGTTCTGACTAGTTCACGACCACAGGAAGAGACAGCCATGAAGAGTAAATTGTGTGAGACATGCCTGATGTCCGGCTCCTGAGCTGCCTCTCTCTGCTTTGTCCAGCACTGGTACAGACATGGGAAAGGCATCCCTCAACGGGTGTCTTTCCTGGGGCGGTGCTCGGAGTCTGAGCGAGGCACTAAGTCATAGGGAAATATGAAGGCAGGACAGGGCAGATTGTAAACAGAGCCTCAGGTATTCAGTGAACCCTGCAGTGTTGGGGGGTGGGGGCTGCTGAGAGTCAGCTGGGCAGTCTCAGGGCAAGGCCTCTGTTACTTTTCCCCTGCAAGAGCCTTCTAAAGGAAGAAGTGCAATCCAGGGAAAGTATGCATATGCTAATCAACACGTCTCTATGTAGCCCTGGCTGGAACTCACACTGTAGACCAGACTGACCCGGAACTCACAGAGCTCTGCCTGCTCTGCCTCACAAGTGCTGGGCCACCATGCCCGGCTAGCTGATGTCTTCTAATGCGGTTCAGTTTGGACTCCATCAAATCCCCCCGGCTGAAGGTCAACTCAAAAGACCAATTCCTCCCTGCACTCCCCTCCCAACACAAACACATGCATACACACTATAGATGATAATCTCACAACCCAAATTGTCTTAAAAAACAAATACACAGGCTCAGCAGGGAAGAGCATGTACTGCTCTAACAAAGGCCACAAAATTTGGTTCCCAACAGCCTACTCTGGGCAGCTCACAGCCTCCTGTAACTCCTACTCCGGGGCATCAGATGCCTGTGACCTTTGAGGGAACCTATACATGTGCATACACTGCTACACAAACACAAATACATGCACACAGTTTTAAAAGTGTAAAGAGAAGAGGCGGTGTTAAGTCCTATGCACCTCTTCTCGGGGTCAATTAATTTGCCTTAATGAATCACAGAACTCAGGGAAACACATTCGTCAATCAATTCACTACAAAGGACATTAGAAAGGATACAGTGAGGCCTGTCATACACTGGCCTCTCAAGCAAGAGTTCTCAGGTCAGAGTGCAAGCCCCAGAACTCACAAAAAGTGTCAGGGGTCATGACGTGCTTGCACTCCTAGCCCTGGGAAGGTGGAAACAGGAGAGTCCCTGGGGCTGACTGGCCATCTAGCCTACTTGCTTGAGGTCAAGACCAATAAGAGACCCTGTGTAAAAAAAAAAAAACCGAGGTAGGTTAGGTGCTGATGATGCATACATCTAGTCCCAGCACTCAGGAGGTAGAGGCAGACTCAGAGAACTGCTTTACGGCCAACTCTGAGAAGGAAGATTTGAGCTTCTATGGCTTTCCTTGGGGAAGAAAAATTCTAGTTTCTGCAGGTTGCCTTAGCGAAGGAGTTCTTGGCCCTAAATCATAGCTTTGTGTATGTGCATGTGTAGCAGGAAAACTAAAAGACCCAGAGACTGATATTGGGGTTCAGGCTTCAAGATGAAGGACAGAGAAGCAAAGCAGCCGGCCACTAGCTCTTACCTCTACCCAGCTGAAATGGCAATCCCGTCTCCAGGGATCCTCAGAGGCAAAAGGCTCTGAATTCCTGTCTCCCCCCCCACCCCCCCAGGCATATCCTCCTGTCTCCACCTCCATAGTGCCGGGATTAAAGGTGTGCATGATCCCAAGTGCTCTGAGATCAACTTCATGTGAGCTGTTTCTCTTAGGACTGGATCCATTTCGTGTAGTCAGTGTGGCCTTGAACTAACAGAGATCCTTCTACCTCTTACTCCAGAGTCCTGGGATTAAAGGTGTGTGCCACCACTGCCTGGTCTCTATATCTTGAGTCTGGCTTTGCTTTCTGAATCCTCAGGCAAGCTTTAATAAATCATAACTATCACCACATGCATGTATATTGGCATGCACATACACGGAAACACATGTTGCAAAAATTATACATATATAAATAAATGTTTTCATGTAGCTCAGTTTTTTCCTAATTAGGGATTTTTGTTTGTTTTTAATTCTGCATTTACTTACTGGGACAGGAGAGGGACATGTACCACAGCATGTATTTGGAGGCCTGAGGAAAACTGTCTGGAGTTGGCTCTCTTCCTTCCATTATTCGTGGTCTGGGGAATCAAGCTCAGATCGTGAGCACCTAACTCTCTGAGCTGTCTCACCAGCCCTGTTTGTCTGTTGCTTTTTAGTTTGGTTTTGTTTTTCGAGACAGGGTTTCTCTGTGTAGCTTTGGAGGCTGTCCTGGAACTCGGTCTTGCAGACCAGGCTGGCCTCGAACTCACAGAGATCCTCCTGCCTCTGCCTCCCGAGGGCTGGGATTAAAGGCGTGAGCCACCAACGCCCGGCTCTGTTGTTGTTTTTAGACACAGTCTCACTGTGTAGCCTAAACTGGCTTGGAACCCGGGGCAACCCTCTGGCCTCAGCCTTCCCAGTGCTAGAGTTTACCAGGTGAGCCACCATACCTGGCTTCATTCAGCTTCCAAAGGCACTGTCTTTATTTGTACATGTGGCATGTGATGTTGACAGTTTTGTGGCTGGTGTATGTTGATCCAAAGTCTAACAAACTTAAAAATTAAAACTGATGGATTTTTTGGGGGGACGAGGGAAATTATGAAAGCTTGATGAATTCTTGCAACGTTTCAGAAACTCACTGTATTCCCCCGGCTGTTCTCTGATTCTTGAGCTCGGGGGAATCCTCCTGCCTTGGTCTAGAGTGACCAGGATGTCATGCCTGTAGCACCACATTCAGCCTAAACTCACTTTAAAAAACCAAAACAGGGCCTGGGGATGCAGCTCAGCTGGCAGAGCGCCTATCTAGCATTTATTAAGCAATAAGTTAGCTCTCCGGCGCCAGATACATCAATGGTGGGTGGCATTTGCCTGGAACCTGCAACAGAGGGGGAGAAGCAGGAGGGTAGGGAGTTCAGGATCATTCCCCTCACGGGAGCCCTTCCCATGGTGCAGAGGACGTCTCCCTGAGAATTCTGTTCTTTATACGTTAGCAGCCACCAAGTTTTGGCTCCTTAAAAAGGGAAAGCAGGGACTGGAGAGATGGCTCAGAGGTTAAGAGCACTGACTATTCTTCCAGAGGACCTGAGTTCAATTCCCAGCAACCACATGGTGGCTCACAACCTCCTTGAATGAGATCTGGTGCCCTTATGAGATCTGGTGCCCTCCACTGGCATGCAGGCAGAAGACTGTATACACATGCATATGGTGTACAGACATCCATGCAACCAATACCCAAATACACTAAATAAAATAATAGATTAAGAAATAAATAAACAGCAGGTACAGACTGGGATTACAGCTCTTGCCTAGCGTATCCAAGGCTCTGGGTTCAATTCCCGACTCTACCACGAGTACCAGTAATAGTAAATAAATAAAATAGACGGTACTCCTATGAAATGTAGCATCAGCCAGTAAGAGAACAGGTCAGACCATGTGGCAGAGACGCGCTGTGACAGCACCTCTGATCTGTGTGTGTAGGAGAAGTGGCCTCTGGGCCACAGATTGGAGAAACTGCCTCAAGGATGCACAGACAGTCTCATACAGATTTGTACTGACAACAGATCCATGTGGCTTTAAAACAGGAAGAATGGACTCACATTCTCCCCCACTCTTCTCTCCTCCTCTGCCCCAAAGGTCCACAGAATGAAAAGAAAAAAGCCAAATGGATAAGGAGGAGCCCAAACTTGGGAGCAGATAGCCTTTGATTTACAAGGGCGGGCGTTTCGGTGATAGGCATTCCCTGCTCACCACTTGGGGATTCTGAGCTTTGCCTTTTCCTAGGCTGGCCACATGCTGGAGTTGCCTTCTCTAGTTAAGGTGAACATTGACAGCCACCTACTCGCCAACAGCTTCTAGGTCAGGGAAGGTCGCAACTGAGACTGCGTAGGCAGGCTTTGCTAAGATCAAAAGGTTAGTCAATTAGGAACTTAGCCGCCTTTCCCATTTTTGATGGCCTTCTTGGGATATAATGGAGGAACATCCCCACGAGGTAACTTACTTACTTTCATCCACAGATAATGTTCAACCTATCCCATAGGGTCTGACACTCTCGGGATGGGTCTCCAGGCACAAGAAGACCCAGCACTTGGGACAGAGAAGCAGGGGGATGGTGAATTCAAAGACCACCTGAGATATATAGTGAATTGCAGGCCAAGTGTGGTGGTGCACGACTTTAAACCCAGCTCTCATAAATCAGGGGCAGTGGGTCTTTGAGTTTGAACCCAGCCTGATCTACCTACTGAGTTTCAGGACAGCCAAAGCTATGTAGAGAGACCCTGTCTCAAAAATAGATAAGCAGGGACTTAACTACTCAACAGTAATTTAACGGATAGTGTAAGAAAAAAACAGAAAGGAGTAAAAAAACCTAGTGTGTATTGTTGCTGTTAACTTGGTTATTGTTGTTGTTATTGGTAGTGTGTGTGTGTGTTGGGGGATGACATAGAGTCCATAGCCAATTTAGTTGATTTCCAAACTTATTCCTTCAATGAAACTTCAGGGGTTGCATGGCTGCAAGGACACCAAACTATGCAGTCAAGGAGCTTGTGGTCTGGTTGGAAAATCAAGTAAGTAGCCACCCGGAGCTGGAAGAATGAGCAAAAGGCAGAGGCAGCTATGCATAGGAATGCAGGAAAAACAGGAGGAAGAGGGGTTATAAGTGGTCCTGAGAGGGACAGTTACTTTGTGAAGAAGCTGGCTGTTCTCGGACGCAGCGCCTGTAATGTCAAAGAAAGTGGTGCGGGAAAAGGAGCACAGCAGAAACACCGCAGGAGAGGTGGCAAGCCGCTTAACCGCTTCTACCCGGTGTGCCCACTGATGGCCCCTCCCCCCGCGGGAGGGCAGCTAGATAGACTCCTGCATGTGATATATAGTTCCCAGTCTTCCGGGACTCGACGTAAAAGGTGTGAGAAATATGCCTTTGATTCTCCTCTCCCTGTCTGTGGCTCCGACAGCAAGGTCATGAGGACGGGAGAAAGTGCTGCCGCCATGTCTTCTGTGTTGTAGCTCTGTGGCCCTTGCGGAGCTCCTAGTGGCGCTGCATAGCCCAGGCGTAGCAGCTGGCACACACCTCCAATCCTAGCGCCAGGGAGATGCAGGCAGGATAATCAGGAGTTGAAGGTTATCCTTGACTGCATAACGAGTTTGAGGGTGTATGTATGTTCTTTTTGGTGTCTGAGGCATGACGGCTGTGGAACTGGGGCAGAGCTGAGAGCAAGCCAGCCGTGGTGGCTTTCGTCCTGGTACTTGGGAGTCAGGAGGCAGAGGCAGGTGGATCTCTGAGTCATCCCAGTCTACATAGTAAGTTTCAGGCCAGCCAAGTCTGTATAGTGAGACTCTGCCTCAAAAATAAAAATTAGGAAGAAAAAAAAAAGAGAGAGAGCTGGGATATGGTGGTGCTCGCCTTTAATCCTAGCACTTGGGAGGCAGAGGCAGTCGGATCTCTGTAAGTTTTAAGCCAGCCTGGTCTACAGTGCAAGTTACAGCACAGCCAGGGCTGTTATACAGAGAAAGCCTGTCTCAAAAAACCAAGAAAAAGAAAGAAAGAAGGAAGGAGAGAGGGGGAAGGGAGGGAGGGAGGAAGGAAGAAGGAAGGACGGACAGACGGAAGGAAGGAAGGAAGGACAAAAGGGAGACCCAGTTCTCTTGGAATATGGAAAGGTACATAGGGTTGCTGTGCTGAAGGGTTTGAACGTTCTTCTGTTGTGTGTGTGTGTGTGTGTGTGTGTGTGCGCGCGCGCTCGTGCACATGCACACGCTTATTTGTTTGTGTTTTAGGTGATAAGGATTGAGTTCAGAGTTTCACGCTCACTGAGCTACACGTTCAGCCCTGAAATTTTGACTTAGCAAAAAGCCATGCATGGCGGGCGTTGGTGGCGCACGCCTTTAATCCCAGCACTCGGGAGGCAGAGGCAGGGGGATCTCTGTGAGTTCAAGGCCAGCCTGGTCTACAGAGGGAGTTCCAGGACAGCCTCCAAAGCCACAGAGAAACCCTGTCTCGAAAACCAAACAAACAAACAAAAAGCCATGCGTATCCCTAGGGGACTGTTCTCTTTTGGCTCTCTGGCACAAGAACACCAAAACTCCTCCTCGTAGCAATCACAGATTCCCCTCGAAGGGTCAAGAGAAACTGTTCGCTCTTTTCACCCCTGCACCTTTTTCTACCATCTCTATGTTCCCGAAATAAAAAAATAAAAAACCATATCCCACGCAGGCAAGTGGGGAAAGAAGAGTCAGTCTTTTTAAAATATCTGGGTCTTTAATTCAATGTAGCCCCGGGGATTTCAAAGCATAGTTTGCATAGACGCCCCTCCCCACAGAAGTGGTTCCCTGCTTCTCATTATGACATATAATCTTTAAAAGAAAACACGGGGCTTGTAATTTACTCTAACCATCTCTGTAGAGTTAGCCCCAGACCCTCCACCTTCTTCACAGCAGACGGGACCTTGCGCTCAGCCACTGCATCTGGGGCTGACTCATCTTCAGATTCCCACGGCAGCTCCTGCTGCCCAGTGGCACTGGCTAGAAGGTGGATATTTGGCCTGGTTTTGCCTTGCTTTGCTGTTTTGAGACAAGGTCTCACTAAGTAGCAGCTTGGCTTTAGTCCTGAACTCAGAATCTTCCCGCTTCAGCCCTCTGAGGACGACGACGTGCCGCCACACCTGGTTCTAGGAAGTTGTTGATAATCGAGAGAAATCACACTCTCCTGATTTTTAAGTGCTATGCGTGGACACCATGGAATGCTACTGAGCCTTAAAAAGAAGGTTAGCCGATGTTGGTGGTGTACACTTTTAATCCCAGTGCTCGGGAGGCAGAGGCAGGTGGGTCTCTGTGAGTTCGAGGCCAGCCTGGTCTACAGAGCGAGTTCCAGGATAGGCTCCAAAGCTACACAGAGAAACCCGGTCTCGAAAAACCAAAATGAAGAAGAAAAGGAGAAAGGGGAGCAGGAGGAGGAGGAAGATCCTGTCTGACAACATGAGTAACTCGGAGGACCCTGTGTTAGGTGAAATAATCCAGTCACAGAAAGATAAATACTTCATGTAGGGAAATTCAACCGGTGCACTGAAACACAGCTGGAATCCCAGATACTCTGGAGCCTGAGGTAGGGAGGATAGATTGTCTTAGGGAAGTTGAGATCAACCCGGGCTATGCAGTAAGACCCTGGTTCTAAATAAATCAATAATAAAATAAATAAGGCAAATTCATAGAGTGAATCAAAGAACAGAATGGAAGGAGAGACTCTACCTCAGAAAACAAAACACGGAGCTGGGCGTGGTGCTGCACGCCTTTAACCCTAACACTCAGGAGGCAGAGGGAAGTGGATCTTGCTGAGTTCAGAGCTAGCCTGATCTAGAGAGTGAGCTTTAGGACACCAGGACTACAAAAATAGATCCTGTCTCCAAAAGCAAAAACAAAAACAAAAAAAGGAGAAAAGGAAAGAAGGAAAAGAAGCAAGGGCTGGAGAGATGGCTCAGTGGTTAAGCACACTGACTGCTCTTGCACAAGACCCAAGTTCCATTCCCAACACCCACATTAGGAACTCACAATCCCCCATAACTGTAGTCACAATGGATTTGATACCCTATTCTGTCCTCCAAACGGAAACAAACCAAGCAGGAGTGACACATGCCCTTAATCCCAGCACTCGGCAGTCAATGGCAGGTGGATTTCTGTGAGTTGGAGGTCAGCCTGGGCTACAGAGCGGGTTCTGGGAGAGCCAGGGATACATAGAGAAACAATCTCTGTAGGCTTTTAATATATGTTTCTCTTATTGATTGATGAATACAACACTGACTGACCAGTAAGCAGTCAGGAGGTATAGCCAAGGCTACCAAACTAGGAATGCTGGGAAGAGGGACACAGAGAGGAGTCTCGAAGGAGCCGCCGAGGAAGAAAGGAGACCCGGCATCACCGGTAAACCCAAGACCATGTGGAAATACATAGGTTAATAGATATGGGTTAATAATTAAGAGAGAGCTGGCCAATAAGAAGCCTGAGCCATCTGCCAAACAGTTCATAGTTAATATAAGTCTTTGTGTGTTTATTTGGGACTGAAGGGTGGTGGAACCAGGTAGAAAAGAAAGAGAGAGAGAGAGAGAGAGACAGAGAGGGAAGGAAGGAAGGAAGGAAGGAAGGAAGGAAGGAAGGAAGGAAGGAAGGAAAAAGGATCAACCCATGGTCGCTAAACCTTGTTGCCTGAAGCCCTCAGAGGCACAGTACATCAGATCTGAGGAGACTGATTACCTCATGGCAGTTGGGAAGAAAAAGAGAGAGCAAGGACTGGAGTACCTGTGTCCCCTTCTCAGGAACCTCCTAGCAGCTCAAGTTCCTTCCACTAAGGCCCCACTTCCCAGTGTCTACTACTTGCAGTAACCCCATAGGCTAGTGAACAACATTTTAATACATAGGCCTCTGGGGGGGGGGACATTCAGTGTGTAACATATTTGGTTGGATAATCTAGAAAAGTTCGCATGTAAAGGAGGTCAGTCAACTCTCCAGAACCCTAGGAGCAAAACCCATCCTAGACCCACAGAGACCCCAAACCTCCAGTTTTAACATTCAGAGAAAATCTGCCACTTCAGCCCACAGGGTCTAACTGTGTTAGTGGGATGGGCCAAATCCAGAGTTTTTTTGTGTGTATTTGTTTTCCCCATTTACGTATTTATGGGACTAGAGAAACGACTCAGCGGTTAAGAGCACTAACTGCTCTTCCAGAAGACACGGTTCAAGTTCCAGTACCCACATGGCAGTTCCAGGGTTTCTGACACCCTCACGCAGACACACATGCATTCAGAATACCAGTGCACATAGAATTTAAAAAATAAAATATGCATTTACTGACACCCTCACACAGACATACATGTACACAGTGCACATAGAATTTTTTAAAATTACATACATGTATATATATATATATATATATATATATTTAATTTATTGAAACAGTCTTACTGTGTAGCCCTGGCTGTCCTGGAACTTACTGTGTAGATCGGACTGGCTTCAAACTCACAAAGATCCACCTTCTTCTATGAGTGCTGGAATCTAATGCATGGCCACCATTTCCAGCCCTTTGTGTGTAGTTTAAAGGGCTCCTAGTTCTTACCTTTCCAGGACCAGAGGGTTATCTCAGTGATATCAGTCTCTTTCTACTTTATCTCTACTCTAGGTGAGAAGGAGAACGGTCAGGCCAGAAGGAACCACACTTGGCCCTGAAGGGGAAAATTAGTTCCTTTGGGGAGAACATATATATTGATACTCATTTTCTTTGAATGGAAAATCATCAAGTCCTTGAAAGTAATTGTAATTTGTTTCCAGATTTAAAAAATAGTGGCAAAAAAATTAATAAATAGATAAAAAGAGGGAGCCAGCGAGATGCTCAAGGAGCCTGCTACCAAGCCTAATGACCTGAACTCAGTCCTCAGTACCCGCAAGACTTTTACCGCCAAAAGAGAGAACACGCTCCTGCAAGTTGTCCTCTGAACTCTACACACACACCGTGGTACACATGCGTGCGCACACTCAGGCACATGCACACAATAAGTGGTGTGCACAGATTTAATGAGGTAAATAAAGGGCTGGAGAGGTGGCTCAGTGGTTAAGAGCATTGGCTGCTCTTCCAGAGGACCGGGGTTCAATTCCCAGCACCCACATGGCAGCTCACAACTGTCTGAAACTCTAGTTCCAGGGGATCTGATACCTTCACACCAATGCACATAAAATAAAGTTAAATGAATTATTTAAAAAATGAGGTAAATAAAGAACTAAATAAGAGGCAGTGGCACTGTCAAATTGTGGCTGCCGCCGAGACAGACTGTTTGGGCATGCTGTAGCTGAAACCCCAGAGTGTGTTTGCTGCTCGTTTGTCTTCCGTTTCTCAGGAGACAGAGAAAGAAGGCTGCGTTGTCTAACGCCTCTGAGGGGGACTGCTCCCTTCCCTTTTCCCCTGTGCGCCCTACCAGGATGCAAAGCCCAAAAGGCAGGGACTTTTGCCTTGCTAACCGCTGCCATTTACCGTTAATGTCATGCCTGCCATGCTATACCCTCGCCAGTATTTGCTGGCGGTGTGAATGAATGAATGCGCAGAGCCCACTCGGCCCCCGTCCCCGCTCTGGGACTGGATTCCCAAGCCCTGCCAGGCTCCTCTGCCCTATTTTTGGCCTTGGCTTCGGCCTTGAGGGCCAGGCTAGCTGCTTCAAGGCTGGCCTCCACCTTGCTGCGGAACAATAGTGAATTCAAGAATGACCCTGGAAAGATGCCGCGCGCGCGTGTGTGTGTGTGTGTGTGTGTGTGTGTGTGTGTGTGTGTGTGTGTGTGTGTGTAGGCCTGCCCCAGAACTCTCTAGTGTTTCGTTTGATTAACTGAAGCTCCTACAGAAGAGTTTCGATTCCTACTCCGCTGAGTTTTGACCTGGGGCATTACAGAGCGGAGTCCAGACGTTAGCAAGATGTGTTTTTCTTACGATTCTCCTTTTTTCATGATAGACTCTCCCACCTTTTGCTCTATGCCTGTTGCTTCCACTGCTGTTTGTTTGTCGAGGAGTGTGTGACACTTTCCGACCAGGTGTGGTGGGGGAGTACGCAAGGTGAATCAGAAATCCACATTCATACCTGTCTACATCGTGAATTGGAGATCACCCTTCGCTACAAGAGACCCTTTTTTTTTTTTTTTGAGGGTGTGTGGGTGTGCTCCTTTTATATAGTCTGACATAGTACAGGCATTCGGGTATAACTGAGGCCTCTCGGCTCACCTTTTCCATTTGTTCACTAAAGTAACTAAGGGAGGTAGAGACAGGTGGATCTCCCTGAGTCTAAGAGCAGCCTGGTCTGCATAGTGAGTTCCAGGTCAGCCAGGGCTGTGTAGCGAGACCCTGTATAAAATAATGGTTAAAATTAAAAAGGGAGAAACCTCACTCAAACGATTTTCCAGTGAAAGAGGAAGACTTTAAAAGCAGGGCAGCCGGGCGTTGGTGGCGCACGCCTTTAATCCCAGCACTCGGGAGGCAGAGGCAGGAGGATCTCTGTGAGTTCGAGACCAGCCTGGTCTACAAGAGCGAGTTCCAGGACAGCCTCCAAAGCCACAGAGAAACCCTGTCTCAAAAAAGAAAAGATCCTTCTTAAAAGCAGGGCTTGGAGCTGCAAGTCAGAGGAACACTGTGACTCAACAGAGGCTACAAATGTGTGTCCCCAGGCGACTTGGCATGACTGGGAACATGTAAGCGTAGAAGTGTTCTGACTTACCAGTGAGGATGCTGAGATATTTGAACAAAACTTAGGAAGAATGTGCATCTCGGACTTGGATCTGGCCTGGCATTTTGAATCCAGCACAGGAAATTCCTAAAAAGCCAGGGACAATGCCCCGATTGCTTTATTAGTTTTCTTCTGCCTGACCTTGTGATTGAGAAAAAGAAGCAGGAATCATCAGTGAGATTGTTTGAATCCCATACTGTCTCTTCCAAGCAAAATCCCCAGCCTAGCCAAGCCTCAGGGGGTCCTGGGCTCTCTCTGGGCTTCCCTTGTGGGAGGTTTCTGCCCACTCAGGTACAAGAGGAGGGCAGTTTGCCACATGGCAGAGCTCCAGGAGGGGCAGCTACAAGGGCTGCGGGAGCAGGGGGAGGTCTGGGGACACTCAGACCCTGGCCCCTGCAGAGGCCCTCAGAGGCAGTTACTGGGACCAAAAATAGTTTACTTGCAACGGGCAAGGCTCTGCACCAAACTGACGTTAATTCAAAAGGGGACTGGACTGCAGAGAAATAGAAAGCTGTATCGGTCAGTGCTGGCGTACTCTGGGCAACAGGTTGAATCTCATCACTCCCTAGCCAATTCACTTGTCAGAGAACACAAGGGACTGAACTCTGGGAAAATGGTCAGGGTGATTAGGAGATTCCTCCCAGCCAAGCTAGAATTTCTTATCTTGTGTTTGAATCCGAATTGGAAAAGCCAGCCAGCAGATCGGGATCGCAGACTCCATAAACCAACAACCACACTGGGAAATATGCATATGACACTTGTCTGGACCATGAAGGGAACGCTATTTGTCTCTCCTTGTGGACTGCAAGGTGCTGCGGCGGAGAACTCCAGTTCTCCGGAGAAACCAGAGCAATAAACGTGGGCTTGTCCAAGTTGACCTCGTGCTTGAACCCTGTAGTCCAGGGTTTCAAGGACCCGCCCGGGTGGGAGTGAGCACGTGGTGTGTGCTGTTTTTCCCAAACTGTGACGCCATAACTTTCTCTTCGCTTTGTTTACCAGACTAAGTCTTAACATTGAGCTATCATGTAAACTTCCCTGTCTGCTCTTTTCAGTTCTAGGGAAAATCCGAACCGCAGTGGGCAGCGCCCAACTTCTCATGGCGCAGAAATTCTACCAGTTCAGAGAACTGTGTGAAGAGAACCTGGTAGGTACCATCCACATCATCGTGACTCCTTTGCTAGCACAGCCGGGAGAGACCTTGTCCTCAAGACTGGCCCAGCCAAAGCAAAACTCAGTTTGCACCAAGTCAAGGCTCATTGGAGTCTTTTAACAGACGAATCCGACTTCCCGATTTTCACTAAACAAACAAAAACCCCACTTTGTTTTACACTTACATAATCTTAGGGGCAGAATTAAATTAAAAACTCCATTTCCTGATCTTTTTTTTTGTACTGAAAATTTTCCATGTTCCCAGATTTTGGCATGATGCTTTTGATTTTCTTATTCTTGTTAAAGTATGGAGCAACCGGTGTTTCCTAAATACTATTACAAGGATAACTATTTTGGCTCATGTCACTCTTTCTAAAATGGCTATCAGTGACTGTGTCTGTGATCAGAGTTTTGTTTTAACTCAAAGGCCAGAGGTTGAGTGCCTCACAAAATGTAGATTAGACACCCTGAGGCAAGCGAGTGCTCCATCTACCTCTGTCATGCAAAAACAAAGGGAGGAAAACCCCCATCTGGATAGCAATAGCGTTTGCAAATTTGATGTGAAACAAGGCCTCTTCGGGGGAGGCCTGAAAACAGAAGCCTCTATCCTCCAAGAATGACCCTACAAACACAACTGGTATTGGTCGGGCTCACTCCACAGCAAAGCAAAGGAAAAGCAAATCATGGCTGTGTGTGAAGTGAAAACATGATTGACATCTAAATGACCCAGATAGGAAATTTAGAGTTTTTTTAACTCTGTGTCCTAGGTACTGCGGGTTTTCTCCTCAAAGGAATCTAAGCCAGGGCCGGCAAGGTGAATTCTGGGTAAGGGGCCTCGCAGACAAGCCTGATGTTCAGTCTCCTGAACTCAGGAGGCACACTCACAAGAGGATCAACTCAAAAAACTGTTCTCTCTCACACACACACTGAGTAAATGTAAAAACAGAATTAATGAGCAAGTTCCCAAGTGTACTACAAAGTAGAACATAAATAAAGATGTGCAAACTTTAAAGATGAAATTGCAGGTACCCCCCCCTTTTTTTTTAATGTGTACTGATTTCTGGAAATTGCCAGGTTCACGAAAGCCAGCTTTTGACATCTTACCATTCCTCAGAGTGGCTGCTATGACCACTAGAGAATGTCCCTGTTTATGGCATCACCACACCAACAGGAAGGTCATTGGTACTGCCCAAGCCAGGCCTCTGAAGATCAAACACAGCACCGTAGGTGCCAGGTGCCCTGGGTTAAAACTCCTCAGAAAGGTCATTTGGGGTTACCAGTGGCATGAATTATTAATATGTTTTATAGATGGGGTAGATGAGCATAAAAAGTTAAGAAACTTAGCTACCACCAGCCCATGGTAAAAAGCAGAGCCAAGAATCAGACCCTTGTCTGTTCAGGCTCCATCCCCATAAATCCCAGGCAGGATTGTGAATTCCATCCCTCCCAGGAAACAGTGTGACCGGGTGGTGGCTCCACTTGGTACTGCAGCTGTATGACAGTAACTCTGAGGGGTGGCAGCAAGATGGCCCAGCAGGCAAAGGAGCTTACTGTCAAGTCTGATGACCTGAGTTTGACCCTGGTACCCACAGGATGGAGAGAGAGCACACCAGCTCCTACACCTGCTTGTCCTGGTACCACCCCCAGCACGCGCGCACAAGCGCGTGCGCGCGTGCGCGCACACACACACACACACACACACACAGAGTAAATAAATATGTGTGTGTTTTTAGGAAGTGACGTAGGGCTGGTCAGAGACAGGTGCAGCTGGTCTTTCTTTATTCCCTCTTTCTTTAAGAGGGAAAAAGAGAAGGTAGTTTGAGAACATATTTATCCCAGAGTAGATTCTCAAGCTTAGAGTAAATGAATTTTTCCCCAGCATAACTAAACCAGGGGGACCCCCACCCCCCAACTCTCCCTCTAATCTCATAGATGATCTGGTTTAGGTTCGGCCACACTACCGTACGACTCATACTTTCATACCACCGCTGGGTTGGAGAATGGCTAGCACTTACCCTCTTTTTTCCTTGTTTGTCTTTTAGCCAATGCAGCACAAAGAGATTCCTTTGGGGGCAAGACCAGGTTGCCCATGATACAGAGTTGAGTGTATCTAAGGAACTGCTATAAAACTTGGGCTACTGAACTATAGGTTGACCATGCCCAAACCCCCAAAAGAATCCAAAATCAGGAAACCTCTGAAACCTAAAACTTTGGGGATACCAAGGCATTGATACAAGGCAGATACACATCTGACCTCCTATAACATGTCACGGTCAAAATACAGGCACACTAAAAATGTGTATAATACCTTCAGACCGTGTGTACAAGGTGTACGTGTCATGTACGTCAACTTCACTTTAAGATGTGTGTTCTAGCTCCAGGGTATCTCAATATGGATAGGCAAACATTTCCACATCCTATGAACTCCAACATCTCAACGTCTGGTCCCAAGGGTTTCAGAAAAGAAGCATTCACTCTGTACTTTTTCTCTCATTGGTGCTAAAATAATACAACAGTAAAACTCATGACCCAGATGAATGTCACCGAACTCCAAAACATGAACTGTTTAGTTTGCCATGATGGATAAGGCTAAATATATTGAGAAATCATAAACTTCTGAGAAGTGCTTTGTCAAATCTGCCATCCATTCTGAATGCTGAGGGGTTGTTTGTTTTTGCTTTATCCCTTTCGGTCTTTTGTTGTTTGTGGTGCAGCCTCAAACTTGAGATGTTCCTGTTTCAGGTTACCCCCCCCCCCCAGCTTACTTAAGTGATAATTGGTGTTTGCCACCACACCCCTTGGAGGACTTTTGTTCTGGTTTCTGGTTGCTTTTTACTATGTGAAGATATCACAGAGAACCCTTTTTGTTCACTCAGGTATCATTATAATCCTTTTTTATGCTTTGCTGTATTTGTTTTATTTTGGTTTGTTTCAAGCCCAAGGCCTTGAGTATGTACCACTAAAGTCACGCTCACTCCCATCTCTGGGATAGATTTTAATATTGAACCAAGCACTTAAAAACCGTAAAGTATGTTTATTCCGGAGAATCTCACAACCGTGAGTAGTTTCAGAGTCATCCTCAGATGTCAATGTTGTTTCCAACCTTGAAACAATTAGATGGTCAACAACCTTTATGAGTTTCTGAAATTCTGATGATACCGTTTTTCCTGGGTTAATTTTAAACGTCCAAGCTGCCTTCAGTTATCAGTTATCACAGGATGTGGCAGGGGCTTACAGTTGTTTATAATACTAAGAAATAACAAATGACACCGTCCAGAAACCCCTGGCCGGTGGAGGGGAGGGAGACTCTTGCTGTCTGACCTCGATGCCTACAGCTGCTTTTGCAGGTGGCATTTTTTTTTCTTTTTTGGCAATGACAGTGATAAGGGATTACAGGGATAAAGAAAGTCAACTCCTGAGCCAGATGTGAGAGTGTGCTCCTGCAGTTTTCCCACTCAGGAGGCTGAGGTAGGAGTTTGGAGATTTCCAGGCCAGCATCGATTACACAGCAAACTCCGAAGTAAACAAACTAACAGAAATCAATTCTCAGCTGGCTTCAGTGGGTAAAGGTATTGGCTTCTCAAACCCGATGACCCCAGCTAAATTCCTGGAATCCACACCAAGGTGGAAGAAGAGAACCAAGTCCATAAAGTTGTCCTTTGACCTTCACACACGTTTTAGTGTACACACACACACACACACACACACAGAGGTATGCTGCCCAGGAAAGATAATGATTTTTGTTTGTGTGTGTGTTTGTTGGAAGGAGTTTTTTTTCCCCCCAGACAAGGTCTCACTATGTAGCTCTGGCTATCCTGGAATTCACTATGGAAACCAGGCTGGCTTCTAGTTCACAGACCTGCCTTGAGCCTCCCAAGTCCTGGAATTAAAGACATGCACCACCATGCCCTGTTGATATTAACAAAATTTTAAAGTAATTCTTTAAAAATTATTTTTTGTTTTGTTTTGTTTTTTGTTGTTATTGATGATGATTTGGTGTTTTGAGACAGGGTTTCACTGTGTAGCTTTGGATATCCTAGAACTCACTCTGTACACCAGGTTGGCCTTGAACTCAAAGATCCACCTGCCTCTGTCTCCCGAGTGCTGTTATTTAAAGGCGTGCACTAGCACTGGCTGGGAAAATGTCAGTTCTTAAACACTGAAGAATATTTGCCATTCTAAGAAGGGAATTATTGCTAACACACATATGTATGTGTAAAGATAATGTTTTCTGACATTTGCTGCATTTAAAACTAGCTGATTTCCAATGAGTCATATGGTAAAGATGGTTCTTTATTATATGCATCAGGAACATCCCAACTACTGAACACATAATTGTTTCAGGAGCTAGCTATCTGTCTCCATGGTTGCTTCAAGCATACAAACTCTGGGCTCAGTCCCTCACATCTTAAAAGCCTTGCCAAAGTACTCTGAAAATAGCTTATTGCTCATCAATCCTGTACCCTAGTATTTCACTCAACAAGAATCCTAAAACTAATCTCATTCTAGAATCCTCATCTATTATCTGAACAAACTGTGTGGCGTTAAATTACATGTGATTTTTTTTCAAAGATAGTAGTTTCGTTTAAATATATTGTTTTAAAATACATCTAGTAATAGATAATGCACTCTGGATTTTTTTTCCCAAATGTTTAGACTTCCCCCACTTATCAAACTGAAGCAACCATTCTGTTGTAAGGACAGAGGAATTTTACAACCTTGACATTTTGAAAGCCAGAGACTGGGATGGGGGCACGTATTCAATTACCATTTGTTTTTTTTGTTGTTTTTTTTTTTTTTTTTTTTTTTGGTTTTTCAAGACAGAGTTTCCCTGTGGCTTTGGAGGCTGTCCTGGAACTTGCTTGGTAGTCCAGGCTGGTCTCGAACTCACAGTGATCTGCCTGCCTCTGCCTCCCGAGTGCTGGGATTAAAGGTGTGCGCCACCAATGCCCGGCTTCAATTACCATTTGTAGCCTCACTTTTATCTCTTATCTTAAAAAACCAAAAAGAACCCAGTCTCCTAAAGTTCTTTGAAATGTTTGAAAAATGCCTTTCTGGCCCTGTTTGCTGCCTCTAAAGTATCAATATTTTTCTCTCTCTTGTACAGAATCCCAATGCTCATCCAAGACCCACTTCCCAGGATTTGGCGGGGTTTTGGGACATGCTGCAGTTGTCCATAGAAAATATTAGTATGAAATTTGATGAACTTCATCAGTTAAAGGCCAATAATTGGAAACAGATGGATCCTCTTGACAAGAAGGTAGAACAATGTAGATTTTGTATGGTTCATTTAAAAACCTGCACAAACACTGGACAGTCTAAATAGGGCTCTGCATTCAGTCCTGCTGTTTACAATGTGAAATGGAGCTGGCTGGCATCATATTCATTTCATTGTAATGACAATGTTTACATACTAATCACTTGGGTATTATCTGTAATATGTGTCAGGCATATTTTTCAAAGAAAAACCTGTCTTTGTGAATTGGAAAGTGGGAATGTGGCTTTTCTTTATCTTTTCTCCTTTTTTTTCTTCCCTTCTTTCTTTTTTCTTTTTCTTCCCTTTTTTTCTTTTCTCTCTTTCTTCTCTGGTTTAACTTTAAGCTAAACCACTTTAGACACTGGAGGGAACTGCCTCCGGTTTTGCTTTCTAACCTAAAATAAATGATCTTTCCAGTGCATGGTTCCATAGGACAAGATTTCAACTTCCTTACACCCTCAGGATGTGTTTCTGAGGAAACATAGGAAACCCTGAGAAGTAACTGGCTGACAATCATAAACACGGTAACGAAGACGTTACTGATGCTGCAGTCTAAGATGCTCTCTACGAAGCTGACAGTCATCTCCAAAGTTGGGATTTTTTTTCTAACATTGATTTGCCTGGGGGGATATTGTTCCCTGGGCGGGGTGGGGGGTGGGGGGGTGGGGGAGGATCTTCATGCAACAGTATAGAAATAAAGACTTAAATTATTTTCATTAATCAATAATAACTTCATATCTGATTACTGTGGTTCCAACCAGGCTTCTACAAGGATCGAATGTCTGCCTTCCCAGGCTGATCTGCCTTGTATGAGGTTTTTTTTTAAACAACTTTTGTTCTTCTATGACCCAAAGTCAAATAGTTCCAAGAGATACCTCTGAAAACGAGAGATGGTTATTCGTTCAGAGCGGTGAGAGCCCTGCCCTTTTGGGTCTCCTGACCCATTAAGAGCTAAGAGTAATCTGCTGTCACCCATCGTTTCCAGATGTATGGGGTCAGTGGGCACCCAGCCTAAACCCAGTCCCAAAGGACTGCCCATAAGGAGGGCAATGTTGTCACGGCTATCCACCATCTCCAAATCTATGACCATCCAACTGGGGGGTTCTAGAACCAAGCTTGAAGTACCAGTGATGTGTGTGTGGCCTCTACGTTGAGAAGCCAAACATTGTACTTCTTCTAGTTTTCTTTATGTGTGAAACTATCTGCTGGCGAATTGGTCTTAAAAGTATACACACGTGTAAACACGCTGGAATTTTAGTACTGCTCCATCTACTATCTCACCTACTGATTCGTTAATATCATTGTTTCAAAAAAATAATAAAGTGTTCAAAGAAAGAAAAATGGCTAAAAAGTTTCCAATATTCATACTTTTAAAAATATCCACCAGTTATCCCACAGTGAAGATTTTAAACGTCCCGAAGAAGTGATGCAAAGAAACTGTTACATGTGACTTACTGGTGTGTGACCTAAATTATTAGCTTAGTTTCTGAGTTTTTAAAAATGCATTTGGATTATGGTCAGAGCCTTTCATCATCTCATGAACCCGACAGGAAAAGATAATAGAAGGGACAGAGGTGACGGGAGACTCTGTGTTCCCCCTTTTAGTCCTTCGGAAACAGAGGCACTGCTTTAAACAGCTGTGGGCCACGCCCAAGCGTAACCATGCTGAACTCTGCCTTTCTCGGTTCTGGGCATCAGGGTTAAGTCGGGTACTCGGTACCTTCCCGATAAAAACTTCCTGAGTGATTTCGTAAGGATGCAGAGCGTCTTACGTAAGTGGAAATGTGGAGGTTCGTGTGGACCCTTGCACAGCCCGAGGCTCAACACCTTTCGCCTAAAGCCACCCTTTGTGGCTTAGATGCCTTTCTTTTCCCCCTGGACGGTGACCATGAAGGCATCGGTGGCTGAATTTTGCAGGAGACTAGGTCTAATACGGTTTCAGAGTCTGCAGATAAGAGGCATGGCCTTTTCCAGTCCTGTGTTCAACTTTGATAACAAGTTGGGATTGTCTTCTTCCGGGCCGCCATGAGCATGCTGAAGCCCCTAGCGACCGATTGATATCCCGGAAAAAAAAATCCTCCCCAGAGTAGGAAATGCCATAGTCTCTCCACCCAGTGACCCTGTACAGTCTATGGCTGTGTGTTCCTGTGTGATGTGCAAAAAAAAGGGGGGGGGTTAACTCCCTGTGGTACCATCAAAGCCGACAAATACAACCTCATCTGGCTACTTAGGAATGGGTGGAAGGGGAGGCTGGGTAGGCGAATGGGGAGGGTAAGGAGGGTTTTCTTCTCTCACCCCAGCTCCTACCTGATGCCTCCTTAGACAGATCCATCATAGAGTTCTAAATCATTCTGTAAGCGGTTGAGATCTCCTGGCCCATCCGTAGCACCAGGAGGAGTCTGGAATAAGCGGTCAGAGCCAACCCTCGCACTGGCAGGGGTACGTCTTAAATGCTCACCCCCTGCCATGAAAAGACCTAGCTCTGCGACCCAGATTTACACTCGGCCTTAAGCGTAAGAGACGATGTGTCGTTGGTGGTGGGTTTTTTGTTCCCCCCCCCCTGCATCTTTTGAATACCCAAGCCAGAACAATGAGGAGAAATCATAGATACAGTGAACAGATCAGAGCTAACCATCCTTAGGTTAAAAAAAAAAAAAGCAGAAGTGTGTGTTTTCAAACTATTGACCTATCCCAGTCTTTCCCAAGCTTTGTCCTGAGAAGCTGTGTAATGTCCTGAACCTTCTGCTTTGATCAGGAGCGAAGGGCCCCTCCTCCAGTGCCAAAGAAGCCGGCGAAGGGCCCCGCGCCGCTGATCCGGGAGCGCTCGCTGGAGAGCTCGCAGCGCCAGGAGGCCCGCAAGCGCCTGATGGCCGCCAAGCGTGCCGCATCGGTCCGCCAGAACTCGGCCACCGAGAGCGCGGAGAGCATCGAGATCTACATCCCCGAGGCGCAGACCCGGCTCTGAGCGCCCGCCCGCCGCAGAGGACCATCCCGCCGCCCTGGCCCGCGGCCGCCTCTCCCTCCCACCCCGCCCCCCCCCCCGTGTCCCCCTCTGTCTCTGAGCTCAGTGACCGCCACCGTCGTGGCGTAGTTGTCCACCTCGCAGGAGCCGTTGTTCCCCAAGCCACCCCCCCACCCAGCTTCCTGGACCACTTTGCCCATCTTCTTCACCCACCGAGCTTCGCTCCCTTGTCCTGTAGCCTCATGCAGACATCCAAACCCTTTCTTTTCTGGGACAAGCAAACCCACCCGTGTAGAAAAGACACCTGTAGGTCACTCCGCCCTCCTCAGTTCTTTCAAGCTAGTGCGTCCCCAGAACTCAGCAATATAAAACCATAGGGTATTTCAGAAGCCCAGTGTCACACAGGGTGATCCTTTAGAGACTTAACCGTCTTCCACGTGAAAGAAACGAGGGCTCCGATTCCCTTTCTTTGCACCCCCCGAAAACGGTTATTTTTTTTTTAAACGAGCAGACAGAGCGCTTTATTTCTAATCTCAGAAATCACACCATCTCATCGGAATCAATGGTGACCAAGAGAGAGGGAACCAAGCTGGCCTGGGGTTGGGGGCCTGGGTGTGGCGTAGGAGAGAAGGGCCAAGTGCCCGGTACCCTGCATCTGTACCTGTGCAGCTGTACAAACCGCCTCGCCGGCACTTCATCAGTCGCAGCTTCTAACGTCTCAATCAGCAGAAGATTGTAAACCCGATCTTTCAGGGAAATTAATCTATTCTGAAAGGCAATAAAATGAAGAAAGTTTAAGGCAGAGGAAACCCCGATGGTTTAAGATCCCATAAAAGGAATCTATTTATTTATTATTAAGAGAATTTAGACCTGAAATGTTTTATCAACTTTTCTTGTACTCTGTGTATTATAATGTCATGGCAGTGGGTTTTTAAATGGGGGCCGGGGGGAGAAAGAGTTGGTTCTGCTAGTTCAGTGTCCGTTCGGGTGGGCGCACTGAACGATTTCACACGCGTGCGCACGCGCGCGCGCACACACACACACACACACACAGGAACATCTCTGCTTCTGAAAAGCGGCGAGGCCATTTCCAGAAGAGAGTTGCGGTTCTCTGCCACCCCCTTTGAACGCTCCACATCTGTCCAGTTCTGCCCAGCACTCCACAGTCCAGGGGTCACCTCCCACTCGTTCCGCAGCACAGGATTTTTGTCCTACATCAAATGAATAAAATAAAAGGTTTTTCTTTACCCCAGTTAACATTCTGCCTCATTCCCAAGAGCTGTCGTTATGATCCTCAAGTTCCAGGTAGTGAGAGAATGTCGTTTGGTATGCAGGGGCCAAGAGCTATGAGGAGCTAGGAAAGCCAGCATTCAGAACGGCTGAGAGAAACTCAAGCTTTGGGTTGGATTCCAGGCTTCCTGTTGGCTTACACTTTAGCCGTGGTCCATGGGCCGTGTGCACTGGCGTCCCGCTGAAGTCTTCAAAATGCCCTTACTTGTAGCAGTTTAAACATTCAGAATGTGGCAATCGGAAAGCGTCAGCCATATAGTATGTCAAGCTTGAAACCTAAAGAATTAGAAATTTGCCATTGAAAAACGGAAGTCTTAAAAGAAAAAAAAATGCTTGCAACAGAGATGCTGATAAAAAATACACTCTCATAGCCAGGTGCTAATTTAATTTTCTTTACAAAATTAAGAGAAGCGATGGGTTCTGGAAACCAATATTTTCAGACGTATTCTAAAACTACTAGAGAATCCGCTACCTCTCAGAGCCTTGATGCTTTGAGTTACCTTTAATAACAGGGCACAATGTTTACTGCTGTGGTTTACAAGAAAAGGGCTACTAACATTTTAAAAACAACAAAACAAAACAAAACTTTTAACTAGGGCAGACAAAGTCAGTGCTTTCTGAACTGGAGAAGAGATTTTTTTTTTTTTTTTTTTTGGAGCTTCAAGTATTTGCTAGTTCCAAAAAAGACAACAGTCTTGTAGTAGAACAGCAATTAAGCATCATGTGAAGTATGCAGGAGTAAGGTCAACTGTCACCTTGGGTAGCCCGCGGTCACATTCATCCAAGAAAGACTTGGCATTCACAGGAAGCACTGTCCATTCCAGACCCACAGTCACTACTACAGCTCCGTGCCCTGAGGTAGAGTTCAGTTTCTAGTGTGATTCCAGATTCTGCTACAATGTTTTCTTTGGGAACTGGTTTGGCCCAGGCTGTTTTAAAGAGGGACAAGTGAAGGCCTATTTATCTTGTCTTAAGTGAATGGCATTTGTATATTCATAAGCTATTTTTGGTAAGAATTTTAAATCTTTTAGCTGAACGCCTGCAGGGCATCACAACCCTTGCCTTCCTGAAAAACACAGTTTAAACTGTACAAACACTTTATTAAAAAAAAAAAGAAGGTAATCATTGATGGTAGGACATGACCCCACACACAATACAGCTTGTTATCCCCTGGAACCTGGAAACTGACATCCGTGAGCATAACATTTGTTGCGTTATTCTTTTTGATGTAATTTGTAGAGATGTTTTTTAGTTCATAATGAACAATGTATGTACCCTGAAAAATTGCTTATTTTGTTTAACTTTGGTATAAAGGTGTTGGGCATTTTCTTGGGGTGGGGGGAATTACAAAAGAAATTTGTCTCCCTCATCAAGAACAACAAAAAAATACATTCAAAGAAATTAAGTATTTATTATATTTTTTGCAGATGTTTCCATACAATTCACATAACCTTTTTGTAAAGAGAGATGAAGAAATGGATTAAAGATTTTTAATATTTGAAATGGTAAATAGAGCTAATTTATTTGTAATATATTTCTGTTATTTATAGATGTCCCCTTAATGTTTTACTGTGCAGTACTGCTTTAATTTAAGCCTTATCCTTATGAATTTACCATTTCTTTTTTAAGAACATGTCTAGATGCATATTTTAAATAACTGGAATGTAAATCATTAGCATATCTGAATTCCCTAATGTAATTTTTAAAAATTATTTTGGTTTGGGGAATAAAAAAAGATTCACTTGAAAGCCTTCAGATGGAGGGGTGGGGAAGATTTTTATGGCTTTCTGAATTGGAATTTCATAGGCTTATTTACCTAGATTGTGTGTGGCCAAAAAAAAAAATATATGACCTGTAAATACATGGATGTTTCCCATAATGTAAAAAGAAGGAATTAATAAAATAACCAACGCACTACTTTCAGGCCTGTGTGTTTTTTACTGAAGCCCCAAGTCTTCCAAAATCTAAGTGGTTGTCTTTGGAAGTGGGTGGCTCAGCAGCTAAGAGGCCTGTCGTCTTTCTCACTTTTGTTGTAATGGCATACTATGCTACCTACCCGCTGCCACACAGGCTGTGGGAGATCCTGTCTCAAGGATTTCAGAAGGAAAACCTGAAGTCTTTCATTCCGATAATCAGGTATGCTCGGCAGTGCTCCTACCACTGCGTTGTGCTGACAGGTAACAGGTTAGGAGTGATGCTGTAAGACCCTCACATATATATGGTAAGCATCCTGATTTCTTTGCATCCTTGTGTCCCCCCCCCAATGGGTTTCCCACACAGTTCTCAATGGTAAAATCAGAGTTGTACTCTGAAGTTCTTATTCCATCTTCAAGGTAATAAAAAACGGTTTGTGTCAGTGATGGAGGATGTGTTTAACATGTGTGTGAGGCCCTGGATCTAATCCCCGGTACCTTGAAGAACGGAGAGGGGGGGAGTTTTGCTCCAGGTTTAATTACTTGCCACCGCAACACAATTACTAAGGGATGGATTTGGATCTAAACTGCAGGCCTGTGCTTGGTACCTTCAACACCACCTCTGTCTTCTCTCCCTGGTTCACATTGGTGATTATTTGCCATTGTGGTTTTCCGTCTGGGTTTTAAGCTTACAGAGTGGACTTGCACTCATCACCTGGCTGAAAAAGTCTGACAGCTGTGTCCGCCAGCACCTCCTTCCCAGTTTTCTCCAACTTCTTGGCAAAATCCATCCATCTATATGCAACAGTCTTGGAGATGAGTATACAGATAGGCGTCTTTTTTTTAATTTTGGGGCCATAAGTCAGACCTGTGCCAGTCACCAAATAATAGAATAAGCTGTTGAAACTGAGATGCAAAATGGTCAACTGACCAAATCCATGGAGGCCACAAAGATCTTACAACTCGGACATGCACACACCAATCTCATCTAATCTGATCACATTTCTTGACTTTACACCAACCGAATTTATTTATTTCATCCAGGCTCCTTAAACATTTCAGCCAATCCCCAAACTGAATCTGCTTTTGAATGTAGGAATCTGAAGTTAAAGAACCCCAGCTAAGGCAGGAGTATCAAGAATCCAAGTGGGGGGGGGGGGAGCTGGAGAAATGCTCAGTGTTTAAGAGTACTTCCAGAGGATCCGGGTTCAATTCCCAGCATCTACATGGCAGCTCACAACTGTCTGTAATTCCAGTTCCAGGGGACCTGACTGACACCCATGGCAAAACACCAATGCATATAAAATGAAAATAAATATTAAAAAAAAAAAAGAATTAAAGTCCAGCCTGGGATACCTGGAGAGACCCTGCCTAGAAAGATGAAGGAAAAGAAAGAGAAGGAAGAGGAGGAGGAGGAGGAGGAGAAAGATGGAGGAGGATGAGAAAGATGGAGGAGGTTATTTTTAGTGAAGCAGTTTCCCATGTTAGCTCCCTCCTGGAAAATGTAAGTTAATTTTTTTAAACGGAAATTCAGGGAAAAAAATGTTTGTTGAGAACATGGCTTTTTTTTTCTTTTAAATCTTTGAGACCCACTCTTTGAATGCATAAACTGATTTTGGTTTAAATAAATGGCATGTGTCATAAATCATGGTATCGGTGTATTCTCTCTCAGTGGCACTGGGAACGAAAGGTGCTAAAGTTTTCCTTCTGTTTGTTCAATATGCTGTTTGACTTTCAGCTGCGAAACCAAGACCTAATCAATTCCTTTCGCAAACAGAAACTAATGACCCTATCTGAAATCCCTCCTTTGAGTCTAATTTTTTAAGTTTGCAAAATAGGTCTTAAACTCCCCCCCCCGCCTTAAGCCAGTCATTGTCTCCCATGAAGCAGAAGATTCACCCCTGTGAAAATCTCAAGAATGTGACACCCCCTGTGTCATCCTGTGCCTTGGTTAGGGGAAGAGGGGAAATATTTCCACATGTCCTCTAAACAAAGGAACAGGAGCCTGAGCTTAGAGCGAACAAGGCAGGAAGCAGTAAACATTTTAATAAATTCCCCGCCGCAGACTGAATACAGAACGTTTGTCCAAGGCACTGATGGAGAGTTCCTCTTTCTAGTCCCTGTTTCGGACAAGTCGATGTTAGTTCCACCTGGAAGCCTGATAGGTAAACCATTGTCACCAGGCAGTTTCTTCTGAGGAGGTTCTTCAATGGAGAGACTTTCCCCTTGGAAAGGGGAGCAGATACAGCCCTGTGCCCCCTGATACCCGATAGGAAATGCATTCTTCCCAATGGCTCTCTTCAAGGAGGTTATAAATGACAACTATTTTCTGCAGTCTCGAATCCTGACACCTCGAATGCTTCAGACACTGACGTGCGACAGAGAAAACATCCAAGCATAGCCAGGCTTTTGAGGTTTGCATAGCCAGCACTCCTTACCCCTGGGCTCAACATGCCCACATTTCAGCCAACTGTGAGTCAGTAATATTTGGAGGGGCAAGACAGCTAAGCATATAAATGTACTTGCCATCATCCGACTTGACAACCTAATTTCAGTCCCCAGTACCAACATGGTGGAAGGAAAAGCCCAACACTTACAAGTTTTCCTCTGACTTCCGCACACAAAACCTTGGCACGCACATGCACGCGCGCGCGCGCGCACACACACACACACACACAAACACACACACACATTAACAAATGAAAATAATTTTTTTGGTGTTTTTGAGATAGGGTTTCTCCGATGGTCTCGAACTCACAGAGATCCCCCTGCCTCTGCCTCCCGGGTGCTGGGATTAAAGGCGTGCGCCACCACCGCCTGCTTGAAAATATTTTTAAAATATATATTTGGGGGAAAAACTACAACTGAGCATGTGTAAATGTTTCTTTTCACTATTTCCTAAACAATTTTCTACAGCAGCTTCTTGTGTGGTCTTTGTATTGTAGTAAGTGTCATAAGCAATCTAGAGAGAAGGACACAGCAGGATGTGCTCAGGCAGGATGAAGACTCTGTCATTTTATGTGAGAGCATTCATAGATTTTAGTATCCAAGGTCTTGGAACCAGTCACCCGCAGGTATTTTGAGATGACTGGTTGATGGACACTGCCTTTTTCTAGGAGTTCAGAGTCCAAGGCCTACCAACATTTTTAATGATGCAAAGACATAAGGTAAGGTTAGATGGTACGATATATGGCCCCAATACAGGCAAGAACACATCTCCCTAGATTAACTGGGGCTGGAGAGATGACATAATACTTTCCCAGAAGACCTGGATTTGGTGGCTCACAGTCACCTTTAACTAGTTTCATAGGATTTGACACCTTCTTTAGGCTCCCAAGGGCACTGTGCACACGGTGTACCTACACATATGCAAACATTCGCACACATAAAATAAAAATGGGTGTGTCTTTTAAAATACATGTTCTACCAACTGAAAAAAATTCAGAGTCTACTTAAGGGAGTGGATATGTTATTTACGTGTCTCGTTATCTTAGCAGGGAGAATATCTCACCGTAAGAAACATTCACTTCTATACCTGACACTTCTTAAAGGTACCAGATTACTCACACTGTTTTATTGCCAAAATAAATTCATGTGTTTTACAGCTTGAGCTAGTATGACCAAGCATGCACGGAGGTTGATCCCAAAAGCTACTCTTGAACCAAGGTAAAAATGAAGATTGAATGATCCTGTCATGGATTCCTTTGGAGTTTACCTTAACACATTTCTTGGGGAGTTCCCCCACCCCAGCTCCCAGAATGTTCAGGGGAAAGAATCTTTATACACTGGGTGGAAAATAGGGGTTCACTCTGTTCTCTGCAGCTTGGCCTTCCAGGAGTCTTGGTGAACCTGCCACTTCCTACCCTGAGCCTGTTTGTTGACCTTAGCAAAGTCTGGAAGGACTGAAGGGGAGCCCTTTCTGTAGGAGCCAGGGTCTTTGCATCCAGTCTTGGAAGCCTTGACTAGGCAGGGGAATCTGTGAAATCTCAGAAGAGTGGGAAGTCTGGTCAAGTGTGTGGACGGTTTGAACAGCAGGAGGACCTAGCTCGAAAGGGTGGATTCCCAAACCGAATTTGAGTGAACACTGAACACTTTGTAAATCATGGTAACGTGAGAGACTTAACTCTGCCCACTCTTAAAATGGACCCAAAGTGTGTTTGAATCCAGCCTGACACCAGGTCCTTTGTCCATGGATGAGATTTGTTCAGAACAAGTGGTTCCTTACGTTGGTTGTTTTAAGGCTGAAAAGAAACACCTATGAGAATTTCAGGATGGGAATAGCAAGCTCAGTATGAGGCCAACTTTTCACTGCCACTCTTCCATGTGAGACTCAACACATCTTAACAGTTTATAGCACGCATATCCTTCCAGCGTATGGGTTTTCAAGTGTGGACACATTTTTCCCCCACCAAAGGGCAGCCCATTCTACATGCTCCTGTTTTACTTAGTAACCTATTATTCCCGTTCAGAGCACCGCGGCCCACCTACTGAGTGGTTTCAGTGTTCCCTTTTACGCCTTAGCCACGATAGATTTGTTTTATTGTTGTTGCTATTGTTTGGTTTTTCAAGACAAGAGTTTCCCTGTGTAGCCCTGGCTGTCCTGGAACTCATTATGTAGACCAGGCTGGCCTCGAACTCACGACATCCACCTGCCTCTGCCTCCTAAGTGCTGGGATTAAAGGCAATGCGCCGCCACCACCCAGCTGCAACATTACTTTCTTAACCACTGAGCAAGCTCTTCAGCCCAGACATGCAGCGATTTAAGGTCTGCATTGATTGTTTTTTTCACTCCACCAAACATGAATGCATTGTAGTACCTACTTTTATGGACAATGAAACAAAGTATTATCGTTAAAATGTCTAGGTTTACCCAGTAACGAGACACAAACCTTGAGTCAATGGTCCCATGTGGAGTTTTATTGGTGGACAGGGAAGGAAAAGGGGGCTGAGGGGTAACCAACCCAAGCAGAGCTGAGAGATAAGATATGAGACAGAGAGACAGAGAGACAGAGAGAGAAGGAGGGAGGGGGGAGGGAGCGAGCGAGCGAGCGAGCGAGCGAGAGAGAGAGAGAGAGAGAGAGAGAGAGAGAGAGAGAGAGAGAGAGAGAGAGAGAGAGAGAGAGAGAGAAGTAAGAGCGGAAGATGAGACTAAATGAGAGGATGAGAGTAAGAGAGAGCATAATCTGGCAGGGGTCAGTCCTTTAAAGGGGTCCTTTGCACCTGCGTGGTTCTCACAGAACTCCGGGCTGGCCAGAGTGCTGCCTGAGTGCATCCTGCTAGGTAACAGGGCAGGCCAGCGCAGTGCCTGAACCTTTCAAGGATTCCCAGAGTAAATTCAGGAGGTGGGGCGTAGTTCACAGAGCACTTTCTGGCCTGCTTTGAGTTCTAGCCACAGCAGCAACAGAAATTTGAGGCCAAGACAGATTCAACCAGACACGCTCATTTTTTTAAAATTTGGCATACCCTAGCAGAATTTCAACGGAACACACTCAAAATTTCTACAAAATGTGACTGTGACGTAAATGCAATTTCTTCTGTAATTCCCAGGACAAAGCATTCAGAAGTGAAAGTAAAAGTATAATTTTATCCTTAGATGTGAACCTACAGGAAATCAGGGCTGTTGTCACCCACCTCACATGACGACTGAGAACTCAGATAGTGGGGGGCCCTGGGAACTTTAGGTTTATGGCAACTTGCACTCTTGGCAGTTATTCTTTAAGTTGTTGTTAATCTTCCCTCTGTGTATGTGTGCATGTGTGTGGGTGTATGTGTGTGTGTGTTCATCTGAGTGTGTGTACACACAGGCCAGAAGTCAACATCAAGTGTTTCCTTAGTCCCTCTCCATCTTATTTATTTTGTTATTTTTAAATTATATGTGTGTGTGTGTGCGCGCATGCGCAGGCGCACATGCCATTGCACATATGTGGAGTGGCAACTTAGGGGAGTTGGTTCTCTCTTTCCACCATGTGGGTCCCAGGATTAAACTGAGGTCGTCTTGTTTGACAGCAAGTGCCTTTACCTGCTGAGCCATCTCTCCACCCACCTTATTTTTTTGAAGCACCTTCTCTCACTGAATCTGGAGCTCTTTGATTGGGGCTGAAAGGCCAATGAGATTCAGAGATCTTCCTGCCTCTGGGCCCTCCCCCAGTGCTGGGGTTACAGATGTGCATGCACTACCATGGATGGCTTTTTATGTAGTTGTTGGGGTACAAATTCCAAGTCCTTATGCTGTGTAGCAAGCAAATTTACTGACTGAGCCATTTCCCTGATTTCCCAAAGTCTACTTAAAAGACTTCAATATAAGCCCAGCAATGGTGGCGCACGCCTTTAGTCCCAGCACTCGGAAGGCAGAGGCAGGTGGATCTCTGTGTATTCCAGGCCAGCCTGGCCTGCAGAGCGAGTGCCAAGACAGGCTCCATAGTCATAGAGAAACCATGTCTCAAAAAAATCAAAAAGAAAAAAAAAAAAAGGACTTCAGTATGACTTCTACAATGAAAACATAAAACTGAACAATATTTCATTTTCATATTGCTGGGTATTGACCAGAGGTCATTGAACTACCACTAAAAAAGCATCCCACCACTGAGCTATAACCCACAGACCTAGCAGCAACATTTTAAATGAATAGAGAAAAGGAGTCAGTAGATTATCAAGCTCCCAGGGTCCCCCAGGATCCCAGCTGCAATAGTACAAATCTCTGCCTGGGTTTTCAGGCAGCCAAGGGCAAGTTATTCAGAATTTTAAAATCAACTTTTGGTCAGTTTGGAGATACCAAAAGTGCAAATGTCCTCTCTGTTCTCAAAGTACTCTGCAGACAGGACAACTGACAACCTAAGTGTGACCTCACGGTGGCCATGCTACTTTGCTTATCACAAGTGGCCCTGAGGAATGGAGGGTAACTGTTGTCTTTATGGTCATCCCTCTTGTGCTTTTACTATTTTGAGTCAGTTTGGGTTCTTAGCCAACAAACGGGTCTGAGGGTGCTAAACTTCTGATGTGCTTATAAACTCTCAAATCATTAGGAATTCAATCCAGGAAGTAAGCAGTGTCTTGAGGCCTGCTTGGGTGTGGGATATCCCTCCTCTTCTCTTTAAAGACAGATAAGAAGTTCTGGATTTCCTGTCCCAACAGCATCCTTTGCAGACTCTGTGACTTTGGGAACTAGTCAACATGATCAGAAACCCTTCACCCCACCCCACACGTCACCCAGCCACCCTGTCCCTCTGTCTGCCTATGTGCTGCAATGTGGACACAATTATCTTTCTTACTGTTCCCTTCATTCTGTGGTCCTTAACACACCAGGCAGGCAAGCATTCTTTCTACTAGTGGTTCACACCCCCAGCTATATTCTTTTTTTTTTTTTTTTTTTGGTTTTACGAGACAAGGTTTCTCTGTATTGTTTTGGAAGCTGTCGGTCCAGCCTGGCCTTGAACTCACAGAGATCCACCTGCCTCTGCCTCTGCCTCCTGAGTGCTGGGATTAAAGCATGCGCCACCACCGCCCAGCCCCTAGCTATATTCTATATTCAGAAGGTGCAAAGAGAGAAAAGAAAGGATACACACCACACCTGTGTTAGACACAAACCAAACCAGGCTTGAAAATGAGATGATGGAGAGAGATGGCTTGGTGGTTAAGAATATTGCTGCCTTTGCAGGTGACCCTGGTTTGATTCCCAGAGCCCAGATTATATAACCCTAGTTCTAGGAGATCTGACTTTCTCTTTTAGCTTCCTTGGGAACCAGGTACACACACTGTGCATGTACATACATGCAGGATAAACACTCATGCATAACAAATAATAAAAATGCATATTTAAGGGGCTGGAGAGATGGCTCAGAGGTTAAGAGCACTGCATGTTCTTCCAGAGGTCCTGAGTTCAATTCCCAGCAACCACACAGTGGCTCACAACCATCTATAATGAGGTCTGACGCCTTCTCCTGGGGTACAAGCATGTACACAGATAAAAAAAAAACTGTATGAATAATAAATAAAATTTTAAAAATGCATATTTAAAAAAACAAAACCTTGAGCCAGGCATTGGTGGCTCTCACCTTTAGTTCCAGCACTTGGGAGGCAGAGGCAGGAGGATCTCTTTGGGTTCAAGGCCAGCCATAGAGAGTTCCAGGACAGTCAAAGCTACATAGTGAGACCCTGTCTCAAAACAAAGAGAGGAAAATTTAAAAACTTAAAATGATGGCTCACCTCATCCTAGCAATTCCAACACTCAAAAGAGGTTAAGAAAGGTTTGCAAGTGTGAGATCCAGTCAGAACTATCCCCCAAAAAGGACAAACAAACCTGAAAATAATGACAATATTCTTCCCTTTACAAAACAATCAGATACACGGAACCATAAACATCGGTGAAAGCAGGCGAAGGTGCCCGTGGGTGAGGCAGGGTTGACTTAAAGGCTTGCGATTGCCCCGGGGCATCTTGCTTCTCAAACAGGGGTGGTGTAAGGACCTCTCTGGCTATCCCTCTCACCCCTTGCAGAGCCTGAGTACCCAGAAAACCTGAGAAACTGCTGTCCATTGTGGGTGTTCGCTTTGACAGCTTTGTAAAACCTGGTGGAGGCCTGCTGGTGTAGCTCGGCGGGAGAACACTTGCCTGGCCTATGCGAGGCAAGACACAGAACAAAACTCTGTGAAAGATCGGTCACATTAAATGCTGGGCGGGGCTTAGGGCACCGCAGGGCAAAGGCAGCGGTGTTGCTGGGCGTATTTTCATGCAGCTCAGGTTCGAACTCTCACTTTAGTATCTGAGCCTAAAGGAAAACGATGACTGAAAGTGGGAGCTGAGCGTTTGGGTGGCAGGCAACAGACAAGCAGACAAGCTCATCGCGCAGGTCGTATTTCAACTTGTGTCAGAGCAAGGTCAAGTCGGAACTAGAATATTAGGTGCATGAAGAATCTACCCTCACAGCTTTACCCCAAGGATGGTCGCACATAGGCACGAGCGTGCGCGTACACACACACACACACACACACACACACACGTAGCTGATGTGGAATGTATTTGTTTAACTAGGTAAAGATGTGTTACGTTTGTTTATGATGCATTTGTTTAACTATGTAAAGATGTGTTGCATTTGGGTTAATTAAGTAAAAGGGATGCAAGCTGAGAGAGGAAGTTAGCTAGTTGCTACTCTAACTCTCTGAGCGTGCAGATTTTCACCCTAGCCTTTGATCTCGGGTTTTATTAGAATGGATAGAGATTTAGTTAGAACTACCTTCATCAGCAGCTACGGAGCTAAGGTCTGGAGGAACAGAATTCCCGCAGGCTATAACCTCAGTAGCCAGGCCGCTAGTCGTCCAAAATGCAGCCACTAGGACGAAGGTAAAACAACACTCGCCCTTTTATAATGGCCCAGGGCACAATTATTTTTTTACGTACACTTAAGGAGCATCTGGGGGGGGCGCGTGCATGAGTGCGCCAGTGTGGAGTGAGGTTTCCACTGATATTAAACATCTCCAGTAGTCTGGCAATTGGATGACATTTTGTAGATGGAAGTTTCTGTCCCACCTGGTCTGCAGTTGTTCAGTCCCAAATAAACACACAGAAGGGTATATTAATTATAAACTGTTTGGCTCAGGCTTATTACTAACAAGCTCTTACAACTTAAATTAACCCATAATTCTTATCTATGTTTAGCCATACGTGACTTGGTACCTTTTCTCAGTAGTAACACAATCTCATCTTGCTTCCTTGGGGTTTGGCTGGCGACTGGTCCTCTGCCTTTCCTCTTCCCAGAATCCTCCTACTCTGTTAGCCCCGCCTATACTTCCTGCTTGACTACTGGCCAATCAGCATTTTATTAAACCAACATAAGTGACAAATCTTTACAGTGTACAAGAACGTCATCCCACATCACAACTCTGAAATGTGCATACAGAAGCAGAAAACTCGGTGCTGTAGACGTATTTCTACTTAGAATCTGTTTATTTTCTAAAATACGCTTTGCTGTAAAAAAAAAAAAACATAGTTATTGTCTGTACATTTCGGCAGTCGGTCACCTGGCACCTTTCTGGTTTTGGCTTCTCAAGACAGGGTTTCTCTGTGTCACCCTGGCTGTTCTGGAACTTGCTCTGTATGACCAGGCTGGTCTTAAACTCATAGGGATCCTCCTGACTCTGCTTCCCAAGTGCTGGGATCAAAGGTGTGCACCACCACCACCTGTTGAGAATCAGCATTTTAAAAGAATCACCTAAATGGCGGTTATGAATCCGATTTCACATAATCCAACGTTGCTGGGTTTCCCACCCAGTTTTGCAACCGCCTTGCCCCAAAGAAGCACATGGACACTATATTAGCTATAATATTGCTGGCCATTGGCCTGGGCTTCTTATTGGCTAGCTCTGTCTTAATTATTAATCTCTATTAACCTAAGTATTTCCACATGGTCTTATCTTGCGGGAGAGACGACTCACTATCGTCCTCTCTGACCCTGCCTCACACGATGACTCCTCTCTGCCTACACTTCCCAGAATCCTCCTTGTCTCCTAGTCCCACCTATCAGCCTGCCTCATTGGCCACAGTGCTTTATTCATCAACCAATAAGAGAAACACATGTACAGAAGACATCCTCTTCAATCCCAGAATCTAGAAAATAGCTGACCACGTAGTCAATTATCTTGGAAGAAGTCAGTACTATTACCTCCCTGGAAAGAGCCCAGCTGAGAGGTGAAACCCTATAAACACAAAGACAGCAGCAACTTGAATCACAAAATGCCCAGCCTGGGGCTGGAGAGATGGCTCAGAGGTTAAGAGCACTGACTGCTCTTCCAGAGGTCCTGAGTTCAATTCCCAGCAACCACATGGTGGCTCACAACCATCTACAATTCAATCTGGTGCCCTCTTCTGGCATGTAGGCAGAACACTGTATATGCAATAAATAAATAAATCTTTAAAAAAAAATGTCCAGCCTGGGGTAAGCTCAGTGTGCAAAAGCCCTGGCTGAACACACTGAGGCCCAATCAATCCCCACAACCTACGTAGACCAAGAGAAGCCAAAGGCACAAAAGGGTAGGTAGCCAAAATGGCTGAATTATATAGGGGTTAGCCTCTGTGGGGAGGGCAGCCCAGCCCCTGGGCTGGAGAGTTCAGGGCAGAAAGCATAGAAGGTGAAGTTTGCAAGCCATATGCCCTGTAACAGGTGGGGACTGAGGGATGCTGGAGGCCAGGTTAGCTTTTGATGTGTAAAGCAGACACCTCAGCCGTTTGTCCTGGTCTGAGACCTCAGTTTATGCCTAAGCCACACATTTCCACAGATAGAAAATCCCTGCTCGGGCTGGAGAAGTGGAGAGCACTGGCTGTTCCTCCAGAGGACCCAGGTTCGATTCCCAGCACCCACACGGCAGCTCATAACTGTCTGTAACTCCAGTTCCAGGGGATCTGGCGCCCTCACACAGACATGCATGCAGACAAAACACCAGTTCACATAAAACAAATAATTTCTGAAAAGGAAAACAAACAAACAAACAAAAAAATCCCTGCTTTTGGAAGGAAAATCAGGAAATGTCTATTGTGGCAGAGAGAATTATTTCCTAACTGTGTCTACTGCACAAAAGACTGGGGCCTGGGAGAGTGGAGCCCATGAGAGAGGCTGACTAGCTTCATGCAGCAGCCCGTTTTATCCAGAGCATCAGACAACTGAGTAACGTTAGGCGAGTAGAGTGGAGGACAGGCTGCAGCAGCGTGGGCCCCCCCCTCTCAGTCTCTACGGGACACGCCCAGACACCAAATTCTCAACACATAGGAGATTTTTTACTCCAGGGGGGGCGAGCAGGGAGCGAGGCAGAGGCTGCAAAGGAAGATATAGCAATTAGCAACAAGCGAGAGAGCAAATAAACGCTTCCCCCCCCCCCCAGATTTATTTATTTATTATGTATACAGTGTTCTGCCCGCATGTACCCTTGCGTGACAGAAGAGGGCGCCAGATCTCATTACTGATGGTTGTGAGCCACCATGTGGTTGTTGGGAATTGAACTCAGGACCTCCGGAAGAGGAGTCAGTGCTTTTAACCACTGAGCCATCTCTCCAGTCCCAAACAAATGCTTTTTGTTGTTGTTGTTGTTGTTGTTTTTGGAGAAAAAGGGAGAGTCAGTGCTAGGGTTAGTCGTAATTCCTGACTGGACAGGTTAGCTGTTACGATAGAGCATGAGGGGAACCTTGGCGGATTCCACAGCAGGCGAGGGTGACCGAGGCTGGAGACAAATGCGCCAGGCAGACAGAGCTTAAGTGAGAAGTTTTATTAGAAAGAGAGGGGGAGGGGCGGAAAGAGAAGAGGTGAAGAGACACAGAGATGGAGAGAGGACAGAAGAGAAGAGGGAGACAGGAAAAAAATCCTGATCCCCCAGGAGAATAGCAGGAAAGAGAACGTTAAGTGTGCGTGTGTGGACCAGGGGTGGGGATGTGGTGGTGGGGAGGGGTCTTTCTTTTAAAGGGGTCCTTTGCACCTGTGTGTAGACTACGCAACCATGGAACCCTGGGCTGACCACGGTACTGCCTGGGTGGGTGCATTCTGCCAGGTGACAGACCAGCATAATGCCTGAATCCTTACATTAGCCAAATAATGCATTTTAATTGTTGGACCAATCAGCTAGTTTTAGGAAAGCCAAAGCTCATGGTTTTTAGTGGAAGGGGGAGGGGTATAAAACCTATTGGTGCCATGTTTGCCATGTTCAGTTTGCCTGTTAGAGACCTTAAAAGCTGAGCATGGCAGGCAGGTCAGCCATAGCTGCGTGCGGCAGCAAAAAACCGTTTTTCCATGAAGGCATGTAAACAAATGACAACAGCCAGTTGTAATGAACAGTCTAGAGTAAACCCATTACTGTCCGCTATATCTGGCAGGAGCAAGAAAACACATTTCAAAGACAATTCTGAGCCGGGCGTTGGTGGCCCACGCCTTTAATCCCAGCACTTGGGAGGCAGAGGCAGGCGGATCTCTGTGAGTTCGAGGTCATCCTGGTCTACAAAGCGAGTTCCAGGACAGCCTCCAAAACAATACAGAGAAACTCTGCCTCAAAAAGCCAAAAAAAAAAAAAAAAAAAAAAGACAATTCTGTCCCAGAACTCGGGAGGCAGAGGCAGGTAGAACTCTGTGAGTTCAAGGCCAGCCTGATCTGTAGAGAGAGTTCCAGGGCAGGCTCCAAAGCTACAGAGAAACGCTGCCTCGGAAAACAAACAAACAAACAACAAAACAATCAAAACAATTCTGTGTTCTGAAGAAACAGATTATGGTCTTGCTTTGATATTTTTGAAACAGGGTTTCTCTGTGTAGACCTGGCTGTCCCAGAACCAGGCTGGCCTTGAACTCAGAGGTCCTCCTGCCTCTGACTCCTGAGTGCTGGGATCAAAGGCGTGGGACACCCACCATGAGCCAGCCTCTTACGTTTTCCTTGGAGTCTTCTCACAGCACTCCAAATTCTCCTCTTCACCTGACTCCATTCTTGGACCGTGCTCCGATGTTACTGTATGCTCACTCCTAGGTGCCTGGCCCGTGGAGTTCTGGGATGAGCACACCTAGCTGGGTCCTGAGGCCTTGACCACAGCACATTGTCATCTTACTCACACACAACAACCCCAAAGCCGGCTCACACATGCACGGGAGGGTCACAGGCCTTGCAGCGAGTGGGTGTCAGATAACATACATACCTGAGTAACCAGAGATGGCAGTTACAGTCCAGAGAGGAACCATTTTCTTTCAAGCCAGGAAAAAAAAAAAAAGCTGATATTTGAGAAACATGAATGAACAAGGAACCCTGCTTTCCCGCTCCTGTGACTGCCCTGTGTCAGGAAACAATGATGGAGAAGGCTGGGGTCACTACAGCGCCTCTGATTCTCCCTTCTTCCTGACTTGGAGTGTGTTGGTGAGGTATGAGCCGATTAAGGCTGAAGGAGGACAAACCAAACAGTTTTACTACTCGGGTGCAGCTGTTTGGTTTGGTTTTGTTTTAGTTTTTCAAGACAGGGTTTCTTCTGTGTGGCTTTGGAGGCTGTCCTGGAACTTGCTCTGTAGACCAGGCCGGCCTCGAACTCACAGAGATCCTCCTGCCTCCTGAGTGCTGGGATGAAGGGTGTGGGCCACCGCCATGGCCTGAAGGATGTAGCTTTTTGTAAGAACCAGATACGGTACTCCATACTCTGTACAAGTGGGGAGACTGAAGTTTGTAGTTTGGGAGATTCCACGTGTGATGAAACGGCCTTAACATTTCCATTCAAAGCTGGCAGCTTCCAAGAGGGTGATAAATGGTAAAGAATCCGCGCTGCTGATTGGCCACTCTTCTCCACTGCAAACGCTGTTGGGTAAGTAGAAATCACTGTGCTTGGAAAAGGGCGGCTGGATACCTGAAGGTGACTTTGAACTCCTGGTCCTTTGCCTCCTCTCTTGTCGTTTGCCTCTTGGTGGTTTGCTGCTTTGGTTGGCTTTTTGCTTTGTTTTGTTGAGATAGGAGTCTTGCTGTGTTGTCTAGGTTCACTTCCAACACCTGGGCTTGACTAAGTCTCCTGCCTCAGCCACCCACGTACTTGTAAAGTGTGCACCCGGCACTTGAATGCCTCCTGCGGGTCTTTTCCAAATTTACATTTCATTTGTCATGTGGAGGTCAGGGGACGACTTGAGGGAGTCAGTCTGCCTGGGGATCAGGATGGGCAGCGAGACTTTACCATGCTGACCATCTTGCTGGCCTTGACGGACCTTTTGGAAGGAGCTCTCTCTACACCTGTGTGTTTTGCATGGCAGACTCCAGAACTGGGGGGGCGGCTGGGTGTGTACAGACGGGACGTGAGTCCTAGAGAAACCAGGCAGGAGAGAACTTTGGGGTAGGTGCCCTGCAAGCTCTGGGCCTTGGGTCTGTTTCAAAGTTTCTTAGAGTCTTCTCCTCCCCCTGCGTACCCCCCCACACTTACTCAGCCCCCACTTTCCACCTCTGACCAGCCATGCCTCTCTCTGCAGCTGTCTCTTCTGTGGATGCGGCTGCTCAGTGCTTTCTCCGACTTGGGGGCCTGTGCCTTTTTATTTCTTGTGCCGATGGGGCTCTTTGCTCTCCAGCCTCCGGGACTTCCCCCTGGCTTCTTGCTGAATTTACATAGGTTCTATCCAGTAGCTGATTGGCTGCAGGTTTAGTGGAGCTCTGTTGGTCGTCAGAAAACTAGGGGCTTTGGAGCTGGGTCTGTAGCACAGTGGTGGGGTGTACCGCTTAATAAGTGCAAGATCCTGGGTTTTAATCCCTAAGCATCAGCGTATCGAGGAGGGAGGGAAAGAAAGAAGAGGAAAAGGAAGGAGGCAGGGAGGGGGAGATAAAGAAAGGGGAAGGAAGGAAAGAGAAAAAGGAAAAGAAAGAAATATTGTAGTCTTTTACCATCTTCCCCCTTTCTACATCCAGTATAGAACACACCTTGCCTGAGCTTGGCAGAACCTGCCTGGATCTCTGGTTGCCTGGAACTAGTCCTCTGCCCACCAGACCGCAGCAGCACACCCCTCTCCCTGTCCCTCCTCTGACCTCGCCTCGGCCCTCCACCCCCCTCCACTGCTGTCCAACAGTCCACTGTGGTCCAACGACTCTTTTGGGGCACACCTACTGCTCCCTCCTGAAACAAAAAACTTGGCTCTCAGATGTAATGTTTTAACACAGCTTGTTCTTCTTGTCCCTGAAGTTTGCAATGATCCCTTTTGGATGGTTTTGTCCAAAGATGCATCGTTTCATCGTCTTACATAGCTCCCGCGCTGCTTTGCTTTTTGCCAACTCAGCATAAATTAGTGAGGGGGGACCCTCCAGTGAGGAATTGTCTCCATCAGATTGGTCTGTGGGGGCATTTTCTGGATTAACTTGATTTAGGTGGACCCATTCCACAGTGGGTCATACTACCTCTAGGCAGCTTGATTCTGGGTAGCATACAAGAGCAGGCTGAGCAAACCATGAGGAGCAAAGGCATGGGCCTCTGCTCCGTTCCTACCTCCAGGGCTTTGCCTTGAGTTCCCCACCCTGACTTCCCTTGGAGATGGTTTGTGATGAGGAAGTGTAAGCCAAATAAATAAACCCTTGCCTCCCCCAGACTGGTTTTAGTCAGTGTTTTGTCACAGCATCAGAGATCAGACTAACACACACACACACACACACACACACATACACACACACACACTCACACAGTGAAGTTACAAAGAGTGTGCGTGCCTGTGTGAGTGAGTGTGTGTGTACACAGTGAAGTTACAAAGAGCATGCGTGCCTGTGTGTGTGTATGTGTGTGTGTGTGTGTGTGCTTCCAGACAGGGTCTCACTATGTAGCTCCAGTTGTCCTGGAATTCACTATTTAGACCGAGTTGGCTTTGAACTCACAGAGATCTACTTGCCTCTGCCTCCCAAGTGCCAGAATAAAGGCCTGCACCTATATACCCAGCAAAGGCAAGTTCTTTAGAGCAAAACTGAGCAGCCAACAAATGGTCAAATTGTCCTTTGTCCGGTGACCCTCCCTGGATCAGGGCCAAGATCCCGCTTCCTCTTAATTCGACTGTTCTGCCTTTTGGCTTCGGTCTAGCGCTGATTTGCTCAATCCCCTGCCCGTCCTTCTCCAGCTTCCGTTGAAGCTGAGCTCTGTCTGTCCTTCCTTCCCTCTCTCCTTAGGACTTCACGGGAGGAAGCAGTGTGAGGCTTCAAAGGCACTTGATAAGCTCAAGAGAGCTAGCTGTGACTGCTTCACTGAGGACAGAGCGACCAGCATCTCTCAGACTAACGGTTTTGCTAGTTTGTCTCGTTTTTTGTCCTTTTTGGTGCTGGGATCTACCACCGGGGCCTTTCACACGCTAGACCAGAGCTTTACCACTGAGTTGACCCCGGACCAACCCCAGTTCTTTCACCTATTTATGTATGTATTCTGTGGTGCCAGCGTTTAGTCTGCATGTGTGTGCACGGGCCAGGAAACGGTGCTGAATCTCTAGGGCCTGACGGTTGAGTCAGTTGTAAGCTGCAGTGTGGATACTGAACTCAGGTCCTCTGGAAAAGTAGCCAGTGCTTTTAACCACCTTGCCATCTCCCCGTCCCCGTCCCCCCCTCAGTCCCCGTTTTTTTTTTTTTTTTTTTTTTGGTTTTTCGAGACAGGGTTTCTCTGTATTGTTTTGGAGGCTGTCCTGGAACTCGCTCTGTAGACCAAGCTGACCTCGAACTCATGGAGATCCACCTGCCTCTGCCTCCCGAGTGCTGGGATTAAAGGCATGTGCCACCACCGCCCGGCTTAGTCCCTGTTCTTAAATGCTCAAGGGTGGGTCCCTCCGTGGCAGAACCTCTAATTTCCTTTTACTTTCTCCCTTTGGCCAGCTTACATGGGTTGGTTAGTCAGAAGTGACTTCAGTTTTACCTTCTGTGATTTATCAACAACTTTGAAGTTTAGTGGGGTTTTTGTGTGTGTTTGTTTTGGGGGCAGCTAGTAGCGTTGTTTTTAAATGCCAAATTGTAGTCTACCTACAGAGCTAGTTCCAGGGCAGCTGGGGCAGTTACACAGACACACTGCGTCACAAAAAAATTAATTAATTAAAATAAATAAAAAAAATAAATAAAAAGCTAGCAAATAGATAAAAATAAATACCAATTTGTAGATAAAGAAGTCAAGCTTTTCAAAGGTTTCACATGATTTACATAGAATTTCCTAAGTAACTTAACAGGAAAAAGTTTGCCTCACATCAACCAAGTCCCGAGTTCAAACAAACAAAAAACACAACACAACAAACAGCTTGCTTAAGCCGCAATAATCTAGTTCTCTTTTTTTTCCCCCTGTGCTTACAGTATAAGCCATAGATCAGGGCCAGGAAGACAGCTCAGATGGTAGAGCACCTGCTGCCACGCCCAAGGACCTGAGTTCAATCCCCTCGAGGATGAGGGAGGCGACAACCCTTTCAAGTTGTCCTCTGACCTCTGTACACTTGCCACGGTGTGCACACTTGGCACACAGAATAAGTGTTAAGTTTTTAAAAGTCATTTTTTTGAAACCCAAAGGCAAATAGGGAATACAATTTGAGAGCATAAAGATAGCTAGACTGTATAACAGAAGATAGATAATGTAGATAGATGATAGATAGTATAGATAGATGATAGTGTAGATAGATAGATAGATAGATAGATAGATAGATAGATAGATAGACAGACAGACAGGCTGACTGACTGTATAACAGAAGATAGTGCAGATAGATGACAGATAGTGTGATAGACAGATGATAAATAGTGTAGATAGACAGACAGACAGACAGACAGACTGTGTTGGTCAGGAGTTTTGTTGTAGTTTATGGGTCCAGACTTCAGCCCACGTCCAGTCTGTGGACATTTACTGCACTTAAACAGCTGTCTCCCTGGTGTAGAATTCCCCAAAACTGACGGCTTTTCAATCCAAGTGACACGTCCACCAAAACATCCCTCCAAAAGAGCCTGAGCCCGGTGCTCCTCTGGCGGAAATCCGAGTCGCAGAGAAGCCCAGACCCCTTCAAGCTCACACAGGATTTTGGGTGACTGCACAGAGCGGGGACCAGAGCACAATGGTCCTGTGGGAAGCCGGGCGTTTTTGTGAGCCAGCCAGGGGGCAGGCGCAGAAACAGGAAGGCCGAGATTACGGTTCGCTTTACAGCTCTTTTGAAGTCGCCGGAGCCAGTTTGGGAAGCCTGCAGGCTGCGAGCGAGCGCGCTGATCAAAGGTCCCTCGGCGGGCTCAAATTAACACGGAGCTGGCGAGCCGAGCAGCACCTGCCCGCGAAGAGCAGCAAACCGGCTCATCTTGCTCTTCTTGTGCGGAGGTGAGCCTTTCAGAAAGCTTGCCCGGGCTGACGGCTCCGGTAACTGTCGGGGTCGAGGGGGAAAGGTGTGGTCTGTTTTCTTTTCCTGGAGGTATTTATTTATTTTTACGTTTGGCCTGTGTGTACACCACTAGAGCCCACTAGCTCTAATTAACGCACACCCCCTATTCAAAAGCGAATGGATGTGTTGGGGTTGGGAGAGAGAGGGATGGAGTGGCGTTATCATGAATTCGCGCCCTTTTAAATGTCGTCCCCCATCTCTATTAAAAGCCGTAGTATTAATGGGGAGGGAATGAGTAGAATTAAAGGGTCGAAATAAAACAGAAACTTACTGGGGGAAAAAAAAGGTGTGGGCTATTGAGCAGTTTGCGTGAGTCCTCACACACCGAGAGGCTGCGGCGAGCGCAGTGGAGGAATTCACTGTGCTGGTCTCTGCTGTTCAGGAGACTCGGGAAACCCAGAGGATGTGTCTGCGCCTCCTCGGAGTCCCCCCAAGAAGCAGATGTGGTCAAAAGGAAATGGAATGGGGAGAGGTGTTTAGAAAAGAGAATCTGTAAACGATCATTTGCCAAGGCAACTCCAAAATCTTCATTTAAGAGTGTAGGGTTGGTGTTTTGTTTTCTGTGTTTGTTTTTTTTCTCTGCAAGTCGTTTGATTTCCGGCCCAGAGTATACTCAGGATGAATCGGCAGAATCCGCTGGTGAATGGGGGTTGCATTCAGACAAACTGAACCCGAGGGAATCAGCTTCCTCCCTGTGCAGTAGTAACCCTCCCACTAAATTGTGAAGTCTAAACGACGTGTACATAAGATGCTCAATAAAATACAATAATGTAATAAACGATAATATGAGATGTCCAATAAATATACTATTGCTTTTAAATTAATCTGGCTTTGTTTCTGTGTTTAACGTATGTAGTATTGGGAATTGAACCTTGGACCTATGCAAGGAATCACTGAGCTACATCCCCAACTCTTAATCTGACATCTCACTATCTTGGAAAAAAAATTGTGAAAAAGAATTGTACTTTTTTTTTGGTTTGGCTTGGTTTTTTTTGTTGTTGTTGTTTTTTCAAGACAGGGTTTCTCTGTATTGTTTTGGAGACTGTCCTGGAACTCGCTCTGTAGACCAGGCTGGCCTGGAACTCATAAGAGATACACCTGCCTCTGCCTCTGCCTCCCGAGTGCTGGGACTAAAGGTGTGCGCCACCAAAGCCTGGCAAGATTGTACTTTTTGTGGCATCTTGATCTATGATATAAATTGTGAAATGACTGGATTGACAATTAACATATCAAGATGGTTCATTAGAAGATTTTAAATAAATGATATTCTGAATTGTGTGGTTTGCTGTGCACAGGCCTTGGGGATAAAAATGTTGGCTGTGTAATACTTATCTCCTTAACTTATAATGATATTACAACCAGATGAGTCTGCCATAAATTGAAAACATTCTAATCCAAAGGGGATTTAATACATTTATCTAGTTTAGACATTTATTTTTATTTTATATGTGTGGTGTTTTGACAGCATGTAGAGGGTGTTAGGTCCCCTTGGAACTGGAGTTACAGTCAATAGTTAGCTCCCATGTGGGCGACAGGATTGAACCCAGGTCAGTGCCCCTAACCACTGGGCCATCTCATCCCTCCAGCCATCACTTCTCTAGTTTTTTGTGGTGTTTTTGTTTGTTTGTGCTTACTGGGCGGGGATGGAGGCCAAGGCCTTGCCGTTCGCACTGAACTACATTTACAGCACCTTTTGCTTTTTGAGACAGGGCCCTAAACCTATGCTTTCATGCGTTGGACTCCGGTGTAATGTGGCCCGGGTACCTGTATCTATCCCACCATTATCGACACGGTGCTGTACGCCAAGGTACCCTTTGTCTACCCTCGTGGTCCTCTTGTGGCCAGGTGAGAGCTGTGACTCACCGTTGACTGCCCAGCATGACAGTGTCCTCTTCACCAGTCTGGGAGCGCATCAGGGTCAGAAGTGTGAGCCTGCTGCTTTCCGGTCATCCGTAGGGCCAGCAAAGCAGCCAGCAGCCATCTTTAGTGTAGCTTTCCTTGAGGTGTGCGCGTCCCAAGACACGTGTTGGATATCCTGAAGTCAGCAAAGGGCCTGTCACGTAGAACTGCTTTCTCCAAATTACGTGTGCACAGCTATCCCCCTTAATCTCAGCTGAGTGCTTGTCCTGTTCCGTGTGCAGTTTGGGGTCGAGCAGGCAGAATTAGCGCTAATTTCTGTTGGCTTCCTCAAAAAGTCACAGGTAGATTTGGTCTCCCTTAGACATGGCCAACTACAGGATGTGACTACCCGTACTGGGAACTTTCACTTTTTCATTTACTGGAAGATCTTTGCAAACCACTCTTGGTCGAATGCTAATTACCATCAAGGCTCTCCACATTTGCATTTTTTTGCATTATGAACACCAGTGCTGGATGCCATCAGCCCATTCAGTAATTGAAATGGCTACCAAGTGGTTGACAGGCAGGCAGCACAGCCCTTGTGTGGAAACAGGGGGATGAGTCACGGGGTTAAGATTGCATAAGATTTTGTCATGCAACTCAGAACAGCATGGAATTTAAAACATGAGTTGTTTATTTCTTGAATTTTCTATTCAATAGTCTCAGTCCTTGTTTGGCCATGAGTAACCTAAACCCAAACCCTAAGAAAGATAGCTAAAGGGAAACAATAGCATCTATTGACTTTTCATGGGACCATTCAAATAAGTTTCAAACCAAAATTCATTAGAAAGAACTTAAAGCAATAAAGTATTATTAGACCAGGTGAGAAGAGACAAACGAAACCAGAATAGCAGCTATTTTTGTTTTATTTCAATTTATGATTTCCCATTAAGATTTATGAGGATTAGGATATCCTGTGTATTGCTGAATATGTGCATATGCAGTAATTTCAGGAAAGAGTTTAATTTGTCCCAAGATCATAAATTAGGATGAGATTTTCAAATGTCAACATACTCAAGTTTCTTTTTTGTTTTGTTTTTGTTTTTTGGTTTTTCAAGACAGGGTTTCTGTGTATTGTTTTTGAGGCTGTCCTAGAACTCGCTCTGTAGACCAGGCTGGCCTCAAACTCACAGAGATCCACCTGCCTCTGCCTCCCGAGCGCTGGGACTAAAGGCGTGCGCCACCAACGCCCTGGCCAGTTGTTTTATTTATAAAGATAATAGTGAGCTAGTGAGATGGCTCAGGGAGCAAAGACTCCCCTCAGCAAGCCTTATGACCCAGGTTCCTCTAGAAAGTGAGAACTGATGTCATCCCACAGGTTGCCCTATGATCCCCATATATGTGGGGTGGCCCATACATACACATCGCATAAAAAAAAAAAAAGATAAGTGAAACGGAGCTTGAAATGCCTTCCGAAATCTCCCCCCCACGGTTTCCTTTTACTGTATACCTGCAAGTGCTGTTTGCTAAATGTCTGCCTACAGCAGTCTCTTGAAGCTGAGTAAATTTCCATCGTGGAAACTGACTCATGTGCAAGTCCACCCACAGGTTACCTCCCAGGGTTGCACGGGCTGTTGGTGTCTATAAAACACTTCATTCAGAAATCCTATTTCCTTGACATTTGTTAAATCTCTGTAAAACTTGCTGTTCTTACTCATCAACTTATGCTTCCCTTGTTTGTTGGCTGTGCTGCTGTGACCACTGGCCTGAGCTGCCTTCCCTTCATCTGCCAGGCAGTTGTTGAATGTTCTCTTTTCAACCTCTGAATCATAAAGTTCAGCCCCACGGGGCAATCTATTTTTAATTACAGGTCACGGCTTTGAGAGGTCAAGACTCCACACATTCTCCCATTAGTGAGCTTAATAAGATCTAACACTCTGATCTCTACATATTATTTTTTTGTTCTCTGGCCAACTCCCAGATACATATTCATTTGGTGGGGGGAGGGGGCTGGGGTGGTAGATAAAAATGAATGTTTACCTTCCTGAAGTGGCTTCAGGGATTGTAGGGGCTTTGCTATTTTTTTTTTGTTTGTTTGTTTGTTTGCTTTTGTTTTTGGAGACAGGGTTTCTCTGTGCAATAGTCCTGGAACTCACTGTGTAGACCAGGATGGCCTCGAACTTAAGGAGATCGGCCTGCCTCTGTCTCCCAAGTGCTGGGACTAAAGGAGTGTGCCACCACTGACCAGCACCCTCTTTTTTTTCCTTCAGAGACATCTTCTCATTGTGTATCTCTGTCCTGGCTGTCCTGGAACTCACTACCCCTGGATGTCCTGGAATTCACTACCCGGTTGGCCTCGAATTCACAGATTACCTCCTCCTCTCCCTGCCTTCAGAGTGCTGGAGTTGAAGGCTGTGCCACCAAGCCAGACAACGCCTACTAAGAGAAACAGGGTGTGGGGCTTTAGAAGTAGTTCACTGCAGAACCAGCACAAGAGCTCTGGGTTTGGTCCTGAGCACTGGAGTAAGAGAACTAGAGAGGAAAAAATGGGGGGAGGGGATCAGGAGTTCAGGGTGAACCTGCCTCTTCCACACCAAGCCAGTCTAGGCTACATGTAACACCATCTCAACAAAGTAAGACTAATGTTGAGTTACTCAAGGCTGCCGGACAGTGGTGGCACACGCCTTTAATCCCAGCACTCGGGAGGAAGAGGCGGGTGGATCTCCCTGAGTTCGAGGCCAGCCTCGGCTACATAGTGAATTTCAAGACAGCCAGGGCTACACAGAGAAACCCTGTCTGAACACCAACATCCCACACACACAGAAAAGAAGCGGTTTAAGGGGGCTAGAGAGACAGCACTTGCCTCTCTTGCACAGGACCTAAATTCAGTTCCCAGCACCACTTACTGCCTTCTGTAAAAAATCCAGCTCTGAGCCGGGCGTTGGTGGTGCACGCCTTTAATCCCAGCACTCGGGAGGAAGAGGCGGGTGGATCTCCTGAGTTCGAGGCCAGCCTGGTCTACAGAGTGAATTCCAGGACAGCCTCCAAAAACAATACAGAGAAACCCTGTCTCAAAAAAACAAAACAAAACAAAAATCCAGCTCTGACACCCTTCTCTGAAACCCTTGGACATCAGGCATATAGGCAAAACACTTATAGGCATAAAATAAAACTTAAAAAAATATAAAAGATTTAAACCAGGTATGATAGTGGACAACTATAATAATGAGATTGAGACAGGAGAATTTGTCTAAGACAGCCAGGAATGGGCAGGCTAGTCCAGCCCCTTCCTCTCCCACTGACTTTGAGTTTAAAGGCACAGTAACACTCTAATTTCCATTAATGGTAGAATCTTTTCTAGGCTAATGGCATTCAAGGTTACAATTACAAACTAGGAACACTCCACTGAAGGTGGGAGTGCCAACTCTTACAGCCACTTTGGAAATCAGTATGGAGATTCCTCAGGAAAATGGGAATCAGTCTACCACAAGACCCAACAATTCCACTCTTAGGCATATACCCAAAAGATGCAAATTCATACAACAAGGATATCTGTTCCACTATGTTCATAGCAGCATTATTTGTAACAGCCAGAACCTGGAAGCAACCTAGATGCCCCACAACTGAAGAGTGGATAGAGAAAATGTGGTACATTTACACAATGGAGTATTATTCAGCAGAAAAAAAAATGGAATCTTGAAAATTGCAAGCAAAACCATCTTGAGTGAGGTAACCCAGTAACAAAAAGACAAACATGGAATGTACTCCCTCATATATGGATTTTTGGCATGGACCAGGGGAGTGACAGCCCACAATCCCACTGTCAGAGAGTCTGGGAAACAGAATCTTCATCTAGCAACTGGTGGAAGCAGAGGCAGACACCTACAGCTAAACACTGAACTCCTGGAACCCAGTGACAGAGAGGAAGGGCTGATGAGCAAAGGGGTCAAGACTGGGCTGGTTTAACCCCCCAGAAACAGCTGACCTGAACAAGGGGGGAGCTCTTGGGCCCCAGACTGATGGCTGGGAGGTCAGCATGGGACTGATCCAGACCCCCTGAATGTAGGTGTCAGTGAGGAGGCCTAGGCAATCTTTGGGGCCTTGGGTAGTAGATCAGTATTTATCCCTGGCACACAAATAGACTTTGGGAGCCCATCCCACAGTGAGGGATGCTCTCTCAGCCTGGACTCTTGGGGGAGGGCCTAGGCCCTGCCCTGGATGAAATGACAGACTCTGGAGATTCCCCCATGGAGGGCCTCACCCACCCTGGGGAGCTGAGTAAGTGGGGATTGGGTGGGAGGCTGGAAGGTCTGGTGGGAGGGGCGGGAGAGGAGGGGAGGGATTGAAGTGAGCTTGTTTCTAATTTAAAAAAATAAAAAAAAAAAGATTTCATGGAAAGCGGCTAGAGCCATGGCTCAGGGGCTGCCCACTAGAGGACCAGGCTTCATCCAGAACCAACACACACATGTGCAGGCAAACCACTCGGGGGAGATAAAGTAAGTAAATTTAAACACTTATTTTTATACAGGTGTCATGGAAAGACTTGGGGGTAGACAGAGCCAACAAGCTGGGAAGGTTTGGGGGAAATGCTGTAGGTGCAGGGGGCAAGTCTCAGCCTGTGCCAGGGAGAGCACTGCTCTTCTTAGGGCTGCTGTAAGACCGTGAAAGAACAGGTTCAGACTTCAGCCACAGCAGAGTAGGGTGGTTAGTCCAACCAGGAGAACCGCCTGAAGACAAAAGCTAACTCCTCAGAGGAATGTCATAGAACTGAGGGCTTGCTAACATCCCATCCGAAATGCCAGTGTGGAGTCAAAAAGAGAGAGACTGGCCACAGAGTTGACCTCTTGCTGAAGTAAAAGGCTATCAAAGGAGACTATTATGACACATTACAGGTGCTTTGAGGCTGCCAATCATGAGTAGCCCGTGAGGGACTGGGGCAATGGCTCAGTGGGTAGTGTTTGCCATGCAAGTGTGAGAACAAGTCCAGAACCCCAACCCCCACCAATAGAAGCCCGGTGGGCACAATAGCCCACCTGCTATCCAAGCACTCTGCCTTGGTGATCCTCAGGGTGAGGCTCCAGGCTCAGGAGCAAACCCTTCACAGTAAATAAAATGGACAGTGACTGACAGATAGCTTACACAGAAATAATATATAATTATTAAGTCAATGGTCACAATAGACTAGCAATGACTTCTCAAAAAGAATAAAGTTGGTGTGGTGGTGTGCTCTTTCACTGGTCTATAAGGTGAGGCCTCATCTTAAAACAAAGCATAACGATCAGATGAGAGTCTGGCGTGTAAAGAACTAAGTACTAGCAGAGCAGGGGTGAGGCCTGGGTTCAGTTCCTGGCAAATGGAAACCTATTTATAAAAATATAACATAAAGGCCGGGCGGTGGTGGCGCACGCCTTTAATCCCAGCACTCAGGAGGCAGAGGCAGGCGGATCTCTGTGAGTTCAAGGCCAGGCTGGACCGACAGCCTCAAAAGCAATACAGAGAAACCCTGTCTCGTAAAAAAAAAAAAAAAAAAAAAAAAATATATATATATATATATATATATATATATAAAACTTAAAATGACCTGAGATAGACCCAATAGCAGATTGAAGACACAGAGTAAGTTGAAAATTAATTAGTTGAATTACTGAATTTGAAATATAGTGAATATAGAAACCTTATAAATATGTAAGGCAATCTCAGATGACCTAATATAAGTTCAATGGCATTTTAGGAGAGAAGAAATAGAAAATGTATTTTAGAAATGGAATGACCAGCCAAGGCTACACAGAGAAACACTGTCATGAAAAACAAAACAACAAAACTAATGGCCAAAACTTCCCTGGTTTTACTTACACATCCAAGATGTTCAGTGAACTCCAAGACAATACAAACCAAAGCAAAGGTAAATAAAAAACAAGAGAAAGCCCCACTTAGTCACATCAAGGTTCAAATGCTGAAATCCCAGAATAACACAGCTAAGGAAATACACTCCTCCTAAGGAAGGGACAAAACAGCAGCAGGTCCCCTCTGGAACAATGGGGACAGAGGCTGTGCCTTCCACAGGCCAAAGGAAAACAAGTACCAACATAAAATTCCCCAGCAGTGAAAGCACTTCCAAAACAAAAGTGAAATGAAATTAAATACAATAAAAAATAAAACATTTTGGGGAGGAGGGCGGGGCTGAGAATTGAACTAACGTTACTTAGGCTTGGTTTTCCACTGAACTATTTCATACTACACTCCTGTAGGAGCTTCCTCCAGCTTAGGAGGAATGACAGACATGTCACTTGAATCTTCAGGAAAGAATGGAAGGCACTGGAAATGCTAAACCAGCATTATTGTTTTGGTCCTTTTTTGTCTCTCAAAAAGTCCATGTTTTGTTTTGTCATTTTTGAGAGGGTCTCACTTTGCAGCCCTGGATGGCTTGAGACTCATAGTGATGCCTCCGCCTCTGCCTCCCTAGTGCCAGGACTAAAAGCATAATCTACCGAGCTCTGTGTCTTTTGTCACAGACACAAGAAAGCAAAGCAGATTAAGTGAACAGAACTGGAGACTTCAATAAACTAAAGATGCATGATGTAATCCCTACAACGACCATACAGTAGCCAGCCAAATTAGCAGCACAGCTGAGTGCGGTGGTGAATGCCTTTGATTCCAAAACTTGGGAGACAGAGCCAGGTGGATATCTCTGAGTTCAAGGCCGACCTGATCTACTTAGTGAGACAAACTAACAATATAGTTATGACTGGAAAAAAAAAAACTACAGACAGAATACTAGATAGTACCACTTAAGCTGGAATAAGGCAAAAATGAAAGAAGACAAAGGAAGGGAAAAACAAACATACAAACTACAAATATATGACAGTTGGGGCATAGTGATGGAAATATATTAGGTTTAAAGTGACTAGACACATTGATTCAAAAACAGACTAAATAAAAGACCCACTTACATATTCCCTATGAGGCGGCAAAAGTAAACAATGTATACAGTAGACGCAAAAGAATCATTTCTATTTGGGTTTGATAGAATAGTTTCAGACAGGGTATTAAGTTGCCCAGGCTGGCCAAACTCACAATGTAGCAAAGTATAACTTTGAATATAGGCTGGGATTACTCATATGTGCCACCTTGCCCCAGTTTCTGTCATGGGAGACAGAACCCAGGGTCATCTGCATGCTAGGCAAGCACCCTCCTGACCAAATTATTCCTCAGCCCCATGAATAATTTTAAGTCTGGGTCTCAAAAAAAGGAAAAAAAAAAGTGGCCCAGGTAGCCAGGCAGTGGTGGTGCACAACTTAATCCCAGCACTCTGGGATCTCTGAGTTCGAGTCCAGCCTGGTTTGAGAACCCAGGACAGCCAGGACTGTTACACAGAAAAACCCTGTCTTTGAAAGCAAAAACAACAAAAAGTAGCCCAGGATGGCTTCAAACTTATGACTCTCCTGCTTCTTCAGGGCTGGGATTACAGGTGTGCCGCCATTGCCTGGCTGATATGAAAGCTTATGAGTGACGTGTTTCAGCATAATGGGTTCTGTTTACTCTGTCAGCTACTGGAAACTAGGATCTGTAAGGAGCTCAAACAAGGAAAAGTAGCATAAGCCATGGGCTTCAGCTCTTGTTGACCCTTAACCTTGTCATTTTTTTGTTTTGTTTGTTTTTTGTTTTTGGCCAGGGCCTTGTGCATTCCTTTGGCTTGAGGTACCTCCCTGCCCAGCCTTATACTCTTTGGGTTTTTCTCACCGTCCTTTAGAGTGAGTTAACACCTTTAACATGGGTAGGCGGTCAGACTTAAAGCAAAGTTAGTGATCTTTGACCCAGCTTTAACCACCGTCATTGCGTTTGTACTATGGTCAGGCAACCGTCTGACAGAACTGGCTCTAAATCGTTTCCTTTCTTTTGTTACACTTCTAGGATGCAGTTCACGGCCAGGTTTTCTGTTTCACTTACAAAGAAATTTTCTGAGTGTATCTTTTTCTGTAGCAGCCACTTTTACATTTAGGTAAACCTGACGGTGTGAGAATCTGCCACTGTCTGAAATGCCACATAGAAGCAAGCTGTGATTCGTCCTCCAAATTTGGACAGTTCATGCCGAGGGATAGAGGACAGGGCAATAAAGACAAAGGAACTTCACACTAAGCATGACTTTGTAGGAATGGTTCTGTGGCATGTGACAAGCGAAAGGAACACAACCAATTCCCTTCTGGCCAACCAGGCTTTGTAAATAATTTCCTATCCCAACAAACTCTACTTGTACATGGCATCATTATTTTCAAACTTATGACCTTGGAAAGTTTAATAAACTCAGAGTATCACCATAGATGGTACTTTCCTGGATTCTGGAAGATGCTTTAAGGGCTTATCAATGGTGATTTCTCCACAAATAGGCACTGTACTCAGATGCAAAAATCTGTACCATCTGTAACCACAACAAACATTAGAAAGACATGAAAGTTGCTAGTACTGTTCACTTGTGAAAAATTAAGCTATGACCAGTTGCTCGAAGCTTTTTGTTTCACATGGTCCTGTCTGAAATATGAAGCAGCTTGTTATTGATTTAGCGATGAGCTAACTAAATGCTGATACCTCATTACAATTTAACATTCCTCCCTAAGGAAGATTGAAGGGACCAGCTGCCCCTCCAATCAAGAGTAAATATCACACATCCTGTTTATTCATACTGGTCTGTTGTCCACAGCTCTTTAAAAAGCAGTGACACACACCTCTAAGTCATACCCCTCCCTGCCCCCAACTTCCTGCACATGGGTGTACTATATTCCTGCCGGGCTCCTAGTGCTTCCTTCAAGAAAATACTCTTCATTGCAATAACTTTTAAAGAAAATACTTTATTACATCATGAAAAAAGATATCCAACAACTAGATTCATACTTGTTTGAATCTAAAAAAAACTGAAAGATTATTCATTAGACTGTATGTGGGCATCCTGTTCCACATGGAGATAGAAAGACGCTACGGCTTCTAAGTATTGCACAGTCTGAAAAAAAAAACATAAAAGGTGGGGGGATGTGGGAGAAGATCACATGATATTGGGAACCATCTCACATTATGAAAAATCTACCAAGAAACATTTAAAAAAGAGAACCCTTTGTTTCTACAGTAGCTTTAGTTTGTAGTTCTTGGAATGACTGTATTCCATTGAAGACATCTTAGTAACAGGAAGCTTCAATTGAGCAATCCCATGTGCAAATATTAATAGAAAAAATATAAAATAATGCATCTCTTGCCATCACCCTGCCAATCAGGACCATATTTTGGAGAACTGTTTTGTCTGGAAAAGGGTTAAGCTGTGAGTTTCGCCTGAAGCTCCATCTCCGCTGCCCGTTTGAGTGCAACATCCACCAGAAGCTGGAATCCGCTAAAATCCTGATTGAGGTCCGGCGGAGTCGGGGGAGGAGTGTTAAAAAGACCACTCTGAGGGTTTGGACTCGGTCCAGATTTGCAAGCATCCTCTGGGTACATGAGAGAGGTATCTGTAAAGTTGCCAGCTGTTACCTGCTGTACATCTGCGCTCTGTCCCACACCAACTGGCTGGCAGAGAGAGAAGGGCCCGTCTTTCAGAGCAGTCACAGTGGTATGGCAGATCACCGACGGACGAGCCAAAATGGATCCCGGGGCGGAAGGCTTGGGAGACGCCGGCCTCCCGAGGGTTGGGTCGGGTCCAGCTGTGCAGGAATGAAACGGGCTCTCTTCTAGAGCCGGCATGAAGTTTTTGATACCCATCGCAGTTTCCACAGAGCTAGCTTCGGAAATCTTGGCCCCACGGCGGGAAATCGTGAACTGGTTTGGATCTTTGCCATCCTTCCTCAGCATGTCAGGGAGGAGCCTGCGGCGGGCGTTGATGAACCAGTTACAGACCTGAAATCACAGAGATAGGCTGCAACACTTTCTCCACACACTTGACAAACTGGTTCTGAAAACATCCAATGCAGGGTGCCTAACTGACCTCTCTCTCTGAAGTAAAGGAGGTGGAACAGGGCTTATCTGGACTGAGGAGGTAGTAACATTTGCCTAGCATTCGAGGGGCCCAACAACAGCAAAGATAATAAAACATGGAAGGGGGGAGAGAGGAGAGAGAGAGACATAAGCCAAGTCAGCCTGTCTGCCATGAGCACAAATTGGCTTTGAATGTGTTCTCATCCACAACCCTTTCACAAACAAGGAAAAGGTGTAAGATCTCAAACTTGACGGTAACTTTAAGGAAGGCTCACCTTCAAGCCTGTTTCAACCTACTACCTACTGCCCTAGCATCTGAGTTAATCAACTACAGGAAGGCTTTTCCTGTATAAAAGAGGCCACACCCCTCAGTAACTGATTTCCCTCCGTTCAAATGACTGTGTCAACAGACATAACACGAATTACCTCACTGAGGTCTGTCCTTGTTTAAATATCAAACCAGTTTCCTGGGCAATAGAGTAAGGTTTAACCTCCTTCTCAATACACACCACACAGGCTCTTTCAGCCATTGAAGGAAGTGTTTCCTGATAGATGAGTGTCAAGTGTTTCTGTCCTCTGTAAACAGCCAATTATTAGCTTCTCACACTATACAGTCTAAGAGGGAAAGATCCTGCTTCTCTCTCTCTCTCTGGATGGGGGAGGGGAAGACTAGGGAAGAGCTTAATAACATGACACACGGGAATGCTATAAAATATCTAATAGTAAGGAATAAAGAAGGATATGCTTAGGTTGGGGGCACAGCTGGACAGTGGAAGCCCAGCCCCGCAGCCGCAGGGGTGAGAGGTGAAGCTTTCCCCGTACCTGCAGTGTGGACAGGTGTGTCTGCTGGGACAGCAGTGCCTTCTCTTGCTCTGAGGGATACGCGTTGTATCTGTGCTCGTACAGCCAGTCCCGCAGAATCTGGACAGACTCCTTGGGCAGATTGCCTCTCCTCCGTCTCTTGCCAGAGGCTGCCGAAGAGGAAAGGTCCAGGGGAACATCCATGCTGTCTTCATCCTCGGTGTCGCTGCCGGATGCTGCGACGATGCCTGGGAAGGGACAAGGCCCACAGTCACTCACTCTTATCAGCAGGGTGACCATCTCAAAGCTTGTTTGCTTAGACTAATGCCACGTCCTTGTGGTTTTTCAACTATTGAGTGTGAAGCTTTCGGCCTGGACCGGGGTCTCCATAGAACGGCACAGACATTCAACCAATTAATTGCCAGAGTCCTTCTTGCTGTGGCCAACTAAGATGTAACTTTTTTTTTTAAACATGAAGCTTAGACAAGACAAACTGCACTTGAAGGGAGTAAGTCATCACAAGAAGTGTGCTGAACAGTGTGGGACTGTGCCTCAAATTTTGTATTTATGGTCATTGCTAACTAGAGACAATACTCCAGCGAATATGTACATTTTAAATGTTTTTCTCCTTTCATGAAAGGTTTACTACCTAGAATGCTATCCTACCCATCAATCTTTAATTCTTACATAACAAAGAAAATTGAATATGCAACCCGAAAAGGAAGCCACTTTGGTGGTAAATACTTTAATCCTATCAGAAATGTTAAGAATTCCCAAGCCCTACAGAGTATTTAAATCAAAGTTCAATGAAAATTTTCAGGACAGTTTGACTTTTACATTTTAACATCATTTTGAACCTTAAAATGTTTTATCTAACAAATGCTATTAACACCTTTCAAATCTAAAAGTCAGGCAATATTATCTTTATAACCTATGAAGTTTGTGTTTGTTTGAAGGTGAAGTTTTCAAAGATATATTTTTTTAAGCTATGAGTAGTTTTAGTCAATCTTAATTGAGTCTGTGTGCTGTTCTAGGAAATAAAAACAATACTCTTCACAGTGACACAGCATCGGCTCCATGAATTTTAAAGGAATTTACAACCAGGAGCAGACTGACTTTGTTGACACATTTTTAGCTTTGGACTGCAGGGGGCAGAAGGTGCTGGAAGACGTTCCTACAGGAAAAGCCCACATCCAAAGACAAAGTAAAGCAAGTTCTAACAAAAGAGGGAGATGATTTTGCAAATTCACTGTAGCTTAAGGCTTAACAATAAACTGCCATAATAAACCACAGGAACCAGCCATGTTTAACTGCCACGCAGTTGATGTGCTCCCCCTGAAGATACAATTAATGTTTCGAGAAAGAAAAAAAAAGTCTAAAGAAAGGGCGATTTTAAAACCGAAAGTATTTTCACTGTACAGAATCGGAGAAATTTTAAAAGTCCCATATTGAAATTTGGGTGAAAAACCATTTTTAAAAAAACCCACCTTCCATTATAAACGAGTTCCTGTTTCACATTTGCTTTGATAACCAAGGAAATCTCACTTTTAAACACATCAGGTTAATTGAATAAAGCAATTTGCTTCAACTCCCCCAACTTCAGAAAAGTCAAGACACTCTATTCCCTACCCCCTCTTTTTAAATCTAGGAGGGGAAAAGTGTCAAAGTTTGCTCAATGAACAGTCAATTCCCGACTGTAAATTGGCAATAACAAAGTGCCTGAAACAAAAAAACCCCAAAGCCTGCCCTTTGATCTGATCACTGAAGTTTGACAAGAAGCATGCTCTTTCAGAATAGGTTAGGGACACAAAGCAGGTTTCAGTTAACCAAACGGCCGCCTCTGTTCATTTGACAAAGAAAAAAAAAAAAAAAAGGAAGGGGAGAGAGAAAAGAAAGAAAGGAAGGAAGGACGGAAGGAAGGAAGAAAGGAAGGAAGGAAAGAAAGAGGGACAGACAGACTAGACAGGCCTTCTTTACAAGTATTTCCAAAGCATGCACAAAGGCTGAAGGAACAGGAAGTGAAGACTAGGTGCCTTGGGCGCGCCAGCTGATGTGTTCAGCCCTGCTAGACCACGTTTGCTACTGTCAGGGCTGTTTTCATTAAAACTCCCTCCCGATTGTGGCTCGACTTGGAAAAACAAAGGCTTTTTTCCTTGTTACTCATTTCCTACTGTAACAGAGCTTTTGAAAAGCTTCCCGGCCAGGACTTGTTTCCAATAGTCTCGCTTTGCTTACTCGTTGGGAAAAAAAAAATCGGCTATGGAGGGAGCGAGGTGGGTGTGGGACAAAATCCCAAGTCTCTTACTCTACCCACATACAAGGAGGGTTCAGAAGGCCACAAGGCGGCCTGTGGGTCCCAGGGCTCTAGGAAGCAGATCTTGCTTCTTCACTTTCTCTTTTCTGAAGTTCTGAAACATTGGGGTTGGGGGGTGGGAGAGCTTGGATTTTAAAAGATCTAATGCAGACTGGAAAAATAATCTGGGGGGGGGGAAATCAAAGGAAAGACTTAAGAAGAAACAAACTTAACAAGTCTCCCTTCTTCGGACAAGTACTACTTGGATAGAACTTCACACCCAAGTCACTAAATCCATGGCGCTGCTCAGCCCAGCCCTAAACTGATTCAACAGGCTTGGAGAGACCCCGGGGTTTCCTAGTCCAGCCTTCTTCCAGCCTGTGCCAGGGCCATTTTTGGAGCTCTTTCGGGGCCATCTCGGCTTTCTACGAAGGCACTTTATCATCAGACCAGTCTTTGTTCTAAGTAAAGTAGAAAGGGTGTTCAGATGTTCCTAAAACAGACAATAGGCGGGGCAGGTTTAAGCAGTCCTGGCCCAAGGACAGGGAAGCTTGCCCTCCCCTCCCAGGTAGTCTCAAGCAGGGATGGGGGTGCGGGGAGGCAGGGCTGGAGGCTCACAGGAGAGGGAGGAGCCCGAGGAGAGAAAGCAAGCAGCTTTTGTTCTTTGGAGTTCTTTAGCCCCTACTGAAGCCTGCTGGCTAACTGTCCCCGAGTTAGCAACCCAGCTGGATCACGGTCCCTAAGGAACTCGCAATGGGGCGGTGCAGCTCACTCACTGCCCCACAGGTCTGCCCCCATCCGGACCATGTGCTGGGGAAGCCTAAAAAGGGAAAGGAGCCTGGGCCACCTCTGCAGTCTCTGCTCTCTCCCCACCAGCAGCCCTGAAGCGGCCGCAGCAGCAGCAAAGTTTCCCCTCCAACACATCACGGTTCATTGTTTCCACCAACTTGGGACTGACGCGTCGTGGGCTGGGGACCTCTGATGTTTTCCCCCAGACCTTGCATCTGGGGAAGGGGACACCCAAGTGGGAGAGGTGGTAACTGAGGAAGAGACTACTTAGCAGTCAGTTCCCCCTCCCCACCCACGGAAACAAACCCAGTTTTGCCTTCCCGAGGAACCGCTCAAAACCAAAACACCCTCGTGTAGTATGTGCCTGCCCTTGGACCGGAATGCCTCCCCCCCCCTCCCCTGGTCTAGATCTGTCAGTCTTGTCAAAAGGGTGACACGGCTCTGCGGAGGTTTCCCCAACCCCACCCCAAGTCTTCGCCAGGACTCAGTTAAAACTTTTCCTCAGCTCTAGGCGCTCTGGCTCTCCCTGGTCCCAGGACGGAGAAGGGCAGGGAGGCCTACTTAACCAAGTACCGTGTGTCTTCATGAGTTAGCTCCCTATGTTTCAGAGTCTCTCACGGAACTACATCGGCACAACTCTACCGGGTGGAGAGCGAGGAGGAACCCCAGGGTGTGTGTGCCTGTGTGTGTGTGTGTGTGTGTGTGCGCGCGCGCGCCCCGCGGTGGCCACCGTAACCGTGTTCCGTTGGAACTGCAGTCGTTGGAACTGCAGCCGCGGTCTGGGTCTGAAAGAATGTGGAGTAACAAACTCGAGGAAGCTCTCGGGCATGCGCAGCAGCGTTCCCCAACCCTCCCCCACGCCAGCTTCCCCAAGCCATTAACTTCTGTTTTGAACCACTCCACATAAATCACAACAGAAAAGCCAACTCTAGTCCACGACTGAACGAAGGAACGAACACTCGAGGGACCTCCCAGCCAGGGACTCCAAAGTTAGCTTCAAAAGGGACTTCACAGTCTTTTGACCGCTCGGAGTTTTTTTTTTCTCCCCTCCCCTGTGTATTTTGTTTTTAAACCAGACTGACTGACGGCAAGTTTTAGTTGTAAAGCCCGGTGGAAACAATGACAGGCTCGCTCTATGCACTCACAAAACCAAGCCTACTTGTCACACACTTGGGACACGTTTTGCCTGCATGGGGACAAGTTCTCCTAAATTCATGGTGAGAAAACTTTTAGAAACTCGTAGTTTTAAAAAGTCCAAGTCCAGCTTTCTAAAGCTATGCTCTCCCTCAGACGATGTGTGGGCCCGGAATCCCATTCCTTTGACAGTGAAACACACACACACACACCACATCCATAAAAACAGTACCAGGGTCTGATGAGGAGCGAGAGCACCCGGAACCGAACTTTTAAACAAAAGGTAAGGCAGCTGGATTGCGCCAACGACCCCACACACACACGCGGGGAAAAGAGAGGTGTGAGGGTACCCTTAAACACCCACCCCATGGCCCTGTCCCACAAACAGCACGAGAAACCACGCGGCGGCTGGGCTGAGCATGGAGTGTCAGCGAAGACAATGAAACTTGGAGGCGCACAAACAAGGCGCTGAGCGCGTTTCTTGACAACGCGCCAGCAGCGTGGTGAGGCTGTCTCCCCACAACAGCCCCTCGTGTTGTGTCTAGGAGGAAAAAAAGCACAGCAACTGCCATTGGAGACACAGCCTCAACAAAGAGAACGGCCACCTCTCTCCGGTCCGGGTGCCCCTGGGCGGAAAAGTCCACCGAAGTCAGTGTCTCCCCACCCCGACCCAGCGCGGACGGACCGCACATGTCCCGCACTGGTGCCCTGGGTGCGCACAGCCCGCCGGTGCAGCAGCCTTACCCTTTTTGATTTTCATCCTGGAACTCCCGTCCCAGCGAGAGGTGAAGCTGGGGTTTCTGGGGACCAGCAGTCCGAGTGGCGGGGCGGGGGCGATGATCCTCCTTTACTGGTGCTCCGGGAACTTACGGGAGAGTATTCCAGCCACTATGGCTAAACAAGGTGCTTTGGGTCCCAGGCGCTGGCTCCTGGGTTTGGAATTCAAGTGACACTTGGGCTTCCTCCAGCCAGGATCTTCTGGCAGCCAGCCGGGGGCTCTCCCTGGCCCAACTCACTCCCCTCCCTACTCAACTCCTTTGTTTCCCGCTCCACTCCGCGCACCTCGGCGCTGTCAGAGTGAGAGAGCAGAGGGAAGGTACAGGAGGTCCTGCCTCCGCCCCCAGCAGCCCGCCCCGTCCCCCGCCCGCCCAGCCGCTCCTCTGCCCCTCCCCCCGGCACCTTCCAGCTTAACAGCCCTGGTCCGGGGAACCGTGGTCACCGGTCCCTCCGGGGTGGCGGAGCCCAGAAACACGGTCATGCCTGCCTGCCCGTAGGGCTAGTATGGTCCACATGCCTCAGCCCTCGGCGGCCACACCAGTTTCTCCTTAGGGGCCTTTCGTCCCGGGCGAGGAGTGCTTTTAGTTTGCAACAGATGGGGAGAGCTCTGGTTAAGGACACCTCCTCTCCCCCACCCAGCCCCGTCCACCTCAGAGAAGACAAGACAACCCCCCACCCTTGTTTTTGACAGCTGCCCCAAACTCCAGCCACAAGAGGCAGCGGTTTCTGACTCAAGGGGTGGGGCGCCAGAGGAAAAGTATTCCAGACAAGAACCAACTTCTTCCAGAAGGCGCAGCTGCCATTGACACGCGGGCGCGGCGCACCCTTCTCCTCGTGGACTCTTGACAGTGGGAGAGGTGTGTGTGTGTGTGTGTGTGTGTGTGTGTGTGTACGGCGGGGGGGAGGGGCTGGATGAGACACAGACACAGGCACCCTAGGCGAATGTCTGTTCCCCCGGGCTCCGAGTTCCGGATTGGATTGAAGGGCAGTTTCGAAATCTAACACGTTGCGGATAGACACTTGTCATGCTCACATGTTCTTTAAACAACTCAGCTTGGGAATGACCGGGGCGCGTGTGCGCCCCGCTGCGCCCCTCCCCACCCCCGCAGCTACGCCTTTCTAGAAGAGGGGTGACCACGCCGGGGCTGCTCATCCGTTTCGGTAAACAGCGTCTACTTTGTGGGCTGCGGTGCCCACCAGAGGACAACCCCCCTCCACCCTTCAGTATTTCAAACAGAAACTGGCCATTAAATACACACTCGTTCCTATTGGTTTATTTTGCTTGAGAGGGGAGCGCCAATACGAGTTCCACGATGAATTACAACCTCCCCCCCCCAAAATACAACCCAGATGCAGTTTTGACTGACTTCGAGACGCGAATGCCCTCACTTCTAGGTTTAGTTTCCACCTATGCCGGATTGTTAAAAAAAAAAAAAAAAAGGCAAAGCAAGCCAACTGTCACATGTCACAGAAGACTTTCCCCATTACCTAAAAAAAAAAAAAGAAAAAGAAAAACCCCAAACGTAAATAAGCCGAGCGGCGACGTCAGCGCCGGTGTCTGTCTCCAGTTTCGGCTCTGTGGCTGTTCTGGTTTTGTGACCTCGGTGGAGATCGGGCAGGAGGAGACGTCCCGGTGAAAACAAGGTTAAAGCCCAAGTCACACTAAGGCGGCCACGGGATGACCCGCTAGACTTTGGAGTCTGTTTACGATTGCGTTGGAAACTAAAGCAAGCCTTCGCCGCGCCCCCTTCCTAAAGACAACCCCTCTGGGGAGCGCGTTAAAACCCAGAGTTAAAGAAGCTCGGGTGGTTTTTACAAAACGCACCAACTGCGGAGGCGGGGGGGTCGCGTCACCGTGAGGCAGGAACCCTAAAAAAGCCACCCCCACCCCCAAGCCGCGCGCGCCCTGGCGGCTGGCAGAGCGCACACGCGGAAATCAGCGCAGGAGGCGGTTGGAGGACGGTGTCCAGGGAGAGAAACCCACCGGCTTGGCAGAGCCCTCTCTGCAAACTGCCCCCGGGGCGCAGCGCTTTCCGGGACCCGGCCGGAGATGACTCAGCGGCGGCGGCGGCGGCGGCTGCTGCTGCGCCCGCCCGGGTGCGGGACTGATGTGGTGCGGGGAGGGGGCCGCGGGCCGGCCGCTCGTTGGAGGGCCGCCTCTCTGGGGCTTTTGAAGGGTTGTTTGGGGCTGGGATTGGTGGCTCACATCCACTGCGGGAGAGGAGGAGGAGGAGCTGGGCCGTGTGAGTGGCAGGACTCCTGTCCCGGCCGGGCGGTGACTGCCTTAGTGGCTTTTGTTTGCTAACTTGGACAGTGGCTTCGGGGCCGCTCCACGGAGCTCGCCCCGGGGTCGGCTAAACCCAGCCGCGGCGGCGGCAACGCGAGGCCGGAACGCTCCTTCCCGGCGGTTACCCTCGGCCCCGCGGTGGCCTCGTTATGCACACAAAGGTAGCTTTGCTTTTTTTTTTTTTTTTTTTTTTTTTCCTCTCTCTCTGCGGGCGGGCAACAGAAATGGAAACCCGGCTTACAGTTTGAAAACAAAACTTGACATGGGTCAAGCGGGGATTGGGGGGGGGCAGAGGGTAGCAGAAGCCTCTTTCAAGCCGGGAGGGGAGGAAAATGCAGAATACCACTCACCGTGACGCGAAGGCCAGCTGGACCCCGCCAAGGCACACCGTCTGCTGGTGTAAATCATCTCGAGGCCGTTAGGACGCGGGAACGCGCGGGCCGGATTCTGAGATCAGCTGGAGCCCCTCCCCCGCCGCCCTCCCCACCCCCCTCCGCCCCCCGGAGGCCTGAGCGCAGCTCGTTAGGAGCTTCGCATTCCTGCGGGACTCTGCACCCGCCCTGCACAGCTCCGGAAAGGGGAAACGACCCCCACACCCCCACCCCGGCCCCCCAGTGCGAGCCCCTGACACCCGCAGTAGTTTTGTTCTCCGCACGGCAGAAAGACAAACTTCAGCTTCACTTCGGGCGGCTGGCGTCGCTGTCAACTGTCTCTGAGCGTCACTGATGCAATTGACTGGGGGTGGGGGGTGGGGGTGGGGTTAGTTGTCGCTGCCACGTGTTATATTTGCGGGATTCTTTAAAAAAAAAAAAAGCCTCTTCATGAAACTTCTGAAGTACAACCGAGCGGTGGCCCTGTGCTCTCCCAACCTAGCGATAAACGTGTCCCACCACTATTGTTTATTATTATTGTTCCTTTTCCTGGCGATACGCGCAGCCCCGTTTGGTGCCTTCAGCCAAGCCAAGCCAAGTTGATTTTTCGCGGTTCTGCAGACCCTGAGCAGGCAGAGATTTCAAACTTGGCAGAGCGGAGAGAGGCGAGGCCCCCGCAGCAATAAGTGGTAATTGCCGTTATTGGTACCAGGCCTGTCGAACGACGGAGGGAAGGGTGTTTGTTTCATCCGGACAATTGCTTAGGTATGGTCTGATTCCCCTCAGGTGCTGGGCCGGGGGGGGGGGGGCGGGGGGCGGGGAGGGGAAGTTTGGGGGTGGGGAGGCTGACTCTGGTAGTCCACGGGATCTCTTTAGCTCGCAGCCCAGCATGGGCAGGTATTTATAAAACATGCAGGCTGCTGGACTCCAAAACCCTTGCACAGGGGACCTGTAATCATCTCGTCACATCTCAGGTCTGAGGACCTCCAGCTGCTGAAGGGGAAGCTGGCTATTGTCTTTTTTTTTCAAGGGCCAGTCAGCCATGTTGAGTTTATCCACATTAGCAACATAAGGATAATTCCTCAGGTATGAATAGACAGGTAGCTGGCCGGGCTGCTTCTGAGCTCTTTGTACCAGCCAGCGCCATCCCCAACAGCCGCGCTTTTCCCACGGTAAGAAGTCACTTGTATTTACCTGGGTGATGTGGACTGAAGCTCCCCCGGAAAGGCCACACACACAGTGTTGTGTTTCCGAAGACCTGGTTGCCGGATTTATGAACGTCCTGATTGGGGAAGAGTTGGAACGATACATACAGACCCCAGACCCCATAGCCGGATTATCCTGATCTATCTCGTCCGGCCAATTGCCAGTTATCACCTGCTCTGTATCTGACCCACCCTACTTCTGACTATCAGTTAAAGTCTCTAGACCCACCCCTTCCACCAGCCCTACAGATGCCGTCAGAGCCGAGGCTTCCCCTGATCTGCTCTTCCTCGCCTACCTCCCTCCAGCCCCACCAATGAATTTTGGTGCATTCGTTTATAGCTTAGTTTGTGACTAAAGAGTTCACGTGATAACTGACTTCCATGGGTACGTGTCTCTGGGGTCTACCCAAATTCAGGATCCCCAGTGCCACCGTCAGTTTTCACGTTTGGCTCAGAATAAATGATCCGATTTTGGGTGAGATCGATGGTTTTCCTCTAACCACCATCTGCAGAATCTCGGAGACAGAACAAAACAAGTAACCCACTGAGCCCAGTCTTTATAACACTTTACTTTCAACACGGTGGGGGGGCAGGGGAGGCGCGAGACAGGGTTTCTCTGTGTAGCCCTGGCTGTCCTGGAACTCCCTCTGTAGACCAGGATGGCCTCGAACTCACAGAGATCCACCTGCCTCTGCCTCCCAATGTTGGGATTAAAGGCCACGGTTTGGCTACTTTCAACATCTTGTACCTTTGTGTTTCACAGTTTCTAAAACATTTAAATACTCTCATTTAATATCCAGATTATCGTATAGATTATATGTTTTTTTAAAGCCGAGATAACTTGAACAGCACATCCAAAATGTGACCTAGCTAAAAGACATAAAACAAGGTATTGGGCAATAGAGGTCTTGGGTCTCCGAGGAAATCCTGACATTCTGGAAGGTCTGACTTTGACCTAAGATCAGAGTCACGTAAGATCTCAATGCCGGAAGTCACTAGATTTTTCACCCCACCCCCCTCTCCGTCTTTTTGCTGTTCACGCTAGCTTGTGTATATATGTGGGGGTAGTGTGTATATATATGTATATGTAGTGTGCACATGCTTCACAGTGGGAAGCCAGAGCCGGTGTCTGCCTCTGCCTCTTTCAGCCTAAGTCCCTTGAGACTGGGCGGGGGCAGGGGCGGGGGCTCCCCTTCCTGAACCTGAAGTTGGAGGACTCTGCAGTACTCAGGCTCTCTGGATCAACCCATCAACTCTGGGGTTAGAGGCACCCACAACCATACCTTGCTTTTTACATAGGTAGTCGAGGGGAATCTAACCAAGTCTTTATGCTGACACAGCAATTATTTCCAGCCATTGAGCCAGCTCCCTGGTCCCCCTCTTCCTTTTATTCTTTTAATGTTCTAGGGATGGGACTCCAGCCTCACACATACCGAGGGAGGGAGCACTCCACCACTGCTTCAGCAGCTCGGCTGTCCCTGCCTCTGTGCTGGCTTCCTTTGAAGGCAACTGAGTCCCCAAAACCTGGGAACAGCAGCAGCAGACGATACCTGAGAGGAGGCAGGTCAGCGATTCTCAACCTTCCTGAAGCTTTGACCCTTTAACACAATTTTTCAGGTTATGGGAAAAAATTATTTTTGTCGTTCCTTCATTACTGTAATTTTGCTACTGTCGTGAATCACAAGGTAAATATCTGGTATGCAGGATATCTGATAAGTGACCCCTGTGAAAGGGTGGCTTGACCCCCAAAGGAATCCTGACCCACGGGTTGAGAATTGCTGAGCCAGGAATTGCTCAGGACTTCCTGCCCATCACAGCGAGAGAAAGAGCTGAGGGCCAGCGGCACAGAGCACATGCTACCCCAGGCAGGCCTCCTCGGGAGCATGAGTTCCAGGTGAGCCTGGTCTACACCTGAGGAGCTCTAAGACAGCCAGAGCTACATAACAGAGTCCCCGGTCTCAAACAAACACAGACAAAGCACAAAGACTGGCCCAGCTCCTAAGGATGAGGCAGAGAGATGGCTTGAGCTGAAATCGAGGCTAAGACTGGACAACACAGTGTGATTCTGTACAAAAATTAAACACACAAAGCTAGCACTGTATTTACTTTAATAAAAAATAAAATTCTTCTTTAAAAAATTTTTGAAATGTAGACCGGGCAGTGGTGGCCTTTAATCCCAGTACTTGAAAGGCAGAGGCAAGTGGATGTCTGTGAGTTCAAGGAAGGCCAGCCTGGTCTACATAATAAGTTTCAGGACAGCCCGGGCTATCCCCTGGAAAAAAATTTATTTTAAATGCATGGAAGTGTATTCTAATGGTGGTGTAAGGGGTGCAACTCCATGTTGTAGAAGGAGGCGCAAAGAACTGTGTGGTGTTGGAGTAAGGAAAGCCTTTCCAGTTAGAACCCAGAACCCAGAAATGACAAAGAGATATAAGTATGTATGTGTTTATATCACATGGGTGTAGGATATGGGAGGGGCCTGTGTGACAGTCAGGACACAGTTTGGTTCTCCCCTTCAGTTGACCAGTTTACCTGAGGCATAGACTTAGAGAAGATGTCGTGCAGCTGCAAGAAGGGACAATCAGGTGTTGAGTGAGGTAAGGGCTGGAGAAATGATCGGGTGGGTACGGGCTCTTGCTGCTCTCAAAGAGGACCTGGTTCAGCTCTTAGCATGTCTATCACAAGGCTCAGAGCCACCCAAGTCCAGCTCCATAGGATCTGATGCCCTCTTCTGCCTCCTCAGGCACTAGAGGACATGCATGTTCACACACACACATACACACACCTTTAAAGTTTGACAAATGAGCCTCCAGGTTAGAAGTTTACAAAAGTAATTAACAAAAAATAATCCAAAAAACACAGGGAAGGACATAATTTGCTGTTGCTGTGTGACAGAGTATAGGAAACCAGCCTGATTCCTCAATTAGCAATGGTAACACATTCTGAAGCAGGCTGTTAGGTGACTTCTTTATGCAGGCATCATGCAGTCCTTATCCAGAACAGATGTGATGTCCCTAGGTCACTTGGTCACTCTTGTTTTTTTGTTTGTTTGTTTGTTTGTTTAAAGACCAGATCTCCCTATGTACCCCTGGGTGGTCTAGAACTCACTACATAGGCCAGGCTGGTCTGGGACTCAGAGAAGTGTATCTGCCTCTGTCTTTCCAGGTGCTGGAATTGAAGGTGTGCACCACCACACCTGGCAAGGCCAGTCCATCTTAAGAAACCACCGTCATGTGTGTGCTACACCACATGGCCCAGGACTATCTGTGCACCCACAAACAAACATGCACACACTGTAAAGACAATACAACGTAATTTTTCATAAAATGTTTGATTTCCGACATATTTTGGGATGAGTCTCAAGAAAATATTAAGGGTGGCTACTACCTGGGGAGTACTGTCACGTCACGTCACTGCAATGACTGAGTAGTAACCGGTCGCATGGGTTACACATTGTGCACCGTCTCTTACTATTAGACTTGGGAGCCTGGTTCCTAATTATCATAGATGTGTACAATCTGCTGAGGGAAGATCTGAAATGAGACTCTGTGGCATTTAAGGCCTTCCAGGCAGGGTTCTCTATCCAAGAGCCAGGGGTGGTTAGCCATTAGCCGGTGTGCACCCCTAATGGCGCTGGAGACCAATTATTCATTGCCCCTTACCGAAAACAGGAACAAATGCCGTCACAGCCTGGAAGGAGGTGACCAGATGTGGGAAAAAAAATCAAACACTTTTTTTTTAAGATTTATTTATTATGTATACGGTGTTCTACCTGCATGTATGACTGCAGATCAGAAGAGGGCACGAGGTCTCATTGTAGATGGCTGTGAGCCACCATGTAGTTGCTGGGAATTGAACTCAGGACCTCTGGAAGAGCAGCCAGTGCTCTTAACCATTGAGACATCTCTCCAGCTCCAAGGTGAGGCCACACTTACCTTGACAATTGTTTTTTTTATAGGCTAAGCATTACGATGTGTGAAAATAGGGCGGGGTTATTTTAATCAAAAACGAATTTATAAATATGTGGGTAAAGTTAGTGCACTCCTATAAAGGAAGGAACTGAATTAAAGGAAGGCTTTCCAGTCCAGTGGTGTCTTTGTAAGTGGGAGTGATCTCAATTGTCTCCACAGGGTGTCCTGTAACAGTCAAGATGATTCCTTTATATTTCCTCCTGTTTGTTTTTTCCGAGACAGGGTTTCACTGTATAACAGCCCTGGCTGTCCTGACTGGTCTCCAACTCACAGAGATCCTCCTGCTTCTGCCTGTCAGTGCTGGGATCAAAGGTGTGCGACACCACCATCCGGTCCTCATCTTTTTTTTTCTCCCCCGAAACAGGGCTTCTCTGTGTAGCTTTGGAGCCTATCCGGGAACTAGCTCCTTAGCCCAGACTGGCCTCGAACTCACAGAGATCCTCTTGCCTCTGCCTCCCAAGTGCTGGAATTAAAGGCATTTGCCACCACCGCCCAGCCCGTTTTAGATTTTACATTTTGAAGGCCCTTTAACATATTTAAAGAGTACTAACATACACATATGTACCAGTTTTAAAGAGAAGAGAGCACTTTTTGTTATACAAATCTTCATGTATTCCACTGGCTGAAAGAGACCTAAACCTCTGACCCCCCCTGCCTCTACTCCCAAGCGCTAGGTCTGCAAACCTGCTTTACCTAGGCATCAAGTTCAGGATTCCGTGCCCGTGAAGCAAGCCCTGTACCAAGTAAACTACGTTATTTTTTAAATTATGTGCCTATGTGTATGTGTGGGGGGTGGGGTACACGCACAAGAGCATAGGTGTCCTTGGAGATGGTGGTCACGATCCTCCCAAGGTGCATGCTGGGAACTGAACTTGAGTCTCTGCAGGAGCAGGACCATCTTAACCTGTGAACCATCTCTGCAGCCCAAATTCCTTTTTTGTTTTTAATTTAAAAAGTTTTTTTTTGGGCGTGTGGGTGTCTTGCCTGCATGTGTGTCTGTGAATCACATGTGTGTCTGGTGCCCTCGGAGGCCGGGAGAGGACTTTGGATCCTCTGGAACCGGGCTGCACCTGGTTGCCAGTTGCCATGGAGGTGCCGTGACTTCTCCCCCCTCTGGGAGTGCAGTGCATGCTCCTAGCCAGCCAGCCCTCTTACTTTCAGGAAATCCTAAAGATAGATGAGTGATCCCAGATACAGTGACACTGTCATTCCCAGAGTGTTTTTGTTTGCTCTTTTAACTTTTTATTATATATATATTTTTTCCCTTTTCCTCTTTGCTCCCTATAGCTCGGGATGGTGTGGGAATTCACTATATAACACAGACAGACACTGGCCTTGAACTCATGACAGTCCTCCTGCCTGGGCCTACAGGGTGCAGGGGTTACTGGCGTTTAACACCACACCTGGTTCCCTACTGAGGTAGGAACGGAACATAGGGCTTTGTGCAAAGTGCGCTCTACCCACTGAGATACCCGACTGGCCCCAGAGCTGTTGACTCTTTTTTTTTTTTTTCTGAGCTGTTGACTCTTGAACTGACTTCCTTCACCTACATCCTCAAGGTTTCTTCTTACTTTTATTGTTTGCTGTAAACCCCAGACATCATATGACTCCTGGATCAGCCTTTATGATCAGTGTTCTAACTTGCCTGATCAGGAGCTCTGAACTCTGTAGCCAAAATGACTTAGAAACAGGGCTGGGTAGTCCCAGAATGATACGCTCCATTGTCTTTTTCTAAAGGTGTTTCTGCTTCTAGGGTCAAACATTTACTTCAGAGAGAACAATTACATTTTGTCCTTGGTACTTGAATGCTCTTTTAGCATTCAAGTTCTAGCAGCCCATTACTTAGGTAAATAAAGAGATAAAATGCCTGCTTTGGACAGGCTCATTAGATGTCCACTTCCATTCTTTCTGCCAGCACTCGGCACACTTAGGTGACCATTTTGATCGGTTTTGCCCTGTTGTTTGATTGATGAAACACATTCACATCTCTACACACTTGGTTTTCCTTCTGGTGCTGGGAATTGGATAGTCACTGTGACCAAATGCTCCACAGAAGCAATTAGGGGAGAAAATTTTATTTTATCTCATGGTTTAAGTGGGCATGGACACCCTCTCAAATAAATGCTTTTAAAAAGACAAAAGCCCTTTTTTCCCCTCCCTCGGTTTTTTTCTGTAACACACACACACACACACACACACACACACACACACACACACGGGGGGGTGTCTTCTCTCCCTCCACCTTGTTTCTGGGACAGTCTCCCAGGCCAGGCGGTCTGCAAACTTTGGGCTGATTCTTTCCTGTCTCTTTGCAGGAGCGCTGGAATTATGGGCGCACTCCATTGCATTAGGGTGGGTTCTGGGGATCAAACTCAGGTCACGCTTGTGCACCAAGCAAAAAATTGTGCCCATCAAGCCATCTCCCCATCTCAAGAGGGGCTCCTCATTAAATGGAAAGAAATTACTTTTTGGAGACAGGATCTCACTGTACGGCCCTGGCTGGCCTGGAACTCAACAGAGACCCTCTGCCTGTCTCTGTCTCTTGAGTGCTGGGATTAAAGATGTACACCACCATGCCTGGCCTCCAGCTCATAATGTTTAACACTAATGTAATTTCAGCCATACAGAAAAACTTAAGAATAGTACAAAGACTCCCATACTCCTTACCACCCAGACTCTACAGTTTGGTTCATGATTTTACACACACACACACACACACACACACACACACACACACACACACACAGCTACTTTTCTCCCCTTCCCCTCTTAAAAATAAAAAGACTTATTGTTTATTTGCCTGTGCCTGAGAAGGCCAAAAGAAGGCATCGGATCCAGTCAAGCTGGGATTATAAACAGTTGGAAGCCACCCAATGCGGATGCTGGGAACTGAACATGAGTCCCCCAGAAAAGCAGCAAGCTCTCTTAACCATCAAGCTATCTCTCCGCCCCTACTCAATCCTTTTCATACATGTGCATTTTATTTTCCTTGAATTATGTGATAGCGTATTGCAGATACATTGTCCATTGGCCCCTAAAAACCTCAGTGTGTGTCCCTAGGAACACAACTTCTCCTTTCGTAACAAACTTAGGACCGCCGCTTCCAAGCTGTTCTCTAACCCACCAACCGGTTATATTTTCTACCTATCAGATAATGTCCATCATCAGAAACAAACTTTCCTAAATTCAAATAAGGATCAGACATTGGTTGTGTTTGACTAACCTCTCTTGCCTCCCTCCCTCCCTCCCTCCCTCCCTCCCTCCCTCCCTCCCTCCCTCCCTTCCTCCCTCCCTCTGTCTCTCTCTCCCTTCTGTCCTTTCTTTCTTTGAGATAGGATTTCTCCGTGTAGCCCTGGCTGTCCTGGAATTCCTCTAACAGGCCAGGCTGGCCTTCACTCAGAGATCCTCCTGCCTCTGCCTCCCAAGCGCGCTCGGATTAAAGGCGTGCACCACCACCTGGCTTCTCTGGCTTTCTAAAACCCGGGTTACTTCTTAGTTGTCTTTAGTAACTTCAGCGTCTTTCAGAAGTCAAGGCCTCCTGTTTTAGAGTTCCCTTCCCAGCTTGGCATCTCCTGGTGTCTTCTCAGGTAGACTGAAGCTGTGCGTTTGTCTGACAGTCACATTCCAAAAGACGACCTCACCCCCTTCTCAGTGCAGGTGCCAAGTGGCACGTGATCCCAGCACTGTCAGCCTCGGTCACACGGGTGTTATTTTTACCTTTGTGGTTGGTAAATCCATCAAGTGTATCAAAATAGGGTGTCCTGTCCTTCAGTCCTTCGTCGTGCCAACGACTTCCGTCATTTCTTCTCCACTCTTCTGCGCACTCTAGCTACAGTGGGGAGAGCGTTCCCTCCAGTTGACTGTTTACTTACAGGAGCATGGATGCTTGGAATCCCGATTCATTTAGTACATCAGCCGTCGACTGCTGTTATTATTGTAAAAACTATCAGATTTGCCCAGAGGGAGTTCCTCAAACCCTTTCTTTTATTAAGCTTGTTCTTTGACAACCTCATATAGACAATGTATTCTGATTACTCCCCTATCCCCTCCCATCACCCCCTTCAGTCCCTCCTCTCCCCTACGAATCCCTTCATCGTTCATGCTCACGTCTTTTTTTTTTACAGATTTTAAAAATGTTATGCATATGTGTGGTTTGCCTGAATGTGTGCCTGTGTTCTGTGTGTGCCTGGTACCCTCAGAGGCCAGAAGAGGGCATTGGATCCCTGGGAACCGCAGTTGGGATGACTGTGAGCCACTATATGAGTGTTAGGAAGGGAATTTGGGTCCTTTCCCAGAGTAGCCCCCTCATGCCTTTTTGTTTTGTGTCCCACTGAGTTTAACCGCAGTGGCTCATGCAACCTTGGGCAAGGGAACTCCTGAAACTGGCAGACCCAGCACCAGAGGGAAGAAAAGTGGATGTGATGGATGCCTCCCTCTCCCCAGCAGCATCCTGTAGCCAACGGTCCCCAAACCGGTCTCCTCATCGGTCTTCACCATTCTTAGAAGACTTTCCCATTGTCTGGTGCGATAATACGTTTCAGGTGCAGGTGCATGTTACATTTTCCCTGCTCCAGCCCCAAACCCTGGAACTGGCCATTTACCCAGCAAGCTCTAGCTATCCGCAATGGAAAAGACTCATTTATGGACACCAAGTTGGGCTCGAGGCAGATGCGTTGCTTTGCTCCTGGACCATCATTGTGTCTGGGTTTCTCAGCAGAAGCTCACACACACACACACACACACACACACACACACACACACACACACCTTTATATGTTGAAAATCACAAATTCAAGCAGGGTATGCCAGTAAAGAGCTATACATTTATAATTCCAGTACTTAGAGGACTGAGGCAGGGGGATTGGGAGTTTGAGGCCATTCGGAGTCTGTCAAAACAATCTGAAAAAGCAATGGGTATGGGGGAGGGGAAGAGGGGAAAAGAGGTGTGTGTGTGTGTGTGTGTGTAAAAGGGGGGGAGAGAAAAAGGGGTGTGTGAATGGGGGAAAGAGGTATGTGTAAAAGGGGGGGAGAAAAGGGGTGCATGTGTGTGTGTTAAATGAGGAAGAGAAAGATATGTGTGAGTATGTATGTGTATCTGTGTGAGTATGTGTGTGTATATGAGTGTCTATGTGTATATGTATGTATGTATGTGTATCTGTGTGTGAGTATGTGTGTCTGTGTATCTGTGTCTGTGTGTCTGAGTGTATATGTGTGTCTGTGTAACTGTGTATGTGTGTGTATGGGTGTCTGAGTGTATATGTGTGTCTGTGTATGTGTGTCTGTGTGTGTCTGTATGTGTGTGTATGTATATGTATGTCTGTGTATGTGTGTCTGTGTATCTGTGTGTCTGTGTGTATGTGTGTCTGTGTGTATGTGTGTGTTTGTATGTGTGTGTCTGTGTCTGTATGTCTGTGTATCTGTGTGTGTATGTATATGTGTGTCTGTGTATCTATGTGTGTGTGTGTGTGTGTGTGTCTGTGTACAGGGGGAGAGAGCGGGGCACACATTTATTCTATACTTCCTATTTCAGTCCAGCACTACCGCACTTACTTCATTTCCCACTTGTGGTATCTGTGCCTCTCCTCTCACAGTGAGAAGTCTGCTTCCCATTACCGCCAGGTAATGAGTACTTAGTCCTAGAACATGGCAGGCAGGTCACTGCAGAGAACAACGCCACCACTGATAATTAACTCCTTTTTGTTTCCTCCTTTTTGTCTGAGGGTTTAGGTCAAAACACCCCTACTTAAAACTTACTTCCGTTAATCCTGCCTTCCATGCTCTTCAATTGAGTGTTATTCTTTTGAAATAAGCTTTAGCTTTTTTATTCCTACTCCATGTTGTGCCCGGCCCAGCACATTCTTCCAACTCTACAGTTTTCCTCTTTTGTTTGTACATTTAGCAAAACTCATAAGTCTTCACTAAGTGAAAGGTTCACCCAGAGTGCAGTCAAAACCACAGATTCCACCAACCCTGTAGGTCACTGCTGGAAGCAGGAAGATTATGAATTCAAAGTCACACTCCACTACACAGAGGGCTGGGCTATATGAGATCTTGTCTTTAAAAAAGAAAAAAAAATGTGTGTGTGTTCTGTATTCTGGATTTGTGTCTAGGGCTCAATTTCTGGCAGTAATAATAATAATAGTAAATATTAGAAAACGCTTTGTATCAGGCTATAGAAGTCTTACTTTTTGTTTGTTTGTTTGTTTGTTTTTCGAGACAGGATTTCTCTGTGGCTTTGGAGCCTGTCCTGGAACTCTGTAGACCAGGCTGGCCTCGAACTCACAGAGATCCGCCTGCCTCTGCCTCCCGAGTTCTGGGATTAAAGGCAGACACCACCAACGCCTGGCTAGTCTTACTTATTTTTACAGTTGTATATTAAATGTTACCAGTGTCAAAGACTAGGCCCCAGCAATCCTAATAAGCTAGGCTTGGCCACCTGTCCACCATAAGCCAAATAAAGAGACAAACAGAGTGAAAAGCAGAGAATATTTCTTCAAGTAGCTACATTGGGAAAAGGAATAAGCAAAGAGGTCCAGTAGCTCCTCATGTCCATCTTCAGGTGACTGACAAGCAGTTTAGCTGAAACAAAGGTCAGGAGGACTGCATACCTAAGTATTCCTGGTCGAGGTGTGTCTCCGGAATCACTTGGTCCATCATTGTCTTGGCTCCAATCTGTCTTGCAAGGTGGACTGACAAGCAGCCCAATTGGGAAACTCCTTCCTGGATTACAAGTTCTTCCTCCGGCTGCCCTCGGGTGTCACAGTCCTAAAGTAAGATCCCGGGGGGGGGGGATATTCCAGTACTTTGGGAATCTATTGTCTCCATTGTCAGAGAGCTAAAGGCAAGGGCTCCTTCCAGTGTGGTTACAGCAGCTCAGCAGCTCAGCAGCTCACCACCTCGACCGAAGGCGTTCTAACTCTCTCTTCTGAGCGTTTGGACTGCAGTTATATACAGTGCTGTACCGAACAATCACATTCACAGGCATTTTCATATGACGGCAGGTGCGCCTTTGGGAAAACCTCTTAGGACGAGGCCTTGTCAAAAGTATCAGGTACCTGTGTACAGGTGAGATGACAGACACCCGAGTTAAATCCCCAAAACGTCGTACACGGCAGATGGATGGACAGAACCAGCTCCTGTAAGTTGTTCTGCGTGCACACACACACACAGAACACAAATGTGGGGTGGTGGGGTTCACCAAACCTCCTAACCCTACAACCTTTCATTCAGGGGGAGCTGTATTAAGGGCCCAAGCCTTAGGAAGATTGAGAAGCACCGAGAACTACCGCCCTAGATGGAAGGGTGTTCAGGGTGAGGGACTCAGAGGAGTCAAAGCCTCACCCCTCTGGATGCCCTGTCCTGCACCCTCCCAAAGTCCCCCACCCCAGAACCCTGCCCTAACTGGGTTTTCTACAGGCTTCACTGTGCACTGTCAAAAAAAAAAAAAAGCCCACAGTGAATTTAGTCACAGTTTAGTGTGAGATTCATGAATGGAGAGCAAGTCTCCGTTTTTTTTTTTTTTTTTTTTTCCTTTCTGAAAGGAATGAGGAGCTACCCGCCCTCCCCGGGGCCGTGCAGAACTGGTGGGGTTTGTGAGGCGGGAACAAGGAAACAGAAAAACAAGAACACCTGATTAGCATCCACCAGATCAGTGTTTTTCTGAGGGCTAAAGTGGAAAGCACTTCCTCCTGGAGCCAACTGGAGGAGACTGGAACCTCCAATTTTGAGGAGAAAACTGGTCCTTTAAGGAAACTGCTCCTTTGAAGCTTCAGTTCCGGTTAGGATGAATGGCTCTATTCCGGCGTGGTCCAGTAAGGACACAAGGCACCAAGAAGTCACTTTTGCTAAAAAGCAGCAACCCCTCGCCTGAGCCTCCGGGGAGGAGGAGCAGGTGAAAGTCTGGCCTCTGCCTTCCACTCTAGGCCACCTTGCTTTTTTTTTTTTTTTTTTTTTTTTGCCAAAGGCAACAGAGATGAATCATTGTCCTTAACTTTCCCTCCTGTGACCCTTTGTATTCTAGAAACGACAGAACCTCCTCCCCAACCCCCACCCCGACAGGACAGAGGGCTCCTTTCCCCAGGTGAGGGCAGCTCTCTGTGAAGGTGAGGCTGCCTTCTGGAGAACTAACTAACTACTCGGTCCCCTCAAGCAACAAGGACTTCCTTAGATCACCTGGGAGACAGGAGATGAACAAGACACACCTAGACCAGGACTCTAATTACACACCTCTCCTCCCTCTAGTCTCCCTCTATGTAAACCTAAAGTTCAAGACGGAGCCTTGAAGCAAGGTGGCTCTGCATTAGTCTCATCTCTCTGCTCTCTATCGTTTCTTGTTTTTGATTGGCCATGGGGGAGGGAAGAGTTGACTGAGCATAGTTTTTCCCCCCTTTGGGCAGGGGACAGCAGCTCAAGCACTGTTAACTTAAAACTCTGGGAACAGTTATGTTGGGCCCTAGTACAGGAGCTGGGCCCCTACAGTGACCTGTCACACTTGCTGAGGAGGCATCAGATCCAGAGCTGTTAGGTCAAATCCTGGAAGCCCTTCACAAGCAAGGTTCAGCTACCTGTCCCAGTCAGCAGGTAAAGAAACAGGTAGTAGTGAAAGAGAAAACTAATTTGGTTCCTGCCAACACATTAGGGAAAAAAACCGAAGAGACCTAGTAAACTCTCTTCCTAATCCAAGCTCACCTTTGGGGTCCTGACACAGGTTTGGAGGTAAACAGAGGGCTCGGGGCATGCATACGAATCATGAAACAGTCCCAGTCACTGGGTGTGGTCACGCCCATCACTGACAACCATTATCCCAACTTCCCCTTCCAGTCTACTAGACAAGTCAATACTGTCTGACATCTTTCTCCCCCAGAGAAAATCTCACCCTATCGCCGACACCAGGACACTATCCTTTTTCTTCTTATCCTTTGGAGAGTCCAAGGGTTTTTTTTGTAGTTGTACGCCAGGAAATGAAGGCCAAATGTCTCTTTCACAATGTCACATTGGAGAAATCTGGTGCACAGACATAGAAACCAACCTCCTTTACTGGTGACTTCCTTATCTCCTGACTGTAAGGCCTGGCTGAGCTTCCAGCCCCCATGCATTACAGATTTACTACAAGCTGTTATTCATTGGTGCTGTTATGATTACTGACCACTTATAATAAAATGAATGGGGGCGGGGCCGGGTGTGGAACAATCAATCAACTGTGAAGAGAGGTGGACGACTCACAGCTCCCTGTGGTTCCAGCTCCTGGAGACCAGACACCCTCTTCTGGCCTCCGTAGGCAATGTGTATGCACACACAGACATAGAGACACACACAGATATACACAGACATAGAGACACACACAGACATACACAGATACACACAGACACACACAGATAACAGACAGAGACACACACAGACACGTACAGACACACAGAGATACAGACATACAGACACACACACACAGATAATACAGACATAGAGACACACAGACACATAGACACATACAGACACACACAGATAACACACAGACATAGAGACACACAGACACATAGACATACAGACATACACAGACACACAGACACAGAGATACAGACATACAGACACACACACACAGATAACACAGACATAGAGACACAGACGCACAGACACAGATAACACAGACACACATAGGCACACACACACAGACAACACACAGACATAGAGACACACACAGATACACACAGACATAGACACATATAGACATACAGACATAGAGGTACACACAGACACACACACACAGAGACATAGAGACACACACACACTTTTTAAAATGGGCTGGATATAGCTCAGTGGTAGAGTATTTGCCTAGCTAGCGTACACAAAGTCCTGGATTTATCTCCAGCACTGAGGTGAGGGGAGAGAGTCTCTCAGAAATAGTCGCAACAAGATACATACATTAATTAGGCTACAGCCTGGAAGATTCTGTGTCCCCATCTAAACACAAGCCTTCCATGCTGGTGACTAGGTGGGTGTTCATTGGGGCTGCAGGCCCTGTGCATGGCCATTCTCTTCCCAGCTTCTATCCCCCCCCCTTCTTGTTCTTTGCTGTACTAGAGAAGAAACCCAGGCCTCATGCTCCTTAAGCAAAGGCTCCACCACTGAGCTCTTAATTCTCACCACCTCAGCTTTTCTACCGAGGGGGTGAAAGGAACGAGGTATGCCTGTGCCACACACCAACAGTCCAGTCAAAACCAGGCCACATTATATTACTGGGTGACCTCTTAGACATCTTTTTTTCTTTTTCTATCTTTTTTTTTTTTTTTTTTTTGGTTTTTTGAGACAGGGTTTCTCTGTGGCTTTGGAGGCTGTCCTGGAACTAGCTCTTGTAGACCAGGCTGGCCTCGAACTCAAAGAGATCCACCTGCCTCTGCCTCCCGAGTGCTGGCATTAAAGGTGGGCACCACCATGCCTGGTTTCTAATTCTTAACACAGCCTCTTAACTAGAACTAAGTCACAGATCAGGTCAGGCAGTTAAAGAGTCTAAAAAATAAAGACTTGGGTCCTGCTGCTACAGAAAACTTGCTCTGGGCTCTGTGGAGGCCCGTTAGGGAAAGCTATTTCTCCGACCTGGGTCAAGACTGAACATTGTAAACTATTCTAATGACAGGCTCATTCCAGTTGGGCTGGTCTGTCACTTGGCTAAGAGACCTCAGGAAGACAGGCACATCCCGCAGAGAGGTAGGGCTCACTTAAGCAATGGTTAAGAGATTGGAGAGAGGAGCCAGGGGTGGTTTGAGAAGCTCAGAATCTGAGCCCTGCCTGGTCCACATAGCGAGTTCCTGGGCAGCCAAGGCCTATGCAGAGAGACCCCGCCTCATAAAAACAACAAATAAATAAATAAGTAAATAAATAAATGGAACAGAATGGAATGGGGGAATGGGGAGCCTTCATACTCAAACTCTACCCCCTAAAGCAATATCTGGCAGCAGAATCCTTAGCTCCATTTCAGATGTGGCCGTTGGAAGAAATTTCTAGAAGCGCACACACACAAATGCCACAGAGGACAATGGAGGATCCTTGGCAGAGTTAGGGGCCAACGTACTTGGCAAAGGCCAGGGGTGAAATGTGTACAAATCTGGCTCACGAGGTGTCCCACCACTGTAGCAAACCAGCGACTACCTTTCCCCACCTTGTCTTCATTTTTCTCTGAAAGTATTCTTATTACTGTGTTTCTGGGCCATCAGCCGAAACAGCAAGGCCTGATCTCAAAAAACAAGAGCTAGAGTTAAAGTTCAATGATGCGGCAGTTCCTTAGCATAGTCAAGACCTTAGCCACGCCCCGTAGCCACCCCTCACAAAGACAACGTGAAGCCTATTGTTCTACACTGTAAATATCTGGGTATCTGGTTTTTTTTTTTTTTTTTTTGGTTTTTCGAGACAGGGTTTCTCTGTGGCTTTGGAGGCTGTCCTGGAACTCGCTTGGTAGTCCAGGCTGGCCTCCAACTCACAGAGATCCGCCTGCCTCTGCCTCCTGAGTGCTGGGACTAAAGGCGTGCGCCACCAACGCCCGGCTGGGTATCTGTTTATTGATCATCAGACATATTCAGAGGAGGAAAACCCAGACTTTTATAAAAAAACAGGAACTCAACAAGTCAAAGGATGAGTCAATAGTAACAGCCAGAATTAGTTCCTTCAGTCAATGCTGACATTACGCAGCGAATCCTTGATGAACCACATGGGTGGGATGACTCTACAGCCTTCTCCTACTTGGGTCAGCTTCTTTATCCGGCTACCTGGTGCTTCTACACGCAAGAGCAAGGAAAAGATCAGAGAGCCACGCACCACACGGAGCAGCCACCAGCTTCTCCGAAGCATCTAGTACCCAACTCCAAGAGTATCCAGGGCTCCCTGCCACCTTCTCAGTAGCTGGTCTCTTCCACCACAAGGCCCTGGCCTTTTTGCTGATGGGGCAAATCACTGTGGTCCTACACACCCCCTTTTTCCTCATAACAGATGCAAGGTCTTTGAAAGAGCCCTGTTTCCTTATGATAAGCCGACTTCTGTTTCCTGAGTCCTTCTATCCTAGGGTGAGGGGAATAATCACCTCCCGAAGAGGGAGGAAGTGACCAAGGGAAATGCTCTTTCAGACGGGAAGAAGCCTGCGCCTTCTACCTAGGGCTGCCGGAGACACCAGGAAGTGAGGGGATACCAACCAGCCATTACCAACTTCTCTTTCTGGGTTGAGATGAGGTCATGAAGCATCATGGTCAAGGCAGAAAGTGTCATTTCCCAAAGTCACCAGTCCCGCCAGGAAGCCCTCACGGGTATCCCAGACTGGAGAAGACACAGAGGTGATTTTTGCCTTGAGAACCGAATGTTAGGATAAAGCCCGAGGGGAACCTTGGCGGATTCCATGGCAGGCAGGTGAGGGTGACCGAGGGCAGGGAGGGCAGGGACAAACAGAGCTTAAGTGAGAAGTTTTATTAGAAAGGGGAGGGGGGAAGGAAAAGAGAAAAGAGGTAAAGAAACACAGAGACAGAGGACAGAAGAGAAGAGGGAGACAGGAAAAGTCTGCCCCAGAGGAACAATGGGAAAAGAGAAGAATGGATAGACAGCATAAGTGGAGGCAGGGTCTTTCTTTCAAAGGGGTCCTTTGCACCTGCGTGCAGACTACTATGCAACCATGGAACCCTGGGCTGACCAGGGCACTGCCTGAGTGCATTCTGCCAGGTGACAGGGGAAGGCCAGCATAATGCCTGGATCCTTACACCTAAGCCTTGTGGGTCCCCAGGAGACAAGGGTAAGAGAAGGAACTTGGATGGGCCTGCTGTGTGAGGGTGTGGCTGTGGCATGGGTTCAGACAAACAGAAGGTGCCAGCCCACAAAGGCACTGACCATGCCATGAATTACTTCATAGACCAGTTTCACCCACAGGACAGGCAGTAGCCAAGCTGACATGGGGCAGTCACCTCTGAGGCTGGTAAAGGCCAGATGAGACCTGAGACACCTGTACCATTCACGTAACATTTTTTTTTTATCCCAGGCCTGACCAGGACACACTAAGTTCAGCCCTTTCTCCCGGAACAAGGAAAGGGCAGAGTATGGGTTTTATCTAAGGTAATTTGCTCAACCAGATTAAGATATTAACTAGTAGCAAGCGAACTATGAATGGATCAAATGTTTGCCCTGAAATAAACTTGAATTGATGGGAAAAAAATAGAAACATTACTAAAAGCAACAAAATCTAGCGCCTGGAGAGATGGCTCAATGGTTCAGAGTACTTACTGGTTGCTCTTATAAGAAACCTAAGTTCAGTTCCCAGGCCCCATATGGCAGCTCCCAACCATCTGTAACTCCAATCTTGAGGTCCAATGCTCTCTTCTGGCTTCTGAGAGCACTAAGGACACACATGGTACTCCCACATACATGTAGGCTAATGCTTCATACACATAAAATAAAAACAATCTTTAGGGTTTTTGTGTTGTTTTGAGACAGGGTCTCTTTATGTAGCTCTGGCTGTCCTAGAACTCACTATGCAGACCAGGCTGGCCTCAGATTTACAGAGATCCCTCTACCTCTGTCTGGGATTAAAGGTGTATACCACCACCACCACCACCACCACCAGGCTCAAAAGGTTATTTTAGAATTACAAAAGTTTAGTTTTAATACCTCGGTTGACTCTTATTTGCAATTCCTGAATCAAGCAAAGCCTCGTTCCCCCCAAAGCAGACTGAGACAGTGAGTGTTTTAATGAGCTGACCAAGAGGTCGTCATGATAGACAGAGAAGGGAAGGGGAGCACAGGAACCCTCAAAGCAGACGGATCACTTAAGTACTTCCCATAGAGATGGAAGCAGAAGGCTTTGCAGATAGTCTTGTGCCAAAGATGAAGAAGAGACTGTTACCTCTATTTTATACCAAAGAAACTTAAAGGAGTCATTTGAAATTGCTCGCGGTTGCAGACCTATCAAGTGGAAGAGAAACCTTATCAAGCCCCATGCTAATGCCCTAAGTGCGCCAGTTGTTTTCAAGGAGTTACTGAAGATTCCTTCCCCCCTGCCCAATAGAGTTATGTTAGCAATCCAAGTCCCAGCCACTCCCAGGGACACCTCCAAAACATGTCCCTGGAGCACCGCAGGGCTCTTCAACCTCGCCGGGCTCCCACCAGGTTTATTTGGCACTGAAAGCAGAGATCCCAACATCTACTCTGGGGCACAAAGAAAACTTAAAACCTGACAGCGATGTTGTGTTAAGAGGAAACATACAGGAGCTGAATTAAAAGGCAGAACCACGATGTAACTGTTGCTCTCATAACACAGTAGCTAATGTGGCCGTCTGAACAGGAGCTGGCCCGGTTGAAATATCAAGACTTCAGGGATGTGAATGTTTTCCCCCTGCAGGGCCAGAGCTGAGTGAGCTAGTGGCTGGAGGCTCGGCCCTTTCTCCAGCTAAAAGCATCCATTATCCCTCAAGGCAGTGTGCTCTCCTCCGCCCGAATGAGAAAGAAGCTGACTGAGGCCGATGCTACAAAGGGTGACAGCCAACGGGCTGCAACCAGGCTGCTCCCAGCTGGTTGTCATGGCTTGACCACAGGCGTTGCTGGGCAGCTCTCTCTCCCGAGGATTATGCCAATGAACCAGGGTCCTTTGTCAGAAGTCCCACCCCACCCAACCACTCTCAAAGCTGCTTTCCAGAGACTGGTCTAGCCGAGGCTCTGAAAACACTCTGGTGGCTTCTGGGTAAAGCAGGGCATTACAGAGGAACTTTTTAGAGCAGGAAAATCCGTCGCCCCACATTGTGCGCAGCCTCTCCAGTGGTTTGATTTTAAGTAGCTGATGGCAAAAAAAAAAAAGATCCCGTCATTGTAAAGTACATCGTGTGCAGCTTAAGCGGACTCTAGGAGCCCCCCTCGAACACTTTTATGAGGGGGGTGTCTGGGAGAGAAGTGCGCTTGGGCCACAGGCGTCCGTGTGGAGATCGGAGAACCATTTGCTGGAGCCCTGTGGGTCCCAGGGACGGAGCAACAAGCTGTCAGGCCCACGGAGCCATCTCCAAGCCCTGGAACATGCTTATTTCCATCTGCCCTCCGAAATTCCCTGTTCTGGAGCAGGCTAGCTCTGAAAGTAGGAAGGGAAAACAGCCAGGGGTGTTTAAAAAATATCATAGCTTTGAGAACAGTTAAAAGGTGAACTAACAGAGGTTACTACTGTTTATCCCTTGTATAAAAATGCCAGCACACAAACTCTCCTTCTATTTCTGCTGAATGTCACCCCAACTCCTTCGATGAGTTTACCTTTGTTGGCGGGACTCCCAGTTAAGCCACCCTAATCACCTCTAGTGGACGGTGTCAGGACCCCACCTGGTGATGCTTTATTCATTTATGCCTCTAGCTACCTGCTACATCCCTTTAGTTTTGCTCTCGTTAGAACTTAATTTGAAACTGAAGTACAGCTATCAGAGACTGCTGTGTCCAGGCATCAGGGACAGCAGCCAGAGGGATACATGCCCCAGGTTAAACAAAACGTCAAGCGGGTAGAAGAGGGCCAGAAGGAAAATAAGCAGCCCCCCACAGCTGAATCTCTTATGTGTCTCCAGGGTTTTATTTCAATTGCCTGTTTTTGTCCTTCTGGTTGTCTTGTTAAATAATGGGCTAACATGCTCCTGGATGCAGTGTTTTCTGAAACTACCTACTGACTTCCTGCTGTGAAGGATGGGGGAGGGGGGCGAGATGGCCTGGTGGATAAAACGCACTGACCACCAAGCCTGAAGACCTGGGTTCAAGTCCCAGGCCCCCTGTAGAAGAAGAGAATTGACACCTTGGTTCCTCCACAAATGCCCATGGTTAGTAAACAAATGTGTTTTTTTTTTAAAGGAAATTTTAGTTTATGTGTACTCAGTCCTTCTGCTAACAGTTGTTCTTATTTTGAGTTTTTGTTGCATTTATAATTTTCAGTCGGTGGCTTCATTCCATACTATGTCAACTACCAACTTACTGCTGTTCTCCTTCATTGTCACTCTTGGCTGGTGGATTATGATTGTGTATGTTTATGGATTACAATGTGATATGGTGATAGCTGTAAATAATACGGAATGGTTAAAGCAAACTAGTTAACACAGATAATTCCTTACATCGTGTGTGTGTGTGTGTGTGTGTGTGTGTGTGTGTGTGTCTAGAGCTGTAATTTACTGTCTTAGAAACGCCACATTACTGTCAATCAAAACTATCCTCCTGTCTACTTGAAGGTTGTACTGTTGGGGTTCAGAAATAGATAACACCCCCCCAAAATGCAGACTTGAACATCAAACAGAGCACCTGAGAAACAGCAGAGGAGGGCTTTCTCTGAGGTTCTGATGTGTGTCTGAATGATGGCTCCTCCAGAAGATACCTTCTCACTTCTGCCCCTTCCAACCAGCTGGGGGGAAACTGGTGCACGGGGCAGGAGGCCTGCCTAGCACTGACGCCCTGCCCTGCCAGAGTATAGTGAACTTTGACCCTGGCTGTGGTCCATCCCTCAGACTCATTCGTGTCCCCTAAAAGCCACACCCCCTCATCCCCCAAGACTGCATTTTCCTCCTCTTCCACCCCCCTGGCAAATAAGCTTCTGGCCTTCACTGGGCACCTTGGTTACTTTTCTATCACCATGACAGAACACCATGGCCAAGGCAACTTATGACGGAAGCCATCTAACTCTGTGGTTTACAGATTCAGAGACGGAGACCTTGACTCTCTCGTTGGGGAGCATGGCAGGGAGCAGACAAGCTTGGCGCAGTAGCTGAGAGACCCAAAGCATAAGGCGGGGAGGGGGGAGGGGTAGAGAGAAGGAAGGGAGGGAGAGGGATTCAAGATGAGGGGAGGGAGGGAGGGAGGGAGAGAGAGAAACTGTGAATGGCATAGGCTTTTGAAACATCAGAGCCCCTCCTGCCACTTGGTGCGAAACCTCCTCCGGACAAGTTCTCACTTCCTAATCCTCACCAAAAAGTTCCAAATTGGAGACCAAGTAATCAGCGCGTGGCCGAAAGCCTTACAGGGACTGTTCTTATACAGAACACCACACTGGGGAACTGGGTGCTTGGCCAGTGCCTTTTTGCCTTTCCTCCTGCTGGTCCCCACCCCCACCCCAGGCCATTTATTTTAACAGTCTTCTGTTAGCCTTCAGAGATTGTCTTGCTGGCATGGCTTCCCTGACCAGTGTCTTCCCTTTCTGAGCTCTCTGCTCTCTTTTTCATGCCTGTTACCCAGCCCGGCCATCAGTACTGTTACTAACAGTCATCACCTCTAAATTCTGTCCCGAAACCGTAAGTAAACATCCATCTCTATGTTGATTGATTCCAGCGGGTGAAAACACTTGAACCGTACCGGTTATAACAGTGGCAAAGGCTAACGGTAGCTTACCCAATCTCCATTCCGCCCGAACAAAACCCCACATTTTCTATGCGGTTCATATACTTTAGATGAAGCCCGTATACATTCTTAGCAAGAAAAAAACAAACAAACCGAATCTAGCATGGAATAATTGGTGGGTTTTTTGTTGTTTTGTTTTTCGAGACAGGGTTTCTTTGTGTAACAGTCCTGGCGGTCCTAGAACTCCCTTTGTACACTGAGATGTGCCTGTGTCTGCCTCCCAAGTGCTGGGGTTAAAGGTGTGCGCCACCACGCCAAATACATAATTGACATGTATGTGATATTTTTTATTAATTCTTTGAGAATTTCACACAATGTATTTAGATCACATCCACCCCCCACTCCTTCCCCTAACCTCTAGATCTACCACCCAACCATCCTTCTCCCCAACTTCTAGTCCTCATCTTTGTATTTTGAGACAGGGTTTCACTCCATAGCTTTGGCCAGCCTGGAACTCACTATGTAGACCAGATTGTCCTTGAACTCACAGAGATTGACCTTCTGAATACTAGTATTAAAGGCATGCATGCATCATCAACACACCTAGTGTCCTTTTCAAAAGAAGAAAGAAAATCCAAGTTGTGCTGCCTGAATATTCATGGGTTTGGAGCCATCTACTGGAGCATGGTCAACCTCCCAGGAGCTAGACACACCTTCCAGAGCCACACCCTTACAGAAAAAGACTCTCCTCTACAGAAACCACCAACTGTCTACAGTTCCACAGTTGGGGGTGGGGCCCACAAGCCCCTCCTCCCTCCATGGTAGAATGTTGAGTGGCTTGATCTAGAGTTGGTCTTGTGCTGCCACAGCAACTGTGAGTTCATGAGTGTAGTGACACATTCAAAGGACACAGTTTGGCTCTGGTTCTCCATGACCTCTTGACTCTCTCTTTTTGTTTGTTTTTTGTTTTGTTTTTTCGAGACAGGGTTTCTCTGTGGCTTTGGAGGCTGTCCTGGAACTCGCTCTGTAGACCAGGCTGGCCTCGAACTCACAGAGATCCGCCTGCTTCTGCCTCCCAAGTGCTGGGATTAAAGGTGTGCGCCACCCACGCCTGGCTGACCTCTTGACTCTTACAACCTTCCTGTTCGCTCTTTGGAATTAGCCCCTTTGGCTTTGGTGGGTTGTTGATACAGGCGTTGTTGCCTTTGCAGCTGACCATGCCACTGCTACTTGGCACTTTGGATAGCTGTGAGTTTCTGTATTAACCGCCGTGTCCACTGCACAAAGAAACCCTTGAAGTGGTCTGAGAGCCACACTAATCTGTGGGTACAGAGATAGCAATTTGGAGGGTGGTTTGATATTATGTCCACTTAGCAAAAATAATAGTAGTAAGCTCATCCCTGGAGCCTGTAGAGTAACATGCCTTTTCAACTTGAGCGAGCAACAGAATGACCTGGAAGACTACCGAAAACATGTATATCTGGACAATCCTCAGGCATTCTAGGTAACTCTGGGTGTACGGTTCAACGACGTGCTCGTCCAGCAAGCACCTGGGTGACGCAGACTGCAGACATTGCCAGCATAGGAACCCTGTTGAGAATCACTAACCTAAGCGAGGCTTGGCCATTACAGTAATTAGGCCATGCTGCTTTAATGGATGCCTGAAAAATAATCAGAATTTCAAACTAGAAGTCAGGTAAAGAAATCTCTTAATGAGAAGGATTTGGGTCCTGGGTTCCTTCTACTTAGGTATTTGTCATCTGTGAGAGTGCACTGAGGCTGACTTATGTCACCCCATGCCGCCCAAGGAGGAAGCAGAGTGTGTAGGAATGTTAAAGGGTCAACCTACAATTTTTTTTTTTGTTTTGTTTTTTTGTTTTTCGAGACAGGGTTCCTCTGTGGCTTTGGAGGCTGTCCTGGAACTCCTCTTGTAGACCAGGCTGGCCTCGAATTCACAGAGATCCGCCTGCCTCTGCCTCCCAAGTGCTCGGATTAAAGGCGTGTACCACCAACGCCCGGCTCAACCCACAATTTACTTACAAACTTTCCAATTACATCTTACTGGCCTGAACTTTGTCACGTGATGATGAGGCGCAAGGGAGGCTGGGAAAGGAGGCTTCTGCCCTGCTGTTTGTGTGTCCAGATAGAATTCGGGGAGTTTTATCACTGCAAAGGAGAGAAAGGTAAGTGGGGTGATTCCCCACATCCGCTTACCACTCCACTCCCGTTTCTAGCAATGCTTTTAGACACGCCAAGGACTCAGTGTCAGTCAGAGGATGTCTGCTGGGCAGTTTTGGAAAGGTTCCCAGAACTGTGTTGTCTTGAGTGAGGTTTCTATTGCTATGGAGAGACGCCGTGGCCACGGCAACCCTGGTAAGTGAAAACGTTTAATCGAGGGAGCTTGCTTACAGTTTTAGAGGTTCAGCCCGTTATCATCAGGGCGGGGAGCATGGCGGCACGCAGGCCGATGTGGTGCAGGAGCCGAGAGTCCCTACATCTTGGCCCAGAGGCTTCCTTCTGGCTGTTTCATAACCATCTCGTGCTGCTTCTCGCTCGCCCAGTATAAAGCTCTCTCTACCTTACTTCTCAAGCAGAGGAGACCGAGGCTTCCAGATGTTCCCGCGTCCCGCTTCACCGTGGCTTCCGGCTGTTTCATAACCTCTCGTGGCCCCGCCGTCCATGCTGCTTCTCGCTCGCCCAGTGTAAAGCCCTCTCTACTTTACTTCTCAAGCAGGAGACCGAGGCTTCCACATTTAACAGAGAGAGAGAGAGAGAGAGAGAGAGAGAGAGAGAGAGAGAGAGAGAGAGAGAGAGAGAGAGAGAGAGAGAATAAATTAAACCTCTGTCTAAAACAAAAGGCGCTTCCATGTTACCAGAAGGCATACTACTAACAACACAGCACTGTTAAACAGCGTCTACCATCTCCAGGCGAAAGACATGCCTGTCGATCCTGCATGAACAACACACTCTGGGGCCGAAGAGATGGCTCAGCCGTTGAGAACACTTGCGGTTCTCAAAGAAGACCGAGGTTCAGTTCCCAGCATTGGCGTGGCAATGTACAACCATCTGTAACTGTAGTTCTGGGGGTATCTGATGCCCTCTTCCGGCCTCTGAAGGCGCCCGGCACGAATGCTGTACACATAACGCTCGTGCAAACAAACATACTCATTAAAACAAATAAATCTTAGAATTCACTGAACTAAGTGCAATTTTCTTGTTAGCTCCCACCTCCTAGTGCAGGCACAGCTCCAGATTCAAATAATGTAGGCGAAACTTCGGGCCAGCCTACCCAAGCCACAGTAGCCCTGCCCAGGCGCCCAGGTCAGGTCAGGCCGCATGAACATGCACAGCAGGCACTTCCTCCCTGAGCCAATCCTGCCTCTACACCCAGAGGCTGCTGATGCAGAGACACCTGACCAGGGACACCCATGCAGAAAGGACAAGGCAGCAGAGTCAGCTGCCTGGGCCAATGGGACCTTGAGAGTGGGTATAAAGGCAGGCCTAACTTCCTAAATAAAAAGTCTGCAGCACGCTCTGCTAACTCACTGACTCTCAGAGCCTGTCTTCTCACCCCTCCCCCCAAGGGGGTGTCGGAGCAGGATCACCCCCAAGGAAACAAGCACTTACAAATTTTTCCTGATACCACAACCTTTCAACCATATTCATTTTTTAGTTATGGCCCACAGAGAGATCCCAGAGAATAAGGGCTTTCCCTAGCCTCTTCCACGAGGGGAACACTCCCTAACTCTGGTCCTGTTTCTGTGATGGGCTGACCGTGTGGCCTTGGACAAGCCACCTGACCTCTCAGAACTGTTTCACACATAGAAGGAGGAGAATGCTATCAGCCAGTACATAGAAGAATTTGCAATGAAGACGTAGGGGCTGTGGTATAGCTTCGCAGTACACAATGTGTACTTGGCATGACCTTGGTGGGCACAGGGCCCTGGGTTGGTACAGAAAGAAGAAAGGAGAACAAACTGCTTTATAAAACTGTGTAAAAGCATGACTCAGTGGTTAAGAGTACTCTTGCCACTTGTCTTAGTTAGGGCTTCTGTTGCTGTGAAGAAACGTCATGTCCATGTCAGCTATTATAAAGGAAAAACACTTAATTGGGGTGGCTTACATTTTTCAGAGGTTTAGTCCATTATCATCTTGGTGCAACACGGTGCTGGAGAAGTATCTGAGAGTCCTATGTCTTGACTTGCAGGTGACAGGAAGTGGTCTGGGACACTGGGCATGGCATATGTGAGACCTCAAAGCTCACCTCCACAGCAACACGCTTCCTCCAACAAGGGCCGCACTTCCTAATAGTGTGTGTGTGTGTTTTCTGGAGAAATAAAGCCAAGAGGACATATAGTTACAAATGGGGCAGCTTGATCGGGCCTTGATTCCAGGACACAGATACCCACACCCAAAACTGAAGATGCATAAGTCCCAAAAGAAGATGACTTACTATATGTGTGTTTTCTACGTGGTTCTGTATACTTTAAATCGCTTCTGTATCATATGTTGTAATATATAACACAGGTAAATGCTATCTAAATAGGCCTAACTACATAGTGCATAGCAGGGACAATATAACATTATTTTAATATTTTTAAAAGATTGTTATTTTACAGGCCAATGGTTATCAACCTGTGGGTCTCAACCCTCGGAAGGGGTCACCTGTCAGATATTTATGTTGCAATTTATAACAGCAAAATTAACAGTTATGAAGCAGCAGTGAAAATAATTCTATGGTTGGGGGAACTATATATTAGAAGGTCACCGTATTAGGAAGGCTGGGACCCACTAGTCTAGGCCATGTAACACTATTATCTTAATATGATTGTCGTTTGTTTTCCAAGGGAGAGCGGAACTTGAGCTTGTTACGCAGCTCAGGCCAGCCTCAAACTCATTGTCCTCTTGCCTTTGGCCCTGAGCGCTGGGGTTAAAGGCATGGGTCACAACTGACTTCAAACACTTCACCTTAAGTATGTGTCCGCATTTATCTTATGTGTCTGCGTGTGGGGGTGCAGGCGCCCCCCTGAGGAGTCAGATCCCTGGACCTGGAGTTACAGGTGGTTGTGAGCCCCTTGATGTGGGTGCTGGGCACTGAGCCCAGGTCCCATTGGAAGAGCAGCACGGCACGCTGCTCAGCTGAAGAGATGGCTCTTCAGTGAAGAGCCATCTCTCCAGCCCCCTCAGCTGCTTTCAAACCGGCGGCTGGTGGGTGAGTTGTGTGCTTGGATGGCGTGATGGTTGATTTTACCCATTTGAGTTATCAGGCACCTCTGCCTGTCTTCAAGGGTAGTGTTCAGAGAGACGAACCAAGGGTGGGGAGGACCCTTAGGGTGAGCAGTACCATCCTATGTGGGGTGACTGGATGGAATAAGAAGGGTGGGGGGAAAGAGGACCTGGTCAGAGAGGGCAGGCAAGGTGGCTCAGTGGGCAAGGGTGCTTGCCTGACACCCTGTCCCAGAACCCGCGCGCTGGGAGGAGAGAACTGACCCCCACAAGTTGTCCTCTTGCAAATCTTGCTTGGCAGAGAAGTGGGAGCTAGGTGAGGGAGGGCTGGAGACAGCCAGAGATGTTACTCACAGTCTGAAGGCTGTGTGCTCCCCCCCCATGTCAGCAAGCAAGCAGAAAGCAAAGGGGACAAATTCCTCCTCCTCACACCTTTTGATACAAATGGGCTGGTTGATCCCTGCCCTCCAGCTGCACTGGAGAGAGCAATCAGCTTCACCACCTGCACTGTTGAAATGCTAATCTCAACAGAAGCACTCTCTCACACACACACAGGGGGCACACAGGAGAAGAAGCTATCACAGTCCTAAGTGAGCTCTACGGTTGGGCACATTTGTATGAAAATTGGAGCGGCAGGACCCCCCCTCCACTCCCCTGGAGCGCTCGCATTTCCTTTCTTTATCATGCACAACACTATCGGTGATAAACTTGGCCAAAATAGTGAATGGATCTGTGCCTTGTTTGTAGAATGAGCCTGCAGCAGTGTTCACTTCATGGTGCTCCTGTGTTTTTTTTAAATAAGCCCAAACGGCACGGTGTAGCAAATGCCAACTTTGTTGTGCCTGAATAGTCCCAGGGTACAGCTGGGGGAAGACTTAACCCCAGACTGCAGAAGGCCATCTTCTCTGAAGACTTGATACAAACCTTTGTGCTTCACAATTGCACCTTGGGATCACCCTATGGTCATTCCCTCCCCGTTTCTTCAGGGGAACTCAGGCTTACTGGCCGCCATGGCACCTCTACAAAAACACTTTCATCGTTCTCGTATGTGTTTTGAGATTACTTTATTATTTCATTTTTGTACATGCATGTGAGTGCGGCTGCCTGGGTGTCTTAGTTAGGGATCCCATTGCCATGAGAGACACCATGACCACTGCAACTCTGCTGCTGTTTGCTTTTTGTTGTCCTGAGATAAGGTTTCTCTGAGTAGCTCTGGAGCCTGCTCTGAAAACCAGGCTGGCCTCGAACCCACAAAGGTCTGCCTGCCTCTGCTTCCTGGATGCTGGGATTAAAGACGTGGCGCCACCACTCCTTTGGCAATTCTCATAAAGGAAAAAAAATTAATTGGGGCTGACTTACAGTTTCAGAGTTCAGTCCGTTATGGTCATGGCAGAAAGCATGGCAGCGTGCAGACTGACACGGTGCTGGAGAAGGAGCTGAGAGTTCTACATCTTGATCTGCAGGAAGTGAATGCCACGCTAGGCCTAGCTTGAGCATCTGAGACCTTAAAAAGCCCGCCCCCACAGTAACCTACTTCCTCCAAAAAGGCCACGCCCACTCCAAAAGGCCACACCTCCAAGTAAAATCGTTCCCAATGGGCCAAGCTTTCAAACTTGTGAGACTATGGGGGCCGTTCCTTTTCACACCACCACCGCACTGGGGAAGCCCGGAGAGGGCATGACTCCCTGACGCCAGGGTTACTGAGTCATGGGCCACCTGGTGTGGGTGCTGGGGTTTGGACGGAAGGCCATTCTTTGCACGAGCAGTACACACTCTCGCCCACTGAGCACCTCTCTGGCCAAGCATCTTTGTTTTTATTCACATCCTTCTAATTTGTTTCTAGATTGCACGCCACCAGCGTGACTCTCTCCGGAGTTCCCCTTGCCTTCACTAGACAGGGACAAAAGACGACAGGGAACTGTTTTATAAACGATGATATCATCGAACAGTCACAAAGCTTGTGTGTGCACTCAATTGCTTTGTTGACATATGAAGCTTGAGGTCTACACCCCCGACTCCCCCCTCCACCACACACACACACACACAATTTTCTCCCTGGTTCCATCTAACCAGTGAGTGTTTATGGAATTTATTTCTTCCTAAACCACAAAAACCTTCCTCCAAACATCGAAACGTGTGCGGGTGTGAGTCAGGGACGAACAGTAGAGGTGCTGTGTCCTGGAGCTCGCTCAGTCGGAAGCCGTAGAGATCCCCCAAAGAGCAGCCTCTACTTCAGTCTTAAAACGCCCTGGCGAATGATCTCACGATTCCGGGAGCCAGGAAAGGAAAAGGTCGCCGGCGGTTTCAGGTTGAACCTGTTTGGTGTCTTTTTGCTTCAGGGAGGCAACCCACACACAGTCTGGCGTTTGCTTTCCCTGTGCCAAGTTTCAGAGCTTTCGCGGTGAGCGCGGAGGAACCGTCTCACTATCTAGACAGGGGCTGCTTTGTAAGCCAAATGGCTAGCCCAGGATTCTGGCCAATAGGGGAATGCTCTCAGAAAATAAAGCGACTGGCTACTAGCAAAACCATCACCTCTACAGTGCCGAGTCACAAACCAGCTCTGTAAAACCCAACAAAGGATGCTAACTCTGCTACCAAGAGTAGTTGTTTTTTTTTCCTTCCCCGCAACACAAGAGCCTATAATATATTCATCCCAGGATCTTGCTGCCTCCTGGTCCAGACACTCTCCTCTGATACCAGTATGGGGAAACTTATGCTTTCCTTTTTTTTTTTTTTTTTTTTGCTTTCCAGCTTCTCAAATTCCCTCTACCTCCCATCTTTTAGCGTGACATTGCCCTTTCTGCCTACTTAAAACGCACGATGAGTTCACTTACTGTGCCATGTATGGAGAAGTTTTATCATACTAGCCTTGGTTTTCGCGTGATGTATTCCGGCCGCTTCGCCTGTTACGAAAATCTTTTGGAAAGATTTTCATGTTCCCCTTTTCATGTTTATTTGCATTTATTTTGTGCTGAATATATTCCCATGCCATAGTTTTATGTGTCCTCGGTGTCTTCTGGGGAATCCTTTCTTTTTTCCTCTGTGTAGTCTCTTCTGTTTCACACACAATGCGTTCCTTGTTTCTCAGCGAGGAGGATCATCTCTGCGGCAGGGGAGCCTGTGGGGGAGGCTAGGCCTGACCCAGCTCAGTCATCACTGTGCAGGATCTCAGCTGCTTTGTTCGTCTGGACATACCCATTGGCCAGAACGTCAGCATCTGAACCCTCAAGACCAGCGTCACTTTGCATTTTAAGTGCATAAAGCAATCAGTCAGCTTTGGGGCTGCAGAGACAGATGGCTCAGAGAGAGATGTTTGTTGCCAAGCCTAACGACATAAGTTCAATTCCCACCACTCATATGCTGGAAAGAGAAAACCAACTCTGGCGAATTGTCCTCCGACCTTCATGCATGCAGCATGGTGCATGTGCATGTACGCACGCACGCACACACGCACACACACACACGAGTCATAGACACAGTGAGTCAGAAATAAATTTTTTAAAAAATCAGCTTTCGCCAGGCGTTGGTGGTGCACGCCTTTAATCCCAGCACTTGGGAGGCAGAGGTAGGCGGATCTCTGTGAGTTCGAGGCCAGCTTGGTCTACAAAGTGAGTTCCAGGACAGCCTCCAAAGCCACAGAGAAACCCTGTCTCGAAAAACCAAAATAAATAAATGAATAAAAATAAAAAATCAGAGCCGGGCGTTGGTGGTGCACGCCTTTAATCCCAGCACTTGGGAGGCAGAGGCAGGCGGATCTCTGTGAGTTCGAGGCCAGCCTGGTCTACAAGAGCTAGTTCCAGGACAGCCTCCAAAGCCACAGAGAAACCCTGTCTCGAAAAACCAAAAAAAATAAAAAAATAAAAAAAAAATAAAAAATCAGCTTTCCTTTTGGTCCACAGGTTCTGTCACCAGACCCACTTGGCCTGCCAAGCACATGTACTCACCCTACCTGGATGGCTCACACTGCTTCTGTAAGTGATTTTATGGTATACAGTTCCTTGGTGGCCAGGACACTTCCATGAACAGAGAATGAACACACAGACTTAATCCTCTAAATGTGCCCGGTTTTGTTGGCTTTTCTCAGCTGAGTGAGCAGTAAACCATTTTTCCCAGGTCACCTCAGGCTGCTTACGGGAGGACTGAAAACTCGACCCGTTGGTGGTTGTCTAATATTCCAAGTTATGTCCTACTGTCACCTAGCCTGGGTTGTTCCTCTTCAACACAGGGCCTGTGATTAAAATACCAGCTGCTGCCAGCTAGGATGCAACATTTACTAAATCATATTAATAGATTAAAAACTGTGCATTTGGGCGTGTCTCTGTTCAAGGCTACGCTAGTCACCTTCACGGATGTTTACACCGTGAAGGGAATTCTGCCTTGATTAGCCCTCCTGCCCCCATCACGGGTGATGGATCAGAGCAGGGGTGACTACCTGATCTAGGACAAGCCAGAGATGCTGATAGGAACCAGCAGTGGACAAAGACAACCTGTGTCAAACTGAGAAAGAGCACGCAAGGCATTTACCCGAGGAAGGGGAAAATGGGTGCAAAGAAAAGCCTTGATGTGGATGACACCATTGTGCAGAAAACTGGAGATCTGACCCCCCAGATGGGCTATCCCCACTAGGTTAGACTCACCCCATGTTAACTGAGCTAAACTTAACAACCAAAACTTGTATATATATATATATATATATATATATATATTTTTTTTTTTTTTTGAGACAGGGTTTCTCAGTATTGTTTTGGAACCTGTGCTGGAACTCGCTTTGTAGACCAGGCTGGCCTCGAACTCACAGAGATCCGCCTGCCTCTGCCTCCCGAGTGCTGGGATTAAAGGTGTGCACCACCAACACCCAGCTACCTTGTATATGTTTAAGGTGTACAATGTTTTGATATACACATGCATCACGAAATTATGCCAGTTAATATCGCCGTCATCTCACGTTGTCTCCAACTCTGTGTGTGTGTGTGTCTTTGTGTGTATGTGTGTGTGTGTGTGTCTTTGTGTGTGTGTCTTTGTGTGTGTGTGTGTGTGTCTTTGTGTGTGTGTGTGTGTCTTTGTGTGTGTGTGTGTGTGTGTCTTTGTGTGTACACTGATTTACTCTCTGGGCGTGGTGGTGCAAGCCTTTCATGCTAGCACTCAAGGCAGGGGCAGGCAGAACTCTGCAAATTCAAGGCCCGTTTGGTCTACATCTTGAGTTCCGGGGGACATCAGGAATATGTAGGGAGACCTTATCTCAAAAGAAAGAAAGAAAGAAAGAAAGAAAGGAAGGAAGGAAGGAAGGAAGGAAGGAAGGAAGAAAGAAAAGAGGAAAGAAGGAAAGAAAGATTCACTCTAGCAGATGGTGCAACAGTTTATATGGCTTACAGCTCACATCCACCTATAACCCCATGCCCCACGGACCAAGTGAACTCTTCTGGACTCTGAGGGCACCTGCACTTAACACATGAACATTCATATATTCACATAATGAAAAATAAGATGTCGTGACCGGGGACACTGTTCAGTGGTTAGAGAGGGAACCACAGTCTCTTCTTAGCACCCTTTGGTGGCTCACAATCACCTGTAACTGTAGCTCCAGGGGGGAATCTGATGCCCTATTCTGGACACACAACAGAGACAGGATAAAAAAAAATATATTTTAAATAAACTTTAAGCCAGGCGTTGGTGGCACACGCCTTTAATCCCAGCACTCGGGAGGCAGAGGCAGGCCGATCTCTGTGAGTTCGAGGCCAGCCTGGTCTACAAAGTGAGTTCCAGGACAGTCTCCAAAGCTACAGAGAAACCCTGTCTTGAAAAAACCAAAGAAAAAACAAAAAAAAACTTTATATAAAAAAAGATTTACTCTCACAAGCGAATCAAGACCGTTTAAGACGGGCTCTCTTAGTACCTTCCCAGTGTGCGCTGGTCATGGTCCTTCATGCTGGACCTCCAGAATCTATTTATTTCATAACTGAATGTAGTTGTACTTTCTCATCTGGACTACCAACCTGCAGATAATGACATGGGAGATTCATTATCAGTTATGAAAGCTTGGCCTTTAGCTTAGGTGTGTTTCCAACTAGCTCTTATGACTTAACCCATATATATTTTTTTTCTTTTTTGGTTTTCCGAGCCAGGGTTTCTCTGTATTGTCTTGGAGGCTGTCCTGGAACTTGCTTTGTAGACCAGGCTGGCCTCAAACTCACAGAGATCCGCCTGCCTCTGCCTCCTGAGTGCTGGGATTAAAGGCATGCGCCACCAACGCCCGGAGTTAACCCGTATTTTTAAATCTCTGTTCTGCCCTATTGCAAGTCCTGTTTCCCAGGCATCTCTATGGTGTCTCCCAGTCTCTCTTCTTCCCAGAGTCCTCTCCCCAGAAGTCCCGCCTATTCTTTCCTGCCTAGCTATTGGTGACTCCGCTCTTCATTATACCGTTCTCAGCAATATGCCTTCACACACTGTGCACAAATGTCCCACACCAAATGGAAGCTCATTCCTCTCGACCAGTTACCTCTCCACTTCACCAAACTCCAGGCCCTAGAAATCACAGTTCTATTCCCAGCTACGAGTTCCCCTCTGCTGCTGCCCACATATAAATGAAATCATGCAGCATATCTGACGCTGACGCTGGCTTCCTCCACGTAGGGGCTCCTGTCACCAGGACTCCCTGGAACTCTCTGTTGCATGTGGATAGCACACTCTCACTCCATTCACCTGTGGACACGCGCACGGGTTGTCGGCTGTACACAGGCAGTAGCCTGTATTTGGGGTGTGGTGAGAATTGCCGCGATGGTTGGTTGAGTCTCCTTTAAACCTCCTTGCTGGGACTGGAGGCAGACGGCTGAGGGCTGCCATGTGGATGCTGGGACTCGACCTTGGTCCTCTGGAGGTGATCCTAAATTGAAGGTGATCCTATTTACCTTAGGGTTTCTTTTTAGAAAGGATTCAAGATACGACATGTCACATAAGTAAGTATATGCAACCTAACTGAACTCCATTTTGCTTGTTTATTATTTTTAGACCATGGGACCCAGGCAGGTTGGACTCTACATAACCAAGGATGACTTCGAGCTTCTTTATGCAAAGGTATTTAAAGGATTATTTTAATTATGCTTATGCGTCTGTGTGTGGGTGTGTGCTCGTGAGAACGGGTGTCTGAGGAAGTCAGAGGGATCAGACCCTCTGGAGCGGGGAGTTACAGTCAGTTGTGAGCCACTTGGTGTGGGTGGTGGGAACTGAACTTGAGTCCTCTGCAAGGGCAGTACTGGCTCTCAGCTGCTGACCCATCTTCCTAGCCCCGCCCCCCCAACTTCTGAGCCTCCTGCTTTCCCTTCTAGAGTTACAGGCATGTTCCACCACGCCTCGTTCATGCGCGCCAGGGATCCAACCTGAGCCTTCCCGCAAACCCGGCGAGCACTCCGCCGGCTGAACCTCATCCCTAGACCTTTAAGTCTTCCTCAAATGGAAATAAAGGAAGTAGACCGTTCAAAGTAAAAATCACCACTTACAATGCAGAATGGAGTGTACGGGGGGGGGGGCAATAAAAGACTGATTTCAAGCCGACTCTGTACCCAGCACTGGGCCTGGCAGACCCCAGCACTCACTCTGCGTTCCGTGAATAGCTTCAAAGCAAGGCATTCCTTTGACTCTGGAACCACCCGCTTGCCCAGTTCACTGAGCACTTTTGTACACCAAATTGCCCCGTTGTTGTAATTCACCGAGCCCTCTGAGTGTGAAATCACCACGGCAGCCCATGATTTCATTGGGGGGAAAGCCTGGGGTTCATGAGGTAATTCTCCCTTTAGTCTTTCCCCCTTCTCATTTATCCTCCCTTGCTTCTCAGTTTGCTTCACAGGCAAGCAACGTTAAAAAGCAAACCGAAGGCTTTTCACGAAGTAACTGGTAGCTGTTGCTCCTTTCTTAATCAGTAAGGGATGGGGGGAGGGGACAGGAAAAGACAGCCTGCAAGAGGGTCACATCCTTTAACAGGACACACTGTTGTTAAAATGTCTAGGTTTACCCAGTAACCAGACGCAAACCTCGAGTCAAGGGTCCCACGTGGAGTGTTACTGGTGGACAGGGAAGGACAGGGGGGTGAGGGGTAACCAACCTGTGTGGAGGGAAGGGGGAAGGGGGGAGGGAGAGAGAGAGAGAGAGAGAGAGAGAGAGAGAGAGAGAGAGAGAGAGAGGATGAGATGAGGAGAGTAAGAGAAGAAAGAGTATAAGCGGTCAGAGGTCAGTCCTTAAAAGGGGCCCTTTGCACCAGAGTGCTGCCCGAGAGCATCCTGCCAGGTGACAGGACGGGCCAGCGGACCGCCTGAACCTTTCACATCCACCCTGACAGAGATTTGTGTGCAGAGAACTAACCCTCAAACCAGAGGCAGGATGAGCCAAAGGAGGACAGGGATCCTGCCAGGGCACATTTCCATACCAAAGAGTGTGAGGTGTGGGACAGCTGTTGCCTTTGTCTTCACAACAAAGCATCCCTCTTTCCACCAGAGAACTGGTCTTCCCAGATCCCAAACGATCCCCATGGGACCTGGCGACTGAGGTAGATACACAACCCGCCCCACCCAATCACGCCAACCCAGCCGTGTTTACCCAGTGCAACCGGGGCATGGTCCCAAGCAAGTCCAATTACATTTCTTCCCAGAGACATAACTGGGAACACTGGGAAGGGTCTCACTCTCTCAGCATGGAATCATAGGCTATTTATATTACCCGGGGCAAACAGGAGCTGCCCTTTCTGTAACTCGTGAGGTACGGGTTTTTGTTTTTGTTTTTTTTTTTTGGATCAGAAGAGAATGAGGCCACGTGAAAAGAGAAACAGAGACAAGTAAACCTGAGAGGAAGAGCGGGAAACACAATCTTGATGACATCATTTAAAGCACCTGAATTCACCTGTGACTAAAGCCTTTGTTTGGTTAAGCAGATTGTAAAGGCAGAAACCGAGTTCCCCCAACCTCATTCCCAGGTCCAGGCTTAATGAGTGAGCATGAAGGTTTTTGTTTTGTTTTATTATTTAAAGTGTGTGTGTGTGTGTGTGTGTGTGTGTCTCATGGAGGCCAGAGGGGGTCAGATCCTCGTGGAGCGGAGTTATTAGTGGTACAAGCAGATGTGACCAACCCAGTCTGGGGGGCAGGGAACTGAACTCCAGTCTTCCACAAGAGTAGTGTGTGCTCTTAACTACGAGACTTTCCTCCAGTGCCATGGTGTCTCAGTGAGGGTTTCTATTGCTGTGAAGAGACACCATGACCTTGGCAACTCTTTTTTTTTTAAGATTTATTTATTTATTATGAATACAACATCTTGCCTCCATGTATGTCTGCAAGCCAGAAGTGGGCACCAGATCTCATTATGGATGGTTGTGAGCCACCATGTGGTTGCTGGGAGTTGAACTCAGAACCTCTGGAAGAGCAGTCAGTGCTCTTAACCTCTGAGCCATCTCTCCAGCCCCCTTGGCAACTCTTATAAGGAAAACAGTTCATCCAAGCGGTTCACTTACAGTTTCAGAGGTTCGTTCAGTCCGTTGTCGCCATGGTGGGGAGCGTGGCGGTGTGCAGGCAGACATAGTGCTGGAGGAGCGGCTGAGAGTCCTACAGGAAACAGGAAGTCAGCTGACTGAGGGGACCTTGAGCAAGAGAGACCCAAAGGCTGCCCCCACCGTGACACAATTCCTTCCAACAAGGTTATTTCCCACTCCAATAATGGCGCACCTCCTACTAGTGCCACGCCTTTTGGGGGGGGTGCGTTTCTTCCAAGTTACTACAAGTAATATAAAGGTTGAAAGAAAGGAAACTTCATTTTGATAGACAAGGAGAATTTGGATAGGACCTAACATGCATGATGGAGAGGATGGGGAGCAGTGTAGGAAGGGTAGGTAGCTCAAAGAGGAGGGGTAAGAGCAGGGGTAATAGAAAGCTACAAACCCTTACATCGTAAGTAAACCAAAAGAAAAAGAAACAAAATCAATTATTTGTCAGTCGGCTTCTTGGCAAAACCAATTATTTAAAAGAAGATTTGTTTTATGTGTATGAGTGTTGCTTGCATTATGAGTACACAGTGCCCACAGATGCCAAAAGAGGGCATCGGATCCCTTAGAACTGGAGTTAGAGACGGATGTGAGATGCCTCATGTGGGTGCCGGGGACCAATCCAGGTCCTCTGGAAGAGCAGCAAGCGCTTAGACTGCCGAGCCCCCCATCTAAACTCAGTAAAACCAAATTTTAAACAAGTGAAAACAAGCAGGCTTAATTAAAAAATTGGGGTCTTTGGTTTATTTTTTTTAAATAGGTCCTGGAATGGCCCCTTTAAGATAACTCATTAAATCCCCAACCCATGGTTGCCACCACCAGCATCTGGATTACAGATGTGTAAGGAGAGGTAGAACAATTTGTCACCACATGATGGCTGTTCCTAGAGAACAAAATAGAACGAATTAAACAGAAACCATCCCAAGGTTATAGGTGGAGTTTTCCTTACAGACAAGACTTAATTTTCAGGTTCAAACAACATGTGAGAATCCTGATAGTCAATACTGATGGCTGACTGTCAAAATGATAAGGTCTAGACGCACCCAGGGGCCAAGTCTCTGGGCTGAATCCCTCAAGGTTTCTTTAATTTAAAAAATTTACATTTATGCCGGGTGTTGGTGGCACACGCCTTTAATCCCAGCCACTAGGGAGGCAGAGGCAGGTGGATCTCTGTGAGTTCAAGACCAGCCTGGTCTACAGAGTGTGTTCCAGGACAGCCTCCAAAAACAATACAGAGAAACCCTGGCTCGAAAAAACCAAAAAAAAAAAAAAAAAAGAAAAGAAAAGAAAAAACAAAAATCAACTGGAGGAGTTATAACAGAAACCAACAGTGTTAAGAGAAGCTTTTTCTTTGCTAGCCGCTTTGGTTTATTCCCCGCCAGCCGCCTAGGCTCTGCCTCATTGCAGTCCCCAAATAAACACACAGGAGGCTATATTAATTATGAAGCTGTTGGCCTTGTTTGTCTCTTACTGGCTAGCTCTGCTTTAAGTAATTACCCCGTAATTGTTAATCTAAGTATGTCTCTTACCGGAGAATAGTTCCGGGGTTCTACCTCATGGCGTTACATCTCGACTCTCTTGTGTTTCCCCTTCCCAGAATCCTCCTCGACCCCTAGTCCCTCCTATCTAGGTTTTCTATTGGCCAGACAGTACTTTATTGACAAATGCACAGGCAAATAACAGGACTTCCCCCACACAACAGTACATATTTCTATTCAACCAGACAGGGATAAGTAGCTATCGTTGTCGTATCTATTGTCTCCTACTTCTCAATAGCGTGATTTTAATGACTTCTGCAAGAGATGTATTTTGGGTGGCTGGAGAGATGGGTCCAGTTCCCAGCATCCACACAACTACTCACACCAAACAGGTCATCCTTCCAGTTCCGAGGGGTGATGCTTTCTAGCCCCGGTAAAAACTCTTTTGGCTTTAGCAGGTACCGGGCAAGCACATGATACACATCCACGGCTCCCGGGCAAGCACATGATGCACATCCACGGCTCCCGGGCAAAACATTCGTACGCTTTGTGGCAGTTTGAATGTAGTTCATTTATGGCCCCCATAATCTCACAGGGAGTGGCACTATTAGGAGATGTGGTTTTGTTGGAACAAATATGGCCTTGTTGGAGGAAGTGTGTCACTCTGTATGTGGGTGTGGGGGCGGGGCTTTGGAGTTTCCTACGCTCAGGATACTGCCCAGTGTCTCAGTTGACTTCCTGTTGCCTGCAAGATGCAGGACTCTCAGCCCCACATCTGCCTGCAAGCCGCCATGGCTCCCCACCATGGTAATGGACTGAACCTCTGAAACTGTAAGCTGCCACCTCCATTAAATGTTTTTTTTTTAAGATTTATTTATTATGTATACAGTGTTCTGCCCGCATGAACATCTGCAGGCCAGAAGAGGGCACATTACAGATCTCATTACAGATGGTTGTGAGTCACCATGTGGTTGCTGGGAATTGAACTCAGGACCTCTGGAAGAGCAGACAGTGCTCTGAACCGCTGAGCCATCTCTCCAGCCCTCCATTAAATGTTTTTATTTATAAGAGTTGCCACTGTTATGGTGTCTCTTGACAGCAATTTAAAAAAAACCCTAAAACATGCATCAAATTAATAATAATAAAAGCCAGGTGTGATGGCATACACACACCTTTAATCCTAGCACTCTGAAGATAAAGTCAGGTGGATCTCTGAGTTCCAGGGCCAGTCTGGTCTACACCGTGAATTTAAGGACAGCTAAATATACACAGTGAGATACTGTCTCAAAAAAACAAACAAACAAACAAACAAAACGAACAAAAAAATTGCATTTTATCATGGTATGAAACTACTTTGTCAGTAGTATACTGAGATAAAGGTTCCAGAACACTCCCACAAAAAAACCCAAGGATTTGGACCTGGATGAGAGCGATGGCCACATTCTTGCCGTGGTTTGCATGCGGATAGGAGCTTGGTGCTCTAGGATGATGCTGTTGGGACTGTGAACTTGGGTGTAGGGTGGGTCCCACCGGGAAGGAAAAGCACGAGCCTCACGGACAGGGCCAAGTGCATGTCTAGTCAACAGCCCTGCTGAGATGCCAGCCTCTGTCCCTGCCAGCCATGGGAAGGAGCCACTGAAACAGCCCCACCCCGCCAAATGCCCAGATGAACACAGCCACAACCCACATCACACGAAGCTTAAAAACTGGCCCCGCAGCCCCCAGTAAACACGTAGAATCATTGTCGGTAACACAACGGGTGTTGCTTTTGACCGCCAAGCTTTAGGACTGTTAAAACAACAATAAATAACCGAACCGAGGACCCAGGGGGCAACCAAAGGTAACGGAAGATTCTCTTTTGGGGCTTTTCCTTCTTTTCAGCGCCCCACCCACTTCTACGGAGATTTTTTTTTTGTTGTTGTTTTTGTTTTTTCGAGACAGGGTTTCTCTGTGGCTTTGGAAGCTGTCCTGGAACTCACTTTGTAGACCAGGCTGGCCTCGAACTCACAGAGATCCACCTGCCTCTGCCTCCCGAGTGCTGGGATTAAAGGCGTGCGCCACCAACGCCCGCTATTCTATGGAGATTTTTGCAAGTAGTTTCTACATCTTTTAATTTCTTGAGAAAGGAGCTCATGTAGCCCAGGATAACCTCAAATTCACTACACAATAAGAGCCTTGAACTTCAGATCTTCCCATCTCCATCTCCTGAATGCTGGGGTTACGTGTGTACTTTACCACGTCGTTTTATTCAGTGCTGGGTGTAGAAGCCAGGCCCTGGGGTTTGCTAGACACACATGCTACCAGCTGAGTCACGCCCCCACCCCAACCCTGATGCTTGATTTCTGTTCCTTGTCTGACATCAAAGTGAGATGAGGAGGTATTTACTGCTATGAGGAATTGCACAATGTATTCAACTCTGTGTGAGACTTTTCTTCCTATAAAAGGAAAAGGGCAATTTAAAAAATACAAACAGAGGCTCGGCAGTGGTGGCGCATGCCTTTAATCCCGGCACTCAGGAGGCAGAGGCAGGTGGATGTCTGTGAGTTTGAGGCCAGCCTGGTCTACAGGAGCTAGTTCTAGTTCAGCTAGGGCTACACAGAGAAACCCTGTCTCAAAAACCCAACCAAACAAACAAGGGCTGGGAGTGTAGGGGTAGTTTCTCACCTATCATATGTGAGGACTGAGTTCAGTGGCCCATACCACAAAACCAGAAATATTAAATTAACATTTTATGCTTTTAATTAAAAACAGTGGCAGATTTAGAATAAGTCCCGCAAAAACAGTTACTTTCTGCTGCTGAGATGAAACGTCACAGCCAAGGCAATTTAGAGATGGGTTTATTTGGGGCTTATAGGTCCAGAGGTGTAGGAGAGATTGAGTACCTGCAGCACTGACCACGCCCAACGGGCCATAAGTACATGGGAGAAACCAGGGATAAAAGAAGGTACAGGAGGGGGCTGGAGAGATGGCTCAGAGGTTAAGATCACTGACTGCTTTTCCAGAGGTCCCGAGTTCAATTCCCAGCAACCACATGGTGGCTCACAACCATCTGTAATGAGATCTGGTGCCCTCTTCTGACCTGGAGGCAGAACACTGTATACATAATAAATAAATCTTTACGGAGATCATAGAGCGCTGATCCAGGTTCTCAGCTTCTCATCTAAGTTACTTCTCTCTATCTGAATAAATATCCAACTACCTTTTCCCAGCAACCTTGACGTGACTCGTTTCCATTCTCGCAGAGGGATGAGTCCGTCACTGTCCTGACGAGGAAGCATGTAGGTAGGCTTAGAGACTGGAGATGGAAGCTGGCATCTGGAATTACAAACATGACGCAAAAGGGCTAACAGGGGGCTCGGCACATGGCTCCTGACACCTCAAAGCCTGCCCCCAGGGACACACTTCCTTCAGTGAGGCTACAGTTCTAAACATACCCAAACTGCACCACCATCTGGTGACCAAGTGTTCAAATGCCTGAGACTTGTGGGAGACATTTTCATTCAATCCACCACAGGCATGTGTGGGAATAAGGGTATTGGGACGGTTTCTTCTGAAGAGGGAGAAGGCCTTAGTGGCATAGATTCCATTTTCCTTGCAAAGCCCCTATCTGAGTCTGCACCTAATAGTGTGGACACAGCAACCTAAAAATGATATTTTAGGAGGCTGGAGAGATGGCTCAGTGGTTAAGAGCACTGGCTGCTCTTCCAGAGGACCCAGGGTTCAATTCCCAGCACCCACATGGCACCTCACAACTTTCTCTAACTCCAAGGTTCGACACTATCACACACACATACACGCAGGCAAGACACCAATGCAACAAAATAAAAATAAAATAAAAAATCATGTTTGGCGGGGCTGGAGAGATGGCTCAGAGGTTAAGAGAGCACTGAATTTTCTTCCAGAGATCCTGAATTCAATTCCCAGCAACCACATGGTGGCTCACAGCCATCTATAATGATATCTGGTGCCCTCTTCTGGTGTGCAGTCATGGGGCAGAATGTTGTATACATAATGAGTAAATAAATCTTTTTAAAAAATGATGTTTTGCAGAGTTTAAAACGTCCAGAAGCAATTCAATTGCAAAGCACAAAATAATTATAATTATGAATCACATGTAAATGTTTAAAATGTTAATGCAAATAAGTTAAGAGGTGAGGGAGACACAGAAATATAATTGGAATGTGTCCATCATAGTCACCAGAAAAAAACAAAACTTAGAAATCTTAAAAATAGTTCCTGGAAAGTAAGGCTGATGGCAGGAGTAATAAAAACAACTTCTCTTTTAAATTTTAAGTCTCCCCCGACCTCCTGGGTCAGAGTTTCTCTGTGTAGCCCTAGCTGCCTTGGAACTCACTCTATAGACCAGGCTAGCCTCGAACTCGTAGAGATCTGCCTGCCTCTAGTTCCTGAGTGCTAGGATTAAAGGCCACCACAACTCAGCTAGAACTGTTCCTTATTTTATTAAAACTTTGTAGGAAGAGCCATTCAGTAGTGGTGCGTGCCTTTTAACCTAGCACTCAGGAGGCAGAGGCAGGCAGATCTCTGTGAGTTCAAATCCAGCCTGGTCTACAGAGTGAGTTCCAGGACAGCCAGAGCTACACAGAGAAACCTTTTCTCAAAAATAATAAACAAAGCCGGGCGTTGGTGGCGCACGCCTTTAATCCCAGCACTCGGGAGGCAGAGGTAGGTGGATCTCTGTGAGTTCGAGGCCAGCCTGGTATACAGAGCGAGTGCCAGGACAGCCTCCAAAATAATACAGAGAAACCCTATCTCGAAAAACCAAATAATAATAATAATAATAATAATAAACAAAGAAAAACTTTGTGAGAAGTTTATATATATATGTATGTATGTATGTACACACACACACATACACACAGAAAAATGAAACAAAATACTAAAACTTCCCTTCAACTAGTAGGAGGATTTTCCCATTCATTTCATTTCCTTTGATTTTTTTATCAGTTCCATGTATATGTGTATGCATGTATATGTAATGTATATTCTGAGTATCTACAGCTAACTGATTTTGAACAAAGGATCTAAGACTATACATTGGAGAGAGGGTAAGCTTTTCTAATAGAAACCTGGGTATACGTATTCAAAACAATGAAATTAGACTCTACCTCACACCACGTACAAAATCAACCTAAAAAGACCACGACTATAGAACTGCTAGGGAAAAAAAACCCAGAGGAAATACTTCAAGAAGTTGGTGTTGTCAAAGACTTTTTTTTTATAAGACCCTATGAGCCCAAGCAACAGAAGACAAACTATGTGAGTGGGATTCTGGGAAACCAAGAAGCTCCTGCAAAGGGAATAATTAAGAGAGTGAAGAGACAGACCACAAAGTTAGGAGAAAGAAAATGACAAACTGACAAAGGAGCAATACTCAGGATGTGTAAGAAACTCAAAACAACGATAACAGTGACCCAGGCATTTCTCAAAAGAAGACTACAAATGTCCAATAAGAATTGTAATAAAGGGACTGGAGAGATGGCTCAAAGGTTAAGAGCACTGGCTGCTCTTCCAGAGGTCCTGAGTTCAATTCCCAGCAACCACATGGTGGCTCACAACCATCTGTAAGGAGATCTGGCGCCCTCTTCTGGTGTGCAGGGATACATGCAGGCAGAACACTATACATATACATACATACATATATATATATATATATATAAAACAAATAAATAAATCTTTAAAAAAAAAGAATTGTAACAAAGTATTCAACATCCCTAACATCAGGGAATGCAAAACAAACCACAAAGAGATAGCTCACTCCAGTTAAAATGACTGTTCTCAAACAGACAAAAATTTGCAAATGTTAGAAAGGACTTGTAAAAGGCAAATATTTATTTTTGTTGTTTTTTACCTTTCTCTCTCTCTCTTTCTGTGTGTGTGTATGTGAGTGTGTGCTTGTACATGAGTGTGTGTGTTTGTACATGAGTGTGTGTGTTTGTACATGAGTGTGTGTGTGTTTGTACATGAGTATGTGTGTGTGTGTGTTCATGACACAGCCTCCTGGCCTGTGTGTGGCGGTCAAAGGACAACTTTTGGGAATCGGTCATCTCTCTCCACCAGGAAGTACCTGGGAAACAAAGCTAGGTTGTCAGGCTTGGCGGCAAGTTCCTATACCAGCTCAGTCTGGTCAAGGTCTCTCTGGCCCTGAGAAAGGGAACCTTTACTATACTATGAGAGGGATTGAAAATTATTACAGCTATCATGGAAACGGTATGGAAGTTCCCCCTTCTAAAACCCCAAACCAAGAACCACAAACAAACCAACCAACCCGAATACCTGAAAATGAAACTGCTGCTGCTTCTCAGGCATTTCATTTCGTTGAGGCCAAGGCCTCAACGTTCGAAGAGGAAAATTCTGAGCATGAGTCACAGCTAAATCATCAGTCCTCTAATTAATTTCAGGTCCTGGGGGCAGGATATTTCCTTGGTGTAAGTGGAGACCTAGAGCTACGGGCAATAGTGGAAGCTGACAGCGCCATGGCCAGGTTTTGTCACCAGGAGAGAATAAATCCTCGGCTGCCTGGCTGCCAGCTAGTTACAGAACGCCCACCCTTAGGTGCACCATTTGAAATGAGGATGAAGCCGCAATGGGTGTGGAGAGGCAGCAGCAGGAGGTGTCTACTCCACACAGTCCCTGGCCCCTCTGGAATATGAAGTCAGAAGGATGGTTTAAGCTAATTTCCATTTTTCACCTGTCACTCCTACATCTTATCTGATATCTATCTATTCATGAGAAAAATACTTGGTATCTTCAAGTTTTTCCTTCCTCCCTCCCTTTCTTTCCTGTATTCTTCCTGTTTTCTTTTCTTCTGATCCTCATTGATCTGCTTTCATTTAAAAGTAATTAAGATAAAAATAAACACTCGCCTGTACCTGTTTAAGGCTTTGGCTCTAACTTCATTACATTAGCAATATCATAACAATACATTAACAATGTCAGGTTACATTGTCCGTTACACTGTCTCAGTCAGGGTTTCTGTTGCTGCGAGGAAACACCATGTGACCGAACAGCAGGATGGGAAGGAAAGGGTTTATCTGGCTAACCTTTCAGCCCCGCTGCTCTCCACTGAAGGAAGTCAGGACAGGAACTCAAACAGGGCAGGATCCTGAAGGCAGGAGCTGATGCGGAGGCCTCGGAGGGAAGCTTCTTACTGGTTTGCATCCCATGGCTGGCTCAGCCTGCTTTCTTACAGAACCCAGGACCACCTGTCTAGGGAGGGCACCACCCACCGTGGCCTGGGCTCTCCCACACTGATCACTAATAGAGAAAACGTCTTGCAGCTGGATCTCATGGGGGCTTTTCCTCAGCTGAGGCCCCTTCCTCTGATGACTCTTGCTTGTGCCAAGTTCACACACAAAATCGCCCAGTACAATCGTTAAGTAATTTTGTTTGTGTCATTTCAGGTCACATGATAACTCTCCGCCACCTTTTTTCATATCAAAAGTTTATAATTCAACATCGGAAAGTCTGATATGTCGCTGGTTATCTTGTATTAAAAAAACTATGAGATAATTCAATATTAGATATCTGTTACCGGTATAATATAGTAAGAGCCAATGAGTTTATTTAATTATTTAAGGTAGCACATCTTAGGTAGTACATCTTAAGGTAGTACGACTTAGATTTTAAGAATTAGGAAATTAGTAAAAGTACTAAAGTTTTTTAAATTAATTTTAATGATGTCCCTAAAGGAGTCTTATCTTTGCATTGGGAGTCTAGAGTCTACACTTACATTTCACAGAGTAAGCTTCCTATATTATTTTATTTTAATGCACATGCCCCTCAGAATCAAGGGCCATTGATCCCAAGACCTTGGATACCACAAGCACAGATGCTCCAACCGCTTCTGTGAAATGATGATGTTGAAACTTGACAGTTAACTTGATGGGATTGAAAGCACCTAGGGGGGGGTTCAGTAAAATGCTCCCGTTGGGTGTGTCTGTGAGGGCATTTCAAGAGAAGATCAACCAAAGGGAGACCTGTCCTGAGCATGGGCAGTACTATCTTGCAAGCTACAGGCCTGAATGGAAAAAATGGGGAAAAGCAAAAACTAAAAACAAAATCCCTGCTGGTGCAGATTCCATGACATGAACAGCTCTAGCCCACCCTGTGCCCTTAGCCAAGGTCAGACGGAAACTCTGGGAGCTCTGGGGACCATGAGACAAGAACCTTCCCTCACAAGTTATTTTGCTTAGATATTTCATCACACAGACAGACACACATCCTTCAGAATTTAAAAATATTTTTATTTTTGAAGACGGGAGCCTTACAATGTAGTCCTGGCTGGCCTCAGACTCCCAGAGGTCGGCCTGCCTCTGCCTCCCAAGTTTTGCGTTCAAAGGCGTGTGTCACCATGTCTGGCTACTGCTTCATTTTTGTTTGTGACTTTCAGGCTTAAATTATCCTAGACTTGCTCATCCAAAGACTATTCTTGCAGACCCCCGCTTTTTACTTGTCCCGTGTGTTTTCTGTTGTCATTCTTAAAGAATTTGGCATTCACTTTAAATTTTTTTTTATATTATCGGGTGTTGGGGGCACACGCCTCTAATCCCAGCACTCAGGAGGCAGAGGCAGGTGGATTTCTGGGAGTTCTAGGCCAGCCTGGTCTACAGAGCGAGTTCCAGGACAGCCTCCAAAACAACGCAGAGAAACCCTGTCTCCAAAAACCAAAAAAAAAAAAAAAATTATATTTATTTTGTGTGTTGGGGGACACGGGGGATGATCATACCACAGAATATGTGTACGCATAAAAGGGATCAGTGTTCCTCTTCTGCCACATGGGTTCTTGGGGTTGAACTCAGGCCACCAGGCTTAGCAGCAAGCACCTCCACCCATTGAACCATCTCACTGATTCGCTCGTGTGTATGTGTGTGTGTGTGTGTGTGTGTGTTTGAATATTTCCAATCTCCTGGAATAATAACGACTCAGGCCTACTTCTAACCTAAAGCTAGTGATTTGCTCAGGGGGCCCTAGTTATTTATTTAGTTATTTATTGGCAAAGATGGCACTTCAACTAATGGCTTTTAGCAAAGAGGATTTTGTGTTCATAAATTGGTGCTTTCATTGTGGCGCATGCCTTTAATCTCAGCACTTCAAACAAGGCAGAGGCAGGTAGACCTCCGTGAGCTCAAGGAGGCTGGTCTACACAGTGAGTTACAGGACAGTCAGGGTCACACACACACACACACACACACACACACACACACACACACACACACACACACACACACACCCGAAGCAAAAAAAAAAAACCAATCCAACCCCACTTTCGAATAATAATTTGTAATAATTTATCCCATATACCCTACTAACTACCATTTCTTTTTGTTTGTTTGCTTGGTTTTTGGAGACAGGGTTTCTCTGTATTGTTTTGGAGGCTGTCCTGGAACTCGCTCTGTAGACCAGGCTGGCCTCGAACTCACAGAGATCCGCCTGCCTCTGCTTCCCCAAGTGCTGGGATTAGAGGCGCATGCCACCAACGCCCGGCCCCACTATCTACCTTTCCAAATGAAGACAGATTCTTGTTAATTATAGGAATAATTTCACTACATTAGAAAAAAATTATCATCAGTTATAGGTTATCCGTAAAATAATCTGGGTACCTTTTATAAAGCATTGGTCCACAGGGCTTAAAATAATTGATTCAGCGGGATGAAATACAGTGGGTGTGCAATAAGAAACAAGTGGTTTTCAAAACATCCTCAGAACACTCCTTTCCCGTCTTCTTCTCAGCCAGTTCACGATTTCAAAGCCAGGCTTGGTGGCCAATGCCAATAATCTCAGCGTTTAGGAGGTCCATGGAGGAAGGAAGGGCAGAAAGTGAGGGCAAGTTTAGGTAGGTGACAAGTTTTTAGGTTGGCTTTGGGTACATGAGGCCTTGTTCCAAAACAGAATCAAGACGCGAGAGATGGTTAGGCGGTTAAGGGCATAGACTCTTCTCCCACAGGACCTGAGTTCAGAGCTCAGTACCCACATCTGGCGACGGACGACCGCCTGCAATTCTAGGTCCAGGACATCTGAGATCTCTACAGCTGCCGGCACTCATGTGCACACAAGAGGGTGGGGGTAGCACACATAATAATAAAAACAAAATACAATGGCTGTGGGGTAAGAGCACTCTGAGGGCATCGTGCACACACACACACACACACACACACACACACACACACACACACACACACACATTAAAACACCACCACCTCCTTCCTCTGGTGGTGAAGCGAATGGCAGTGACCTCTACTGGAATCGTGTTGTTTATCTAACTGAATGATTCACTGACTGTGACACACGAGATAATTATTTCTGTTGCCCCTGTGGTTTCATGCCTCATGCAGTGACAGCTGTGTGCAGCTCATGAGAAATGCTTCCTTAGTTCTGAGTCACAGGAGCTGGTGTGTAAACTCTTTTTCTTTTTTTTTAATTTTCATGGTCTATTTAGACACTTTAACAATAATATTTCAGAAATTTGGTCATTTTGCTTCCTTTACTCTTGTAAAGAATGGGGACTGGGAAAGGTTTTTATTTCTGTATTCCTTTTTTTTCTTCTTAATGTAGCCACGGCTGGTCTTGAACTCCTGATATTCCTGCCTCTACCTCCAGAGTGCTTCTATTTCAAGGTTGTACCACCAAACTATTGTTTTGATTCCTTAATGCACAGAGATATTAGAAGACTATGGAAAAAACTGTCATCAAGATTAATAACAATTGTTGGAGATATAATATGGGTCAAGTTTTTAGGTTAAGCTCTGGAACATTCATCTTAGGCAGAGACGTTTTGTGAATCTAGAACCCTCATCCACTTACATTTTGAATATTTGTTTACATTTTGATGTAGAGACAAGAGGGGATAGTTGAACCTGGGGGCTCATCAAGCCTGCTTGTATGAACTCTGCCCCCTGAGGCATACCCTCAAGCCTGTGTGTGTTCTTGTGTGTGATTGCGCATGTGCTAAATATACTTAACAAGAGTTTCCATTTCCATCACTCATGTCTAGGCATAGGGGTTCATTGGCTTTAAACATTTGCCCACTGTTGTGCAGTAGAGAGGGTGGGCGTAGGTTTGGGGCCTTTCCTTGTTGAGGCTTGTTTGCAGGTGAGTCTTTACAAACAGAGGAAGATGCTCTGAGTATGGAGTACAAATACCTATCAAGACATAAAGCTCTCTGTCTTGCCAGGCATGGTGGCTCATGCTTGCAATGCTATAACTTAGGAAGCACAGGCTGGAGGAATGACACAAGTCTGAGGATAGGTTGGTGAGTTCAAGGCCACCCTGTCTGAGGATAGGTTGGTGAGTTCAAGGCCACCCTGGGATATACAGCAAACAAACAAAAACATATAATATGCCTTCTTAGACAGTAGGCACTGTTCTTATGAGAAGAGATGTTACAAATATGAATCGGGGAACTTGATAGAGAAGCTACTTTTTATCATAATCTCACATAAAAATAGATGTCTACGGCTTTTTATAAGTAGGGGTTACAGAGTCGACTCAGAGGTCAAGAGTACTCCCTTCTGTCCCAGAGCACTCAACTGCTTGTGGCCTCGGCTCCACTGAATTCGATATCTGCTTCTAGTTTCCACAGGGCCTGGTATACACATAGCATAAATAAAAATATTTATATTTTTAAATTAAATATTTCAAATTGATAGGCTGGGGAGATGGCTCAGAGGTCAAGAGCACTGGCTGTTCTTCCAGAGGTCCTGAGTTCAACTCCCAGCAACCACATGATAGCTCACAACTATCTGTGAAGACTGTATACATAGTAAATAAATAAGTCTTTTTAAAAATTTAAAATGTACGTATGTAGGTGTTTTTGTCTGTATGTGTTTTTGCATATGTACATCATGGGTGTGTCTGGTGCCTGCAGAGGCCTGTGGGTCTCTGTGATTTTTTTTTTAGCCTGGTCTCATACTAAGTTCTAGGCCAGCCTGGTCTACATTCTAAATTCTAGGTCAGTCTGGTCTACAGACTAAATTCTAGGCCAGTGGGAGCACATGGGGAGATCCTGTCTCAACAACAACAACAACACCAACCAACCAAAAACATAACTGCAGCCAGAGTTCTCAGTCTAGGCCTCCGTCCTCATCTACCGGTTTTGGCCAAGTGAAACTCGCGCTTGGTTTCCTTAGGAAAAACAGTGGGTTATGCCTATGCTCACCGGAGCAAGGTTAAACTCCCAGCGGCCTGCGGCTGAAACAGAACTGAGCTCTCCCCCTCCCACGCCCCCACCAGAAGTCACCGATTGTGGAGAGCTAACTTCAGCATCCTTGTCACACTCGTTTCCTCTTCCATGGCTTCCTGCTTAGGCTGTAAAGGGGGTGGGTGGGAGGCAAGGGGTAGCGGCTGTCACAACAGCTTTCCATGTCCCTCTGTCTCAACAGTGTTGAGATCATGTAAAAGCAGTCTCCTTGCTCTTTACCGTCGGAGGGAACATGGACCATGGGCTTCTGCATGGTTTCTGGCTACAGCACAGACCACACACCCAGACAAGGCCTTCGTCGGAAGCAGCCTGGACCGTGCACGTCAACATGGCCTCAGGTGGCAGTGCAGGCCACTCATGTCAACATGGCCCCTGGAGATAAAAACCAGTTTTTATATAGGTCTACTGGAGTGATAGTCCAGTTAGCAGTCGATTTTAGGAAACAATTTAAGGAAGGGAATTAAAAGTCACACATACAAAAAAAAACTAACACAATTTATTTTAATAATCCACAAGAAAAGTACAGAACTACAGTTAAACAAAGGTGACAGCTTTGTAACATCACTCATCACGAGAAAACAAAAATGCTAAAAAAGTCTACTAAAAGAGAAATTTTAAATCGTGACTTAGATAACTTACTTTTAAAATATTTTACTTATTTAAATGTGTGTGTGTGTGTCTGTGAGAGTTTATGTGACCCCTGGGTATGGTATCATATCCTCCTGGAAGCGGGGTTACAGGTGTTTGTGAGTCCTTTGCTGTGGGTGCAGAGAACTGGACCTGCGTTTCCGTAATAGCAGTGAACGAGCGCTCTTAACCACTGAGGTCCTGAGTTCAATTCCCAGCAACCACATGGTGGTTCACAACCATCTGTGATAAGATCTGTTGCCCTCTTCTGGCCTGCAGGCATACATCACTGTACACATAATAAATAAATCCTTAAAGAAAAGAGGTTGTGGAAATTAAAAAAAATTTTTTTTAAGATTATATGATTTAGACACAGCATTTTGTAGCAGTGAGGACACTCAGACTAGTACCTGTGGTGGCAGGATTGTGTCTTCCAAAATGAGTCAGACTCACCCTGTCCCATGTGTGACATCTACTCCCTGCGTTATACTATTCCCTCTTGTCAGGTCAGATCCTGCCCGTACAGCTCAGAACACAGGAAAAAGCAAACTGGCTTGTGAAATAATAATCTTTTAAAAAAATACAAAAACCCATAGGCTCAAACTGGCTCATAAAATAGCTTTTTTTAAAAAAGTACAAAACCCCTCAACAAACAAGTAGCAAGCTCGATCTACCTGCCTATGAGAGAGCAACACAGCACCACCAACGGGGGTGGGGATGGGTGGGGGACAGGGATGGACGAGACTTTATCCCCCAGAATGCAAGGGCAATGTGGAGACATTCAGAACTTAACCAGCAGCATGTGCCGCATTAACACAGGATGGGGGAAAAGGGGGGAAAAATCATGTTCATCAGCAAAGGACCAGATAAAGCAACGGTCATGTTCCCCCCACCCCGTGTGTGTGTGTGTGTGGGGGTGTATGCCTGAACATTAATCTGTCCACCAAAACACAGAAAGTTCTGATACGTGTCACAGCAAATTGAATATTATTAGTCCAGGTGAAATGCCATGTGTTGTATGATCCTATTCACGGGAGCTTTCCGGAACTGTAAATTGATGTGGGTTTTGGGCAGATTGGTAGTTGCCCAGGGCTTGGAGGGGGAGGCGGCAATGGAGGAAATTGCTCGGTGGGTTTGGAGTCCTTTGGGAGTAACAGATGTTTTGAAGTGTTTAGAATGGTAGATAAAGGTGGAGTCAAATACCTTCGCAAAGGGGAGGTCAGGCTGGTGGGTCTGGTGGTTCCCAGTTGTCTTTGGCTCAAAATAATCCTTTTGCCAAAGTAGCATATTTGGGAGTTGCATAATCAGACTCATTTTGAGGTTGATTTACCCTGAGTAGTAAGACTTGGCTGTTACAACGAAACTATCTCTTCTATTTATTTATTTGCTTGTTTATTTATTTGTTCTCAAGGCAGGGTCTCACTACGTAGCTGTCCCAGACCTCACCATGTCAACCAGGCTGCCCTCAGACTCACAGAAACTGACCTGCCTCTGCTGAGTCCTGGATTAAAGGCACGCACCATGCCTGGCTTCCTACCTCATTTTCCATTTGAAAGAGCCAAATCTCTCAATCAAACGGACTCTGTCTCCTAAACCCCCCTGAAGTATCTCTCCAGACAGAGACTGCAATTAGAAGTGTAAATAAGGAACTGGCACTAGAAGGAAATGTCTAACCTAATCCATCTGTCTATGTCAGGTTCTGTCCAGTGACATGATACAGCTTCCAAGACATCCTCATAGCAAGTGCCCCAACCCCAGCCCCAGCCCCAGCCCCCAGGTCACTTGCAGAGCTGCTCCTTCAACTCTGGCACATCTAGAGGCATCATGCAGAGTGAAGAGTGAGAGATTGCTTCTTCAAAGGTAGGCATGCTTGGTGGAAGAAAAATATGGCTTCCGTGATTATGTTCAAATAAAGAGAGTTAATGTAATGAACGAGTTCCTTCATATCTCTGGGTCAGATCTTCACAATGGCGAAAGGACAATTAGAAGCCTACACTCACTTTGTGGGGCCCAGGTCATAGTTAGCTTCCCAGAAACCTACATACTTACTTACCTTTTGCTTATGCCACAAAGTGTCCTCACTAATACAGCGAGAGACGCATAGAAGTTTTGTGTTTTGTTATCTGGAACCCCGAATAACAATGTCAAGGCAGCCTTCTACAGAGAGAACCCAAGAGGGGTTACCACCATATTACCTCCAAAGGCCTGCGAGCCGAGGGAGGCAGTGTACACCCTGTGTCACGGGTGGGTGGAAGTGACAGGACATGCCACAGACATAGAGAACTGTCCCAGTGTGGACAGCACTGCCCGGTGGTCCGGGAGCTGGCGTGGAACTGGAAAGCGGAAGAGGTGGGTCTGTCTTGTCTGTGGCTCTTCCTTCTAGAGTGGCCCTGGGCCCAACCTGAATTCCCCAGCTTGGAAAGGCCAGTGTGAGTCATGGGTCCCACCCTTACCCTGCCTTTTGAGGTGCTGGGGCAAGCAGGGGCAGAGAGCGTCTGCACCCTGTACAGACTTAGGAGGCAGGCAGCGACAGGAACACTCCTACAAATGAGCTTAATAGCAGTGCGTGGGCCCACACCTGTGGTCCCAGCCATCAGGAAGCAGAGGGAGAACTGGGAGCTCCAAGGCCAGCCTGAACGGACTCAGAAAGACCGTCTCAAAGCAAAGGGTCAAGCAAAAACAAAACCCACAAACAGCAAAATCAAGAGGAGTTTAATTCGCCCCCCCCCCCCAGAGAAGATTCAGAGCTGAGGAAAGACCTAGACATGGCTGGGCGGTGGTGGCGCATGACTTTAGTCCCAGCATTCGGGAGGCAGAGGCAGTTGGATCTCTGTGAATTGGAGACCAGCCTGGTCTACAAAGAGCAAGTTCCAGGACAGCCTCCAAAGCCACAGAGAAACCCTGTCTCGAAGAAAGAAGGAAAGAAAGAAGGAAGGAAGGAAGGAAGGAAAGAAAGAAAGAAAGAAAGAAAGAAAGAAAGAAAGAAAGAAAGAAAGAAAGAAAGAAGGAAAGAAAGACCTAGACATGGATAGTCAGAGGGACTTCTTCTTTAGCTAAACCCCAGATAAGACTTGAGACTCAAGTAGTTGATCCTAAGAGTATATCGGCTCAGTGTCTGTTGATAGATTAAAACCCTAGCCTAAATCCAAGATCATACAGAAATAGAAATTTTAAAAAATCTCCTAGAACTCTGACATCTAAAAATGGGCCCAACCTCAGGCAAATTTGGGTGTTGGGCATCGAGTATGGCAGTATCCGTCTGTAATCTTGGCCCTTGGGAGGATGACACGGGAGGACAAGGAATCTGAGGCCAGCCTGAGATATACCAGACCCTGCCCCTTATGACACCTCCTTTGTAGCAGTCTGAACCTAGGAGTGACATGTAGGTACGCTTACATACGTATTTGGACTTGATGGAGCGGCTTGCAAGACCACAGATGTGAAAAGCTCCGCTCTGCAGGCTAGTCATGTGACTCAAGCTGAGAAGCGGGAAGCCCCAACCAAAGAGGCAAGGACGCAGCCCACAGGCAGAAGCCAAAGTCCTAAAGCATCGACGGGCACCGGTGGGAACCCCAGGGCCTAAAGACCAAAGAACATGGCTTCTGAAGACCGAGAGCAACAGTGGCAGACAGTGGCTAACTCGGACGATCGCTTCTTCTTCCCGGGGCCCGTCCCTGACCGCACAGGGGACAGTTCTTTCCCACGCAGTTGGCTCCCTCTCTGGAAACACGCTCACTGGCATGCCCAGAAGTGCAGGACGCGCTACCTTCATGCATCACTTGATCGTGTCCACGTTCCCCCGCCAAATTAGCCACCACGCGACTGAAACAACATCAGCCCAATTCAGACCGGCGAAAGTATCCTCAACCGAGTGAGCTCAGCAAATATCTCTTCCTTTCCACCCTCTGCACACGCCTGGGAGGATTACGGCGGCGTTCCATTCCCACTGACATCTTGTTGACTGAATGACTTACTTGGCTTCTCCTAAACGTAGGCGATGCAGCAAGAAGCTTGCCATGAGTGAACAGAGTCCCCAGTTAACCTTTCTCCAAGGCGTAGCAAGAAGCAAACCTTCAGGGCATTAAGCCACCGCCCACCTCCACACACTCTATTGTTTATTTTATCCTCGTAGAACCCGGCGAGGTGGGTATTATTTCTGCAGTCACAAGCAAGGAAATCACGCTTTGTTTGGTGGCTGATACAACGCCAGAACCACTCTGCATGTAACTAGCGAGCAACTGAGCTCGGGCGATCTCCAAACTAAGGGGGGTAGTGTCCGTGTGAACCACACACCAGGTTAATAATCAGTATGAGAAGAGAATGTAAAAGTCTGGTTAGTGATTTATATCGGGGTGTGACTCAGAGGTAGAGCACATGCATTTGGTCCGTAGGACAATGAAAGCCGCGGGTACTGGGGGACTGGAGAGATGGCTCAGTGGCTAAGGGCAGGTGCCAGTTTCCAAGAGGACTGGACCTTAATTGCCCACACCTGCGCCAAAAGGCGCACAAACCCTTGTAACGAAAGCACCGGGGGACTCGGTGCTCTATTCCGGCCTCCTCTGGCACTGCATTCCGGCATACATCCCTGAGACACACAGATACACATGAAATTAATAATTAAAAAAAGTCAGGTGTGGGTAACTCAGACCTTTAATCCCAGCACTCAGAAGATGGAGGCAGGTGGATTTTTGTGAAGTGGAGGCTAGCCTGGGGTAGACAGTAAGTTCTAGGTCAGCCAGAGCTATATTGTAAGAACGTCTCTTAAAGAAAAAAAAAATAAATGAAAACTTAAGAAATTAAGTCTTGGCCGGGCGTTGGTGGTGCACACTTTTAGTCCCAGCACTCGGGAGACAGAGGCAGGCGGATCTCTGTGAGTTCAAGGCCAGCCTGGTCTACAGAGCGAGTTCCAGGACAGCCTCCAAAACAATACATAGAAACCCTGTCTTCAAAAACCAAACAAAAAAAAAAAAAAAGAAAAGAAAGATATTAAGTCTTTAAGTGTATATTTATTATGTGATGAAACGATAGTCTAGACACATTGGGCTAGATACAATGTCATTTCAACATTAATTTCACTGCTGGGCAGAGGTGGTGCATGCTTTTAATTCCAGCACTCGGGAGGCAGAGGCAGGCAGATCTCTTGTGAGTTCAAGGCCATCCTGGTCTACCAAGAGAGTTCCAGGACAGGTTCCAAAGCTACAGAGAAACCCTGTCTTCAAAAACAAAAAACAAAACAACAATAATAAAAATTCGCCTGCTCTTTCTTACTGTTAAAACTAGAGGTACTAAATATGTACAGTTAGGGAGTTGGCTTGCATTCATAAAGCTGTGCTGCATTTGCATTGGCTGGCACTGGTTTATAGGTTACACTCTGAGAAGGCAGGGGCCAGTTCTCCTGAGTCTAAATGCAGTATTTCTGTAACATATGACTCCCCCACCCAGAGAGGCAATTGACCCAGGGAAGGCACCGTGGCTGCCCGCACATCTGTTATAATCATGGATTCACACAACAGACATTTTTGTACCATCGCTGCACAGGAAGCTCTGTAGGAGGGGGCTGTGAGCTTTGCTCTGCTTGGAACCTGGAGTCCTGCTGAGGCAAAAGTTTTGTGCTTAGGAAGGTTGATCAACAGCCAAGTTTGGGAGTGAATGAGATACTAAGAATGAAGCTCAGAAAGGAGAAATATGAACTGAGTCAGGGGAGTTAAAAAAAAAAGGCTATCAAAGAGTGCTAGGCAGAACTTTATTTATGTTTTGTTTTGTTTTTTGAGACAGGGTTTCTCTGTGTAGCTTTGGAGCCTGTCCAGCACTAGGTCGAACTTGAAAATGCAGATTGCACTGAAGCTTCGCTGAACAGTTGCAATCCACGAAAACTCAGCCAGTGTGCACCAACTCATTCCTAATCTACTCACTGAAAGTCAGGAGAGAATGGTCCCCTTTAGATGTGAGAATTTAGCACTCAGGGCAAGATGCTAAGGGACTCTTGTCTCCTTCTGTCCCAACCAGACCCTGAAATACAGTGACGTATTTGGGTCAAGCACGGGCTGCTGGTGACATGGAGATCCTGCAGTGTGTTGACTGGTGTCTTTGAAAAACAACGGTTTGTGTAAGCGTGCGTTCCGTGATGCTTACACGGTGACCAAGTCACCTAGTGAGGTATTTCTCGGAACACGTCTCTTCTGTTAAGCCATGCCTGACTGCCATCGATGCCATATCTCACAAGTGAAAATAACCATGCGATTCTCAAGTTTCGTTCTCCAGGATTAACTGCCAATGGGAATTTGAAATGTAAGATGTGGGCCCTTTATCACTCTTTCATGTCCCATGATTCAATGTTTGTGTCAAAGTCTTTGAGTATTATATCTTCGTGTATGTGTGTGTGTGTGTGTGGGTGGGTGAGCATGTATGCATGCATGTGTGTGTGTGCCTGCATGCATGTGTATGTACATGTATATGTGTCTGCATGTGTATGCATTAATGTGTCATGTCAGAGGTCAGCCTCAGGTGTCATTCCTCAGGAGACTTTTATCTTGGTTTTTGAGACCAGGTCTCTCACTAGGACCTGATGTTCCACAAATAAGCTAGGCTGTCTGACAGCATGACCCAGGAATGTGTCAATCTCCCCAGTATCCCAGTATTGAGATTGCAAGTGTCTGCCACCATATCTGTGTTTTTTTCTTTTTCTTTTTGTTTTTTTTTTACATGGGTGGTGGGGATTGAACTCCCGTCCTCACGATTCCTCAACAAGTACTTTGCCATCTGACTTAGCCTCCTGGACAATTTTCATATCTGTCAATGACATTTAGTGCATGATGAGCTATGTCCTGTATCTTTCATAAGCAAGTAAATCCCCTCCATCACTGCTCTTCACCATGTGGTCTGCAGCCAAGTCATAGAATACCAGAGCCGTTGTCAGTGGAAACAACCTATTCCAACCAGAACTTCGGTGAGAGTGGCCTGAGAGCCAAACTTCTTACCAGGTGGTTTCTATGTACACTAATGCTGGAGAGAGGTATGGTTCAGAAATATTTGAAGAGGCTTCTATTAGTCAAGGGGAGTGGAGTTACTCATCATCCCCTGGTGCCAAGAAATCTGCAATTCCTAGAGCTATGGGGCTAATGCGTCTTGTGTTAGTAACCTGGCACACAGGAAACCCTCCACCCACAGTGCCAGGAACACAAGACTTGGCATCTTCTAAGTCAAACAAAGTCAGGATTTCAAGTTACATAGGGCTTTGCATTTCCTGTGTTAGCCGTCTCTCGGGATTCACAGGGGAATGGCTTCAGGTCCCCTACAGACACCCACGTCTGTGGATGGCCAAGTTGCTTGTAAAAGAGCATTTTATTTGCATTTTGCTCCTTCAGTTCTCCCTACTTAAATAACACAGACTACTTAGAATAATGAATGTAAGATCAATGCTATGTAAATAATTACTATACTGTATTTCTCAAGGAATAATGACCCCTCCACACAAAGTTCATACATATTCAATGGAATCTCATTTTTACTCTCAAATATTTTCAATCTAAAGTTGGTTAAATGCAGAAAGCATCCTTTCCTTCTTCAAGATTGGTGAGTTTGTCTGGTGGTTTCCTTCCTTCCTTCTTTCCTTCCTTCCTTCCTTTTTAACTCCCTCCCTTTGCCCTTCTTTCTAGATATAATACATAAATAACCCAGGCTGGTTTCAAACTTCCCACTGTAGCTGAGGATGGTTCTGGACTTCAGATCTTTTTGTCTCGTCCTCCTTAGTGCTGGGTTTTAAAGTCGATGACCAGAACCTGTTTGCGCCAGGCAAACACTACTGACTGAACCATATCCCCAGCTCCAGGAATTTTTCCTAACTGCGTAAAGGAAACCACTGTTTGCAGGAAATTACTGAACAAATGACTCAGGAAAATGGGACTGGTCGAGGTTCATTTCTCCCTGGTGAGAACAGAGCAGCCTGGTAGACATTGGCTCATACCATGTCTGTACCATAAACTAGAGCTCTTGAAAGTGTCACATCTTTTTGGAGTCCACAGATTGATTGGTTTTCCACATTTGAAAAGTAATATTAAAGTCAAGCTTCATTCAGAAAGCCTGGGATCCGAGAAGACAGTGGACAACATCCTAGAGATGTGTTCTACGTCTCATTCCAGCAGATTATATGGGGAGAAACTCGGAAGGGTTAGGAAACAGCGTAAGTCTATCATTCTAGAGCTGGGTCCTGCCCCTCTGGTCAGGGTGGTGAGTCATATTCCTGAGATTTGTGGCTCTCCCTGCCAGCCTTTCGCTCTTCCCTAGTTCCGTGGGTGTTCGGGTTGATTTCTGCTGGTATCAACCTTGTTGCCATAGCAATGGTTTCTATTGCTATGACAAAAGTACCATGACCAAAAAGCAAGTTGGGGAGGAAACGGTTTATCTGGCTTACACTCCAGCATTGCTGTTCTTCACTGAAGGAAGTCAGGACAGGAGCTCGAGCAGGGCAGGAACCTGGAGGGAGGGGCTGATGCATAGGCCACGGAAGGGGGCTGCTTGCTGGTTTACTTCACATGGCTTACTCAGCCTGCTTTTTTTTTTTTTTTTTTTTTTTTTTTTTTTGGTTTTTCGAGACAGGGTTTCTCTGTGGCTTTGGAGGCTGTCCTGGGTCTAGCTCTTGTAGACCAGGCTGGCCTCGAACTCACAGAGATCCGCCTGCCTCTGCCTCCCGAGTGCTGAGATTAAAGGCGTGCGCCACCAACGCCCGGCTCAGCCTGCTTTCTTACAGAACCCAGGACCAGCAAACAGCCCAGGGATGGCACCACCCACCATGGGCTGGTCCCTCCCCCATTGATCACTAATTGAGAACATGCCTAACAGCTGTTTCTCATGGCACCATTTCCTCAGCTGAGGCTCCTTCCTCTGTGATGACTCTAGCTTCTGTCAAGTTGACACACAAAACCAGCCAGTACGCTTGCACATTTCCTCCAGGGGCATGGGAGGGGACATGCAAACCTTTAAGAGTGCCTCTGCATCCACTAATAAATAACGTGTACATATTCCTTTTGTTATATGGAGTACAAGCATGCCACTATAGCGCAGAATATGAAAGGGTCCTTAGCTCGGACCCAATATGCTGCTTGCCATAGTTTTAATTTTTTTTGTACATTTACTTACTTTATCTTATGTGTATGTTTGTGTACTACATGTGCACCTGAAGAGGTCAGAAAAGGGCATCGGATCCCCTAGAGCGGGTGTCACAGATGGGCGTGAGTCACCATGTGGATGCTGGGAATCGAACCTAGGTCCTCTGCAAGAGTAACAAGAGCTCTGAACCACCAAGCCCTCTCTCCAGCCCCAAACTTATGCATGAAATTGATTTTTAGAGGCAGACATTGCAACCGGTACAGTGGATTTCTGTATAATGTCTACCCCAGTTCCTCCCAGTGACTACTACCTGCATCATCAACGACCACATCAAATAATCAAAACCATATTTGGGATTTGTACAGTATTGATTATTTTATGAGCTTAGACATCACTTCCTGATGTCTCCTCCAAACTCAAGTGCTGAAACCCATCTCCCTGAATTCATATGAAGAGTTAATACTAATATTTAAGTGGGGGGGTGAATGTGAGTAGCTTCCAGAGATGGTAAATCATATGGAGGGTTTCTTGTAATCAAATCTGACCAAAAAAAAAAAAAAAAGCTAGAATAAATAAATGGGGTGTGCGTGCATGCATGCGTGCTTGTGTGTGTGTGTGTGTGTGTGTGTCTAAATCTCAATGCATTTTGCATTTTCTTAAGTTGGGTCCAGAAAGGGAACCTCTTCCTGGGTGCGGCAGTGCACATCAGCAGTCCCAGCATTGAGACAAGAGGATTGCAAGTTTGAGGCCAGCCTAGACTACGCAGTAAAACTTTCGCATATATGGTGATGGAAGAGGCATAAAAGGAGGGGGGAAAGGAGCCTCTCTCCCACTAACCTCCTTGCACAGATCTGCAGAATGTGAGAATGAACCGAAGCGCAAACAGCAATTTCTCTCCTTTTGGCCCCAGGACGGTCCCGCCATCCCTTCCTGGCCACATTGCAGTACCAAACAGTTTGAGAAGTGACAGAGGCCTTCCTTGGCTGCAGCCAGCCTTTGGCATCAGCACCAATGCGAAGGACTCGGGTGAGCAGGATGGGTTTCCCATTGGCTCAGTCCTGCAAGAGGTCAATGTGTGGGGTCCCAGGGAGCTGACGAATGAGTCCCCAAATGGAGTCTAGGCAGTATGGAGATATGTGCACTTGACAGGAAAAAAATGTGGAGGGAAAGAAATGTGCCCTTTCATTTAAATGGCGACTACACTGCTGTGGCTTAGCATGTGATATGTGTAGAAACAGTGCAGTGCGTGACCAAGATTCTAGATGAATTGAAAACTTAAAAGGGAACAGGTTTTAAAAACCATGTAGAACTTCCTAGTGTAGTTATAATAATGCAAAGTAGTGTATCATGTTCATAGATCCTACAGGAGTCATGACAGTGTATCTTGACATTTGATATATATCTATTATGAAAAATTTAGCAAGAAGGATGTGTTTAACAGAACCAGTAAAGACAAAAAGAAGTCAATGTACATAGAAGATGTGTGATGCCTATGACAGATAGTATGGATGATGAAGGCCTTGCTTCCTCTTAGAGGCAGATGGGGAGGGAGTGTCTAATGGGGGAAGATGAGAGCAAGGCTGGCTGTTGACTTAGATTAATGGCACCCAGCACCCTGAAAGAGCTAACAGATGTGATCACAGGGCTGTCCAGCCAGATAACTCAGAGAGAGGTGGGAGACAAGCAAACGAGTCCCAGATTTCCCAGCCCAGCATGCAGGTCTGTGCACTGGCTAGGCTCACCGAAGGGCTTGCATGGAAGATTAAAGGGAGTTCTTGTGTGTTTGTTCAAGAATGTGGTGACTGTTGGGCATTATCACAGATTCCCCAAATCTGAGATCATCCTGTAACAGAGCCTTGGTGGAGCAGGCAAATATCGTGGTCATTTATCTGGTAACCTCCTTGTGAATGTAGCGCCAGGGTCCTTCCGTTTCTAGTGTCTACTCTATGAACTCTAGTTTTAAAGGGACAGGGGAAGGAAAACTATCATAACAGAGCAAGCTGCAAGCTGCATTTGCCACACACACACACACACACACACACACACTCACACTCACAGACATATACACATACACACACATACACTCACAGACATACACACACACACAGAGACACATACACACACACTCACACTCATACACACATATACACATACACACACATACACTCACAGACACACATACACACACATTCACACTCACAGACATACACACATACACTCACACTCACACACTCACACCACCAACAACAACAGCAACTAAAGAAAAAGAGGCCGTGAAATTGAAAGAAATCAAAGGGGGTGGAGTACATGGGAGAGTTTGGAGAGATAAAAGGGAAGGAGAAAATGATGTAATTATATTCTCAAAAATGTTCTTAAAATTATCACAACAGAAACACTTGCTTTTAAAAACCAAATGACTTTTTAAACGTTTCGTCAACAAAATCCAGTGTGTTTCTTGTTATGTTACATATACAGAACACTGGAAAGAAATCATAATTATTTCCTTACTCCTTTAAAAAAAATTGGATACATTAAAAGTGTGAAACATGCCCTTTTAATAGACTTACCTTGGTACACACATACACACAAGCACATATATATTTATGCACGTGGTGGAATGGGTGAGCCATGTCCCTGGTAGGCTCCATGTATTTTAACTCTTTGGGGAGGTTACGGAAGTTTTAAGAGGAAGAGACTTCCTGGAGGAAGTGTACCAGTGGGAGGGGGGGGGTGGGCTTTGGGGTTCATAACCTCATTTCACTTCCTGTATGTGGATGAAACAGCGATGATCCAATCTCCGGCTCCTGCAGGCCCTGCTTATAGAGTGATGCCTTTTTCTTGTCAGCCGCTTTGGTTTTCCCTCACCAGTCGCCTGGGGTCTGCCGCGTTATAGTCCCCAAATAACACACAAGACGCTGTATTAATTATGAAGCTGTTGGCCTTGCTTGTTTCTTACTGGCTAGCTCTGACTTAAGTATTTATTCTATAATTGTTAGTCTAAGTATTTCTCTTACCGGAGAAAAGGGTCCATACTTCTTACCCCTATGGCAGCTACATGATGACTCCCTGTGTTTCTCCTACCCAGAGTCCTCCTGGACTCCTAGTCCCACCTATCTTGCTTCCCTATTGGCCAACAGTGCTTTATTGACATATACACAGGATTTCCCCATCACCCTGCTTCCTTGCCTGTTGCTACATTCTCCCCCACCGTGACGGACTCTGTCCCTCTGGGACCATTGGCCCCAATATACCCCTTCTTGGTCATAGCATTTTATTTATTTATTTGTTATTTATTTATGTCTATTTACTTGAGACAAAGTCTCTCTTTGGAGTTCTGGCTGGCCTGGAACTTTCTGTGTAGACCAGGCTGACCTCAAACTCACAGAGATTTGCCTGCCTTTGCTTTCTGAGTACTGGGACTAAAGGCTTGGCGCCACCACCATGCCTGACCCTTGATCATGGTGTCTTATCATGGTGACAGAAAAGCAGCAAGTACAGTGACCACGTGACATGCTCATCCTGCAGAGCCAGCTTCCCGAGTGTACCCCTTTACCCTGTCATTCATTCCCACTGCCGTGTCTCCTCCTCCATCACTGGGAGCCCCCATTTTATTCTGCTTAAACTTAATTAATTTTAGACTTGACACCTGAGGGACTGCTCATCCTTTTTTCTTTCTAGGTCTGGTTCATTTCATCGAGTGTAATGTCCAGCAGTTGTTTTTTTTTTTTTTTTTAAAGTGAAGAATTTTGGGAGGCAACTGTGATACAATGTGAGTAGACTTTAAAAAAATGGATAAATGGTTGGTCTTGGTTAAGGGTTTCTTTTGCTGTGAAGAGACACCACAACCACAGCAACTCTTACAAATAAAGCTTCATGGGCTCAGCCCATTATCATCAGGATGGGGAATACCGCCACCCGCAGGCAGATGTGGTGCTGGAGCTGAGAGTCCCACATCTTGACTCAGAGGCGGCCGGAAGCTGACTGACTGTCCCACTGAGAGAAGCTTGAGAAAGGAGACCTCAGAGCCCGCCCCCCCACGGTGACACACTTCCTCCAGCAAGGCCACACCTCCTAATAGTGCTGTAGACAGACTTAGCGCCTGCCTGTTCCCCACCAGTGCAGGGGATTCGCTCTCTCTTCCTGTGCGTCTGTGGGCCCTGCACCCACACACACGACACAGGCAAACCACTCGTGCACAGAAAATATAAAAATAAACGCAATCTTCGTTGGGAGACAGCCTCCCACAGCTACTTCCTAGGGCCACTTGGTGACATCACATCTTCTGCAAGGGAGCCTAAGAAACAGAGCCCCCGGGGTGGCGCAAAGCCAGCCAGGCTGCCCTGCCTCACCTGCCCTTGCGGGTGCCAATCAACAAACAATTAAATATGTGATGCAGGGGTGGGAGAAATAGAAAAAAACGGAGCGGCGCGAGCACTGCCGAGAGGCGGAACTGGAGACTGTGGGGGGTGAGAGAGGGCTGAGGCCAACAGCGGAATCTGTCGTTACCCAGTAGGGTCAACAGGTAGCATGCAGCAGCCTGGGGCTCACACCGATACAGGCTCAGCTGCTCCCCAACAATGCGCGCTGCCTGGCCAAGGGGTGGCCTCGGTCCTGGGCAGCAATGTTTGAGATTAGGTTCGTTTTCTGGATTGCACCTCCTCGACGGGCCACCACTGTGGTCTGTGATGCCACCAGAGGTCCCGCTGGTGTCTGCATCCATGCTGCTGCCCTAGGCCATGGTAAAGCTGGAGACCCGTGTGGACTTTTGAGGTCTGTGCTGCTGACTAAAGCCGTGTGAACGTCTGGGGGCCAGGCTGCCGCCGTGGGGGCCATACTGACTGTGTCCTGTGTTGCCATCTGAAGTCACGGTGATTCCAAGTCTGTGCTACCACCCAGGGCCACGCCTGGGTCTGTGGTCCTACTGCAGTCCCGGTCCGTGTTAATGTCCATGTCCCATGTAACCACCGAAGATCATGTGATGTCTATGGTCTGTGCTGCATGCATCCTGAAGCCATGTTGATATTCGTGGGCTGTGCTGCCCACCCCCCTGGGGCATTTTGATATGGATGGATTTCACTGCCACCTGAGGCCATGTTAATGTCCATGGTCTGGGCTGCCTCTGAGAGCCTTGTCTGGATCTGTGGTCCTACTGCAGCTGGGGGCTGTGTTTCTGGTCTGTGCTGTTACCAGAAACCGTGTGGAGGCCCATGATCTATGCTCCAGATGACAGTGTGTTCAAGGTCAACCTGGTCTACATAGAGTCCCAGGACAACCAGGGCTACATAGAGAGACCCTGTCTCAGCAACACCCCCCACCCGCCCCAAGCAAACAAACAAACAAAACTCCAGGTTTGGGAAACTTAACAAGAGAGATAGAGAAAAATTTCAAGAAAAGCAGGGGTCGGGTAGATGAGAATGAATTAGAGATGGCTTAGGAGTTAAGATCACAAACTGCTTTTGGAGAGGGCCCAAGTTGGGTTCCCAGCACCCACATCAGGCTGCTCGCAACAGCTCCAACTCTGGGAGATCCCATGCATCTGTCAACTGAGGGCACACTGGACGCTCACATGTACCACCCTCTCTGCAAACATACGTGGGTATGTACACACACACACACACACACATATACACACACACATACATATATCCCACATGGGCACACTGGGCACCCACATGTACCACCCTCTCTGCAAACATACATGGGTATGTACACACATACACACACACACACACACATATACACACACACATATATCCCACATGGGCACACTGGGCACTCACATGTACCACCCTCTCTGCAAACACACATGCATACACACACACACACATACACATACATGCACGTGCACACACACACACATGAGACACATATAAGTAGCTATTGTATTCCCTTATACTCATAGAAAATAAACAGGAATCATCTGCTCCCAGCCAGCGTCATCCATCTACTTAAGGAACTGGCTGATACCAGCAGGGGTGAGACACCAAAACCTGGGGAACTCATGTGGCCAACAGTAGCGAGGAAGAGAGGAAAAACAGATCTCCCCAGCAGGAAATGGCCCAAATAGAAGAAATTCCAGAGTCTTTGGACCCTGCTTAGACAGTCGGGTAGAAAGTTTATCGTTAAACTCTTGAGCTCTTTTGTCATTTAATGTACGAATGTGCTATGTCATTGTGCTATGACTCAAAGGGGGTTCATGTTTTTCCAGAAAGCTTGAGAGTAAAAACCTGGAGGCAGCAGCCTTTGAACAATTGCTCCTCCAGCAGGTTTGGCTGCAGGATGAATGCCAATCATCTGCCTTACACATACTCTCTTCCTTTTAATAAAGTTCAACCCTTGATGTTGTATGGTTGTTACTCAGTAGTAAAGCCAAAGCTACTTTGTCCCTTAGCTGAAACTCGAAAAACACTGACACACATTCTCTTGTCTGGGTTATGAAATTCCTGTGGCCTACAAAGGCCCGTTAAGGGGCTGTCAACTCAAAAGACGGGGAAGAGCCCTTAGAAGTTCCATCCAGCGCTGTCTGGTCACATACTAGGAATCTGGCCCTCAGAGAAATGTCTGCGGCTGGTAAGAAACACAAAGGCTGAACTGGGTGGCCCCAAATCCCTCCTGCTTATTCTCCAGGGGCAGACAACGTACAGGTGTGTGATGGAGACAACACATAAAATACTTCATTGTGCTCATTAAATGAATGTGGGTATTAAAATATAAAGCTACAATTTTGTTCCAACTTGTCACTCGGGCACATGCACACCCTCCCCGGGGCCCCTAGTTCCTCTTCAGTTACGCTGCCAAATAGGAAAACTATGTGCAGTTTTTGCCAGGATCTGAGTTCAGAGGTAGAAAAAGGAGAATGACAGATAATCAGACAGTCCGGCAGAGCAAAGCTACAGACAGCTCCTTCCTGCTCACTCCCTGCTGTTCTTACACATTTTCCGGGTTGTTCAAACCAGGGAAGAAACCAACAGCAAAAGCCCATCCCTTTGCACGACTGTTTCTTTTTTTTTTTCTTTTTAAATAATTTATTTATTCTTATTTTGTGTGCATTGGCGTTCTGCCAGTACACGTGTCTATGTGAGGGTGTCAGATCTTGGAGTTACCAACAGTTGTGAGCTGCCATGTGGGCTCATGGGAATTGAACCCAGGTCCCTTGGAAGATCAGTCAGTGGTCTTAAACCAGTGAGCTGTCTCTCCAGCCCTGCATGACTGTTTCTTGACTGACTTCCATCAGTCAGGTCTAAATGCTCTATCTCACATCCATCTTTCTTCTTGTGCGTGCACGGCAGCAGAGAGGAGGCCAGAGCGTTGCACACGCTAAGCATGCACTCCATATTGAGTTACATCCCTGCCTTCCAAGCTTTCTCCAACTTTGCTGCAACGACACTACTGATACTTTTTTTTTTAAGCGCTGGGAGAAGGGTTGCCAGATAAAACACAGGATGGCTTGTTAAATTTCTATCAAATAACAGCAGGCATGTTCTTACAAAGAAAATGTATTCATTGTTCACCCCCCCAAAATCAAGTTCTACTGGTGACCTGTCTGTTTGCTGGCATTGGTAGTCCTTTGAAGGAGGGGTCCGGCCCAGAGGAATAAGCTTGACCCCTGGCCTGCCTGTGGCCCAGTTATTTGCAAGACTAGCCTGTGTGTGTGTGTGTTTGTGTGTCTGTGTGCATCTGTGTGTGTGCAGGCATCTGTCTGTGTGCATCTGTGTGTGTATGTGTCTGTGTGTGTGTATTTGTGTGTATGCATGTCTCTGTGTTTGTGTGTGTCTGTGTGTGTATCTGTGTCTGTGTGTGACTCTGTGTGTGTATGTTTGTGAGTGTGTCTCTGTGTGTGTGCATCTGTGTGTCTTTGTGTATGTGCGTGTATCTATGTGTGTTTGCGCACGTGTCTCTGTGTGTGTCTCTGTGTATGTTTGCGTGTGTGTATATTTGTGTGTGCATGGGTGCACTCGTGTGTGTGTGTGTGTGTGTGTTTGTGTGTGAAGCTATGTGAACCTGATGACTTCCTCTTTTCTGTGTCCTGAAGTCTTCCCTGAGGTGACTGGAGGAATAGCACAGGCTGCTCTAGGCCTGGAAAACAGATTTAGTGCCTTTTATTTTCAAATCCTGTTCTGAGTAACTTTAGCTGAAGTTTAAACCCTCAGAATAGTTTTTACTCAAAAGCACTTTCTTTGGAACATGGTACATGGATTTTCGCCTGTTTTCCAGTGGGAGGTGTGAGTCCCGCCAGAGCAGGAGGGGACTTGCTGCATTGAGCGGACACTGTGACTTTTATCCTTCCTTTCCTGTATTGTTCCCAGCCCCTGTGCCAAGCGTGACAGCATGGGTAGGGTTTTACAGTCCCCACTGCTGTGACAAAATGCTCAACACAGTTTCAGGGAGCGGGGCAGTCATGGCAGAGAGGCTCAGTGGTTAGGGAAGGGTACAGAGAGTGGCTTGTGACAGCCAGTCAGGGAAGCAGACCTAGACTAGATCTTCAAGTGGCTGTAACCTTCAAAGGGCTCCTGGCTTCACTGTCTGTCAAGCAGTCATCACATACCAAAGGTTCTACACCACCCCCAAAAAGCATCAGCCCCAGATGGGGGCCAGACATTCAAGCAAAGGAAAATTCTGAGAGAAAGCAGCTATTCTTGGAGGGGAAAATACAATTATTTACAGAGATGGATGCTTGGGGAAAAAAAAATCCAAAGGCGTTTGTCAGTGAGTCAAAAAGAAGTATGTGAGGGGAGAGAAAGGAGCCCCCAGAATGCGATTGCTTTTCTGGGTAACGAGGAACCACGAGACTCGGAAGCATGGAGGCCAAGAGCTACTGAGCAACCGGTCTGTTCTGGCCCACTTTTCCAGGCAAGACCCTTAGAATTTGTCCTGTGCAATTGGGGACATTTTAATCTGAGACTCTAAAACACAGCACTGATATGTAACAGACTTGGGTTAATACCCATTACGATGACAAAGGGGAGTTGATTTTGGCTCTTTAGTCTGTTGGTTCTGTTGCCTCCAGGCCTTCGTGTGATGAGACAGAACACCGCGGCGGAGATGGAATGTGTGATGGAACAAAGTGGCTCATCCCAGGATGGACGGGAGGCAGAGACAGACATGCCTCCACGGGCAGGCTTCCTCTTGCTCTGCTCAGGCCTCCGTCTGTGGCACGGTGTTAGCTCTATTCAGAGCAGGTTTCCCCTCCTCAATGTCTGCCCCACATGCCAGTCATCCCTGGAAATGCCCACGCCGACACACCCAGACATTTGCTTCCCTAACCTCCCAGGAGTCTCTGGATCCAATCAAGTTAATATTGAAGACTTATCTGGGCCGGACGGCCGAGTTGTTGGGTCCTCACAGGCGTCCTAAGACAGAAGGTTTCTAACGAAACACCTGAACTTCCCTTCCTTCCTTCCTTTCTTCCTTCATTTCTGGGACAGGGTTTCTCTGTGTAGCTCTGTAGACCAGGCTGGCCTCGAACTCACAGAGATCTGCCTGCTTCTGCCTCCCAAGTGCTGGGACTAAAAGGACTAAACCGCCTCGCAGGCTGGTTTGTTTCTTTTAGCTTCATTTCCTTTGCTTTGGGTTTGTTTGTATTTTTGAGGCAGGGTCTCACGTAGCACAGACTGGCCTCAAACTCCACAGGTAACCAAGGATGACCTTGAACTTCTGGTCTGGGCTTGTGCCCGTCCCTCCTTGGTGCTTGGCTACCAAGATTCATGAAATGTTCACCAAGGCAACAACCCTGAACTGGACCAGGGAAGCAGGTTTACAGAGGCACCTGGGATGAATCCTGCTTTAACCTGCAGAGTCGCCTGTGATCTCTCAGGTCCTCAGCACAGTGGTGGATGTTCAGCCTGGACGGTGGCAGGTGTGTGGGGGTCATGAACAGTCTTGAGCAGAAAGCCTCAGCAGCTCAGGGTAACCCAGTTGGTCTACCTCAAGTCCCACACTTCCATTACATTTTAGCGACCGCAGACTGGAAGCCCACACACAGGAAGGAAGGGCATTCTTTCTCACTGGCAGCGTGACCCACGCTCGTATCCATTCCCTTTCCCGACAGGACAGGCAGTGTCTGAGTCAATTGCTTTCTCCTCCTACCGCTTTATCGAGGTCTAAAGTACTGGATGCAGACAGCTCTCGGTGATGGAGGGATCCAGCCTCTGACAGTTAACTCACTGGCCTCAAGACCAGGGGGTGGGGGCTGGGGCAAGGCTCGGCAGTTAAGAGCGCCGGCTACTCTTCTAGAGGACCCAGGTTTGATTCCCAGCCTCCACATGGGCTCCATCTGCCCTATCCCTCTCCTCCCCACCTCCCGCCCCCGCGCGCGTGCGCGGTTCAGTGTGTGTATTCAAACCAAAGCATGACGCTACCCCTAAATCAAGACTCTGTTGCTAGACCTGTTTCCCAGCCCGAGAAGCCTTTCTCTGCTCGCCCAAGCAGGCGGGAGCCCTTTGCAGAGACAACAGCCGGATTGTTGGATTGTTCCTTTCATAGGATTCACTGCAGAAAGCAGGGGAATGTTCGGGGGGCCTCCAGTGAACCCAGCTTGGAAGCTTCTGCTGGGCTTTTCTTTCTTCCGACTTCTATTTATTTGTTTGTTTGTTTGCTTATCTACTTATTTAAGGGGGTGGGAACCATGTGCTTCTGCTGGGCTTTTCTTTCTTCCGACATTTATTTATTCATTTTCTTACTTATTTACTTATTTAAGGGGGTGGGGTCCATGTGCCAGGGCACCCATGTGGAGTTCAGAGGACGAGCTGCGAGAGTCGGTTCTCTCCTTCCACCATGAGTGCTCCAGAGGTCGCACTTGGTCAGCGGTCTTGGTAGTAAACACCCAGAAAGGTTAGAAAGGCAGGGGAAAACTGAGGAGACATGGAAGAGAGGAGCAGTGCCTCGCCAGAGTCTAGCTGAGGTCTCAACACCAAGGAGTCAAGAACCAGCACAATCGAAATGGTTACGAAGGCTCCTTACACAAAGGCAGCACCCCTTAAAAAAAAAGATATTTAATTTTATCTTTTTTCTTGTTTGTTTTTTGTTTTTCGAGACAGGGTTTCTCTGTGGCTTTGGAGGCTGTCCTGGAACTCGCTCGGTAGACCAGGCTTGTCTCGAACTCACAGTGATCCGCCTGCCTCTGCCTCCTGAGTGCTGGGATTAAAGGCGTGCGCCACCAACGCCCGGCAATTTTATCATTTTTTTACTTAAAAATTCCATGCAATGTATTTTGATCATATATTTTCCCCCCTCCAACTCCCTAAGATCTTCCCTCTCTCCCTGCCCCACCGACTTTATGCTCTTTCTCTCTCTCTCTTTCAAAAAAATAAAACGCTCCAAACAAGAAACAAAAACAAAAACGCCCCAAACAAGAAACAAAAACAAGGGGCTGAAGAGATGGCTCAGCGGTTAAGAGCACTGCCTGCTCTTCCAGAGGACCTGAGTTCAATTCCCAGCAACCACATGATGGCTCACAACCATCTGTAATCTGGTGCCCTCTTCTGGTGTCCAAGCATAGAACACTATGTGCATACATAATAAAAATTTTAAAAAGCCAGGCGTTGGTGGCGCACGCCTTTAATCCCAGCACTTGGGAGGCAGAGGCAGGCGGATCTCTGTGAGTTCGAGGCCAGGCTGGACCGACAGCCTCCAAAACAGAGAAACCCTGTCTCGTAAAACAAAACAAAACAAAACAAAAAAAAAATACCACTGCGGATTGTTTTGTGTTGGCCTGGGGCCTGCCCTGGAGTGTGGCTGATACACCCAGTGATACTCCTTTGGAGAAAACAGATTTTCCCCTTTACCAGTGTACACCAGTTGCAAACAGTTTCCTGGTTAGAGGTGGGATTTTGTGCCTACTTCTCTCTCGAGTTGCAGGGACCCCATCCGGCTTGAACCTGCGTGGTTCTTGGACATGCCAACACAATCTCTGTGAGTTACAAAGATATGTGTGTGTGTGTGTATTATATATAATATATATACTTACATAATGTTAAAACTGTAATGAACCATGCTCAAGGCGCAACCATACATGATCTTTGAGTTTAACGTCATTTCTTTCCCCATTCTAAACACGTAGAACCTCAAAACATTTATGAAGTTCACTCACAATCAAACGTATGTCTCTGACTCCCTTGAGATTTGTATAGTGAGGATTACTTTGATCTCTGCAACCTTCAGAGCCATCTGTGATCTCATTTAGTGGCGGGGTGGGAGGGCTGGGAGGTGCCATGGCAACACTTTGTGTGACTTCCGAAGCCGGCAAAATTGTTGGTGTGGCTGTTGTTAAGATCTGTAGCCTAGAGTCTTGAGCCGCCTACATTCACTTTTGGGTGTTATAAGTGCTTTTTCTCTAAGCAACTTTCTCTGTGTGTTAATGTTCCTACTCAAATCTGTGCTAACACTTTAAAAAATGTTTATTTATTCTACATGGTTGGTTTCTTGCTTGCATGTGCGCACTCACCACATGCTCCATGTTGCTCATGGAGGCCACAGGATGTCAGATCACCTGGAATTGGAGTTACAGACAGTTGTGGGGAGCTGTGTGTGTTCTGGGAATTGAACTGGGGTCCTCTGGAGTACCTGCCAGTGCTCTTAACTGCTAAGTCCTCTCTTTAGCCCCATTAACGCTGTTTTTCAATAAACTCCAACTTTGGGCCAGAGAGATGGCTCAGTGGTTAAGAGCACTGACTGTTCTTTCAGAGGTCCTGAGTTCAATTCCTGGCAACCACATGGTGGCTCACAACCACCTTGAATAATATCTGGTGCCTTCTGCTGGCATGCAGGCAGAAGACTGTATATACAATAAATAAATAACTTTAAAAATATAAATAAATAAACTCCAACTCTGCTTCATGCTTACTGTTGTGTAGCAGCTTCCTCTGTGATCAAAGCCTTCCACTGATGGGGGACGTCCTTCTGTATGTGTGTTTCTCTCATTGCTTGATGAATAAAACACTGATTGGCCAATAGCCAGGCAGGAAGATAGGGGGCTGCAAGACCAGTGGAAGGAGGGAAAGAGGAAGGAAGGAGAGAGGAGGAGACGCCATGTAGCCGGGGAAGGAGTAAATAGGTCCAGACCCTTCTCTGGTAAAATAAGGCCAAGTTGGAAATACTTAGATTAATAGGAAGGGCTGATAATTGAGAGAGAGAGAGAGAGAGAGAGAGAGAGAGAGAGAGAGAGAGAGAGAGAGAGAGAGAGAGAGAGAGAGAGCGCTAGCCAATAAGAAGCCTAAGCCTCCGGCCGGCAGTTTTCTAATTAATAAAGGTTTTTGTGTGTTTGTTTGGGGCTAAATGGCTGCGGGACCAGGCTGGAAAGAAACTCCAGCTACATTCCATCTTGGAGGAGGAATGCTTATGAAGACACAGAATGTTAAAGGAGAGGTGAAACAACAGGAAGTTAACGCAATAGCTTCTGGAAGCCCTGAAACTGACCAGATATAAGGACCGCCTTTTCCCCTGGCACATATAAGCTGTACAGACTGCTAAGGACACCCAAACAAGCCCGGAAGAAGAGGTTCAGACCAGTACAGCTCCTTGGGAAGGACACTCCAACCTGTGGAGCTGCCTGCCGGCTGTGTAGTGTACTCCCAGACTCCAGCTGTGTGAGCCGTCACCGTGCTGGAGTGGACTTTGATGATGCCACTGTCTTTGAGTTATTTCTGTTCCTGTAAGTTACCCCTCACCCATAGTCCTATAAGTAACACCAGTAAAACAAATTGGTTCACCAAGTTAGACTTTGGTGTTACCTATACACTTTGGCTTGTCATTGGTTCCCTATCTGGGGTGAGAAGACATTTGTTCATTGGTTCCCTATCTGGGGGGAGAAGATACATGTTCGGTTCTCCTTCAATTAGGAGGAAGAATTGACTTAGCAACCACAAGGGCTGTTCACTTAGTCACTAAGGACTTCAGTTAGCATGCTGGCTGAAACCTTTGCTGACTGTGCCATAATTACATGGGAAATTTGCAGGTTGAATAGGAAGTACCTTACAGCCCCAACACCATCTGAGGGAACCGAACCAAAATGTATTTGTATTCGGGTGTTAAGGAATTTGTAAATGCGTTGTGTTATAAAAACTGCTGTGAGCCAGGCGTTGGTGGCTCACGCCTCTAATCCCAGCACTCGGGAGGCAGAGGCAGGAGGATCTCCGTGAGTTCGAGGCCAGCCTGGTCTACAGAACGAGTGCCAGGACAACCTCCAAAGCAATACTGTTGTGTTTGAATATGATTGATATATTAGAATAGGTGCTTTGCAAATGCAAGTGTCAGTCTGAATAACGGATTTAGGTACATTCCTTAAAATATTCACTCCTGGATATGAACTTGAATATAATCCAGGAGTGAATAATTTAATAGAACTTCATATCCAAATTACTGTAAGTGGGGTTTAACATGTCAGATTCAGAATTATTTAGTGCTTAGGAAGATTTATGACAACTATTAATAAAATCAGACATACATTGATAAGTAAAATATAAAAACTCTTAAAAATATTTAATTTTGGGAGCTGGAGAGATGGCTCGGAAGTTAAGAGCACTGGCTGCTCTTCCAGAGGACCTGAGTTCAATTCCCAGCACCCACATGGTAGCTCACAACCATCAGTAATGAGATCTGGCGCCCTCTTCTGGCCTACAGTCATACATGCAGGCACAACTCTCTATATACATAATAAGTCTTTAAAAATTTTTATTTTGTTTACAAGTAAGACCTAGATTTGATCAACACTCTCTCCAGACTAGGTAGGATACACATGTAATTCCAGAATCTCTTCAAACTGAGTATGGTAGGGTACACATGTAATCCCAGCGTCCTCTTCGGACTAGGTAAGATAAGTGGTAAGATACACATGTCATCCCAGCATGCAGGAGGCTGGGATAGGAATGTTGAAGTTCAAGGCCCATTGAACTTTCTCAAAACTAAAACAAAGGCCTCCATAAAATAGTTGCCGAGTCTACTGGGCTTAGAAAAGTAGATTTCATGAACAAGACTTAAAAGCCTAAGGAGGCATTGAGCTATAAGATTTGTACTGTAATATACTGAGCATTAGTAGAATTAAAACATTTTAGGACTGGGGACATAGTTCAGTGGTAGATTCCTTGCCTGCCATATGCAAGGCTTTGGAGTCAATCTTTAGCACCGCAAAAACTGTATTTCTAATTAATTAATTAATTTAGTCTTTTCCCTGCAGACCATCGGTGAGGGTAAACAGACACCGTGTGCTTCACATAGATTCCTGGGGTGAACTATTAAAAGGCCGAACTGTCAAGAAAGGACTCCAGGTTGGTTTTGGATCACAGTTCCAGACGGATGGAGTTCGGTCACAGTGAGGAAGACAACAGGCAGGGAAGGCACGGAGACAGGGACAGAGTGCTGGCCAATCACGTCTTCGTCCACAAACAGGAAACAGAGGAAGAGAACAGGAAGTCAGCCTACACAATTTTAAGACCCACCCACATCTAGTGATGTACTTCTTCCAACAAGGTTCCACCTCCAAAGGGTTCCTAACCACCCCAGACAGCGACCGGGGACCAAATGTTCAAATACATTCACTTAGGAGGGACATTTCTCATTCAAACCCCCTACTGGCCTCCAGCTCTCATTTCATCCCCTGGAGAAAGAGCTGTGGTTGCTTCTGGATGTGATGAGCAGTGACCACTCAGTGAGAGGCCCTGACTCACTCAGAAGGACAAAGTCTCTACCCTTTAACCACTGAGCCACCCCTAGCCCTGGACTTCATGAATGGAAAACAGTGGATGTCTCTTTTACTGTCCATGTGGTCTTCTTCTGTCTGCGGACAACACAATCTCGCTGGCACAGGACATCATTGAAATCCAGTAGACAACGCTTCCTGAACATTTAGAAGACAGCAAAGCCGGGGACTCCATGCACTTGTAGCCACGTGTCTTTGGGCAACTTCCTTGACCTTGGAAGTTTGCACTTCTTACGGGACGGCTGCAAGTCTGGAGTAACATGGGGTTAATACCAGTTTCTTTAACCGAAAGATGGTACTTTTGGCGTCTAGTAAGCACCATTGTGACGAGGACGGAAGAAAGGTCTACAGAAGTGTCATGCAGCAATGCCATGTGCAGAGTTATTTTAATGACCGTCATTTCCAGGATATCACGCTGGGCTACAAAACACATTAGGGGAGTGTAGCACAGCAGTTGGGTCTGCTGTCTACGTGGCAAGGTCTGATGTAGAGGCTGGGATCTCAGGCAGCTGCTTGCAAAGGCTGGCAGGCTAGATCCACATGCATAATTTCTTTTAAGAAAACAGGGTATCATGCTTAGAACTCTCCCAGAACATTTGCGTTAGACTCGCTAATGGTGGGTCCGGCTAGAAGTCTAAAAACTTCGCACATGGGAGTCTGTCATCTGGGTTTGAGAGTCAATGGGGGTGTATACTTGTAGTCCCACTCAGGACAGTGAGCAGAAAGATTTAAGTTGAAGGGCAACACAGTAAGGCCCTGTGTCCAAAGAAAAAGTAATTTAGAATCACAGATGTAAGACTCGATATATTTAAAAGGGCACCTGGTGGGGTTGGAGTGATGACTCAGTCATTAGGAGTGCCTGCCTGGAGATCCAGGTCCCAGTATTCATGTTTGACAGCTCTCAAGCACCTGTATACCCAGCCCCAACAGATCAGATGCCCTCTTCTGCAGACAAGCATGTGTGTGTGTGTGTGTGTGTGTGTGTGTGTGTGTGTGTGTGTGCACATACACTTAACTAAATCTACAGAACACATAGTAGATCAGGGAGCACACAGGGGACACCGGTTTAGGATGGAAAGAGGACAGTAAAACACTCTACAGGAGACCTTCCTTGTTCCTGACTTTTATAGAGACCACTCGTGGCAACAATAATGTTAGCAACCACAACACTTAACATTTGTGAGTTGAATGGATGTGTGATTCAGGAGCCCAGTGGTTTATATAAATGAGGTTACTTTTAAAGATGTCTCTAGACTCCTCACCAGGCAGTCTGGTCAAGTCTGGCTACCGGAGCACTGATAGGAACCTCAGGACTAGTCACAATTTTGTTTTAGAAAGATACTTTCTCATCTACCCCTAACCTTGGGCGGGACTAGCTACTATCAATTTGATCTCAACAGTTCAGATTTCGAGCAAGGTATTCTCTAATTTTGTGCACATCCCCAACATCTTCTGTCTGTTGGGTAATCTGAGGAAGCAGCTGGACTCTTGAAGCTCTTGGCAGTCTTCTTGTCTGATGAATAGTTTAGTACCTCCAGTAGCCCTTCGAAATTGGCAGTGTTCCCTCTGACTATCCATTCAGGCACACGGGATAATTTGAAATTAAATTACTGCCAGATTTTGCATTTGTAAAAGCAACGTTGATAGTACAGTACCAACAAATGGATCTTGTCAGCCACAAATGGGTAAACACAGCTGTTTTCTTCACTCACCGAAAGGCTAGGAAACTAAAATTACAGGGTGGCCTGTGGGCATAGTATTTAAGTCCTTACACCGACTCTTCTAAAGTCTAAATAAATTAATTTTGCTTTATTGGATTAAATAAAGTACACTGGTATAAAAATCAAAGGTTTTAGAGGGATTTTCTTAACTTCCTAAGATAGTCAAAGAGGTGCTATTTAACTAATTTATGTGTAATCCCTTACTGAGTAGGTAAAAAAGAAAACTCCATTAAACTTTGTCAAGCTCTCAAGCCATTGCCCCATCCTTTCCTTTTCTTTCACCAGCTACTCAAGCTGCAGAACTGAGCCTTTTCCAAATATAACTTGCAAGATCTCCCCTAGTCCAAGTACCACAAAGAAGATAAATTTACACAGTTAGAAATAGTCTCTAGACAGAGGTATGTCCAGCTGAAAAGCATATTTATAGAAGTCATTCTTTTCAGTCTTAAGCTTATCACATGCTGAGCTGTTTTAGTGTAACAAAAAAGTATCCTTGCTCAAGCGGCTGCTGGAAGATGGTTCAGCAGTAAAAGAGAGTGTGCTGCTCCTGCAGAGGACCTGGGTTCTGTCCCCGGCACCAACATCCGGTGGCTCACATCAGTGTAACTGTAGCTCTAGATGGATCTGATGCCTCTGGCTTCCTCAGGTGCACACGTACAGAGTTCTAATACCCCTATCCCAAACACACATGCTCATAATTAAAACCAAACTACAATACATACAAGAAATATCCTACCAATAAGGCCTTAGCATAAATACATAGTGTTTTTTTTTTTTACATTTTTAGGTGTTTTTATGTTTATCCATCTAAGGTACGAGTCATTCATTCACTCATTTCTTCATTCTGTCTCCCGCTGTATTTGTACTCATTATTAGCAAATTAGGGTTTTGTTTGCTCTTTCTTTTTTGCTGTTGTGATAAAACACCATGGCCAAAGCAACTTAAAGAATAGTTTAGCTTATTTTGGCCTGCATTTAACCAGAGAGTTAGATGCCTATGATATGGAGACAGCTTAGCAGCAGCAGCAGCAGGCAGCTGGGAGATCACATCTCAGCCACACACAGGACGCAGAGAGAGCGAGCAGGAAGTCATCCCTCAAACCCTGCCCTCAGGAATGACCTTGTCCATCAAGGCTTCACATCCTTAGAGATTCCATAACTGCCCCAGGCAGCACCGCTCTCTAGGAACTCTGTGTTCAGGTATATGTGCCTGTAGGGGACATTTGTCATCTAAACCACCCCACTTTGGGAACTGTAAGATACAATCTCAACTCAGGTTGCCTCACATTTTGCTGGGTAAGACAGGCATATAAATAAATAACATTATTGTAGGGAAAGGCTACAGAAAAGCTATTTCCAAGCAACTATAGAATCACTAGGATAGGCCGGTTAGTGTTAGAAGTGAGTGTCAGTGGGGTCTTCATAGAGGAACCTACACTTTAACTAACCTGAAGGGGGTAAGTCCTACTTCTTGGGAAAAGTCGTGTACAACTACAGTTTATACCCTAATGTCTTTCAAATCTCCATCTGCAGACTAGACTTTTCCTTTAGGCTTTAGGATAAATGAAATCATACAGTATCTAGCCTTTTGTGTCCAATTCTTCACATCCTCAATGCAAAAACACAAGGGATAGTTTATTTTAGAGCCAAATATGAACGGCTCATGGTTCAGAATGCATATTCGTGTTGCCTTAAATTCCATATTCCACCGTGGAAGTGTTTACCTGAGATGTTTGTTTGTTTGTTTGATCTTTGTTGATGCTGGGTATGGGCCAGGGCTCACTGTGTAGCTCTGGTTGGGCTGGAACCCACTGTGTAGATTAGGGTGGTCTTGAACTCATAGAGTTCTGCCTGCTTCTACCTCCTGAGTACTGATTAAAAGCGTGTCCCACTACACCCTTCGGTTACCTGATATTTTATAAATTGCAGGACGAAGAGAGTCATAAATCAGGCATTTACCAAACACATTGGCAGGCACCTCAGATGGGCAATTACAGCAAAGAAGCATGAGGGGAGATGGAGAGTCACACCTGTGGGTTTTAGCCGTTATATGATGACATTCTTAGCTGTTTTATCCCCGAGAGTTGGAGGCCAGCTTGGGCTACATCAAAAGCTCCAAGTTAGTCGAGGGTACATTTGTGGGACTCTGTCTCAATAATATCATAAATTGTATTTTAAAGATTTTTGGTCGTTAAAGGAGGTTAGGTTATGGGAAGGCAATGCAGGGGACTAAAACTGGCCAACATGATTTGGCTATGGCCCGCAACATTTTATTGCTCCATAGTCTTGAGGTTCCTCACCTGACCTTGCGGAATGTGGAGCACATGGGTTGCTTTTGTTTTCCCCTAGATTTCCTGTTTCCAGTATCTATTGTTAAATTCCACTTTCTGAGGTTCCCTTGAAGAGTCCCACTTTTCTGTTAATGAGCAACACTGATCAGAAGGCTCTTTGGTTGGTGAGCATTTGTTTTGCTTCTGTCTTTGACTTTAGCGTTGAGGCAGCCCAGCTTTACGCATTAAAGCAACACGCTTCTCTGCCTTACCTACTGGGAGTTGTGTAGAATTGGTGTTAATTGTTTTAACATTTGGCAAACTCCTCCTTTAGTAGAACCAAACATCTGGTCCTGATGAATTTTTCTTTCCAGGAGTTTTACAATGCAAATTCAGTATATATATGTATGTGTGTATATATATATATATGAGAGAGAGAGAGAGAGAGAGAGAGAGAGAGAGAGAGAGAGAGAGAGAGAGAGCAGACAATGAGAAGGTTCTAACCAGCTCGATCACTCTGGCAGGCCTTGCCCTTCTCCCCCATTCCCTCTGCTTTGCTAACAACCATTAGATGACATTTCTAAAGCTAGAATGACCACCAAGGTCTATTCCCTCATTTGGCCACTTGACCATCCTGAGACTACCAAAGTCCAGCTATCAAAGTATTGAAGTCCAGCAATTAACACAGCCTAATTAAAATTAAACACTTCATCCTAACGGGGGGGGGGGGGAGGGAGGAGAGGGGGGTCGCATTTTATCTTTATAAACTGCCGTTTTCCTCTCTATCCAGAGGCGGTCCTTTGTCCCTCAGGGACAAATACCCCTTCCCTCTCTCTCTTGGCCCCTTCAACTTCTCCCCCTGTCCTCTATCTCCTGTCTTTGTCTCCTTATTCCCTGTCCTCTGTCCCTCTGAGGAAAGTAAACCTCCTTTGTGCTAAGAACTTGGTCTTGGGGGTCCTGAGTGGATGCCAGTCTCTTACCTGTTTTATTTTGGGTGAGTTATGGTAGGGTGTATGCTGTGTGAGCAACCTGTTCATTTCCTTTAATTCCATGTATGTGTATCATGCATGTCTGGTGCCTGTGGCCGTCAGAAGAGGGGGGGGTCGGACCCCTTGGAATTGAGGTTGCAGATGGTTATGGGCCACCATGTGAGTCCTCCGAACCAAACCCAGGCCCCCTGGAAACACAGGTGGTGTTCTTGACCACTGGGCTATCTATCCCTCTGGTCCTGTCCTAAGTTTCTTAACTAGTCTTTTCATGGCATGGGGTGATCTCCCTGTTTTGCTTGCTCCCTCCAGACCCATCTAGTCAGGCTGGATAGAGTCATCTTGATTTTATTTATATTTTTAGGAACCCAGCTATTTCTTTGGTTTCAAATATATAGTTTTCCTGTTTTTTATTTATTTTTTCATTGATTTCTGCTTTAAACTTCATTTCTTTCTCTCTCTCTCTGATTTTTTGGGAGGTTTGGAGGATTTTAGGGTTTTTGTTTTGCTTTGTTTTTTTATGAGACAGGATTTCTCTGTGTAGTCTTGGCTGTCCCGGAATTTGCTCTATAGAACAGGCTGTCCTCCATAAGGAAGCAGGAAGATTGAGACAGGGGAAGAATAGAGGAGAGCAAGAAAAGAGACACCATAATAGAGGTTTAAACAGAAACTTGGCACTAGGGAAATGTCCAGAGATCTTATAAGGATGACCCCAACTAACAATCTAAGCAATAGTGGAGAGGCTACCTTAAATTCCCTTCCCCTATAATGAGATTGATGACTACTTTATATGCCATCCTAGAGCCTTCATCCAGTAGCTGATGGAAGCAGAGGCAGACACCCACAGCTAAACACTGAGCTGAACTCCTGGAACCCAGTTGCAGAGAGGGAGGAATGATGAGCAAAGGGGTCAAGACTTGGCTGGAGAAACCCATAGAAACAGCTGACCTGAACAAGGGGGAGCTCATGGACCCTAGACTGATAGCTGGGAAACCAGCATAGGACTGAACCAGACACCCTGAATGTGGGTGTCAGTTAGGAGACCTGGGCAGTCTATGAAGCCTCTGGTAATGGATCAGTATTTATCCCTAGTATATGAATGGACTTTGGGAGCCCAATCCACATAAAGGGATACTCTCTCAGCCTAGACACCTGGGGGAGAGCCTACACCCTGCTCGAAATGATATGACAGACTTTGAGGATTTCCCCATGGAAGGCCTCACCCTCCTTGGGGAGCAGAAAGGGGATGGGATGGGGGTCAGTGAGGGGCAGGGGAGAGCGAACTGGGATTGACATGTAAAACAAGCTTGTTTCTAATTTAAATAAAAAATAAACAATTACCTTGGGAGGCGGGGAACAGGCTGTTCTCAAACTCAGAGTTCCACCTGTCTCTGCCTCCCAAACACTGGGACCAAAGGTGTGCATCACCACGGCCCTGTTGTTTTGTTTTGTTTTTTTTGCGTGTATATACATCTATCTGTGCATCACATTCATGCTTGGTGCCCAAGGAGGTAGTGAACCTCCATGCAGATGCTGGGAATCAAACCCAGGTCCTTTGCAACAGCAAGAAATGCTTTTAACCATGGAGCCAATTCTCCAGACCCTGCTTTGTTTTTTGTTTTTTCTAATTTGTGAATAAGTTTTATCTGAAATGACAAAAACGGAAGGATGGGGAATGTGAATGTGTAGACAAAGTAATAATTGCAATATGATTTTATTCCAAAGTCCTTCTGGCTTTAAATACAGGTCTGTTGATCAGGTTGTATTCCATGAGTCTATTTTTTTCTCAATATATGTTTTTATTTAAATTAGAAACATGCATGCTTCACATGTCAATCCCAGTTGCCTCTCCCCCTTCCCCTCCCTTGTCCCTCCACCAGTCCCCCAGCCCCTGGCCCAATGCCCACATCATTCCCCAGGGAGGGTGAGGCCCTCCTTGGGGGGATCTCCAGAGTCTGTCATTTCATCCAGGGCCTGCTTTGTTTTTATGAAACAAGGTCTTGCTATACAGGCCAGGCTAGCCTAAAACTCCTTTTTTTTCTTTTTTTTTTTTTAACTTTTTTTTTTCCTAATGTGTAAGTTTGTATGAGTGTGTGCCACATATGTGTGGTTGCCCATGGAGTCTAGAAGAGGGCATCAGACTTCTCACTTCTGTCGAACAGCAAAGGGAGTTCTGGGGCACCACACAGCATCCTCTGAGACCGTTGGCTATGACTCATGCCCCAGTTTGACCTCTGCTGACAACAGAGGGTGACGGTGTTGGTGTAGGAGAGTCCTGAATCCCCAGTGGGTATTCTTCTCTGGCAACAACCAGGTCGGGTATTTGGGGTTCTTGTCACAGTTGGAGAAAGAAGCTAGGCTCCACATCTGGTCTTGCAGATAAGAGCGGTGTCTGGGTAGAGCGGCGTGGCTAGGTGGCCCCTTCCCTGCAGCCCTTGTCTAGAGAGAGCAGGCTTTGTTGTTTTATCTATGTCAGTTGGAATTTCTGGGCTGCTGGCTTCCTCGGAGTGTTGGCTGGAGGAGGCAAAGGCAAGCCTAGGGGAGTCACTATCTTGCTCCTTGAATCTCAAGGTCCCTTGCCAGCCTGCTTTTTTTCTTCTCTACATTTCAGAGTTTGGTTCTGTGTCTTCTTGTGTATTGTGCTCAGGGATTAGCATTAACGGGGGAGACAGAGAAAAGTATACCCGGGTCTCATGAGACACTTATCCAACCCCCCCCCCAATGCTTTTAGCATGTAAGATAATTTGTCATCGTTTAATTTGTTATTTTTCTTCTTTTATAATTTACTTATTTTCATTTTATCTGCATTGGTGTTTTGCCTGCATGTAGGTCTGTGTGAGAGGATTCTGGATTCCCTAGAACCGGAGTGGGTGCCATGTGGTTGCTGGGAATTGAACTCTGGGCCTCTGGAAGAGCAGCCAGTGCTCTTAACTGCTGAGCCACCTCTCCAGCCCCTAATTTGTTACTTTCCAACGGGGCAAAAGAAAAATGCAGAGGGAGTAGAGAGTTGGCTCAGCAGCTAAAGCACTGACTGTCCTTCCGGAGGACCCAAGTTCGATTCCCACCATACGATCTGTTGCTCACTTCCAGATTCTGGCCTCCTCTGGCCTCCTTGGCACCAGGCACGCAAGTGATGCACAGAGAGTCACATAGTGAAAAACACCCATGTACATAAAAGAAAAAGAAAAATGCATGTCCAGGGGAAGCTGTCCTTGGAATTTTGAATTTTATCTTTTTCTCGGCTAACTGTAAGCAGTAGAAAGCTGCTGTAGTGCCCACCTATATGTGCTATCTGTGTCTTGACGTGGTTAAGGTGGGCTAGTCTAAGCTATGGTATTTAATAGTTAGGTGCAGTAAATGCATGCCCATGCACCCTATGCTATGCAAAGGACCTTGAAGGGACGGGAGTGTGTTAAAAAAAAAAAGGTTTTGTTTTGTTTGGGAGAGTCTCCCTGTGCAGTCCAGGCTGACCTAGAATTCATGATTCACCCGCTTCTAGCCTTCCAAATACTGGCATCACAGGCCTGCTCCACAATGCTCAGGTGGTAAATGAACTTTGGATATCTTAAATATACAGTGGAACTGTAACTTTGCCGTACGTCAAGAAGCACCTGTGTTATAGGTGCATTGGAGTTGCTTAGTTTTTGTCAGTGTGATATAAGCTCAGGCCATCTGTGAAGAGAGAACCAGCTGAGGAAAAAAAACGCCTCCATCATCTTGGCCTGTGGGTCATTTTGTTGACGAATGATTGATTTGTGGGAGGGACCAGGACACTGTGAGTTGTGCCACCTTTCGGCAGCAGGTCCTGGGCTGTATAAGAAAGCAGGCTAACTAAGCCATGGAGGGCAAGCCGGGAAGCAGCATTCCTCCATAGCCTCTGGTTTGGTTCCTGTCTCCAGGTTCCTGCTTGAGTTCCTTCCCAGGCAGGCATTCCACGACTGATGATGGACATGTATGTAAATCAAGTAAACCCTTTCTTCCCTGTGGTGGTTGAATAAGATGCCCCCCCCCATGTAGTGTCCTCTTGCCTTGCCAGTGACCTTGTAGTGGTAGCCACACCCTTTGGGAGTGGTTTCAGGAGCAGATGTGACCCATTGAGGTAGAGGAGGGGCTGGCTCGTGCTCTCTTGGGTTGTGGGGAGCATCCAAAGGGCAGAGACCGCATCTTCTGGAGCAGCAAGATTTACTCTTATCTGTGTAAGTTCTTCCCTAATAAATACCTATTTATCGTTTATCCTGGGTCTGGTGAACTGATTTAAACCCCGCCTTCACCCATAGGCTCATTTATTTTCACGCTTGGACATCAGGCAATGGTACTACTTGAGAGGGATCAGGTGGTGTGACCTTGTTGAGTTAAGTGTGTCTCTGGGGGCAGACTTTGAGTTTTTGGGCCTAGAAAGCCAGGCCCAGTGTTCCTCTCTTCCTGCTGCCTGAGAATCTGGATGTAGAACTCTCAGCTACTTCTCCAGCAACATGCTTCCTGTCATGACGATAATGGACTAAACCTCTGAAACTGTAGGCCAGCCCCAATTAAATGTTTTTCCTTTGTAAGAGTTGTTGTGTTCGTGGTGTGTCTTCACAGCAATAGAAACCCTAAGACAATACCCCCAGTTACTTTTTAGAAGGCTTAAGCAACATATACCTGTAAGCAAACTCTGGAGATTTACACCTGGTGATAGATGCTGGTCTTTGTAGCTTAACAGAAAATTGTAAAGACGGCTGGTGATCATTAGCATTTCTTTCTGGGAATGGTGAAAGTCAGTTGTGTATAGTTATTTTTTAATTTTATCTATTTATTTAGGCTGACTCTCGTGTAGCTCAGGTTGACCTTAAACTAGCAGTGTAGTTGAGGATGATCTTGAACCTCCCGTCCTCCAGCTTCAACCTCCCAAGTCCTGGGATTGCAGGCACACACGCAGTGTTCAGTTTCACGCAGCATTTGGAATGGAGCCCAATCATCACAAATGCTCAGCAAGCACTTCATCAATTGAACTACACTCCCAGCCCCTGTATGATCAGTTTCTAAAGGCCTGATCCTGCATTTTAGGTACATTCTCAGGTGGAAGTTTTAAATTTATCACCCTGGGCCATAAATAAACATGTTCCTACAAGATCTGCTTAGAGTAGTCTGGGAAGTCAGATCCATAACAGAACCTAGTTGATATTCAACTACAACATTTCTGCCTGAAGCAGCTGAAAGAAAAGGTAGTGCCCTCTGCCCTTCTGGAAGGATTAGCAGGTTGATGTTAGGATGAACGGAATGAGATCAGAGGAGAATTCCACCATGAGATCATCCGAGACAACCGTTCATGTTCTGTAGAGCATGACCTGTTTCTCCCTTTTACCCACTTTCTCAGGGGGCCTCTGATGGACCAAACATCCAATGCAGTGCATGTTGTGTTCCCATCAATATCAGTTCAATCACAAGGGAATGTGTCCATTAGGGGCTATTTCATTAAAAAGAACAGCAGTTCTAAAACACAGAGCAAATGCTAAGGCGCATTGTGATTTTCTTGAGTCACAGAAGCAAGCTGGTTAATTGTTAAAGATCCAAGCTTTATCCTGGGACAAAGCTGATGAACCCATATTGAAAGCACTGGGCGGATAAGGATGAGAGGAACTGCTCTGTCAGGCCAAGATGCAAGGGGATACAGTAAGAACTGAGTCTTACATCATTTAGTTGTGATCCTAAGACCCACCCTTCCCCAGTGACTGATCTGTTATTGACAAGAAACATAAAAGGTTGATTATGCCCAGCATTGGCAAGAGGGGAAGAAAATAAAGCTGTTGATACAGGATGTAGGATGCTACACCGACAAGCTCTTTGGAATGTATTCTAGTTTGAGTTCGTTGTTGCTGTGATAAACCACTACAGTCACAACCAAGTTGGGCTCCACCATCGTGTATTGTACACCTGAGTCAGTGTCTCACCATGTTTTCTCACAAGACTTTCAGAGTCACGTGATTCCTAGCCAAGAAACATAAGCAAAATCGCCCTATTCCTCAGTGGATTCGGATGAAAACTGGTAACGAAGCCAGGTACAACTCCAAGAGAAGACACTGGAGGAGAACCAAGCTGGGCCCATAAGGATTCACACAATCAATGGCAAGAATTGAGAGTTTGCACTGAATCGCAGTCAACACAAGCTATGCTGCAGGATGGAGTTCAACATTTTTAACCTGGAGATTTGGTCATATTTAAGTTGGGAATGGTTTGTTCAGTAGTAAAAAAAAAAATAGAGAGAGCCTTTCAAAAAAAAAAAAAAGAACCAAGTTGGATTATACTTGCAGGTCACAGTGATGATGACGGTTCATCATCATGAGGGCAGGAACTCAAGGCAGGAACCATAGAGAAATCACGCTTGGCTGCTTCACTCTCTGGCTCACTCACAGACCCATGCTTAGCCTGCTTTCTTGGACAGCCCAGGACCACCTGCCTAGGAATGGGACCACCCTTCAGCATCATCAAACAGTCAAGACAGTCCCTCACAGAAATGTCCACAAGCCAATCTGAGCAAGGCAATTCCTCAACCGAGGCTTCCTTGTGAGATGACTCTCGGCTGTATTGCGCCAACACAGAGGGATAATTAAACAAATGCTACCAAAAATTTAAAATACACTTATTGTTTGATCCACTAGTTCTACTGTGACTTATAAACGGGATGTAACTGCAAAAGTATACCTCCTTGTAAGCACAGAGATGCTCACTAAGAATTAATTATAATAGTGTCTTAGAAGTCACCTCCAAGCATGCTTATTTGGGAATCAGTCGAATGAATTGTGGTGTGGCTACCTCATGTCTCCACAAATCAGGAATCAGAGAGCTCAGGCCAGAAGTAGGGTTGGCCGTAACCTCCAAGACCTTCCCTCAACCAACCCATTTCTCTCAGCTAAGTCACATCTCCTGAAGATTTCGTAACCAGCACTTGGGAGACAGAGGCAGGCAGATCTCTGCAAGTTCAAGGGTAGCCTGGTCTACAGAGTGAGTTCTAGGACAGCCAGCGCTACATAGTGAGACCCATACTCAGTGCCCACTTCTCCCAGATAGACTCACCCCCTATCCAATAGTGCCACCCACCAAGAAACAAGACATAAGTCTGTGGCAGAGGGTTCAGATTCAGACCATAACAATGTCTTTTTTTTTTCTACTTGGGTTGTTTCAACCATCTACATTTTTTCTTTTTTCTTTCTTTTGTTTTGTTTTTTTTCAAGACAGGGTTTCTCTGTAGACCAGGCTGGCCTTGAACTCACAGAGATCTGCCTGCCTCTGCCTCCCTATTGCTGAGATTAAAGATTGCACAACTACCACCCAGAAACCATTTGTTGAAGATAGAACTGATCCACATAACAAATATTGGGAAGGGGAGGTCTAAGATATTTACTTAGAACAATCACTTACATTAGAAGTCAGGTCAGCGCTCTATGGTCTCTGAGACTCGGCCAGGATCCAAGAGAGAAAGTGCCCCCTTCTCTACTGTCTCTTATCCCTCAATCCTCCCACAGACCCGTGACCATGCCCCAAGTGGTCAGCTGCAGGTAAGTGATCTCTCCCTACAATTTATATTTCTTGTTTTTCTTTAAAAAAAAAGATTACATCACCCAAATGTCTGATACATTCTTATGAGTTGATCCAGTTCAAAATGTTAACATCTCACAATGTGCAAGTTGAGAACTTCATAAGAAAACTGAGGTCAGCCGGGTGTGGAGGTGCTCACCTTTAATCCCAGTTCTTGGGAGACAGAGGCAGGTGGATCTCCCATTTTGAGGCCAGACTGGTCTACAAAGTGAGTTCCAGAACAGTCAGGGATATACAGAGAAACACTGTCTTGAAAATCACACACCCCCCAAAAAAAGGAAGAAAGAGAGGGGAGAAGGAAGGAAAGAAGGGAAGGAAGGAGGGAAGGAAGGAAGGAAAAGAAAATTGTGTCTGGAATATTCAAGTGGCTTGGACCAAATGATTGAGCAAGCTGGCAACACAGCCAAAACGGGAAGATGGGAAGTCAAGTATCTTTCTCTCAAACTGGGGATGAATTAGAATTCCTCAGCAAGCATTGTGACACCGAGACACACTCCTGTCCCTATTTTTTGAGGCAGCATTATGCAACCTAAGCTGCCTATGATCCTCCTGCCTCTGTCTCCTGAGAGCTGGGATTACAGGCGTGTGCTACCCTGGATGATGTGAAGTCAGGTCCTCAGGAGCCCTAGTCTAACAACTGGCTGCTGTATCTTCTGGTATCTGGATTATTTCTAAATACACCTACAGTTTCAACCAATTTAGATTTCATTGTTTCATTTGCTAATACTGAGGAGTCCCAGATGCACTGGAGCAAACACCCACGTTCAAAAGCAGTCACTGCCGGGTGACCAGACACACTTCAGATCCATTGGTGGCTATGAAGCACAGGCCCCATGGGACGGTTCATCAATTTGTCCCAAGAACATCGATTTGTCCCAAGGACTGCTGAGTGGCTTACAGCACCACCTCAGGGTAACTAGAAACGGACCCCTTAAAAAACGGAGGTCAGTAGACCCTTCACTGATGTTCAAGTCTTATTTGTTGAAGTGTAACTTGCATGTAGTAGTGTTCTGAGTCACAGCGTTCAGCTCAGATCTTCACACCTGCAAACGCTGCATACCAGGCCTTGACCTCTACACAGACCAGGCACCCAGCAGACTTCCTGTGCCACTCTGGATAAATACACAACAGAGGCAACCACTGTCCTGGCCTTGAACACTAAAGCTTTGTTTTCATGGCTTTATTGTTGTTTTTCTTATTATCATTTTCTTACTCTATTTTTACTTCTATGTGTGTTTGTGTGTGTATGTGTGTGAGAGAGAGACAGACAGACAGACAGAGAGGAGAGAGTGTGTCTATGTGGGTGTTTACAGGTAGAAGTCAGAGGACAACCTGTAGAAGTATGTTCTCTCCATATGGATCCTGGATGGAACTCGGGTTGTCAAGTTTACCCACCATCTCTCGGGTCCTTTTATTGTTAAAATAAAAAGTCACGCAGAGCTAGGTTGCTTAAGCAGAAGGGGGCAAATGTGTTTCAATCTGTTTCATCCCTTAAAGAACACCTCTCACCGCCTCTTATCGTCTGAGCTCACCGTGTTCTTTTCAAAATCCATTATGCAAAAGATCTTAGATTTACTACATCTCTTTTGAAGAAGGCTTTTTCTAAGGCCTCTCTCTATGGTTTATTTATGCTTGAACTTTTGGCATGCTCTAGAGATCAAGAGGAAACTTAACAAGGTGGAACGGAGAAATGAGTTAGAGACGGATCTTGACTTTTTTTCTTTTTTCCTTTTTGTCTAAGTTCTCCTTTTCCCTCCTGTTTTAGTTGCCACCACCTTTCCTTAGTACCAGCCTGTAGCTCTGCAGAGTCACAGGAATGTGTGTCTCATGTCTCAGAGCGTTACTGCTTATTTGACATTTAAGACCAAATGCAGAGAGGGGCCTGGAGAGATGCTCAATGTTGCAGAGCAATTGCTGCTCTTGCAGAAGACCGACCTGGGTTCGGTTCCCAGCACCCACACGGTGGCTCACATCTGTAACTCCAAACCCAGAGGATCTGACACCCTCTCCTGGCCTCTGTAAGCACCGTATGCATGTGGTACACAGATCTACATACAGACGAAATGCTTTTTTTTTATACACAGAAATAAAATAAAAATAAATCTTTTTTTTTAAAAAAGAAAGAATAAAAGCAGGGAGATTGCAGAGCTTGAGCATAGAGACCCCAGGGAAGCAAATCCTGAATGGATGCTGTAGAGGGACAAGATAACTTCATGGGGATACCTCCTGCATCCCGTCCCGTCTACTGCTGCTGTTGCCTGTAGGGGATGAGACTGTTTCAGTGTAATCCCTTTCAGGTACACTGTGAAAGGCCGAGATGAGAAACAGCCTTCAGGAGTCTGGAGTCGGCGATGGCAAAAACTTGCCCAGACCCCCTACAGACAGCAGCCCTGACCTGGTGATGTGGTCAAAGAGCTGGGACATGGATACAAAGCCTTCAGAAGCAACCTATACAAACTTCATTTAGCGCCATGGTGGACGGTGTCAGGTGGACGGTGTTAGGTGTAACTGAGAACCACTCAATCGCAGGAGTGGTTCTCACCGGGTGTCCAAAGTGTAGAAGCAGAACTAGCAATGAGTATTTACCTGGAGTCACGACTGCCTCACCCCCATCACACTTGTCCTTCAAATATGAGCCGCAGCAAGTAAATAAGTAAAAATTTAAAATAATTTTTTAAAAAAGCGATAATACATTCTCTGACACGCATTGCTTCCTGACAAAAATCTCTGCCTACCTCTATATATCCAAAAGTTGGATGTAAACACACAGGCATGCACATGCATCCCCCCCCCCTCTCTCTCTCTCTCTGTATCTCTTTCTCTTTCTCTTTCTCTCTCTCTCTCTCTCACACACACACACACATACATACATACACACACACAAACACACACATACACACACATACACATACACATACACAAACACACACATACACACACATACACATACACATACACACACACACACACACACACACACACACACACACACACACACACACACGATACTAAGCAACCATGCCATAGACATTTCAGGCTGTTAATCCAACAGTAGCTGGTAAAGGAACTAGGAAACAGGCAAGAGATGAAGGCTTTGGAGCCTGGACTTGTAATTATATTTGAGGAGGCAAGCATGAACACCTACAGTACAAGTGTCTATTAAAACAGAGGAAGATGGGGGCGTGGAGGAGAAGCACACTCTAAAGGAGCTCAAGCCAGGCTGTCGTGGCCATTTATTATTATTTATTATTCATGCCAAGCAGGACTTTCAAATGGTTTAGACTGCTGTTATAGGTCATTTGGAATATTTTCTTTCTTTCTTTCTTTCTTTCTTTCTTTCTTTCTTTCTTTCTTTCTTTCTTTTTTAGGAGACAGCTGCCTAAGGAGAAAAATATACAGCATGAGCATCACACATCCTGAAATGTCTTCATTTATTGAGTAAAAAAAAAAAATTAGTTTCAGATGACCAAACCCATCAGTTAGGAGCTAAGAAATGTCTAGCAACACAGCGGTGACAGGACTGTCCCTTCCTAGTAAAAAGCCACTAACGAGCTCTTATCTCAGGTTGACCAGATGGCCCGTTCTGTAAAATACCGTCCGCCCAGGCATACAGACCCGAGTGCACACCCCCAGAACCCAAGTAGAAAGCTTATCATGGTGGCTGTCACCTGAGACCCTAGCCCTGGAGGGAGGGGCAGAGACACATAGTTCCCTGAAGCTCACTGGCCAAATTGAAGAGCGAAACACCCAGTCTCAAAAATAAGCAAACAATCAAGGTGGAGGGCGATCAAAAATTGATACCTGATGCTAGAGCTTCTAGCCCCAGTACACATGTGTACACACGTGCTCGCACTCACAGCATGTCACCTCCAGGCAGACACCAAAGAAAATGTGTACACCATCAGACAGCTGAGACACAACAAGTGTCAGGGTCCCCTAGAAGAACAGCACTAAAGATACAAGTTTATGGGCTGGAGAGATGGCTCAGAGGTTAAGAGCACTGGTTGCTCTTCCAGAGGTTCTGAGTTTGATTCCCAGTAACCACATATTGGCTCACAACCATCTGTAATGAGATCTGGTGCCTGTTTCTCACATAAAGCTATATATGCAGATAGAGCCCTTCTATATGCAGATAGAGCACACACACACACATATATATACATATATATACATATATATATATAAAATAAATAAATCTTTAAAAAAAGATACAAGTTCATACAGGTTCTACATGCTGGAGGTGGTGGCTCACGTCTCTAACCTCAGCACTCAGGAGGGAAAGGCTGGTGGGACTCTGTGAGTTCAAGGCCAGCCAAGGTTCCGTAGTGAAACCCCTCTTTAAAAAAAAAAAGAGTGGGGAGGACATGGGCTTTGCTATTCTGAAGAATTTGTCCTCCCAACTTAACGTTCCATATTTTATTTTCAGGGGCTTTTGAAGAGGGTGAGGTGGGACATTTCAAAGCCAGGTCTCAGGACATTCTGTTAAATGAACTATTGAGAAGGTGCACAGCACACCCTATTAGAGACACCCCCATCCCTTTTCCCAACTACCCCACCCCCAAACTCCCCACCCACCAACCCCTTCCAGTACAGTTTGTGTTGGGGACGGAACCTCGGGCTTCCTACACACAGGGCAAGCACTCTACCAACAGATCTACATCTCTGGTCCTATTTATTACTTTATGAATGAAATTGTAAAGTTTGCAGCATGGGAGCTGGGATGATGTCCATCTGTAGGGCACAAGGCCTTCTGGTTCCATCCCCAGCACCAATAAACAAACAGACAAAAGCTCGCTACTCTGTATGAAGCATTTATTCCTGTGCCTTGTGACTTCTTTTTTTTCTTTTTGACATGGTCTCACTGTGTAATCCTGGCTGCTTGGCCTGAACCTCCTATGAAGACTATGCTATGTGGGCTATGTAGACTTGCCTCAAATCCACTTGTCTTCTCCAGAGTACTGAGAATAAGGGCTTCTGCTCCAAACCCCAGTGTATTTCCCCTTTTACGCACACAAACACAGAGCAGCAAGACATTCTGAAATGTCCTTGCGACTACATGACGCCGCAGCTCTTAATATCAGGTAGTGTGATGTGGAGTGTCCTCCTGTGTGCTGCGAATGCGTGTTGCTTTTATTGGTTGATGGGTAAAGCTGTTTCCGCCAGTGGCTAAGCAGAGTAAAACCAGATGGGAAATCCAAACAGAGAAAGAGATAGAGGTGGGGGGGTGGGGGCGGTTGAAGGAAAGGCCATGCAGCTGCCGGAGAGGCAAGACGCCGAGACATCACCGGTAAGTCACAGCCATGTGGTGATACACAGATTAGTAGAAATGGGTTAATTTTTTTCTTTCTTCCTTTTTTAAATTTAAGTTAGAAACAAGCTTGCTTTACATGTCAATCCCAGCTTCCTCTCCCTCCTCCCCCACCCACCCTCCCCACCAGGTCCCCACTAGTCCCCCACCCAATCTCCACTCCAAACCCCAGGGAAGGTGAGGCCCTCCATGGTGGGTCTTCAGAGTCTGTCATTTCATCCAGGGCAGGGCCTAGGCCCTCCCCCCAAGAGTCCAGGCTGAGAGAGCATCCCTCATTGTGGGATGGGCAGCCAAAGTCTGTTTGTATGCCAGAAATGGGTTAATTTATAAGAGAGAGCTACCCAGTAATAAGCCTAAGCCACTGATTAAACAATTATAAACATATACTAAGTCTCTGAGTGGCTATCTTACAAGCGGCTGCAGGGACCCGGTGAGCACACAGGAACCAGTCAAGTGGGACTGTGCTATACGGAGGACAGTCTTGCTCCACAGCGGTGACACATGGTCAGTTACGCTTGGGCATGAGGGCAGTCGCTGCAAGATCATCCTTGAATATCTACCCATCCATTCATGTGTTCCATGTCTATGTATATCACAAGTAAAAAGCTCACTTGTCTAAATGACACGGAGAGGCAGGGAGAGGGTTGATTTAGTTCGTTGACTGAGTAATTCGTTTTCTCTCATCACCTTGGTCTTATCCCTCAACACATTGTTTAAATAAAAAAAAATGACTTCATAGTCTGGGAAACAGAACCTTCAACCAATGACTGATGGAAGCAGAGGCAGACACCCACAGCTAAACACTGAGCTGAACTCAAGGAACCCAGTGACAGAGAGGGAGGGCTGATGAGCATAGGGGTCAAGACTGGGCTTGTTTCACCCACAGAAACAGCTGACCTGATCAAGGGGGAGCTCTTGAACCCCAGACTGATGGCTGTGAATCCAGCATGGGACTGATCCAGACCTTCTGAATGTGGGTGTCAGTGAGGAGGCCTAGACAATCTATGGGGCCTTGGGTAGTAGATCAGTATTTATCCCTGGCACACAAATGGACTTTGGGTGCCCATCCCACAGTGAGGGATGCTCTCTCAGCCTGGACTCCTGTGGGAGGGCCTAGGCCCTGTCCTGGATGAAATGACAGACTCTGGAGATCCCCCATGGAGGGCCTCATCCTCCCTGGGGAAAGGAGTGGGGACTGGGGGAAGAAAGGATGGGGGGCTGGTGGGAGGGCATAGGAGGGCATGGGAGGAGAGGGAGAGGGAGCCAGGATTGACACGTGAAGCTACCTTGCTTCTAATTTAAATTTTAAAAAAGACTAAAAAAATGACTACATAGTCAATGATAACAAAGTGTTACAAGACAGAATATTCGTCAGCATACCTTGAAGAAAAATGAGTGAATCTTGAACACTTGTAAGAGTCCAGACATGAAGTGACACACTTCCTATGGATTACAACAGCCAATATCCATAGGACCCCTCTGAGAATGAACTAATATTTTCTGCTGATAAAAATTAGGCTTAGGGGGCTGGAGAGATGGCTCAGAGGTTAAGAGCACTGACTGCTCTTCCAGAGGTTCTGAGTTCAACTCCCAGCAACCACATGATGGCTCACAACCATCTGTAATGAGACCTGGTGCCCTCTTCTCACCTGCAGGCAGAACGCTATATACATAATAAATAAATCTTTAAAAAAATTAGGCTTAAAATTTTTAAGGACCAGTGATATGGTCAGCAGGTAAAGAAGCTTGCTGCTAAGCCTAAATTTATTCCTGGAACTGATACTGTGGAGAAGAGAACCAACTTCTGAAAGCTGTCCTCTGGTCTCCACATGCATGTTGCGGCAGGTACTCATGATAGGCTAGGTGGGAAGAAAGTAGTGAGTTCTGGAGCCGAAGACAAGTCTACACTGGAGCCGAGAAGTCTATGCCAGAGCTGAGGATGAGTCTACACTGGAGCTGAGGACAAGCCTATGCCAGAGCTCAGGACAATTCTACACTGGAGCTGAGCAGTCTATGCCAGAGCTCAGGAAGATTCTACACTGGAACTGAAGATGAGTCTACAGTAGAGCCAAGGACAAGTCTATACTGTAGCCAAGGATGAGTCAATGCCAGAGCCAAGAGCAAATCTACACTGGGAGTATGAGGGGGCACGTGTAGCTAGAAAGAAGAAATAGGTCAAATTCTAAGCAGGATGTTTCCATTAAACCCTTAAAAGCAATGGGTGTCTTCTGAACGACCAAAGCCTGCATAAAGATGATATCACACCCAAGCCATGGTTTGATGCAGACCACCTGAGATAGCCAGGGCTACGAGATCAGAAATCCAGGCTTCACGCATGGGTGTCCTAGCTCCAACCTCTGGGTTCACAGGGTTCATATGCTCCTGTCATTCCATCCCACCCTCCTTCCTCTTCCTCCTCGGCCTGTGTTTACGACAGAAAGCGAAATACTGAAACTTAGAAATCCTTTGCAATTCTGTTTCCATTGTTTTCTTGCTCAAGATCCAATTTCTTCAGAGCTTGACCATTAGTATCATTAACCTGAAAGCGCAACGCAATCGCAGTGTTAATTGTGCCGCTTACACCAAACGCCTCCAAAGTGCTTAGTTCTCTCGGGTGTGTTAATGACTCCACCAGCGAATGAGCTCATTCGCTGCAGACCGGAACACTGTGTAGGATGGATGTGAGTCAGTGGTTTCTAAATATTCTTTAGGACATCTTCTAAGAAACATTTGCCAAGCACAGTGCAGGTTTTTCTCCACAGAGTCTGATTTTGGGGGGTGGGGAGGGAAGCATAGCATGGCCCAATCTTTCACAGGCTTGCCAAGTACTCTGGTGAAGACCTAGGAGAATTACTGTCTACAGTTGGCCTCCGCAACTTCTGCCCCCACATACAGCACTGAGCACTCCCTTGTTCCTATCCCCTGCCCAAGGACTCCTCCTTCAACCCCAGTAAAACTTATAGCAACATCTGCTTTTGTCTTCTAGCCATTATAAGCCTTCTCCCAGGTCATGCTGACCTGTCTTCTAATGTTACAATCACTAAGCATATTTTCTCATTAACCTAAAAATTATTTATGTGGAGTATAATCGTCATAAATTTGAACTCAAATTTTTACTTTTAGTTTTGGCTGTCTTTCTTTTTTAAAGTACCGGAGCTCAAACTCAGTGGCTTGCACATATGCTAAACAAATGCTCAGCAACCAAACTGTGTCCCTAAATCCTGGGCCTAAATGTTGCATCAAATGAACAATTGCAAAGAATTGCAAGAGCTCCAAGGATATTGGTGAAAAGCTTTCAGACTGCTTAACTGTACATCCTAGTGGGAGAATAAAAAAAATTTACAAAAAAGAAGCCTGCCTCTACTCAACACAGATCTAATGACTGATTCAGAGGGGACAAAGAGATATGACATATGACAAATGACACCCTGAGGATACAACCATCAAAATCCTGACTCTAGGAAGCTCTAGAGATAGTTTTGCTGAATCCGTGGTCCATGGACCAGAAGCACTGGGTTCTGGATTAGCCAAGTTTATCTAGAAAAACAGAATTGATAGAATGTAATAAATCATTCTAGTGATTTATTAGAATGACTTACAGGCTGTGTCCCAGTCCAATAAGGGCTGCTTACCAATGGAAAGTCCACACATCCAGTAGTTGTTCAATCCATGAGGCTGGACGTCTCAACTGGTCTTCAGAAGTGTGCTCCTGTAAATGGTGCTTTTTGTCCCAACTACCCGGTCTCAAATAACCGCAAAGAGGCTTATATTGTTTGTTAATGCTCGGCCGATAGCCCAGGCTTATTGCTAAGTAGCTCTTACATTTAAACTAACTCATTTCTAATAACCTATGCATTGCCACATGGCTCGTGGCTTTACCTGGCCTTGGTCTTGCTTTCCTGGGTGTCTGACTGGCGCCTCTCCTGACTCTGCCCTCCTTCCCATCATTCTCAGTTTGGCTTTCCTGCCTAACTTCCAGTCCAGCCGCCAGCCTTTATATTAGCCGATGAGAGTAATACACATTCATAGTGCAGAAAAGGACTGTTCCACAGCGTGTTCCAGCGCCGGATAAGGGATGGACTTGCCAGGGAGAGGAGAATAAGCAGGCAGAGAGAACCAGCTCCCTTCTGTGTCCTTACACAGACCGCCAGCAGAAGGCGAGATCCAGACTGAAGGTGGACCTCCCCCATCTCAGAAGGTCTGGGTTAAGCGTGGGTCTTCCCACTTCAAATGACTGAATTAAGAAAAGAAATTCCTCACAGGTTACGCAGCCGCGTGGGTTTCAGCTAACTCCAGATGTAGCCAAGTCCACAAAACAGCCTTTACAGGTTCTCCTGGGAACCTGCCAGAAACACATCTTAGATCCCACTCTACACCAGCTTTTTAAAAAAGAAGCTACGTCTAAACATGATGTCCAGGTGACTGGCATGTCATTTAAAGTATAAGGCCTGTTATTCTAACCAGAGACGACACCATGGTTATTCAAGAAAGGAAAAAAAGGAGAGAGAGAGAGAGAGAGAGAGAGAGAGAGAGAGAGAGAGAGAGAGAGAGAGAGAGAGAGAGAGTGTGTGTGTGTGTGTCAGGGAAGCTTAAAGGATAAAAGAGGGTCCCCGAAATGGCTCAGCAGGTAAGGATGCTCTGAGCCTGATCACTTCCAATCCCCAGAGCCCATGTTAAAAAAAAAAAAAGTCTAAGCATGGTTGCATACCCTTGTAACCTCACTGGGAAGTTAAAGACTGGTGAATCCCAGGGGGGTCACTGGCCAAACAGCCTAGTCTACTTGACAACTTTCAGGCCAGTGGGAGATTTTGTCTCAAAAACAAAAGGTGGGCAGCTCCCGAGGTTGTCCCGTGGCCTCCACACGAACATGCACACATGTGTGTGTGCACACGCGTGTGTACTTGCAGATCCACTTGCAAGAGTGCACACACACGCACACACAATTGAAACAACAAAAATCTAAAAGGAAAGGAAAAAGGGGATAGTAAGAAAGAAGGCCTTAGGTTAAACATTGCACAGGCTTGACTGACATAAGTAGGAGACGGAGCGAGCAGGACTCAAAGACAAGAAGGGACAAAGGGCTGAGCAAACCCAAAGTACCAGTCAATCACAGATCCTCTATAGATCTTACAAACGACCCCCCCCTACCATCCAGAAGTCAGATGCCAATTAGTGACAGCTATTCTTGTCCCATGTGACCTCAGCATGACGGGTAAGCTCCAGGTGTACACAGGTCACTTTGACTTTCCATCTCTTTCAAAGAGAAGCTTGGGTGTTGATCCTGGGTGTACTCAGTCTGCGGAGACTCCTTGTTCGCCCTCAGCTCTGAACCCCTCCACACAGCAGACCACCACCAGGAGGAGCTGTGCGGCTCTCCCATGGGCTCATACCCTTTTGTTAGGGTGACGGCCTGCGTCATTTCTTCCTACTTCCTGCTGCTTTGCATCTCAAGTTTGCTTAAGTGTGATGATTAGTTTTGGTCGCCAACCAGGCACAACTTAGAAACACCTGGAAAGGAAGTCTTAGTGGGGCTGTCTCCGTCGGTTTGTCCCGTGGACACGTCTGTGGGGGGACTGTCTTGTCTGATGCGACAAGGACCAGCCTGGAAATGGGAGGCAGCATCTCTGCTTCGGGGTCCTGGACTGAATGAGTAGTGAGGGCTAACCCAAGCACTAAGCATCTATGAGTTTACTGTTCTCTGCTGTTGACCGTGGATACCATGTGATTAGCTTCTTCAAGTTCCTGCCGTAACAAACTGCAGCCTGGAATCGTGAGCTTAAACAGACCCCTTTCCCCTTTGCTCTGGCTGCCTGGGGGTGAACAGAGGCAGATCTCAGGTCGTGCAGCTCGTTTATTTCCAACTCTGCCACTCCAACCTTAGTCCACATCTTCCCAACCAAGCTCATGAGCTTCCCAACGACAGGGTTAGGAAGGTGGCGTTCAGGCCCCAGATTCTTGCTGTGTTTTCCATGGATTTGCCATCAGGGGTTCCAAAACCATGCAGCACAGGAGTTGCAGAACCATTTGGCGCGCGCATGCACACACACACATACACACACACAACACACACGTACGTCCACCCTTAAACATAATGCATAGACTTACTGTGTTTCCTTCCCTCAAACGGAGGTGATGCGTGCAATTTCACTGCTTAATGGAAAGGGTTGAACTTCTCTAGAGAACATCTTTCAAATTGACCTGGTCTTATGAAAAAATGTTGTTTGGGTAGGGTGGGTTATGGAATTTATCTTTTGTGTTTTACATGAGAAATGCAAGCACAACTTGCAAAACTTTACATTGAAAAATCTGATGACCTGAGCTGGATCCGCTGGACCCATATAGTAGAAGAAAATTTATTCCCACAAGTTGCCCTCTGCCCTCCACATGCTATGCTATGGTACATACACACACACACACACACACACACACACACACACACACAGAGGGAGGAGGGGGAGAGAGAGGGAGAGGGAGGGAGGGAGAGAGAGAGAGAGCATTCATAGTACATCAGTAGTAACTCCGGTGTCATCTGGACTCTAACTGGACTCTGTTTTAACATGTGGCCACAGGTTTCCATATATTGTATCATTTCTGACCTTGGTAGCACAAGGTCGCCCAAAGGAGGGAAGATGGCCTTGGTCTGCTGGCCTAGTCCACCCGGCCATCATCCGCCAGCCCCCACATCCCCGAAGCACGCCGCCTCTTGTCACCCATCAGGAGATAAATCCATTTTGTTACACACACCCCTCCGGTTCAGCCCAGCCGTGAAGAAAGTTGGGGCTTTTCTAAATCCATGGCATCTTTTCAAAGGGAACTGTGCCACCAAGAGTTTTAAAACTGTGGTCTGAATCCCAGCACTTGGGAGGCAGAGGCAGGTGGATCTCTGTGAGTTCGAGGCCAGCCTGGTCTACAAGACTGAGTTCCAGGACAGCCTCCAAAGCCACAGAGAAACCCTGTCTCGAAAAACCAAAAAAAAAAAAAAAAAAAAAAACTGTGGTCTGTCCCTATTCTGTCCCAGTCAAGAAGCAAAGCGGCGGAGGTAACGGACACGCAGAGGTAAAGACAGAAGCTATATGATAAGAGAACAGATCTAAGCGAAGAGATCAGCAGGGACGCTATCGTTCCCAGTCTTCATAACCCGTGGAGGGTATTAGAAATGCTTATTGTTGGTTCCTTTCAAACGGCTCGGTCTGCTTCCTCTTTGCAACAATCTGATTGCATCCACATGCCCTCCATCCATCCCTGGCCCCAGCCTGCTGCCTCGAGGGCCCAGATCCATTTGTTGTTCTTCCCATCTTAGACTTCTTTTTTTTGGGGTTTTGCCTCCTCTGTCTGCTTCCCTCCCTCCCCTTCCTTCTCTGTCTCTCAGCAGAGGACATCATGGACTTCTAGACAGCTAGTGCGTCCGCCTTGCCTGCTCCGGTCGGCAAGCCCGTGAGATGAAAGGAGTTTCTGTTCTTGTTGGGTTAATGTTCTGTGGAGAGAGGGGATTGTAGACCCCCCCCCACCCCGTTGACTTTTAACAGACTCATGAGCAAGGTAAAACAAAACAAAACGGAACGCATCATCCGAATATGGTACAGTTTAAGAAGTATGTTGCAAAAAACAAAACAAAACTCCCTAGCGCTCTTTTAGTTAGGAACTAACACAAATGGGGAAAGGGAGAGAGTCAGACACAACAAACCTTTTGGGTTTGGGAGGAGTTTCTCGGAATCACTGATTAAAATTGGCTGGCATAATGGTTTTCTAAGATTGCTCTGTTTACGAAGACAAAAGCAGGCACTGTTTCCCATTTGCCTCTGTGTTTAGAAATTCTTGTCTTTTCTTACATTCAGGGTTTGGGTTCTGTCATGGTTTTCAGATAGTAAATGCCCCCCCCCCCCACAGGCTCTTGTGATGAGGGCTTGGCTCCCAGCTGGTGGTGGCCTATTTTGGAAGTTTCTAGAAACGTTAGAATGTGATATTTTGTAGCTGGAGGAAGTATGCCAACCGGGGGCATGGATTTGAAGGTGATGCTTGGTTCCCAGTCCCTTCTCAGGGCTCTCAAAGGCTTTCTACCCACCGCACGGTGAACGTCCTTCTTGCGCTGTTCTTATCCAGTGTATAGGACCAGGCAACTGCAGAGCAAGCCCTCTGAAACCGTGACCCCCAAAGACGCCCTTTCTCCTTAGAGTCGTTCTCCCAGAAACTCTGGTTATAGCTACACAAAAAGAATTAGCATAGGCCCAAAGGGTGTGAAAACACTTTTTTTCTTTTTGCAACTCAAGTGTAGAACTCAAGGGCAATTTCAGCAGCAGCAGCTCTGGGGTTGGGTAGCCAGGTCAGTCCCATCTCCTGATAGACTGAGAAGATGGAGAGCCCAGGGGTCAAGGAAGAGCCTGGAGTAGGAGATGCTTCTACTACAACTGGTTGTGTCATCCCAAGGGAGAGTAGGGGGCACTGGACTGTTAGGTGGGGCTTGTCCTCCCAAAATGCCTTGAGCAAACAGGCCCCACCGTTGACAAGGAACGTCACAGACATTTCAAAGACCGTGTCTATGGTGGAAACTTGATCTATGGCCTGCCTTTGTTACATGTCTGGTTGCCTTCTTAGCGTTGCTGAGGTAACTGAGCAGCATGAAGGCCAGCAATGGGGCTGTGGAGGGAATAAGTGTTCATTCTCCAGCAAGCAGATTTTAGAAACTAGCTTTGACAGCCTCCTGGGGTGTTACACGTCTGTAGCTCAATAGCAGCTGTCTTTCACGCTGACAAACAAGGGGACCTGGCAGTTATGACACTGTACTAGACAAACAAGTAGAGTGTGCGTGTGTGTGAGCACGTGAGCGCACGTGCCTACGAGTGCGTGCATGTGCGTGAGTATGTGTATGAGCGTGCATATGAGTGTGTGTATGTGTATGTGTGAGAGAGGGTGCTTGTGTGAATGTATGTATGTGTATGTGCATGAGAGCATGTATGAGTGTATGTGCTTGAGAGTGTATGTGTATGAGTGTTTGTGCATACACACGTATGAGTGTGTATAAGTATGTGTATGAGTGTGTGCATGTCTGAGTGTATGTGTGAGTGTGCGTGTGAGTGTGTGTGCACATGTGTGAGTGTGTCTATGAGTGTGCATGTATCAATATGTGAGTGTTATGAGTGTGTGTGCACATGCATGAGTGTGTTTATGAGTGTGTGTATGTGAGTGTGTGTGGGGGGATTGAACCAGGGGCCTCGAGATGTTTCACCACTGAGCTACCTCCCAGCCCTAAAATGCTGGTGCTAAGCCATTTCCAGAGAGAAGGGTCAGATTTTGTATTGCCTTTAACACCTCACTATCACAAAAAACGAGAACCGTCAAGCAAAACGTGGAAAAAGATAATCGGAGAGAGCATAGTCAGCACGGTCTCTTAAGTAAGCCAAAGTCAGTTTACACAGAGACGATTAGAAAGTGGACGCAGGAAAAGCATTCATTCAGGCAGATTTTGCAGTGCTAGCTACCAAAGTCCAGGAGGAAACAGACTTTGCCGTGCTCCTTCGGAAGAGGGGTCTGAAAGGAAAGCATTGTACCCCCAGAACCCAAGACAGCAGAAGCAGGAGGGGGGATTAGGGAAACTTCCTGAAGATATGTCAAAATGATCCTTCATATTTAAACATACCTACCCATGCACAACCCACAAAATATCTCTAGCCCCCTTTTGCCAAGCATGTCCAGTCTTTTCTTCGTTGATCATTTATTTCCCTGCTATTGTTCCGATGAGATTTCCAGGAGATGGGGGGAGGGGAGGGGAATAGCAATAGGAAAAAGCTGTCTCCTAAGCTGTTTGTGTTGTCTTAGTACATTTTATGCATGTCTGCAGGCCAAACGGCCTTAGTCTTCCCCTCTCTAAAATGGAGACGATAGCAGCAATAATGATGATTGAGTCCTGCTCAAATGCTCAGTGACCGAGGGAGTGGAACTGAGTGAGGGGATGTCTGTAAGCCCCGGGTACTCGGGAGAGCAAGATCAGAGGACAGATATTTATACATGAATTAATGATGGCTGACTGGAAGGAAGGAGAGGCAGGGAGGGAGGGACTTTCCATGGGCTTCTGTAAAAGTCGAATCCCAGAAATCACTGCCTAAATTTGGAATGTACGGATGCGTGAACTTCCCGTCCTCTCTAAAGAACTCCGAGCGGGACCAAGCAAGGCTCTAAAAGGCAGAGCGGCCATCATCATCACTCCGCACTCTTAAGTTCCTTAAGGCTTGGTTCGCTACAGTACCAGGAACAATAGTGCCACCTAGTGACACTTCCAGTTACTGCCGCTAAACAATTGAATTTGACTTTTTTTTTTTAAAAGAAAGCTCCACTTTAGACTAAGCACAAAGGAGATGTGTGTAATCTCTGATTGTCACCGTTTTTTCAACCCAAGAACCCTTCCTCCAAAACTGCAAGATGTGATAAATTCTCACATCCTAAGCCAGTCTCCCAGGCTACATTCTCGTGGAATCTCTCCACAACAGGTCTTTCGATAGTTCCTACGTCCATATTTCAAGGATTGTGAGTCTGTGGCAAGGCATAACGTTTTTGTTTTTTTTTTTAAATAAAAATTTAGTATTATTTTACTTACGAGTAAGGGTGTTTTGTCTGCACGCTAGTCTGTTCACCCGGTGCCCAAGGAGGCCAGAAGGGGGAGCAGGATCCCCTGGAACTGGAGTCACACAAGGTTATAAGCCTGGGCACGGTCCTGGAACCAAGCTGGGTCTTCTGCAAGAGCAACAAGTGCTCATAACTGCCGAGTCATCTCCCCTGTGAAGCATATACTGACATCAGTCTAGACCGTCAAATACGCATTGACTATGTTAGAGCACAGAAAGGCAAGGAATACCCACCACGCAGTACTTAAGCATGCTGACACCTCACGAGCATTCTAGGAAAGAGCCCAGTCCAGGAAAAGAGGCCAAAGGTCCACGCTGAGCCTGGGAGCAGCTTCTGCCCCAGGCTGTGACCTAATAGTCCTCCAGCAGCTGCTCCCTGGGAGAGTTTATCTGTTTAACAAGATAGCGTTTGTCTGCCGCAGATTTCCTCCCTGCAGCCTCCCAGAACCCGTCCTCCCCCTCCCAAGCCTCAGCCCCTATTCAGACTGGATGACAAACACCTGACCTTGAGTGGCCTGTGGGGCTATTACCGACACCTGCAGAAAGGTTTTTACACTTTTCCTATTGTCAACCTAGACCAGTGTCCTGGCTAGTTTCATGTCAGCTTCAGACTGTTGTAATTTAAGAAAAGCGGTGCTCCAGAGAAAGATGCCATGTGACAGGGCTCAAGCAGAGGATTTGTTTTTGCTGTTGTTGTTGTTTTTAATTAGGGAAAGGGACCATAAAAAGGGGAAAGGGAAGAGGGAGATTGTGGGAACACCAGACCTTGAGCAGAGACCCACTTCCCCTTCTGCCTGGGAGTAGGCAGCTGTAAGACAATGTTTACTAAAAACATGTTTACTAAAAACAATACAATGCCTGGGGGCATTAAGTTCCTGGAAAAGGCCTGCCCGCAGAAACCACCCCGACCTCGACCTTGTCCAAAGACTAACCACCTCTTCTGCCACGCCCAGATCAGTTTCTGGGGTCAGAGCAGAACCAGCCAGGATAGAGGAGAGAGCAGAAGCTTCTCTGGTGGGAGCCTTTCTTAGGAAGTTTTCTTGAACCTTTTTGGAGCCTGCTTAAAGTTTTCTTTACATCGTTGAACGAGTCTCTGTGTTGTCAATCCCCGACACCCTCCGCACGTTCTCGGACACAGGCCGCGCAGCAGACGGGACAGGAGATCAGCCTCCCAGGGACAGGAGCAGCAGGAGAAAGGAGAAAAGTAAGAGGGGGGGAGAGGGAGAGAGAGAGAGAGAGAGAGAGAGAGAGAGAGAGAGAGAGAGAGAGAGAGAGAGAGAGAGAGAGAGAGAGAGAGAGAGAGAGAGAGAGGAAAACAGACAGAGGGAGGGAGAGAAACAGAGAGAAGGATGGGAGGTTGGCAGGGTCCTTTTAAAAGGGAACTTAGTGAATGTGCACAGGTGGTGCTCTTAGTGGCTGCAACTGAGGGTGTATCCTGTCAGAACCCCAAGGACAGGCCAGTACAGATGCCTGAACACTAACACATACAAGCTAGAGTGTGGCAAGCTTGAGTTTTGTTTTACCTAAGTTGTTCTGTTTACCGATAAAGACTCGGGAGTAACATGTTGGGGGTAAAACCCCCCTAGATCACAGAAACTAAGAAGCAACCAGCTGGCCTTCCTTTTTTTTTTTTTTTTTTGCTGGAGATCCAGCAAGGGACTGTCTCCCCCATCCATCCCAAACCAAAAAGACCATGAATCTCGAAGTCTCTCGCAGCTCCTTCCTGTTCATCTCCGTATCCATATTCCTGGCTCCTCCATCCTCTCTATGGCTAATTCCTGTCAACTAGTCACTGGCTCTGCCCCCTGGTCCAAGGTTAATTTTATTAACACGGTGTGGGAGTTTCACTGTGTGATCAAATAGCCCACAACACTAGGGAGATCTTGAAAGGAGGGAATCTTAATTAAGAAAATGCCTCCATAAGATCTGGCTGTTGAGCATTTTCTTAATTGGTGATTAATGGGGGAGGGCCCAGCCTATTGTGGGTGGTGCCATCCCTGGGCTGGCGGTCTTGGGTTCCATAAGCAAGCCATGGTGAGCAAGTCAGTAAGCATGGCTTCTGCATCAGCTCCAGTCTCCAGGTCCCTGCCCTGCATGAGTTCCAGCCCTCACTGCTTTAGACGATGAGCTGTTACACGGAACTGCGAGCGAAATAAACCCTTCCCTCCCCAAGGTGCTTTTGGCCATGGTGTTTCATCGTGGCGACACAAATCCTAAGTAAGTCACCCAGTGGCTCATGGTATTGAGTTTTAAAGAGTAGAGGTTAACTCCCTTGTAACTGGAAGGTATCTTGATCAACCAGTCTTTGGGCACCAATTATTTAATTAGGAAATTATAGGCTTAATGTTTTGGCCAGGAAGCTTGGAAGCTAGACTCTGTTTAGTGAGTAAGATTGAGCAAACCAGGTAACTTCTGTAGTCAGTGTCCTTACCTATAAAATGAAATAACAATGCCTACACTACCCATGTCCTGGAGTTCTGAGGACAGAATGCAGTGATTACGGCTCTTGTAACTTCTGGACAAGGGTAACAAACCAGTGGTGTCATTTCTGATCGTCACTTTCCTGGGCCACCCTGGGAGGGAGTTGTTTATCTTCCTTAGTGCAAGAGCGATGGCAGAGAAGCCCCAGTCCCTTCTTGGGGCTCCCATTTCCATTAATAAAATGATTTAGGAACAGATTCATAGCAGGGAGCTTAAGGACAACTTGATTAGGGTTTAGAATTAAAAAAAAAACAACAAGAGAAACACGTTGTAAACCCCAGCAGCTGCCTGGAAGAGGACAGGGAAGAGAAAGCCATAGCCGTGGCATGTGAGTTAAGGCTGCCCGGAGATGAGTCACATGGTAGAGACGGGAGCTTGAGAGAAACAGTAAGGAAGCACCAAGCCCCCGGGAGAAAGCACACTTAGACCCTGGCCAGCATCCCAAAGGAAGACAGAAAAGGTTATGCGTTTCTGAGAGTCAGGACTGAGAAAAGCGAGCAGACCCCACAGAGCCTTGCAACAGCTCTCGAGTGGCAGCAGAGGGAGGGGGTGTTCAGGACAGAAGTATAGTGCCTCATTGAAGGGATGGTTATTCTCTTCTCTTAGCATTGTGTAGGGTGGACCTGCCTTCCTGAGGGTTGGATCCTTGGACAAGCGATTTTGGCCTGCCCAGTTGGATTAACCATTGTTTGTTTGTATGTATGTATGAGATAGGGTCTCACAATGTAGCCCAGGCTTGCCCAGAAGTGGCTGTGTAGACCTGGCTGGACTGGAATTTGAAGTTATCTAAACTGCATCAGCCTCCTGAGTGCTGGAATCAAAGGCCTTTGGCATCACGCCTGACTCTGGGTTAACTCTTTTCCTCTTGAGAATTATTTGTATGTCTGTGTGTACGTAGACCCATAGAAGCCAAAAGTGGGTATTAGGTCCCCTGAAGTTGGAGTTACAGGCAGAGTTGTGAGCTGCCTGGTCTGGGTGCAGGGACCCTCATTCCTCCACAATAGCAAGTGTTCTTAACCATCTCTCCAGCATGCTGGATTAACTCTTTTTGTTGTTGCTGTTTTGTGGGTTTTTTGTTTGTTTGTATGTCTTTATGTTTAAATTTAAATTACAAACAAGGTTTGTGCCTGGTGTTGGTTGCGCCGCATGCCTTTAATCCCAGCACTTGGGAGGCAGAGGCAGGCAGATCTCTGTGAGTTCAAGACTAGCCTGGTCTACAAGAGTTAGTTCCAGGACAGCCTCCAAAGCCACAGAGAAACCCAAGAGGAAGAGGAAGAGGAAGAGGAAGAGGAAGAAGAAGAAGAAGAAGAAGAAGAAGAAGAAGAAGAAGAAGAAGAAGAAGAAGAAGAAGAAGAAGAAGAAGAAGAAGAAGAAGAAAGAAAAAACAAGGTTGCTTCACATATCAATCCCAGGTCCCTCTCCATCTCCCTCCCCCCTCCCATGCCCTCCCATCAACCCCTCTTCCCCCTCCCCCAATCCCTACTCCTTTCAGCAGGGAGGTTGAGGCCCTCCATGGGGGATCTCCAGAGTCTGTCATTTCATCTAGAGCAGGGCCTAGGCCCTCCCCCAAGAGTCCAGGCTGAGAGAACATCTCTCATTGTGGGATGGGCACCCAAAGTCCATTTGTGTGCCAGGGATAAATACTGATCTACTACCCAAGGTGGATTAACTCTTAAAGACAGGAGATGATGGCACGACTCCACGTAGAGGCAGGTTTTATTCTTTTCTGTAACAATCTGAAAATGCTTAATACATTGTGTTTATTGAGACAAGGGTCTCATGTAGCCCAGGATGGCCTCAAACACTGTCTAAGATGACCTTGAAGTTCTGATCCTCCTGCCTTCACTTCCCAGTGCTGGGATCTCAGGCCTGAGCTGACACTCTTGTATCTTTATGCAGCGTTGGAGATGGAACCTGAGACTTCAGGAATAAATCCTATGCAGGAACTCTGCCGATAAGCTAGATCCTCAGGCTCCTCGATGCCATTTAGGAGGTTTATATACACACACACTCCAATGACCATAGGACCAACAAGGTTCTCAGAGGATGACGTTGGACTCAACACCAAGGGTTATTGATCGGACATTGATTTTGCTTTGTCTTAAACTTTGAAAATACCTGCTGGTTCCCTACACCAGTCCTTCCAATTTTTTTTTCCCCTAGCAGAATTATGAAATGAACTTACAGATGGGTCGGGATTCCCCCACCTAGATTCTACACCAGTGACATCCCTGAGGTGACAGCATCTCCACGTTGTCCTTGTCAACTGCCAATGTGCCTTGGGAGAAGCTGTCTCCTGAGCATACAGTTTCACCCCAGCCTTTGCACAGGGACCCCTTCTTGTCAAGCAGACCCCAGCTTGGCCACACCTCGTAGGGACTGTTTCTGACTACATTTGTGTCACGAAGTGTTCACCACCACACAGTATCTATGAGCTGTCATGGGTCATGTCTCTGCCTGGAATCCTGAGTCTTACCAGAGCAGTGGCTTTTGTCTGTCTTGGCCTTTGGCCAGCCGCACAAGAGCTTGCTGGCTAACACATGCCGTGTAAGTGACTTGGTGCCTCCTTCTGCCTTGCTTTGCCTACATGGCGATTCCTTCTGTTTTTGTGCCGCTTCCCAGTGACTGAGATTCTAGATGGAAAAAACGGGAGCCTCTCTCGGACACTCTGGGATTCATCACGGTCCTCGACGGGAGAGCTGCCTTTCCTCAACCTCTATCAGTGAGCAGCGGTAGCGATTTCTCCTTCTGCAGGGTGTGAATGCTTACCTGGCGGCAGGGCAGTGTCTTGCCCACCTGAGCTGAACACTGTCTCATTCTAAAGACGAGAGAAGAGCTCAGCTGCTAAAAGGCCAGCAGGAGGGAGCAGAGTGCCGAACCAAGCTACAAGACACAGGCAACCAGCAGCGCACATGCTGACTTTGATCACCGGGTTTAGGAGGAAAAACAGGTGCCACTGTCACCACACTTCCTTTTAAGTCTGCCTTTCCCCCCTTCCCTAAGTCTACACGGCAACTGTCTCTAGCATATCTATAGCTGCTTCTAATGTTTATCCTCTGATTTCCGTCACCGAGGTTTCTGAGCACAGGGTAGCTTGTTCACCATTGTCTTCTGCTTTCTCCCTGGGATAAATCTTCCAAGAAGTTTTCAAACACCTGCCTTACTGCAAGATGGTTTTAAATTTCAACAACGACCACTGAATTCTACTACTGGATTCTGAATTCAGTGAGAGGGCAATGCGTTGGCACTTCTGCTTCCTGTAGACCTTGGTCCCAGTACTGTGAGCTCTGGAGTTGGCAAGACAGAACTAGGACTCTAACCAAAGAGCCAGACACACTGGGCTTCTCTGAGTTTGGACCTCACGCAGCCCCAGCTGCAGGACAAGATGCTTGGGGGTGTGACTCTGTGGTACAGCATGCTCAGGTCCCTGGTTTCCACCCCATGAACCACCTCCACTTCCAGTAGAGTTAGTGACAGACCCTCTCTCACCAAACTGTGAAGATGTTGTGAGAACCATGGAGGTGCAGTACTGCTCAGAGCAAACATTTCTCCAAAGCTATGCACGTGCTTACATTAGATCAATGAAATATCTGTTTTTTTCTAGACAACACGCTACACTTAGCATTTAACAGACATCTCCCTAGAAGAAATAAAGATCAAGGGTGTAACTAGCTTTTAAAGATGCTAAAGTGTATTTAAAAGTTCTTACCAGGCGTTGGTGGCACACGCCTTTAGTCCCAGCACTCAGGAGGCAGAGGCAGGTGGATCTCTGTGAGTTGGAGGCCAGCCTGGTCTACAGAGTGAGTTCCAGGACAGCCTCCAAAGCAATACAGAGAAACCCTGTCTCGAAAAACCAAAAACTAAAAACCAAAAACCTGAAGAACACTGTCCCAGGGATGTGAAAATTATAAAGTTGAAGAAAGGACTACCCCAAACTATCACTCATTTGTTTTATACTCCATTTAACTCAGCGTCATCTTTATTTCAAAATAACATTTTTATTATATAAAAATGTAAAAAAAAAAATCCAGCAAAACCAGAAATACGGATATATTTTCCTGGGCTTTCACATTAGCTGATTTTTATTCGCATCTCGTTTTCAATACCATTTACAACATTGTCCCCATTTCCAGTCTGATTATACATGTGCTGAGTGACGGAAAGGTCTGGAATAAATACATTTAGAAAGAGGCAAAGCTGTGAAACTAAGCGGCATGCAGGAGTCCTACGGAGTGGGAGAAGTGTCTGAGAGACGAAGTAAGGTAGCACGGCGCGGACTTCCCCTGCGGCGCTTCAGTCGTCTTTGTCTTTGGCTCCGTGCTTGAGGATGCGCGTGAACTCGATGTAGTTGAAGTTCCCCTTTTTGTCGATGGGGGCCTCCCTGTACAGCTCATCCACTTCCTCGTCTGTGAACCGATCGCCCATGGTTGTGAGCAGCTCCCTCAGGTAATCCTCCTGGATGGTGCCTGGAGGGCAACAAAGGGCGGACTCGGTGAATACTGAATATTCCGTGGCAGGGTTCTAAGTGAAACCAGCCTTAGTTCCAGCAGGGTCACCACCGACCACACACTACAGCCAGGGCACATGCAACTGCACCACTGCTTCGGGGGTGTTTTAGGAATACTGAATTACTTTTTTTTTTTTTTTTTTTTTTTTTTGGTTTTTCGAGACAGGGTTTCTCTGTGGCTTTGGAGGCTGTCCTGGAACTCACTTGGTAGACCAGGCTGGTTTCGAACTCACAGAGATCCGCCTGCCTCTGCCTCCCGGGTGCTGGGATTAAAGGTGTGCGCCACCAATGCCCGGCGGAATACTGAATTACTTTAAAAGCTTCAAAACTGGGCTGGGGAGATGGCTCAGAGGTTAAGAGCACTGGCTGCTCTTCCAGAGGACCTGAGTTCAATTCCCAGCAACCACATGGTGGCTCACAACCATCTGTAATGAGGTTTCGTGCCCTCTTCTGGTCTGCAGGCATACATGAAGTGCTGTATACATAATAAATAAAATCTTTAAAAAAAAAAAAGGCCTCAAAACAGAGAGATGGCTCAGTGGTTAAGAGTACAGGCCACTCTTTCAGACAGAGGACCCAGGGTTTGATTCCCAGTACTCCACACAGCAGCTCATAATCATATGTAACTTCAGTTCCAAGGGAACGTCTTATGCCCTCTTCTGGTCCCCGATGGCAAGATGCACGAGCATGCATGCGCACATGCGAGCACGGGCACGAAACATTTATAAAAAAGAAAAATAAATCCTTTTAAAAAACCATAGTATAGAAATACAATGTCAAATAAAAATTAAGTGGTGGCTGCTCAGAATAAAAGGCAACGTCACCCAGACCAATGGCTCAGGGAGACGATCACAGTGTGCCAGGGAGGAGTGGGGGGGGGGTGAGGATTCCAGGTGAAGTGTGAGGCCAAGCACAAGAAAAGGAAGGTGAAGCTTGAAAGGCCTTCACGTTAAAGCCTGCTGCTCCAAAGGGGCAGGAAAACGAAGACAAAACAGAGCGAAACCCCGAGGTAACCCCAGAGACACAGAACAAACACCTCAAATGCTGCTCATGTTATGAGCTGTGCCACTGAGGGAAATCAGGGTCTTTGAAAGGCTGTGTGGCAAGGCCATTTCTGGTCTATTGTCCATTTTAAAACAACAGGGTTTTCTTTTTAATTAAAAAAAAATGTTTTGCATGTAAAAAACATGTCCTAAAATGTGCTTTTATGCCTTTCATCCCAGCCCTAGGAAGGTAGAGGCAGGCGGATCTCTGTGATTTTAAGGCCAGCCTGGTCTAGTCTACAGAGCAAGTTCCAGGACAGCCTCCAAAGCAATACAGAGAAACCTGTCTCAAAAAACTAAACGGAAAAAAAAAAAAAAGAAAAAAAAAGTGCTTCATGTACCCTAAAACGAGACTGGACACAAACACGAAAGCAGCATTTACCAGTGGCTTCCTCATCAAAGCAAGCGAAGGCGTTTCTGATGACATCCTCGGGATCTGTGCCATTCAGCTTCTCTCCAAACATGGTGAGGAACATGGTGAAGTTGATGGGGCCTGGGGCCTCGTTCATCATGGCATCCAGGTAGGCATCGGTGGGATTCTTGCCTGTAAGAAACCACATTCAAACAAAGGACTGTGGGGAGCCGCCCCCACATTCTCCGTTACAAGATGGCGCTGACACCCGTTGTCAGTTGGAGTAAACAACCTTGGTGTGCACGTGCCTGCTACTTTTCCATCCCTTACTCTCTGCCTCTCCCGTGGCGTCATATGGGCTGACGAGCAGGAGCCAGTCAGGAGATGACACGTCCGAGGCGGGGACTGCTGAGCTATATAAGGGTTGGGCTTTTCGTTCCCCGGGTCTCCGCTCTGTAAGCTTATGCTCTCCCTCTCAAGACGCATTAAAGCTGTTCTGCAGAAGGATCCTAAGTGTGCCGCGTCGTTCTTGCTGGCGAGACGGTAGCCGGGACAAAGGACAAAACTCACTTATCTTGGATCATCTGGCTATTGTTCTGCTACCAAACATACTTTAAAAAGGTTTTCATTGCATTATTTTGTGTGTGTGCACCGTATCACATGTGTGGAGGATGAGGACAACTTTTAGGAGGCAGTTCTCTCTTTCCACAAGTGGTCCACGGATCAAACCCTTAAGTCATAAGCACCTTCCCGTGCTGAGCCATCATGCCAGCTTCTTCACCACGTTTAGTTAAAAACCAAAACCAACAACAACAACAACAAAAAAACCAAAAAAAACCCCCCAAAAACCCAACCCAACAACAAAAAAACCCCAACCAACCAAATAAACAAAACCCCAAAGTCGAAACACCACGCTATCACATGTTGTTGATTCTACACTGGTTCATCAGAGGTTATTTTAATACCAGCTATTAAAAAAAATCAACATTAATATTTCTAACTATGATACAGTCACATGTGAATTGGTACGCTTAAAAATTATTTGTTAACTATTAAGTCAGTTTGAGACTGGGAACTTCTTTCCAACAATATTAAAACATCGTCAGCTCCAAGTGCTATGTCTACATGCTGCTGACCGGAGTCTTTTGCTTTGCTTTTGTTTGGGGGGGGGCGTTGGGGGAGGCACGTTTCACTCTATAGCCCAGGTTGGCCTCAGATTCTCATCCTCCCGCTAGCTGACAACTGAGCCATCACGCCAGACTTGAACGGGGTGATCACTCGTCTTGTTTGTAAAGAGAATCCTGACCTCAGATCCTACTGAAAACAACTCTTAGGACAGGGGCTGGGGAACTGCCTGACAGTGAGGGGGGCATCCACACAGCTCCCCACAGGAAACCAGTTCACCAAGTGGTTACGAGGCCCGGAGAAGGAGGAACTCACACCCAGTGCTCCAGACACCGAGTTTAGTGCCGTCCGGTCCACACAGCCTCCCTTAATCTTAACCCGTGAAAAGGACTGGCTAACGTTGAAGGAGCAGGTACACGTGAAAGCAATGTGTTGGCTGGATCTTCAGACCTACGGAAGCGCCTCAGAATTGTACCACGCTACGCTGACGACAGCCCCATCTAGAACCTGGGTGAGATTTACGTAACGCACGGGTGGCTATTTCACCTCACCTCATCAGCGCACTGGCACCTCAGCAGTCAGTGAGCAAGCAGAAATAAGAACCTGCTTCCCCGTTTGCAGGTCAGACCCAACTTTCCTGCAGCATTCTGGGGGTAGAAGGCAGGGATTCAAGAGAGTTCTCAGAGTGAAATCTAAAATGGATCTTTCAAAATAAATGGGTGTAGCCGGGTGGCAGTGGCAGTGGCGGTGTACACCTTTAATTCTAGTGCTAGGGAAGCAAGAGGCAGGTCTGGGTTACAGAGTGAGTGTCAGGACAGCTTCACAGAGAAACCTTGTCTGAAAATTCTGAAAGTATGTGTATATGCGCGTGCACGTGTGTGTGTGTGTGTGTGTGTGTGTGTGTGTGTGTGTGTGTGTGTTGATGGTACACATGTGCATGTGTGTATACCAGTGCTGTAGAGCACACGTCGGGGACAAAGGACAACGTCCAGGAGCCAGGGGCTCACATCGAAGTCACCGGGCTTGGCAGGGTGCACCTTCACCAGCTGAGCCGCCTCATCTATGGTTTTTTTTGGGGGGGAAGCAATCTTTCTTTTTTAATTATAAAAAGTGTTATTGTGGAAGTTTCTTTTCTGGGGGTCCATTTTTGAGTAATACTGCCCTTCTTTCACAGGCAACCACTATTAGTTATGAAGTGTCACCCTCTTTGTTCATTTGTTCATGACTGGTCTTCCAGCCACAGGATATTACCCACAGTATACTAATGTGACACACACACACCCACACACACCCACACACACCCCCTCAGGCTCACACAGACAGACACACACCCTTCAGGCTCACACAGACACAGTAACTTAGCTAACAAACTGCAGCTGGTCCCCCCACCCCCACCCCGCACGCCAGCCCCAGGCCTGAAAAGGCCCCTCCCACACCTGAAAGTTTCTCAAAGGCTGTTTGGGATGAGAACTGAATCACGAAACCAATGATTCAGAGACATTCCGAGAAAATGCACATCAGGCTACCTAGAGAAGCGAGCATGTCATGCAAGTCCTCCTTGTCGATGAAGCCATCCCGGTTCTGGTCGATCATGTTGAAGGCCTCTTTGAACTCCTGGATCTGCGACTGGTCAAACATGGCGAACACATTGGATGTTGCGCGCTGAGGGCGCTTCTTGGTGGTCTTGGTCTTGGCCTTTTTGCTCGACATGGTGGCGGTTTAAATCTGGAATGAAAAGAAAAGACAATACATAATACATAAGGCAAAAAAAGCACATACACACCCCCCCTACTTAGTTAATAAAAATATCTTTTTTTTCCTCTTCGAGACAGGGTTTCTCTGTGACTTTGGAGGCTGTCCCAGAACTGGCTCTGTAGACCAGGCTGGCCTTGAACTCACAGAGATCCGCCTGCCTCTGCCCCCCAAGTGCTGGGATTAAAGGCGTGTACTACCACTGCCTAGCAAGACTAATTTCTTTGGAAGATTTAGCTTTTATTTTAAAATTATGTGCATATGTGTTCATGTCTGTGTAGGTATGTGCACACCAGTACAGGTGCCCACGGAGGTCAAAGAAGGGTGTTGGGCCCTTGGAGTTACAGTTACAGGCAACTGAAAAAGCTCCCATGTGAGTTCAGGAACCAGACTTGGTTCTTCTACAGGAGCAATGTGTGCTCCTAACCAGCGAGCCATTTCTCCAGCCCCAAGACTAACTTTTGTTTGTTTTTCAAAGCCTTGGCTGTCCTCCAACCTTGAGATCCACCTGCCTCCGTCTCCCAAGTACTGGGATTAAAGTTATATTCCACTACTACCCAGCTCCCAACATGAATTTTTATCCATTGGAGTTTATAGAAACATATATAATAGGGGCTGGTGAGATGGTTCAGTGGTTAAGAGCACTGGCTGCTCTTCCAGAGGATCTGAGTTCAATTCCCAGCACCCACATGGCAGCTCACAACTGTCTGTTACTCCAGTTCCAGGGAATCTGACACCTTCACACAGACATGCAGGCAGTAAAAACACCAATGCATATAAAATAAAAATAAATCATTAAAAAACATATATATATAACAACAGAGGCTGATTACTATGTACCTAGCACTTTTTTTTAAAGGCATAGGTTGCCCTCACACAAACTTCTTACCCTCGCTGGGTTCAATTTTCCCATTTATCCCTCACAACAACAAAATGTGATCGGTGCTTTTACTTATTTTTTAAATTTATTTATTTACTATGCATACAGTTTTTTCTTTTTATTTATTGTGCATACAGCCTTTTGTCTGCAAGCCAGCAGAGGGTACCGGATCTCATTCAAGGTGGTTGTGAGCCACCATGTGGTTGCCGGGAATTGAACTCAGGACCTCTGGAAGAGCAGTCAGTGCTCTTAACCGCTGAGCCATCTCTCCAGCTCGATCGGTACTTTTATTATCTCCACTTTACTATGGATGAAATCACCTTTCAGAACCCCAATTTTTCACCATCAAAACCTACTATTACAATGCATGTTGTGAACTAAGTAAATACTGTACAAGGATAGACAGATATGGTGCTCATCTTTAAAATGCATCATCCAGACCCAACTTCCTCTTGCAGGCTTCCGAGCAATCCCGGCATTCCCCACATTTGACAATTCTCAACATCGGTTAAGAGTCAACTGTTCCCACATCATCATCTTCCCAATCATTCCTAAGCTTCCACAAATGGCTTTGGTGTTACCCTCCAACCCTCTACAGGTGGCAGCCATCAGCAATTAAACCGTCAAACACAATGATAGTTCCCATTTTTAAAAAGAACAGGGTCTCATTAACTCAGGTTGGTACTGAATTCACCATGCAGCCAAGGATGACCGTAAACTCCAGGTCCTCCCACCTCTGTCTCTTGAGTGCTGGGATTATAGGCAAGGTGCATGCTCTAGCTGCATTTTAAGCAATGTAATACCTGCATGGCAACGCTTTGGTGAATTTGACAGACAGCGTATACACTGGTATATACCGTACAGTCCTGATCTTCAGCAAGCTATTCTACATGGCTCTGTGTGAGTAAACTCTATGGTGTTTGCAGAGAAAGGAAACTGCCTAACAGGGATTCTCAGAATGCATCACCAGTACCAGACAATGCTCAACTGCACATAAGACACAATACTATCAGGTCTGAGTTACAAGTTCAAATCTAAGCCATGAATAACTAGCTATACATAACTTGGAAATCTCACCAATATCAGGCCACTTTTCAAAAAAGGTTTTATTATTGTTATACGTAGTGTTTGCCTTCATGTAGTCTGTACATATGTGTGCAGTGCCCACGGAGGCCAGAAGATGGCGCTGGGTTCTCTGGGATTTGAGTTACAGACTGACGAACATCTCTACGTAGTGCTGGAAATTGAACTCGGGTTCTCTGGAAGAGTAGCCAGTGCCACTAAGCCAATAAGCCGTCTCTCCAGACCCTCAGGAAAACTTTTATAAATATTATTATTTTAAAAAAGTATGCGTCTGAGTGTTTTTCCTGACGTAATTGGTGCACCACATGGGTGCAGTGCCCCATGGAGGCCCAAAGAGGGCGCCAGATCCCCCTGGAACAGGAGTTACATATGGTTGTGAGCTACCATGTGGGTGCTGGCAATCAAACTCGGGTTCTCTGAAGAGCAGTCAGTGCTCTAACCCGAGTCACTTCTTCAGCTCCAATTATGACGTGATAATGATTACGATGTGTCTGAAAGTGCAGGAGTGTGTGGCACGCCAACTTTCAGAAACCCTCTCTCTCCTTCCACTGTGGGATCTAGGATCAAGGTCAGGTTGTCAGGTCTGCACTGCAAGTGCTCTTTACCCACTGAGTGATCTCACCTGCCCATGGCAACTCTTTGATCTAATGTTTTATTGTATCTCTACAATTGCCCTAAGAGATAGGCACCGCCTAAGTTAAAAAAAAATAAATAAATGTCCTTGTGTGTTAAACAATTCAAGACTGTTGAGAGGGAGGTATATGTAACCTTTGCCCTTGGTTCTGCAATGTCCCGCCCAGTATTTACTGTCTTAGGTCACACCGGATGATCTAATTATGAGTTATGGTGGGAAATTTTTGTTCGTACGACATCTGTTTAAACAGGGCTGGACACCAAGGTCAGACATGTGGAGAGTTGAGTATACCTACAAAACAAAGCCCTAGTTTCCCTGACTGGAAGTATTCTGCATACTGTGACACATTACTGCTAATAGGAGCTGACACTATCCACGACTTCATTGGGCCAGACAACTGAAGCTGTGTCAGGAACCCCCTTGGATTCCCCCCGCAGGGAGAACCACAGCTCTGAGTTCTGACCATCCAACCATAGCATGGTCCCTGGAACACCGAGACTTGAAACTGGTGTGCGAAGGGAGGACTGTATAGGGGACAGTTTCCTATCTGCAGCCCCACTGTTACTACAGATGGACAACTAGCTGTCTTAGGGTTTCTACTGTGATATAATACCATGAGCAAAAGCAGTTTAGGAAGGAAAGGGTTTATTTTATCTTACAAGCCTCAGGGAAGTCAGGGCAGGAACTCAAGGCAGAAACTGAAGTCCAGCCATGGAGGAGCGCTGCTTACTGGCTTGTTTCTCACAGTGTGCTCAGCCTGCTTTCTTAAACAACCCAGGCAGGGCCACCCACAGTGAGCCGGGCCTCCCACATTAATAAGAACAAAACTTCACAGACTGGACGACCGCAGGCCAATCTGATGGAGGCCATTTCTCAATTAGGATTTCCTCTTTCTAGATTATGTCTAGGTTTGTGTCAGGTTGATAAAAACCAACCAGCAAGCTAGTCATGTTAGTTGTCAACAAAAGGAACTTGGGCTTTGGAATTTCTATCCAATGTTTACTCTCTTCCACCCACCTAAAACATGCTCCCGAGGTGTACTGATGTTTGGTTTAGTAGTTCTGAAGTACTCTAGCTCCAGAGTCCTGACTCTCAACATTCCAACGTCTTGCCTTCCCCACGTATCTGTCCTGAGTAAATGTTAATTTTCTTCTCCTCCCTGTAACTTAGCTTGATATTTGACTGTGGTTATACCGAAAGCTAAATGAAAAGCAGAGTGTGGTCACTGCTGAGGCATTCCTTTTGCTTCCTTTTCTTTCTTTTTTCTGGCTGCTGCTGTAGTGGCCTTGTCTTAGGACTACAATTTTGGTGATAAAACATCATGACCAAAAGCAAGTTGGGGAGGAAAGGGGGGGACGTATAGAGTCCTCCATCTTTCTGCCTCCCCAGCACTGGAATTACGGCACACCTGGCTCTTACACAGAATGTTTTTACAGTCTCCAAGCCAGTCTCTGCCTCTTGGTTGCATCAAAATTCCCTTACATGGCTTGAAGTCCTTCCCACTTGACTTTCCCTGGATGATCTCATCAACTCTCACCGTTCTGGCTCCAAGGCCTCCACACCTCCTCCAGGCCTGCGCTTCACCTTGAGCTTCAGGGTCACAGACAACTGCTGAGGAAACACACCCATCCGGACATCCCACATCCACTTGCTGAGAAAACGGAATCCATTATCCTCCCTCTCGACTCTCCCGGCTTTCAGATTTCTCCGTCTGCCCACTCACCCTCCACAAATCCCTCAGATGGGCTCATCTTCACCATGGAGAGCCCCATCTTGGTCAGTCACGTGGGCTTAATTCTGGCTTGAGACAGACAACCTCTCATTCCTGATCCTGTCTCTCTAGTGGGGGCACCACAAGCATGCACTACCATACCTGCATTTTTTTTTATTTTGGTGTGTCCACACATGCATATGGATGCCAGAAGACAAGGTTTGAGAACCGGTTCCCACCACCAAATGGGTTGGGGATCCAACACAGTTGGCAGAAACGGTTTTTACGCACTAAGACATTTCTTCAGCCTGTGTATCCCGTGTGTGTGTGTGTGTGTGTGTGTGTGTGTGTGTGTCTCCCTGTCCCCAGGAGAAAAGGAGTCACATGTGCACAAGTGGAAAAGGTTTAATGCAGCCGAAGACCAGACATTAAATAACTCCCCAGGTCAGCCACACTCAAACCCCGTTGGAGTAATTTCTACATACATACTCCCTATGTCATGCTAACCTCTCTTCTGGTTACTTTAACTCACTTAAAACCTTTCAGAGCTGCTCTTCTATTAGCCATGATTTAACAGAGAAACCTTTGTGCTCAATTATCAAAGTGTCTTGTGGTTGGGACCTGCCTAACCCAGCCCCCTACCATTAGACTACAGTTGCAGGTGAAAATATTCACAACAGGGGGCTGGAGAGATGGCTCAGTTGTCAGAGCACTGACTGACTGCTCTTCCAGAGGATTCGGGTTCAATTCCCAGCACCCATATGGCAGCTAATTACTGTCTGTAACTTCAAGATCTGACACCCTCACACAGACAGACATTCAGGCATAACACCAATGCACATAAAAATAATTAAAAAAGAAAATATTCACAATAAAACACACAGCCCAGGATGAAAACTATCAATAAAAACAAAATGCATTTCCTCTTCAAACATTTTACTATTTCTCTTCATTCTTAATGTAGTGAACTAAGGGGTGCTTGTGCTCTCCGGCCACACCTTGGGCAGGGGTGCAGGAAGCTGACACTGGGCAGGGGTGCAGGAAGCTGACACTGGGCAGGGGTGCAGGAAGCTGGCTTTACAAGTGATGTAAATGTCTGATACCCAAGTCAAAGCAAAGGAACACATGTATCATTAAGGAGCAGAAATCTCTGAGTTTCAGTCTGCCTGTAAGGCTTCCGCAGGTTTGGAAAGATGCTCAGAGCACAAGCTGCAGGTGTCTATGGCTTCCAATATCCCTTTAATGCTTTCCCAAATATTTGTTATCAGCACACGGCCAATAAACACCACTCTCCCAGCAGCTGGTCATGCATCAGCCATCTCTGAAGTTTGTAAAACAGCGATACCTGGGTCTTCTTAGAATAGCCTAACAGAATGTTGGGGATGGAGGCCAAGAACTTAGTTTTTAAAATGCACCAGGTGGGAGCTGGCAAGTTGGCTCACTGGTTAGGAGCGCTTGCTGCTCTTGCAGAGAACTGGGTTGGATTCCCAGCACTCACATGGAGGCTCACAACTGTCTGTGACTCTAGTCCCGGGGGATCCAACAGCCTCTCCTGACCTCCACAGGTACCAGGCATGCCCATGGAGAACAGACACACATGCGGGCAAAACACTCACAATCGTGAAACCATCTTTAAAACGTCTCTTCAAAAATTAGCTTGCTGGTATTTTGTAATGTGACATTTACTTAAAAAAAAAACCCTCAATTTCAGACATCTTGAACAACTGCATAATGAACAAATAGACTAGCCCACTCCCCTCCCTATGCCCTGCCGCTCCCTTCACACCACCAGCACGGTTCCTGATGGCACTGAACTTTCTTCCCCGTCTTGCCGTAGGGTAGTTAGGCTCCAAGGTGGACCACCGGCAGCTGCCATTGTCCAGCTACCCAAATGTGAAAAGAGCAGCCCGTGTCAACAAGTGTATTATGGTTGACTGTCACAACAGACACTGCATCGGGGCCCTGCCTGCTCTGTTCACCAATCCGCAGACAGATGCCAGCACCAGGAAGCAGCACCAGGAAGCAGGGACCTGAGGCCTCTTACGGCAGCCAGCCCTGTGAGTCAGTCACATTGGGGACAATCCTCCTTCAGATAAGGACAACCACACAAGACTACAACTGCTTGGAGAGCCTTGGCTTTTCAAGGCTGGAATTTATTAGCCAGGTGTGGAGGCACACCTGTCTGATCCAAGTACTCTGGAGGCAGACATCTTTAAATTCAAGGTCAGCCTGGTCTACCTACATAGTTGGGTTCAGAGCAGCCAGGGCTACAAAGATCCAAACTCAAAAAAAAAAAAAAAAAAAAAGAAAAGGAAAAGAAAAAAGAAAACCCAGGTATTACCTTACAGGTGCTCAAAACAAAGTTAAGAACAACTTGTTGGATATCAATGGAAAAGCAGCAACACCACTGGTACTCCATTTCTTTAATAGTGAGACAAGGAAATGTTTTTTTGTTTGTTTGTTTGTTTCTTTGTTTCGAGATTAGAGCCACAGGATTCTAGAAAGCTCAAATGGACCAGCCTGGGGACTAGGGAATTTTCAATTTCTGGTTATGAAAATGTAACCACGATAGAATTTCCACCCCAGCTCGGCAGGTTCTCTTAAACGCAAGTCTTCTCCCCTCGGCCACCACTATCCTGTTTCCTATTCCTCTACTGCCTTGCAGGTTTTTCTTGCTTTCTAATTGCAGCTTTCTTCAAAGTTCTAGCCTTAAATGTGCTTAAATACTGGCTGAGAAACTTCCTGCATCACACCACTCAAGCTGGGTGTGGCACTTCCTGTCGGTCGTCCCAGCACTCTGACAGGCTGGGGCAAAGAGGACTGCCAGGGGTTGGAGGCTAGCCTGAGCTACAACAGAATGAAGTTTTGTCTCAAAGACTGAACCAAACAACACAAACAAACCCTAAGACTCAAAAATAAGATAAAAGTCATCACTCAGAATGAGTCAATTAGGGAGGAAAGGATGGAACTGGTTTTGTGGGCAAAGGAGCCATAAACATTAAGATTTAGAGGCTGGGGAGACGGCCGGTCGTTGAGAGTACTCGCTGCTCCTGCAGACGACCAAGGCTGCTGCTGCTGCTCAGCATCCACGCCGGAGCTAGAACCACGCCCACCTGTGGCACCGGCTCCAGAGGAGCCGACGCCGCTTCGGGCCTGCCTGGTTCACATGCACACGCCCCACCCCTGACACATAACTAAGCACACATCTCTACAAAGTTAAGAGTGCTAGCTACGGCCCAACTACACCAGAATGGCAGCGGGGATACCCAGGACAGACGCCCGAGGTGGGGGTTGTGCACCGAGGGAGGGGGGGTCCTCCTATAGCAGATTTGTAAGCAGATCCACAGGAGGAGCCGAAAAGCACAGAGCGGCTCCAGGGCTTAAAACTGTCTTTTTAGATTCAGTTTCGTCTTTTCCAAGGTCTGCCAGAGCCTAGAGACTCCGCATGGATCCTCATGGTCAGCTAGTGTTTGCTCTAATTGTGAGGTTCACACGACTGGGAACGAGAGCAGCAGTTTGAAAGCAGCAGCCAGAGAGAGAATTCGGTGTATAATCAATTTAAAATGCTCCACAAAATTAACCTCGGACACCTAATGACATGCGATTGTTTTTATGCTACACATGTAGGTTTTTTGCTTTAAAATTTTTTTTTGTTTGCTTTTTTGTGAGACAGGGTTTCTTTATTGTTTTGGAGGCTGTCCTGGAACTCACTCTTGTAGACCAGGCTGGCCTCGAACTCATAGAGATCCTCCTGCCTCTGCCTCCCGAGTGCTGGGATTAAAGGCGTGTGCCACCAACGCCCGGCCATATGTAGGTTTTTAAAAGTTCCGTAATCATCTTTCCTTTAAAGCGCCAAACAGTTTTTATGACTTTTCTTAATACCAGGCAAACCTGCCCCATTCCGTGTACTTTCACACTGGACACATACACCAGTGGCCATCAGAGGATATCGCCATCATTTCTAAAATACACAACTCTACCTAATCACTTTTGTTAACCGTGTACGCCCATGTAATAACCCACTTACAAATGTTAAACATCATTCCAGAAAGTTCCCCAGAAGTCAACTGTGTACCCACACACCCCCAGCCAATTTTGTTTGGATTTCTTTTTTTTTTTTTAATGACACCAAGCCTTACTTCATCACCCAGGCTGACTGAAGCGCAGGATCCACCTGCCTCAGCTTCCGGGTGCTAGGATTAGCGGTTTATAAGAGGTCATGGATACCCTGACCTTCTCTTGTCTTGGGTTTCTTTTAAATCAAATGACAAGTGTATACTTGTGCAGGCCTGGCTTCTTCCTTTCTTTTTTAGTTTTAGTTTTAAGTGCATTGGTGTTTTACCTGCATGTTTGTCTGTGTGAGGGTGCCAGATCCCCTAAAATTGGAATTACAGACAGTTATAAGCTGTCACGTGGGTGCTGGGAATTGAACCTAGGTCCTCTGGAAGAGCAGCCAGTGTTCTTAACTGCTGAGCCACCTCTCCAGCCCGTCTGGATTCCTTCAATGTAATATTTTTGAGACTGACCCATTGTGTTGAGTTTATGAGTGGTCCTCCTCCTCTTTTAAAAAATGTTTTAAATGTATTAAGCAAGTGCTATGCACTCAGTCTTTTATTCTTTTCTAATTAGTAGAATCACACTGCAAATTACGACTTACAAATATTTCTTAATCATCATCATTATTGGTTTTTCAAGACAGGGTTTCCCTGTGTAGCAGCCCTAGCTGTCCTGGAACTCGCTCTGTAGACTAGGATGACCTCGAACTCACAGAGATCCCCACCTGCCTCTCCCCTCCCTCCCCCAGCGCTAGAATTAAAGGCATGTGCCACAACAAATGTTTTTAATTTATTTACAAAGGCTTTTTACAGCCTTTTGCCTTTCTGCTTGGATTATAAAGTCTAGAAGACGGCCTTGCACACGGCAGGTGCCAAATAAATACTAGGTACTCAAGAACATGCATATAATTAATTCCTTCCCATCAAAAACAAATTGTACACACAAATGTTCATGGTTAGGCAAGAGCTGGATCTGAGCACTCCTGAAATAAGGCTTTTTTTTCTAGGGTCGGCGTACACTTAGCCAGTCTCCTTTTCAAGAGATCTTTCACAAACGCCACCAGCTAGTTACCCCTTGCCCGGTACTTGGAAGGAATATTAGCAAAGGACAAACTACAGGTGTCACATGCATTAATATTTAACCCGCACAACAGCTTACAATGCAGGCTGTCATTATGGATATTTCCCAGATAAAAGCCAGAAAGCGGCAGAATGTATACCCAGGGCATCCAGCCCCAGGAGGTGTCCTTCCTGTCAGCAGCTACAACGTTTCCAACCTTGAAAACTTCAGGTGAGCTGACCAGCAAGGCTAACATGTACCTTGGGGCTTAGACAAAGGTAATGTCAAGTTTGGTGTTTGCCATGCTGAGTTGAATCAAGCACTTTTAGGTCTCTCTGGCCTGGCTTCTCCTCCATGCAGACCCTTTTGATCCCATAGTCTGAGGAGCTCCTGAGCATGGGAAGTCCCTCCACAAAGAATGGAGTAGCTAGGGCTACCTCCCAATGTCTGCAAACAAGTCTCGAGTTCACAACACACTCAGAGCCCAGAGGAACTGTCCAGGATATGTTTTTCAAGACAGTTTACTTCCTCTAAAAATGCCAACCACATCTACTCCCACTTGAGGCAAGATTGCTGCTAAGACTTACGTTTTCCGGTCTTTCTCACTCCCTTGCACGTATTAAGTTTTGAATACCCTAACTCCTGTTATCTGGCTACTGCCAGTCACCGTGAACTCAGTGATCAACCTTCAGATGGTAGAAGGGAATTTGCTTTGCCTGCCAGGTGGAACTAGCCAGAGTCTAAAGATGCTGGCAACGGGGATATATAATAAACTCATCCTTGGACAGCCAGCATCTTTCAACCTTGGGAGGATGGGGGGCACTGGCCCCATTCTTGGCTTCCCTAAGCTTAGACACCATCACCTGGAGATCCGTCCTTTAGAGGCTGCAGCTCAGTAAACTCAGTCTCACTGAGGTATTAAAGAAACATGGAGGCAGTCATCAAACTATTTAACACAGCGGAAACAAACAAAAAGCTGTGCACAGGTGCAAGCGTGCGCATGCGTGCGCGTGTGCGCTGAGTGAGAGGATCCACAGAGAAAACTGGTGGCATCGTACGGAATTCAAGCGATCCCAGGTAAATCACCTCACCACTTCCCATGATCGTAAACTAAAAGTTTCAGGAGACACTGAATTAGAAAACGCTGTAGTTTTTCTCCAACACAGCAAAGAAACCTGTAACTAAAGCTGTCAACCTGATCAACACCCTCTGATTGTGTTATTTCCTTATAGAGAGGAATCCAAGCGACTCCTCCCTGAAGCCTCTTACATAATTTTTCATTCCTCTTCAGGTTTTCAGTAGACCTACAAAAAGGCCTTACCCAGCTAACTACCTTATTTTACTTTACAGGGTCGTTCCCAGCTATTATTACCATTCCTGCTGGTCTCCCGTGCTTCCCGTACATGTGATATGAAGTCTACCCTTTGAGCTTTCGCTTTTGTTACCTCCTACCAGATACCCAGCCCAAAGCACCCAGTTCTTCCTCTTGGAGCCCTTGCTCGGTCAAGTTCTCAACGCTTCCCAGCTTGCTTTGCACCGTCCTTTCCTTACCACGAGCTAAAAATCTCGGCTGCAAGACGCAAGGCGCACAGTGAGAACTTAAGGAAACCGGTTCCATTTTTTTTTTTTTTTTCAACCTTTGCTCGCCCGCGAAACCCCACTACCGGTTCCTGGCTTCCTTAGGCAGGAACCGCTCGCCCCAGCGGGCTTCTCCACCCCCCCCCCCGCACCCCAAGCGTCTCGAGCGGATGCGGATGCGCGCACTCGGCGCAGACACAGCGCTAGGACCTGAAGCCTTGCAGCCGCGGCAGGTGCAGGCAAGCCGGGTCCCAGGTGTCAGTCATCCAGGCGACGCAGGGTCTGTGCTGTGCCCAAGATCCGGGATGGGGGGGGGGGGCTCGGGCAGGGTTCGCCAGCCCAGGACGGTCCTGCCGCCCGGGGTGGGGGCTCCAGGCGCGCTCGCGCAGCAGGAGGGACAGACGCGGCCTGGGGGTCGCCGCGAGCCACTCACCAGATCCGAGGATGCGCGCACGAGACGACCCGACCCAACCCGACCGGCTGCTGCGACCTGCGGAGGGCTGCGGAGGGACGGTGGCGGCGCCGCACTTCCGGCCCGGGGCGGGGCGGAAGGAGCCCCCGCGAGCTGGGCGCGACCAAACGCGGCAGGGCGGGGGGGGGTGCTGCGGCGAAGGGGCCCCGGGCCCGGGGTCCGGCGGGCACCGGCGGTAACGAATCTGGCTGTGCGGTTCCATCAGCCGAGCCTGGGTGGCCGCGAGTGCGGATTCCCCAACTCACCTGCACGGCGTGCCCCTGCCGCAGCCGCCCCTGCCCGCCGGTCTCTCCCCCCCACTCCCCGGTTTCCCGTGCAGGTCCCGCGGCCCTTCCGCATTCCTGGGCCGAGGGCGGAGCGCCGGCGCTGGAATTTGATCCGGGTGGGCCGGCGATCCGCCCCGGCTTTGGGGGGCTCCCCTGGCGCCGGGAGCGGCCCCCTCCGAGGTTGCTTGGTTTAGCCAAGGGCAGTTAGTTGGCCTGGTTGAACTGAGTTTTAGATGGACGGTTTTCTGGAGGAGGGAAGTAACACGGAAGAGGGCGGCGGCCGAACGTTCCCCACCGGGAGCTCCAGAAACGCCTTCGCTGGTTTGAGAACGCACTCCAGCCAACGTCCTTCACTTTTTCTCCCCAGTTCCTACTCGCGAATTATCAGGGCTCAGCCGGTGTCTGGTTCATTCCGCTCTCGGTCACAGGAAAAGGTTGTTATTTTTGAAGACGGTTGTTCTAGAGACTGTGCATGGTTGTATTCTTGAGGGTAGTTTTTTTTTTTTTTTTAACCTCCCTCATACTAGGCACCTTTTGTTGTCGTTGTTTTTGCCTAAACGTGTGCCAGGCGCTGGGGAGACAATTAAAAAGGTCTTCCCTGTGGAGTTCATATTCTAGAAGTCTGATCAAAAATTCTTTGAGGGTTAGGAACACCAGGTGAGTCCAGCACCGAGTCGTACTTAGAACACAAAACAGAAACAAGCTAGGGGCCAGCGAGATGGTTCAGCCGGTGAAGGTGCCTGCCACCAAGCCTCACTACTACCCGCTTTAGATTCTCAGGACCCACAGAGAACCAACTTCTGCAAGTTGTCCTTTGAGCTCCATCCCAGGAATGAGTAACTCCCTCCCTCCCTCTGCAAACAAAACACACAGATAGAATGTAAAATAAAAGACACCCCCCCCCCAGAGATAAACTGAGGGTGGCTTTAAATCCGCGCTTGAAAATCTGGTGCTGGTATTGAGTAGGTCAGAGATGGAAAATAATTCCCATTTTTAATAGGCACCAGGTGATGCCCTTCGACACCGTCGGTCCTTAAGTCATTGTTTAAATAATCGTGTTTCTTATACAATCTTGAAAGTTTGTCACAGCACTCTTCCAGTCCACTGCCACTCCCTGAGCCCGCCCTCTACACAACGGAAGATCAGCTAATGGGCAGGTGGCGGCGGCACATGCCTTTAACCCTGGCAGCCCAGTGGCTGAGAAGCGGAGTGAGGCTTAAGAGTACTTGCCATGCAGGCAAGAGGACCCAAGGTTGAATTCCCAGCACTCGCACGAAGGCCAGACTTCCCGCCCTCTATGAACAAGACTACATCTTCAAGAATAGACCCTCTGAGCCTTGTCTTCTCTTCAGAACTTTTTTTCAGACACCCACATGAATAGCTACAATTTGAGTATCTGTTGCATTCACATGTTTTTTTTTTCCTTTCATGTTTCTAATTTTTGTAGCAAATTTAGAAGGAAGCATTCCTATTTCAGATGAGGAAGCTTCCATTTAAGAACAGCCTGACCACAAATCTACTTAGGTAACGGGTGGGTGGGTGGTGGGCTTTTATGCAACCACACCCAGCTCCAGATACATGTTGCTTTTAATCATAAAAATGTCATTATGAACAGCGCTGATTCATTTTATAAGTGAATAATTGGGCCAACAAAGGTTAAGTAGCTTGCCTAACGCCACAAAGCCCTGGTGTGGGCAAAACGGGGACTTGAAAATGCGGGTCTGCCAGAGCCCTGACTTCACCACTGTTCACTGTAAGGATTTCTACATCCAGAACCACCTAATGACTGATGGATGCCACATCTAGTGGGCTCCTTCAAGCTTCCCACACGTGTCTGTGACTTAGTAACTACCCCTCTTCCTCCTAAAACTGGCTTTGTATATATCAAATGAGGTATATATAGCTGAGTCCCTGTCTGCTTGACGCTCAAACTTCTTGTCCTTCCTTATTCTCTTAGCATTTTGTGGAAAGTGGCTCCCTTCTCAGAACCTGTCTCAGAACTTGTCTTTTACTCTAGCCTTCCTCCCTCTGTCCCAGTCACATTCCCTTCCTGCCCTTAAGTCTCAGGTTCCCGGATCAGTTTGGGCACTGGGTCCCAACGGCTGTCGACATCACCATGAGCAGGTGGCGGGTCGGGATGCTGCCCCATGGGGGGGGCCTTCACCGGGCTTCTGAGCTGGATGATTTTGAGATCATTCTCATGGGAACTTTAGAGATCGATTCTGCAGTCAGGTTCGTTGCTAGGGGAGATTCTCGCAGCTTTTCATTGGCGGCTAGTCTTGCTTAAGCAAAGCCCAGCCTCTGCAGAGAATCCTCCTAGCAAACCCTTTGGTTTCATTCAGGTTGACCTACTGCTCCTGACAGCTACTTAAGGGGCTGCCCGGATGGAAATGGACATTGCATGAGATAATTTTAGAGTGCTTTTTCTTGTAGTGGAAATAACTTATTCCTCGTTGAAGATATTTTATGCAGAGATGGTTGGTTTCGGGATTTGTATTGTTTTCAGTAGAAATGGAAATTCAACAAGACTAGCACTGACTGGATAAACTGAAAGAGGTATTCTGCTTAAAAAAAAAAAAGGGGGGGCTGGAGAGATGGCTCAGAGGTTAAAAGCACTGACTGCTCTTCCAGAGGTCATGAGTTCAATTCCCAGCAACCACATGGTGGTTTACAACCATCTGTAATGAGATCTGGTGCCCTCTTCTGATGTACATGGAGGCAGGGTGTTGTATTTGTAATAAATAAATAAATCTTTTTAAAAAACAAAACAAACAAAAAACACAATGAAATCCAAGCAGGAAATTAGGGCAGATTTCTGTGATTCTAATCTTGAAGGAATAGTTGTTACTAGTCTCCCACTCCCCACCCCCATTCTCCTAGACCAGTTCTCTAACCTGCTGTTCAAAGGCATTGCGTAATTGTTTATCAAATGAGGTAATGGTTTCCTTCAAGGGCGGTCTTGTTGAAGCAAACCCACCAACCCCCATGCTTCAAACCTTTTTAAACTTGGGAATTTTTGAAACATGAGAAAACTAAACAGGACAAGTGTTCTCCCGGATCAACTGGGCAGCAGTTCTGAATTATCACAAATAACAGGAAGTTATTTTTAGGATCGAAACAATGACCTCACTTTCCCAGGCATGCAGCACAGCTGCTCTGACTGTGGGTAGGTCAGGAATGTCTAAAACTCACACATGGATCCTGATGGACCTCTGCATAAACAAACATGGTCTTTCAATAGGGGTTGCTATAATAAGGAAAACCTGTATGCAACAGCAACAAATACTATGCGTATTTCCAACAGCCGGAAATACAACACAGAAAAACTTTTTGTTAAAAGCATTCCATAGAACCTTCAGAGCTGAAATAGTCTCTGAATAGAACAAATGATCTTATTGTAGGTGTCAGGAAGTACAGAAGCTTAAAGTGGGGAGAAACAGAGCAGAGAGTCAAACTAGTGTTTTCTGCCACTCAAGTGATGAGACTCTGCAGGAATTATTTTCAAAACTGAAACCCAAATAGGTCAGTTAAGTTCTGACTTCCTTGAGAGGGAAGGAATAAACAGGAGGAGAGAAGACCAGGACTGCTTTAGGAACACAAGGAATGCTGGAAGGAGCAAGCTCGGATGGGAATGTCGTTGACTCATCTACCCCAGGCTTTGAAAGACACAAATGAAACTAAAAGTCAAGTGGGAAATAAGTTTAAACGACTAAGGATTTTATCAGAAAGTTTAATTGTCATTCAGAAAAAATTAGGTGGATAACTTTCTCTGAAAAAATATATTGACTCTGTGTGGGCTGCAGTTATTACACAGGAGGGACAAGACTGTAGTTAAATTACCTTACTTTCCAGTCAGGTAATGGCAGAAGGCCCCATTTCCAGTCTGATTATAAAGGTACATGTGGCCCAAAGAGGCTGAGAGTATATAAATACAAAACAGGAAAGGCAAAAAGCACTAAGATAGGGCAGGCAACGGGTTCCAGGAGAAAACTCTCAGCAATACCCCAGGTGGCGACAGGGAACATTGGCTGGAATCTGCAGTGCTTCAGTCGTCTTTGTCTTTGGCTCCGTGCTTGAGGATGCGCGTGAACTCGATGTAGTTGAAGTTCCCCTTTTTGTCGATGGGGGCCTCCCTGTACAGCTCATCCACTTCCTCGTCTGTGAACCGATCGCCCATGGTTGTGAGCAGCTCCCTCAGGTAATCCTCCTGGATGGTGCCTGGACAAAAGTACCGAGGATCAGGACACCCATACCCAACGACACAGCCTATGTATTTCCACAGCCTGCCATTTTTCTGCTCTGTCTGCCCACCCCACATCCTTCTTGATGGCTTCGTGTTCCGCAGGAGGCTATGTCTATTGTACAAGTCGACATCAGTCACCTACCACCTAACATCATTTTAATAAAACCTACCTGCCGAAAGTAACAGCAATAATACCCCATGTCAGCCCTGATTTCTTTTCTAGCATTGGGGGTTTTAAAGGACACCCCAAGTAACTTGTGTGCACAATGACTGAAACAGAGGCTTAATCACAAAGCAAAAAAAAAAAAAAAAAAAAAAAAAAAAAAGACTGACAACTCATGTGTGAAATTAATACACTAACAATACATTTCCCACCAAGTGAGCTCGACAAAGAAACTCCAATCCTACATTTTTCAAAAAAAGGTTCCTAGAATCTTACAAGTGTAGCTTTGTAGAAATAAATCATTAACTCCAGCCAGCTCACTTGAGTGGCATATAAATTAACTGTGTTTGGGAATAAAATATACCAACCATGCACGAGTCAGAAGAGAGACACAGGCAAAAAACCTAATGCATGGAAAGGCTTGCTGATTTTTAGAAGCCAAAAAAAGGTCTACAAAGTCCCATGCGCATGTGCTCATGCTGCCTCTTTAGTGGTCGAGGGCCATACATGAAAATCAGAAGATGAACACACTGTGGGGAGTTTGAAGGCTACAGAGAGGAGACCAGGCTTCCAGCGGCTGGCCCTGACAACCACTGGCACTTAAGGCTAGGCTATTTAATGTAGGCAGCCAGAGGTGCATCTTCCCTCTCCACACTGGCTGAGCCACACAGCGGCAATCGTAGAAAGTGCGCGTTCTCCTCTGCTTTTGCCCAAGAACTGGGCATCCCAGCAGTTAACACTGTGTGTTTTGGGGACACAGTCGTCTTACTGGGCAGTCCAAACCCACGATTTCGGACTCGGCCTCCCAAGTGCTGGACTTACAGGCTCTAGCCCTGCAGTACCACACCCTAGCACGTCATTCTTCTCAGTCAACCACATGGCAGCAGCATCCAGACGCCCTGTACGACATTTCCCATTTCATCTCGTAACGGCCCCGCGAGATAGGTCATATTATCTCCAATTTCACCGAAAACAAAACCAGAACCTTATCAAAGTAACCTGCCTGAATTGCACAGCAGAAGAACCCAAAACTGGAGTCCAAGTTCTTCTTGGTATGTTTTAATGTAGAGGTTAGACAGCACACTGAACCATTCTGGAGTTGAGAGATGTCTGACAGGCAAACACCAGATGCTACCGTGCTGTGGTCCACAGCAATTTACCGGGATGCTTTGGCCAGTCACTCATTTAACACAGAACTGACAGCCAGGACCTTGAGGATATTAACCTTTATGTAAGAGAGTAAATATGTCTTTCAAAGAGGTTGCAAGCGGAACCAACAAACCTCTGAGGACTACCAGCACTCAAGGGGAGAAAGAGTGAGGCGAGTGGTGAGCACAGCAAAAGAAACCCTCAAGAAGTGCCAACTCACCCATTTAGATACCGTAACCAGAACAACACTGTGATTGAGTTACACTGACTTACCAGTGGCTTCCTCATCAAAGCAAGCGAAGGCGTTTCTGATGACATCCTCGGGATCTGTGCCATTCAGCTTCTCTCCAAACATGGTGAGGAACATGGTGAAGTTGATGGGGCCCGGGGCCTCGTTCATCATGGCATCCAGGTACTCATCGGTTGGATTTTTTCCTAAACAAAAGGAGCCATACTCATGATCTCATTAGGAAATATACCAACTACTAATCACAGCGCACATTCTGGAAGGGAATGAAACCACTGTGTGTTTGCTGTTTGGGTTCATGATAGCAAAACTACGGGAAAGTTTGGAAGATACATAATTATATTCCAGTGAGATGCCAGAAGGGTAAGTACCACTTATCAAGCTCTTTAAGGGCCTATTTTTAATTAGGTATGTATGTATGTGTGGGGGTATATGCACATGAGTGCAGGGGTTCATAGAACCCAAAGGAGCAGGAATCCCCCTGCAGCTGGAGTTTCAGGTGGTTGTGAGCTACTGAATGTGGGTGCTGGGAACCAAACTCAAGTCCTCTGCAAGAACAGTATACATTCTTAACTCCCAGCCATCTCTTAAGTCCTCACTTTCTCAAACACTACTCACATACATGCATGTACACAGAGTCCTTCAGCCCAACTCTGAGATAGGTACAGGCATGTGCATGTGCCCCAGCTGGAAACACTGTTACAAAATTGATCCCTTAGATCAGCTTCTTTTTAGAGCTTTAAAAATCATGAAGACATCAAAGAAATTCTGCCTAATATATCCACATCCTAAGTGGACATTACCCATTGAAGCGAGCATGTCATGCAAGTCCTCCTTGTCGATGAAGCCATCCCGGTTCTGGTCGATCATGTTGAAGGCCTCTTTGAACTCCTGGATCTGCGACTGGTCAAACATGGCGAACACATTGGATGTTGCGCGCTGAGGGCGCTTCTTGGTGGTCTTGGTCTTGGCCCTTTTGCTCGACATGGTGGCGGTTAAATCCTAATTGAGAAAGAATTCAAGGGAAATAATATCAGTATCTAAGATTACAAAGTATGAATCACCACAGTGATTAACAAAGTTAAGTGGAATTATCTTTATATCAGTCAGTGGCCTGTTTCAGTGGGGTAACATAACTGTATAAAAATTTCTAGCAATTCATTGACTATCACCCCAACAGTAAAATTAAAAGAGAAAACCAGTCTTGAGTTTTGAGTTCTCATTCTTAAGGCTGACAGATATTTATAAAAGGACCATTACTTATTTCCACTTCCAACCATTATCAAGTCAAAGCCCACAACACATGAAGACTGCACATAAGAGCCACCATAAGCCTAACAACAAGAGAAAAATTAAAACCAAGGAGGTGTGCGTGTGCGTGTTGGGGGGGAACGGACCTTAGGTATCACCTGTATTAGCCATTCCACCCCACCAGAGCAAGAATGACCAATGGAGCAGACCTTCCCTCCCACCTCTACTGACAAATGCTCGTCTTCCATTCTGATAACGACTCAGATTGCACCCTCATTCTGGATTTGATGTCATCTAAGAACACTTTGTTGAAAGGCTAACACAAAAGCACAGAAATGGAAGTTAACCCATAGGGAGCTAAGTCTTACAGACTACACTTCATACAGGCCTGTTCTGCACTCAACACTCTGTACCACTAAGGCTTCTCTTCTGTAATCAGAGGACAAGTTGCAAAGCAATTTTGTTTCAAGAACACTTTAAAGCATATATACTATGTTTGCCCTCTAATAAATTTATCCCTGTAAAACTTAAAAAGAACATCTAATACATAAAATGAAAATATATTTTCCCCATGAACACGTAATTTTAAAACTAAATAAAATGTTTGAAGTGAAAACCCCACAGCTATCAGATAACTAAATTCTAGCGTACCATTCTTCAAAGGCGAGGAGGTGACAGTCTTCAAAGCCCTGATCAGCAAGACTAAGTCCCTGCTGAGTTATATTCCTCCAGGCAGGGCTAAAATAGGCACCACTGACTCCACTCTGACCGAGATAACAATTTTAAAGCTTACGTTCTGAAAACAACATTTAGCCATGATGCAGCAAAGCAACATGCCTTGCTCTAAAAATAAAGTCTGTGGACTGCAAAGAACGAGCCGCTACCTAGATTCCAGCACCCAAAGTGACCCTCAGAGTGTGTCCTGTGAGTTATAAAAAAAGTCGTCTCTTACATTCTTTCCTTGGTCACATCACATCATCAGACTACAAACCATTATGGGAACAACTAGAAAAGCTCTGCTCACTTTCCTTACCTGTAAATCTGGTTTCAGATTTTAGGGAAATTCTTAAAGGGACGGCCAGTCACAAATCCAGGTCATCTACTACAGCGCGTAGGCAATACAAGCAGAAATGATGTATTCTCAAATCCCCGACTTTTATTTATCCTTAGGAGACTGTCTTTTATGACCTATTGAACCATCCATGAACGAGTATCTCCACTCTAGCATACTGTGGAGGCTGTGTTCTTCCCTCCTGATGTAAATGGCCAATGACAAGGTGTTATGGGGAATGTTGTAATTGCCTCTGAAGTGCACTCAAGATCTTCAGTGAGTGGCACACATTTACTAGCCCACATCTCTTCAGTATTTTAAACATAACATGCCTTTACAAGTCAAAAATCATCTTCAAAAATAGCCTGTTTTAGGGGTGGGAGGGAGAACTGTGGTTGGAATGTAAAATGAAATAAAAAAATCTTAATAGCATGTTTTTTTATGACAATAGTGGCTTCCGTCCCCCAGTGACACAGGAATGCCAGCTATTTTAACAACAGAAAAATGGATGAGAACCACAGATCAAAAGGCTGATGAAAGATAAGTTTTTAATTCACAAAAATCTCATGGATTTGATGGGGGTACTCTTAAAATTCCTTTATAAAAACGCTTAACATGTTAAAAGTAACATGTAATTTTTAAGAATATATTTCCTATTATTTTAAACCATGCATTTAAAAATTAGTAAATACACTCTTTCCATTTCTGGCTGCCATAGGGAAAGGAGACACCGCCAAGTCTAAGCATCTGCGATGGATGGTGGTTCGGAACTGCTCCAGTTTCCTGATCAAGAGGAATAAGCAGACTACAGCACCCAGCCCAATAATCTCCTGCTACAACAGGGCTGACTCACAGCAAGACTGTGGTTGGGCATTTTTCTGGTGTTTTATTTAGCATTAACAATAGCCTCACCCAGACCTTTAGCTCACCCCATGCTTAATTCAAATGACTGTATTAGTACCAGCTAATTTTATCAATGTACATCAAATGTTAATAGCATTGAACAGTAGTCAAAAGTTAAAAATGTAACATATCCCCCCCACCCCCGCCAAAGAGTTTCTTTGTAGACCAGGCTGGCCTCAAACTCACAGAGATCCGCCTGTCTCTGCCTCCCTGGGTGCTGGGATTAAAGGCGTGCTCCTCCTCCTTCACCACCACCACCACCACCACCACCACCACCACCACCACCACCACCACCACCACCACCACCACCACCTGGCTTATGTGACCTATGTTAAAATATAGTTGGAGAGGCAACTATAAAGAAATGCAAGGATTAGTTTAACTTACAGAAATGAGCTACATACTTCCCATTCCAGAGGTATGACTCTCAAGTTCAAACAATGCATAAAAATAATGAAGTAATGCAGTCAGGAATGGTGGTCAATGCCTTTAAATCCCAACAACGGGAGGCAGATCTCTGTGAGTTTCAGGACGGCCAAGGATACATAGTGAGACCTTGGAGAGAGAGAGAGAGAGAGAGAGAGACAGAGACAGACAGAGACAGAGACACAGAGAGAGAGAGACAGACAGACAGAGACAGACAGACAGACAGAATGAGAATGACTCATCAGGTGGCAAACAATCGTCAAACACCGAGAGTTCAGAATTCTTCCCTAGTTTCTACAAGATTGGAGAGGAGACTAAATAACTCAATGTGTTATCACTTGGAAATTATAAACTATCTTCAGAATCAAGAGTCAGATGTTCACCTTCATTCAGGTTGTTATTTCTGTCCAAATCTGATAATGTAATGTTGAGCAACTTACTCTCTGGGTCTCAACTTTTTCAAGGAGATAAGACTGATTCAAGAGCTCATCTCCCAACACACAATTTGGAGCTTCACAACCACGGGATGGTCAACTACACATCTATACAAAACAAGCTACAGATATGGCTGGAAAAAATTTAGGGAAAGCGCATTTGGAGAATGGAGCTATGATGTCAGAGATAATGTCTGACAGTGGCAGAATGCTCTTTGCTGTAGCTCTGAGTGACACTGTGCTGCAAACTAACTCTCATATTAGTTTAAGAAGTTACAGCAAAGGGAGACTGCAAGAATTTTACAGTCATTGTGACCGTTTTTTTTTATTTAGGGCGCACGGGAGGATCACCTGAGATCCTCGCTTTGGAAGCCTTTGTGAAAGGTCTTTGGGGTGAAACTTGAAAGGTTTGCAGACTGGCCTTCTATCAAAGGGCTGAGGACTTCAGAGCAGCAGAAAGAGAAGGAAGGACAATCAAAGGTAGTCAGGATTCTTGTTCACAAATGAAAGGAGTAGAAACTCCTCTTAACTCAAGGCAGAGCTGCATCAGCAACTAGTGTGGTGTTGATTGTTTGTTTTGCAGCTCTGGGGATTTATCCTAGGGCCTCACATATGCTGGGTGAGCTACACCCCCAGCCCAGGCAATTTTGTGTGTTAGCCGTTTGCTGAGATGGGAGCCTCATGCCTAAGGAAGATGTCAAACTCTGAAGACATTCGGAAAAACAAAAGACAGATCCTCAGAGAGGCTTTCTAAACATACCAAGGGCAACTGGATTTTTCAGAACCTTTAGAAATGTAGAATTTACAGAAACTATGTTATCTAACTTTTGAAAAAGCTAAAGCTGGGTGTGGCAGTTCATAACTGAGAATATAGTCCTAGCACTTGAAGCAGGAAGACCATCTCAAGTTCTAGGCTAGCCTGGGCTGCAATGACACTCTATCTAAAATAACAGCAACAACGGAGCCTATGAAACCTATGAAGTAGGACCAATCAATCCATCCCAAGATATACATGAGCTTGCCTAAATTAAAATAGTAGGATCTCACACTCCTAAACTGATAATGCCTGTAAAAAATAAAAATTTCTTTAGCAGAACATCTAATGTACAAATACTTAGGAAATACCTTTTAATGAAAAACTCTCTTAAAACTGGGAAATGTATCTTTTGGAAAACCTCATCTCAGAACCTCGTAGTGTGCTAGCACCTAGGTATCTGGTCTGCTTCGAACTTCAGATCAAATCTGTCTCATTTAATCAGTACCATTTTTTTTCTAAGATGAGATGGGAGTGTGTGTGTGAAAATTCAGTTTTTGAAAGTGTATTTTCAAGTTGAGTGTTTCAATCCCAAGGAAAAGTCACGTTTTCATTCCTCAGGCACACTTCCGGTTGAGAGTCATCTTAGATCTCCTAGACAGCCACACCCAAGAGTTCTGAGCACTTTTTTTAAAAAGTCAATTAGTGGCCAGGATTGAGTTGTCAACTACGCCTCACTTCTGAAGGTAAAATGCTGTTCTACTTAATCCTCCTCATCAAGGACCATCTAGGAAAAGAAAACACCAGCAATTTTAGTAAAGACTCGCCTTCTTCACCTTTTGATACAAACTTTTGCATTTAAGAAGTTAAAAATCTTAAACGATCTGCCTCTAAAGATCCAGCAGTGCATTTTATACGAATGACTCGAACTAAAAACCACTCCTCTGCAAAGTCGACTTAGTCCCCTCGAGAGGCAAACGAAACCCCAATCTCCTCCCTGTCCAGATATCACTTAATTACACATGCACATAGACATACATGCATGCATACATACATACACACATACAAAGTTCTGCTTAGAGGAGCGCACACCGAACCGCTCATCCGAACGGGGTTCTTCCCGCTAAACGTGGAGCCGCACAGCTGCCACATCTGCAGAGGGAGGCGGCGGCGCTACGGCCCCGCCTGCAAACTCTCCCTCCAGCCCGGCGAGTTTACGTTAGCAACCAAACACAGCTCGGGAGTCAGCTCCGTGGGGCTCCGGTTTCGCGGGCCGGCAGCCTGCGGGCCCACAGCCGCCTGCGGGGCTCGCCGGGACCGCGCAGCCAGGCAGGCACGAGCGGGCACACCTGTCCAGGTGCGCTCCCCACCCCCCTCGCCCGCTCCGCTCCTCCAGGCGGGGACACCCTCCCGGGACGGGCCACCCACGGCCCGCGGGGCCAGCCCCACTCACCCTGCTCAGCCGCGGGAAATCGAAGCTGTCACCGCGAAGCTCTCGGCCGGCTCGCTCTCACCGACCGCTCCCCCCCCAAACCCCAGAACGGCCACTTCCGGTCTCCGCCAGCAAACCGGAAGGAAGCCTAGCGGCCATGCTCCACCGCCTCCGTGGACCAGCGCCGGGACGCGGGGGGGAGGACGGGGAACCGCAGGGAAGACGGCCGAGCGGTTGGCGGGCGCGAAAAGGGGAGAACGGAGCGAGCATCTTAGGACGGGAAGGTTTGTGCGGAGGACCTGTCGTCCTCACCGCCCGGCTCTCCCGCGTCTCCTTTCGGGAGTGTGACTCCGCTCCCACGCCCACCATTCCCCCCGTCCTCCCCGCGGATGGTTGCGTCCATCCCGCGGTTTTTCCGAAGCCCGCATTCCAGAGCCCGGGAGAGGCGGGGACCGCGGGTCCCAGTCCATGTAGGGAAGTGGCGGAGAGACAGACAGGAGAGAGTGAGGCGGCCCCGGGCCTCACGTCACCGGCCTCGGCCCCGCCCTCGAGCGCCCGCCGTCCCCGTCCGTCCGGAACGCGCCTGCGCAGGAAGTTCTCGCGACTCAGCGTCTAGGTCAGCGCCCTCGAGGGTCCCGGGCGTGTGCAAGCGCTCGGAAAAGTCACCGAGTGGCCTTTTATGGGAGAGCCTCACTCTCCGACGCGGGAGGGAAACACCGAGCTTCCGGGCCCCCCCCACCCCCGCTGTCTCTTTGGTCCAGGTAGAGTTGACGAATGCAAAAGGCCATCGCTGCCTCCGACTCCTGCTCCACCCGCCCATCGCCCCAAGGGTGACTTGGAGAAACCGGACGAAAGTGCAGGGCCCTGCGTTGAGTCAGCCGCCGACGGTGGTGTCTCGTTAGAGGGAAAAGGAGGGGGGGAAGCCTGCGTGATTCCTTCGCCTCTGCCCGGAATTGGTGGTCACCTCGGGTCCAGAAACAGATCACGACCCTGGCGAGGACGGAGCGGTTCTAGAGTTCCACCTTCATCCCGGGAAAACGTGTTCCACATCCCTAAGACCAGCTGTTTTCTTTTCTTTTTTTACCATCCCCCCTCTTTAAAATTTAAATTAGAAGCAGTCTTGTTTTACCTGTTTGTCCCAGTTCCTTCTCCCTCCCCAACCAGCTGTTTTCTTCACGGAACTCGGCGTGATGTGGTTTAAAGTTAACTCAGAGGCAGAGCCACCGAAGAAAAAGAAGAAATTGCCCTAATCCTGTAGGTGACAAATAAAACTTCCCTCCCTTCTTTGATCATATGAAGCACTTGCAGTGCTAACTAAAAAATTCAAATAGTTGGGTGATTCATCTCCAGCTCCCCGAATCAGGGTCTTCAGGAGCAGGTTCTGGGAAGTCAAGGACTTCCAGACACGAGTTTTTGGGAAGGTTGGGGACACAGCTGGTGGCAGGCCCAGACAATACAAACTCAGGGGGCTGAGGGGTCAAACAGTTGGCAGCACACTTGACACCTCCACGGGAGTGGTGGCCTGGGAAGTTCAGGCATTCTGGGCCGGCTATCCTGCAGGAGGAAACCAAAACCCCTTTAGATGCAGTCTGGTTTCCCCTTCAGCTGGAAAACACGCTCGAGTTGTTTCTTCTCTAGGAATTCCCATTGTATCCTCATCAAATCAGCCAATAGTATTGAACTGGTAACCACTGTGGTGGGGCCTGTGGTTTACTCATTTTAAAAATGAACAGTTGCAATCCCAGCACTCGGGAGGCAGAGGCAGGCGGATCTCTGTGAGTTCGAGGCCGGGCTGGACCGACAGCCTCCAAAACAATACAGAGAAACCCTGTCTCGTAAAACAAAAAAAAAAAAAAGAAGTTGCCCCTTGGGGTTGGGTCATGCGATGGAACAGAAAGGGTGGAGAATTACTGTTACTGGGAGCAAATACACAACAGTGTGGCACAGATTCTCTTTGGTCTTAATAATAAAAACCCGGAGTCAAGCTATTAGGGGATGAAAGCTGAAGGTTCAGAGAAACAGAGCGGCCAGCCCCTGGAGAGTTGTTACCTCTGCTAATGCTCAGACCAAAGGGATGCTCCTGCCCTCAGACTGCCTGCCCTGCCTTATATTCCTCTCTCCGCCCAGCCACATCCCTCCCTGTCTCCACCTCCTTCCTGCTGGGGTTACAGGCGTACCACTCCCGAATACTGGCGATTAAAGGTGAGAGGCACCACCGCTTGACTCTGTTTCTCTTGTAGACTGGGTCAATTTCATGTAGCCCAGGGTGGCCTTGAATTAACAAAGATGCCTGTGTCTCCCCAGTGCTGGCCTCTATGGCTCACTAGTGTGGCTAGCTCTGCACTCTGATCTTCAGGCAAACTTTGTTAGATCACAAAATGTCACCACAGAACAGGTTATAGAAGGACAGCTAAACCTACCTGGGGACTTGTGGAAGATGTCCCCAGAGGGCAATTCTAGGGGACTGATTCTAGGGGTTCGTGAAAGAAAGGAGAGAAGCATGTCCAGTGGGGGGGGGGCAAGGAATCTGGCTGATTGGAAGTCGGTTTCTGTTCACTGTTCTTCCATGTCTACAGAACTATGGATATACCAAGTCAATGTGAAGAAATCAGCTTAAGTCTTACTACTCTGTCGACTGTTCTGACACTTAGTCATCAGACCCACTCCTGAAGGCCTCTGACACTGTATGATGTTCCAGTTCTTTTGGAACTTAGAAGAGGTCTTCCTAATACAGCCTGGTGAGAACCTTCTCACCAAAAGTTTGGCAATCTGTGTTCTGCTCCATATCCTTCCTTTAGTCAGCTGCATAACTCTGAGAGCAAGCCCCTTTGGTTGACCTCAATTTTCTAATATTTCTCCAGCCTGCCTTACAGAGGTTTCTGATTAAATGGGGTCACTAATGACTTTGTTTTCCTTAAAGATTTTCTTTTGTGTCTGTGGGTGTTTTGCCTGCATGTACATCTGCACACCAGAAGAGGGCATCGGATCCTGTAGGACTACAGTTATAAACAGTTGTGAGCTGCCACGTGAGTGGAGGGAATTGAACCCTGGATCTCTGGAAGAATAGGGCTCTTAAGTGCCGAGCTGTCTCTCCAGGCCCTCATTTATAACTTTAAAAGATTTTTTCCTATGTATAGAAGAGTGACGTTTCAACTGGGGTGTGTGTGTGTGTGTGTGTGTGTGTGTGTGTGTGTGTGTGTGTGTGTGTGTGTAACTGTGGGATGCATGTAACTCATTATGGCTGCCATTTTCTTTTTATCGCTGGCTTGGCAGCTTAAATAAAAAGTTCCACTTTGTGGAGGCTGAGAAGTTCAGGATCAAGGTACTGGCTGGTTCACACTTCTTGCTGAAGACCCTCTAATGACTTATAGACAGCCTTTTTCTTGCCCTGTCCTACATGGCAGGGAGAGATTTTCCATCCTCTTCCTATGAGTGCTAACTGATTAGGGCTTCAACGTATGATCTCTCTAAATTTTTATTATCTCATAGGGTTCCTCCCTTGAAATAATCACACAGGTCCCACTAAAACGTGAGGTTGTGCTCCACTAATGCTGTGATTCTCAATAGCCAGTGGTAAGGAGTGTAGATTTTGCCTCTAGTGGTTCTCAACCTTCCTAATGCTGGGACCCTTTAATACAGTTCCTCATTTGTGGTGACCTCCCCCACAGAAAATTATTTTAGTTGCTACTTTGTAACTGTAATTTTGCTAATGTTATGAATCATAATGTAAATACCCGTTTTCTGATGGTCTTAGGCAGCCCCTGTGAAAGGGTCATTTCAACCCCAAGGGGATCAGGACTCACAGGTTGAGAACCAGTGCTCTAAAGGAACACTTGGCAATGTCAGGAGACATTTCGCATCATCATAAGCAGAGGGCTGCTACTGGGATATATAGAGTCAGAGATGCTGTCTAAAGGACTGAGATTGAGAAAACACAACACTAATGATTGGGGGGTCGGCATTACAGTGGTTATTTGGAGGTACTGTAAGTACCAAAATGACAACATTTATTTCTCCTTTCTCAGAGTAAGATACTTATTTTCTTGAGGTTAGGGTTAAAGAGAAAGAAGGAGCTAATAAACCATCACATGCCTAGCGTATGGTAGATGTTTCCGTAACATTTAATTCCTCACATAGCCCCCTGGGACCTGCATTATCATTTGTTTTTCTCACATAAACTGAGATCCAATATAGTTCAGTTATTTGCACAGGTTATACAAATAGTCTTTCAAAAGCTGCATTATATCTTACACCTTTGGTTTTCTGGGGCTGGGAGAGAAAGAAACATGGGACAAAGTCATCCCTCTCTCCTCATATAGTATCCCATTATGAACACCAACAGATACTCAGTAATTGGATACTTACTTGAGTGCAGATAGCTAGTTAGTAGCACAATTTTAAAAATCCATGTTTTCTATCTCTTTTTTTAAAAAAATGTGTGTGTGTGTGTGCGTGTGTGTGTGTGTGTGTGTGTGTGTGTGTAAGTCAAAGGACAGTTTGTGGGACTGAGGTCTCTCCTTTAACCCTGTGACTCCCAGGGATGAAATTTCATTCATCAGCCTTGATGACAAGCACATTTACCCACTTAGTTTATATGCTTGACCATGCATATAAGAAACCATTGAAGCCAGGAGGTGGTGGCACACACCTTTGATCCCAGCACTTGGTAGGTAGAGGCAGGGGAATCTCTGTGAGTTAGATGCTACCCTGGTCTACAGAGGGAGTTCCAGGACAGCCAGGGCTACAGGTTTCTATAAACCCTGCTTGAAAAAAATAAATCAAACAAACAAACAAAAAACCCCCATTGATTGTTGAGAAATATGGGCTTACATTCTTGTTTGTTTGTGTTTTCAGATACGGTCTCATGTAGTTCCAGGCTGGATTTAAATTCCTCCTCCACCTTCCTCTATCTCCCAAGTACTGGGGGTCACAGCACTCCCCATATGCCTGTTTCTTTGCCACTCTGGGGATTGGAGTGAGCACCAGGCAAGTGCTGTGCCAACTGAGCTGCATCTCCAGCTCTGTGGTTCTGGTTTAACAACATCAATTCCAGTTCCTTGCAGGTGAGATCTGTCGACGTAACCATGGGCATTAATCTATTAGTCTAGGAAAACAGTAGGAGGAGCTCTTGTCTTTCAAATGAAGAGGATATTTAAATAAGTCTGTCTGATAAGAGCACCAGATCTACAAATAGAATATGAGTAGTGTATTAGAAGGTCATAGAGAAGTCAACATGAATGAAGAATTTCTGGTTTTTAAAATGCAGTTAGTATTCTTTCTTAAAAAATGTATTGTATTTATTTAGTTTATTTTATGTGTGCTTTGCTTGCATGTATGCATGTGTAGCATGTGCCCTTGGGGATCAGAAGAGGGTGTGGATCCCATGGAACTGGAGTTATGGACAACTATAAGCCACCATGTGAGTGCTGGGAACTAAACCCGAGTCCTCTGCAAGAGCAACAAGTGTTCTTAACTACTTAGCCATCTCTCCAGCCCCAAAATCATTTTCAGTGTAATATTTTCATTAAATCTCTGAAATTTTCATACATTCATATAATGGATTTAGTCAAAATTATTTCTAAGTTGAGGAATGATAAACAAGGTAGAAGCAACGTGGGATTCAGGCTGGGCATGTAGTACAGTTGGAAGAGTGCTTGCCAGCACAGAGCTCTGAGTTTGACCCTCTGCACTACATAAACCCAGAGTGGCAGTGTATGCCTGTAATCTGTGACTTGGGAGGGCAAGGCAGGACTATCAGATCGTCTTCAGCTACTAGTTTGAGCATGGTCTCAAAAAAGGAAAGAAAAAAATGAAATGTGGAATTGAATTAAGGATATTTGAATAAATTTACTCTATGCTGTTTTTTTTCAATACTGATCTCAAACCCAGGGCTCAAACTCAGTGCTCAGTAAGCACTTTCCCACTGAGCTAAATCCTCAGCTCTATAATAGTAAAGCTAAGTTAAGTAAATGCTTAGGAAAATTAGAATACTAAGCAAGATGCAAGACAGAATATAAATAAATCATGTCAAAATAACAGTAGCAATTAACGTTGATAATGGTACCTGACTCTATTAGTTAAAGACAGGCTGCCCCAGTTGTTAGAAAGATTCCTACTATCAGAAGCTACTTCAAAATGTTACCCTGACATAATTGATTCTAATTGTTAATGAATAAATGTATCGATCAGATTATACTTATTTAGTTAATTTTTCGATGTAAATATTAACTTGAACCTCCTTTGAAATTAATACATAAATCCAAAATTATAGTTTAGGCTTACTTTAGCAACTCCTTTAGTTTCCTCATCTGAACAAATGGCACAATAATACTAATATAACTGCTTTTTTTCAGCTTTTGTGAGAATTAGGGGAGAATTCATGCAACTTTGCGGGAATACAACTCTGCTTGTGTGGAGGCCTGAAACTTCAAGTGATAGAGCAGTTAGCTTACCCTGACTATCTAACATGGCAGATTTCTTTGTCTACTCGACTGGAAGGAATACATGGAGTGATCATATTCTAATCTGATCACAGACTTCAGGTAGGCCTTTTATGTGTCTCCAGTTCTGTCGTGCTCTTAGGTGTCTGTTTTATAATGTCTCTCCTCTGTGTGTGTGTGTGTGTGTGTGTGTGTGTGTGTGTGTGTGTGTGTGCACTACACATTTTTTTTTTATTCCATGTAGGCTAGGCTGGTTGTCCAGCAAATCCCAAACCCCAAGGGTGTGCCTATCACTGACTCTCACCACCATGCCTGTTTTTGTTTGTTTGTTTTGTTTTTTGCTTGTAAACATGGGTTCTTGGGATCAAACTCCAGTCTCCATGCTTGCAGTATAAGCATTTACTGGACCATATTCCCTGGCCATCTTCACACCTCTGTCACTTCTACTCATTGTTACTCAATGACGGTCTTGCTAGTAAGGTCACTGAGAAAATAACAACTGTATGTATTATCTACTGCCCAACAGCTGTTCCAAGATTCTTCCCTTGATAACTAGAGAGAAGCGATCCTTGATCTTAAAAAGGCCAAGTTTCTCTGTTTTCTTGCTCATGTCACACTGGTAGGTCTGCCCTCTTCTGCATTGTCCAGTGCTTTTTTCCCATTGGATTATTCCCATGAGCAAGGATGCTGTAATGCATCCCATGCATAGTAGACAGAATAATGGTCTCTCAAAGACACCCATATCTGAATCCCTAGAAGCTTTGACTGTTGGACTACATTGCAAAGAGAATTAGAGTAGACAATGAAATTAAAGTTGCAAATGAGCTGGGCTTAAATTAGGGAGATCATCCTACATTGTCCCACTGGGACCAGTGTCACAGAGTTTTCAGAGGAAGGCAGAGAGAACCAGACATCAGTGTGACTGTAGGTAAAGAAGTTGACTTCAAGGGATGGGAGGAGCCAGGAGACCAAGCCTTTAGCAGATGGGTCTTTGGTGAACACTGGCCTAAACTGTAACACTTAACTCTTTTCTTTCTTTTTCCCAGAGGAAGAGATTGTATGCACCCTGTGGAACTTCCCAGCAAGGCTCAACCCCACATTGAGATCAGGATCCTAGGAAACAGTTGCATTGCCCAGCACAGGTAAGTATGTTCCAGCTTTCGCTGAGTTCTCCTTTCCCGGAGAAGCAAAGGCAGACGAAAGTACTCATCTATCTGTAACCTGTCAGAGGTGAGATGTCCACCCTGAGCAGTTTCCTTTTTTAGAACAAACTGCCCCAGAAAAGGTGCTGATCAGTTTATGAGCAAGAACAAAGTAGGACAGCGCTTTCTAGATTAAAAAGCCCAGGAAATCCATCTAGAGACAACTTGGGAAGGAATTCAGCTCTAGAGCTTTAGAGGCATGAAGCGGTTCTTTTTTTTTCTTTAAAAAAAAAGATTTATTTATTTATTTATTACATGTACAGTGTTCTGCCTACATACCAGAAGAGGGCACCAAATTGAATTGTAGATGGTTGTGAGCCACCATGTGATGGGAATTGAACTCAGGACCTCTGAAAGAGCAGTCAGTGCTCTTAACCCCTGAGCCATCTCTCCAGCCCTGGTTCTTTCTTTCTTTCTTTCTTTCTTTCTTTAAATTAGAAACAAGCTTGCTTCACATGTCAATCCCAGTTCCCGCTCCCTCTCCTCTTCCCCTGCCTCTCCAGCCCCTCCAGCCCCCACCCAATCCCCACTCAGCTCCCCAGGGAGGGTGAGGCCCTCTATGGGGGATCTTCAGAGTCTGTCATTTCATCCAGAACAGGGCCTAGGCCCTCCCCTATGTGTCCAGGCTGAGAGTGCATCCCTCCATGTGGAATGGGCTCCCAAAGTCTATTTGTATGCTAGGGATAAATACTGATCTAGTACCCAAGGCCCCAGAGATTGCCAAGGCCTCCTCACTGACACTTATATTCAGGGGGTCTGGATCAGTCCCATTCTGGCCCCTCAGCCATCAGTCTGGGGTCCAAGGCCCCCCCCCCCCCGCCTTGTTTAGGTCAGCTGTTTCTGTGGGTTTCACCAGCCCAGTCTTGACCCCTTTGCTCATCACTCTTCCCTCTGTCACTGGGTTCCAGGAGTTCAGTTCAGTGTTAGCTGTGGGTATCTGCCTCTGCTTCCATCAGCCACTGGATGAAGGTTCTAGGATGGCATATAAGGTAGTTGTCAATCTCATTATCAGGGAAGGGCATTTAATGTAGTCTCTCCACTATTGCTTAGTTTGCCAGTTGGTGTCATCCTTGTAGATCTCTGGAAATCTCACTAGTGTCAGCTCTCTCCTCAAACCTATAATGACTCCTTCTATTATGGTATCTCTCATCCTGCTCTCCTCTGTTCTTCCCCCGACTCAGCCTTCTGGCTCCCCTCATGTCCTCCTCTCCCCTCCTCTTCTCCTCCTCTCTTTTTCCCAGCTCCCTCTCCCCTCCTCCCATGCTCCCAGTACACACAGGAGATCCTGTCTTATTCACCTCCTCTGGGGTACCATGCACATCTCTCTTAGGGTCCTCCCTGTTTCCCAGACTCTCTGGCAGTGGGATTGTGGGCTGGCATTCCCCTGACCCATGTCTAAAATCCATATATGAGTGAGTACATACCATGTTTGTCTTTTTATTACTGGGTGTGTACCACGACAGCCTGACTTGAATTAAAGTATTTTTTTTAAAATCAAATCTTCTTTTTTAGATTTACTTATTATGTATACAATATTCTTCCCAAAAGCCAGAAGAGGGCACCAGAACTCATAGATGGCCATGAGCTACCGTGCGGTTGCTGGGAATTGAACTCAGGACCTCTGGGAGAGCAGTCTTAACCTCTGAGCCAACTCTCCAGCTCCAAATTAATTATTCTTTTTTTAATGGACAATGTGATAACAATAAACTGTATCTACTAAGGAAAGTCTCTTAGAACTAAGTGAGGCAAACGTAACCAGAGTTCCTGAAGCAAATGGTTTCTGAAGTTGACAGATTGTAGTCACCCATTTCCTGTTTATTGTCAGTGTGCATACCTACCGTGTGTATATGTGTAAGAGTGGGGTGTATGCATGGAGGCCAGGGGACAGCTTGCTGGAGCTGGTTCTTCCTGTCCCTTAGCTGTGGTGTTTGTCTTGTTCATCTAGCTGTGCTGAGTCCTCCAGGTCCCCTGGCCCACCAGCTTCCTGATGATCCCCCTGTCTCTGCCTGTCCTCGCTGTGGGACTCCAGGGGTTACAGGTTCTGTTGCGTTCTGGAATTACAGATGCGCACCTTTGCTCCAGGCTTCTTTTCACACGGATTCTGGGGATGGAACCTGTGCCGTGAGGCTAAAAGCCTCTTCTTCATTACACGGTGGAAGAAACAGAATTGGTTGGAAACAAAGACTGACCCTGCCCTTGAGTTTGGAAGGACACAATAAAAAAGCCCTGAGGCTTTTGCTAGTAAACAAGGGATTAAATACTTGTACCTGGAACTGTGATTTATTTTGTAAATGTTCCTAAACAGAAGAGGAACAGCGAGTGTTCACTGGAGTGAAAACTCCACCACATGGTACTTCTGGTCAGCCTCAGGTTCTTTCTTTCCTGCCATGTCATTTGGCTGTGGTTCGTGCACACACAAAGCCACGTCTTGGCAGTGAAATTCCATGAAGTCCATTTTGAGGATCAGATTCCTACACCTGTCTTTAGCTCTAAACACAGGCCACGCCTTGCATCGCACTTTTAAATGTAAAGCAACAAAGTATTGGACACAGCCCGTGTAACCCAGTCAAACTGCTCTATTTGGTCTAATCAGGCCACACTCATTGAGCCACCAACCTAATCCTCCTGCTCGTGCAGCTTCCTGCTATACTCGTCTCTTCTGGGTCTGGGACAACCCTCCCCATGTGCTGCTATATTTATCTGCCTTCTTAGCCATAAAAGGCTGGCTGTGGGGCCCTGACATTCTGTTGCCTGACCACATGCATTATTTTTGAACTGGCCCCCAGATCCTGCCTCTAGCCCTGCCTCTTAACTTTTCCTGGGAATCAGCCACCTAGGGTCTTCATTTCTACCCTCCTGCTCCCTGGTCACAGCAGTGGAACATCCATCTGCCTGCAATCCCTGCCCCCAGAGACTGGTAAGTGTGACACCGAGGCAGCAAATGTCTGTCTTCTGAGCTCAGCAGGGAAATGACCGAGGGAAGGGAGAGCAGGCCTGCTGGGTCCAGTGGCTATTTAGCCGTGTCACTATATTCTTTTGAAATGAAGCTGCTATTCCTGGAACTATAGGATCATATTGTCTCAGATTCAACTCAAGTCCTCCCTCCACGTTCTAGTTCAGTAGTTAGTTTGAAATCTGGACTGGATGAGGGGTGAAGTGTTTTCCCTCCTCTGCATGCCTGCAGGTCTGCCTCCCCGAATGCAAATCAGGCTAGAAGGATACAGATTCTCTTTAAAGCCACCGGTTCATGATCCAGCGACTTTGCCCTGAAAGGGCAGTGTGGCCGAACTCTCAAGTGCAGTGTGTTATTTCTGACTTGAAAATGGTTGGGTGCTCGAGGGGGGCAGGGCCTAGCACTGTGACCCTGAAATCATCGCCTCGTATAAGTAATTTCCATCAGCTTTTGGCCTCTGCTGCCAGCATTAAGAGAACTGGAGCAAGATTACAATTATGGAGTTGGTATTTCTTCCTGAGCTCCCAAATTATTTTTAGGAAGACCACAAAACCATCTTTCTTTCTAACAAATTCTGACTGTCTTGTGTTGTGCTAAACCTGGCACACTTAAGAAAAAGGAGGTGGTTATACCATCATTCCAAAGGTCAGTCAGTCCTGGTGACTTAAAGGCAAGCCCCGTTTACTGGTAATACGTGACCCCTATGTACTAAGCAGCAAATACTAATAAAGTAAATATACTTGGGGCAGATAACAAAGAGTGGAAAATAGAATTAGGGCGAGACATTTAAATAATCTGTCTTGTGAAAATGATAGTGTTTTGAATCATCCGAGTAGTGGTGTTGGTTTATAATGCAATGTAATATAATGGATCATATGTAATTGTAATGTAATATAGTGAAAGTTATTATTTGTAAGTCATTCTGATGGCACCGTTACAGAGTCTTCTCTAACACTTTATGACACTAATGCCATTCTAGATAAATGTATCCTAACCCTTTATACTCTAAACGTTATCTAATAATTATTCATTAAGTGCAATTCTGAATGCTTAGTAACAGAAACAGCAATCTACTTAAGGATTGAAACCAAATTGCTTGCTAGTAGCTATTTTTTTTTCTTCTTAGGAAATGCCATGTAGACAGGTATTTCTGGATTTTCTTCTTTAGAGAGTATATTTGACCTTTCAAGTCACTTAAATAAAATTTAGTTTTAAATTTGACAAAAATTAAAAGGACTCACTCCTCACTTTAAGCAAAACAAGGTTTGAAGAAAAAAAAAAGAAAACCTTTACTTGAGGAACAATTTTCTTACATATTTTTGAAACTAGTATTTTAGGATATTGTGCATAAGAGTATTTTTTTAAAGCCCGTTTGCCACACGGCTGATGTTTTCCTTTCAGTGAACACATTATTATTTGCAAGAGGGAATGTGGGGGCTCCATGAGTAAAGAAGGGCACTTCCTGCCAAGCCTGGTGCCCTGAGTGCCATCCCCGGAGCCCACATGACGGGAGGAAAGAACTTATACAAGTTGTCCCTGCCCTCCGTGTGCATGCTGTGACACACATGCACCCCACACAAGATAGACAGATGCAAAGAAGAAAAGTAAATGTGATGGGAAGCCTCCCTTCCCCTCGCCCCCCCAAGCTGAACTAATAGCTCAAGTTCACACTGCCAGCAGCCACACCAAAGGCCTGATTCCTTCTTCTTTATATAGCAAGAATCAAAGTCACCGTATTCTAAATGGGATAAGTACTTTTTCTGGTTTGAAAGTTGCCAAGTGTTTGCAGGATTTGGGGAGAACTTGTTGTGCTCATAAACATTACTAGACCCCGTTCCAGTGCTAAGGCTGTTGTGTTTGTAGCCATCCTCATCTGTCTTCTCCCAGCTCCGAAAGGGTATCACTGTGCAATATTAGCTGATCTGAAACTTGGAGGGACAGGCTGGTCTCAAACTCACAGAGATCCACCTGCCCATGCCTCCAGAGTGCTGGGATTAAAGGCGTGCACCCCCCCCCCAGTCTTCTCGGTTTTCAGTTTCACCTACATGTGGTTGACTCCAAGATTTAGATGTCCATCCTGCACTGTGACCCTGTACTCGAATGTCACATGTCTAGCTTCCCAGTTAAAACGTCAGCTGGAGGGTAGAGCAGGTACCTCACATGTAGAACGCCTCTGATCAGTCTCTTGGTTTCTCCATCCCAAGATGATACTTTATTCCCTTCCCCATCTCAGATAATGGTAACTTCACTCTCCTAGTTAGGCAAAAATCCTTGGGACACTTCCTTTTCCTTCATGTTCTGATTTGGAACATCCAGTGAGTGCCATTGGCTGTACCCTCTTCAAACCATGTGCAGACTCAGAGGGAGTACCGAAGTGGCCTTTGTACTTCTCTACTAGAGCCTTGAGAACAGAGTGTAAAGGACCAGATATCTAACCCACAGAAATGTTTTTCCTTAAGGTTCTGGAGCCTAGAAATCCAAGGTCAAGTGCTGTAGATTTGGACTTTTTTCTTTAATAAGGCTACTCATCTAGAGGACTCGGGTTCAGCACTGACATGGCTGCTCACTGCCATCTGTAACTTCAGTCCCAGAGGATCTGACACCACTCTGTGTCTACCACAAGTGCCAGGCACACACACCATGTGCAAACATAACATACAGGCAAAACGTCAAGACACGCAAAATAAAAGTAAAGATAAGACAATGATGAAGAGGGGTTGGAGAGATAGCTCAGAGGTTAAGAGCACTGACTGCTCTTCCAGAGGTCCTGAGTTCAATTCCCAGCAACCATATGGTGACTCACAACCATCTACAATTCAATCTGGTGCCCTCTTCTGGTATGTAGGCAGAACACTGTATATGTAATAAATAAATAAATCTTTTAAAAAAATGATGAAGAGCTGGACGTTAGTGGCGTGTGCCTTTAATCCCAGCACTCGGGAGGCAGAGGCAGGCGGATCTCTGTGAGTTATAGAGCTAGTTCCAGGACAGCCTCCAAAACAATACAGAGAAACCCTGGCTCAAACAAACAAACAAACAAAACCAATGATGAAGCTTCTGACTGCTTGTGGATGGACCATCCTCCACAGGGTGGGTGCTCTCCATGGTGAGTCCTCTGTTATTGTTCAAATACTGCAGTCCTCATGGTTGGTCACTCTGTCGTGTGTTTAGACGCTCCTAATTTTATTTTATTCTAGGGATTACCAACCCTGTTGGGCTAGGGCCCACCTGAATGAGCTCATTTCAGTTTAATTTTTCCTTTCAGGCCCTGGTTTTCAAATGCACTCTTATTCTGAGGGATCAGAGGCACTTTAGCATATCACTCTGGGGAAACGGGTATGATTCACCCCAGTATAGCCCTCTAATTGATCTCTTAGCTTTCCTTCAACAATCTGTTCTTCAGACCTGAGCAAGGGCTTGTTGGTTCAGAGATTTCTAGTGGCGTCTCAGCCCTCTGAGTAAAAGCCAAGCCCTTAGCATCTCCTCGAGGGCCCTGAACTATCTACCTTTTCTCTCCTACCTGCTCTTCACCTCATTCTCATTGTCTGTACCTTCCCTGCAACCCCCTCAAGCCCTGAAGCCCCACTATCCTCGGCTCTGGCGTTTTTGTTTTGTTTTGTTTTTTTGGTTTTTCCAGACAGGGTTTCTCTTTGGCTTTGGTGGCTGTCCTGGAACTAGCTCTGTAGACCATGCTGATCTCAAACTCACCGAGATCCGCCTAGCTCTGTCTCCTGAGTGCTGGGATTAAAGGCGTGCGCCACCACTGCCCGGCTGGCTCTGGTGTTTTTCATGGATGTTCTATCTGAAGCACTCCAGACAGCCCCTGGTTCTGATGTCTGTCCAGGACGCAAGGGTACTTTAAGTTGTCCTCTCCCTCCCTCCTACTTTACTTTACTCCACGGCCTTCAGGACATCCCAACACACAACTATTAAATCTCACCATTGTCAGTGTCCTACAGAATGCTCAGTCCCCTGCTGGACAGTTGGAGGAGGGTTTTTGCTTTGCTTTGCTTTGTTTCCCCTGTACTATATCGATTCAGTAGGTGCTGCTTATCTCCTGAGTGAGTACCACTATCCCCCCCAGCGTTCCACATTCTCCCAGGTGAAGCACGCACCGGACTCGAGTGTCAAAAAGCCGGAAACAGGCACTGTAGAGTGTTTGAGAGAAAAGCGCAATAGCTGGGCAGGAGGCTTTTCCAGGCAAGAAGGAAAAGAATGCATGATGGCAGGGGGTGCGCCCGTGGGCCACCGAGGAGGGCGTCGGTGAGCACCCAGTTAGGCTGAACTTAGCCCTCCCGGTTCCCTGCCCATCGCGGTTGCAGTCTGCAGATCTCTGCATCGGCCGAGATGACTTGTTCTCTGGGATTGTCCAACCGAGAATTGCTTTCTTGCAGGTGGCCTCCTCCCCTCAAGGGCCCACGATGTCGCTGCCTTTCTACCAGAGGTCCCACCAGCACTATGATCTGAGCTACCGTAACAAGGACCTCCGCACCACCATGAGCCACTACCAACAGGAGAAGAAGCGCTCCGCCATCTACACCCATGGCTCCACCGCCTACAGCAGCCGCTCCTCGGCGGCACACCGCCAGGAGTCAGAAGCCGTTAGTCAGGCATCAGCAGCCTCCTACCAGCAGCAGGCCGCTCAGGCCTACAGTCTTGGAGCATCCCAGTACTCTCGAGAGTCTGGGGTCAGCCGGAAGACAGCCTTGGCGTATGATTATGGCTACTCCCACGGGTATGTCGAGAGCAGCCTTCCAAACCTTGGGCACATGCTGTAAATAATCATGTCTCCTGTCTCAAATATGGCAACCCTGTTGTTATACCAGGTGTGTATGTGTGTGTGTGTGTGTGTGTGTGTGTGCGTACCTGTCTTTTCTTCCCCTTTTAGTGTCGTCTCTTTGAAATTTTAGAGTTTCACGGGAGGGTCTTGCTTGAGTCATCCACTCTGGTGGTATTTCTAGAAGCAGGGAAGTTTTGGTTACTCTGGCAGCCACAGAGCCAGGAAAGATTTAGACACTCAGCAGGTTTCCTGGCTCTCATAATGTTTCTGCTTGTATTAAAAGCCAATAGAGAATTTAACATTCACAGGTACCAGGGAACAAACTTGCAGCAGAGATGCATTGGAATTTTTCAACATCTGAAAACCAATACTCTGAGTTAATATTTTCTTTATTTGGGATATTTTATACAGAAGCAGGGCCTTCTCTCCGTGAGCCTAAGAATGGTAAGAACAAACATGCATTGGGCCTAATTAGATTACTGACCAAACACAATGAGGGAGATTCTACTCCCAAACGAAAAGTTATGTTAGGATGCTAGGAAGAGAGAATTGCAGTTGAAGGTCTGCTCTGCCAAGCAAACCCAGACTCTCATTTCCATGGAAACAACAAAGTAAGCATAAACGTGAACGTTATATCCGGAAAGTTCCCGTTTGGATCTCTTTGCCTGGGGTGGGTGTTAAAGCTGCTTTCCTGACTGAGGTCTTCCAGGTGAGAGTGGGAAGTCTCCTTCTTTTAAGCGTTCTTAGTTTATTTCAGCGTGTGTATGTATGATGGCATGAGTTTATGTGTACCACTTGCATGCAGGTGCACAGAGAGCCCAGGAGAGGGTGTCAGAGCCCCTGGAACCGGAGTTTTAGGTGGTAGTTGTGAGCCACACAGTGTGAGAGTTGGGAACAGAACCTGAATCCTCTGGAGTATAAAGTATTTGTCAAGGCAACTGGAAAAAGTACCTCTCTCGGGGCATGCGAAAGGTTAGTGGGGGATGATGCAGTGGCTTGTGTGAATCCACGTGGAGCAGGCAGAAACTCCTGCATCCCTGATCTAGAGCTGTCATGTTGTCAACGACAGTGACCGCAAGGGAGCTTCTGGCAGGTTCAGTCCCAGAGCCAGAGTCTGCCAGGGTTTACCTGGAACGCACGATGGCAGCGCTCTGAAACTGCGCTCGCAATGGAACAGGATCACTTTGCAGTCTCACTTTCATAGGTCATATTCTGCCCTGGGATGCTCAGAAGGATCTCATGTTGGCTGCAAAAATGGAAATACTGTCGCTGAGGAGAATCTGTTTCTTTTAGCACTTACTTCAAATGAATTGCCTTCCAAAGGAAAATTGGGAGGAATTAACACCGTGTGTGTGTGTGTGTGTGTGTGTGTGTGTGTGTGTGTGTGTGTGTGTCTGTGTGTGAGAGAGAGAGAGAGAGAGAGAGAGAGGCAGACAGAGAGACAGAGAGAGACAGAGACAGAGAGACAGAGAGAGAGACAGAGACAAGGACAGAGAGAGACAGACAAGGAGAGAGGGAGAGAGGGAGAGGGAGGGAGAGGAAGAGAGACAGAGACAGAGACAGCATCAGTTTGTTCTCTTGAAGAATGTTCCATAGCTATCTATGTTCAAGATCCTCATTTAGGAAAGCAGCTGTCTTGCAAAGAGGAGGATTAGATGTTAAATATCCATCTTCCTGGTTTGTCTGCACCAGGCCTACAGAAGATGGTATTTTTATGATCATGAAGTTAGCTAATTTCTTGTGTATTTATTTCATTTTCCAAACATGGAAGGATGGATATAATGTTCTACATCATATGTTCAAATGATTTTATTTCTTTAGCTCCACTGCAAGCTTTTATGCTCGAGCCACTTTAACTCTACAAGGTTTATCTAGATTCTGTGCCGTGTTCTTATTTATAATTCGAGATAGCATCTCGAGTGTTAGTAATTAAACTGGCTGTTTAGAGAGGGTGGGGGAATCTTGTCGTGTAGCCCTACTCATACTTTACATAGGAAACGAACTGTAATCATTTTTCCATGGTCCACACCATATCTTGTTTCTACTGTGTATGTAGGTTAGTATTTGTAAGTTGCTTGTTATACTTGGACAAGACTGAGTTCAAGACTCTTGGTGGGAACAGAATGAGCTAGAAACAGTGCATGTGGGGAGAAAATACCAGTGCTGTCTTCCCCCCTTCATATCATGAATGTAAAAGAGGAAGAAGCCTACCATGACCTTGGAGGCATTTCTGTATGGCAGGGAGTATTGTTGTTTGTTTTGTTTTAGGACTCTAGGAGTAACATGTGCAGGCTTAGAACCTTTATAATTTCTTCGGGTTGTTCTTAAGTTTATTCAAAATGAAAAGATTTTTCCTGGTAAATGAGGCATGTCTTTGGATTGTGAACAGTCTCGTTGATAAAAATCCCCTGCATTGGAACTGCATCCCTCTGAAGTGTATGTCAGCACTAGGCTAGGTCTATTTTTACCCTCTACTTTGTAGTTAGATGTCCAACGTTAAGGTGGAAAGTACAGAGATTTAAATGTGCTCAAGACTTGGCTGACCTCAGTAAGTCTTGCTTGGAGTCAGTGTGGCTGTAGCACGGATTGGTTGCTGACAGTGTTGTAAAACTCTTTAAATGCCTTTAACTCATGGTTACATTGAGAGAAAAAAAAGACCCTAAAAGCAGCACAAACCCTGTCAGAGTGGCATTTTATGTAACAGCAGTGTCAACGATAAATATGATCAAAGGGAAATGCAAGTATGTTCACGTACTGTGTGTGCATACATGAGTGGAGGCCAGAGGTCAGTCAATGTCTGGCACGCCCTCTTCTATCGCTCTGCACATTTTTTAATAAAGAACTTGAGAGTTCAGTTGGATTAGCTGGACAGCAAGCCCCTGGGATCCTCTCATCTCCATCCAGTGCTGAAATTACGGGTACCACCTCCAGCTCTTCACATGAGTGTTGGGATCCATCTCACACCCCCATGCTTTTGCAGCAAACACTTTACACACTGAGCCACAGCCCAAGCCCACATTCTGTAACTGTTGCTTCTCTGCTTTTGTTCCATTTCTTTGGTCTTCAACTATACAGAAAGTAATATGATGTTTGGTACTTAAATACCAGAAGAGGGCTGGTGATATGGCTCAGTGGGTAAAGGTGCTTTCACCAAACCTGCTGACCAGAGTTCAATCCCCATGCCGGGGGGTGGAATGTTATGTCTCTTGGCACCTTCCTGCTGACCAGACAGTGGGGGTAGCCTGCAGGAACTATTTCACTTCGCTTGGTTTTATGTCCTATTATACTTAGTTTTTAGGGACTGGAGGTTGAAGCAAACATCCCTTTGGTTTGTTTGTTTGTTTGTTGAGACAGGGCATCACTATGTAGTGGAACTCACTAGAGTTTTTGAACTCATGGAGATCCTCCTGTCTCTGCCTCTGCCTCTTAGGATCTGGGATCACAGGCATGTGCCACCATGTCTGGCACCTATTAGATTTAGTTTTTGAAATTATTTTTTATTTGTGTGTGTGTGTGTGTGTGTGTGTTTGCTAGTCTGTATGTGTACCAAGTGTATGCCTGGTACCCAAGGAAGCCAGAAGAGCATGCCGGAGATGCTCATGAGCCACCATGCTGGGGCTGGGAACTGAACCTGGGTTTTTTGTGAGAGTACCCTTACCATTGTGTAGCGAGCCGTCAGTGTTCGCAGTTTTGGCGCTTCGGGGCTACAACACTTTACAACGATCCGAGGCAAAGGGCTATAAGGATATAAATGAATTCAAAGACAGCAGCGGCTCATTCTTACAAGGAGAATGGCGTTTATTTTTAACAAGGGTGGAGCCTCATATACCAAAGGCAGGCAAGGTGGAAAATCACCAAAGTCAGAGGCCTACATTCCCAGGGCCCTCCCGGCAAAAGTGGGCCAAAAACAGGAATTAGCATTTAGACAATAAGGATGGACAGAAAACGAACTTGCACGCAGGCCTCTCTGGGAGGAGGGGACAGAAGTGTATTGCTAAAAAGCTCCTAGTCACAAGCAGGTCAACAGACCCCCGTGGGGGAAGGGTGCAACACCATTGCACTATCTTTCCAGTCCCAGATGCAGATTTTTAATGCTTCGTGAACCTGCTTGTACATCTATGTTCATAAAAAAATATACTGGGCTGTAGTCATATCTTGATGTCTTAGTCAGAAAACACTGAGCTCACCAGATGAATTGGACAGTGCTATTTTAACATATTTTTTTAAAATATGAAGTACTCATCATTTCTTCTTTAAATATTTGTTAGAATCTATCAGTAAAAACCACTTAGGTGTCTGTTTTTCCTTGTGAGGATGTTTTACATTATTAATTCAACTTGTCAGCTTTGGTCACTCAGAGTTTTATGTTTTGGTCTTTGTAGGAATTACTCCATTACCTCTCAGCTGTCTAGTGAGTTGACACAGAAGCAGCTACACTAATTTGCTATGAGAGTCCTTAGTTTTGAGGGCTGGTTATTATGTTTCCTCTATCACTCTTGTTGGTTTTTTTTATTTAAATTTAAATTAGAAACAAGGTTGCTTTGCATGTCAATTCCAGGTCCCTCTCCCTTTCCCTCCCCTCCTCCCACACCCTCCCACCAACCCCCCAATATCCCCTCATTTCCCCAGGGAGGGTGATGCCCTCCATGGGGGTGTCCATAGTTCCTGTTTTTCCAGGGTTTTCTTTTGAGGGATCTTCACTGACATCTATTTCTGTTCTGTTTCTTATTTCATTGTTTCTTCTTGAATCTTCATTATGTCACCCCTTTCTTGTGCTTATTTTAATTTACTTATGATGTATGTTGAGACAGTACAGGATTGTCTAGGTCATTTCAGTGTAGGTATACTACTAGCTTTCTTTTATTTTGAAATGTGGCCACTAAGTTGCCCAGGCAGCCCTTAAACCTGTGATCCTCCTGCTTCAGTCTTCCCACAAGTGAAGTCTAGCCTCCATACAACACAATGAATAACTGCATACAGGTTTTAAAAAGAAATTCATTTTTTAAAAATGAAAAACCACTTCTCTATTCCATGTATTCCTGTGTCTGATTTAAGAGCCGAGTCTTAATGTTTTATCATTGCCTTTTGACTTAGAGGAGCAGATGAACAACTAACCTCAGTACTGGGAATCCTGCTTCTGCATTGTGTGTGTGTGTGTGTGTGTGTGTGTGTGTGTGTGTGTGTGTGTGTGGTGTATATGTGCATATGTGTGGTGTGTGTGCATACGTGTGGTGTGGGTGTGGTGTGTGCATATGTGTGTGTGTGCATGTGTGTGGTGTGCATATGTGTGGTGTGTGTGTGGTGTGTGTGCATATGTGTGGTGTGTGTGCATATATGTGGTGTGTGTGTGTGGTGTGTTTGTGTGGTGTGTGTGTGTTTGTGTGGTGTGTGTGTGTTTGTGTGGTGTGTGGTGTGTGTGTGGTGTGTGTGTGTGGTGTGTGTGTGTGAGAGAGCTGGGACCCGAGGTCCGTCTCCAGTGTTGGTCTCTGGAGCTCTCCATCTTCTTTTTTGTGACATAGTGTCTCATGTCCTGGATCTTGCCAAGTAGTTTAGGTTGTCTGACCAGTGAGCCTTGGGAATCCTCTGTCTCTGCCACCCAGGACTGGAATTAGAAATATACATCATCACACTTATAGTTTATGATTTTTATTTATCTTTTATTTTTATGTGTGTTGGAGTTTGACCTGCACATCTTTGTGAGGGAGTTGGATTCCTGAACTGGAGTTACAGATAGTTGTGAACTGCTATGTGGTTGCTGGGAATTGAACCTGGGTCCTCTGGACGAGTAGCCAGTGCTCTTAACTACTGAGCCATCTCTCCAACCCTCACACTTAGCTTTTAAACATGGGTTTTGGGGATTAATTTAAATTTTTTTAAAGATTTATTTACTCATTATGTGTACAGTTTTCTGCCTGCATGTCTGCAGGCCAGAAGAGGGCACCAGATCTCATTACAGATGGTTGTGAGCCACCATGTGGTTACTGGGAATTGAACTCAGGACCTTTAGAAGAACAGTCAATTCTCATAACCTCTGAGCCATCTCTCCAGCCCGATTAATTTAATTTTGTTTTCTAGCTTCAATAAATAATTTGGAAGCCAGACATAGTTGCACATACCTGTAATCTCAGCATTTGGGAGGAAGAAATAGTAGAACCACCATGATCCTAGGCCAGCCTGAGCTATATAGCAGGACATTATCTTAGTCAATCAATCAGTAAATGACCTGACATTACAAAATCATCTATTTAGATGGTAATTTTATATCTACTTCACACACTGTAAAAAAAATAACTTAGCTAGTTGTGGTGGCATATAACTTTATTACAGTATTTGGGAGGCAGAGGCAGGAAGACCTCTGAGTTCAGGGGTAGCCTGGTCAGCCAGGGATACACAGTGAGACCTTGTCTCAGATTGAAAAAAAGAAAGAGACAATAACTTGAGTATGCTGGAGAAATCATAAAAAATGTAGCAGTCTTGTGTTTCCTGTATAATACTAAGTAGTATATGACAAAATATTACTTTTGATAAAGTATTTGTTCAAGATAAAATATTAAATGGGAGCTAGTGCTATTAGCACAATCTTTAGCATCTAATTTAACTATTAAAATTCAGTTCCTGTGATTTACCTGTGAGAATGGGATAGTCTCATCTAGGGTATGTCCTATGTAATATGTTCATTATTTAAAATATTTGTCTTGCAGAAAAAAAGAGCCAACAAAAATAATGGAGTATCATAATTTCTATTGCAATCCAACATTGAAAAATGAGTGTGAAAATTTGATTGTAGAGGAAAAAATGAAACAATAGGGTAAAAATAGAAGAGTGATGAGAAAATTCCACTGTTCTCAAAATAAGAAAGGCAGCAATACACTGGATCTCATGGTTTACTGTGGAGTAATGGAGTGAGGAGGTGGAGGGAAATGCCACTCTAACTTAGGCCTGTGTAAGCACAGGTTGTACTTTGTGACCTAGGGTATAAAATGCAGTCCTTTTGCTGGAACAGTCAGCCAGGGACAGATTTCACTCTGGCTTCCAATTGGTAAGCAATCCGCAAGCTCAACTTCAAGGTTCTAACCTTTAGCTTCAATGCTGTTCCACAGAAAAGAGTAGCTATCGCCCTGGGTAGCAGAGCGTGCCACTTCCGTGTGACCACGTCAGAGGGTCAATGGTGGGAGCCCAGCCTGCACATGCAACACAGTTTTAATAGACAAGATACGCACACACCCATTCATGTGTGTGTGCTTAATGTCTACTCAGAGACCGGGCCTCTGTGCACCCTGTAAATCTTTGACCCTTATTGTTTTATACATTGCTACTTTCTTGCGTTACCCATTTTATACTGTGTGTATATTTGGCCCATGGTTTTCTAAATGTTAAAAAAATTATAGTGTGTATGTGTGAGAGAGAGTATGTGTGGTGTGTGTGAGTGTGAATGTGTATATGAGTGAGTGTGTATATGTGAGAGTGTGTGAGTGTGTTTGTGAGTGTGAGTGTGTGTATGAGTGAGTATGTATGTGAGAGTGTGTGTGGTGTGTGTGTGAGAAAGAGAGACCAAGAGATAGAGTGTGTGTGTGAGAGTGTGTATGAATGTGTATGTATGTGAGAGTGTGTGGGGTGTGTTTGTGAGAGTGTGAATGTGTGTATGAGTGTGTATGCGAGAGTGTGTAAGTGTGTGAGTGAGTGTATGAGTGTGTATATGTGAGAGTGTGTAAGTATGTATGCGAGTGTGTGAGTGTATGAGTGTGTATATGCGAGAGTGTGTATGTGAGTGTGTGAGAGTGTGTATGTGAGTGTGTGTGAGAGTATGAGTGTGTGTGAGTGTGTGAGTGTGCCTACCTGTATAAATCTATGTGCACCATGTGTGTGCAGGTGCCCTCGGATGGTAGAGGGCATTGGGCTTCCTGAACTAGAGTTACAGATGGTGGTGAGCCACCATCTGGGTGTTGGAAACTGAACCCCTGTCCTCTGCAGGAACAGCCTTCTCTGCTGCATCTCCAAGTGTTTTTTAAACATTAGGCAATGGTCAAGACTTGAATAATTTTAACTGGGCAGGTTGGTATTTCCTAAGAGATACCACCCACAGGCGTCACCTTTCAAGAGTTCTCTGGACTAGGAGCGTTAATGATGCTATTTTATTTTAGGATAGTTCAAGTCTGCAGGAGGAAATTAAGTGCAGAGAGTTCCACACAGCCTCCTGTTGTCAGTGTCCTTCATCACCTTAGCCGCCAGGGAATTTTCAGTCCTCAGTCTACACATTGGTTCCTGGGAGTCTATGCACTTGAATTCATGAAATCATTTGTCTGCATGAAAAATAGATTTTATTTAAGTCAACAACTACATAGGTTAACGCTGTTCTTCGTTTTATTAATTTTTTATGGTTTCTACTGTTTCCCACATCCCCCACGAAGCTTTTCATTCATTCAAACAGGAGCTGCCTCCTTGCACACATTTGCCTCAGCGTGCATAGTCAAATACAACTGGCCCCAGTGTTCTTTATCGTACTCACTCAACAGCAAGTGTCCATGTAGTGAGGACATATTTGATGAGTTCAGGGTTCCCTCAAAGGCTGGAATCTGCCTGCAGTGCATATGGAGAGATCTCACGGTGAGAACCTAGGGTTCTGCATCAGAGTAGCCCAGGATCCCTGTGTGGAGAATTGTCCATTTCCCATTATGTTCTAAGAGGACCTAAATACAAAATACATCAAAACCATTTATGTGCTTGCCTACAAGGCCCTGGGTTTGATTCCCAACACTGCAAAAAGAAACAAACAGACAATTTATACAGATTGCCTAAATTTTAAACACTATCTTAACCGCACAGGCTATTTGAAAATATCAATATCTTTCTCTTTTCCCTTGAAATTTTATGGGGAAGAAAAAAGATCACCATTTTTCTTCATGTCTGTCTAGAATACATTTATATATCTGCAATCTTTCTAACTCCAATTCATTTCCAAACATAATAATATTAGAGACCCAAGGTTCTAGGAGAATTCCCCGACATCATGCCCTCCCCCCCTTTGTCAAACCTTATAATATCTTAAATGCACTTTGTGCTCTGTCTCATGTTAGAAATCTTATTTCAGACTAACAGATTCCAGTCTGCTGTTAGAAGATTATTCATCCAAGTTGAGTCCCCAAACAAAGAGAGCCAAGCGGAGCCTTCTGTCTGGAGAGGAGACAGAAAACCTGCCAGGCAACTACATGGTGCCTATTTACTCTGGACGGTGAGTGTGCTTCCTCTACCGGTGAGTAATTATTACAAGGGAGGAGTCAATAGGCACTAAGGCTCATTGAGGACTCCCTGCATATTGGTTTAAAAAGGACTTAGGAAATTTGGAATCCACACCAAGAAAGGCGGGGCTGCTTGAAGTCAAGGGACTTCATTGTCAGGTATTTTTGTTGTACACAGGGTACATGACAAAAGAGAATGATGAGGACATTATGCCATTCATGTGGTCATTTGACATGGGAAGCAGAGCTTTATATGTGAGTGATTAAATATTATCTATAGCCAGTATGTGTCCAGTATAAAGAAGATTCTAAACAATAAAGTGTAAGGTTAGCAGGGTATGTAAACCTGTGGAAGGGCAAAGAGAGGAGGGTAAGAGAGGGCACTAGAGGTTTGAATATGACCAAAGTATCCCACTGTATTATGTACGTATAGGATGCCCATAAGAAGGCCTGTTAACTCTACAGAGCTAGTACATATCGATAATAGTTTTTAAAATTATGTATGTTAAAAACCCAAACTATAAAATGTTGGGGGAATGGAGAAACCTACTATGCACCAGAGTCTTATGTGACATTAGGACATGTTACATGTCTGGGCTGTGCACTACAGCAGAGTTCACACAGTCACATATGAGGTCACAGACATTTGGTCTCTGTTTCATTGTACATTGTCAGATTTTCTGGAAAAAATCATCAACTTCATTTTTTTTTATCAGAAACTAAATCGTATTTAAACATACTTTGTTGGTCAGTGATACTCCTTGGGCTGACACTTAACTTCCTTAAGCCTTGTTACCTTGTGTCTCAGATAGGAGTGATAGTGTCTACCTTGTGGGGTTTTATTTGGATGGAATGAAACACTATATGTGAAAGGCACCAGAGCCATAATAGGAACTGTTACTTTTATCATTCTTAGCGTTAAAGGAAGGCACTTTCTTCTTCTGTAATAAATAGACTGATTTATCATGATATTTTACAAGATTTATTTTCTGTTTTATGTGTATGAATATTTTTCTTGCGTGTATATAAGCATTGCTCATGGAGGTCAGAAGAGGGCATCAGATCTCTAGGGGCTGGAGCTATAGAAGGCTGTGAGCCGCCATGGGAAGACGGGAACTGAACCAGGGTCCTCTGCAGTGCTCTGCTCAGCCACCTCTCGAGCCCCACTCCAGGGCTGTTTTTTTAAATGGCAGATTTCCTAAGGGCTGCCTGAGCTCAGCGAAAGCAGGCAAGCTTGTCACTACCATGCCTTCTGCTCTGTTGTTTCAGCCAAGTGCACTTCAGTGGCGTTAGAGACACAGAAGAAGAAAGAATCAAAGAGGCTGCTGCTTACATAGCTCAGAGGACTCTTCTTGCAAGCCAGGAAGAAATCTCAGCCTCCAAGAAGTCCACAGCCTCCAAGCAGTCCAGAGTATCCAAACAGGCCACGTCCACCCTTCAACGAGAGGAAACATTCGAAAAGAAGTCGAGGAACGCTGCAATCCGAGAAAAAGCAGAAGAGCTGTCACTGAGGAAGACAGTAAGGAATCTTAAACTTCATGGTTGTTGTAATTTTAAAAAGTGGTGCTCAAGAGAAAGATGCCATTCAACAGAGTTCAAGTGGAGGACTTTTTTGTTTGTTTTTTTGTTTTTTGTTTTTAATTAGGGAAAGGGGTCATAAAAAGGGGAAGGGGGAACCAGCCTCCGGAGACAGGAGCTGCAGGAGAGAGGAGAGAAAGACAGAGAGACAGACAGAGAGACAGAGAGAGACAGAGACAAGAGAGAAACAGCCTGAGGGAAAGATGGGAGGCGGGCAGGGTCCTTTTAAAAGGGAACATAGTGAATAGGCACAGATGGTACTCTTAGTGGCTGCAGTTGAGGGTGTATCCTGTCAGAACCCCAAGGACAGGCCAGTATAGATGCCTGAATCCTAACAATGCTACTTATAAAAGTGGAAATGTATGTGAGCTGTGTGTGTGTGTGTGTGAGAGAGAGAGAGAGAGAGAGAGAAAGAGTGAGTGAGTGAGAGAGAGAGAGAGAGTGAGAGAGAGTGAGAAAGAGAGGGAGAGAGAGAGAGAGAGTGTGTGTGTGTGTGTGTGAGAGAGAGAGAGAGAGAGAGAGAGAGAGAAAGAGTGAGTGAGTGAGTGAGAGAGAGAGTGAGAGAGAGTGAGAGAGAGAGAGAGAGAGAGAGAGAGAGAGAGAGAGAGAGAGAGAGAGAGAGAGTGTGTGTGTGTGTGTGTGTGTGTGTATGTATCCAGACTGGATTGTTTCAAGAGCAGAGCTATGTGGGTTTCAGGGAAACAAAGCTAATGGAAACAGGGAGAAAAGTGTCGAAATATATAGGTCAAATAAAGCCAAACTTTGGAATTTTAAACTTCATGGAGATTCAGATTTGAAAGACATTAAATAAATTTATGAAGCCACTTTAGTGAGATATCATAGGAGTATTGCTCAATCTTAGAGTTTTAAAAACAAAACTAATTAAAAAATATTTATTTATTATTTATGCAATGTTCTGCCAGCATATATGCCCACATGCCAGAAGAGGGCATGAGACCTCATTACAGATGGTTGTGAGCCACCATGTGGTACCTGAGAATTGAACTCAGGACCTCTGGAAGAGCAGCTGGTGCTCTTAACCTCTGAGCCATCTCTCCAGCCCCCAAACTCATTTTTAAAACCAGGAAGGAAATGATTTTACCTGACTATAAAAATAAGGATCAAAATGTAAAATTTAGGTCTGAGAATTCAGTAAATTCATATTGTTTGCATAAATTCATAAAGCCACAGATTCAGTCCCCACCACCCCATAAAGTGGGACACAATGATGCCATCCTGTAATCCTTGTACTTAAGATGTAGAGTCAGGAAGATCAGAAGTTTAAAGTCATCCTTGGCTATATGTGAATTGGAGGCCAGCCTGGGCTACATAAAAATCTACCTCAAACAAAACAACAAAATGAAGGGAAAGTAAAATTTTGGCTTCTAGAAGTAACTTTAACTTGGTAGTATTTTGGAAACATTTGTTTGCTTGCTTTTTCAGTTAGAAGAGACCCAAGCATATCATGGAAAGCTAAATGAAGACCATCTACTCCACGCTCCTGAGTTTATCATTAAACCTCGTTCTCACACAGTTTGGGAGAAAGAGAATGTGAAATTACACTGCTCCGTAGCGGGCTGGCCGGAACCTCGTCTCACATGGTATGTTTTCTTCGTGGATGCTAATAGAATTGATTACCATGTTAAGTTTACATCCACAGAAAACACCCTGAACTAGCAACATGCAAGAGTCAGCAAAGACACCTGTAAGTTTGTACATGTTTTCAAAAGAGTAAAGGTATCAAGACAGTTTTATGAATGGGAAGAGCAAATGGTCTTGCATACAGATTATGCATTTTAATAACTTTATAATCATTGGTAAAGTGCTTTCCGTGCTAACGTGAGGACTTGGGTTTGGGTTCCTGCACTCCTTCTGGGTGCTGAAGAGGTGGAAACAGGGAGAGCCCTGGAGCTTGCAGATCACCTAGTTCAGACAAATCTTGAAGCTCTGGGTTCAGTGAAAGACCTTGTCTCAGAAGTGTGGTGCAGAGTGATTGAAGAAGACACCTAGCTCTCACATGCACAGGCACACTTGTACACGTGCACATGCACACATGAATATGCGTTTGTACACAGAAAACTAAAGCTCAGAGAGCTTCACCTCTACCCCTCCTGTCTCAAAATCAAAAACAAAAGTAACCATAGCAAAATGCCAAAAATGAGTATGAGTTACTGTGGCAAATAATTTATAGTAAGCAAAGATGATAAAATGTCACAAGACATTTCTTACATTTTAACAAAAATGGATTTTTTAAAAATTTAGCTTACAGATTTTGAAATATGAAAGTAAATTAAAAATTGATTACTACTGTTCCCATACTTCTTTATGCCTATAAAGTTGCACTATTCAACCTTTAAATGAATGTTTTCTCTTTAAAAGTCAACAAACAACAGCCACTGAGCCAGCAAGATGGCTCAGCAGGTAAAGGCACTGCCTACCAAGCCTGGTGACCTACGTGCAAGCCCCAGAACCCACAGTGATGGGAGGAGAAAACCAATCTTCACAACATGCCACACATACATTCATTCATATACTCTCTCTACACAGACAGGCAGGCAGGCAGACAGACAGATGCAGTTAAAAAATTACAGCTGGATATGATGTCCCACACACACACCTCTAATCTCAGCACTCAGGAGGAAGCTGTAGGAGGATCTTAGTGAGTTTGAGATAGCCTAATATATAGTGAGCTCCAAGATTCTCAAAAAGAGGATTGTAAGTTCAAGACCAGCTTGGGCTAGTTATTGAGACCCTGTCCAAAAACCAAACCAAAAGGTGCCCCAAAGAAGCTAGGAATAAACAACAAAAAATATTTAATTATTGGTCTGGAGATGAACTTCATTGGTAGAGTACCTGTCTTATGTGAATTAGATCCCCCCCCAACAAATATCACTTACCAAATGAGAAAGAAAATCCAAACATTCCTATGGAAATGCATGAAGATAACAAATGCTTAGTTCCGATAAATACTATTTGATGAGTTAAAAAAATCCTTCTCAGAAATTTAAATATATTAATGTTGACAAAATAGAGTCCTTAATCAAAATGAAAGGTTTGCCGAATGTTTTCCTAGTTTTATTTTTTTGCTTTTAATTTGAAAGTTTTTATTACCTATTCTTGTTTGTTTGTTGTGTGCTTGTTTGAGATTAAGGCCAGCCTTGAACTTGTGATCCTACCAATTTAGACTCCCAGATGCAGGGACTGCAGGAGTGTACCTCCTTGCTCCTGCCTTTGTTTGTTTGTTTGTTTTTAAATACTAAAGTGGACTTTCAAAATGGTGCAAAGTAATAGTTAGGAGAAAAATATTAATTTCCTAAGCATTTTTTTTTGTAATGCAGCGGCTGGAACATAGACTGGGCCATGCTCCTGGCGGTGTTTTTAAACCAGCAGTGGGGTTTCTCAGAGGCAGGGCTCACTTTGGAGATTAAACTCCTTAGGTGCCCCCTGTTGGCCTGGAGAAGGGATAATTGACAAACAGCCAACAGATAAAAGCTCCCCACACAAAGCATCAGACAACTAAGACGGTGGCTCTTAAAATTCAAGCTAAATTTTAAAAATCCAAGTATTGTCTGTTTTCCAGTTCTCCTCACTAACAGAGCTGAATGCCAAATCTTACACTTGTGGCTGTGAAATATTTATTTCCATTTGTCTCAGGAAGGATTGGGAGAGTAGCCTCCTTCTGCAGTCGGGTCCTACTCTCTTCCTTTCTGTGGTTGGGGGAGGTCTATATGATGGAGGGCACCATTTAGCGAGACTCAGTCTTCACTTTTTTTTTCCTTGTGACTATGACCTTTTTATTTTTTATTTATTTTACATACCAACCAGTTTCCCCTCCCCCCATGCTGCCCCACCCCGTCTACTCCTCTGTCTCCATTGAGATGGGGTAAAGCCTCTCATGGGAGTCAACTAAGCACTGCAGGACGGAGCCCCTGCCCCCTGCATCAAGGCTGGGCGAGCCGTCCCACCGTAGGGAACGGGTTCCAAAGAGCCAGCTCAGGTACTGAGACTCAATTCTTTACACCAGTTCCTCCAGAAGGGAAAGGCCAGGAATTCCAGAGAAAGTCCCCGCTGACAAGCTCAGTGAAAAATATAAGCCAAAACAAAAGAGCCGGAGAGCAACTCCTATTTCTGAGTGGGCTGGCAAGATGGCTCAGTGGGGAAGGTGCCTCCCACTGTTCTGAGACCAAGAGTTGCCCCTGGGTGAGTAGGAATATGGGGAACCAGTGTGCACAGTGACAGCTGGCTGTGGTGACAGCAGGGGAACCAGTGTGCACACAGTGACAGCTGGCTGTGGTGACAGTAGGGAACCAGTGTGCACAGTGACAGCTGGCTGTGGTGACAGCAGGGGAACCAGTGTGCACACAGTGACAGCTGGCTGTGGTGACAGCAGGGGAACCAGTGTGCACAGTGACAGCTGGCTTTGGTGACAGCAGGGGAACCAGTGTGCACAGTGACAGCTGGCTATGGTGACAGCAGGGGAACCAGTGTGCACACAGTGACAGCTGGCTGTGGTGACAGCAGGGGAACCAGTGTGCACAGTGACAGCTGGCTTTGGTGACAATAGGGAACCAGTGTACACAGTGACAGCTGGCTGTGGTGACCACAGGGTCAGATTCAGGTTTGTGGAACAAGAAGCTTCTACAATTTGGGCGTCACATTACAAAAAACGAATACAAGGCTAATATGCTAGGGTTCTTCCAGAGAGGATCCCTGGAACTTAAGCCGGATTCACTGCCAGGCAAACAGAGCAGGTTCCTTGTAGGTTTGTGTCTCCTCTTTGACACAGTGCCTTTTCTAAGACACATCAGCTGGAATTCTAATCTATGTCACACATGGATGCAAGGAGAATGTTTTTCATAACCATCCTCTTACTCATGGGGCAGGGAACTCATTACCAGCTGAGAGCCAAAGCTGTCAGTGATCACGTTGTTGGCCTCTCTGGTGCCCGACTGCAGCTTCATGGTACTGACACCAAGCACAAATGGGAGATAAATATGGGAGGAGGTAGGTTAAGGGAATGCGTTTGTGAGGTTGCTCGGTGCAGTCATACTCCCTCATGGAGAGCAGCTAAGTCCTCAGCTATGCCTTTCAGAGGTATGTGCCCTAGGGGTCTGGTTCCCTCAGAGCCTTTTCCAAAGACAGTTTGGCTCCAAGTTTCCACTGGCTGATGTTGGGTCATGGGAGTCCCTGAGGTCTAACAAATGTGAGCAGGCAGCAGCTGTTCTCCTGGCCAGTCTCATGTTACCAGTCGTGTCCATTTAAGTGGAACTTAGAGGTTACCCAGAGAACGACGAGCAGCAGGAACGCAGCAAAGCAAGCTACAGAACACGACGGAGGTCCCAGATCACCCCAAAAGCAGGAGTCCTATTTGTATGCTTTCATTCAGTAGGAAAATTGGTTACAGAGAACACCAACATACCAGGGTGGTAAAACCACCATCATGGAGAGGGCCTTGCCAACATGGAGGGAAAGTTATTTCTGTGGTGGAAAAAAAATGAAACTTTAATGTTTAGTAGGCTATTTTATACAGTAGCCTACCCAACATCTATTAGTCTAAAAGGGGAAAGCAGAATTTGTGTTGCTTCATTTGCATACATTCTGGAAGGTTATGTTGGAACTTGAGGAGAGTAATTGACCCTGATGGGAAGGTATAAAAGGGTGCAGACTGAGCAGTGTTATATCCTCTGGCACTTAGGCAACTATTATTTTCAATTATTTCAAATAAAAGGATAAGACACAGAGAATTAAAAACATGCTTTAATGGATGGCAGTATGTCTCGGTAGACTCTGGGTTTTATCCTCACAACTGCATAAACTGGGCAAGATGGCAAATGCCCGTAACCCCACCACAAAGGAGATAGAAGCAGGGAACAGGAAGTACAGAGTCAGCCTCAGTTACGTAAGGAGCTCAAGGCCAGGCTGGGAAACATGAGACCTTTTCTCAAAAAATGTTATTCGTAAAAGGAAAAACTTGGTGTGGTCTATATACAACAGCTAGAATTAACTGGTTTCTGCTCTTAACCACTGAGCCAACTCTGTAGACCCAGATAATGGGTTTTACAGTGGGTAGCAGCTGTTTCTTTAAGTTGGATTCTCACCAGCGTTCCCATTTCTGGTGAAATTTAACATGTTCAAGGTCATTTCAATTTGTGTGGCACCATGACAGAAAAAGGACCACAGAGCCTTCTTGTCGCACTGGATTTCACCCCACCAAGGAGCTCTCCCTATCCCCCCTCGTCATCAGCATTAGCTCTGCCATTGGCTGCATAGGTGTGTTAAGGATGAAGTATGTTTTATACACTAAATGGACAAGGTCATGGGACAGTAGAGTGTTATCTCAGAAACACCCCCCACAAAAACCAATTAGTTAGTGCCTACATGAAAGGTAAGGAAAGTGGCATCCACACGAAGCATTTAAGCAAGCCTTTGGAAACAATCCCAGGGTGGAGATTACTCTCCACAGCTAGCTGATGACTAGCTAGTTTGGAATTCCACTTTCCAGAAGCAACAATCTGTGAAGTTGGGAGGAGGGGGGCAGGCCAAACTCCCTCCGTCCCATTCTGACTTAATACCGAAGACAGCCAGTCTCAAGTGACCCAGAACTTGAGTGCCTCATACATAGCAGACATTCCCTGCAGAATAGACAAAAACCTCTTTCTGGCTTAGTCCTTTTGTACTGCTTTAGCTCAGAGTTGTTTTTGTTTTCGTGTTTTTTCTGACATGGTGAATTCTGTGAGGTCCCGTGGTCAAGTGTTGTGTATTTTAAACCGGTTTCCTTTGGCAGGTGGTCACTTTAGGAGAGCTGTGAATGTTTAGCTGGGAAAGAGTAAAGGTGCTAAGTCGAGTAGCAGGAAGAGTGACACAACTTTGGGAGCTGCAAAATAACACTTTAACTCAAACTTTATAGGGGCATGAACAGCATTGTTGACTAGAAGCCAGCCCAAGAGTCACTCAGTCACTTGGTCGGGCAGCCCATGCCACGGTGCTCAGTGGCACAGTGCTCCCCTTGCCGCTGGAAAAGAACTGCTGAGAACCCTCCAGCGTGTGAAAAAAACAAGCAAGCAAGCAAAAGGGGGCTCAGCCTCGTCTCACCCCTTCCCCGTGAAGACAGGAGAGTCTGAGATTCAGAGTTGCAGACAGCTGTCCCTGATCACACAGTCCTGACTGTCAGACTGTGTTGAAACGACTGACTGCCTGGAGCCACTTCCGGGCTTTAGAGAGGCAGAAAGGCAGCACTGTGAGGAGGGAGAGGGTCACACATCACACCTGCTATCCGCTGTGACTCTTGGGGTGGAACAGTCCTCCTCATTTCAGACCTGAGGGAAACAGGACTCTGAAAGCCTCGACTTACTCATGTGCACTCACTTAAAATCGTCTACAGCACGAGGTATGCATTTTCCAGAATTTGACGTCTTTATGAAAAAGTGTGAAGGTATAATTTAACCATTTTATCACACAGCAATTCTGCTCTGTCATCTTAACCAACGCTGATCTGCAGTATGCTCATGACTTCCTCAGGAGTGGGAATAAAAGAAAAGAAAATGTATATCAAGCATACACATAGTTCCTCATCATCAAATGTCTAGCAGCTCGACAGGAGACCGTAACTCAACCGTAACTTTATTATATAAATTTTATTTAAATTGGAAACAATCTTACTTTACATATAAATCCCAGTTTCCTCTCCCTCCCATCATCCCAAAGGCCTCCCCCCCATCCACTTCCCAGGGAGGATGAGGCCTCCCATGAGGGATCATCAAAATCTGTCAAGTCATTTGGGGCAGAGCCTAGGCCTTCCCCTGTGTATCTAGGCTAAGAGAGTATCCCTCATGGGAAATGGGCTCCCGAAGTCTGTTCCTGCACTAGGGATACATCCTGGTTCCATAGACTGCCCAGTGCTAACTGACACCCACGTTCAGGGGGCCTGGTTCAATCCTATGTTGGTTCCCCAACTGTCAGGCTGGGGTTCATGAGTTCCCAGTTGCTCAGGTCAGGTGATTCTGTGGGTTTTCCCAGCATGGTCTTGACCCCTTTGTTCATCACTCCTCCCTCTCTGAAACTGGGTTCCAGTGACTGTGGATCTCTGCTTCTGCTTCCATCAGCTCTAGGATGGCATTTAAGGTAGTCATCATTCTCATTATAGGGGATGGGCATTTAAGGTAGCCTCTCCACTATTGCTTAGGGTCCTAATTGGGGTCATCCTTTTGGATCTCTGTATAATTCTCTAGTGCCAGATTTCTCTTTAAACCTATAGTGGCTCCCTCTATTGATGTGTCTTTTTTCTTGCTCTCCTCTCTTCCTCTCCCCACTCAATCTTCCTGATCCTTCATGTTCTCCTCCCCCTCCTCTTCTCTCCTCCTCTTTCTCCTACATCCCTACCCCTTTCCCCCTACTCCCCATTTGTTCAGGGGTTCTTGTCCCTTTCTGCTTCACTGGGGGACTGTGTATGTCTCTCTTATGGTCCTCCTTGTTTCCTAGCTTCTCTGGAGGTGTGGATTGTAGGCTGGTAGTCCTTTTCACTATCCCAACCATAACTTTGAAAATTAACTTTGTTTAGTATGTGTGCATGTGCTTGCGGGAGGGTTTGTGTATGGCACGTGTGGGGACATCAGAGGAAAACTTGGGGGAGTTGGTTCCTCTCCTTCCAACATGTGGGTTCTAGGGATCAAACTCTGGTCATCATTAGGCTCGGTGGCAAGTTCCTTTACCACAGAGCTATCTTACTGTCCCCCAACAATAGTTTTGATAATTGTTGTATTTAGCAGAGTAACCATTATTCAAAGAGATGAGACTAGTTCATAATTTTGAAGACTTGTAAAGAGGAGTACTGAATACTTGGCATCTGACCTGAGTTTTGACAACATAACTAGGTAGAAAGGGAGAGTGATAGCATCAATAGAAATATGTCGGGGCTGGGGAAGTGGTGCCTACCAGGCAAGCAAGAGAACCAGGGTTCAGATTCCCCCAGGACCCACATAAATGTCAGGTGGGCATGGTGGCTCGCCTGTAGTTTTAGCTTCAGAAGACAGGACTCCCCAGAGCAAGCTGGCTACTAGACTAGTTGTATTGTTGAGCTCTGGTTTGTTTGTTTGTTTGGTTGGTTTTTTGTTTTGTTTTGTTTTTTTGATTGAGAGGAAGAAGATTAGAAGAGCAACTGAGAAAAATTGCTGATTTCAACTTCAGGTTTCTATATTCACATGCACCAGAACACACATATATGTGAACACACAGAGGCATGCTCTTAACATCATGCATACGCATACACACATGAAAAGAAGAAAAATGCAGTGTGCCTTAGGAATTATATTAGCTCTCCATTTCTATATCAGAACACCTAAGGTTACCTACAAAAAGGCAGATTTACCTAACACAGCGTGGTGTCAACTCTTATGAGGGTGCCTCTTGACAGTGCCACATCACTGCAAATGGAATCACGGTAAGCGAACATATCAGGGAGCAGGGTAGAATCACACCTTGACAGAGAAGCCAGAGAAGGCCTGCTCTTTTACAGTAACTCATTACCTTGGAATTAGCAAAACACCATAAGGCCACCCGTGCCCAACGCCTTCCCGACTAAAGGTCTTGATACCATATCATGCTACAACATTGGGGACCAACCCTTCTAAAACATGAATCTGAGGACAAAGTTAAGGTGAAACAGTTAACTGAAGCCAGTATCTTTCTCTTGTGCCGCTTGTATCCATTTGGAAAAGTCTAGAGAAATGACATGCAGCTACATAGAGAACAACTAAAAAATGGGAATGCCACAAGTCAGGAGCCAGGGCCCTGGTTCAAAGCCTAGCTCTGCTAAGCCTGGATGAGTTCCTTGATGTCTCTGCACCCTGGTCTCTTCCTTGGGAATCGAGGTTAAATAGTGTCATCTCATTGGTGGTTGTGAGGACTAGATTTACTGATGCTGCTGTGTATACAGGGAGACGGGACTCCACTGCCACCCATGCTTACTAGTTACAGTAGTTTTACTGGCAAGGCGTGCATGAAGCAGGCTACTGAAAGGGAAGTAAGGGACCCCCTCTGCTTCTCCTCCTCCTCCTGCTTTTTAAGCAAAAATGAAGTTTAAGGGATTCGCTTCATGTGGCACCAGAGCACCAACTATCGAGAACCTGAGACCAGTACCACTTACAGAATGGAAGTCTGAGCCTCATGGAGAAGCCGTTCTGCGTGGGCTCCCTCCTGAGGGAAGCAAGCTGCAAACGGGAACGGGACAGTTGGAAGTTTCCTTTCATGGTTTGAAGTTATTCTAAGGCAAAAACCATGCTTACTTACGACAAAAAACAAGTCAGTTGCGAAAATGACATTTCAACATAATGGCGCTGTGTTTAAGGATAACATGGGAGAATGCTAGTAGGAGGGATATTTTGCTTTGCTCCCCCAGAGATGGCCAATAACAAGAACCCTAACACAAAGCTTTCACTCTGCTGTGTTAGTAGTAGTCAACTTTGTTTTGTGGTTGTTGTTGAAGTATAATGTCCATACAAAGAAGTGTATGTCATATATAAAGGGAGAGTTTGGGTGAGTGTTTATTGGACTGTACCCACCCGTGTAACCAGCACCCAAATGGAGCCCAAGCATGTCCAGCACCCAAGACACCTCCTTCATGTCCTGTGCCCACCTCAGGAAATCACTGTCCTGATCGCCAGCAGCATCAATGAGCTATTCTGTTTTTCTACCTTGTGTAGACCAATCGCTACCCTGTTTACCATTTCATAACTTGTTTTTTTTTTCATTATCATTTTGTACATGAGATGCATACAACTTGTGACTGGTTCATTTTTCCTGTCAATTTTAAGGAAGAGGAGAAAGCACTTTGGGAAATTTTATTGTAGTTGCTAGTGAATTAATTAAGCTCAGGTAACTTGCATTTTTTTCAATATATGGAGTTGTTGAACTTTACTTAACAGGTGTATCTACAGGAACAGTGATTGTGTGTGTGTGAGAGGGAGGGGGAGATCGTGCAGTTAATTATTATTTAATCTAGTCATCTTGTTTCTATTATCTTTCAGGTATAAAAACCAGGTGCCTATAGATGTCCATGCAAACCCGGGAAAGTACATCATTGAAAGTCGATATGGAATGCATACTCTCGAGATCAACAAGTAAGAGAGCATCACCGCTTGTATGTGCCACCCAGAAGCCACCTAGGGAACCACCTCATCACTCCAGGTCACAGTCAGACAAAATCTGCCCTCTTCCTGGTCCCAGTGCAGGTTTATCTCACAGTGGTTGTTCTGTACGTTTCTCTTGATCAGGCTTTTAAGTCTGCCCTGCATACAGTTCCTCCTAATGCCATCTCATATTTGAATTTCATAAAAGATGATAAAGCGAGTATGTATGTTTTTATTTAACCCACATATAGGAGCATATCCCATAGAAATTTTTTTTTTTTGGTTTTTTCAAGACAGGGTTTCTCTGTATTGTTTTGGAGGCTGTCCTGGAACTCCCATAGAAGTTATTAAGAAGATAGTTGCTTAAGTAGGCATTTCTATGTTGGTATCACTACAGAATTCCAAACCCACAGTACTGTGTTCTTTTATTTTTAATCAGCAAAAGGCATAGAGGCTAGGATAGGTGTCCCTGAGTGCGGGATAGACTAAGAGAATGTCCTTTCTGCCAGCTCACCAGAAACTATGGGATGTTGTGGGCTTTCTCAATTTGCCTGGGTGAATCAAGACAGACATTGGTATGTTTCAGAGTTAAGCAAAATTTGAAATGGAAGCTCTATGAAAGGTGCCAAGTCATAAAAGATGTATGGAGTTTCCCAAGATGGTTTGAAGTGCAAACCTGGTTATGTGGTTGCAAGAGTAAACAAGTGCCTACCATTTTGGTTCCATCAAGACCCATGTGCGGAGCTGTAAAGGAGCCGGTGTTGATCATCCTCACAGCTTTCTCCCCAAAAGAAGAGTTGGCTCAGTAGAAATTGGGCTTGGGACAGAACCCAGCATCTCTGACATTCTCCAAGCTCTGATCTGAAGTGGTATCATTTCTGCTGGAGCAGCAGTGAGCCTTTTAAAAGTGCTTGCTTTTACAATTAAATATCTCCGAGGAAGGTAAATTGTGTTTCCCTTCCTGGAGTCTGATGTCTTTCATTTCCGCAAGACACAAGTGTATCGCAAGTGAAGCTAAACTAAACCCGAGAAACAAGGAAGAACATGGGAGGTCGTGTGACTAGCTAGACACAAAACAGCCTGACTTCTGCGAGAGCGCTCTTCTGTTGTGCCATCTCTGTGAGGCACCCCTCTCTCTCTAACCTAAGAAACCCCCAGATAGTACCTGCGTTCTACTGTGAGCTGGGACTCCAAGTGGAACCCAGACACCAGCAGAACCAAAGTGTGACGCCGCTTGTGTTTTGAAACTAGAACACGGAAAGGCATAAAGACCAGCCTTGGGCAGGTTTGTGCCTCTGCGAGGCTGTGGGAAATTATCATGGGAAGTTGCTTCTTTGTGTTCCCTGTCATCCTGATGCCACCAGACTGAAAGCCACCTCCTGGGACAGGGCAACACGGAACATACACACCCAGGGTCATTGCACACTAAGAGCTACATGAGTGGCAGTTATCTGCTGTGTAATTTATAGCCTCAGTACCTGGCTAACTGTTTGTTTGGCATTTTAAATGAACCAAGGTTCGGGTCACAGTAGATGTTCTCTTCCTGCCCTACTGCCATGTGAACTTTAGTAAATAACTTGGACTTTAAGATGTCCCACAGGAACAGAGATAGTCCCTTCATCAAGAGTCCTAAAGACCCACGTGTGGGCCACTGGTTTGCAATCTGTTGTGTTAGCAAAGAGTTTCTTGACAAAACAACCAACAGTTGCAAGGAGTCACCACTGTGATCACTCATTTCCACGTGTTTCTGCAGGTGTGACTTTGAAGACACAGCTCAGTACCGGGCCTCAGCGATGAATGTTCAAGGAGAGCTCTCGGCATATGCCTCGGTCGTGGTGAAGAGTAGGTTTGCCTTTGCTTTATTCAAAGTGGATTTAAAACTCCTTCCTGTTTTATATATATATATATATATATATATATATATATATATATATATATAAATAAATCAGGCAATTACCAAGTAGCTCACATGTGTTCTCTTTTCTTCTCTAGGATACAAGGGGGAACTGGACGAATTTCGCCTCCATGCTGGAGCGTCCATGCCTCTCAGCTGTAAGTTTAACAGCTACATGTCATCTTTATGTAAGGTGTGGTACAGTAATGCTCAGGGAAGCAACGTGATTTTTAAAGTGATGACATAAATTCACAACACTAATGATGCTAGCTAGCATTAGTCCTTGCCAGGATGGGCATAATACCCACTACCCAGCCATAGTTAGTTTTTTTTTTAATTCTTTGGTTGCTATTCTGTTTAATTGGTTTGTTCTTTCTATTTTAAAAGTAGCCTGTTTGTGTTTGTTAATCTGATCGTGTGCTCAGACTGAAAAGGACAGTCCAGCCCACACTTAATCTCTACACGTTAAATCATGATTAGTTTAATCCCAGCACTCGGGAGGCAGAGGCAGGCGGATCTCTGTGAGTTCGAGGCCAGCCTGGTCTACAGAGCAAGTTCCAGGACAGCCTCCAAAGCCACAGAGAAACCCTGTCTTGAAAAACCAAAAAAAAAAAAAATCATGATTAGTGGTTCTGAAAATAATTAACACTAATACTTGCTTCTGGTTTGGTCTTCCACTTAACTGGTTGAGTATCTGTAGATGATCTACTCCTTGACTTCACGAATGGTTCCAAACTTCAAAGTTATAGTCCCTGCTATGAGTCCCATGGAGGGGATAATGCATGGACATGCTCTTTCTCCAGCACATCAGTAATTCTGAAATCATAGCACAGCTCCCACAGTCTCCGTAATTCCCCTGATTTATCATTTCCCAATCCTCCAACTTTATCCTGCTCGGTCCCAAGGCCAAATTTCTTCTTTTGTCTTCTTCTCTTTCAAGCCAGGTTCTAAAAGCCCAGCTTAACTCTGTTTCTTCCAAAGCATCTTCTGATTGCCTCCTGGCTTAGTGCCTCTGTTCCTAACATACCAAATGCAAACACCTCTGTAGGTGGTAGGTAAATGAGTGTGCACAGCTGGATCCCAGTAAAACCATAAATGTGGACATTGACATTTGGATTTCCTATGACTTCCCACACATCATATTAGATTTTTATCTTTTCCAACTATCAAAAAATGTAAAAATGAAACCCATCCTGAATGATACTAAATAGGAAGCAGTCTGGATTTGGCTCACAGGTTTCCCAGATACTACCATTTCCCCCAGATGGAAAACACACGAGACACAGGCCCGCAGAAGTGACAGTGGCCTGCTTTGTCTCCTGGTTGTTATAACCAATTTCCCACTGAGTACCGAGGCAGTCTCTGATGTCCAGCTCAATGCTGCATATGGAGAAGTTAGAGCCTGTGCATTTCCAGTTGGTTTTGGACTTCAGGGCTGATAAACAACTTCCTTATAACTCTCCTTTGCACCCCTGCGAGGCAGCCCCAGAACCATGTAGCCTCTGAAGGCTGTGCAGGATCTGATCCAGTCAATTGTCTTGGGTTTCATTGGGATATTATTACATAGAAATCAGGCAGACAGGAGATATTCTTCAAAGAGAAGCTATTTCCCCGTTGACTAGTGGTTGCCTGCCAATACGGGTTGGAAGGAAAGCTCTGGAAAGTTCCGTGGGTGAGTGTGGGCAGACATCTAGCCATAGCCAGGAGTCCCACACAACAGTTTCTTCCGTGGAGAACGTAAGGATACTTACCTGATAGAATCATCATGGGCATATCCGCACTGATAGCTATTAAATACTTATAATATCTGACAAAATTGAACTTAACAAAGGATAGATTGCATTTTCAAGATAATATTTCAAGGCCCTGAGACAGACAAAAATATAACAAGAAAGGACTCAAGCATTAGACTTTGGCAGTTATAGGCTTGTGAAGTCATGGCATTAGCTGTCTATGATCTTTATGAGTTTCTCTAATGACTTTGCTGTCAAGTTGTTGCAAGGAATAGACTGTGTGCCTCATGTGAATTGCCTGGCACGTCAGGTAACCTGTCTATGTGTAGCCATTTCTTTCCTGATCCAGGAGAGCTGATCATGATGCAGACATTTGCTCAATCTATAAGTACTTCTAAGAATAATCTTTGAGAAGTTATATTTTAAACTTCGAGTATTTTCCTATTGATGTTTCTTATAATACTTTATATAGGTCATTCGTAAGAGAAAATGAAGTAACTTTCTGAAAAGCATTTGAGTAACTAATAGAACTGTTTTATCCAAAGAGTATAAGCAGTAGAATTTATCTAAAAATCTAAGATTAAAATCCTCATATATTGCTGGGCATTGGTGGCGCATGCCTTCATTCCCAGCACTCAGGAGGCAGAGGCAGGCGGATCTCTGTGAGTTCGAGGCCAGCCTGGTCTACAGAGCGAGTTCCAGGACAGCCTCCAAAACAATACAGAGAAACCAAAAACACAAAAACAAAAACAAAAAACCACCCATATATTATAGCTAAGAAAGCCTAGGCTAGATGATGTTTTAGTTTACATTTAAGACTTTACATGTGACCCTTTAAATTGTGTTCCAATAATAATAATATAGACATTTAACTTATATGATCAGTGAGGTAAGAGTTTTTATGCAAATGCTGTATGCATATGTTCTTATGTAGAACTTAATTTGGTCTGCTTTCTTATTGCAGCTGTCTCCCTTTGAAGAGACACATGACTGGTCTTTGTTTCTGTTGTATGCAGTTGCTGTGACCCCTTACGGTTATGCTTCCAAGTTTGAGATCCACTTTGATGACAAGTTTGATGTGTCTTTTGGGAGAGAAGGAGAGACGATGAGTCTGGGCTGTCGTGTAGTCATCACTCCTGAAATTAAACAGTTCCAGCCGGAGGTCCAGTGGTATAGAAACGGCAAGTCTTTCTTATTTGCTTCTTAATGAAAAATGCATGTGGGCCAGTTGCAGATTAGAGCTAGCAATAGCCTGTAAGCTGAAGATAGCATTCTGCTGTGCTAAGTTTTTAACATACATTTCAAAATAATGACACCGTGTGTGTGTGTGTGTGTGTGTGTACCATGTTTGTCTATTCCCTGAGACAGGGTCACACTGTGTATCACTGGCTGTCCTGGAACTCACTATGTAGAGCAGTCTGGCTTCAAACTCAGAGAGAGGACTGCCTCTGCCTCCCCAATGTTGGGATTAAAGGCATGCACCTCTATGCCCAGCTAAAATATATTTTTGAAGGTAAGATTTCCTTGTCACCAAGTAATATGAGTAGTAAATTATTAAAAACCTGTATATTTACTTTGTAAGCTAGGTTATTTGATAAAGTATTTTTTCTTATGGACATCATTTATAAGAGTTATATAAAACTTAAAAAATATATAACCCCAGGAAACAATTAAGTGCTAATATTATTAATTAATCAGCAGAGTAAATTTTCAGAAGCAAGTCAGACGTTAGTAATTCTTTTTTCTGTTTTGGTTTTCTGAGACAGGGTCTCTCTGTATAGCTCTGACTGTCCTGGCACTCACTCTGTAGACCAAGCTGGCTTCAGACTCAGAGATCTACTTGTTTCTGCCTCCTGAGTGCTGGGACTAAAGGTGTGCACCACCACTGCTTAGCTAGTAGTCTTACGTTAATGTGACAGTCTCTTTATAAATTAAAAGTTTATGGTAAATATATTCTTCACATGGAATGTGTAAATTTGTACAAAACCAGATACAAGATAGATAAAAATTAATCTTGTTTGTGTTTGTTTTATATTTTCTGGGACTGATTTTTTTGGGAACATAAACAGTGCCATCACACAGGACGGCTCTGGAAGGCTACCTAAGCTGGGTTCAATGCTATGACATTCATATCATTTTATCCCTTTTTAAAATTTTTATGTGTATGGATGTTTTGCCTGGATGTATGTCTGTGCTTTTTTTGTATGCCCTGACAGAGGAGGCCATTAGGTTCCCCAGAACTGGAGTTACAGATGGTTGTGAGCCACCATGTGGGTTCTAGGAATTGAACTCAAGTCCTCTGGCGAAGCAGCTAGTGTTCTTAACCACTGAGCGAGCCATCGCTGAAGCCCCTCATTTTATCTGTAAACTTCCCCATCAATCACTATTTAAGAAAATGCCCAGTGTGGTCTTGACCCCTTTGTTTGTCACTCTTCCCTCTCTGAAACTGGATTCCAGGAGTTTGGCTCAGTGCTTGGCTGTGGATCTCTGCTTCTGCTTCCATCAGCAACTGGAGAAAAACCTGACCTGAGCAAGCGGGACCTCATGGACCCCAGTCTGACAGCTGGGGAACCAACATAGGACCAAACCAGGCCCCCTAAACATGGGTGTCAGCTAGGAACACTGGGCAGTCTATGGGGCCTCTGGCAGTGGAACCAGGATGTATCCCTAGTGCAGGAACTGACTTTAGGAGCCCATTTCCCATGAGGGATACTCTCTTAGCCTAGATACACAGGGGAGGGCCTAGGCCCTGCCCCAAATGACTTGACAGATTTTGATGATCCCTCATAGAAGACCTCACCCTCCCTGGGGAGTGGATGGGGGATGGGATGGGGCAGTGGGAGGCTTGGGAGCACGGGAGGGAGAGGGAACTGGGATTGATATATAAAATAAGATTGTTTTTAATTTAAATAAAATGTATTAAAAAAAGAAAGAAAATGCCCTATGCTAGATCTCACAGAGTCATTCTCTCAACCGAGGCTCCCTCCTTTCAGATGACGCTAGCCTGTGTCCAGTTGACGTGAACCAGCTAGCACAGAGGCAGAACTAAACACTTTGAGCTTCTCTGCTCTCTGAACAAAGAGCTTTGAATTTTAATTTTGTCAGGTGTTACAAATTATGTGTCTGCCGGGGAGCCCCTCACTTCTGTCTAGTATTTTCCCTAGTATTAAACACACCAGAATGGCGTAAAGATCTGGACAGTTCTAAGAGCCAAGGGACTTTCAGTGTGGAAGAAAGGAGAGAGGGAGAGGTGTGGAGTGGGGAAGAATGGAAGCTAAAGGAAGGTAAAGCCAGTGAATTCGCTCATTTTTTACATTTCTAGGAGCACTCGTTTCTCCGTCACAATGGGTCCAAACACAGTGGAGTGAATTAGCTCGTTTTTTACATTTCTAGGGTCACCCGTTTCTCAGTCACAATGGGTCCAAACGCAGTGGAGTGGAGACCGGGCAACACTCACATTCTCTCACCTCAACAAGGAAGACGAAGGCCTCTACACAATCCGCGTGCGAATGGGAGAGTATTATGAACAATACAGCGCATATGTCTTTGTTCGAGGTAAGACCTGGCAAAAGGCACAACATACAACCACACTAGAAACACCAAGGCCACTGTCAGCACTAACATCATGTCTTAGTAAGGTGAAGAGTCATCAAAAACATCCTCCCTGATAACCCAGAACAGGTGGCATGGGCCAGGGGGGGGGGGCGTTTGCAGGATGCTTGGTCTGCATGTCCAGGTCCTGCTATGGAAATGGATAGGTTGTTGTCGCTGAGCTTCAGATGTTGTCTGGGAAGAGCAGTCTCTGCAGTCAGAAAGGGTAGAGGTCATCAGAATACACAGACAATTGAAAGTACAAACAATATAGATGATTTACTAATTTTTATCTCTCATGTACTAAGTAGAAAAACTAACCCATAGGCATTTCGATGGAGATGGAACCGTAGCTGCCATGCATGTGCCTTTATAATAAGAGCAAAGACTCCCACTAGCTGTGTAATTGATTCCTTCTGAAATGTCATGTCTTTTATGAATTTTAAAGCACTATTCTTACTGGGTTCAGGAGATAGCTCAGCTGGTGAACTGCTTGCTAGGCAAGCAGTTGGAGGACCACAGTTCCAATCTCTAGCACCCAGGTGATCGCTCCTACCTATATCTCCAGCATTGGGGAGACACTGGTAAGAGGGTCTGTGGGGCTTGTTGCCCGGCCAGTCTTGCTGAATCTGCCAGCTCCAGATTGTGTTAGAGACCTTGTCTCAAAAAATAGGATGGAGATTGGTCAAGGAAGATGGCCAACATCAGCCTCTGGTCTATACACACATCAGCACACACCTGCCACATGCATACAACACACACACACACACACACACACACACACACACACACACACACCAGCACATACCTGCACATGTGTACACACACACACACACACACACACACACACACACACACACACACATCAGTACACTCCTGCCACATGCATACAATACATACATCAGCACATGACTGCATATTGCTTACAACACAGACACACATCAGCACACACCTTCACATATGCACGGACACACCACAAAATTTAATTAAAAATAAAAGCATTGCACTGTTCTCACCAGGGGCCTCATAAGGGCTCACAGACCCCAATAGGCATTTAGGACACATGTCTTCTGGTGCCTCAGCTAAGATTTAGTTAGAGTGCTGGCTGGGCTGCGGAGATGAGATAGCCACTAAAGACGTCCCCTCCTACGTCCATCAGTTTCTCACTTCCTGGCCTTTTGGCTCAGCCTGTCACTTCAGAGTCAGATGGTGGTCCTGTTGGCTCTGCTCAGTATGATCATGTAGTATCATACATATTATTTCATGCTGTTGTCCCAGGTCATCATTCCAGGCTAAGAGGAATAAAGGAGAGAAGTGGGGGCTGGAGGGACTGCTCATTTCTGTTTGGTGAGCAAATATCTTGTATATTTCACATACAGCACTCACCAAGGATGGCCCATGTGTTTCCCACCAACACTTAGTGCTCATAACACCCAGCGGAAGCAGGAAGAATGAGTTCTGGGTCAGTCACTATGATGTATCAAATCCATATTGAACAATGACAAATGATCACTAGATTTGGTCATGAACTAGCAGCAGATAAAAGATGTATGAACATCTGTAACTTCTGGGAAACATGTCAGGGTGTCTTCTCCACAGAAACATTGTGGGCAAAGTCAGGTATTGCTGAGGGGATGGAGGAAGCAGCCTTTATAAAGGTTGCTATGGGAACAGGCTCACTGGGACTCATCCAGAAGTTAGGTTAGCCCAACAACCTGCATCAGCTAGGCTAATAATGGCTGGATTTGCAAAGTCTTCCCTTCCCCTCTTAGTGTCTCATCTCAACCAACTGGAAAATGTCTCTAGCTATGTTTTGGGAGCCCTGGCCTGGCCGGGCTCCTCTGCACTTGTCATGCCTCACCTACAACTGTGTCTCTGCCAGATTTGGATGAGACATCACATGACTGACTCCAGATGCCGAGAACTTCAGGGGACAACGTTTAAATTCCATATACCAATACAAATGAAAGAAATGGAAAGATGCTAAAATTGATCCAATGTTAATATTACAGGATTGAGTAGATAACTGGAAGAGATAAAAAAAAATGAAGATTTCAGCAATTGTACTGTGAGCTTGACAACTTTTAGAAAAGCTTGTTTTTCATATTACTACTACTACTGTTGCACTGTTGTGAAGCTCAGTGACTTACATGTGCAGAGTAAACATACTGCCACTCAGTTTCATCCTTTATTGATCTGAAATGATGTGTTTTAGAGTCTTGAAACATCTCTATTTATATACAAACACACATAAAGTTCTCCCACATTAACTGCACACTCGGATGTTTGTAAATACATTTGCTCACTTATGTCATAATACATATGGTAGCCTGTTCCTTTTTGTTGCTAGCCTAGTATTCCAATGTGTAGCTGTGCCTCATGTCATGTGTGTATCCACCAGTTGATAGGCAGCAGGACTGTCCCTACTGTTCAGTGTTTTTAAGGGTGCTAGCACTATCAGTACTCATGCTCATGTTTATGGGACAGTTTTTTCATTTGTCTTTAGTACATACCCACGTGTTGAATTGTTGGATCATATGACACATTCATGCGATCTGTTTCAGAACTACAAAACATTTCCAATGATATGTTACGTGTTTTTAAACTTTTCCCATGGAGGTGTGAGATGCTACTAAAGGACATTTTTTGGGGGGGTTCTGGTATTTTTTACTGCATACAAGGTAGCTTCTACATCAGCATGGTCAGTAGGTAAAATACCATGTTCTATAGAAACACTGCAGAGCTGAGCGCATTTGGACAGGTTTCCATTATCCAGGTAATATGTTTATTGTAAAAATATAGGTGTTACAAACAAACAATAAAAAAGAAGAGCCACTTAAGTTGTCATCATAAATCACAATATCAACATTCATTACATACTCTCTCTGTTCTACTTGAATCCCTCCCTTACACAAGCATGTGCACGCATGTGTGCACTCGAACACACGGAAGAATTGCAAATGGCAAGCAAATACATGAAAAATTGTTACCAGCAACCAAAGCACTCTAAACTGCAGACAGGTGATGCTTTACCTACCATACTGCAAAGATAACAAGATTTTAATACTCCCCTGTGGGGGCTGAGGAAATAGCTCAGTGCCTGCTGCACACACATCCAACCCCAGCACCCATGTAAAAGCCAGGTGCAACCACATACATCTATAACCTAAGCATTGAAGGGCAGAGGGCTGAGGGCTGAGGGCTGGGGCAGAGACAGGTGGATCCCTGAAACTCTAACCTCAGAGACCTCTCACCTCTGTAGCTGACTCCACAGACTCCTGGTTTTGTGAGACACTGTCTCAAAAAGCAAGGTGAAGAGCAACCAAGGAAGACACCACCCCTTGAATTCCGGTCTCCGTACATGTGTGCACATAGGAATGCCTACACACGTAGACACCTGCACACAACCACACATACATACATACACACACATAATAAAAACAACTCTACCAGGGTAGGAGAGTGAAGGAACAGGTTCTTCTGTGACTGTGAATTGGTTCAGAGTCCCTGGGGGTGTTTATTTAAAGCACGTAGTCAAACTTCTCTAGTTCCAGGACAGTGTGGGCAAAGGTGAAGACAGATGTTACAGAAATCTGGAGAGATCCAGTTGTTCATCAATATGAGAATAGTATTATATATGTATATATGTATACTTTTAATAAGGAGGCACAAATATATAAGAATAAATATAAAAAGTTCATGCCCCACATAAACAACAAAATACTACATAGCAATGAAAATTAATGATGTATACCTGTACTTAGCTGGAACGTATCAAGAAAAAAAAGGCAGATTTCATAAAGGTCATGACCCAGACTATTTACAAAAATAATTGTATTTAGTCAGGTGGGGTCACATATGACTGTAATCCTTGCACATGAGAGGTGAAGCAGGACAGTCACCATGGTTTTGAGGCCAGCCTAAGCTATAAAACAAGACACATATAAAAAAATCATCTTTTAGTTTATAAAAATAAAATCTAGAAAGGCTTAGGCCAGTATGTCTGTCGTCATTATTTTGAGTTATAGAGTTAAAGGAGATTCTAACCTTCCTGATTATCGTTTATTTTATAGTCCTGTGGTACCTTTATAATAATATAAACAATAAGAAAATGTTTTAGAGAAGATTATTCTTTGCCTGTGTCTGAGGCCAAACTGTAATGAGTAGCAGGCTCATCTGTGACCCAGCTTATGAGCCTACAAAAAGTTCAGCTACTTGGAGGTTGGGAAAGACAGATGCTCGGGAGTGGTAAATGTTGGCTGTGTGGGCGCCGTGGCCAGATCGGTACAGCAGCAGCTGCTGGAAGCCAGGCATGTGTGAGAGCACTCCACAGTTGTGTTGCTGACATTCCCAGCATGCTTGGCTCCCCACAGTGTGTGCTGCACCTTCTTGAGAACAAGAAAAAATATTTATTTTTAACTTTTGTGTTTAGTACTGTCTTAGTTAGGGTTTCTATTTCTGTGATGAAAAGCGCCGTGACCAAAAGCAACACAGAATTTACTTCAGCTTACAACTCACAAACCCATCGCTGAGGGAAGCTGAGGCAGGAACATGAAGGGAAGAGTTGATGCAGAGGCATTCTTAGGGGTCCTACTTATTGGCTTGCTCCTCATAGCTTGCTCCTCATAGTCCTGCTTTCTTGTAGAGCCCAGAACCACCAACCCAGGGCCCTTCCTTCCAGTCACTCATTAAGAAAATGCTGGGGCGGTGGTGGCACACGCCTTTAATCCCAGCACTCGGGAGGTAGAGGCAGGCGGATCTCTGTGAGTTCGAGGCCAGGCTGGACCAATAGCCTCCAAAACAATACAGAGAAACCCTGTCTCATAAAAACCAATAATAATAATAATAATAATAATAAAGAAAAAGAAAATGCACGACGGACTTGCCAATCTAGTAGAGGCGTTTTCTTAATTGAGAGTCCCTCTTCCCAAATGATTCCACCTTGTATCAACTGCCATAAAGCTAGAAGGGAACATAGGGAACCAACCCTGGAACAATACCCACACCCAAGTTTAGTAAAAGTCTAAGATAATACAGGAAGACATTGTCCGCAGCTAAATTAGTGGTTGTTCTTGTGGTATTTTGAATTAAGAACTACTAAAGTGAACCTTTGCTTTTTCTGGAACAGCTGGTCAAGTGGGGCTTGGGAATCAGCTATGATTAAGAAGAGACCTGTGTCATTGCGGCAGACTTTTCTGGGAAGTGTTTCTTCAGGGTCAGCACATGGAGGCTGTGGTCCTCAGGTGGCCGTGAGTGGATGAATGAACAAACGAATGAATGAGTGAATGAATACATAAATAACTAAATAGATCATCAAGCCCATCCCCCAATGGCATCTTACAAACTGTGTTACAAAAAATGCTGGCTCGCAGCTCTCTGGACACCTCCTGTCTTCCGTGGTCTGCTACGGTGTGCCCCTGCTTTGTATTGCACAGATACAGTGGCTGTTCAGCTAACTAGACTGCATGGGAGTCACTCCGTCAGTGTGTGCGTGTGGAGTCACAGGCCTTTAACACAAGGATGTGTCTGTGTTGTTGCCAGCTGTCCCTCTAGAGGCAGGCGCCTCTCCTGGTACCTGGCTCACCAGCGTCAGCATCACCACTGCGCTCTTACCCTGATCTTCCTCCCGTCGGCAACATCACTGTCCCCACCCTGCTCACAAAGCCCCTGAGGAGAGGGAAGTGCTTCCAGGAAAGCACGTGTTTCCTGTTTCATAGCACGAAACAGGATTCTACATCTGGCCATGTTGGTATCTTTCTCCTTTAGCGTGTCTGCCGGAGACGACATTTACACAGAGAACATGCCCTCATGGTTTGTGGGGCATGAAAAAGAATGTCCAAAATCCAAGAATATGAACTCTTGACAAGTAATGCAAACCTACTAACATAAAACCCAGAAGTCTGCCAATGTCTAAAATACTCACGAGAGTTGCAGAAGTGTAGATCGATCATAGGAAAAGATTGTTTCTTCAGTTGCCAGGAATGTTTTCTCCTGGGTAAGTGGCTCCCATGTGTCCCAGGCTCTCCTAACCAATTCTGTTTATGAAAGGGCTGTTGGCAGTGTGGGCCCTTCCCCCAGACTTACCGCTGGCTTTAATAATTCTCACTTAAAGGCTATGATGGTATATTATCATTTCATTTTCTTCTGATTCATTAATTAGCTGTGCCTGGGGAGTAAGGGGAGGGCTCACAGTCTCAGATCTTACTTCATAAACAGTCAATGCCCTGTTTCCTGTGTTATTGTAGACTTTTACTAAACTCAGATGTGGGTACTGTGTCAGAGTTCTTTTCCTAAGTGTCCCCAGTTTTGGAATACTCATTATGTGTGTTGAATTTGGATTGTTTTGTTTTGTTTTTATTTTTGTTCTTCTATCTGCCAGGCTCTGTTTCAGGATTTACTTTAGTTGACAGTATCATGTTTCAGCCCATGGTAGGCTCCATATTCCAGGGCATGTGGTGAGACACTTGTGCGGCAGACTGGGTGGAACAGACCTGTAAACTTATGTCAGCTTGGAAGAAGGAGGTGGCAGCAAGAAGGAGCCAGGAGAAAGACATACCCTTTAAACACGTGTCGTACTGACCTGCTTCATCCAGCCAATCCCATTTTTCCAGTCTCCCTACTCACCAATCATGTATTCAGTTGTTAAACTAGCCCTGGGTTAAACCACTGATTAGGCTGGGGCTGTCATGATCTAATGGTCTTGGGACACGTGCACAGATGTACTCAGATGCACTGTAGCAATCTCCTTCATGCAGTCAAATAGACATCAGTAACCATCACATTTGGCCAAAGCAGTCTTCAAAGGACAATGCCCACTTTATAAGCTCCATGTTTTTTTTTTTTCTTACACGTGCAATCAGGTAACATGGGGCAGGGGATGTTTGTCTCTTTGGGAGTCTGCCAGAGATTTAGTACCATTGCCCAACCAATGTCTTAAGAACAGACTTTCTGGCATGAGTCACCAATTTGATATCTCCCTAACAGTATTTTTGGAATACTTTGGGAAGCAAGGGTAAGGAGACAAAAATCCATGGATTCTTCTCATAGCCCTATTTATTATCTAACATAATTCTCTTTCCCCAAAAGTTAAAAAATGCGCCTTGTTATATTGGTAAACAAATTAATTATAAGATTTGAAGCTTGCTCTATGAGGCCAAATACATAGCTACTGTGATTTGTAGGAAATGTGTGCACCTGACCTCAGTCTGCCAAGCTGGGAGAGGCTGCGTGAGCGTTTAACAGGATGCCTTACCTCCACAGATGCTGATGCAGAGATTGAAGGAGCCCCGGCAGCGCCCTTGGATGTGGTGTCTTTGGATGCTAACAAAGATTACATCATCATCTCTTGGAAGCAGCCAGCTGTGGATGGAGGGAGCCCTATCCTGGGATACTTTATTGATAAGTAAGTGCTTGGCCTAACCTCAGTCCGAGTTCTGTGGACATACAGATGTGCACTTCATTCCTCCCATTATTTCTAGGCAAAATGCTTTCTCTCCTGGTTTTTGCCTCCTCTCCCTTTCTTTCTCCATAAGTGTTTAATATATATGTGTATATATGCATACATATTAATACCTACTTATTTACATAAATTCTTTGAATTTGATAACCAACTATGCCACTAACTTGGCAAGCGTTCGGTGTCTTTGGAAACTTAATAGCAGAGGCCATTGTAGAAGTGAAATAACTGATATTCAATATACTTATCATTTGTATTCCTACTATGGCAGTTATTTAAGAGTGCTGATTTTAGGAATACAAATGCATTCCTTACACCATACAATGTAGCTTCAAGTTATCCATGTTACATAAGAGATAGTGACAAAAATTCACAGTGTTAGCCTACATGCTAACCTGCAAGCCCTTGTGAGTTGCCATCTGCAGAACTTATGGATCCCAAGATTTGTGGGTTTTACACATTCATATCTACTAGGTTTGGGTAATACAAGCAACAAATTCAGATGATTGGCCCAAGTATGCGATCCTGTGACTTAGTTTCTCTTAAAGCCATAGTTGTCCTAATTCCTCTTGTTTTTGTCTCTGGAAACAGTTAGATGATCTATGTCAGCATATTAAACCTCATATTCAGAACAGTAAGTAAAAGTGGGTCCATTGTGCTCAGTGCCTTCCAGAAAGATGTTTGTAATCAGTCCATACCGTTTAACAGTCGACACGAAGTAGGCGGGAAGCTCCACTCACTTCTGATGAATGTGGAGGCTTACACAAGTTCCTTCCTTACTGCCAGTCTGCTCTGTTGTCTTTGACAAATGTCCAAGGGATCTGCAGACTCCATGGACGATTACAGACAACTTTGCACGCTGTTCTTCTCTTTACAAGTAAGCACACAGTGCCTAATATTTAATATTTGCTATGGCATGGTTCTAAACACTGCATGTGTTTACCAGTAACCATCCTAGACAGGCCTTGCTGTTTGCAAGACAGAAAGAGCTGGCCCAAACCACACACCAGCAAGGAGACGTTACCTTGACAGGTACCACGCACAGACATACATGTAGGCAAGACACCCCTACACATTCATAAACAAAACGAAAAGGGTTCTGGATGCCTGCATGATTTTCTTACCCTCATCCCTACCCCTTCCTCTTGGCACACAAGATCCCCCCCCCAGCTGTTTGTCCAGGGAAGGCCTGAGGCTTTACTCTTTGTGTTAAAAAAGACAAACTGTTGGCTGGTGAGATGTCTTAGTGAGTAAAGGTGGGTGCTTGTACCCCACATGATAGAAGAGAAACATCTCTCCTTCCCTCCCTCCTTGCCTCTCTCCCTGCTTCCCTCTCTGCCTCTCTCCCTGCCTCCCTCCCTCTCTCTCTCTAATGAATACTTGGAATTTTAAAAGAAAAATATAAAGGGCACGTTGAACTTGAGCGCAACTGAGCGTCTGAAGTCTAGACCTAGCAAGCCATGCAGGTGCTGCACGTTTTGTCACGGGGAAGATCAGAAGCGACAGTGAACTTGTGCCTTGGCCCTCATCACTTAGCCACACTCAGTGTGACCTCCTGCTGATCCCTCTCCCCCTTCAGGTGTGAGGTGGGCACAGAGAGCTGGTCTCAATGCAACGACACACCTGTGAAGTTTGCTCGGTTTCCAGTCACTGGTTTGATAGAGGGTCGTTCCTACATATTCCGAGTGCGAGCTGTGAACAAAACTGGAATAGGCCTGCCGTCTCGAGTTTCTGCGCCCGTGGCTGCTCTGGACCCAGCTGAGAAAGCTAGACTTAAAAGTAAGCCCTCTTCATTTCTCTTTATCTTTCCTGGGCCTTAAAAGAAAAAAAAAAGTCACCAAGTGTCACTGCAAGCAATTCCTGTTCTGTCCACTAGAGGGAGGCAAGAAAAAGCCATCTCTGTGATTAGAAAATCCTGTGGTCTGGTGAGTTCAAGAACATAAAATTTATTTGCTTTTGATTTGGGGGGGGCTTGTAAAAGAACATCACTTTATCTTATCATTTAAAAATCACTCATAAAAGCGTATCTTGCTAATCTGTGTTCTAAATGTTAGGTATGGAATGAAATTTGGGAACAAATAGCCCCAAGGTCATTTTTTTTATTCACATTATTAGTGTAGTCCAAATATAACTGGATTTATGGCTCAGAGTGAATTTCCTGACCTTGAATTCTTTGTTCAGGCTTCTCCATGTTGATTAAAGAACAAATTTACATCATTTAGGTAACATAAAATAATCTTGAACTGTCAAGATGGTGCAGCAGGTAAGGGTATCTGAGTTCAGTGCCCAGGACCCACATGGTGGAAGGAGAGTGCTAACTCCTACAGCGGTCCTCTGACCTCCATATGTACTCTGTGGCCTGTGTGCAGTCACATGCACCCACACATACCCAGTGCACGTGCGCACGTGCGCGCGCACACACACACACACACACACACACATAATTAAAATGTAATCTAAAAAGTCTCTAAAAAATAATACTTTTATCTGTTTGTCTTCTGAGCCTGAATGGCAAAACCAAGGTACATAAATTATGCCTTCAATGGGAACCCCTATGACATCTCCAATACAAGGGATCATAAAATGGCATCATAGGAATCCCTAGTTATTGACATTTCATTCTGTCCCGGTAGCCCTCGTCACACCTCAGGCCAGCAGTTGTTAGCTGAGGGAATATGCACACAGGATGCTTACGGACAGACCTTGCATCTGCCTACTGCATGCCCGCCGTATTATTTTCCAGTTGTAATCAAAGATGTTTCTGGATGCTATCAGATACCCCAGGGAGTAGGAGGTAATTCATGTGGATGATCACAGGTCCATTCTGAGTTTACAGTTTTTTTCTTTCCCTCAGTGACTTTTAGTGTCATCACAAAGCTCCAAGGAAAATAGCATCACATTCAGACTTACATCCTGTTAGATTAGTCAATTCTATCTCATGTTTTCTTCTACTCCCCTTTAAGAATTCCAGTAAAAATAAGATTTTTGTGAATGGGAAACACATCGTCTTCTTTGCTACCTTCTTGTTTCCTGCAGACTCAAATGAAAAGTCCCCCAAGTAAAGCAAGATAGAATCATTCTTTCTTTCCTGGACAATCTAATATCTATCTCTCTGTCTCTGTCTCTGTCTCTCTTTCTCTCTCTCTCTCACCTGTCTATTATCTATCTTTTGTCTATGTATCATCTATCATCTATGTACCTACCATCTATGTATCATCTATCCTCTCTCTCTCTCTCTCTCTCTCTCTCTCTCTCTCTCTCTGTGTGTGTGTGTGTGTGTGTGTGTGTGTGTGTGTGTGTGTGTGTGTGTGTGTGAATTTGGGCATGCATGCATTGCCACAGTGTTCATGTGGAAGCCGGAGGACAACCAGCTGGCAAGAGTTGGTTGTCTCCGTCCACTGTGTGGGTCTCAGGGATTGAACTCACGTCATCAGGCTTGTCAGCAGGCACCTTTACCATCTTTCCCACCCACCATTCTCTTTTTCATGCTTTCAGGGCCATAGAATGGAGCTCTTCTTTAAATTACACCTTTCTCTTCCATCTTCCTTACTCATGATCTAAGCTGACTTCCCATGAGCAACACTTTCCAAAACACAACAGGAAAGGTTTGCCTCATTCAGCTCTCCTGTCTAATCTGCCTCTTGTCTCCTCTGATCGCCCCCCCCCATGAGAGATAGAGAACTACTGGGCCCATGACTGGCCTCGATGTGTTGTTCTGGTCTCCGAAGAAGGACTGAGAAAGCCTACATGTTTGGGGGTCGTATACTGAGCAGCATGAGCACAGGCTGCCCACTTATCTTGTATAAGTAGAACTGCAGAAAATTCAACTCAGTCCAGGGAGGCTCTAGGTTCCGGCAGGGGCCGTGCTTCCCCTATACCTTATACATGTTGACAAAGATGCATTAGGAGGGCGTGTCAGAAATAGAGCCCATTTGACTAACTCATCCAGAGTCAGAAGCACGTGTGTGAACATGCGACTCTTACTCTTGTCCTGTGTAGGTCGCCCTTCAGCACCCTGGACCGGACAGATCATTGTCACGGAAGAGGAACCTGCTGGTAAGAACTCTCGCCTCTCCAGAAGCCGCTGCTGATGTCTTGCTGTGCAGTTTAGCTTTGCTTGTAAAAGCATACATTACTGCTTGCCAAGCTTTGGGACAGGATAGAAGCTGAAATAACTTATCAAAGAATCTTGCAGGGTGGGGCTGAGGATTGAGCCCAGGGCCTTGTATGAAGGTCAAGAGCACGCTTTACGTTTTGAACTATACACTTCCGGTCCCAAAGAGTCACATTTAATTTTAAAAGACACATTGTGGTGCAGTTGTCATGGATGAACTGTGCATATGTCAGCATACCATTTGATAAGCCTCATGTGTGTGCACATGTGACCTCACTGCCGTGATCAAAACAGCAGACATGCCCACCACCCCAAGACCCTGTCATGTTCTTCCAGCGGTTCCTCCTTCCACCCCTCCCCCATCTCCAGGTCATCTCTGGCCTGCTTCCTGACATTACAGTTTGCCTTGTCCACGTTTCATAAACAAGATCATACTTATCTTTGTTTCTGTAGTCAATGTTTCTGTTCCGCCTGGTCCCGCAGCCGATTAGCCCCAAATAAACACACACAGACTTGTATTGATCTATAAACTGTTTGGCCGGTGGCTTAGGCATCTTACTGGCTTGCTCTCTCTTAATTTTTAACACATTTCTATTAATCTAAGTATTTCCACGTGGTCTTACCTTACCTGAGAAGGGTTGTATCATACCTGTTACTCCTTCCTCAGCTACATGGCGTCTCCCTGGCAGCTTCTCCCCGAGTCCTCTCCCCAGAATTCTCCTCGTCTGGTAGCTCCGCCTATACTTCCTGCCTGGCTACTGGCCAACCAGTGTTTTATTCATCCACCAATAAGAGAAACACAAGAGCATCCCCATCATGTTTTCTTTTGTCAGTACACTTACTCTGTGGTTTATTCATGTAGATGCTTCTGTCGATTAGTAACGATTCATCTGCGCTTTTTTTAAAGTTTGTGTAAGCCATATGGGTTTGTGTAGATGTGTGCATATTTTTATTTATTAACCAGTTTTTTCTTATTTGCTCTTTTCTTTGGACTGGAACATTTTTTAGTTATCCCACTTTATTTGCATTATGTCATTAGCTATCGTTCTTCGTTTTAGGTTTTAATATATGATATTTACGATGTGCGTCTTTTCTCAGCCCACCTTTTCCCTTTCTCAGTGCTATGTTGGCCCACATTGTAATTGTGTATAGACCATAAACTGTACAGTATATCATGCTGACCTTGAATAGTCATCTATCTTTCAAGGAGTTAGAAAAAATTATTTAAAAAATGTATTCATGTTTATGTCTATGAGTGTCTTGCCTGCTACATGTAAGTGCACTTTGTGTGTGCCTGGTACGGTCAGACAGAGAGGGCACTGGATCCCCTAGAACTGGAGTTAGACATGGTGTGAACCATCATGTGGGTTCTGGGAATCAAACCCAGGTCCTCTGAGAGAGCAGTGTTCTTAACCACTGAGCCACCTCTCCAACCCTCTGAAAGAAAAGCTTTCTGTGTTTATTCACCTTCTTATCTTTTCCTCCCTCCCTCCCTCCTTCCTTTCTTTCATACATGATCTCACAGGCATGTGCTACCATTATACAGACTCCAGGGTTCTATTTGATCGGTTTTTCCTTTCACATGGTTCTCATCCTTTAACTTTTTTTAAGTACAGATTTTCCAGTTATCAGTCGTTTTACCTTTTGTGTGTCTGAAAAGGTCTTGGTTTAACCTTCGTTCTTGTGATATACCTTCACTGAATATAGAATTCTGGCTTGACAGTTTGCATCAGGACTTTGAGGGACTTAGTCCAGTTGGGAGGCTGTGACACTGGCTCAAGGAGCCATGGATAAGATGCCAAGCGTCTGTGGGGAGGACTTGTGTCACAGGAGTGCATGGAGGTTTTGCAGCTTTTTGCAACACTGCGTGGACCAGACAACAAGCTTTAAAAAAAGATCCCAGCGCATTAGAAACAGCTAGAGCAAAGATAAATGAAAAACTAACAAGTACTGAAGGTGACATTTAGCCTAAGAAGGTAGAAGAGCTGGTGAGAACAGTTTCTGTTGTTCAGAATGTCGTATGCAAGGTGACCACTCTGAGTTCAGTGCACTGAAACTGGTCCCCGAAAATGTCTCTAGAACATATGCCATATTGTGATGCTCCAACTCAGAAGCAGTGTGTCTTGTAGGATAAAACAAGTCTTTGCACATTTTAGCTTTAATCTTGAAACTCTGGCACAGGTCCTAGAAATGTAGATACTTTTCTGGAATTGGTTTGTTGAAAATGAATGAATCCAGGAGCAGCTTCAGGGCATTGGTGGCACACATCTTTAATTCCAGCACTCTGGAGGGAGAGGTAGGTGAGTCTCTGTGAGTTCGAGGCCAGTCTTGTCTACAGAGTGAGTTCCAGGACAGGATCCAAAGCCATAGAAAAACCCTGTCTCCAAAAACCAAGAGCAGCTTCATAATTTCCCATGAAGAGAGCGTGCTGAGAGCCGCAGAGCCTGTGTTAAAGGCCTTAGGTAAGACAGTTCATTCTCACTGAAAACCAACCTTTATACAATGACATAAGAGCTTACTTAGGGAGGTGAAACAGACTCCCTCCTCTTTCCTGGTGATATAGATTTGGTCTTAACAATGCCATCTGAAAGGGAAACATCCTGACAAGTTGGTGAGTTTTCCTCCCATGGGAAACACGATTGCTCGATATAAATCACTAGATTAAATTGATGCTGAGGCACTCAAATATTAAATTGGTCAGTAGCAAACAATTTCCGATGGCCCGCCACAGAAGGTAGCCTTTGTTTCCCGGAACACTGTAGTTATTTCTGCAGCTAACAAATAATCATGTAGTTTATTTTAGCCACAAGGTACTTCTCTGTGTTTTTGTAGACACTTTAAATCAGTCTTCTATGGATAGATGAATGAACTATCAGATCACTTGGGGTCACTACGGAATAAAGACATCCTAACTTTTTAAGGAAACAGTTACCATCCATGAGACTATATACAGTTTTTATAGTTATCTATTGCTTAATGCTGGATATTTTTAAATTTTTAGAAATGCCTTTGAGCATAGTTTTGGGGACACAAATCTTTTCAAGGTGGCAGGGAACTCAACTGTTGTGGAGGGGAAGGAAGGAGGGAAAAAGAGAGAGGGAGGGAAGACGTTTTCTAATGAAGATGTAATTGTGAGGTAGATCCGGAGATTATCATGTAACTTCCACGCTTCTGACCTTGACACAGAAACCAACCCTACCACCTCATGGCCCACTCTAGGCTTCAGTTTGTACTTTATATACTTTGGAACCAAACTAACACTTCTTTGCACTATTCAATTTCTCCCTTCACTGGGTCAGCCACAAATCATATAAAGACAGGTCCCCTCGGTCTGTTTGTCTGTTAAATGTACAGTAGCATCATAATAACCAAATGAATGAATGATTTATTATTTATTTTAAAGAAGAGATTAGAGACAAGGTTTCTTTACACAGTGGAGACAGGAATAGAGAGGCCCTTGTGTCTCTCCATGTGTCCCTGGCTCCCCTGAACATGTGCACCTCACTTTACCTTGTTGTTTTTCAGAGGGTGTCATTCCTGGTCCCCCCACAGACCTCTCTGTCACTGAGGCCACCCGGAACTACGTAGTGCTGAGCTGGAAACCCCCTGGCCAGCGTGGTCACGAGGGCATTATGTACTTTGTAGAAAAGGTAAGGCCCTAGCATTATCTCCTAAGGGTCTTCTTAAGTCACATTAATTTCTAATAACAGTGGAGTAAAGGAGGACAGCAGCAGGAATAATCTAAACTCTTTAAATTCTTGCAGATTATGAACTGTCTCTGTTGAATATATATATATATATATATATATATATATATATATATATATATATGTGTTCATAGAACTTCATCATGGCGCTTTGAGACTCATTCATGTTCTTACAACTATAGATTGCCTATATGGTGGTGTTTTCTAGAGCAGTACCCTGTCTCTCTTGCTCTAATGATGGCTGTTTGTCTACTGGTCCTTCTGTCATGATGATGAAACAATAAGTTCATGACTGTTTTCCCATGCAACATAGACATCATCTTCTAAGGGTCTGTTTTTATGAACTCTAAAATTATACTTATAGGTTTGTATTTTCTAAATGTTATCCCCAAATAAAAGTTTGGTAGCATCCTTAGCCTTTTTCTATTTTAATAGAAGCAACGATGGTATAATAGCTAAATGTATATTTCCTGGTATATTTAACACACACCCATGCCCACTGCATTTTTTGACACACTCCACAGGAAGAGGCTCTGAGTTAACTCTGTGACAGTAATTACCACTTTGTTGAAGTAATGACTCATAACAACCCACTCTGAGACATGTTCTTCAGATGAGTCAGCGCTAGCTTCTGTTGACCATTTCCGTTGGTCACACCAACCTAAATTTTTCCACGGAAGTCTGTAACTTCCCCAGATCAAAATACATATCATCTATCACTAAACAATTAAACATTTTGTCTACCAGCCTGCTCAGTTGAACGCAAGAGAAGATAATATTTAAGAGTATGGCATTGCATGGAGAAGCCTCACAGGGTATATTCCACTGTTGCAGCATCCAGAATGTTGGAGGAGTCAGGATGCAGACTGTGTTCAGAGACCTGGGATGCTATTACAGAAATCTCTAAATGCCAAGCCACTCTACTATGAGTCTAATTATTTCTGATAAGCCATTTTATGAGCCGTTGGCCTTTTTAAAGTTTCACTTACTGTTTCCATGGCATGTTTTTCTCCCACCTAGGATGCTCATGCAGCCACAGTGCTATCTCCTGGGCTGTCCCACGCTTGCACCTGAAGGGACTTTCACCTGGGATTTTCATGCACACAAGCTATGTGCTGGTCTGTCGAGTTACATGCTTATAGTCAAACATTGAAGCCAAGCCTATAATTCCTAAGATGAAAGGACTGGTGAACCAGGGTCTTCCCTTTAAACTCCTTTTCCCTCAGTTATCTCATGTCTTGGATACTTTCTCCATTGCCCTTTCAAAAATCTGGTCACGTCAGGCACAAAATGGTGTCACTTACTAGCACTGCTTGTATCTGTAAAAATGAAAATAAGTGGTGCTTGCCAGAGAACATCACTGTATCGCACAGATTTGTTAACCTACTTAATTCTTTAAAAGAAACGCTGTTAGGGGCACACTTTTATTTTCATTGTACCTATTTTATAGATAAACTGAGTATTTGATGGGTTTGATAATTTGCTCCAGATTGCACAGCAGGTACAAGTTAGAGGTAGGATTTGAACATGCATAATCCAGGCACAGATCCAAAAATGTAGCTAGTCCAAAAATACAACTTCATGATCCAACAAGACACTCAGAATGTTTTGGATTTTGGATTGGGGATACTTAAACAATAAAAGTCTATGTAGATTTTACACACACACACACACACACACACACACACACACACACACACAATTCCTAAGTCTTAAATACTTATGGTTCAAAGTGTTTGAAATAAGGAAAATTCTACCTGCATTATGCTGGGCTGCACCCGAAACTTAAATCTGCTCCTCTCAAGAATGGTGGTGGTACAGCTGAGAGGGTTGAAATTAGAGTGGCTTGTAACATCCACAGCACAGAGAAAGCAGCATGATTGCTTATGTATTCCCCTGAGGACGGATGCCAAGAATGTCAAGAATTTGTCACTCGCAGGGGGCAGATCACACATACAAAGGTCACATTATCATGAAACTTATTTCAGGAACACCAGAGCTTCACCTTATAACAGATGATAACAGTGAGGCCAAGAGCACCCATTTCCCATTCCAAGGTCATCCAGCTCATCACTAACTGGGACCAGACCCGTTGAGTCCCTTCTGCCATGCGACTGAATACATCCCATGTCAATAGAGATCATGTTGTCTAGTGTAGTACAAACTTCTATGCCTGTCATAAAATGTAGATTTCTGGAAGATTTGCATTGAAGATGGTTTTTGATCTCTAGCATACTCAGGCAAGGGCAACAAAATTTGTGCTTTTGCCGACCTCGAGCGTTGCTGGATGTTAGGGATGGAGAAAGTCTTTGACTCGTCTTCTGACGGTACTGACTCCTGCTAACGTGTGCATTCACCTCTTCACCCAAGTCACTGGAGGTCACTTTAAGGATAGAATTTATTTATTCATTCATTCATTCATTTATTCATTTGCTTAATTTCTTTTGAGACAGGGTCTAACTCTGCATGTCAGCTGTCCTGGAAGTCACTGTGTAGCCCAGAGTGACTTCGGACTCCTGGCTTTCCTCCTGCTTCAGCCTTCTGAGGGCCGAGATGACATACATGCACCCCATTCCTTTCAATCTATTTAAACCTTTAAAAAAAGATTTTATGGTTTGTTCTAAAACTCGGGCACAGTTTCCACAACCTTATTCGTTTGTCCATTCAGAGAAGAAACTTTTAGTGTCCTCCTGGACTGGGGCAGGGCAGTGAGTGGGCAAGTCCCCTGGGCTCATGGAATGCACTTTCTGGTAGAGGAGAGAGCAAATAAGTAAGCTTCACATAATGACAAATGGCTTAATTGCTGAACAAATCAGGGCAAGGATTGAAGGGTGACGAGAGAAGGACCTGAATTGTCCTAAACTGGTGAAGGGAGGTTACACAGGCCTTTTGGAGGAGGTGGCAGCCAAGCATGGGCCTGAAGGATGTCACCAGTCATAACGCTCAACCAAAGTAACACAGGTCATAGCAACATTGCACAGATCTAAGTACTCAAGGCAGTTCATTGAAGTGATGACCTACCCTAAGACTTAGAGAAATAGCTATTCTTGAGATAAAGACTTCTACAAGTACATTCACATGCACGTTGATGCACAAGTGACATAAAGTGTTACAACAGCTTATCAAACATCTCAGTGTCACATGTGGCATTCAGCTGTCCCTTTTCCACATCTCTTCTCCAGTTCATCTCTAGAAACAGGGGTAGTTTGTTGGCAGGTAAATAAGTGTGAGTCCCATGTATGCTCTTGGGGCTTCCAGTGATGTCACTGTCCCTGCTGCAGTGTGACGTGGGAACAGAAAACTGGCAACGTGTCAACACAGAACTCCCAGTAAAGTCTCCTCGCTTTGCTCTGTTCGACTTGGTGGAGGGGAAGTCTTACCGCTTCCGTGTCCGCTGTTCAAATTCAGCAGGAGTCGGCGAACCATCAGAGGCAACAGAAGTGACTGTCGTAGGGGACAAACTTGGTAAGTATAGGGTCAGACTGAACAATTAAGAAAATTCCAATCCAAGAGTAAAATAGTGTTTTTTTGCTTATGCAGAGTAAATGTCAGTAGTTTCAACAACTAGTATGGTTTTCAATGTCCATTAACATTTCATTTTCTGTTATGCTTCCTGAATAATATTTTGAGCAAAATACATTACAAAACAAAGCAACTGTATGTTCAACATGATGTGTAAATATTTATGCATGTGCTTGCATGGGAATGAAGTATATTAAATGACCTTCAGTTTGATCACCACTTTTTCTTTTTTTACACAGATATCCCCAAGGCCCCTGGCAAAATCATCCCAAGTAGGAATACAGATACCTCAGTGGTGGTTTCCTGGGAGGAGTCCAAAGATGCCAAAGAACTAGTTGGGTACTACATCGAGTCCAGTGTGGTTGGCTCTGGCAAGTGGGAGCCCTGCAACAACAACCCTGTGAAGGGCTCACGGTAATGTGTGTGTGAGTGTGTGTGTGAGTATGTGTGAGTGTGTGTGTGAGTGTGTGTGTGAGTGTATGGTGTGTGAGTGTATGGTGTGTGAGTGTGTGTGAGTGTGGGGTGTGTGAGAGTGTGTGTGGTGTGTGTGGTATGTGTGTGTGTGAGTGTGTGTGTGTGAGTATGTGTGAGTGTGTGTGTGTGTGTGGGGGGTGTGGGGTGTGGGGTGTGGAGTGTCTTCCAGAACTACTGTAAGCTACACGTAGTACACGCATCCAGTGGAAGAATAGCACACTTGGGGTTAGAGAGATGGCTAAGCAGCCAAAAGTGTGTACTGCTCTTGCGGAGGACGGACCCAAGCTCAGTTCCCAGCACCCACATTGGGAGAGTCACAACGTCTGTAACTCCAGCTCCAGGGGTCTGACAGCCATGTCTGGCCTAACCCTCCATACACAGACACATTCGCCCCCACCACACACACATGTATACCAGGTAGTGCCATACACAGACACATTCTCCCCTAACACACACACACACACACACACACACACACACGTATACCAGGTACCTCCATACACAGATACATTCTCCCTCCACCCCACCACATACACATATAGATATAATTTTTTAAAATCTTTTAATAACACATGTACACATTTACTTTAAATAGCCAAATGAAATTTAAAGCTGAACATGTCTAATGTAATATATTTGCAAAAAAAGACTTACAATGTTAAACACTTAAACATAATATATCATCCAAAAGTTTATTTTATAGTTCTTCTCTAATTCTTTCTCTTTTGATTATCTTTTTTCCATTGTTATTCTCTGGTCTTTCACATACAAAATGACATTAGACTCCAAGGACCTAAGAGGCTCTATCAAACATGAATACCTTGGTATTTTTAAAAGGACAGAAAACAGAATATCAGTACTTTACAAGTTCTAAACATCAACATGATTAAACCCAGGACCAAGCAGATGGAAAACAGACATTCTGGCTGTTTGCCACCTCTTTCTTTTTTCATTGTGGGGAGAATAGTTTTTCTCTTGCTTTTAATTATTTTCTCAACCAGTTGAGCCTGCATAATTTAGGACCAACTTGAGAGGTGGTCTCTATTAAGTGTCTCACGGGCTCATTGGGCAGCTTCTGTCTTAGCCCTTTCCCAAAGCCGCACACTCCTGAGGATGGGTGGAACCAGAACCTGAGAGACTGGAGACCAGCATAGCATTCATTTCTTACACTGAAATGTTCTTGCGTTCCATCTTCATCCTGGGCATTCAGAAGCCCAGGAGCCCAGGCGTCTGCCTTTCTACAAAAAAGCAGGAGCCAGTGAAGAGCAGGCACTGTTGTTATTATCATCATATCTATAACTAGCCCCATGTCTTCACCTCTAACATGCTCAATAAATATTCACCAAACCAAGTTGACCCTAGACTGAAGGTTTGGTTTTCTTTAACTATCCAACAAGTGTGTGGGAGAGAGTCCTTAGCAGACTGTTATTTCCTGGGTTACAGTCTTCAAGGTTGACTTAATGTTCCACTGGCTCATGCAATGCTGCTTAGAGCTGTAACAGCTGTTAAGGAATATGGTGGTTTTGAATAGGAGTCTACTGTGGATTCACACTGTATTATTGGACCTTTGCATCTACATGGTGATTCTGGAAACTGTTTTTCACTTTATCTCAGAATCCAGTGTAATTTCTCAAGCAACGATTCCTTCCCTGGCATAAAGAGGGTAGCGGGTCAGTGTCTATGACAGGATATTTCTCAGTACCTTGCATTTTAAGTATAGAACTGAAGTAGCTACTCATGATATTGTCAACACACCTATTATTTATTATTAGCTGCCTCATTCTTTTCAGACCCACTGGTGGCATTTTAAACACTAGATAGCTCGTCTTTATGCAGAATCAATATGTAGTAATATGATTGTTTCCCTGTTGGACATTTTCTGTTGAACATTGAGGGTAAGCCAGGACTCCTCTTCTTTTTTTTTTAAAGTTTTAAAAATTGCCCATATCGCCTTCTTATCTAAGGTGCGTATGTTGCTTGAAGGTCTCATGTTTGAAAAGTAAATCTTTTCATAAAGCCAGGCTGATCAGCTCACTCAGCCAAGCTGCCAGTCATCCTCCCTAATCCTCCTCCCCAAGGCTCTGAAAGCTTTCTCTCCCCTTCAGATTTACTTGTCACGGATTGGCCACTGGTCAGAGCTACATTTTCCGGGTCAGAGCAGTGAACGCAGCTGGACTTAGCGAATATTCCCAGGATTCGGAAGCTATTGAAGTCAAAGCTGCGATTGGTAAGCGCCTTCTGTGAAATGTAGCCAAAAAATACAAATGAAGTTTCCAACTTTCCACCTCCCTAAATGGTTTAAGGTTTCTAATTTCACTCCACGATTCCCCGTTAAATGACCATTCTCTCTTTGGCTCCAGTTGACGACTAACCTTCCATAGCTGACATTTTACAGATCTTCATCACTTACCAGCGTCTGCACATCCGTAGCAATTTCATCTTCCATCACTCCAGTTTCCTCAGACATTCCCCATTGTGTGAAACTTCATGCTAACTTCGTGTTCAGCCTGGGAACGGGCAGGCTGTCCCTCATCCATGAAGTGGTACATCACCGTCACTCCACCATCTTGTACCTAAACGCCATTTCATCTGCAGCAGAGCTCGGCTGCTTTTTTCCTAACAGCACATTACCATGCTTCTTAAAAAATGCCTCTAAGAATCATGTAAGACACGTGTGGCCGCTTAATCACACAATCCATCTGTTTGCAAACTAACAGAGTAACACCATTAATACGGTAATTATATGTATATATGTGTTATACCTCCCAATCCTGGGTAGAGTGGGAAAGGGACCCAGCTAATTCAGAAAAAAGCAAAAGTAAGATCTGTAATATGCTAACATATTAAAGGAAACATTTGATTGAGTGTGTGTCTCAGTAATAGAGCACACAGTTATGAGGTGCACAGCCGCAATAAAAAGATTAGGCAGGTGCGATGGTGCATACCTATAACACAGCAACTGGGCATGCTGAGGCAGGAGGATTGAGAATTCAAGGTCATCCTGGGCTGCATAGCACGACTCTGACTCAAAATCCAAAGCAATAGCACAAAAAAACAAACAAAAACAAAAAACAGATTTAATGTTAGTTTTCTTCTTTGGCATTGTTTTAAGGTAGGCAGTAGCAGACACGTTCTTCTGGGGGTTGGGAGGTAAATTCACTGCTGTTGCACTAGCAGTCATGACTCTGTTACACAGCTAGGATCTTTAATGCTGTGTCTTGTGCACTTTGCGCTCCTTTCTCTACTATGTCCAGTATCAGAGCATATTGTCTCTCAAAGATTATCTGAGATTTGCTTTTTTTCCTATATAAACTAAAACCCTTTGGGTTCTGCAAATAGAAATGGTTCCTGTTCAGTCTATGGTTTGGTTTTGCTCTTGTCTCTTCTTTTTCCACAAACAATGGAGAAGTTGAAGTGTTCCCTGGTATAAATTCTGCTAAGCCAAGATTGTTTTTTCCGCTCTGCTTGTAACCCTAATGCTTCTGTTTGTTCTGTTATCCAACAGTAACATGTACGGGGTCTGGCTCACGTCGTTTCTGTTGTTGTCTGGTGACTGTAGGGGGAGGAGTGCCTCCAGATGTGTGGCTTCAACTGAGTGATGCGCCTGGCGGACTAACAGACTCCAGGGGGGGGGCGTGAATGGAGCCTCCCCTCCAGCCTCTCAAAAAGATGCTTTGCTCAGTAGCCAACCTAACAAACCTTCACCACCCAGTAGCCCTTCCAGCCGGGGCCAGGCAGAAGTGAGTAAAGTAAGTGAATCAGTTCAGGAGGAGCTCAGCCCGCCGCCACAGAAGGCAGCTCCCCAGGAGCAAAGTAGACCCGAGCCCCCGAAAAAGAAGAAGGACCCTGTAGGTGAGAACGGCCACGCCCAGCTCTTCATCATCTCCATCAGTGTTCTCACCTCTCATTGTCCAGACCATACGCTTCATCCGTGTCCATTCCTCACTCGTTCTGAATTTTCTGTCTCTGTTGGCCATTTGGCATGCGTTCGTCTAATACACTATCAAAGTCACCGTGTGGGGTTGGCTCACAAGCATTATTCCTTAGCCTTAGCAATGACAAGATGTTTACGGGACTTTTTGAATGAGGGGGAGTTAGTCAGGAAGATACTCTAGGCCCTAGACATGAGGGTAGGAAGGACTTGGTGATTTAGTCAGGCTGGGTGAAGCTGATTGACCTTGACACAATCTGTTTGACATACGTGCTCAGAACATGTAGAGGAAAATATTCCACAATGAAATGATGGTGTATCAAGGTCAGAGTTATTTCCATTATTCATCTTCAGGTTTTTAAGTGACCATTCAGATTTCGTTCAGATCGCTAGCTTAGCTGTTCTGAGAAGTTCGGAATGGCGGTATAGCCATAGAGAACTGCATAGAATACTCCTTCCCAGAAGGGACTCATGGAAGATGGTTTATTAGAAAGGTAAATGTGAGCCGATTGGGTGCTGTGGGTTACATGTGTGTCCTAGGAGACAATGTATTGCATAAAAGTGCTGATAAGTTTCAAGGGCCTCCTGCCCATTCCCCGTCTCTACGTACCCCAATTTCAGAACTCCTCTACTTTTTTCTGTTTTGAACACTTATTCGTGCCATTAACTAAGAAGAAATGGGATAGTCACTTGAGGGTCCATCCTCATAAGTTCTCTGAAAAAAAAAAGAGAGAAATGACTTTATTCTAAATGTTTTCTTTGTTCTGAAAGTTGTTTTAAATAGGAATGTGATACTTTCTGTAACTCTTATAATCAAAACAAACCCTTGGAAATTTTTCTTCTATACTGCATATCTAGATAGATTTCTTGCTATCTCTGTACCTTTTTTCTTTTCCTTGAAAACTGTCATTTCTGTGGCCAACTGTAAAGGGGACCAGCAAAGCCGTGTAAATGTACAACGAGTTTTGAAGTAACCTTCAAACACTTTTCCAGCTAGGGACTAGCAAATGCTGTGATAGCTGCACAGTGTTTTGTGCTATGTAAAACACTCCAGCACCAAGAGTTTATAGGGGTTTAAAAATACTGTGATAAACATGTATCTACCAAGAGAATGTCATATGGCAGATTCTGCCTTGTGCTATAGGGCATTTTTAAAAGGTGCGTTAAATGAGATCCAGGACATTTTCCTGACTGGAGTATACAGTGCAAAGACTCTGACTTAGGGTAAGTGTACATGAAAATGAAGCCATTTGGAAATATGTGGAGATGGCAAGTAAGCAAACTGAGACAGAAACCAAGATACGTACACATTCTGTTGTCATCAGAGATCAAATAAAAACAAAACCACAAAAAGGTGTAGCTCTTGGGGGAAATATTCCCTCCTATGGGAAAAAGATCATTTCTGGAGGACATAGCATTTTTTCCAGACAAAATTTATAAGGCTCGGTTTAATGATTCAGTACACTTTCTCAATGTCTTTTTTTCCTCATACACCAAGTCAGGTGACAAGTTTCAGACCAGTCTCACAGTTCCATTGCATACGGCGTCTAGCACCCCCACACTGGCCAGTGTGTACAGAATCATAAATGCGTCTCTCTCTTACAAGCTATTTCTGTTGCCACAGCCGCACCGTCTCCACCCTATGACATCACTTGCATTGAAAGTTTTCGTGACTCAATGGTTCTTGGATGGAAGCAACCAGACGCGACTGGAGGGGCAGAGATTACGGGCTATTATGTGAACTATCGCGAGGTGATCGGTGGGGTGCCTGGAAAATGGAGAGAAGCCAACGTCAAGGCCGTCAGCGACGCAGCATACAAGGTGGGCAAGCCGGCCTCTGTGGTGTGATGGGTCCTGTGAGTGAGACAGTGCCGGCATGTACACACTCACAGCTGTTGATGGGTTTGCGTCATTTTACCAGTATGCATTGTCAGCACTGGTGTGAGTTCGTGTAAAAAGAATATCCCTTGGTGGATAAGATGAGTATGGCTGGCCAAGCAGGGCTTACATTTTCTGATTCATACGTGTAAGCATGATTTTTTTTTAGAATATCTACCACAAAATGTGCATTTATTATGAAAACTAGTATTTTCTTTCAAAACTTTGGTAACTATGCCACTAGCTTCAGACATTGCTAGATCCTGTAACTGGATTTTTAAAAAGTCTTCACAGTTAAAATCAGTTTACTTGACTCCCCTCCTTCTGGGGTGTTCACTAAAATAGTGAATCTTACTGCCAGAAAAAAGAACATATGTTCTTCTGTTGAAGAGGCCTCTACTACCCCGCCTATCACAGACACTCCCCCTCCCCGCCCTCTGTAGTACAGCTGTTGATCTTCGTTAGAGCATCACCTGCTAAGCCCAGTTACCAACCCCCCAGCACTCACGGACCCCCCCCAACACAGTGAAAGGGCAGAGCAAGACCCAGCCAGGAAACAGCCCACCTTGAAGTCAGTGCCACACTCTAACATTTGAAATTTGTGAAATATTACACATAGACCAGTCATGCTAATACACAATAGTTCTGCTTTTGCTTTCTGTTGCAAGTTTTCATTATGTGGCCTAGGCTAACATCAAACTTGTAATCTTATTCCTCATCCCACAAAGTACTAGTATTACAGACATGCACCACCACACCCAGCTACAAAGTTGTGTCCTTAACATTCTCCCATGTTGCTATGTACAGTTTTTTAATTACATATGGCATTCTACCATGTGTCTGTTCTATGATATGTGCTCCATTCCCTTACTGATTGCTGTGTGTGTCATTTCATGTTTTTGTTTGTTTGTTTGTTTGGTTGGTTTTTTTAGCTACATCACCCAATACAGCAATGAACACATCTGCTAGTACATACATGCAACAGTTTCTCTAGGCAATTACCTAAGTAATTCTTCCATTTTTTCCTCTATACTACTTCCTGACGTTTGTAGTCCCTGGTCTGTATCTTTGCCCACATTTGGCTATCCAGACATTCTCAGTTTTGAGAACTGGAATGTCAAATGGGTTTGAATGTCTCTTCCTGTATATAGGCTTCATTTTGTATCCTCTTCTATAGCACGCCTGCTCATAGTTTCCCCCACTTGTCCTGTGACTTTCTTACTGCTGACTTGTGGCAACCTTTAGTGTTGTAAGTGTTAGTATTCAGGCATCCGTACTGGCCTGCCCTTGGGGTTCTGACAGGATACACTCTCAGCTGCAGCCACTAAGAGCACCACCTCTGGAGACTGGCTTCCCCGCTCCCGCTCCCCTTCCCCCCTTTTATGATCCCTTTCCCTAACTAAAACAAAACAAAACAAAACAAAAAACTCTCTGCTTGAACTTGAACCCTGTCACATGGCATCTTTCTCTCACGAGTGCAGTTCTTAAATTACAGCAGTGAACATGGTCAGTGATCTTGGTGCCCTTTTGAAGAAAGGTCTCATTCACGCCAGGATCACAGAGGGTCTGCATCTGGTTATGTTCTAGAGCAGTTGTTCTCAGCCTGTGGGTTGTAACCCCCTTGGGGTCTAACTACCCTTTCACATGGATCCTAAGACCATCTGAAAACACAGATACTTACATTGTGATTCACTACAGTGGCAAAATTACAGTTATGAAGTAGCAAGGGAAATGATGTTATGGTTGGGGTCACCATAACATGAGGAACTGTATTAAAGGGTGGCAGCGTTAGGAAGGTTGAGAACCCCTGCCCCAGAGGCTTTGCAGTCACTTATATTTCAGTCATTAATTCCCCTTTGACGTTTGTATATGTTGTGAGCTGGTGGTCGAAACTGATTGTCTCCCATTGGAGACACAGCTGTGTCAGAACCGCCAAATGAAATTCATCCTCTCCCCATGATTCTTTGTGTCTGTGTCTGTCTTTGTGTTCTGAATTCCACTCCACTAGTCAGTTTGTCCAACCCTGAACTGACATCCCACTAATTCAGTTTTTACTGTTTTATAGTAAACAACCACATTCTCCCATTTCCTTAATTTTTCAGGGTTATTCTTAGCTCCCTGCACTTTGATATAAAGTATAGAATTATGTTTCTAAGTTCTTTCTGCCAAAAAAACAAGACCAAGTATAAAGAAAATAATAAATCAAATTAAAATCTACTAGAATTCTGATGGAGAGTGCATAGAATTTATCAGTAAGTTGAGTTAATTGACACATTAAATATATTGATTCCTCTAGCCCATGAACATTAGTGTTTCTCTCCATTTATTCTTGCTGGTGGGAGGGGCATACTTTAGCAGAAATAAAAATACACATAATATGTAGTGATTTTACGTGTAGCTGCTTTAGTTTTTGTTAATTTAACCATTAATTTATAAATTTTTTGGGAATCTCTTTAGAAATAGTCCTATCAAAGACAAACAGAACATTTACTCCTTCACACCCAGATTTATTTTACACTTCTGTTTCATTTCCTTGCATTACCTCCTACCTGAGACCTTTCACACAATGTTGAATAGGAGTGGCAATGTTGTCATTCTAGACATGCTCCTTTGGGTTTTGTTTGGTTGTTTGGTTGGTTGGTTTTTTGATACAAGGTCTTACTATGTAACCGAAGCCAGCAGTCCTCCTGCCTCACATCCAGAGGTTAAAACTACTTGGCACCGTGCTTTGTTTTCTTGTTTTGTCTTTGAAGTGCTAAGGCTGGAAGCCAGGGCCTCATACATGCCAGACAAGCACTTTATCGCTGACCACAGCACCAGTCCTTATCTTATAATAAAAACATTCCAGCATCAGTATTACATTTGCTGTAGTTATTTTGTAGCCAGTATTACCAGATAAAGGAGGGTTTTATCATAGTCCTTGTTCGTTAAAAGTGAATTCAGATTTTTTGTTTTGTTTTTTTTTTTCGAGACAGGGTTTCTCTGTATTGTTTTGGAACTTGCTCTGTAGACCAGGTTGGCCTCAAACTCACAGAGATCCTCTTGCCTCTGCCTCCCAAGTGCTAGGATTAAAGGCTTGCGGCACTAAACGCCCTGCGAGTGAATTCATATTATTAAAAGCAAGAGTCAGCGTTGCCATACACTATTTCTCCTTTAATTTTAATGTAGTATAGTCAAGTGATTGACTAAAAAAATCATCTGTGTCCCTTTGACATTCCTTATACTGTTTTCATCTAACTATTACCCAGACTTCTTGCTGCTGTGTTAGTGAATAAGATTATCCTGAGACTAGCTAGAATTTGATACTAGTGAATGAATGAACAGTGGACAGGAAGGGAAAATTGTTCACAAGAAAGCCTGCTTATTTAAAACGATGCTTTATGTGTTTTTGAGGTGACCTTGTTGATGAATGCAAAGTGAGTCTTTAGTGCTAAGGTTAAGCTTTACCTTAAAGGCTGAGCTTTCAATTCTTAACGACAATGCATAGGTTTTTCTTTTAGTTGGTGTTTACATGGCACGTAATTTTCATCATTTAATTTTCAATATTTCTAGAATGCTTTTTATGCATCTCTTAGAAATAGCACAGCATGTCAGGTGGTGTTGGCGCACGCCTTTAATCCCAGCACTCAGGAGGCAGAGGCAAGCGAATCTCTGTGAGTTCGAGACCAGCCTGGTCTACAGAGTGAGTTCCAGGACAGCCTCCAAATCTACACAGAGAAACCCTGTCTCGAAAAACAAAAACAAGCAAACAACAACAACAACAAGAAATAGCATGACATTAAGTCACGTGGTGTAACCTTATGACCCTAACACTCTGGAAGTGAGGGCAGGAGAACCAGGAATTCAAGGCTAGCCTGGGCTATGATGGGACTATGTATAAAAACAAAAAAGTTAAAAAGCATAGAATTACATTAGTTCCCTTGTCCTGACCATTTATATATTTTTTATCATATAAGAATATTTAACCTTATTTTAATCTCACTATAGATTTTTTTTAGCCTAATCACCTAATTACGTATGTTCTGCTTGATCTTTCTGTCATGTGCATTTTTCCTGTTCTTTATTGACTACTTTTGATTATTTAAAACATTTGTATACATTTATTAATTTTATGTGCACCCACATATCTGGAGGTCAGAGAACACTTGCAGGAGTCAGTTCAATTTCCATCCTGTGGAGGAAGGGGATTGAAATCCGGGTATCAGGCCTGGCAGCATCTCTGTGCTCTGAGATATCTTACTGGCTCTGAATACAGCTTAAAAATCATGGCCAGGCGGTGGTGGCACACTCCCTTTAATCCCAGCACTTGGGAGGCAGAGGCAGGCGGATCTTTTCGAGTTCAAATCTAGCCTGGTCTACAGACGAGTTCCAGGACAGGCTCCAAAGCTACACAGAGAAACTATGTCTCAAAAAACAAACAAACAAATCAAAATCATTTCATTTCCTCCACATTGAAAGATATATCCTGTGATTTGACGTTGATTTCTTATGGTTGGCTGAAAAACTTTAGAATTTGGTGTTATTCTCTTTGTTTTACCCTCATTTCAAAAACATAAAACCTTAAAATATTTTAATTCACTTAGTTTATATCCTGTGTTATATCAACTTGTGCCTTTTAATATTACTAATTACCCAGGTCTTTGGTTTGGTTTTGGTTTTGTCTTTTGAGATAGAGTCCTGGCTGACCTAGAAGTTGCTATCTAACCCCAGAAGGCCTCAGACTCACAGAGATCTCTGCCTCCCAAGTGCTGAGATTAAAGTTATGCAACATCACACCGGGCACAATTGCTGAATTTTACATTTTATTTTTATTCACACTTTTATGTGTATACCTGCTTGTCTGCATATGCACTGTGTGCCTGCAGGTACCCTTAGAGGCCAAAAGAGAGCATCAGATTACCTGGAACTGAAGTTACAGGGGGGTGTTCTTTAGGTTACAAGCAGGAATGTGATTATAAATGTGTGTGACTTACAGGGGCCGCCCTAGGATATATCCAATACATAAAGTAAATAAGTTGAATGTTAAACACATGGAATAAAACTAGATCACTACAGGGTATACCTGTGACACAGAGTGAAATAAAATGCTGAATAACTGCTTGTGATGCTATCAATGTTATAGATTAGCAACTTGAAGGAAAACACAGTGTACCAGTTCCAAGTGTCAGCCGTGAACATCGCGGGGCTGGGAGCACCCTCTGCAGTGAGTGAGTGCTTCAAGTGTGAGGAATGGACCATCGCTGTACCAGGTAAAGTGTGAACTTGTGTCCTTCCTCCAACAAAATCTACAAGTTAGAATGAACTGAATTACCACCTAGATGGCATTTAAGAGACAAGAGTGTGCTTGCTAAAATATTTCATGACATCATTAAATAATAGATAAATGATAGCCAGCAAGGTGTCAACTTGAAAACAAATTCCTCATGCTCCTGTTTCAACTAAAACCCCTAGGTGCCATTGCTCAGCCTCTGTTTGGAGGATTAACAGAAACACACAGTTTGGGTGCCAAGTGAGCAATTGGAAGGACTCCCAAAATTTTCATTTGTCTCTTAAAGGCCACTTGAGAACATCAGTTCATATCCCACAGCAAGTTTATTTTCAGAACCACTTCCTGCAACCTCCATAGCTATCTCTCAACACACAGATCTCCTTCTAGAGAGCCAGCCAAGATGGCGGCTTCTCCTTCTTATCTGTCCTTCTCCCTTGTCCTAGCTCTTCATGATTCTACATGGGCTACCATGCCTTCCTGGGGTGTGAGCCTGGCTTCTCTCTATTTGCCTCTCTCTCCTAAGCCTTCATATCTGTGTGCCCACATCACCCCCTTCCCTCAGCAGTCTGAGAATCTGGTTTGCAGATGGTCTGCTGTGGAGGCTGTCATGGAGGTGACTGGGTACATGAAGAAGAAAGAAAGAAGAAAGCAGAAAAACTTACCCATGCTTACACTTCATAAGGTGCCATAAAACCAAACACATATAAGCACTGACTACAAACAGACTTTCTAAGTAGTAAGGGCCCAGCTAGTAATATGTACATTGTAGATGATTTAATTTTGCTTCTGATTCTGTTATTGATTTCTGAGACCCAATTATTCTGAATGACACAGGATCCCTGGTTTTGATAATCAACATATCTAATAATTGGCATGGTAACAATCATAGATCTTATAAACACTCCAGACAGCCACCCTGCCCATTCCTCCCACTCTGCCACCCTTTCCTCTGTCTGAAACCCTGGGCCCCAGAAGAACCACCATGTTGCCCTCACTTGGAAAATACCTTTCTGCTTAACTTCTGCCAAGTATGAATAAAAAATTAGCAAAGGAAACAGAAGAGGCTCGAGGCTCACTCAGCACCATCAGGCACACAGAGGCAAACACCTGCCTTTCAGTCAGGTGTCAAAAAGTTCTTTCTGCTACTTTCACTCAGGTGGATCTGTTGGCAGAAGTTTCTGTCCCACCAGCCAGCTCCCAAATAACCACACAGACACTTATTATTAATTATAAATGCTCAGCCGATAGCTTAGGCTCGTTGCTAACTAGCTCTTACAACTTAAATGGACCCATTTCTATTAATTTATGTGCTGCTATGTAGCTCATGGCTTGTTACCTCATTTTCTACACATCCTGCACCCTCTGTGTCTGACTGGTGACTCTCGTTCCCAGCATTCCCTCAGTCTGGCTCTCCCTCTTAATCTTACTAAACCAATGAGAGCAACACATCTTCACCATGTACAACAGGGCTATTCCACAGCACTTCCCCATTTTGTCTAATTAAAAAGGAAGGTTTTAACTTTAACATAGTAAAATATATACAGTTATCAAGTAAGAATTACAGCTACAATATCTCACAGTCATGAAAAGCCTCAGGTTATTCTGTAGGTCTTTGAAGTGTTTGAAGACCATCTATCTATATAAATATATCTGTTGAACCTTGAAAACATACCTAATATGACTACAAGTTTGATTATTATAGCACAGATTTTTAATTATTGTTCTACCATGTGGTTTGGTACCTTTTCTCAGTATGGCATGTTCATCTCCTGCTTTCTTTGTGTCTCCTGGCAACTCTACCCTTTGTAATCTCTGCACTCTCTTTTTGTCCGTAAGCCCAACCTAACTTCTATCTGCCTGGCTATCGACCATTTAGCCCTTTATTAAACCAATGAGAGCAACAAGTATTCATGGTGTGCAAAAAAAGATCATTACATGGTTTGGATTTGTTTCCAAATTCTTATAATTCTTAGTTAAATGTGGCTGTCTACAGACTTAGCAATTATGAGCAAGTCCGCACTGGAGGTGCCCATGGAAAGTGATTAAGTCAACAAAAGAGTTGCAGGGTGGGCTCAGAAAAGAAACACCCCACCGACCACCCTGATCCATCCTTGACTTAGTGAGTAGCACTGAGCAGGCAGGGATTGGGAAGGTGTTCTAGAAGATAGAAGGAAGAACATTTTCTCGTCCCTTCATTGTGAAGGTGACTAAACTGAGGTACAGTTAAATGACACATGGAAAGTCGCATGGGTCGCAAGTGGCAGAATCAGGACTGGGAATCCTCTTCCCTAAGGAGATGGCAACTGAACTTTGTCTCACCTCTGCAAAGAGGGGCTGCCTACTTGGATGCCCAAGTTCATGGTCACTAAAGCCCTTTGCTAAGCAGAATACATGGCACCATTTGATGCTCACATTTAAGTATATTTCCATAGATGACATTGGAAGATAGGAATGGTACATATTTGAAATGTCTAAGCCAGGTAAGCAGTAAGGCAAATATTGAACTATCAGTTGCGAAATTCTGAAGTACAGCATGGCAGTGTCAGTGTTTGCAGTTGATGTTAAGTCACTGTGAGTCACTTCAGGTGATTTTGATTGGCTGTTTAGACAGAAGTTGTTATTTGAAAAAAAAAACCATATATATCACTTGAGTAGCAGCCAGTGGTCACACAAAGATACAGATGGTGACATCACAGTTTAGACTCTTTAGAAATGCAGTCATGTACACACAGCACACGCCATAGCGTCTTCGGAGTATTGTCAAGTTTCTTGGCTTCTGTGGACTGTCTGCTAACTTCTGTAAGAGAGTTGAAATCAGTGATGACTTGTCCACCCAAGAACAGCCAGAGGGATGCTTGATGCAGCTCCAAGAGGCATCTGGACATGCCCTTGACCACTGTGTGCTCAATCAGTTGTTGCACGGCCGCTGAAGAAACTTGCAGTGGCTACAACATGACATGCCTACATTCGGGGGCGGGGGGAGACTTGTAGATTTCTACAGAGAATAGCAGCATGAGAGTCAGCTGAGAGACCCTAGATGTGGGTGTGAATGCTCTCATGGTGAGTCTCCTTCACTCTCTCTCCCTCACTCAGGTCCACCACACAGCCTGAAGATCAGTGAGGTCAGGAAGAACTCCCTGGTTCTCCAGTGGAAGCCTCCAGTCTACTCCGGTCGCACTCCAGTCACTGGCTACTTTGTGGACCTGAAGGAAGCCAGTGCCAAAGATGACCAGTGGCGAGGTCTCAATGAGGCAGCCATTGGGAACAAGTACCTGAGGGTGAGAAGATGCACTGTGACTTACAGCACGTGTTTCTCTCTGTAAAGGAAAACTACTAATACTAAGCTAACAAAACCAGAGTCAATTCCATATATTCGGCTCCTTCCTGGTAAGATTCCATCCACTTGGCAGTAATTAAGGCTGGGGAAATTTTTGACGCTTGAAACTGTTTGGTGACATTTCACCTGAATTCTTTTAAATCTGGCTTTGAAAGGCATCCACCAGCTCCCTCCTCCCCCTTCCTTCCCTCCTTGCTTCGACTTATCCCCTCACGGTTTTTGTTCTGCACAATCTTAAAACATTACCACTCATTGCTATCCCCCAGAGGTGATTCTCATTCATCCTCTGGTGGTTTTTGATGGTAGCTTTTTCCTGGATGGTGCTCTTTCTACAGGGTTCACACGGGCGCTCCTGTAACTGCGGGCTCTCTGGAGTCATGCCCTGTCTCACTTCATTTCCTCTGACAAGCCTGTGCTTGCATGGACACTCGGAGCTCCTTGGCATGGGTTCACTCAGCTCCTGACCTTCACCTCACCCTTGCCACCTCACTGCCTCCCGTTCCCTTGAGTGTGCTTGCTGAACCTGTGCCTGACTGACATAGATGCTGTTTGGAAGCAACGGGTTCTCTCACTTGTGCTGACTGGGAGCCGCAAAAGAATGTTTTCCCCTGGGGTGGGGACAGAGAGTACCTGAAGACCCTAAGTCTGTAGCAGGGCAAGGAATAGGATTCCATAGCCTGTAGCTTAATTAGTGTGACTTTACCAACCACTCAAAATCTGTATACTGTATTCATACCAAATAGTTAATAACTGTATTGATAACTAGAGAGTGTGAGACAGGAGCGGATGGATGGAGGCAGAATATAATTCCTGCTAGGATTGTAGGAAAGGAAAAGAAATCCAAGAGTATGAATGCGTAGATTATGAATTAGTCATGGTGTTGTCCTTGTGCTGGCAGGCACCTGGCGATTGGTCTGTTCTTACCACAGGAAAAGCTTCTGTTCATTTCTTAGCATTACTTCTCAATGTAGAATTCAAAGTATATTAAACTCTATGCATTTAACCTGTGCCCTACATCAAGACTGAACTTTTTCAATTTTGAAGTTATCGTTTTGAAAATTCATTATCTCAGGTAGGTGTGGTGGCAAGCCTATAATCTGAGCACTTGGGAGACAAGCAAGAAAACTAGGAGTTCAAGGTCAGCCTCCACCATGTAGTAAGTTCCAGGCCAGTATGGTCTACACTAAATTCATTAGCTCCAGTGAGAGCTATCCCTGTATAATAATAATATGCTGCCATCAGAACCCAGTCCAACAGTTATATTTAAAACCTAACAGTCAAAGCATAGCTAATTTGCATTCATAGTCACAAAGGCTTTGTTTATTGACTACATGTTCCCCGGCAATGTTTTTGCCAAGGTGTGCAATATAAATGCTGTTTTAAACACTTTGTATTTTACTTTCAGACCAAAGACTAAAGGTAGCTAACTCATGCAGAGCATTCACTCTGCTTTTGGAGGTGCTTAGCTTACCTAAGAGAGAGGCTGTGCGAATGGCATGGCTGGAAGGGATTTTAGCAACTCTTCCACTGACAGCTGGTACACAAAAAGGCCAGCTCTCCCACTGACTGACAGCTGGTCCACAGACCAAAGTCAAAGCCCCCTGAATGACAGAGCCAGCTCTAGAACACAAGCCCCGTTTCCTTGGTATTGTGTGAGTAATGATACCTACAGCAGAAGAGCACACCTGCTTATGTGACGTAAGACACTCAGTATTGCTAAACCTGCTTATTCCAGGTGCAAGGACTCAAAGAGGGTGTTGGCTACGTGTTCCGAGTCCGGGCCATCAACCAGGCAGGCGTTGGAAAGCCTTCTGATCTTGCTGGCCCTGTTGTGGCAGAAACACGCCCAGGTGGGTCCTTACTTCTTCATTAATATCCATCCCCAGCTTAGGCTGTCAGTCAGCAGAGGAGCATTTGACTGCCATGCACCAGAGCCAGAGTTTAACCCAAGTGCCAAAGCAGAAGAAACAAGCTGACTTCCAGAGGACCCCAGTTCAATCCCAGTACCCACATGACAGCTCTCAGCCATCTGTGACTCCAGTTCCAGGGGAGTCGACACACTCTTCTGGCCTTTGTGGGCACTAGGTACATACATGGTGCACAGACATCCATGCAGTCTAAACACCCATTCACATAAAATAAAAACAAAATTTAAAAGAACATTACAGGACTAAAGAATAAACAAACACTGTCCTTGTAAATATAATGCTATTTCTCACTCTTAGCCAAAAGTAGATACCATGTGAGTAGTCAATAACTATGCCCTTAGCATGTGACGTTCATGTATTCCCCAGAACAGGGACGGGCCAGGTTTGAAGTAGTCTAAGGAGCTACTGTGGCTAGCACCTAATCATATGGTATTCTTCCTGGACTAACCCTAAGCAAGCACCCACAGAAGACTGCTCCTATTATAACATGGTCGTTAGCTCTGATAAGGTATATTCCAATCACAGAGGGAGCTGCAATAGCCCAGGGAGTGAGCATGCCCTTACACAGATGTCGATTGTTTAGAATTTCAGCTCTGAAGTTAAACCAGAGGTCAGCACACTTTCTGTTAAGGGCGAGTTAGTACTTTCAGCTTCACAGACACATGGTCCTTGTTACAACCTTTGCCTGCCAGGGCATGAAGGCGACCACAGACTAGTACATGAGCAAGCATAGCTGTGCTCCAATAAAACCTTTTCATGTGTGTTACATAAGTGCATCATATAATACCATGCATTCTGTACACTATAGAATTTGAATTCCACATTATGTTCCCATGCTTTGAAATGCAAATCTTCTTTTGATGTTTTCTCAGCTGTTTTTTTTTTTTATGTGTTTTTGTTTGTTTTGAGACAAGGTCTCATTATGTAGCCCAGGCCGGCCTGGAACTTGCTATGTAGACAAGCTGGCCTCCAATATATGCCTCCTAAGTACTGGGACTAAAGGTGTGTGCCACCCTATCTGGCCTTAAAAATATGAAAATCATTATTGCTTTGTGGGCCATATGCAAAGAGACAACAGACCAGATTTAGGCCATCAGCCATGGTTTGCTGATCCGCGGGTTAAGCGAACAATGTCCCATGTGCATGGTTGACTGAGCTAGCGCAGCCCTCTCTCCCAGGTTCAAGGAAGCCCTCGTGGGCCCCAGAAGACAGTGTCTCCTGTATTATGAAAACCCCGTTTATAGTGCCCGTTGCTCAGTTAGTTCCTAATCACTACCCGATGATGATGGTTTCCATTCTTGTTCAATTTGTTGAAAGTCTTATTTCTGTTTACTGAGGTCGCATAGAAGAAAGCACCAGTAACGGTGAAGGGTGAAAATTATTGTCCGGTTACCTTTTGCTTTTACTCATTCTAGTGTGAGGGCCTTTGTTTCAGTGTGCCCCTATTTTCAGAAGTGAAGTGTCATATTTATTTTCCTCATGAGGAAAATGTAAACCTAGGAAACTCCTACAACTTGAAAACTCTCAACAGTGCCTTCCGAGGAACAGTCTGCCCACTACATCCATTTCTTCACAACCGCTTTCGTCTGCTCCTGAACTAGTTTGTAGATGGGTGTCTGACAAAAGTGATCTTTAAGAAGTGAGGCAGGGAGTGCCACACCTCATAGTAACCTTTGCAAAATTAAAGAGAAAGCAGAGCAATGGACATACAAAGACATCAGGACACATATACACATTTATGCATCTTATATGCATACATGCATCTTACAGGAATCAGACCCCTCAGCTGTCAAATGTGTGTATATCAATGGTACCAAATGGACATTTGTGAGTGCTCAAATGCAATGACTACCATCAGAGGGCATTTATATTAGTGTACAAGGGCACTCTCTGACTGGCAGATCAAAAGCTGTAGGTTCCCAACTTGATTAAAGGAGACTCAAATCAACCTATTTTCTCAATCAGTGCCTTCAGAGTGGCAGGCCACCAGCTGTGGCATTAGCAGGGACATCTCTCGGGGGTTGGCTATTGACCTCCTGGGTGAAAGTTCTGTGTTACTGTTTTGGAATAGGCACCAAAAGTTGCATCTATGACTAAGCAATTCTTGGACTAAAACTCTAGTCAACAGCTGCAGCACGGATACACTTGGCTACTCACGGCTTAGGAAAGAATCCTTGGGCACAGAAAGTCAGAATGCTTCCCTGTGACATTTTGGATCTGTTTATAGTCAGCAGGCATGCTCACTCTCTCAACATGAATTTCCCCAGCTGCTGCTACATGGCAGGTCCTGTATGTGCCCTGGGAGTACTGTTTATGTTTATGTTTATGGTCATGTGAGAACAACAGAGTTTATAGCTTGCTTTAGTGAAAGCTAGGACAGACATTCATAAAAATCTGCACAGCCAAATTAGGCTAGAAACTAGGATTCAAGGTTTTGCAAGTCGCTGGCTAACAAAACTTAAATGTAGCATAAAATTGACTGTATTTATTTGTTTTTACTAAGATTAAGTGTATTATTTTTGCCAGTTTTATGTAAGAATGAACAAGAGGAAGAAGGGGAGAAAAGTTATCAATTTCAAGATTTAGGGTGTGAAACTTGCAAACTTAGTTCAGAGAATACTCTGGTTTCTCTTCAGGTCATAGAAATCCTTTCCTTTTTTTATTTGTGAAGAACACCTTCGCTTGTGATACATTATTAAATTCTTGGGCAGAAAATAAAGCTTATCAAGTAACAGGGCACCACAGACCCACCTCCTGAGATGCTTCAAGTGTAATCGGGTTTCAGTTAAAAGCTCACTTAACCCTCAGAAGTCAGCAGGATCACTGGCCTCCCTTTGAAGTCTAAGATGCCACCCAGCTCCAGCTACAAAGTCTAATTGTGTTGGTAATCAGAACCCAGACAACAGCCTCAGCGTGCCTGTGGTGCCTCCCCAAGACAGCCCTTAGCGAAGGAAACCTACAGACAGAACAGGTTAGAACTACTTAGCACATTTGGTGGTGCCCAAAAGACATTTTCTTCTTGATGTCTGAAACTTTTAAACAGTATCTGCTGTTGACAATGGCATCATGCCAACAATGGAGACAGAGCCCAGGTGAGCCAGATCAGATAGGAGACAAGAGAGACCTGGCCTAGGGTGATCTGGAGGTCAGCGGGTTGGCACTGCCGTTTGTAGGTATCCTTGCCAGAGAAACACAGCAGCAAGTAGGAGAATCAGGTGATGGGAAGAGCCCAGACAGCAAGCAGGGCCTCCAGTAGGAGCAGAACACAAACAGCAGGAAGGAGATTACATTTCCCCAGAGGAAAATGCGTTGGGATTCGGTCAGCAGCCAAGGGCACCTTGCAGTTCCAGTGTCTAAAGTTCATTGGCCCAGAACCTGGTGCAGCACTGAGAAGGCCAATGTGGGCAAGGGGCCTCATGGTGGAGACTTAAGGGATCCTGAGGCAGGGGGCTGGCTTTCCCGGCTAACTCAGAGGGCTGCACTTGTGCCTGCTCCCTGACTGTCCCCTTAACCCCCACCACAGCAGTTCTCAGTGCCCCTGTTAGGAACACTGAAAGACTGACACCCACCCCACTCCAGAGAAATGAAGTAAAATTAACCAAGCCTAACTATGCATTAGACTCTGGCTCCTTCAGAAGAGGAGCCGTATCTTTTTTTTCATGTACCCCTGAGGGCTTAGCACAGAGCCTGCTATATTACATAGTAGTTAATCTATAAGATGAAAAAAAAAAGTGCTGCCATGTTAGATAGCTTTCTCGTCACTGTGACAACTATCTGACATAAACTTTAAAGGAGGAGACATGGACTCACCTCATCGTTTGAGAGGCTTTAGTTCACGTGGCAAGGAGGACACGATGAAGCAACTAACACCGTAAGGGGAAGCAGACAGCCAGCAAGGGACAGGCGACCATCTTCAGTGACCTCCATCCTCCATGTAGGCTCTGGGTTTCCCAAAGTAGTACCGTGAGCACCACCACACAAACCTCTGGGGACATTTCATACTTCAACAGTAACAGCCACCATGTTTTGAGCAGTGCGAGTCTTGCAGCATCAGAGCGTGCGCTTACTCCCAAGCATCTTTGTAACGCAGGCCTGGCTGTGAAGGATGAGATGGGAAAGGCAGGTCCAGTGGAGGCTACAGGGCGGGCGCCAAGATGACCAACCGGTCGGCTATGTGCGATAGATAACATGATAAATAACAGTGAAACGTGCCACTGATGACAGTGGCTCACCTCTGTTCAAGTCTTTCAGAGGCACGTATGTCACACCCGTGCACATACACACATGGAACAGAAGGAACTCATGTAAAAGATTGTAAAACCATGTCTAGTTATGAGGCGGGCAGGGAAGCAAACAGCTCACTAAGATACCGTCTTTTAAGTTACTCGTCTCTTTACTTATTTAGAAAAGAGAATTTTGAAGCCGTTTATGTTATCCCTGATTATTTCTTAGCTCATTCTCATCCTAGGAGTTCCTGATGCTGTCTAGAGTATCACCCGTGAGACCAGATGCCCCTGTGTCTACATTAAGGACTTTTATAGGTCGAGGTATTGACTAGGGACAGCTTTTCTTTTTCTTCAGTGTTTATTTCTAAGTTTGTGTCTGTACACATGTATAAGGGGTGGTGTGCACAAGAGCGCAGGTGCCTGGGACGTCCAAGGAAGGGCGTTGGATCTCCTGGAGTTGGAGTTACAGTCAGTTGTGAGCTGTTGTGGGGATGCTGGGAACCAAACTCAGGTCCTTTATAAGAGTAGAACATACTCATAATCACTGAGCCATCTCTGCAGCCCCAGGACAACTTTTTTTGTTTGTTTTGTTTTTTTGAGACAGGGTTCCTCTGTATTAATTTTGAGGCTGTCCTGGAACTCACTCTGTAGACCGGGCTTAAACTCACAGAGATCCGCCTGCCTCTGCCTCCCGAGTGCTGGGATTAAAGGTGTGTACCACCAATGCCTGGCATTCCAGGACAACTTTTAAAACCTTGTCAGTTCCAAATTATCTTTCATATTCTCTACTCAAATCTCCTGATATGCCAAGTGAATTTTCATGCTTTTAAACAGATTCACAAGTTGTTCCTGAAAAATCCTGAGTCATTGAAAACGGGTTCCCTTTTCCAACCCAACTTAATGGGAATGTGGGCTGGCCTAGATAAGACTATTCACAGGGAGTCCTTTCTTGACTGCAGAACAACAGAGTTGGATCTTGCTTCAGATTCTAAGTGTGAAATGAAGTAGGAGAGCTATGGCCACTAGGACAATACCTTTATTCCACTTGATGTTTATCAAAATGTTGATGTCATATGGAAGCTTTTATATACCGTGTCCCAATGAAATATATATTACAATGTTAAACTATTTTTTTTAAAGTTAGGTTTTCAGTCCAGTGCCTGGAACATATAAATATGTATAGAATATACGAAAGATGGAGTTTCTACCTTTGCCTTCTCAATAATTAAAGAACCAGAGAAACTTTTTGGAAAATGAAAATGCAGCTAAATAGTCATCTTAATAAGCTTTTACTTTTGAACCTTAAGACCCAAATAGTTCCAACTGTCTACTTGTTCTCTTTACTGCCCATTACTGAGATAAATTACTACCATCCATCATAGGTACAATTAAATTTGCGCAAGTTGAAGAAACGTCCACGCCACTCTTTTCTACTTCCTACAATGTTACCATGTGCCAACCTGACATAACTGACCAAGAAAAGCTTCACAGACAAGGAAAATGCTTAGATAGGTGAATCTGCAACTAATTCCTGCATCACTGTCTATCCTAGAAACTAGTTATTTTTAAATTGAATTTAAAACAAAGAACAACTATGTTCTTTTCCAAAATTATAAAATACCACATTTCTTAGGCTAGATGTCAGTTATAAGGTAATGAGGTAAGATTCACACATGGTAAAGGGAATACATCACTTGAGGTTTAAAATAGTATATTTGAAAGGAAATAAAAAAAGGAAACACTTCTTTTGTTTTGCTCCATACTTCATGAAAGATCAGCACTTACATTACAAAAATTAATTTCCACAGTACTTCAGTGAGTTAGTTCTGTCTTCTCTCGACACATTGAGGCAAGTAGGACATCAGCTAAACCTGGCCATCCTATCCTGACATTTAACTTGTATTTGAAACCAAATTTGGCCATTAAACCTGGTCTGAGTTTGTGCCTCAGCACCACAAAATAAGTAGATAAATAAACAACATTTGGTTTTAAGTATCCAACTGTTCTGTTTATCTGAGAGCTCACCACCAAGTCATCAGTTCTTTAATTTTCATTTTAAGACTATGAAATTCCATTTGAAAAGACTGCATGTTTCTATAAATACTTTTTGACGCAATGTACTGCACCTTATTTACTTTTCGTATGCAGCTCAGAGCCACAAGTCCTAACCATATTTGTGGCACAGAGTTGCAATGTGGTGATATCTTTACTGGTGAGAGAGTGTTTGCTTTTTTTTTTTTTCTATCTTCCTTCTGGTTGTTTTCAGTTCTTAAAGTGCATCCATTAACCTGGACGTAACCATTTAGGGTTGTCAGAACTGCCATATAAGTACATTCCAGGTGACAGTCTGGAAATCACCCAGTGTGAGCAGGGCCCTCAAAAGTGGACTTCGGTCCATGAGCGTTGGCTCTTAGAGCTGTGTGTTTTTATTTCTTGGTTTGGGTCCAGGTTCCTAGTGGGTGAGGCTTTGGAGTACAAAGGTTATCTACAGAACTGGGACAAAGGTGAAGCTGGTGGAGCTGCTCCTACGCTTTCAGTTTTGTAATTTCCTTGCATAAAAGTCTAGGCTTTATTTAGCCTTATGAGAAAAATAAATAAACCAAGATTTTGGCCCCAAAATACCTTTCTTTTATAAACTTAAGTCATGTCATTACTATAATAAACAGCAAGAGGGTGATTCCTTTTCTCCGGAAAAGGATTACAGGCAAGAAAATGATTAATATGAACAATTTGTTGTGCCTCCAAAGTAGACACTATGCAAAAAGTGAAAAAAGATTTAGTCAACACCCATCACTTCTGTCCTCATTATAGTAATACAGAGATACTAATACGCTGACTTTTGTAGTTTCACAGTGACTCTTGCAAACTCTGTGCCGTAATAGTACCTGGGCCCAGACACCAGCCTTCACTTAAATTCCAGAAAGCACATTGGTTCAGTACTTTACAACATGGGTGTGAGCATTAGTCATATGCTGTCACGGACAGAAATGAGACAGGGCCTGCAGCTTCACAAGGACCACATGGCAGATGCTTCACTGTAGGAACAAATAAGCATTTGATTGGTTGTTATTTTAGGTCACCTATGAGTCAAATATGATGATAAGCATTTCTTAAAAATATGACTTTAAAAATCTGCTAGACCTAGTGTGCTTTCTACTCTTCAAGTGGGGTAACCATTACCCATTGGGCATATATACAGATATGAAAGTTAAAGTGTGCATTGATGTCAGTAAGAACAAAAATTATGTCAATTGTCAGGACCAGGATCCAGGATCATCAGTTACTCATTGTCTCAGTTCCCTCCTGAGCATGCCTAGCAGCACTCTCCACCCCACTGGTGACTATACGGGGCAGTGCCCACAATGATGGATGGCCTTTAATGGTAGTATCTAGAGACAAAACAGTATTCCTTTGGGGAAAAGCTATAGGAAAGTTTTTTCTAATACTTTGAAAAAGAATAAAACTATATCTTTCTGAGACTAAATACAATATGCCTAATCCATTAAAACAAACCAAGTTGAGTCGATAACTGAACTTGTGCTCCTTTCAAAATGGATTTGGCGATAGATGTGTTGCTGCACAAACTTGAAATTGCCATATTGGATTCTGGTGCTTCGGTAAATCCTGTATGTAGGGAGTCACCAGAAAAGGATAGAAAGACATTAAAAAAAAACTATAGAGAAATTTCTAAGAGAAACTAGAGAGAATGAACATTGCCTACATTCTCTCACCTAAAGTTATGTCTCTCTCAAGAGAAGACTCTGTGTGGGAACTTTTTCTACTCACCCCATAACCTTATCAATTTGAAGATGTCTCTCTACATTAGGAATGACAGCAACCTAGAGGAGATTATCATAGGACCATATTAAAATTGAAGTGGAGATTTAAAATTCAAGAGATGAAATGCATGTCAAGAAGATTGATTTCTGGGTTTTAAAAGAAAATAATTGAGACTTATTTTATTTGGGAGATCCATTGAAGCAAAAGTCACAAATCCACTTTTCCTTTACCCAAGACTTTGTTCATAATGACATCTGTTTCACTCAACTTTTTCTCAGTTCCAGACAGACATGAGGGTGTGGTGTTGACTTTACACAAGAAATAAGACAGATTCATTTAATTACATGTTATGCTATGGAAGTTGAATTGAAGTGAACCCTGGGGACCTATCCCTGGCCCAGGATAGTGTCTTGAGTAAGGCTAAATAAGGGAAGGCATCTCAACACAAGCATTCTTACGTGGCTGGTTTCCGTGACAAGTCCAAATGTCTTCTTTATGATCTTCTAGGTACCAAAGAGGTCGTTGTAACTGTGGATGACGATGGAGTCATTTCCTTGAACTTTGAATGTGATCAGATGACTCCCAAGTCAGAATTCGCCTGGTCCAAAGATTACATACCTACTGATGACTCTCCACGATTAGAGGTTGAAAGCAAAGGCAATAAGTAAGGAATGTCTCTATCTAATAACCCATTCCATTTTCACTGCAAAGAACACAAAATAGGCTCCTTGCCCCCTCCTTAACTTCCTTGGAATAAGAAGATGAAGGCATAACTATGTCATTTCTGGCATTATAAAAATCCATAACCAGTATAAACCTTAAAATAATCCTACTGTACAGTTCTTGGTGTTGTAACTTAAAAAAAAAAAAGCAGTGCTTGAGAGAAAGACGCCATGCGACACGGTTCAAGCAGAGGATTTTTTTTTAATTAGGGAAAGAGATCATAACAATGGGGAAAAGGAAGGAGGGAAACCAGCCTCTGGAGACAGGAGAGAGGAGAAAGGAAAGAGGGGGGGGGAGAGAGAGAGAGAGAGAGAGAGAGAGAGAGAGAGAGAGAGAGAGAGAGAGAGAGAGAGAGAGAGAGAGAGAGAGAGGGATGGGAAGTGGGCAGGGCCCTTTTAAAAGGGAATGTAATGAGTGTGCACAGGTGGTGCTCTTAGAGGCTGCAGCTGAGGGCACATCTTGTCAGAACCCCAAGGACAGGACAGTACAGATGCCTGAACACTAACACTTGGAGTAGAATATATTTGGTTAAAGAAAATAACAACAACAACAATCAAAGTATCAACTTTTCTTCTGGTTTATTCACTTAACATTTAAATGTTTGGTTGCTCTTAAATGATACCATGACTAGTGGTGGAGCTTGTCAAAATGAGAAAACACAATGATTGATTTGTTCATTAACTCATGTACTGTGTTCCAGACACGGTCCTGGATGCCAGGGATGAAACAGAAAGCAAGGCAGAAGCCTATCTCCGAAGGCACAGGCATTACACAGGGAGATAATCCAGTGTAGTGGATCCTGAAAAGAAAAATACAGGAATAACACAGAAACACCCAGAGTCACCTGCAGTCTTCCCTATAGGAGAAAAAACTTAGAATTCCCTACCTGCTAATCAGAGAAATGTCTTCTTGTCGGATGTGTTTTATATATATGCAGCATAGCTTGGAGATGGGGTATTCATACCTGTGCCCCATCATCCTACAAGAGATCCAGAAAGTCTCCCTAGTGGGAATGGCACCAAGAGCTGCTAGCTTTGGCTCAGTGGGGCTGAGGATGTGGGTGGGAACATGACAAGTGTCCACATGACGGGAGTATCACGTACAGGGGATCAGAGACAGGGTGAGTTGACAGTCCCACAGACCATGCACAGTCTTATTTCTAAGAAAAATATTTTGTTTTGAAGGACAAAAATGACCTTCAAAGACCTCGGGACAGATGACTTGGGCATCTATTCTTGCGATGTGACAAACACTGATGGGATAGCATCAAGCTACTTGATAGATGAAGAAGGTAAGTTTAAAATTCGTATCCCTCTTAAGTCTAATGTTGCTTTAATTGTCCAGTTGTCATTAAGTGACACTTGCTTTAGTAGATAAAGGTTTGCTTTCTGTTTCTCCATACAGAAATGAAACGTCTACTTGCCCTCAGTCAGGAGCACAAGTTCCCAAGTAAGTATCCCCAGGGCAGTCACAGATTTTAGCTGTTTTACCAGAGTTCAGCTCTGCAATAGAACAAGGGACAGCTCGGATGAGACTGAGAGGAGTTTGAAGACCTATCTGATGGCACAGTCCTGTGATCTTAGTCACTTAAGAGGCGGAGACAGGAGGAAGGCAAGTTTAAAGTCTGCCTGGGCCGCAGTGTTCAAGTTCAAGGTCAGACCAGACAGCTTAACACGAATCCTGTCCTTACCTAAGAGCCGGGGTTAGAGGCAGGGGAGCCCTGAGTTCATGGTCTTTTCATGGTAGAACCTGTCCAAAATAAAAAAGTGGGGCCAAGGAGGCATGGAAGGAGAGAGAGAAGAGAGAAGAGAGAAAGGGAGTAGCCTAGTATATACAACACAAGCCACTGTCCACAGGAGAACTTTCTAGAAATGACACTTTCCTTTGCCACTTTTCTCCAGAAATCCCAAGATACTAACATAGGAAAAAGTACCCCAAGGGGCTGTAGTCATTAGAGTGCTTTCATAGCACTCACAGATGCCTGGATCGGAACCAGATGTGGTGGTACACACCTGTTATCCCAGCACTTGAAAGGTAGAGGCAGGAGTATCAGAAGTTCGAGGTCATCCTGTGCTATATAGCAAATTAGGAGGCCAGCCTTGGCTACCTGGGACCCTGTCTATAAAGAAAGCAAATGAGAGGGAGGGAAGAGACAGAGACAGAGAGAGGGAGAGGGAAGATGGGAGGAAAGGAAAAGGTGTAGAAAGAAAACACACCCCATGCCTCCTCCTATAGGGCAGTGTGGGGATCCTTAGGTGTACTGAGTAATTATGTTCTTCAATATTGACCCATGTGTTTTGGGATCACATTTGTATCTCCTGAACATACTCGTGTATATGTTTTAGGCAGATCTGTGAGGTTGGCTTGTAATAGAATACTCAAAGCTCTGAACAAAGACAATGTTTTTATACTCTCTTACTCTTGGAAAATAGGACAAGGGCCTCAATCAGAAGGAGAGCTCTTCTGAACTATTTACAAGCTGCTAAATAAAGCACCTTCCATATAAAAGTTTAAACTCCACAGCTGACACCTAAGAGAAGAGAAAGAAAATAACACCCAAAAGGCCCACTGATCTAAAACGAAACACAACCTAGTGTTTGAGAAAGCAGATTAAAGAGTGTTAAAATCTGCTCCCTCTTTTAAATTAAGACTCTAAAAGATTCCTCAATGCTTAACACATTTTTTTTTCCTTCACAACTATGGAGTTAGAGATACCAGTGCATAGCATTAATTTCATCTGTGTATTTACTAACCATAGAACTGGAAAATATTACTGTGGTTGATGTTTGAAAAGTTAATTTTGGGAACTGTAGGGAAGGTGGAGGCTTCCCTGTGTTCTGTGACCCTGTGCAAATCATCCCCATTTCCCTGGACTTTGGTTCCTTTTTCTAGGATTGGCTATTGTGACAGTGCTTAGAACCTAATAAGAAGCTGTTTCTAGGGTGCATGTTTCCATCCTCTACTCAAGCCTGATAGAAATGGAAAGAAGCACTAATCTAGTTAGTAAACACTGCTCATGTATCCAGGTAACAGCTTCCCCAACAACATTTACATTCAGGTTAAAAGATGGTGGCAAGAGAAGTCAAGGCAGCACGTGGCTGCTAAGCTCACATTACCTGGGCCTCCTGCAGTGTGATGGCCATGTAGACTTGGAGATAGGATAATTAAGTCATAACCGACTCAAGCTGTTGTCATCTACACTGAGATGTTTTCTCTTGAGTAAGCCTAAGTATTATATTGTTGCTGCTAACAGAGAGGGTGACAGCAAACTCTTGCTTCCTTGTTGGAGACCAGCTGTGACAGCATGAGAGCCCAAGGATATGTTTCAAACTCTGAGTATGAATAGCAAATCCCCAATCCCTTGAAACTGAATTTTAAACAGGACAATTTCAGTGTTTTCTTTCCCCAACCACAGTGATGACGTCACTAAAGGAACATTTTTTTCAGAGATCTGCCACCAGGGTTAAAGCAGCATATCTAATTTCTTAAGTCACACCCACTTCCTCCTGGTCAAGGGAAACATTAACTCATTTTTATTGAGATTTATTGAGATTTATAGGGTTTTAAATGTCTCATTTCTCATGGAATGTAAAATTTTAAATATTTGGTTCCCATATAGTAAATTTTCCTCTGTAAAACTATTTTTAAAAATGTTTTGAAAGCCATTAAGCATATGCCTTCAATCTACAAATAATAAGTTTGCTAGTGCAAATAAAATGCCAGAGAAGGTGATTTGGATCTGAGAAAAAGAAAAGATAAATAAAAAGTCTGAATGTAAAAACTGAAAATAACATGGCCTGCTTTGACAGCACTAATACTAAGTTGCAGTGTGGTGAGTCAGAGTAGAAGACGTAATGTCACTAACGTCCTGCCTCACAGTTCTTCATCTGTAGACATTTGCTTTTTTCCCGCCTACACAGATATTGTATTGTGTGTGCACACACAGGCATATAGCTATAAATATAGATACACTGCTGTGTGCCTCCTCGGTGTCAACACATTATATTCTGTAATTATAGGATATTGGTGAAGCAACTGGAGGAAAAAACAGATGCCAAAATAGATGACATTATAGAGCACTTGTTATAGGCCAGGCCCTTTCTAGGGCCTTTAGATGGGATGCTCCATTTGACATACACCAATCCAGAAAGCGTCCCCGTCCTGTGGTGGTTTGATTTTAGAGGTTAAGAACATGAGACCAGGGGAGCTAATAACTAGACCAGTTGCATATAGCCGATGGAGTCCAAGGGGCTGATCCAACCATGCCGGAATCTGCCTCCATTGTATGTACATGCCATGTTTGCTCTGCGCCCTCAGTGGCAATTCGTGGCGGCCTGTTTTCTTCTAGACAATATTCTTGTGACTTAGGGCACTCCAAGTCACACCACCCATGTATTGGGACCTCCATGATGGGATCCAGACTTTTCCAAAATATGCTTTCTATTCTCAAGACTTATTTATAGCAAGGGTTAGCCTCTGGTCTTCTTGAAGAGTTAGCCTCTGGTCTTCTTGAAGGGTTAGCCTCTGGTCTTGGGAACTGTCTTTTATCTGCTCCACTCATACATTCATTTACACTGGAAAACCACAGTGTTCATCAGACAAATGGAAGTGGGACAAAGATCAGCACAGAACAGCAGGGATAATTGCAGGCTCAGCTCTGTGGCCTAGACGCCATGACTCTTACTTACCATTCAGCTCTCTCAGCAGTAAACTTGGTAGGGGACAGAGAACTCACCTTCCAACCATTGACCATCACCATGTATGTTAACGTATCCTGCTGTACCACAGATAATGGTCTGACAGCCAAGCGAGGCACACAATACCCGTGTTGATAGATGAGGGCCGTAGGCTTTAGGCGGGGAGCAATGCTGAAGATCATGTTTAGCTGCAAGCAGAGTGAATCTGTAAAGATCCTATGGAGTGGATAGGGAAAGGCAAACAGGAACCTCTGCAGCTTGACTGCCCACACAGCTCGCTCCTAACAGACTTGGGGCTAGACGCTGGCCATCCTGGGTCATCTGAGAACTTTATCATTTTTCCTTGTGAATGCCCTTGAGTAATCTTGATTAAAGCTACAGTGAAGAGTCACTGATGTTAACCAGAAGCTCCCTATAGATCACTTCCCTGCTTTGACAGTTGGCACAACTATGATTCAAAAGGGGTGACAGCCAAGGCCTCTGTCCCTTAGTCTGAGGTCTCCCTATACATCCTTGCGTCTCTGGGTCTTGCAGGAAGCAGGGGTCTATATTGCTATTGGTATTGACTGTTTTTTTTTTCCACTTGTTAGAATGTCTGTATCAATATTGTTGTTTGCCAATGTAATGACTTACTATGTCTGTTCCTATTTTTCCTAGCTGTCCCAACTAAGTCAGAGTTGGCAGTTGAAATTTTGGAGAAAGGTCAGGTCCGGTTTTGGATGCAGGCTGAGAAGCTGTCTGGAAATGCCAAAGTCAACTACATATTTAATGAGAAGGAAATTTTTGAAGGGCCGGTAGGCTTCCCACCCCACCCCCTTTTTAAATTAAAATATTTATTTTAATATTTTATTTAATTTTTTAAAACTAATTTCATCCATTGTGATATATATATATATATGTTATTTACCCCTCAAATCCCCCAATTCCTTTCATGCCCTCCTACTCCCTTTTAAATTCATGAGCTCTTAATACAACCTGCGGGGTTCATTTAGTGTGGCGTGTGTGTGTGTGTGTGCGCGCGCATATGTGTATGTGCATGTATGTATGTGTGTGTTTGTGTGTGTGCATGTGTGCATACGTGTGTTTAGGAATGACTACCTGGGACTGAACACCTGTCAGAGGACTCATCCTAGGAAACGGCTGTTTCTGCCCCTCTTGGCAGCCACTGCTTGCCCACAGCTCTCATTTAGGGATGACATTTCCCCCACCTGCCTTGCCATATCAACTGGGAAGGTCTTGTTTGGGTGACCAATTGTTGAGATTTCAAGCTATTCAGAATCAATTCCCATCTAATTCATACACCCAAGCAATGTTCCTTTTTCCAGGAATAAGATTTTTTTAAACGGGCTGGAGAGATGGCTCAGAGGTTAAGAGCACAGGCTGCTCTTCCAGAGGTCCTGAGTTCAATTCCCAGCATCCACATGGTGGCTCACAACCATCTGTAATGAGAGCTGGTGCCTTCTTCTGGTGTGTAGGAATACATGCAGTCATAAAGGCTGCATACAAAATAAGTAAACAAACAAATAAATACATAAGTCTTTTAAGAAGATTTTTTAAGCAATTTGCTTGGTTGTCTAGAAATATTAAATTCTGATTCTTTGGGATTCGTTTTTATTTCATTGGGGTTATTGTCTTCAAAGTGGACTGTTTGCCCCTTCTGAGTTCTCTGTCTTTACCTCTTCACATGAAGAAATACAAGATGCATGTTGACCGAAATACTGGCGTGATTGAAATGTTCATGGAGAAGCTGCAGGATGAGGATGAGGGGACATACACATTCCAGATTCAAGACGGGAAAGCAACCGGCCATTCTACTCTTGTTCTCATCGGTGATGGTGAGAATTCCGAGGGGCTGTCAGGGGACAGTTGGCTGCCCACTTCAGTGCAAATGCCTCGTGGCTTAAATGGGGTCCCGTGACTGGAACTGTGTAATGAATTCCTGCATCAAATCACAAAATCTCGTCAATACATTCCACAGTATCCCGTTGACTTGAAATGAACATCATTACATTAAAAGAACACCAAAAGTATTCCAGACTTCCAGGCATGGCTGGACATAAATAGTTTCATATGTTAAAAAGTATGCACTACTAAATTCTCCAAACTAGGAAGTTTTAGTACAGCCAGAACTCTCTCTCTCTCCCCTCTCTCTCTCTCTCTCTCTCTCTCTCTCTCTCTCTCTCTCTCTCTCTCTCTCTCTGTCTCTCTCTCTGTCTCTGTCTCTCTGTGTCTGTCTGTCTCTCTACTATTTTAAACAATATGTGATTACTCTAAATTATTAAACTTTGGAAAGAAAAAATGTAAAAGTACTAAGTGTGTGCCAAATCTGTCAATCATATGTTATAACTAGACTGCAGAGGTCAGATGTAATAAACATCTGTAGAAACCATCGTGGTTTAAAAAGTGGCACTTTACAAGATTCGAAAAGACTGATGTCTATATTTGTAACAGCCAGTATGGTTTCATCATTTCCTAGCTTTATGACCTTGGAAAAGTTATTTAGTTCTGGGGCCTTGGAGATGCTTGGTCAGTAAAGTACCTGCCCTGCAAACAATAAGACCTGATTTCGGATCCCCAGGACCCACATAAGAAGCCTAGCATGGCAGCACACACTAATGCCATTGCTGGGGAAGCAGGGACAGGAGAACCCCTGGGGCTGGCTGGCCAGTTTAGTTAGAAATCTTTAAAAAAATTTATTATTGTTTTCAGGTGTGCATATGTGTTTCTGTGTAGGGATGTTGCAGAAGTGTGTTGGAGCTGGAGTTACGGGTGGTTGTCAGCTGCCCAGTTTTGGGTGCTTCAACTCAGGTCCTGTGCAAGAGCAATGCATGCTCTTAATCACTGAACCATCTCGTCTCTCCACCCCCAAACCCTGTCTTAGAAAATAAACTGGAGAGCTGGGTGTGGTGGTACATGGCTTTAATCCCAGCACTTGGGAAGCAGAGGCAGGAGGTTCTCTGTGAGTTCAAGGCCAGCCTGCTCTTAAATTCCAGGACAGTCAAGGCTACCTAGTAAGGCCCTGTCTTGGGGGGGCGGGGGTAGGGAGACAACAGTTAGCAAAGACACCTACACACGCACACACACTCACAAACTCACACCCACACAATGTTATTTAGTTTTCAAAGGTTGTCTCTTCATCTATAAAAATCAGAGCAAGCAGGGCCATCACAATATCTTAGTACCATCATAAAGAAAATAGGCCACACGGCATAGTGGCTGTCATGCACATTTGTGCTGCTCAACTCAATCTCACACTTCCTTGTTCTTCTATTTCCAGTTTATAAGAAACTCCAGAAAGAAGCTGAGTTCCAGCGACAAGAATGGATCAGGAAACAAGGTAAAAACAGACTTTTTTTTAAATAAAATATTCCAAGGTTATTTTTCTATAACATATTTAAATGAAAGGTACTTGCTATTATGTTCATGCTTGGTAAAATATAACTTAAAATAATAATTATTAAATATGTAGACATTAAAAATATTTTAAAACCTAAATCCATAGTTTTAAGAAAATCTGATTTTGCATTTGCAGCCAATTAAATTAATTAATTAAAAGATTGCGTATGTCATTAAAATTTCATAGGCCCACATTTTGCTGAGTACCTGAGCTGGGAAGTGACTGGTGAATGTAACGTACTGTTGAAATGCAAGGTAAGAGATGGATGCATTTTTAATATTTTGTTCAGGAGAAGCAGAGGACCTGGGTTCAGTTACACACACACACACACACACACACACACACACACACACACACACACACACGGCAGTGCATAAATGCCTGCAGCTCAGTTCTAGGAGATCCGCATCCTCTTCTGGGCTTGGTAAGCACAAGATGCACATGTGGTGCACATAAATGTATGCATGTAGACAGCTCATATGCACACGCAACACACACACACACATGCATGCAGGTCACACACACCACACATGCACACATACATGCATGCAGATCACACACAAACACACACAGACATACATACACACACATGCTTGCAGATCACATGCATATGCACACATACACACAAACGATTGCTGTGCTCAGCAAGTCCAGAGTGTTTCTAGTTTTCCATTCCAGATGGAGATTTTCAAGTTGGTTATCTTTATCAATGTTACCTAGCAACACAATAGATTCCTACAATATAGAAACCAGTTAATAGCCTTTTGTTTACTGACTCTACTATTGTTTAAACAGTATTGCTTCTTATGTTCACTTACTAGATGAACTTTTTTGGTGTGTGTGTGTGTGTGTGTGTGTGTGTGTGTGTGTGTGTGTGTTTTGCAGGGCCTTACACTCTACCACTGAGCTACATCCACAACCCAGCTGAAACTCTTTCAATGCCCCAAAACATGAATACTTTTTTGTTTTTGTTTTGTTTTGTTTTGTTTTTACGAGACAAGGTTTCTCTGTATTGTTTTGGAGGCTATCAGTCCAGCCCGGCCTCGAACTCACAGAGATCCGCCTGCCTCTGCCTCCCGAGTGCTGGGATTAAAGGCGTGTGCCACCACCGCCCGGCTAAATACTTTTGTTTATAATGAACATATTTTCTGTTGCTGTGATAAAGCACCATGAACAAGGCATCTTATAAAAGAAAGTGTTTAATTGAGGTTATGGTTCCTGAGGGTTGGAGTCTATGATGGCAGAGCAAAAGAATGGTGGCAGAAACAGTTTAGACCATGTGTGTCAAACTGCAAGCAAGAAGCAAAGAGAGCACACTGGGAATGGCATGGAGTATTCTGAAACTGCAAAGCTCACCCCCAGTGACACACCTCCACCAATAAGGCCACACCTCCTAATCCTTCCCACACAGTTCCACCAACTGGGGACCAAGTATTCAAATACATTCAAACCACAAGTAAACATTTCTCCACTTTTATCTTACAGTCATACATCTTCCTACCAGTTGTCCAATGGGGGTCTTTAGGGTTCTTTGTTTTGTTTCCCTGATTTGTATGAAGTCTTTCCTTTTTCATACAATTTTAATTTTCAAGAAATACATGGATATATTCCTCTTTGTAAAAAATAATTCAAATGTTGTAGAAAAACTTAGGCTCCCTCTAAGAATATGAAATGGTTTTATCCATCTGAGAGTTTCACTATGATATATGGATTATGATCTACATGCATCTTCTCAAACTTGCTAAGTAATTAAGTGATTAAGCCTTACTTCTTTTATACATGTATTTGTAATCTTCCTTTATCTCTTTTATAAATTCTTAGATATGTATTGGAACTTACTCATCCTGTTCATTATGCTGGAAGACTATTTTAATGCTATGGGAACTGTCTTTCTTTGGTTTTGAGATTCTGTTGTTGTTGTTTAAGCATTTACATTTGTGTATATTGCATCCTTTCTTTTCATGTCTACCCAAGAACTTTGGACTGGGGACAGGGTCTCACATGTTAGCTAGGCTTCTTTCAACCTCCTGGGCTCATGCAATCTTCTATCACCGGCACTATGGTGCTATACCATCATGCCACACTGATCCATTGGATTTTTTTTTAATTTGGAGAGTACTTTACTTCTTGGATATCTCTTGATCTAAGTGGTACATGGTGCTTTCCCTTGGCATCAATTTTAAGCTGTTTTTGCAGCAATTTAGTGTTGCACAAGCTGGCCTGATTACTGATCCCTCTACTGTTTTGAGAATGAGCCTGGCAACGGGCAGTTTCCATTCTACTCCAATTAGTCCTCTACATGCATGCAGAAAGCAGTCCCAATGCAGCATTACTGTATTTGTCATGGAAATAAGATGTTAAGACAACCTTTACCACTGGAAATAGAAATCCTATTGACTTAGGTTTATTCACTGGTGTTCTCTTTATTGTAACCCTTTCTCTACTACAGTAGTTTGAGGCTGATTTCTCTATAGATCTGTGTCTTCTGACTCTGGTTCAGTGTTTTTTTTCTAATGCCCCAATGTATTAAAAACTGCCTACCATCATAAAATGACATTTATTTCTTTATTCGAAGGAAGGTAATTATGATTCTTCCTACAGGTAGCAAATATTAAAAAAGAGACTCACATTGTGTGGTACAAAGATGAGCGGGAGATATCAGTGGATGAGAAGCATGACTTCAAGGATGGCATTTGTACCCTGCTCATCACAGAGGTGGGTGGAGCAGAAGCTAGATTCATCAGTCACCACATGCCCAAAGGACTCACAACAGCTTCCATCTAGCTGATATAGGAACACACGTATAATCCCCATAGTGGAGATACAGAGACAAGGGATCCCTGGGGCTTTGTGGCCAGCTGGTCTAGCTGAATTGGAGAGCTCCAGGTCCTAGTAAGAGACTTTGCCTCAAAAAAAAGCAAGGTTGGAGCTAGAGAGATGGCTCAGCAGTTAAGAGCACTAGTAGCTCTTCCAGAAGACCTGGATTTGATTTCCAGCACTCACATGGTGGCTCACAACCATCTGTAACTCCAGTCCTACGGAATCCAATGTCCTCTTCTGTTCACTTTATTGTAATCCTTTCTCAACTAAAATAGTTTGGGACTAATTTCTTTAGAGATCTGTGTCACTCTCCCCGGTCACAGCATACATATGATGTGCAGTCAGAACCCCCATATACATAAAATAAAAATAAAAGGTTAAAAACAAGCAAGGTAGATACGTCCAGAAGAGTAATACCCAAGGTTGAACTCTGGCCTCTACACACATGCATGTTGTATGCACATCCATGCATTACCCATATAATATACACTCATACACACATGAGCACACACACATGCATATATGTATATATGCACACACACAGACACACAAATGCAGCAGCCAGATTTTATCTATGAAAACCTGTAATATTCATTGTTTCCTCAGTTCTCCAAGAAAGATGCTGGATTTTATGAAGTTATCCTGAAAGATGACCGAGGGAAAGACAAGAGCAGATTGAAACTTGTGGATGAAGGTGACTTCCGACTGCTGGGATCTGCCTGATGGGTTCCACAGCTACCAGAGTTATGACTGGGGCTGGGCTGGCCATAGGAGTCGTGCTGTTTTGTGTCTGCCAGTTTTGGTTTAATTGAAATTCCAGCAGAGCAAACTACTGTTATTTTGCAAAATTATTTTCCATTTTGGACTTCCTAGAAATCAAAAGTGTGTTTTTGATCCTTAGAGAATTTATAGCCTGAGGGCCACTAGAAGTCTGTTTCCAATTTAAATCATCATTTTTTTTCTCTCAACTCTACAAAAATGTTATAGGATCAAAACCTTCTGTGAGGAAACATACTAAAAAAATAAGCCCATTGTTAAGGGTGGTAAGAAAGATTTATGTATGAAATTTAAGGTCTTGCAGTTATTAGCAGAACAAAGCAGTTTTCAGAGATGTACTAAGGACAGACATATCATGATACTTAGAAGATATTTATGGCCCCACCCCCCAAACCTCCAGTTCTCTTCCTAAATGCGGAAGGATTGCAGTCAACCAGCAGAAGCCTTAGAGTTTGTCTTTAGCTCTCAGAAGAGGTGAGGCCATGGTATTATTGGGCAGGGGATGGCCAAGCAACCTTGACAGTTAATTCATTAGGAACTGATGTCACAGATGTAAAGAAAACTCCTGTAATTCAGACTGAGGCTTTTCAGACTTAAGAAGAAAGAGTTTTCCAAAGCCATTCGGCTTCCTGGAGATCTTAGTGTGGTCTTTTCTAGAATGTTCATACAATATTAATTGCAAACCATTCGAGGAAAACTTAAGTCAAAACAAGCAGAAGACTTTTTAAGAGTCTTACAAAAATTAAATTACTTCATCAAAAGAAAACACTAATTAATTATCATGGGTCAACAAATTTACATTCTAATGAATGGCTATCACTAGACAGGGACTTTCTGAGAGATAACAGCTTGAAATTTGACCTTATATGGAATATGCTCATGCTAAAGTTTTGGTTATGACCCTCTATCTACAGCCTTCCAAGAACTGATGACTGAAGTATGCAGGAAGATAGGTAAGTTACTGATGGGGAGAGTGTCCTTCTGTATAGATATATGTTTCCTTTATTGATTGATGAAAGAAGCATCATTTGGCTGATAGAGGCAGGAAGATAGGCGGAGCTAGGAGACAAGGAGAATTCTGGGAAAGTAGGTAGAAAAGAGTCACCATGAGGGACCGGGAGGATAGGATGCATCAGGCATTTTCTGGTAAGAATGAGGCCATGTAGAAATACATAGATGAGTAGTTATGGGTTAATAATTAAGACAGAGCTAGCCAATAAGAAGCCCTAGCCACCAGCCAACAGTTTTATAACTAATGTAGCATCCGTGTGTTTCTTTGGAGTTGAGATGGGTGGCAGGACCTGGCAGGACAAGAGAGAATCCAGCAACGAGTTACCATTTCCACATAGCAAATACCCCAGGATGCTCCCTCCAGGGTGAGCTCACAGTTGCTTGGATTGTGCCGTTTTCTTCCCCAGCTTTGTCTGCTACAGACCTGAAGATCCAGAGCACTGCGGAGGGCATCCGGCTGTACTCCTTTGTCACTTACTACCTGGACGATTTGAAAGTTAACTGGTCCCACAAGTAAGTCAATGCATACTGACTTGCTAGGTAGACACCCCTCCACAGCCCCACCCCACTGGCCAGCAGGAGGAATGAAAACAAAATTCCCACCCCTTTCAAGTGTTGAATAGCATGGTTAGGTCTCTCCTCCCTCATCCATAATGGCTACAGTATGTCTTGTGACAGACGTATCATCATTCGTAGACACCCTTGCCGTGTGGCCTCCATCCAAGACGGCCGGGTAAAAGCCTCCTCCTTTGTTCTGCCAGCCATCCAGATCTGTGCTGCAGCCCTCTGTGTGCACAGTCAGCTCCTGTGACCTGAAGCAGAGCTGAAGCAACACGCACAATCCGTGTTCACAGCCGTTTCCCAGAGAAGTCTCATCCTGAGGAGAGCCTGGGCTTATCATTGTTGGTCACAGCAGATGGCATAATTAGGCATTAGCATCTTGTAACTTGCTTGTCCATCCTCAGAAGGCTTTGCGGACCGGTGTTTGAACTGGATTGAGTTTGAAGTCTGTCTTAATTCTAGGATGCCTTTGTGGAATTATAGAGGACATGCATCCAAATTCACCTGGAATTCCACAGGTTTCTGAATCAAACCAGACTTCTCAACTTAACCCTAACAATGTACTCAACCTCTGGGCTTCCTCGAGACATACTTGGCAGAAACAGAAAAAAAGACATAGTTTAGACATTAATTCCAAACTGTTAACAGAAGTCCTGTACCATCCCTTGAGGATACAGGTAACAATGTCTGTTTGTTTTACACCTTCCCTGGGCACTAGAAGTCCACTGGGAATTGCTACAAACCAGCAGCCACGTGAGTTCCTCCATAGCCACAGCTCTGTACAATAGGCATTCATTACTTCAGGGGAGAGGAAGCTCAAGCTTGGGAGGTGACGAATGTGGGCACACAGTTAAGTGAGCTGAGGGCTGTGCCTGGTGAGTCTGGCTCTAGGGCTAAGCTAGGTCATTATAACACACACACACACACACACACACACCCCACATGCACATATGCATGCATGCACACACATACACATGCAGCATGTACACACACACCTCCAAGTTGCATGGAAAGTTTAGAATGAGGGAGGAGAGGCTGATCATTGAGTACTGAGGTACAGAATATAGCAAGTTGTCCTTGCTGCTGGTGTACACTCTGGTGACTGTGCCGAGATATAATGCCATGCATATTTCAAAAAGCTATAGGAAAGGATTTTGAAAGCTTTCACCATAAAGAAATCACAAGCAGACCAGGTATGGTGGTGCTCACCTTTAATTCCAGCATTGGAGGCCAATGCAGGAAAATCTTTGTGAATTTGAGACCAGCCTGGTCTATATAGTGAGTCCAGGCCAGTCAGAGCTACATAAAAAAGGAAGAAAGGAACAAAGAGAGGGACAGAGGGAAGGAGGGAGGAGAGAAGGAAGGAGGGAGGGAGGGAGGGAGGGAGGGAGGGAGGGAGGGAAGAATGTGTATTTGAGAGGGTATTTTAACCTGATTTAAAGGTATACTGTCTCTTTTTGATATAAACACACACCAAGGACTGTAGTACATTTACTATTAATGTATGCATGCATGTGTATGTATGAAAATCTTATGACTGAATAAAAACATGACTGCTCCTAGTTATGATGGCAGAGAAAGTTTACTATAGATATGAGGGGGAAGACAGCCAGAGGCATCTGGAAATGTCCAGACTGAACCAGGCCATGAGAAGGGGGCCGGAGGTGAGGGGCCCTGCTTTAGTGTTTAACAGGCACTTCAGTTAGCCAATTGTCCTGAGTTTGAGACCTAATGATCCTATTAAATACAGTGGCACGCAGCTAAAATAGCATTATTTGGAAAGTTGAGGCAGAAGAACTCTAGGTTTAAGGCCAATATGGCCTACATAGGGAGCTTCCAGCCAGCTGGGCTGCATAGCAAGATGTGGAAGTCACCAGATGCTGAGGATGGTGGGTTACAGAGGCATGCCTGTAATTCCAGCACTAAAGAGGCAGGAGGATTAAACACGTAAGGGCAACTTGTGCTACAGGGTGAAACCTGTCTCAAAACAAGCAAACAAAACCAAAACAGCAGACCCGACATCACCCCATTAAAACATGTATCAGTTAAAAATTAATTTAAAAAAAGAAGCTAAGTCCCAGCACTCGGGAGGCAATTCCCAGCACTCGGGCGGCAGAGGCAGGCGGATCTCTGTGAGTTCGAGGCCAGCCTGGTCTACAGAGTGAGTTCCAGGACAGCCTCCAAAGCCACAGAGAAACCTTGTCTCAGAAAACAAAAACAAAAACAAACAAACTAAAAACAAGCTAAGGCTAGTGGTGTAGCTTGGTGATAAAGCACTTGCCTAGCATGCGCTAGGCCCTTGTTCAATCCCCAGGACCACAAAGAAGGAAGAAGAAGAAAAGAAAAGAGAAGAAAGCAAGGTGAACAGGGGAACCAGAGCTGGGGCCCGCAGAGCATTTGTAGTGTCGATTCGTATACAGGTATTTGACTGGGCCGGCAGGTGTTTTCTGAGTTCTAAAAGTAAGAAGAAGCAAAATGCCAGTGTGAAATGCTTGGGCTTTGGGCCCTTCGTTCTCTCTCTTTTCAGAAAACATTGCAGGGAAGTGATTAAAATTGAAAATAGACCCAAATCCTCGGAAATTCCTCTGTGACACCTAGGACATTATATCAGTCTAAAGAATGAGGGCAGCAAAATTAGCTGGATGTCAATTGTAGTACTGTGGCTTAGAGCCAGCGAGACGGCTCAGAAGGTAAAGGCGCTTGGACCTGAGTTCTACCCCCAGGACCTAGGTGGGAGGAACCGACTCTTAACAAATAACTGTTCTCTGACCTCCCCACACACACACAGAGATAAACAAAGTATTTCTAAGTTGTATCCTTTGTAAAAAGAATTGTTTATTCAAGGACTGGAGAGACAGCTCAGTGGTTAAGAGCACATACTTATCTTCCAGAGGATTGGGGTTCAGTTCCCCACAACATGTCAACATGACTCCAGCTACAGAGGCTCTGGCACCTCTAGCCTCTGTGGACACCTGCACTCACGTGTATATGGCCTCTCAATGCATGTACGCATAATTAAAAATAAGCCTTTTTAAAACGTATTTTTCTTTTTGAAAAAATGAGAGCATTAAAATCTATTTTAAGGAACTTACTGTTGGAGTAGAAAGGCAGGAACTTCCTACAATTTTGATCTCGTCTGCGTGAGTTTCTCAGATATTTATTTGCCTACACAAAGCTCAGAAACTAAGAATTGTATACTGTTTTTCCTCAATCTGAGAAGAAAAAACACACCTCAAAGTGGAGTTAGCCTTGACTCTGTCTTTATCTTCTTTAGCAAGTCATTCAGTTCTATGAATGTCTCTTTTAAATAAGAACAACAGAATCCATTCTGTCTGAAGTACTTGACTTATAGAAGGCTCCATTGTGGGATCCAGTCAGAGACTAAATGACTCATGCAAAACAGAGGACTGCCTTCCTGTCTGACTCTCCAAGAAATACTATCCTTCAGGCTAAGACCTGGGGTACAAGTGTGTTTCTCTACACTAGTTTTATGGCATTTGAATTGCTAATGTATTTTCAGATAGTTTAATAAATACCCTCATAGCATCTAAGTATTTATTGGAAGCTAAAATATTTTGGTGAAAAAAATTTTAAGTTCACATTGAAATTCTACTCAAGCTGTAAACTTTGTGCATGCTTTTCTGGAAAATACATTGATAGATATTAGAAAATAGAAAGATTTATAATATGATATCATCAATAGTTTTGTTAGCTCCTTTATGCACATTTAATATTTTTCTCCATGTATAACTGTAACTTTATGTGTATATATGGCAATTTTACATACTGCTTTTAAAAAATCATCGCATTTATTTTGTGTGTGTACACGTGCACACAGCACATATTTGTGTGTGTACACATACACACGGCACAGGACATGCTTGTGTGTATACACACATGCACACACCACGGCACACGTCGAGTCACTTTGTGGGAGCCAGTTCTCTCCGTCTACCACATGAGCGTGAGAGATTTACTCCAAACACCTTCACCCCCTGCACCATTTGCTCGTCCCGTACTGCGTTTTAAAATTTCCTCAAAGTTTCATCACTCTGCCACGCCCTTGTCTTGCCTAGAACAGGGTGTCTCTGCACAGTCAGATCACAGTGGCCAGGCCTGCATTTCCCTTTGCTCTCACACGGGATCACAGCACACAGCTCCCTGGTCTTGACAGCCAGTCTGCTTTGTGTTCACTTCTGACTCCACAGCCACGCATATGTTTATGTGTCCTAAGTAGCTTTGGAACGACATACGTCAATAGGTGTCATGCACAGAGAGTCCCTGCCCTTGTGTTTTTACCCACCCAGTTTGGCCACAGAACATTTGTACCAAATACAAAGCAAAACAGTATGTAGTTTGACCTCTCACCTTTAAATATTCCCTTATTCCTAGAAATAAGCTCAAGCAAAACCAAAGATAACCAGTGCCACTGAGAAGTATTGGTCTTGAAATCTACACCAGGGCTCAGGCTACTTCACTGAGTTCAGTAGATGTCCAGGCTGTCAGTTCCAGGTCCTTGGAATCCAAGTGCTTCAGGGCCCAAAATTACCCTGAGGCAGAACGGCATAAGCAGGTCTCGTGCTTTCTGAAAGCCTATGAGGGTTTGTGGTGTACCAGCTAATCAGAAACAGGAGAGATCAGCTGTGTGGGAAAGGAAGGAGTAATGACACCTTCTTCCCCCTTAACAGTGGCACCGGCATTAAGTACACAGACAGAGTTAAGAGCGGCGTCACCGGGGAGCAGATCTGGCTGCAGATCAATGAGCCCACTCCAAATGACAAAGGGAAATACGTAATGGAGCTCTTTGATGGCAAGACTGGACACCAGAAGACCGTGGACCTTTCTGGACAAGGTAGACGTGCTCATTAAAATCCACTATAGGGAGAGCCACGGTGAAATGAGGTTATTAAGCTGGTGATGTCAAAGAAGTTGGTGTGTGTGACACTTGGGTTGAGTGGACCTGTTATGATTGGCTAATCTGAGTCCCAGTCTTTTTTGGAAGCCTGACTTATTTTTAAGTTCAACTTGATTATATGTCACCTTATACGAGTGTAGGCTTCAACGGACGCAGTAACGATACGCGACACACAATTACTGAAAGTAAAGCTAAGTATTTAATGTAGAAATACTCACAAGATACCAAACAAGTAACCCAGACGATACAAGCCATTTCCTCTGCCGAACCGGAAGCCGAACTCCAGGAAAAGAGAGCGAGACTTCCTGTGCGCTGTCTTTTATGCCTTTCCCCCCCGTAACTCCCCTTAGCCATGCCCAAAAGTGGGCCTGGCTAGTGACGTAGTTCCGCCTACGTACGTATACGTCTTTACGTCCAGCCGTATACGTCTTTAGTCCTGCCTAAAGTGGGTGTGGTTAGCGGTGTGGTAAACCGCCCTTTTATTACCTCATCTGTATGCTACTCTAATAAGTCACATGTTTAATGGTGGCATCAGACTTCCTCCTACATACGAGTGAATCCATTCTGGTTAGATTTGGTTGGCTGAGGACTAGGGCCAGAACTAGGCTAAAATAATGGCCTATGATGCTTTTTATTAATAATGATTTTGGCGAGACAGTCTTAACTATCAAGAATGTAGTGGGCAGACAACCGTAAAAAGCAAGCTGGAGACAGTAAACACGGAGAGAAAGCACCACTCTGACAGGAAGTGAGAGGTCGGTTGACTCAATCACTTCCTTAAGAGCAAAGTGAGAAAAGCAATTGTGCCTGGGAACTGAAATCATCCAGTCCGAGTGGGCAGCTGCTGTGACTATGAAGACTGCATGTGAAGGGGAATCACTGGCCTGTCAAAGCTCCAAAGGCGGGTGGTGTGAGACCAGTAGTAATAATAATAATAATAATAATAATAATAATAATAATAATAATAATAATGACAAAGGGGCCTCTGTCCATAGAGAGCAGCGAGTGATCATTAAAGGAGAGCAGTGAGCAGAACCAGGAGTCTAAGTCTGAAGGGTCCCAGTGTCTTAGTGTCTGTTGAGAGACCAGGGGTTTCTGTAGAAAAAGGGGAAGAAAACAAGTCACAAGAGAAGCAAACAAAATGATTTGCAACACGCAGAGATCGAAGGTGGCACACCATCGCTGAATAAAACTTAAAAAGTTACATAAACAGCTGAAATCGCTGTGCTGTTTCTCCCCATGCCCTGGCTATGTTTCCTAAAGAATGTAAGTCTAGGTGAAAGCCACCAAAGGAGACCAGACCGACTTTCCTCCTCTCCCTGGTGCATCAAGATGCAGTCTTAGTGTCTCACAACTCTTGGTGTTTTTCAACTCAGGATACATTCACAGTGTATGTAGAGAAACACTTCCCAAGCATACCTTGAGGGTGTGTGTGTGTGTGTGTGTGTGTGTGTGTGTGTGTGTGTGTGTGTGCGCGCGCGCTCGCGCGCGCGCACGCGCACGCAGGCATGCACACATGGTGTTAATCTGAGTCCCCTGCTCTCATGACACTCCTACCTATTATGCCTACAAAGACTCACTGAAGGATCTGTAGTCATGGGAGAGACTGCAGCAAAGAGGCAAAGATCTTCTGACCCACGGTGCACCAGCGGCGCCGTGGGTTACCCCCACCCTTCATCTGACTGTGGAAATACAATAGAAACAGGGAAGCGGTAACGGGTGGAGAGGTCTAAAAGATTTCAAAAATTATTTTTAACAAAAAAGCGTACACAACTGCCTCCCTTTTAACCCTGTTTAAGACAAATGTTGTGGATCCTCTCCCCAGGGTTGCCACAGCCACCAAAGCCAAGTTAGCTTGGCCCCACTGCTCTTTATCTGCGCTCAGTGTGGGGACCGGGAAGATGTCTGTGCTGTCATCCTGGTTCAACCTGAATCTCAGGCATTTTTCAGATGAGAAAAAGTAAGGTCCAGCAACTTGAAGCCTGACTTTACACTCATTTTTTCATACATAAAATATGTAGATTAGCAATGTCCAAATATTCTCTAGACTTAAAATACGGTTCTTGGCTGGGGAGATGGCACCACGGGTGTAAGCACTGGCTGTGGAAAGTCCGACAGCCCGAGTTCAGTCCCCAGAACCCACGTGAAAAGCTGGATGTCACAGAAGACATCTGTAATCTCAGTTGTGTGCCCTGAACTGGGGCTGAGAGTGGAGACGGGAGCATTGTCTGGAAACTCCAAGGCCAGCCAGCCCGGAGTGAGCCGAGCAGCAGCAGAAAGGAAGGTGGCCAGGGAGGGTTGTATTCTGACCCCTCCACACAAGCAACACACACTCTTCACACACACATGCGAAAAAGTCATGTCTGTGGCTGTGTTTCTTGAGCCCCAAAGGAAAAGGAAGATGAAATAGAAGGATTTATCCTTTTTTTTCCCATGGTCTTCTGTCAAGTGTCTTACCCTGATGTCACAGGGAAAGGTTATTTGGAACACCAGTTCTCATCTTCTTACCTCCCTTGCCTGCACTTCTGTCTGTTGGTGAGAGGAGAGAGGAGGAGCAGGAGGTAGGAGAGAATATGAGCAAAGCCCAATGACACATACTAGGAAATGTCATAATGAAACCCATTACTTTGTGGGCTAACAAAAATGTATTTAAAAAATAAATTCAAAAAAGTACAGTCTCAGGGATCTGTCCTGTAATGGACAGCACACTGGACTTCAGGCTAGTCTCAGTGTCAATGTGACGACCATTACTCAGTGTACTCTCCTGCCTAAATGGACCAGAAAAACCTAACATGAAGACACTTGAACTGTCTAGCCCAGGAGCCTGCCAGGGATAATTTAAGCAAGAAAAAGCTTTTTCTGTTTTTCAGGGTGCTTACACATCATACCTTTATTTTTTCCTTGGGTGGGACTGATAGCTAGCTTTTTTTTGCTTAGGGTTGAAGGCCCCTGACTGAAATGAAATCTTCTAAAATCTCCTCCTCATGTTTTCTACATAGAAAGTACTTGTCTTGTTGAGAGCATCCCACCGCAATATGAAGCCATAGTCAGTCTCCTGGGAAGGTGGACAGTGACCTAACCTTGGGACTTTAATCAGCTCTGTGTACCCTTAATTCTGACTGAGACATTTTTAACTTTCTTCTTTTCTTTTAAAGCATTTGATGAGGCCTTTGCTGAATTCCAGAGGTTAAAGTAAGTTCCCCTTCCTGGCAAGTGCCACTCCTGCTCGTTCCTGGGACTCTGAGTATCAGAAAGAATGCTTTCAGCAAGCACAGGAAAAGCCCCACTTGACACTGTTAGCTGAGTTGCCAAGTCTCTGATGTGGACCATGGACTGACTTCTCTCCCAGAGTGTGTATTAAATGCAGCCCAAACTTGTGCAGGTCTTCATGGCACTCAGAGCAAATTTATAAGTGAGAGAGCAACCTTCTAAGCCTGCACTGAGGCATGCCTCTGTGTGTGTATGTTTGTGTGTGTGTGTGTGTGTGTGTGTGTGTGTGTGTGTGTGTGTGAGAGAGAGAGAGACAGAGACAGAAACAGAGAGAGACTCACACAGAGAGAAGGACAGAGAGACTACTTGAAGTGACACTAATACAACTCTTCTTTGTCTGTCTGTCTGTCTATCTGTCTCTCTCAATCACAGACAAGCTGCCATTGCCGAAAAAAGTAAGTAACTGCCTTCACACTTAGCACAGAGGCAGATTTGAAGTCAAACTTCATTTCCCAGCACAGCTACAGATAATAATGCATTTTTTTTCTTGTTGGGCTTTGTGTCACAAACCTATAATCCCTGTACTTGGGAGGCAGAGGCAGGTGGAGCTCTGTGAGTTCAAGGCCAGTCTGGTCTACATAGGGAGTTCCAGGACAGCCAGGGCTGTTTCACAGAGAACTCTGTCTCCAAAAAAAGGAAAGAGAAATAAAGAAAGAAAGAAGACAATGGATTTTCCCTCCTCTTCTTTCTTTATTTCTTTTATAAATTGTAGATAGTTCTGCATGTGTTTTCACTTTAGTCTATGTCTGTAGGAAGGTCTCCATTGTGACATCTGACTCTTGTCCTCTGAAGACATCCTATGAAATCTCTTGATTACAACCATATGATAACTATTAGTCACTTGTAGGTACAACATATGAAAAGAAAATTAAACCCAGGGAAGAAAATAAGAGTCTGAAACACTGTCATTTTTACAATGGGTAAATTCACAGAAATGAGACTGGAGAGTCACAAATGGAATGAAACAGGCCATAGAATGTGAGGCTGGTAACCACAGTGCTCATGCCAGACAGGCGGCCTCAGGGTGGGTTATAGAAGGGCTCCTTCATCATGTGCTCAGACGGTCACACCCAGAGCAAGCGTCTCGGCCAGCAGCACCAGCCCTCGATTCCAGCACCTCTCCTGTATCTATTATCTCCATCTATATACTCAGCCACAGACAGACCTGCACAGCACCACCAAGAACCAAGAAAAGGAAGCTATCCAAGGAGGGCCTCAGAGGAAGCCCACAGCTGTGCAAGTCTCGGGAACCCCCAGAGTATAGTACAACTGGTGCTCGTGACAGGGAAACCATAAAGAGGCCACACCCGACTCAGAGCCTATATGTTAAGATTTGTTCTGCTTCCTCGACCTTAGGCCTGCTGAACTACACAAGGGCTAGGGCCGGATATGACCGTGAAAATGATACAGCAGCTCTTTAGGTGACACAGTTGTCCCAAGCTGGTGCTGTAGGTGCAGCTATAGGCACCTGTGCGTGAGCAGTGAGTGAGTAGTGACTGAAGTCAGAGTCACTGAGACCTTTTCCTGTTTTGCATGCTGAAAGCAGGACTGAAACAACCACCAGGACAGGAAAAACTAACTTGGGAGATCTGTGTCATGAGGTGGTTTTGAGGGCATGATCATTGGCCCTCCTCATTGATTAACCAGAAATTCCTGTGCTTGCAGATCGGGCCCGGGTGTTGGGCGGTCTCCCTGATGTTGTCACCATCCAGGAAGGCAAGGTGAGTATAGGGTACCATTGTCCCTGCCTCCACATGGGGAACAGGCTCCAACACCCCACACTGTGTTCCTTCCTTTTGCATCCTACCATCTCTGTCTTATTCCTTCTATCTGCGCTCCTCCAGAATAGCCAGATACATGGTTCAGAGCTCAGCATTCCAGTCATAAAGTCTTGTCAGCCCAGCATCAGGATGAAAGTTTGCCTTGTGATGCTAAATGTAGGCCACTTCTCCAGAGGCACACTTAAAATCCAACAGAAGCCATTAGGTTGTGTGAAAATGAACCTGAAAACATTCACTCATAGCCCTGTAACAAAGAAGAAAGAAATTATTCCAGCACACACTGAAAGGTGGCCCACGTTATTAAGAGTCTCATGGCTACAGGGAACACACTGCCTTGTGAGTTTCTATCCGCGCCATCTCCGATGAAAACCAACTCCTCTCCATTTGGATTTAAACTGGTGTTTCCGTGATTACATGATGCCTGTAATCAAAGAACTCAGCAGGGTGATCTCAGTTGGAAAGGACGGGCATTAGTTTTCTACAGAGCTTCCAATGTTTAGGGTTTAAGTTCTATCAGGAAGATATTTAAAAGAACACTCTTTTCCTAGCAAGGCAAACTTCATCCCTAGTCAAGATTATGTAATTCAGCATCGCTAGCCATGGAGAAGGGGACGAAAGACACAGTGAAATATAACACACATACCTGAACTGCAGTGATAAGCAACGTGCAACAAAAATGCAAACAGTGGCAAGCATGGGCAGAGATGGGGGAAAACTGAATTACTAATACATCGTTGTCAGGAATGAAAGCCAAAATTTAATCATCTCTTAGCAAAAGAGCCTGGCAATTCTCGGGAGAAAAATGAATCATACATTTATCATACATCCCAGCGACTGCACCTGGGCGTTTAGCCCAAAGAGATGGGATTGTTAAATAAGGGCCCGGACTCTGTCTTCATAATAGCCCCCAAAACTGGAAACAGGTACACGTGACCCTTAGCACATCACTAGCCAGCAATGAAGGACAGCATGGGTGGGTCTGCAGGGAATCATGCTGACAAAAAGAAGCAGTCCGGAAAGTTTGCATACTGTAGATTATGTTTATGTAACATTTTTGAAATGACTTTTTATAAATGGAAAAAAGGAGTAGCAGTTGCTGGAGATTGAGAACAGAGTTGACAATCAAAACGTGAAGATGTGGGGCACAGTCCCAGTGGATTATGTGTATAACACAACTCCCACACCTAAGGTTGGGGAATCGCGGGGGGGGATGACAGTAAGAGCCAGAGGAGCCGGGAATCTGCTGCGAGACTGTGCCTGCTGCTGTCATCAGAAGCTACACCCATGAAGCCTCCCTGCATGACTGCCTAAACATGAGCTGAACAAGGACGACATCCATGAGACCCAACAAGAGAACCCAACCCTACACAAAGAACTACAGGCAACTAAGGAATGCTGAGAGCCAGAGAAATCGTCTTCCCCAGGGAAGAGAAGACCAATTGGTTATCCAGTACCAAATGGTCAGCCTGAAAAATCACACATACAAGTAACATTATACAGACTGAGCTGGTTATAGTTAAGAATACACACACGCGCGCGTGCACACACACATACACACACGCACACACACCAGTATAACAACAATTAATGAAAAAAGAGGCCATGAATTTGAAAGAGAACAAGGAGGGTTGCATCAGAGGAGTTGGAAGGAGGAAAGAGAAGGGGGGAAATGATGAAATTATCCATCATCTCAGCAATTGTATTATAATCTCAAAAAATTAAAAGGTAATAAAAAAACAGGGTTGAAAAGTTGGGGTGGGCCATGCACAAAGGGAACTTGTGATGATGAAAATGTACTGACTGTCATGAGTACACAACCCTGAATGGAACACTCTTCACAAACACAAGTCTCTGCCGTACTTCTGAGAGATGCATGTGAGTGAACCTGGCCGTTTTCTTAGAGAAGCGAAGTAAAACCGCAGCCTAGAGAGAGTTTCCGCACGGCTGGGGATGTCTTACTTTAGGATGCATTTGGGCCAAGCACCTCTGTAGCTACACAGATTGGACGGGGTCCAGGGAGCTAAAGAAAGTGAGGAAGACAGAATGGGAAAATCAGTTAAATCATGTAGCGTAGCTGCTGCCGTTCCATTGCCGAGCCCTGTGACGCAAATGAGACGCAGCCGCAAGCCGGCAGTGGGTACGGAATGAGATCTCCCTACTGATACGGCCCAGAGGCCACGTCAGAGCCAAAGGCATCTTGCTGTTCATGAAGGAGAAAGTGGAGGTGGAGAGCGGGAGGGAGGTTCCTCTGAGTGGGTTGACAACAAGCTCTCAAGAACCCCCAAAGCCCTTGCCAGCCCTTACAGATGGGTGCCACTCACACGTCCCCAGAGTGTGACCTCGAGCAGGTGCCAGCGCAGAGCTACTACAAAGCCCAGCCTGGGAGCCCTGTAGCTCTCCCTCTAGACGGGCTGGATCAGACTCGTCACATGCATTCCTCCCCGTAAACCTGTCTTGCAGGCGCTCAATCTCACTTGTAACGTGTGGGGCGACCCAACCCCTGAGGTGTCGTGGATGAAAAACGAGAAGCCGCTGGCCTCGGATGACCACTGCAGCCTCAGGTTTGAGGCCGGGAAGACCGCCTACTTCACCATCTCAGGCGTGAGCACCGCAGATTCCGGCAAGTACGGTCTGGTGGTGAAAAACAAGTACGGCTCAGAGACGAGCGACTTCACTGTCAGTGTCTTCATCCCGGAGGAGGAGGCGAGGAAGGGCCCATCGGAGCCCCAGAAAGGCAACCAGAAGTCCAAGTGAGCAGAGACCGGGTGGAGCTTCGAGGAGAGCCAGGACCAGCTCACACCCACCGGGCTGCTGTTGTGGAAATGATTTGAGTTACCGACGGGTGGGGGGAGTCCCACTGTTGTCTTCCTGTTTTGTGCTGGCTTGGGAAGAAGTTATAAAAAGCCTCTTATTCATTTACACGAGGCCCCAGTTAACGACACTTTAAGGGTTTTTTTCATCTGCGGTTTGTATAGTTAAAAAAAAAATCTTAGGAAATGGTTTCAGGGATGAAGGCCAGGAAATGTGGGAGAGATGCTGAGTGAGAGAAGGAGGAGAGGGGCAGAGTTGGAAGCAGACGAAGTTTTACCTGTTAAGTTCTTAGGAGTTGTGTCTACACTTGGCGTTTGGTCGAAACGGAAGCATGCCGTTCAGGCCGTGAGTGTGGTTGGTCACTGTTACTGTAGTGGCTGTGCAGCCTGGTGATGTGGCCTCCCTCAGTGTGAATAAAGAGCCTCCTACCCTTCCTCTCCCCCCTCGTGTCTCTCTGATCCTCATCGTGTGGCTGCTTAGGTGGGGCTTCCCTGCTGCTCCCTTGTCACTGCTGTAACTCATCTTCTGACTCACACCCTTTGGGCAGAAGCAATGCCTTCTGGACGTAGTCAGATAAACCATCTAAGGTCAACCAAGGCCCAGAGTTCACTGCATATATGATCACTTAGCCTACATCTCATCATTAAGATGAGACACTCATTGATTGAAATGTGACAGCTAATTATGGCAAGATGGCATAATGCTGAAGAGGTCTCGTCTCGTGTCTCCTGTCAAAGGTGGGAGTCTTAGTCAACTTAATGCTGTAACAGAACACCCGAAACCAAGTGGCCTATAATGAAAAGAGATTAGTGTTTTTGATTTCCTTGAGGCTCCAGGGTCCAAGATCAAAGGGTTGTTTTCTGGCAAGGATGGGGCTAGAATCTTGCTAGGTGCCTTTTTGCTTCCCTGTCTGATGTCAGAAAGAAGGAAAGCAAAAGAGTGAACTCTCAGAGGACAGGATGTTGGGTCCAAACTCAGCCTTTTGTCAGGAACCTTCTCCAGAGGCAACCAAACTGTTCTACTGTGTACTCTGACTGCATTCTGAGCATGACAGAGATAAGTTTCTAGTTGTGAACACTGGAGCACGTTCAAGCTATGACAGTAAGAATGAAGCAGAGACCTCCCTATACAGGATAAATGACTCCTGTGTACACAGAGCTTTACAAGTTATGGACTGATGTTGGCTCCTATCTGATTGTTGGACATTCACTGCCCAGCTGAGTGTTGGCTGCTGTGCACTGGACACCCGAGAAGGAAGTGTTACCCGGGTCTCACTCTGGCATCCTCTCTGGTGACGGCAGTCCTCACGTCCACGTGGACTCCAATCAGGAGGCCTCACCGAAGCCCCTGGGGCTGCCTGACCTTGGCTACCCTGCTTCTGAACTAAAGAAATTTCATTTCTTTGCAAAGTCAGCAGGCTTCAGGTCCTCCGATATAGAAAAATACATATACTCTAGCATAGCTAGTTAGTGCATTTCTGGAAACCAAGTGAGGGAGGTACAGACAAAGTCTGAATTCTCCCTGCCTCAGCAAAAAGGCTCCCCAGAGGCAAGGAGACCAGAAGGAAAGGGCTACGGGGTATATACCTGGCAGGAAGCGTCTCCCATGCCCTCCAAAGAACCCACAATACATCACACATAAGCAAGGGCCAGCAGCAGAGTCTGGTGTTAGGGGACCAGTGCTGTGTGAAAGCAGAGCCCAGTGCTCTGGGACCTACTCAGGCTCAAGAAGGCATGTTGAATCACATGCAAACAAAATTGAGATAACATGTTCTGATTTCTCAAATTGTATGAGAACATGAAACCAACATGTGTTCCTACCAGGAACCCCATCATGCAGCAGAAGAACCTGATGGGTCGGGGAGGCGGGGAGGAATTCAGAATGCTTATATTCAGGGCAACATTTGTTGAGATCCTCAACAAACTGATTCTAAGACATATTCCTACCAGTACAGTGACCAAACTATATTATCCACACTGCAAACCCAGGAGCCTTTGAAGCTATTTCTAAATGGAAAAACAGAACTAAAACCATAGACCTGCTGGTATAACAATGCCGAAGTTTCCTCCTAACACATAATTCATCAGTCTGTGACCTGCTACAGGTAGGCTATTGGTATAGTCACATTGGAGCACAGTAAAATCTGTTCCTATAAAATTAACATATAATAAGGGCAATTGACAAATTCTGAAACATTTCTAAGCCCTGGAAGGTGCATCCTTGTGGATGCACGGATCAAGATTCACGGGACTAGTCTCAAAATAGGTGAATGTAACTTTATTCAGGGAGAATGCACTTACACAAGAAGCAGGTGACCGCCGCAAGTTCCAGCTCCAAGGATTCACCCAGGCTGCCCTCTGTGTCACGTCCGCACCTGTGACCACGCCACACCGCTACCTGTGCAGACTGAGTGGATATCTCACTACACATCCTTACATTTTTTTCTGTTTAAGAATTTAGAGAGATGGCTCAGTGGTTAAGAGCACTGACTGCTCCTCCCAGAGGACCCAGGTTCAATTTCCACCACCCACATAAACTGTAACCCCAGTTCCAAGGGTCCAACACTCTCACACATACATACATGCAGGCAAAACGCCAATGCACATAATTTTTTTAATTTTAAAAAAGTATCAAAATTTAGTCATTGGAAAACAGTGTTAGGACTACTCTTTATAATAAAAATTCTCTTTAATTATATTTATCAATTGATTTTTTCCATTTTAACCATTGCTGTTATCTGACTTAGAGGCTTAGACAAAACATTACCAATCAGCCTTAATTGCCTATTAAACTAAGTATGTAAATATGGAAAATTCGAGTTCTCTTAAATGTTCTCATGTTAAATATAAACCGAGATTTAAAATGATAGTCAAACCTTTTTAAGTTTAGAATCAGAAACATAAGCTATCACTAGGCTAAATTATCTAAAGCATTCCAAACACATAGAAATGAAACAGAAAAACTGGAAAAAGGGTTAAGTCCGTAAAGTACTTGCCACAAGCGTGAGAAGCAGAGTTTGATTCCTACACTGTACGAGAAGTCGGATATAGTGGTGCTCTTGCAATCCCAGCACTGGGAGGCAGAGATCCTGGGACTCTAAGAAATGTCACTGAGGTTGACCACACAGACACACACACACACACACACACACACACACACACCCTTCTGTAGCGATCTGGTTGCTGTTACGGGGCTCCAACACTTCTTAATGATCTGGGTAAAGGGCTAAGGATTTAAATGAAGATAAAGACAGTGGCTTATTCTTGCAAGGAGAATGGTATTTATTTTAACAAGAGCAGAGCATTAAATACCAATATCAGGCATGGTGGAAAACTACCAAGGTCTACCAAGGTCAGGAGCTCACATTCCCAGGGCCCTCCAGCAAAGGAGGGGTGGACAACAGGAACTTGAATTTAGGCCATAAGGATGGGCGGAAAACAGGAACTTGCATTCAGACTATACTGGGAGGAGGGGACAAGAGGTATTTTGCTAGAAGCTCCTAGTCACGAGCTGGTCAGCAGACCCCCATGGGGGAAGGGTGCAACACACCTCCACACACACCACACAAAACACACAGACTGTACAGCCGCAATACTAACTTTATACAGACAGAAACCCTCACAACAGGGACTGGAGTTTAATACTAACACCAGAAAAGGAGATGTGGACTCAGACTGTTCAAGGGGGACTGTGCAAATTTGGCTTAGGCTAAACAAAAAGGATAGTAGTAAAATTACCGCCAACTGACTGTTGAACTTGCCATCTGCCTGGAGATGGTTCTGGGGAGAGAGAGAAAAAAAATAAGATGATCCTCAAGTCTGTAATGGCTGCATGTGGGGTTCACATGTGCAGCATGGCATGGAATAGGAGCCCTGAGCCAAGAACACCCATGAAAATGGAAATGATGTCTGGAGTCCAGAGAACAAATGTGAAACGACGCCACAAGGGACTTCAGTGTCTAACCACAACGGGTCACTGTTAGGAGGACTGTCCTTGCAGGCACAGCTAGGAAACCTGGCTAAATACAAAGCAGAAAGCGCTGAGGCCTGGGCTAGCATGCGCACAGGGCTGCGATTCCTAAGGGGGCTGGGAACGAGTTGTAGCAACAGCTATGACTTCTCCAGCTGCCGGTGTGGATGGAGAGCCCTAGCTAGCTACAGCTCAGCCTCACTGAGCTCAAGAGAGGGAGATGGAAGTTCAAAGAGGTTTCGGTGACAGGAATGCCTGGGAGGCTTATTAGAGACAAGAACTGCATGGAGGCCAGAGGGCTGGAGAGACGCAGGTGGCCTGGGTGAGTTCTGAAAGGAGCCACTGGAGTGGCACAGGCAAACAATTCTTGATGACCGCTCATTGTCGCCAGCGCAAATGAAAAGTGTGACGCATGGGGGCATCGGACAGACTCCTCAGAAGTTTCTTCCTTTAACCCCAGAGGCAAATACTCCTAGACTGAAATCTGCTCCAGGTCCCAAAGCTAAAACGGGAGCTGCAGCCGTCAGGAGAGATGGCTCAGTGAGTAAGTGTGCTTGCTTCGAAAGCATAAAGATATGAGTTCAAGTCCTCAGAATTCACATACGCGGCACAAAAATCAACCGGCTCTGGAACTAACAGGCCAGAAGTAAAGGTTCCATGTCACTGGACAAACAGAACTCAAGGATTTCCTTCCAGAAGCCAGCTGTGTCCCTTGTATTGTTCTGTGTCCTTTATCTGATGCCTGCGAGGCTAATACTGGCTATCTAAACAGTGCTCAGAGCCTGTGCGCTGAAAGCCCCTTCAAGCAGCTCTTCACGCCAGCCACACAGCCCATATGTGCGGCCCACGCACGCAGCCCTGCAACCCTGCAACCCTGCAACCCTGCTGCCCTCCATCCACACTTCAGCATTCCCTGCCGGCTCACCAGGCCTGGAAAGCACCCGTGCTCACCGCCACCTGCCAACACAGGCACTTCCTGTTCCCTTACTTCCTACACAGTACAGCTCCAGTCACCGGAAAGTCACATGAGAAGTGCCCCTTTACACACACCCCCAAACCAAGGACCACGATGCCAAGAAGAGGTTTCACTATTCCATCTCATGGAAGATGAATCTGCAGAGAAGAGAAGTGAAATAATAGCTGGCTATGCTGCAATCGGAGAAACTGAAATCCGCCCCCGCCTCCCCGCCCCCCCCCCCCCCGCCCAAGGCTGCCAGTTTCTGAAGCACTGGTGCAAATGGAACCCAACTCTTGATTTCCTCCCAACTGAAGAAGAAAGCAGTTACCTCTATGCCGCGTCCTTATGTAAGATCGCATCGCCATCATTCATTTATAGTAAGCAGGGGCAGAACTCATCGGGTAAGTTGGCCCTATCCTTCACAGAGCCCTCGGCATGGCAACTGAGAACCCCCAAGCCCTTACGCCTCCCGCCCCCAGACTTACAGCAAGGCTTATATGTCCAAGTGGAAAGTTACTGATGGCTTTGACCTCTGCCACACATGCTGCTGGAAGTCAAGGAAGCAAGCTGGGTGAAGAACCGTTCTCTCTAGTGTTATCAGGGCAGGGTTCCTCGGGGAGTGTCCGGCTTAGGGGACGTGGCAAAATAGGGAGGAAAGACAGAAACATAGGCATGACCTGCTCAAATAACACCATGCCGGTGAGGAACTAGCATTTAAACGCTTTTCAATTAAAATGTTTCTTAATTGTATTTCTTTCGTTTTTCCTTCCTTCCTTTTTTGTTTTTCGAGACAGGATTTCTCTGTGTAACTTTGGCTGTCTTGGAACTCACTCCGTAGACCAGGCTGGCCTCAAGCTCAGAGACCCGCCTGCCTCTGCCTCCCGAGTGCTGGGATTAAAGGCGTGCTGCCATATTTCTTGAGGCTCACTGCTGTTAATGTACTTTCTCATCGAGGCCCCATTATAATCATTAGCATTTTTAAAAGACCTTAAATAACAAAATGTTTGAAACTGCTTCCCACTTCCACAGTACCCACAGCTGTGGAAATACACCGTGTCCCTTGTCCCAGAGAGGAAGCTGGTTATAAAGACATCATTCAGAATGAGAGTCAAACTCCGGGAACTCCCTTTAAAGGAAATGGGAGAAACAAAATCAGAATGCATTTACTTCTGCCAGCTTTTAAATACTTTAAGAACCAGCAAGATGGTCCAGCGGGTAAAAGTGCTTGGCATGAGTCATGTGACAAACTTTTCCTAGGGGAGTTGCAGCACATAGTCTGCTCACCACCAGACAGGGAAGCCATGACAGGACAAAGCACAGATAGCACCAAAGTCAAAAGTCCCTGGTGATCCAGTGAACTTTGCTGAGATTACTTCTGAGAATATAGGCAAGGGGCAACTCATAGGAGCAAAATGACAGCTGTACCACCAAAGCCCACCCCAGCATGGGCGACAGCACACAAAGCCAGGAACCTGGAGCACACTGCATACACAGCCTGCAGGCAGCTCAACAGGTTGCACAGTGCCCTTTCCAGGCGCCTCAGATGGTCTGAACCTCTTCCAAGCAGCTCTAGCTTGGCTGGTTTCTGCTTCTTTCAGGCAACTGGTGTGGCCTGAGTTGTCCGAGCTTGGCAGGGAGGAGCCTGGTGAATCTGATCAATTTCAGGGACTGGGACTTCCTGAAGATATTTTGAGTCGTGTAACCTTCCTGTTCAAAGGAGAGAGTGTTTCAATTTGGGGAGGAAACTGGTCCACAAGAGCAGGTAAACCTGATAACCCGATGTTGTTTGGTCCCCATCAACCTGATTTCCATTCCATTTCACTTACTTCTTCAAAATATATTGATTGAGCAAAAACTGTGAGGATACAAAGATGAGCCGCATGGAGACTTGCCCCCGGGATGCTTGTTGAACACTCAACAGTGTAGACGGAGTGCTGCGAGACCAGGAGGGCCGTAAACTCCATCTACATAACAGTGCAGTGAACAGCTATAAACCACTTGTGAAGGAAGACACACACAAGGGAGACAGACAGGCATTCGCAGGAGGGATGCTGCAGTTGCCCTTGGGCGAGGTGAGGATGTAGGAAAAGGCAGACTCTAGGACGAGGAAGGGTTCCACAGGGGGTGGATCCATTCGTCCTTTCCCAGCTTTCACAGAAGATGAGTTTTGCTCTTTTGGAACCAAAAGGACAAGCCTTACCATTACAAATCACTCAGCATAAGGAAGGAACTCCCCTCCCCCAGTAGACAGATACTTCCAGATAAAAAAGTATCCAAAGGAATCATTCTGTCCCTATTAGGGGATGAATTATTTATTTCAAAATACATATACTGAACGCAACCTCTAGACTTCAGAACATGATAGTGTTTGGACATGAAGTTCTTTAAAGAAATAAAGAAGGAAAGAGCCCATCAGCTGACTGGAGAGATGACCCAAGGATTAAATGTGGCTACTACTATTCCAGAGGACCCAGGTTTAATTCCTAGCATCCAGGTCAGGTGGCTCTATACCACCTGCAACTCTAGCTCCAGTGTGATCTGATGTCTCTGGCTTCCAAGGGCACCTGCACTCACACTTGAGTTCTTACACACACACACACACACACACACACACACACACACACACACACACACACCTGCATGAGAGATCCCTGTAAAAGCCAAGGAATCTCCTCTTCTGTAACACAGAAACTAGAACATCCTAACTGGATAAGCAGTTAGTTCTGACACCCCACAGCAATGGACCTCTTGTCCTGGAAGTTTGTCTACACAGCCCAAGGAGTGTGGGCCTCAGAGAGAAAGCCAGTACTACAGATGTGTCCGTGAGCGAAAACTCAGAAACCTCACAGGAAAAGACGTCTCATGAGAAGGCATCCCGGAGGAGGCTCTTCCAGTAAGAACAGGAATTAGTGGAATAATAGAAAAGAATTTTTAAGGCAGTGTTGCGTTTAAATGCAAAACGGAGAAAGAAATGGAGCCTAAAAGGCAGGAACCAGTTGCTATAGAAGCAAGCAAGTGGATTTGGAAAGGAACATCAAAGATGTACTTACTGAAACGGGAGAAAACCTTAATAGAGAGTTGACCAAAGAACTAATTAGTGAATTAGAAAGCAAATTTAAGGAAATCGCTTATGAATCAGATTCAACATATAAAAAAAGAAAAAAACACTAGAAGATTGCCTGAGAGACATAGAATTGCTTAGAGGTTAAGAGCACTCTAGCTGCTCTTCTAGAGGAATAAGATTGAATTCCCAGCACCTACATGGTAATTAACAACTATCTGTTATTCCAGTTCCAAGGGCTCTGGAACCTCCTCAAGCACCAGGAATACACACAGTGCACAGACACACATGCCGCAAAACACCCACACGCATAGAAAAAAATAAATCTGTTAAGTGAGACATATTAGGTTGGAAGTGGTGGTGCACACCTTTGATCACAACACTCAGGAGGCAGAGGCAGGTGAATGTCTATAAGTTGAAAGCCAGCCTGGTCTACACAGCAAGTTCCAGGCCAGCCAAAAAAGCCATATGGTGAGGCCATGTCTCCAAAACACAACAACAACAATAATAATAATGTAATGAGACAGCCGGGTGTTGGTGGCGCACGCCTTTAATCCCAGCACTCAGAAGGCAGAGACAGGCAGATCACTGTGAGTTTGAGGCCAGCCTGGTCTATCGAGTGAGTTCCAGGACAGGCTCCAAAACAATACAGAGAAACCCTGTCTCGAAAAACCAAAAAAAAAAAATGTAATGAGACATATCAATATAAACCCAAGCAGGATTCCAGAGATGAAGAGTATACATATTATGTCTGAATTTTTAAAATCAGCAGATGTTAGATGCCATTATGCTATTTTAATTTTTCATGATATTTTCACACATTCACATATTCTGGATTTCTGACACTTGTTTTTAAATGTATGTGTGTCTATGAATGAATGACGTGTATGTGGAGATGTCTGAGGAGGCCTGAGAAGGGTGTTGGGTTCCCTGGAGGTGGACTTACAGACTATGTTGCTTAATCTGAGGGGTTTTTTGTTTTGTTTTGTTTTGTTTTGCTTTGCTTTTGTCAACGTGTCACAAGCCACCTCCTGGGAAGAAGGAACTTCAGTTGAGAAAATGCCTCCATCAGATTGCCCTGTAGGAAAGTCTGTGGGGCATTTTCTTGATTAATGATTGATGCCAGAAGGAACCCCCACTGGGAAAGTGGTCCTGGGTTGTATAACCAAGCAGCCTGAGCAAGCTATGGACAGCAATCCAGTCTGCAGCTCTCCTCCATGCCCCTGCCTCAGAGGCTCCTACTTCTCCTTCCCACCGTGAGTTGCAGTCTTGGAGTCCCTCAAGGACGGAAGGTGACCTATAAGTCAAATAAACCTTTGCCTCCCAAAGTTGTTTTTGGTCACGATCTTTATCACAGCAATCACAAGCAAACTAGGACACAGGTGGTTGTGAGACACCTGACTTGGAACTAAGGTTTTCCTGGAAAAGCACGAAGTGCTCTTAACTGCTGAGCCATCTCTCCAGCCCCGTTGCAACATTCCGTCAACAAAGTGTTTCTGTGGTCCTCTCTCCCCTTTTCCATGTCCCTAAGCCCTCTGCCCTCCCTTCATTTCATCTTCATTGCCTGGTGTACCCGTTCTTGGTCTCCTTTCCAGATTTCTAGACTTTATCTACACTTACACCTGTTTGTATGTACACGCAGACATCATTGTAGGGGGAGGGAGTTGTTTATTCAAAAATATGGTTCGGTATCATGAGCAGGGCACACTCGAGAGCTCACCAAAGCTCGTGTGAGGGTCAGGTGTGTGGCCTGCTCTTCCTCATCAGCCGTGGCTTCAGTGGGCCAAGAGGACATAGCTCTATTCTGAGTACGTAGTGGAGAAAAATGGATTGCAAAAGAATTCAAGGGGAAGAAAGAAGAGAGTAAAGTTGGTCTTGCATCAAAATTCAGGTAAGATTTGATGACGATTTAGACTGTTGTTAGCGATAGAGATGGAGAAAAATAGACGAATTTGAAATACAATTTGAGGTTACAGATTTGCTAATTCAAGTCTAGGGAGATAATTCAGCCAGGAAAATATGCTAACATTGCATGCATGAGAACCTGGGTGTGAGCCGTAGAGGCCAGGCACAGTAAGTAGCACACACTTGTAATCAAGGTGGACACAGGCAGATCCCTGGGCTCACTGGCCAGCAAGCCTAGTGCACTTAATGAGATCCAGGATGATAAGGGATCACGAAACAAAAAGATAAGGGGGACCCTGAGGAAAAGTGCCCAAGGCACTTAGGGTGTTACTGCTGTGTAGAGACACCACGACCACAGAAACTCTTATAAAGGGAAACATTTAATTGGATATGGCTTGGAGTTCAAAGATTTAGTCCGTTATCGTCATGATAACAAGCATGGTGGCATGCAGCAGACATGGTGCTGGAGAAGGAGCTGAGAGTTCTACATGCAAATCCTCCGGCAGCAGGAAGGGAGAGACACTGGGCCTGGCTTGAGCATCTAAAACCTCCAAGCCCTATCTGGGCAGTAGTAGCACACGCCTCTAATCCCAGCACTCAGGAGGCAGAGGCAAGCAGATTCTCTGTGAGTTCAAGGCCAGCCTGTTCTACAGAGTGAGTTGACTGTTATACAGAGAAACCCTGTCTTGAAAAACCAAATAAGACAAATAAGAAATAGAGGGGGTAGGGGCGGAAAGACCTCAAAGCACACACCCTAGTGACACACTTCCAACAAGGCCACACTCTGTAGTAGTGCCACTCCCTATGGGCTAAGCATACAAACCCATGGGTCTATGGGAGCCATTCCTATAGGGGGCAAGCCTGTTATCCCAGCACTGGAGAGAGAGAGGCAGGCAGATCTCTGTGCGCTCAAGACCAGCCTAGTCTATGTAGTGAGTTCTAGGCCAGTCAGCATTACATAGTGGGACCCTCTCTCAAAAAAGAAGGAAAAGAAAGGAATGAAAGAAACCACGAGTATATGAAACAACAGTTTTAGTTTTCCAAAAGAAAAATTGCAAAACAATACAGAGAAACCCTGTCTCGTAAAAAACCAAAAAAAAAAAAAAAGAAAGAAAGAAAAGAAGAAAATTTGATTTTGTTTGAACCAAATACGTGCAGATGGCTAACTGTTGGTCACTAATTTTAACTATTTCACTTGCTCCACTTTTGTAGTGACTGATGAGGCACCCAGCCCTCCAATGAAACGAGTATATCTATTTTGGAACTTCCTGTTGAATTGTTCTTACACAAGGGATTCTGCTAGAACAATGTTAGACTCTCTCCCTTAGGAAACAGATCCAGATATTTATAATCACTCTCCAAAAAATAAAAAAGCCTACTAGTAGAAGAAAACAAATCTTGTAGAGAGAGAGAGAGAATAAAAAGAAAAAGAAATGTGTACCAAAAAATTTTACACATATACCATTTGACACAAAATTCTACATTGAAACAATGTAGCATAATGCAGTCAGTACAAGATGTTTGAGTAAGTATGTTCATCACAATTGTATTATACCACCACCATCACCACCACACAAAAGGCTATTTTGCTACTAAGGGATGAGAGGTTATTGAAGAAAGACCCTAGAAACCTACTAAGGAAATGCTATGCACTTATTCAGTACTGACTGGGATCTTACCAAGTGAGAAAAGGTTTTGCTTTGCTTGTTTTTGTTATGGCCTCTGCACTTGCTACTGTTGGTGTTGTTCCTTTGTTTTCTGTGATGAAGTTTCAGATTTACTGTGAAGTTAAGGGTGGCCTTGAATTCCTGATCCTCCTGCCTGGGACTTCCAAGTGCTGAGATTACCGAGGTTTGCCACCGTGCCTGTCTCCTTTTGCTTTCAACTCAGAAGTACATGAATCAGTGCAGGGGACAAAAGATGAAAGAGGTATGTGTATATTAATAACTGTTATAGGTGTAGAATGGAATTGTGGAAGTTTTTATTTTTTAGTTTACTTTGATCCTTTGTGCCTTGCTATGTTTGGGGTTTAGATTTCTGTGGTTGGTTTTGTTTTGTTTTGGTTTTGGTTTTGGTTTTTCAAGACAGGCTTTCTCTGTGTAGCTTTGGAGCCTATCTTGGTACTTGCTCTGTAGACCAGGCTGGACTGGAACTCATAGAGATCCGCCTGCCTCTGCCTCCTGAGTGCTGGGATTAAAGGAGCATACCCATAATCTCTCAACTCCAAAAGCACAGTCAGGAAGACTGTATGTTTGAGGACCACCTAGGCTTCATGCAGAGTTAAAGGGTATCATGAATTAGCTAGCCTAAACATACATAGCTATCAAGGAAAATACCCAATTTTATTTTGTTTCCTGTCTGTGCAAAATGTATTCATCAACCAGTCTCAAGATTCCACTTGTGTCTTTATTAATTACAGCTGGGAAGATGGCTTGGTGGTCAAGTACTTGCTGTACAATCATAAAGACTTGAGTTTTGATCCTGAACTCATAAAATCCCAGTCAGAGGCAAACATCTGTATCCCAGCGCTGGAGGGAGCAGAGAATCATGGGAGCTGGCTGCCCGTATGGTCTAGCTAAATCAAGTTCCAGTGTAGTACTTTGAATGTAATCTCACAGGGGGTGGCACTATTAGCAGGCGTGGCCTTGTTGGAGGAAGTGTGTCACTGTGGAGGTGGGCTTTGAGGTTTCCTATGCTCAGGATACCACCCAGTGTCTCAGTCAACTTCCTGTTCCCTGCAGGATGTAGTACTCTCAGCTCCTCCTTCAGCAACACATCTGCTTGCATGCCGCCATGTTCCCCGTCATGATGATAATGAACGGAACCTCTGAAGCTGTAAGTAAGTCCCCCTCAGTTTAACGTTTTCTTGTAAGAGTTGCCATGGTCATGGCGTCTCTTCACAGCAACAGAGATCCAAACTAAGATATCCAGGTTCAGTTAGAGACCCTGCCTCAAAAAATAAGATGGAGAGCAGTAGAGGAAGACACAGGATCTGGAAGGCTGTAGAGATTTTACCCATGACCAGAGGGAACGCAGCCTCAGTAGGCACTCAGCTTGAACACACCCGGTCTAGAGAATATACCAATGAGTTTTGTGTTCCTGTCAGCTGCCCTGAAGTTCCCACCCAGCACGGAGTCTATGGCAATGAGACGTTTCCCACAATGACTTCCCGTTCCTCCCTCCTATGTCTCTTCTTCCTTGATGATTCTATGGGTCTTTCCTACCTCTCTGTCCTCTTCATTAGACTCTGTGTCTGCCTTCTTTGTGCAGAGTGGTCTGCTGGACCTGGGCCATTCATGTTCTTCACATGCGGTGGTCTGCACAGCTGACCAACCCCTCTCCTGCTCATATTGTTACAGTGTGTACAATCTGAGGGAGGCAGAAAGGAGAGCCAAGGGAAAGAAACGCCTCATATATATGTATATGTATGTATGTATATGTATATATATCATATATACTATATATATACATATATAATGTTTGCATATTATATTTTGTCAGGGACCTCCAGCCATCAGTCAGCTAGGCTGTGTCACGTATTCATAGAGAAGACGTGACACTAAGACCACCCTGCCACCTCTTCTGACATAAAGCAAATTCCAAGAAACCACCCAGTTAAAGATTAGCTTAATTAGAAAACTACAAGGTCCTCAGGAGATAGGCCTGAGCAATAGTAAATTGTAACAGATAGGATCTGATCCTGCTGTCAGGTTAGCAAACAACATAGAAGGTCCCACCCCTGACCTCATGCCCTGTAGATTAGGTTGCCAGGCAACACGGCAGACCACCTCTCCCACTGACCTCTTGCCCCTGCAGCTGCAAGTACACCTTCCCCCCCTTCCCCTCCTCACTTCTATATAAATCCCTTTGGGATGAAATAAAGTCGTAGCCTTGATCAGAATCCTGTCTTGGCATCCATTCTCGTATCCCCCTGTCCTCCATCTTTCTCCTAGGTGTCTATCAGACCCACGTCGAACGTCCTGTAGGTCGGGACAATATTTATGTTTAACTATATCTGAGGAAGAAACAATATTATAAAACTGAGTTGGGAGTTCTGTTCCTGTCTCATGTCTGTTGTTGTGATAAAGTATTCTAGCAAAAAGCATCTGAGAGGACAGGTTTGTTTTAGTGTGTCACTGCTGGGAAGTCACAGCAGCAGGAACTTGTGTAGTCACATCACACCCATAGTCAGGAGCAGAGAAGCACGTGCAAAGCCACTCCTTTGCTCATCTGTGCTCAACTCCGTTTCTCCCCGCTTGCACAGTTCAGAATGGTGCCACCACAGCGGGGCTGAGTCTGCCCACATCAATTCCCAGGTGACTCTAGGCTGTGTCCACTTGACAGGTGACGCTAACCATCACAGGGACTAATAATTTAAACTCCCAAACAACACTGACTTAAAGCACCTGGAGGCAGATGTCCCCTCCTATATCGAATTCAAGAGGCGGCTGTTTACTCTAGGCCTGGAAGAGTGACACATTGGAATTCCCAGGGACCCAGCTCTTGTAAGCCTGCTGTCCCATGTGGGACATGGCTTTGGCTCAGGAAGTCTCACCTGCATACGAGCTTAGCTGAAAAGAACAGAGAGCGAGCGCCAGGCCACACAGAGGCACCAGCAGAGTCAGAGAGAAGAGAAGATGAAGAACAGTCAAGGTCTTAAAAACAGACCTCCATCTAAGGCCTCGGTACCCTCCCAATGCTTATCACAGCTTCCTTTCGTTGTGGTAGGAGAACAGAACACAGTAGCCCCCTCTAATCTTTGGGGACTATGTTCTAAGACCACCCTCCAGTGGATGCCTGAAGCCTCAGGCAGTATACCCTCCTGTGAGAACTAAGTAGATAGTGTCCTCCATAGTTACGCTCTTCTCTATACACTAAGGCCCGTGATGAAATTTAATTCACAGAGTAGACACACTAAGAGAGTAAGTAACCACAGTAACCAGTAATAAAAAAGTAACCATAATAATACACTGGGATAAAAATTATTTAAAACTTACAAGTTGTCTGTATCTGGAGTTCTCCACTTAGGGCATTTGGAACTCAGCTGGCTGGCTGTTCACTGAAACCTTAGAAAGTGAAATCTGGGTAAAGGGGTGGGGTGGGTTGGGGGGCTGTGACATACGATACAAAATACCCAGACGGTGCCCACTGGTGGGGAATAGAAAGGCGCAGGGCAGAGGGGTCACCTCAGGGTGGACAGTCAGGTCAGTTGAGGAGACACTGTGCAGAGACTTCCTCTTGGTTTACTTCCTGCACGAGAGCTGTTTTTCTGTACTGCCTTTGCTTATTTTAGGGTTATTTAAGCCCTCCTTTCGGCATTGAGCAGACTCTCAGTACCTTAGTTCAGGCCGTAGGGTGACTGGTAGATATCCGGCTTTTTGTTCGGCTCTTCATGCATCAGGTAATGTCTTCTGCATGTAGAAACTCCAGCTTTCCACTTCCTTTCCCTTCCTCCCCCAGTCAGGCTTCATCATGCAACCTGTTTCGGTCTTTTTCTAGTTCCCGAGCGGCCTCCCTGGGGCTATTAGCCTCTGATTTTTCCACCCTTGCTGTGCCTTCTGATGAGCACTGTTAAGGGCATACCACCATGGTGCAACCCAGCCCCACCCGGCCTGGCGTTTTCCCACAGATCTATTCATAGACTTGACTCCCTCTAGGATGCATAGTGTAGCTGTAAATCTTGGCTACATCCCACAGGACAGGGTCCTCGGTCAGACAACCTTACCTTATCCCTGCTGAATCCAACCTCAGGCAGTCAGTGGGTGGCCCATCTGCACCGGTTCACCCATTCGGCAAGCAGGAACCAGACCAGACCTGCTGCTGATCCTCAAACCTTTGAAATCTGTTAACTTTGGAATTCATTGACTACACTTCCACAATAGAGGCCTTGTTTAAGGGGCTAGTTTGGGGGCATGAGCAACTCCAGGCAAATCCGTTCATGCACGAAAGCAGCAAGGGCAGACATGTGGGCCTCTCTGCCACGGGCATAGAATAGAGCTCTTCAAAAAGAATGAACAGTGCCATGATTTCCCTTCTTTCCCTATACAGGGGTTCCCCCCTTGCAAATGAGAAAGTCAGCATAGAAGACAATTCACGGTCACCAGACTGGACCAAAGATCCAGACCCTGGAGTTCCTGATGGACAGGAGATGACACACCGGCCTCTTGCCCCAGGCTGTTGCTGTCTTACTGAACATTGCAACGTAGGCATAAACTTGTACACATCACAGAGCCGAGTCTTGCTACAACACCATCAAAAGTTCTCTGTCTTGGGCTAACTGCATGTGCTTAAATCCCAGCATTTGGGAGGCAGAGGCAGGCGGATCTCTGTGAGTTCGAGGCCATCCCGGTCTACAAAGCGAGTTCCAGGAAAGCCTCCAAAACAATACAGAGAAACCCTGCCTCGAAAAACCAAAAAATAAAAAATAAAAATAAAAAATAAAAGCCATTGGGGCAGACACATATTTGGTGAGAGTCAGCTTTGTTCCCTGTTAACGGTGTTACCAACGTCCCTTTTGTGGGCCAGGGAGCAACTTCAGCGTTGTACGGTAGCAGAATCACAGAGCTAGGTAGGTGGGTTCCACATAACGCCTCTTTCTGACCGTAAGCCACCTGTAAATGGAAATAAGGACACTGTCCTGTCTCCCACATGGAGACCGAGCAAGGATTAATGAGATCACTCATTGTATAAATATCTATGGGAGAGACAGATAGAAAAAGTAATGGACAGAAGTTCTGGGGCCTGTGAGATTTCTCAGTAGGTAAAGCCTCAGCTGGGTTCCTGGGATCCACACAGTGGAAAAAAAAAAAAAAAGACTACTTCACGTTATCTTCTGACCTCCACATAAATGCTGCGGCATGTGCAGGTGTTGATGGAGTGTGGGTGAACCGAGGAGGCCTGCAGGAAGTAGAGTCAGTGGTCGTGAGAGAAGATGGGAATGTCTCTCCACCCCTCCACACAAGCTGTTTCCCCTTTCAGCTGTACTAAGGCACTGGTCTTTTGAACCCAGGGGGCTGCAAGGCAGCAACTGGCTGCATTACATGACTCAGGCTTTCTCTGTAAATGCCAGGGAGCAGACGAAGGCTAAGGGCATAGCTCAGTAGTAGGAGGCTTGCCTTGAATGCATGAGACCCTGAGTTGGATGGAGCATGCACACGCACACACACAAACACCCAAATACACAAGCCACACCACATACACACATATGCACACACACACACACAGAGCACACAACACATAGGCATGCATGTACACACATATACACACCCACCACACATGTAGCACACACAGAACACACAGCACATAGACCTTATACACACACACACACACACACACACACGGGAGTGATATAAACACAGGTCTCGATTACATTGAGTAGAGGGAGTGACATCTCTCACAAACACCCAACACCTCCCTCTATTTCGATAGCTTGGGAAAAAAAATCTCAGGTTCCCCTGACCCTCTCCTAGCTTTCAGAAGGCGCCATCGCCTGCTCAGAGAGAAGGCTTTGCCCCCAAAAGACACACAGAAAGCGGGCAGGAATGAGGCAGAAGACAAGAATCGGGGTGACAGTCTTACTCTTGAGCAGGCTTTTCATCGTCCCACTGAGACAGATGGCAGCTATCTATAAAATACCTTCTCAAGGCCTTTTTTTTATTTCCTTTTGACTTGTTGTGACAAGTGGAGTTTAGTTTTAGGCAGATAGATATATTGGATCATAATGTACCCTTAGTATTGGGATAATTAAAGCAGTGAGCTCTCCCATTCCTCTTATGTAAGAAGCATGTCTCTGAGACATGGGTTTTACTTGGCCTCTGGGCTTCTTTTTAAAATTGAGACAATATTTGTACATCTTATAATAATGCACTCCCGGTGTACCGTGTGTAACAATCAAATCGGGCTAGCAAGCCCTGACAACCTGAATACGGAGGTAAAGAAACCACCGAAATGGCTCCATGATGGGGAGCAGAGCAGAGAGAAAAGGAAGCAGACTGGACTTGGCTGGGGCTAGGGGAGTGGGGTGGAAAGATCATTCGGGGTTACAGGGAGAGTAAGTAGCTGAAGGAGGGAAGCCGGTGAACTCAGCAACCTGGGGGTTTAAGGAAGAGGAGGGAGGTGAGAAGGGCCTGGATGCTAGCATGAGGGCTCTGGAAAATATGCCAGGCACTTAGGAATAGGATCTGTAGGCGCCTAGAGGCCAGCGTGGGCTTTAGTGCGCAGCCACGGGTATATGGGGAAGCATGTTCCTCCTGTCAGAGGCAAGAGAAACAACGCCTTTTAGCAGGGGGGAGTCCATTTCACAAGTTCCTGGGAATGCTGGCTTTTATCTAATGCCATAAATCCTCCTATAGCCCAGCTAGATTCAGCTTTGAATCAGATCAGTGGGCCCTCCCCTCTTGGGGGGGGGGAGCAGGGCACCCGACACCACCAAAGTGCACCTGGGTTTGATGGTGAGGCAGATGGAGGAATACAACAGTGCTGCGTCTCAAATACAAACAGCTTCCACTAAAGAAAAAACCAGAGTTGGCTCCAGAGCAGGTCACCAAGTAAGGGAATTATTTTATTTTTCTCCCAATGTACATCACACAACTTTCAGTGTGGTCCACCTGGGGCTCACTAGCCTGAGGCAGATGCTGGCTGACCAAACATCTGGGGTTTCGGATACTTTTGGGGCTTGTCTGCCATGACAGTCCTCCTGACCCAAGAGGCGGCACCAACTCCAAACCGTCAGGTACTCAGTAAGCTCCAGCCCCTCACCGACCTCCAAACCATACAGTGCGGCGCCGGTGTCATGCAACAACCCCAGGCAGGCGTGGTGGCACATGAAACCACATCACTAGGGAAGCAGAGGTCTCTGCCGTGGAATGATCTTTCCGTACTCTGTGAGTGTGTATTGCGCTCATTGGTTGATTAAAAAAAAGCTGATAGACCAGGAGCCAGGCGGAAAGTCTAGGCGGGACAGCCAGACACAGAGGACTATGGGAAGAAGAGTCAGAGGAGATGCCAGCCAGCTGCCGAGCAAGCAGAATGAGTAGAAAATGGGGTGGCAAGCCACAAGCCATGTGGCAAAGCATGTGTGGAAATACGGGTTAATTTACATGTAAGAGTCAGCTGGTAGCAAACCTGAGCTATTGGCCGAGCATTTATAAATAATAGGAAGTCACTGTGTGGTAATTTGGAAGGAGCTGCGGGGTGGTCAGGACAGGAAAACTTCCAACTACAGTTCTCTGTGAGTTTCGGGGGCCAACCTGGTGTTCAGACCAGCAAGGACTACGTAGTGAGGCCCTATCTCAAAAAACAAAACAAAAACAAAAATAAAATAATAATGCCCTTTGAAATACATGTTTTATGTTTAGTGTGTGTGTGTGTGTGTGTGTGTGTGTGTATGCACACATATGTGCAGGTATGTGTGGAGACCAGAGGTTGTTTTTTTTTTTAATCCAGGCTTCCCCTCACTCACTCTCCACTTTAATTTTTTTGAATCTGAGCTAGCTGATTATGTAGGCTGACTGGTTACCAATTGAGCCACCTCCCCCAAACCTTGAAAATACACATTTAGTTTTAGCGAAGGGTATAATGCTCAAGTCCAGAATCCCTAATAGGGGCGACATCTTAGGGGAGCAGGACATTTCAGAATTCTAGCCATGCTGATCTGGCTGAGCCAACTGATTGCTGATGGAGATAGCAAGTAACCTGACATAAGCGTCACTCACTTTCGGCTCTCAAGAAGGATCATCATTTTACATCTTAGACCATAATCTTAGGGACACACATAATCTGTGACACGTATCACAGACGGCTGAAATTCAGTGAAAGATTGAGAAAAAAGACATGAAATTCAAGAGTAAGTATGGAGAGGAAGCTACATAGAAATATAGTCATACATAGTTTGCGTAGTATATAACATACAGAATATAGTTAATGGCAGGTTTCAGACAGCCAAGGTCAAGAGCAAGAAGGAAATAAAATGATTGTTCAGAACGGTTTCTCTATAGGACGATCATCGTAAACTGACCTGATTGGCCCCTTTGGCTTTTCTAATTTACACAAGGCAGCAATAGATACTCAGGTGTAATCTAGTTAGTGTTTAGCCTTTGAAAAAAAAATCCATGCCTTTTTTTTGGGGGGGTGTCTTTTAAATTTATATCTGGAAAGTTCCTTTGGGTTCTTTTTTTAATGTTTCAAATTTTTTCTTTTCTTTTTTTCATTCATTCACTTTTTAGACAAGGTTCCAGTCTGAAGTTCAGGGTGGCCTAGAACATGAACTGCCTCCTGCTCAGCCATCCGAGTGCAGACTTTAGAAGGAATGCTCCACCACACTCAGCTAGTTTGTTTCTTACAGAACTACGCTGTGAGATGTCAAATACAGAGTTCAGATCCCCGGCACCCACACGGTGCCAGTTAGATGTGGTGGCCCAGCTGTCATCACAGAACTCGGGGAGGCAGAGATGAGGGATCCTGGCTAGCCAAGCTAGCTGAATTGGTAAACTCTGGGTTCAAGTAAGAGATCCTGCCTCAATATACGCATGCACAGGAATTCATGTACATGTGTCCAAACATACGTGCGCGTGCGTGCACCACGGCACACATGTACCCAAAGCAAGAACAATTATTTTCTTTTGCAAGTTACCTACAAGTATATACTACTACTAATTTTTTGTTGTTGTTGTTGTTGTTTTTGTTTTTTCTAGACGGTTTCTCTGTAGCTTTGGAGGCTGTCCTGGAACTCACTTTGTAGACCAGGCTGGCCTCGAACTCACAGAGATCCGCCTGCCTCTGCCTCCCGAGTGCTGGGATTAAAGGCGTGCGCCACCAACGCCTGGCTACTACTAATATTTTTAAGAAGCCAAGAAAGTTTTCCTTCACCTTCCAACACCTGTCAGAGTTTCTGTCCTGCAGTAGGCACAGCCTTTTGTTGAGGGTCTAACTTGAATGTGTGCAGGGAAGACCTTACTTTATGAGTTTTGTGAGGGAAAGCTAGTAGGAGCCCGTACTATACTTCTCTCTGTCTGGTGCCGTATTTAGTACTCTACTAGGTACGGAAGATGTGCTGGTAAGCCAGATGTGTCAACAGGAAGAAGGATGACTTTGCAGCTTGCAAAGACAACCCAGTGAGTCAGTCCTTTCTGCTCCATTCCCAACCGGCTCCGCATGGTTATCTGGATCATTTGAACGAGTCATTCCACACCCTCAGCTGTTGTCTGCATCAGCACGTGTCACAAGGAAACAAACCTGGTGACCTAGCTGGGCCCAGTATAAAGATTAATGAGTACGTGAGAAATAGCCAGAAGTAGAACTTTATTTACGTTATAGAATAAAAAAAAATCTAAGAAATGTTTACCTTAAAAATAAGTTTTTTTTTAAACCAGGCGGTGGTGGCACACACCTTTAATCCCATCACTCAGGAGGCAGAGGCAGGTGGATCTTTGTAAGTTTGAGGCCAGCCTGGTCTACAGAGTGAGTTCCAGGACAGCCTCCAAAACAATACAGAGAGACCCTGTCTCAAAAAGCCAAAAAAAATATATATATATATATACATACATATATATATACACACACACACACACAAACACACACACATGGGAGAACGTGAGGATTTTATCTTTCAAATTTTGTAATTCCTTTTTTTTTCTTTACAGATAGTACAACTCTATTCATCTAAGTGCCACATTTTCATTACCCATGTACCTGTTGATGAGCATCCAAGCTGGGTCCATCCCTAGCCATCATGAGTATAGTAAAAATGGATGAGCAATTATCTCTATGGTAGAATATGGAACCACTGGATATGTATGCCCAGGAGAGGCATAGGTGAGTCATAGGGCAGCTTTCTTTCTTGGTTTGTTTGTTTGGGGGAATATTTGTTTGTTTGGGTTTTGTTTTTCTTAAGAATTCTTCACGCCCCAGTAGTGGCGGTGCATGCCTTTAATCCCAGCACTTGGAAGGCAGAGGTAGGTAGATCTCTGTCAGTTTGAGTCCAGCCTGGTCTGCAGAGTGAGTTCCAGGACAGCCAGGGCTACACAGTGAAACCCTGTCTCAAAAAGACAAAAACCACCAACAAAAACAAAGACTCCTTCATGCTGGGGCTAGGGAGATGGCTAAGCAGTTAAGAGCACTGACTGCTGTTCCGGAGGACCTGGTTCAATTCCTAGCACCCTCATGGCAACTCACAACTGTCTGTAACTCCACTTCCAGGGGTTCTGACTCCCTAACACAGACATACATGCCAGCAAAACACCAATGAACATAAAATAAAAAATAAATTAAAAAAATTTTAAAAAGAATCCTTTGTGCTGATTTCCATAGTTCACATTTGTGTAATAGATACATCACCCCCTTGAGAAATGTGGATTGGGTAATTGCCCCATTACCTCTGTAGCAATGATTATTCCTGTGAATGCCAATTCTGTCTCCTCTAAATGCTTCATTGCAGCCCTTCTAAACACACAGATGTAAGACTGGGAAAGTCCATTTTTCTTTTTCATCACCCCATCCGGACACGTGAGCTCCTCTCGCTCCTTCCCTGCCTCCTTCCTCAGACTGATGGAAACTCAGAGCCACTAACCACAGCAGACTAAAGACCAACATGATTCATGATGGGAGGCTGGGCTTACAAGGAAGACCACCGCTGTTTATTGATCTGCCTTGCCGTTTTATGGCTGATTTCAATGAAATGAGACAAGGAGAGCTTTAATTAGAAGTGCCCACAATTTAGAAGACATAGTGTTGTCACTAGCAGTTGCTGTAAATTAAATACTATATGTGTAAGTAAGATGTTCTGCACCTCAGGTGATACTGTTGCCATGTTCCTGAACAGAGCTTTGAGATACAAAAGAAATCTTTGAAAGGGAAACAATTTTTTTTAAAGAAATCTGTCTTGAATCCTTTTGTAAAATTTAAAGCCTTTAGCAACAAGCTACCGACTTACTCTGTGTAATCGGCATCGATTTTTAGCCCAGAAGTGAAAGTACACTGAGATTTTAGGCTTTAGGTTATTGAACTAATGAGTGCTCATTCTGTAGTGAATGCCAGACTCTGCCCTGCATTCTGGAGCTACAGTGGTGAGCAAGAGAGACAGATGCTGTCTTAATGACACGTGCAGCCTTGCAGGAGACACGCACAAGCAGAGGTGGGGGCCATGGGAGAAAATAAACAGGATGATGAGGTGAAGGGAAGGCTTTTCTGAGCAGAAGCGGCGTATGCAGAACTGGGAATCTGCTTCAGATCTGAGTAAGGCCATAGGAAAGGCTAGCCCTGGGATTCTCAGGTACACATAAGGAAAAGGATAGAGACCAGTGTGTGTGTGTGTGTGTGTGTGTGTGTGTGGTGTATGTATACTACACGTGTGTGCATGTGTGAGTGTGGTATATGTGTGGTGTGTGTGTGTATGTATGTATTGTGTGTATATGTGTAGAGTGTGGTATGTGTGTGTGTGCATGTGTAGTATATGTGTGCATGTGTATATGTGAGTGTATGTGTGTGGTGTATGCGTGTGTCTCAGTAGTTACCCTTCCATGACTGGCAACGTTCCAGAAATATAATAGGTATTTGTGGCAGAGGCCATAGCAGGAAAAGGGACAAGCACTTATAATCACTGTTTGTCATTATTTCCTAAACTCATAACAGAACTATAAATAATCGGAGGACATATTTTGGTTCTTGAGGAAGTTACAAATAAGTTGGATAAAGCAGCCATGTATACAGAAAGACAAATGAAAACAAAAATCCACATAGGTTTGGTACTGAATGGATGGTGCCAGCAGTTCTAGAAGTTCCAGACTAGGACAGATTGATAGCAATTTAGATCTTAAGTTTTGGTGTGAATTTCTTGGCTCCTAACACCAGGTCATTTGTCCCAAATGCCTTCCACTCCACTTTAGCAGACATCATTAGAAGTTCTCACTGAGAACAACACGGGCAAGTTGACAAGCCATTCTTGAAGGCAGGGCCTGTCTCCCCAGGAGCTCTATCTCCAAATCTTAAACAGGAGCAACATAAAATTTCCTCTGGGATGCTAAAAATGGACAGGGAAGAGATGCTGGCCCAACACGAAGAGCTGCCCATGCCTGTGCACACTCGTTTATGGGACCTAAGTTTAGACTCCAATCAGAACAAAATGAAGAGCCCTCTCTGCAGATTCCACATCCTCTTTGGAGTCTTTTGTACGACAATTCCAGAAACTTCCTTCCAGGGCCTCGTCTGTTTCTGGACTATTGATTTACAGAGCTGTGTTTTCTGGCACCAGATCACACAAGAATTCCAGAGAAATAAAGAAAATGCTGGACTCATAAAGTTTGGCAAAGAAGGTGCTTATCGGGTGGCCGTGCCTTCAGCCTGGGGAAGGTCCTCCTCCTCCTCCTCTTCCCCCTCTTCCTCTCCCCAAATCTAAAAATGTTTTTTTCTTGTTCACAGCCAGCTGGCCTGGCCTTTCTTATCCTGGTCCTCCTTGCCCCTCCCCTGTTTGTTACTTTCCCTTTCTAGGCTAGAACAAAGCCCGAGTATCTTGTGAGCTGTCTTGGAGGGGAGGACGCTGTGGGAGCAGAATGGGCTGTTTGCTAGTGAAGAGCTGTTCTACAAGGATCTCCCCACCCAGCTGCCCCTTTCCTTCTTTCCATGCTCTTTGGGACAAATGGGGCCTAATTCTCTGCTTAAAAGTTGATGCTAACCAAGTGGGCCATCCCTTGGGCTCAAAAATGGTCTCTTTTACTCATAAAAGACTGTGGATGGTGAAGAGATAACTAGTTAGCTCAGGGGGTGCCCTGTAGATTCACTAATCAGTTAATACTCACACAGGACTGTAAAACAGCTACTTACTTAACTCCAGGGAATATTCACAACAGAAGCATCTCTTAGCGAGGGAGATAAAAGTCAAGGGAGTAAGACTATGGACACCCCCAGGGAGGGCCTCACCCTCCCTGGGGAAATGAGGGGATAATGGAGGAGTTGGGGGGAGGGCACGGGAGGAGGGGAGGAAAAGGGAGAGGGACCTGGAACTGACTTGTGAAGCAACCTTGTTTCTAATCTAAATTTAAACTGAAAAAAAAAAAGTCAACGGAGTAGAAAGTCACCTACAAAGCCGTTCACTCCTCCCTTGTCTGGAGACGTCTATCTAACATTAATAAGCCTTTTAGGGAAATATAAGGAAGAGGGGAGGACCATGGGTAAGAGGGACTTTCATGAGACAGAAGCGAGGTGGGTGAGACAAGAGGAAGATGGAGAAACCACTCAACTGCTAATCACTTCCCTACGACAACACGGCCTCTCTCCTGGTCAGAGAGTGTGCACCTTAGCTCTGTGGAGGAGGAAAGGGAGGTTTCTTAGGGAGAGTTTAAGAGACCAGATGTCCATCTTCTCACAGCACATTCTTAAACAGAATTTGCAACAGCCCAGGCATTCCATTCCCATTAGGAGCTGTTTTGCAAAGAAATGAAGACGGTAGCCACCAATACAGGCAGTCTGAAAGAGCAGGACAGTTAAGACTCACATATCAGAGCTTTGTAGGCCAACCTCAGAATCATGGCTGCACTACAGCTGGATCCCTGAGAACTTCCACACATGCTGTGGGCAGACTCCCTTTGAGGTGAGTGCCGTTCAAAATTCCTGTCCCTCTTAACTGATAAAATGATTTCTGTCATCAATTGTTGGATTATGTAAACACAAACATTTACTGCTGAGGAGCAAAGAAATTGCACAGTGTGTGTGTGTGTGTGTGTGTGTGTGTGTGTGTGTGTGCATGCCCTCCCCTTGTGAGCAAGTGTTAGCTTCTGTTAACAGGGAGTAAATATCCTCTATGTTATTAAGCTGTTAATTTACTTGAAAAATAAAACCATATTTCTAATGGTTTTTCCAGTGAGCAGTATATTCATATTAACACACACACACACACACAGAGAGAGAGAGAGAGAGAGAGAGAGAGAGAGAGAGAGAGAGAGAGAGAGAGAGAGAGTTACAGGGGATGAACTAATAACACCTACAAGGAAAAGCCCCCAAATCGGAACAGACACACAACTGTTCAGGGCACAAGTCTGTGGCATCAGGTAGTAGGCAATATGAAGTGAGCTAAATATCTTGAGCAGGAAAAATTGTGTTTGTGCTGGAACCCAGGAACCGAGGTAGAGGTCCTTGGTCACAGCAATTTTCCTGGGCAAGACTTCTTCCTGTGACTGGGTGATGGGTCAGTATGCTGCCATGACTCAGCTTTGGGGCACTTCTTTTATAGCCCTAGGTGAAGGAGTTACATCTGGTATACTTGATAAGCCCATGGGGCTGTCTTTTGTGATATGCTTTTGATAAGCCCATATGCCCATGTCTTCCTGACTTAATTTCATAAATTCACTGACAGTAGTATTTTATTTACATGAATAGGTTATCAGTCTGAACCTAATGATCTCTTCTGGGTAGATAGTGACTGGTTACTTGCAGACTCACAAGGAGATGCTGAGTCATTCTCCTTGTGAGTCACCCAGGGCAAGGGACAGCCTGAAAGACATTATTCCATGTAGTATGAAGTAACTTAGAACAGGGCCCAGACTAGTCACCACAGCTCTGATGTCCAAAGCTTTCTGATACAGAATGGGTAGCACACGTTTTCCTCTCAACTAGCTAGTTGAAAACTTTGGTAGGCCGTGGGTGCTCCAAATAGTTATTTTTTTTTTGAAAGATTCCAGCTCAGACTTCCATAAATAGATCTGTCTACCGGGTAGGGTAACAGTAGTCTTAACTGTTGATTATGGCGTAAGCTGTCCCAGACATGCCCCCAAGGGATTGAGCTAGACAAGATGGCCATCCACAGAGATTTCAACTCCTCCAGCAATGGTTGTAACACGCTGGTCTCTGGGGATCCAATTTTATGAGCTGGTGGAAGATGCCAATGAAAATCAGAAGCTCCTGGAACAGCTAGAAGGGTAAAAGTCCTCAGGACAAAGAATCATAACCATCACTCTAAAAGAAAGCAGATGAGGGGGGGGGCCCGGATCATGGGTTCCGGGGCTTGAATATAGTGGCTTCAAGGCCAGCCTGGGCTACACAGGAAACCCTGTCTCCAAAGTAAACAGGTAGAGCTAGAGAGTTGGCTCAGTGGTTAACAGCATTTGCCAGTCTTCTGGAGGACCTGGGTTTGATTCCCAGCACACACACACACACAGCGGCCTGTAATCCTTCGCCACTCCAGTTCCGGGAAGCCTAATGCTCTCTTTTGACCTCCATGAGACAAATCACGCATAACACACCATGCACAAACATGCATTCAGGCAAAACAAGCAAACAAAATAAAATAAATGAAATGGAAGAAAGCTAAAGGAGCCAAAACTGCAGCTCAACAGCCAGCAATGCACTTGCCTAGCGTAACTGGTGCTTCAGGGTTCTACCCTCAGAGCACGGGGAGACAAACGCAGAGACCTGCGGGCACTGCACGGGAGACGTGCAATGTAAACTACTCTTAAAAGAGCTTCCATGCGTCAGCTATGTCTTTTTTGCCTGCCCGGCCCGTTTTACATATAGCTCTTTCCTCATCATTGAGGAGCAAATTGTATAACAGCCTGTTTAAAAAGAAACCATTCCTTGCAAACTAATAGAGAAATTCTTAAACGATCTGGTTTTGTTTTGTGAGCAATACCAACAAAGCTTGTAAGCTCGACATAACTTAAAAGAACAGAGATGCACTGATTTGACCCCTTTTTCTATTCTTTCAGTTACCTTAAATTTTTATTGTGAAATAAAGATGCAGTGGCCCTGTGACTGCTACAAAGTTGCCGTGTGCCCCTCTGAGACTGCAGCAACCTCCCTGCCTGAAACTTACTTATTTCTGTATGTTTGTTGAGACAGGGTCTCATGTAGACCAGGCTGACCTCAGATTTGTGGTATAGCTGAGGCTCTTCTTGAACTCTGAGTCTTCTCCTCCCAAGTGCTGGGATTACAGGCCCTTTCCCTGAAAGCTGTTGTTTACTTCACTGTTTTTCTTTCTAGTGTTTATTGCTTTTACTTTTAATCCTTTAACAACGTGTCACGGAATAGAATCTGCAGAATGGAATGCTAATCGTTCCATGCTTGCTTGCTCGAGATTTATTTCCAGATTCGTCCATGCTGACACAATCAGGTAGCGCTTGTGTGATAATACAACAGTTGGATGTCCCTCCATGCTTCTTGCTCCTTGGGCTTAGGAGAAACCCTGTTGTATATTGTTACGTGCGTCTTTGTGTGCTCTTGTGCAGTTATTCTCCAGGGCAAGAATCTAGCTCTGGGACAGCTTGTGGATGTGGACCGTCAACTTTCTAACTATGAAATACCAAACTGTTTTCTAAAATTACTACGATGTGAGGGAGCCAGCTGGTTCTACTCTGTGTGTGCAACTCTCATTGGCAGATATCCCGGGGGCTGTGATACCTCTAACATCTTGGGGTCTCCAGTATAATCCAGGCTTCATGCAGTGGCCTCCCAGAGACTCCAAGCAGGCACTCCCTGGTCATATGCCTAGACTCAGTGGCTCTCCTTAACCACAGAGAAAGATTCTACAGTTCCTTTACTGTGTATCCCTCGTAACTCAAAAGTCAGAATCCTGTGGGTAACACTGCCATGCTTGAATGCCAGCTTGGGGTGAGCCCTGGCACCCATGAATCTCATTTGCAGGACCTTTTTATTTGTTACTACTTTTCAGAAGCAGAAAATCCTTTTCCTTTCACAGGTTGGAAGCTTGGCTGAGTGGGGTCTCCCTGACGGTACTCCTCTCTTTATTCCGTGTTTTGATCAGGTCTCTCCTTAATCTTATCTTTCGGTGCAAGCCTTGGTGATGGGGAATGTCCTTCTGTGTATATGTTTCCTTTATTGGTTGATAAATAAAACACTGTTTGACTAATAGAGGCAGGAAGATAGGCAGGACTAGGAGAGTTCTGGGAAAGGTAGGCAGAGAGAGACCTCGAGGAGACACCATGTAGAGACTGGGAAGATAGGACGCACCAGGTGTTCTCTGGTAAGATGAGGCCATGTACCATGTGTTTATTTGGGCAAAGCAGTCGTGGGACCAGGCGGGACAGAAACTTGCATCTTCACTTTGACTCCAACATTAAATTTCCTTGTGCTCTTTTTTTCTCTTTAAACTGTGTATGTCGTGTTCCTTTTTGCTCTATTTGCTGTTTTCCGTTGCAGAGCTTCATAAGAGTGATTCCTAATAATCACGTAACACAGTCAACATCAGGTAGCCTTCAAATCTCCACCACTGAAGAAGTAAGTCCATTATCTTCCAATTTAGCCTCGGGCGAATGATTAGGACAAGGGTAGAAAGTAGCCATATTCTTTGCCTGAATATCCCAAGTGGTCTCTAGCTCAGTTGCTAATATGGTTCTCCTCTAAAACCTCTTGAGCTGGGGCCACCGTAGTCCGTATTGCCCTCAGAGCTATACTACTGTCTTCTAATCACCTACTGGGATGGGCTGCTAGGCTCTAACAGTGTTCAGCCGCTTTCCTACTCCGAAGTCCCAAAGTCCTTGCACTTTCCTCCACAAGCCAACACGGTAAGGTCTGTCACAGAAGTAGCCCACTTCCTGGTACTAACTTCAGTTAGTCTAACATTTCAGTTGCTGCGATAAAACACCATGAATTTACAAAAGAAAGCGTTTAAATTGGGTTTACATTCTCAGAGGGTGAGTCCGTGAGGCAGAAAACAGCTGAGAGCTCACATCTGGATCTGTAAGCATGAGGCAGAGAGCACACACTGGGACTGATGCCAGTCTTCTGGAAGCTCCAATCCTGCCCCGAGTGAACTCTTTTAACAGGGCCACACCCGCTAATTCTTCCCAGTTTTACCAGCTGGGAACCTGGCATTCAAACAAATGGGCCCGCAGGGGCCATTCTCATTCAAACCACACAGGAGTGAGGAAGGAGAAAAAAAGACAAACACATGGACATTCAAAGAGTTGGGCTAGGGCTGTCAGAGACGCCTCGGCACCCAGAAGCTCAGCGTGTATTCTGTATACAGTGAACAGAGAAGTGAGGTTATTACAGGTTTATTTTATATACAGCTGAACAAGGTGGCAGGGTTATTACAGGCAAAGAAGGAGGCAGAGTTGATGGTATACAAGCTGGACCAAGGAGACAAGTTTAGCTCATCTTGGTAGAAGCAGTCTTCAGGCTAAAATATGGGGGGTGTGGAGAGAAAGCTATGGCGGGCATTTTCTGCACATGTGGAAGGCTTTGCTGTCCTTCTGAGCCTCACTCCTGACCAGTGGTTCTCAGCCTTCAGAATGCTGCGACCTTTTAATACAGTTCCTCGTGGTGTGGTGACCCCAACCATAACATTATTTTCATTGCCATTTCGTAACTGTAATTTTGCTACTGTCATGAACCATAATGTAAATATTTTTGGAGATAGAGGTTTGCCCAAGGGGTCAGGACCCACAGGTTGAGAGCCGCTACCCTAAAGGGAAGGCTTTGCTATTTTCCCAAAGGTCTAAGGCTGAGTTTCTTGACATGGCTGCACCCATGTCAAACAATGTGCATTCATCTAAGACATTACTCACTAGGGACTTTCTCTGTTCCCCATACTAAATCAAGCTGGTTAACACAGCCATGCATGTCTTTTTAAAAATTCATTCTTTCTCTGTCTCTCTCTGTGTCTCTGTCTCTCTCTGTGTCTCTGTCTCTCGCTCTGTCTCTGTCTCTCTCTCTCTTCGGGGTATCATGTAGCTTGCTGGCCTCAAACTCACTGAGTAGCTGAGGGTGAGCCTCCTGCCTCTACTTCCCAAGTGATAGGCTCACAGGCATTCATCCCTCACCCCTCCAGTTTATGAAGTACTGGGAATTGGACCCAAAGTTTCGTGCATTCTAGTCAAACACTCTACCAACTGAGCTGCATCCCCAGTGCCTGCTCAAGTGTCTGTCATGGGCATTTCTATTGTGACTATCAGTGCATAATCTTTTGGGATGACATTTTTCATGCATACACGTCATTTACTTTGTCAAATTTAGTCCCAGTCATCCTTTCTCACTCCCCTTTCCTGACACTGAAGTTGACGGGGGATGTCCTTCTGTATATATGTTTCTCTTATTGGTTGATGAATACACACTGATTAGTTGGTAAGCAGGCAGTAAGTATAGGCAGGGCTAACCAACTAGGAATGCTGGGAAGAGGGACACAGAGAGAGGAGAAGCCAGGGAGACGCCGTGTAGTCGCCAAAGAAATAACAGGTTTGGGCATTCTCCAGTAAGCCAAGACCATGTGGAAATACTAAGATTACTAGAAATAGGTTAATAATTAAGAGAGAGCAAGCCAGTAAGATGCCTGAGCCATTGGCCAGACCATTTATAATATAAGCCTCCGTGTGTGTATTTGGGCCTAAATGGCTGCGGGACCTAGCAGGAAAGAAACTCCGTCTACACCAAAGTGTTTAATCGTTTGTCTACCCCTGTACCAGTACCATTCGACCTACTTCTTAGAGTTTTGATAGCTACAAGGTAACTTTTACTTTTATGTTCTTTAAGAATTTCTTGAAGAATGGGCCCTCTACGTAATTGCATTGACTCCACAGGTTAAATATAGAGATCTTCTGGCCTGTTATTTCTAGCTGGGTGTAATGATGCATGCCTATAATCCCATCACTCAGGATACAGAAGCAGGAAAATCATGACTTCAAGGCTAGCCTAAGATGGAAAAGAAACACTGCCTCCTAAGAACAAGAGCAGGAGTGTAGCTCAGTGGCAGAGTGCGTGTCAAGCTTGAAGACTTCCCTTTCCACCCCAGCACTTTAACCTGTAAGACACAGATACACACAGACACACTATTCCTCTATTTGATCTTGATCTTTCAGTAAGGTTTTAGAATGATCTTCATAAAGGTCAGGAGATGCTCTGTTTGATTCGTCCCTTACTACCTTGTTCCTTGGTATCACTCTACATAGATCTGTTGATACAATTCCTTCTGGGGGGGGAGATGTAAACGATGTCTACCTCCTCCTCCTAAGTGCCCAATGACAAGCTAAGGTAGAGTTAGTTCCCCCTTCACTCAGGGGGACCAATGAGTTTCTCCGGCTGATTTACACAGCTGTGAGCAAGGGGCTATGGGCAGGAATGTGGGCGGTTTCTGAGCAGCCACGCCGGGTCTGCGTATACCCTGGAAGATGACTCCCGCTAGCTTTGAAGACGGAGACCCCTCCCCTAGTCTTTGTTGCCCATATACCTCAGCCCCTTCCCAAGGCCATGTGAAGTTACAGCAGAATTGCACGCAGCTCATTGAGAGGCCTGGCTGGATGCCTGGATGAGGAGGGTTCCGTGACCTCCTCTGCCCTGGATGAGGGTTCCGTGACCTCCTCTGCCCTTCCTCCTATGGGGGAATGTCAACTGTCAACAAAAGCCAACTGTGATGACCGTACACAAGCAGGCACAGCTGATCTGAAGACGGCGGTAGTTTGTCCGGGGAATAGTGATATGATGTATAGCAGGATCTTTAAAACTACAAACAAAAAACAAAACAACAAAAACTTCCTACTTACTGCCACTGTTTTCAAATGCTAATGATTTTTGCCTATTGACTCCAGCATCCAGCAGCATTATAAAGGCTTACACTCTGTTCACCATTTTAAGTCTCACCATCTTAAATATTCTCTTGGATATTTGCATACCCCATCACATCCTTGTGAGTGTCCCACTGCCAATCTCGATATATCTTACTTTTTACCCTACAGCTTCGCTCCTCATACAGTCCTGAGGAGAAGAAAATGCAGCTAACCCAATAGTTGTGCTCAACTTTCAAAGGAAGGGTGGCTTACGATAGTTTCTGTAGGTTTCTAAAAATACCCCTCTTCAAGAAAAGCATTCCTCAGAGATGTGGTGAGATTGTCTTTAATCCTAGCACTCAGGGAGGCAGAGGCAGGTAGATCCCTGTGAGATCAGTCTGGTCTATATAGAAAGTTCCAGACTGGCCAGGATATCAAATTGAGAGCCTGACTTAAAAACAAACAAACAAACAAAGCATTCCTAGCTTTCTGTGAACTTTGTCTGGATGGGTGCTGAATGTGTCTGTTGAGATCATCAACAGTTATTTAATGTGGTGAATTACATTTACTGGTTTCCTCATGGTAGCCCAACTTGTATTCTTCGGTAAGTTGGTTTGGTTCTGATGTCTTGTTTTGCCATGTTGAAGTTGCCAAAGTGTCACTCAGGGTTTTTGCATCTGTATTTGAGTGAGATTGGACTGGACTTTTTGTTTCTCACACTCTTCTGGTCACATTTTGGTGTAATGCTACCCTACCTCCGTGAAATGAACCGGAAAAGAAGCCCTCAATCCTACACTGTGGGATAGCTTGCACCAAAAGCCTTCAGAGAACTCTTTCAGGCTGAATTCTTCCTTCTGGAAAATATCCACTGGTGTAAGTTCTTGCATGATTATGACTCTGTCCTGACTTTCTTGTTCAGTTTTCAAATTCTTGAGCACGAAAGCAACATTCTCTTTGTAATTTCTAGATGGCGTGTGAGTATAGCTTCTATGTCACTCACATTGGTGTCCTCCTTTCTTTTTTCTTCTTCGTTGTTTTTTTTTACAAGGTTTGTAAATCTATGAGTCTTAGATAAACAAACTTGGGCAGGTGTTGTTTCTGCTGTGTGTTCGTGTCTAGTTTTATTATTTTGACTTGTTACTTTCTTCTCTTTGCCTTTATTTTGCTATTCTTTTTCTAACCTTTAGGTTCCTTGCATTTCAAAAAGCTTCTCTTAACAATTCTCATTAATTGCTCGTTTAGTTTTTGCTTCCGAAACTTTGATGCATAGTATCTGGTATATAGCAGTATCAGATATCTGATATATAGCATGGCAGCATCACTATATTTCCAAACACCTTCGTTTCTTTCTCTCTTTTTACAGCTTTGTTTCTTGACCACAACTTTCTTAGTCAGTTTTTCTAGTTATCTTTACCTATTTAATTTTAATTATTTTTATTACCATTTGAGACAAGGTTTTACTCTATACCCAAGCTGGCCTCAAATTCTTGATCTTCCTGCCTCTCCCTCGCAAGTGCGGAGATTATAACCCTGCACCACCAGGCTAGTTACCTTTTAAAAATTAAAATCTCTTCTTAGTTGTTTTATGGTCACAGACTCTAGTCAGGGTTTTCCAAATTTTTCAAAATGCTTCTAGCTGGACCTTGCTTTATGGCTCACATGTATCAACTGTAGTGAGTTTGGGGGTGGGGCTCTCAAAAGAACTTTTAATTTTCCTCCTTCTTTTATTTTGCTTCTGGGGGGTCCATTTTCACTGGTCTTCTATTAAGCATATGTCATCTTTTCCTTGCGCCCTTTAAGACAAGGTTGCAGGAAGCATTGCTCAAATTCAAGTTTAGCAAATACCCTTCAGGCCAAAGGCTGACTTTCTGTTCTCTCTGACTTCTGACCTTCATCCTGTCTCTGTGCTGCTTTACTTCTTAATTTCTTGCCAATTCATAGACTTTTCCAGAATGTATTTTAAGCAGTTAGCCTTGTGTGTGGCTGGAGGAAGTCCTGACTGAATGCACGCTGTTGTTATGGGATCAGCGACATAATAAAGGACCCTAGGGAAATGGGAAGCCTTCCCTTTTGGTCTGTGTGTGGGTGTTGACAGTGTGTGCAGAAGATGCCCATCATAACTTTCTCCCCCAAGATTTTCCAGGGCTTGAAGACTGACTGCTCCCCCGCCAGAGGTTTCTTCAAAGAAGACTAAAACTGTCTCTTTTATCCAGCTGTCTGCCTTGTTCTTTACCTGTATGTAATAACCCCACCTCTTTGTTCAGCTGTGTGAAATAACCCTGCCTCCATGTTCAACTGTATATATAAACGGGATTAAAGGCACATGCCTTTAATCCCAGCACTCGGGAGGCAGAGGCAGGCAGATCTCTGTGAGTTCCAGGCCAGCCTGGTCTACAAAGTGAGTCCCAGGACAGCCTTCAAAACAATACAGAGAAACCCTGTCTCAAAAAACATAAAACAAACAAAACAAAACAACAACAACAACAAAATGAGCTGCAGTTTCTCCTGCTGAGAGCTCAGGTTTCTGTCTGTGTTTGTCTTTTCTCCTTTCCCTTGCCACGCCAGGCAGGTCTGTCCCTAAAGCCTGCAGCAACCTTGTATTTTTTTTTTTTTTCTTTTAGAGGTAGAGTCGGTCTGGACCCGTAGACAACAATGTTCCTAGAAAAAAAGTCTTTATTATTCAATAGGTGTTTATTGATTGGCTGGTGTGCATGCAGGAAGAGCTATGAATGCAACCTCTTCCTAAGGGCCTAAGGGGAGGAAAAAGCAAGAATCATTGATTGGGGAGAGCAGTAGAACCCACTGATGGAAGGTGATGGGAACTGGGGGTTTAAGATACGGGTTGGGGGGCATTCTAATTCACGCCTGAAAGCTAATGCTGATCTCGTCAGGGCTGGAGAGTAAGTAGACATTAGTGGTTACTGTGAAGGGTGTGTGAGAGATGGGAACAGATGAAGGAGGGCTAAGAGTCACCGGCGTGTAGCTGGACAGAAGAAAGAACCAGCGTTCTAAGGCAAAAGAAGATGCCTGTGGTTGACATCGTTAGTTGCCTATTTAATATTACCGATAGACATTCTGAATGTGCCTAAGACCAAGAGACTAAACATCTCAACGGCAAGCCAGTTTTCTTGATTTGATCATGACACTTCCTGCAAATGTAAATTTACAGTCTTATGAGTCAACTAAAAATAATGTCTCTTTCCAAAAACAGCTTCCAGAGTCACAGAGGGCTGAGGGGCAATTTTCAGCGTCACTACTTAAAAGCTGAGAGCCTGGGTTTGAGTCACTCTCGTCTCCGTTGAATAGAGTTATAAGAGGAGCTGGGCATGCAGCAATGGCACAGGAAATGCAGGTTGTCGTTTGACCCCGGGGAAACGCCAAAGCCAGAAACAGCAAAGCTGCTTTTCTGAAGACTCATTCCCCACCCCCACCCTGCCCTCGGAGCTGCCAGACAGGAGGACATAGGCTCTTCCCCTCCTACCCCAGAGAAAGCCTTCTCTTCCAGGATTTCCTGAAAGGTACATCTTCTCCCTTTTGACTTGGGTTCTTTGGTAATTTTGGCGTCTGGTGGGGGGGGGGGAGGAGAGGCAGGAAGGAAACATCTTGCCAGACAACTTCTGCTTTTCATCTCACCAGCAGACTGCCCTGAGCGAGGGGCATGCCTGCTGACTTCTTGTAAAGAGGAAAGTGCCAGGAATACGGAAGCTAACATTTGAAAAGTTATCACATTGCAGAAGGACTGGCTGAAGTGTGCAGAACGGATGAACAGGCGAGAAAATTGGAGGAAAAGGGAGCACTCTGGATGTGCTCATAGGGAAGTCAGATTTTTTTTCCTGAAGGTAATGGATTGGCAAGGACAGATCTGCCAATAGGGTAGGCGTTTAGGATTAAGGGCTGGAGGGATGGAGGGAAAGCGAATCCACCCACATTGGGCACCAGATGAAGGTGTGGATATTAGGATTCACCAGACCAGTATAATTGGAGTTTAAATAACTTACACGGAAAACAATAAGCAACTGCCGAGGTGTTCCTGCTCCCCAATGCTCTCCCCAACCCAAAGTGGGTTTCTGACCCCTATCCTTATACTTTTAACCTGTCACAGGTCACATCCACCTGTGGCCACGCCCAACAGGCGTGGTCAATGCTACAGGTGCTGAGGAATATATTACTACACTTTTGGTTTGCTGGGCTTTCAGAGAGATGGAGAGACTCACTGCAACCAGAGGGAAGCCACATATCGAAGAGGCTGTTGTGGTCATTCTGCAGAGAAGTCTAAACAGTAGAAATGCTGAGGCAGGCAGGATGGACATGCTACGGGAGAAGCAGGATTGAGACTCTTCCCTAAGCTTCTGACACTAAATGGATGGTGGTGCCACTAGCTGCGATAGATTCTGGACCAGGCTTAAAGGGGACTGCAAAGGACAGACTAGAATCTGGTAGAATCTGACCTCTTGGTGGGCTTTGCTGGGATAGTGAAAGCCACCCAGTTCAAGCACACAGACTTCAGAGGCACCCAGCTGATGACTGAAGGAGGAAGCTTCAAGAAGGAAATGGTGGTCAAGATCTCTCACCAGCTGGGTGTTGGTGGCGCACGCCTTTAATCCCAGCACTCTGGAGGCAGAGGCAGGAGGATCTCTGTGAGTTCGAGGCCAGTCTGGTCTACAGAGTGACTTCCAGGTCCGGCTCCGAAGCTACACAGAGAAACCATGTCTCGGAAAAAAAACAAAAAACAAAAGGAAAAAAAAAAAAAGAGTGTCTCACGAAATGTAGGACCCAAAAGGAGTCCGCCATGTTTGACATCGAGAGGGGCCTTGTATCTTCAACCTGGGCAGTACCATGAGTGGAAGAGGGAGACAGGCTTTCAAAGCAAGCTTCATGCTGTTCCTGTAATGCTGCATGCTGCATCTGTGGGATAAACAGATAGCTTGGAGGAGAGTATGGCCTACGCTGGGAAAAAAAAGGAGACGGTCCAAGCACATCTTTTTGGATCTTACAGTTTATTAAATCCTTCTCAGATTTACCAAGCTTAAAGATGAACAGTAAGACAAGTTAAGCTCACATGAAAGACAGCTGATATACATTAGTGGGTGAGTTTCAGATGTTCCATTAGAACGAAACACGCCTTTGTGGAAATTAATCCCAGTTAATGGTTGAGGTGCCCTTGTATGAGCAGTTTGCGTGGTTTTGACATCTACTCTTTGAGGTAGGTCGTTACTCACATATACGACACAGGCAAGTTTAGGAGCACAGCTGGGAGTCGGGGAGTTCATTGAAGATGGGATTGGAGAAGATGCCCACTATTTTTTTTTCTTTTTTTAACTTTGTCGATTACTGATCAGGAGCCAGGTCTTACTTCACACAAGAAAACACCTTTTGTAAATACCAGCCGAAATAAAAGTTCAGGCTTATATTGAAAACCGTGGCCGATTAATATTCAAAACACCCATTTTCCAAGATTTAAGTTGAAGAGCACTGAAGATACCATGCAAGACCTTAGCCACTGTCGCTTTGGTTTTCTTGATACATTGACTTTTTTTTTCATCATGTAACAGTAATGAGTTCACGTACTACCTAGAAACAAGTCTAATAAGAGTTTAGTAAAGCACGCCCACTCAATTTCTTAACCATGAAGAATGTTATTTGGGCAAATAAGAAATAGACGCCAAATAAATGGAGACAGCTTTGCCAATAAATATATGGTGTTCCATGTCTGCCTTCCTTCTTTCCTTCCTTTTTTTTTTTTTTTTTTCCAAGACACGGTTTCTGTATGTAGCACCGGCTGTACTGGAACTCACTCTGTAAGACCAGGCGGGCCTCGAATGCACAGAGATCCTCCCGCCTCTGCCTTCCTAGTGCTGGGATTAAAGGCGTGCATCACTGCCTGGCTAGATGTTCCTTCTTAAAACATCAAGTAGCCCAAAACACGAGTCCCAACGGGAAAACATTTTGTACCAAACTACATAAAGGATAAAAATTCCTCCTTTATTTGAAATAGTGGAAGAAGACTTAAAAACAAGTCAAAAATCCTCTATGACCTAGACTAGAAGAGGGACAGTTGGTGGGGAGAGTTTCCTGACTATGGAACTGGCAGGTGACAGGGGACCTGGGCAGTGAAGCAGATGGGAGCTGGGTGTGCCCCGCTTCACAGGTATCAGATACAGGAAGTCAAGGGACATTCAGCAAACATTCAATTGGCCCCTACTCTGCCTTGGGGGCAGTATACATCAGGCAGCCACCAGAGGATGAGGAAAATGCTAGGAACATGAACCAATCCCTCTGAGTAAGTTGTCAAACCCAAAGCGGGGCGGCGGCAGAGGAAGGGCGGCTTGTCTAGGGCTTCCTGAATGATGAAAGGAAGGAAACTCGAGGCTGTCTCTCTCCCAAGGTAGGAGGAGGTAATGAGACCAGCCCGCGAGGAACAGGCAAAGTCAAGTTGGAGAAGGAAAGGCCGGGGAAACAAACACTCCAGGCTGTGAGCTACGTGGGCCTGCCTGGAAGCGCCTGTCTCAGGGAGGCGTCACCGTTTCCATTGTACTGACTTGGAAATTGGGGGGTCCTTTCTCTATTTTTAATTGCACTTTAAGATCCTTCTACGGGAAAGTTTCCATCTTTAAAAAAAAAATCTTTCGCCGGTGAATCAGATGGAAAGCCTCATTGGAGCGAAAATTCCTAGTAGGCTAGGGCGTCTGCGTAGGGCCTTAGTTACCACCGGGGCAACCGGGTCGAGCCCCACACCGTGGAACTGGGATGGAAAGGTCGCCCCTGAAGAGAACGGGTCTCCCCGGGCCCAGCATAGCCTACACCCATCGAAACCCGGAGACAGTCTGCATGCATGTCCGTGTCCACGGCCCCGGGACTGTGCGCAGGTCCACGCTCGCCTGTGCACACGGAGAAAAGAACATTTAGAAGGGATGCATGCCGTAGGCTGCCACCGCGGACAAACCGGACGAGAAGCGGTCGGCACCACTGACGTTCACAGCGGGGCCGCCGTCTCCGAAAGCGCACTTGTTTTTTTAGACGGGGGCGGGTGGGAAAACAAGCAAGGACGCCGGATCCGCGGCGGTCGCCTCTGCGTGCACCGTGTCGCACTGGGCGTCACGTCTGCACACCGGCGTGCAACCGGCCGCGTTGCACTCTTTTTTTGGGGGGGGGCAGCTGGACTCTCAAAACCCGCCCGCGAGGTTGCCATGGGGACGACAGGGAACTTTCTAAGCCGCTCTCCCGAGCCCCGCGCCCGTGGCGAGCCGCGCTCTCCCGCAGGGGAGGGGGCGGAGCCCAGGGCCCGAGCGGCGGCGGCGGCGGCGCGCGGCTTGCGGGGAGGGAGGGGGCGGAGCTCGCGTCACGTGGCCGGGGCGGGGCGGGGCGTGCGCGCAGCCCACAGCCAGCTCGCCCGCCGCCCGCCGCCGCCGCCACCGCCGCCGCCGCCGCGTCTCATTCATGAGGCCCGGCGGGCTCGCCTGTGGCCCGCGGCTCCCGAGGCGGCGGCCCCGCCCCCTGCTCGCTCGGTTCTCGCCGCCACCCGCCCGGGCCGCCCGCGCGCGGTGCCGCAGGTAAGCGGGCCGGGGGCTCTCGGGGTGGGCGGGGGATGCTCGCTCGCTCGCTCGCGGCCTCGCCTCGCCTCGCGTGGGCCACGTCAGCCGGGGCAGCGCCGCCCGAGGACGCGCGGGCGCCCGAGGAGACCCTCCTCCACCCCCACCCCACCCCCCCCCCCCCGCGCCTCTCCACCTCGGCAGCGGTCCTCGGGGCCCGGCGCGGCGCGGCAGGGGGATGGCAGCCGAGGGAGGCCGTGTCTGCCAGCTGCTCCCCCTTCCCCCCCGGGCCTGGGGGAGGGGGCGCGCGGTCGCGGCCATCCCCCTGCCGGGGCTGGCGAGGTGCTGTTATTTCCCCCAGGCCGTTGGCTCGCCCGCTCTCCCTCCCGCCCTCCCGCCCGTCCGCCGCTGCCTCCTGCAGGCCGTGGACCAGGTTCAGATGTGAGTAGCCCGCTGCCCGCTGCCCGCTGCCGTCGACCCCCGGGAGGAGCCCTGCAAGGTCCCGGTGGCTGTGGGAGCCGGAGCTCCACGGCCCAGTTTTTAAACGCCGCGGACCCACATCTTCCCCCCCCGCTTCCCCCAACCCCTCTCCCCGGCAGACGAAAATTATTTTCATTCAAATTTAGGATGGCGTTCCGAAGACGTAATTATGCCAAGCAAGCCTGGGAAGGTTCGCCCTCGCTTTCAGAAAGTCCTGGAAGGCTGGATACTTGGGGGGAGACTGGGGGGGGGCGGAGATTACTGAACAAGCGGCCGCATGTTTTTTTTTTTAATGCATCTTCGAGACTTAGAAAAATTAAGAATGGAAACCGAGTCTCCTGGCTTCGTTCGGGGCTAACGCTATATATATATTTTTTTGTCCCAGCTGTAGGGATGCAGGTTAAGTTGCTACTGGACCCCCTCCCGGGGGGGGCTCACCAATTTACAGTCTTTTTGATAACACACGGTCAGTTTTTGAAATCTACTTCGGGATTCATGTTGCGGGTCAGTTCAGCTCGTGTGTTGGTCTGACGTCGGTTGTTTTCCCTGGCTCAAGACTGAGAAGCGTGGCAGGTGACTGGGTTGGCACGGCCAGCCACCCGCGGTGTAAGGCAGGAGGAGACAGGTGTTTTTTAGCCGTTGCTGGGCCGCCCTGCCCTCTGAGCAACGCTCGTATCGCCTGTGGGCAGACAGCCACCTGCGGGGCCCGGGCCAGACCGGAGTCTAAAAAAGAACTTATATGTGAAGTGAGGATGGGCACTCTGGGTGGCTTCCTCCTTGCCAGGTAAACGCGTTCTTCTTGATTGGCGTTTTTTTCATCGGGCCCCGGAGTCTTCATGGGGGAAGTGGCAGTAGGCATAGTTAGCTGTGGGTCGCTAGAAACTGAAACGGCCTTGAGTTCTACTTCGGTGTTGGGCACAGTTGAGGTTCAATAGAGAAGGTCTGTACTCGCTGGAGGCTCTGGAACCGTGAGCGTTAGAAAACCCCTGAGCCCCCCAGGTGCAGTTTAAGAAGCACTTAACCGGGTGCCCGGGGCTTTGTTTGTGTTGCTGTAGGCTCGTCGCGGCTCTTCACCAGGCTTTGTGAATTGCGGTTTATTGACTGAGCACAGGCCCCCCCTCCCCCATCCCTCCATCCTCTCCCCCCACGCCCCCGCAGGTCATATTTCTGTAGCCGTTGTTACCAGCCTACAGAGCTTTGGTGGGGGCTGGCTGAATGAAGGTAGGAAGTTTGTCCTTGTAGGTCACTGGGAGCCAGTGGGTCTTCCTTAGATGAATTCGTCGCGTTTTCTTGTATGGCATGCCGTGGATGGGGATTTAATCTAGGTGCTGCCGCTGGTCAGAGGTGGCCAAAGGTTGAGTGAGGCCAGTGAACATTACGGTGGACATTTTATGGTGTTTAAATGTTAATATCCAGCTTAAATACAGCGCGGGTCACTGTGTGAACAGCTATTCTCTTCTGTATTGTATGCATACTGTACACCAGACCTGGAACACTAAACTGGAATCGTTCTTGCTGGGAGGTAGACGGGGCTGCCGCCTCCCTAGGGGTGCATAGCAGCCTGTCGGCGCGTTTTTAAACCTAAGTCTTTGAGTGTTTATCAATTTAAACCCTTTGTACTGACCCTGGGGACTGTCACTTTGTGTGTAGGGAGTAGGGCTGTAGGACATGTCCCTGCTCTGTCAGTTGGTAGGAGGCATTGTAGGAGTTGATTTAGAACTTCGCTTTAGCTGCCTCTGCTTCCCTTCCTTACTAAGTAAGTTAATACTCTTGGCTTAGGTGCGGTATCTAGGATGCAGCGTCTTTGGCTCTATTGCTTGCCTTCATGGTGAAATAGCCCATAGCTTTATAGTCAGGGCTCCAGTTGTCTGAATTCTGTAAGAATTAGGTCCCGTTAAGCACTGGAAGAGCTTGAAGATGCAATTGTATCTTGATGATAATAACTTGTTGTTTGGGGACAGCCTCGTATAGGTAGCTCAGGCCTTGACCTTTGTTTGCCTTGTATGCCACCACAGTTGTTTTAGGAGGTTCTGGGACTTGAACCCAGGGCTTTGTGCATACTAGGCAAGTACTCTACCCACTGAGCTATATCACAAGTCCCTTGTATATTTGAATACATTTTCTTATTCAGTTTGCTAAACAATTAACCAGTTTGGGGATCTACCTCCCCTACCAGGGCCATAGGTGAGTGTGCACACTTGTGTGCGTGTAAGCAGACCCTCCCTATACTATATTCTTGTGGGACAGGGTCTCTCCCTGAGGTCATGTGTTCAGTGACTCTGGTAAGTCAGCGAGTCTGTCTCCACTTGCCCCTCCTACCCCCAGTGCTAGGGTAATAAGCGTGTGGGAGATCAGTGGCGCTGGAGTCTGAACCCTGCTCTTGATGGTTGTCCAGCAAGCCTTTTTAGCCACTGAGCCATCTTTCCAGCCCCAGCAGTATACTTTAACAACCAAACACGTTTGGGTTCTATATTTTTCATGATGATCATATGAGGGAAAATCACTCACTCTTGGGGAACACATGAAGTTAGTAGGGATCCCCAACTGTTGGTAGCAACCTGTATGGAGTGGTGGGATGGCCAGGACACTGCCCTAGCCATTCTAGTCTGCTGTCCTCGCCTTCAACCCCGTGCTTATTTGATGATCTCCCCACAGTCTGGAAGGAGATAAGAGGAAAAGAAAAAGAAGAAAGCTTGTGGAGGGTTGCCTCAGTTGTAATCCGTGCACTTTGTGATCCTGAGGCAGAAGGAGCCCCAGTTCCAGGCTCAGCTAGCCTGGGATACAGTGAGACCTTCTCTCAGAACAAACCGAGACTGTGTTAGGAGATGAACTGTCACACTGTGAGGCACATACATACCTTGTGATGTGACTTAGGGCAACATGGACACTTTTCTGCAGTTGAGTCTTGTTGTAACAGCCTTTTACATTTGCTTATTTTCGTACCTGTAACTCTGGAGCCAGTATTAATCCACCATGTGGGGTTCTAGGGATCAAACTCAGGTTGTCAAGCTTGCTGGCTAGTGCTTTGCTGAGCCATCAAACCATGGGTCCTAGAGTCCTTTGCCTTGAAAGCTTGTGGATATTAACCTCAGTGATTTCGTGTGTGGACTTAGTTGTTACTGAGAAATGAGGAAAGAAGGGGGATTCTCACTCGTGTAGCCTGTCAAGACGGTGGTGTCCTCAGTGTTTCCACCTCCGTTGACCTCTGCACAAAGCCAAGGTAGCATCTGGTTGCTAATTCTTTCAGAATTCTTTTTGGAGCTCTGGGAACATGAACTTTTACAAACTGTTTGCAGGGTGGCTCTTTTTCTTACTCTTGGAGCTTAGAGTTGTGTGACTTAGCCGTCGTGACACACACTTTCTATATGAACTGTCCGGTGTAGGTTTTGCGTCTTTGATGGGTAGACACTGACCTCCAGAAGAGCAGACCTGGTGGGGAATGGCAGCCAACAGATTGTTTTTCTCACCCCACCTTTATCCAAAAGTCCTTACTGAACACTACATTAAATATTAGTTGACTATCTCATTTCGTGTCTTCATTTGCTTCTTACATCAAATTCCCTTAACTTCATGCATTGCTTAGTAACATGTTTATTGTTTCAACTCGTGTTAAGTGGTGGTTTATAAATTCTTAGTTGTTTTCAGTTCTTTACTGTTCTAGAATATGCACGATTGAGTCATAGTTTTCATCTTAGTTCTCTTAAGTTTTCAGGTTTTATTATCTCCAGCTTTAGGCACTAAATCTCTTCACAGGTGATGACGTCTGTTACTTTGTGCCCTAATCTGCTTTGGGATTTCTCTGGAGTCAGCTGGGATTCCTCAGAGTTGTCAGTCACTGTTAAGGTGAATAACTTCGTCTTCTTAACCTTTTGGACATTCTATGTAGACAAAGCCCCTGTGCCTCTTTTGCTGTCTGTAGACATTGACCTAAAGGGAGAAGTAACACTGAGTCCACATCCTGGGACAGTAGTCTAGTGAGACAGTAGGAGTGTGACCCCTGTGGAGTAGCTGTACAGGGATAGAACCTGTAAGTGCACTTGCTTCTGAAGGGAGAAGAGACCTCCAAGGCACTTGCAGAGACTTGATACTCAGTGTATTGGAGTATTTCAAGGCTTGGAGTGCTCTCTCTCTCTCTCTCTCTCTCTCTCTCTCTCTCTCTCTCTCTCTCTCTCTCTCTCTCTCTCTCCCTCTCCCTCTCCCTCTCCCTCCCTCCCTCCCTCCCTCCCTCCCTCCCTCTCCCTGAGTAATAGTTACTTGAAATCTAAGTAGCATTTAGTGGGAGCTTAAAGAGACAACTTGTAAAGTTTGAGAAATGTGATTAAAGAGCAGCGTTTCAACAAGAAGACTCTAGATTGAGAAACCGTTGGCTCTTCAGTAGTTAAGAGGAGCAACAGGTGGGAAAAGTGCTGGGATTGGTCCAGGAAGAGAAGATAGGTATGTGGTACCAAGTAGCTTTTTTTGGGTGGGGGTTGAGACAGTCTCTCTGTGTAGCCCTGGCTGTCCTGGAACTCACTGTGTAGACCAGGCTGGCCTCGAACTTAGAGATTCACCTGCCTCTGCCTCCCAAGTGCTGGGATTAAAGGTGTGCGCCACCACTACCCAGCTCCAAGTAGCTTCTTTGGTGGCTGGTTGAAGTTTTGCTTTTACCTAATTCTTAAATGCAATGTAAGGAATAGTTGATACAGAATTTTTATTTAAATACCTGTTTTTAAATAAGTAGTACAATGTTTCTTTTGGAAACTGGGTCTTATGCAGCACAGACTGGCCTTGGACTCCTGATCTTCCTACTTCACTTTCACTTCCATGTGCCTTTTTTTAATAGAAAGTTAACAAAATTTTAAACAAAAAGTTCATTGAATAGGATTGAAATGAACAAAGTTGTCTGATGATTTGGTTATGTTATTTTTTGAGCTGTTACCCAGTATGTCAGTAGTTAATATAAATTTGAAGCTTGGATTGGTGTTCCTTGATTTGTGCTATGATATTTCCCCCAGTGGTTGAGTGTGTAAACTTGTGGTCTTTATGAAACGAAGTGCTTCTCTAGGAGTGACGATAAGTCAGGAATGTCTGAACTTCGTGAAGCGTCTGTGGAAATAAACCTTTTGTTTAAGCGATGGCACGTCTTTATTTTCCTTTTTAAACACACCAAAACACCTGTCTACATATTAAGTTTCCTTAAAATCTCTTGCCCTTGTTTTCAGTGAATAAGAGGCATATGTTTGACATTATAGCTATATCATCCAATTAAATATGAAGGATGGCTTAAAAGAGAGAAACTGTAGTTACAGTGTGTATTGGACAGATGCTTGTTAGGAAGGATTGATTTTTCAGTTGTAGGTGCCTACTAACTTAGTCTCTTCTGAGGCTGTGTCTTGGTGTCTGTAAAAGCCTGAGATTGCTACAGTAGTCTCTTGATTGAGCACCTTCTTTGGGCAGGCATTGTGCTAAGAGCTTTACACTAATTATCTCTAAAAGAGTCACAACAACCCTGCTAGGCAGAGATAATAGCCCTGTTTTCTATGTGAGAGTACTGAAGCTAAGAGGTTTCTGGAAGGTCAGGCAATTCCCCATGGCAGTAGCCTTTCTCCCTGCCCTTGGCTTCCTGGCCGTGCAGCCCAAGGATTTACAGTTCATATGCTTTTATTTGACATTCCTAAATCAACTTTAAGAATTGTTTTTACTTGCATCCTAATGCTAGCATTTATAAGTGGATAATAGAAAGAGTGCACCTGCTGGAGCCTTGGGTTTCTCTAACCCATTTATGTGTGCAAGGCTGATTGAGCCAGGGAGAGAAAACCAGCTGGGAAAGTAGAGGAGTGGAAGAGGTCCACCATGTCTGCCAGATACCTGCTCCAGAATGTTCCCTACCTACCTACCACTAGGCTGAGACTGGGTCAGATGAAAGCTGATTTTCAAGAAATGGGACCCCCAAATTCAAACATGGAAGATGGTTCTGTGTCAGTGTTGGGAAGGAGGAACAGTTGTATTGTTTGAGACATGGTCTGAGCAGCCACTGTGCTGCCACCATGAAGGATTTCCTTTGGTAATTGTGACTTCCTGATCTGAGGGTATACACCATATCCCCTCCTTCTGTGGACTGTACTGTGCAGGAGGAGTAGCAAGTATCAGCCTGGGTGAGTGCCTGGCCTTTCTGTGCTCAGAGTCTCTGTTCCTCACATTGGTACCCAGCCGAAACCTCAGTACAGGGAAGCATATGAATTCTTTTTAAACAGGTTTGCCCTTTAACACGTACTGTTTTCACTGTGCCCTTGAACTTGCTCGGTACTTAATGTGCAGATAAGGTCCCTGTGATGGAATTTTACTCTATGTATAGAATAATGGGTGACCTAAGAACCTTTAATTAAAAAGAAATATGTTCAGAACTATGAATACAATTAAAATGTATTAGCATATATTAATTGTGCAAAATAACTGATTTCATTGTGGTATTTTCTCATGCATATTTTGGTATCTAGTTGACTTGACTCAGTTGTCTCTTTGGAGATTCATCTGCCTGCTTGGCTAGTACAATTGTAGATGTAAATGAGGGTATATGTTATACCCTATCTACTATAAGTCAAGAGGCCAGGCTGCAGGCTGAGGGCTCCAGCTGTACTAGATGCCAGGGTTGAGAGTCTCAGGACAAGGGGAAATTGTTCCTCATGTCTGAAAGTAGCCTGTGGTGTTGTTTGGGGATGAGCTACTTATCTTAGACATAAAGCAGATTTTTCTCTTTTTTTCTTTTTTGTTTGTTTGGTTTTTTCAAGACAGGGTTTCTCTATTGTTTTGGAGGCTATCCTGGAACTCACGGAGATCTGCCTCCCTCTGCCTCCTAAGTGCTGGGATTAAAGGCGTGTGCCACCAACACCAGGCAAAGTTTTCTTTTAAAAAAAATAGTTTATTTAAACTCATTTTATGTGCATTGGTATGAAGGTGTCAGATCCCCTGGAACTGGAATTATAGACAGTTGTGAGCTGCCATGTGGATGCTGGGAATTGAACCCAGGTCCCCTGGAAGAGCAACCAGTATTTTTGTTTTGTTTTGTTTTGTTTTGTTTTTTTGTTTTACAAGACAGGGTTTCTCTGTATTGTTTTGGAGGCTGTCGGTCCAGCCCAGCCTCGAACTCACAGAGATCCGCCTGCCTCTGCCTCCCAAGTGCTGGGATTAAAGGCGTGCTCCACCAATGCCCGGCTTGAGCAACCAGTATTCTTAACCACTAAGCCCTAAAGCAGAGTTTTCTAAACTGAGTAGCGGGGATCAGGAATGGGAGTCATCTTAAGAGGTTGGAAGTGAGAAGCAAAAGAAATATCTTGGAGCAAGTACTGTGTTTATATTTTTTAATGTATAAATGTTTATTTGAAGGATTTTTTTTTTGTATTCCAAAGAAACCATTTTGTGTGCTTGCATAGAATTTCTTCCTGGATTCTTAACCTTCCTAGTGTCAATGTGAGCAGTTTTGTTGCTGTCAGTTGTTAAAGTCAAGAATTAGCATATTTGTGTAAGTTCAAATTAATCTTAATAAAATTGTGAAATAATTAAAATAATCTTATCCTGTATATTAATAAGCACTAGTAACCCTCTGTGACAGTTTTAATCGCCAGCTTGATACAGCCTAGGGAATAGCCTGGGAAGAGCATCTCCATGAAGGATTGTCTGCCTCAGGTTGGCCTGTGGGCATGTGTGTGAGGGTGGTCTTGGTTGCTTTCATAGAAGTGGGACGGACGACCCAACCTGAAAGTGGACTGCACATTCCCTGGTTTGGGGCTGTAACTTTAAGAGTGATCAGAGTTGCCTTGTGATAACTTCTCAGTGTAACTGTCTAATACGTCTCAATTTCTGCTGCTTATATGTTCATAACTAAATATTGTTCAGAACTAAGCATCTTCAGTAATTTTACTTTTTACTACACATTTTTTTTCCTTTGGAGTGAACAGTGTGTGCTGGCTTTCGTTCCTGAGCACCAGTTATGAATCCAGGCTCTCTTCTGTCAGTGGAGTCCCTGTCTTGTCCTGAGTATCAGTCCTCTCTCCTCTGTTGGATCCCGTGTTGTAATTCTTTGTTCATTTTCCCTCCAATTTTTGGAATTGTTAGTTTTGAGAAGTTGATTGTTTTTTTTGTTTTGCTTTAACTTTTTGTGTTTCTCCTCCTGGTTCTTTCTCCCTCCTCCTACTTATCGCTTTTAAAAGTATGTCTCCATAGCTGGGGGTGGCAGTGGTACACTTTAATCCCAGCACTCGGGAGGCAGAGGCAGGTGGATCTCTGAGTTCAAGACCAACCTAGATTACAAACAAGAGCTAGTACCAGGACAGCCTCCAAAGCCACAGAGAAACCCTGTCTGGAAAAACAAAAACAAAAAAAAATGTGTCTCCTAACTTTATTATTGAAATACCTTGGTCTATGACTTGGGGTCTGTGTTCTCAGACCACACAGGGCTAGGAACTAATTGGAACACCTGGGAAATACCTGCCTCACTCCTGGCCTTGTTTTGTTGTCACACCCGAATAGGAAGCAGATGTGTCACCAGAGTCTAAGGCCAGAGGGCATGAAAACACCAGAAAATCCAGGTGTCCATTAGTCCCTGAGGCTTCTCCCTACATGAATCATCTGTTCCTGTGTCCCCATGACATTGAGGAGGTGGCTGGCTGGCACTCAGTTCTGTTCCTCTGATTGGGAACATGTAGTCCTGTCTACATGGGATTCCTGAGGCTGTTGGCATTTTTCTATTATGATTGTTTTTGGTGGAACGCTCAGTGGTGTAGGTATCACTTCATCCTTTGATTCTAGGGTTCTGTGAGACTTTCCGTTTTCAAGGACCTTGACAGTTTTAGTTTGTCATTACTGTTGTTGAGATGAGGACTGGGGCGGGGGCGGGGTTGTCTAACGATGTTCAAGATTGGGCTGGTCTTGAACTCAGTGAGCTTCAGTGATCTTTCTGCCAAGTAGTTGAGGCTGCAGTACTGCACCACCATACCCAGCTGACCTCAACACTTCAGATTTTGTAGGGTACTTCACTGCAGCTCATATCTGTCTGTAACTCCAGTTCCAGGGGATCTGACACCCTCATACAGACATACATTTGGGCAAAACACCAATGCACAGGAAGTAAAAATAAATAAAATAAAAGAATTTTCCTAACAGTTTTCTTATAAGACTAGGTTATGACTTATTAAGAGGAAGACCATGGAGGGTAAAGTACCATAATTTGACTTAATGGTGACTATGGCTTTGATGGCCAGGCTGAGATTATGTTTATTAGATTTTTCTCCACTGAAAACCTAATCTGTATTTCATAAGATTTTTTTATTTTATGTGTGTGTTTTGTCTGCATGTTTGTATGAACACCGTGTGTGCCTGGTGCCTTTGGAAGTCAGAAGAGGGTGTTGGATTCCCTGGAAACGTCATTTTGTCTTGATTATCTGTAAAAGTCTTTTTATTGAGTTATGGTCACATTCTGAAGAACTAGAACTCAGAGCATAGATTTCCTGTTTTGGAAGATACACTCCAACCCCTAAAAGCATGGGGAAGGATAGATGTGCTGTTGTGTGGGCTTAGCAGAGTGTCTAATTAAAGTAATATTTTAAAAGGTGCTTTTAGGCACTGCCTGCAATCTTCACAGAAGATCAGAAAGAAAGCCCTTAGGAAATAATATTCAGATTATAACTGGAGATTTTTATTCAGTTTTGTGTAACTACTAACATTTCTGCTGATTCTCAGATGTCTAACAGCTGAGAATTGGAGTCACCTCATGCTTCACTCACACTTTTCTGACTTCAAAGGTGGCTCCAGGGCCTGGTGCACCAGAATTAATCTTGTCTCTTTTATAGGACAGTCATGTGACCTTCATCAGCTGGTCCCAGCGCACCCCTCGGGTCTTTATACTGCATTTTCAGGTGACAACCTTCCTGGGCTCTGCTTTGAAAATACCCTGCCATACATTTTCTTATTTTGGTCTTTCCCATGCCTTCACCTAAAGTAGCCTCCTCTCTTCCCTCTTCCTCTTCCTTCCTCCTCTTCCCTCCTCTCCTTCCTCCCTGCATCCGTCCCTCCCTCCCCGTTACCCTTTTTCTAGCTATCCTAGTATAAGACTTAACTGTTCTTGTTGCCTTCACATGAGTGCAGGTGGCTTGTCAGCCAAGTTCACTGATTAATATTAGCCTACAAAGAAGGTGTGTGTGTGTGTGTGTGTGTGTGTGTGTGTGTGTGTGTGTGTGTGTGTATCAAATTTAGTGGCTTGGGCATCCTAGGCAAGCATTCTGCTACTGAGGGACACATCTGGTCCCTACTTTGTCCATGTTATCAACAGTATATACATTTCATTTATACTGTCATTCTGAAAAACACCTCTCTCACTAAATTAGTGGTAGAGTATTTTTTTACCTATGAGATAAGTTAAGTTTTAGAAATAACTAAAGAGTTACTCACCAGGACAGCGGTGGCACATGCCTTTAACCCTGGCACATAGGAAGCAGAGGCGTCTCTGAGTTTGAGGCCAGCCTGGTCTGCAGAGTGAGTTCCAATGTAGCCAAGGCTACACAGAGAAACAGTACTTGAAAAATCAAAAAGAAAAAAAAAGACAGTGTATCATGCGTATAATAAGTATTGTGTACCACCTAAATGAAATTGGAAGAGCATTCTTAGGCATTAGATGGCTCGGTGGTTTAGAGTGCTCTGTGCTCTTTTCAGAGCCACACTGGGTTCCCAGTGCGCCAGTCAAATGGCCCACAAGCAGCTGTGCCTACACACGTACTCCATATTCACATAGTTTAAAAATATTAAAAGTAAATCCTTAAAAAAGGAACTCTTTCAGTATGGAAGAGGAACTAATAATATACTAGATCATATATTGATTTATCACAACTTTAATAGGTGACTCAAACATAGCATTCATGTTAAGTAGGTATTGCTTAGATGAAATGTGGTTAAAGAGTTGCATGACCAGAATACGCCAGGGAGAGTGACTCACCTTGCTGAATACAGGCCTGGGAGAGCTCAGCTGTTAGTGTCACCTTTAAGGCCATTTCATATTGTAGGGCTCTCCTGGCCCATTTCAGTCTCATTCTGCCTATTTGTGGATGGAATGTGGGCTAGACCTATCCTCTTGTACAAATTGCTGAAGAGTGGAATTCCATTGATTGAGCTCTTTGGAATGGGAAAATGATTTGTAAAGCTAAAACAGACTCAAAGAACTATTGATGTCAGTGAGGATTTAGATTTAGTCATTGTGTACTTCTGTGTGCCTCTTTGAATGGTGAGCCCCTTTATAGCAGGGGTCCAACCCCAACAGTTACTGGTTAAGCATTGACTGTGCACGTGTGAATGGGTCTTGGGGGCTATTCAGCTGATAGTTTTGTCCTTCTAGTAGTTTCTGGGCTCCATGTCATGGAATCCTGACCACAATCCTACCTGATAGGTATTCCTGCCTCGTGGTTCTACAGAGGAATCCTAATGAAGCTCAGGTCAGGTTGAAACTGAGAATGGTTGTGTGCTGAGAGTAAATAGGAGAGCTGTGGTGTAAAACCCATCTTATACCTGCTGGCCCACTGCTAACATTTCTAAGGGCCTAGTCAGAACAGTCCTAAATAGGATATTCCATATTGTTCATCTAAATTGATAATTCTTGTGTTGGGTATGATGGCATACAGATGTAATCCCAGCCCTGGGATGACTAAGGTGAGTTTGAGGCCAGCCTAGGCTGCCTAGTGAGTTCTGCCAGGGCTGAATTGTGACAGCCTATCTCAAAGCTAACCAACCAACCAACCAGAGATAACTAAATATGTAAACGAACAGTACTGGTGATTCCCAAATAGGAACATTCAAGTGGCCAGATGTGGTTATTTTGATTGTCACAGTTTAGGAGAGGGTGCTGCTGACATCTAGTGGTTAGAGGCCTGGGACCCTGCATGTCTTTTCATTCCCAAAGAATTATCTGACCCCTTATTCAAAGGCTGGAACACCCGGACTATTAAAAGTTGCAAATCCTATCAACACTCCTATGGCCCAGCCTCCATTCCCACTGACTACCTCATCTCCACCCCAGTGCTTTCCCATTGTCTCCAGCTGTTTTTGGTGCAGCTCAGAATGTGCAGGGCACAGACATGAGGCAATCTGACTGATGTTGCTACCAGTTCTCTTAGGACATTGATTATGTGTTTTGAAATGTTCCTGGATGTCTGAAAAGAGAAAAGCAAACCATGTTTCAGATGCTCTGTTGTTATAGTCTAGAGTGCAGGGTCAGGGTTGGAGGCACTAGCCTGTAGTAGGAACTGTTTGGTTAGTGAATATTTTATTTTCGTATGCACATCTTTGAGTGATAGGTTTGCATGTTGTGTACACATCCTGTGCTACTTTAAGAACTGTTGTCATATGTGTAAAGCCAGGTTGAGCATATGTAATGGCTATTCTTGATTGTCAACTTGACTACATCTGGACTTAACTAAAACCCTTGTGAGGAATTTTTTTTCTTAATTAAATCATTTGAAGTCGGAAGACTCACTTTTTAATCTGGATCTTATGAGATAGAAGAGCCATCTGTAATCTTGGCCACACTTCTGCTGGCAGTCTACATAAAAGATGTGGAAAAAGGAAGCTTGTTCTCTTCTTACTGGCTACTCTATTCCTTCACTGGCATCAGAACCTGCTTTTGCATTCTGGCATATACTGAAGACGGGCTGAGACATACAGCCTTATGGACTGGACAGCTATTGGATTCTTGGACCTTTTGATGGTAAACGGCCATTTTTGGACTAGCTGGACCACAACCTGTAAACTGTTGTGGAATAATCTTTGTGTACATTGTGAAGATGTGTCTTTGTCAAGGCATCTTCTGATTGGTTTAATAAAGAGCTGAGTGGTCAATAGGTAGGCAGGAAGAGGTTAGAGGACTTTTGGGCAGAGAGAGAGGAAGGGGAGATGAATCTCTGAGTTCCAGGAGAGCCAGAGCTGCACAGTGAGACCCTGTATTTAAAAAAAAAAAAAAAAGGAGGAGGAGGCAGGGAGACAGGAGCCTTCCACACACAGTTGCCCCATGTACTTCTAGGGTAAGTAATGAAAACACATCAACAAAAAGGATGTATTATATATGTTACTTAGCATCATTTTCACTTGTGGAATCTGCACAGGATTCTGATTCTCTGGACATCATTTTAAACTTTGTTTCTTGCAGCTAGATGCTCTTGTGAAAAGTCAAGTCTTAGAAAGAGACTTTCTTCTGTCCCTTCCTCCTTCCCTTTCCATCATTGACACAGTCTCATTTTTAGCACAGGCTGTTCTTGAACTTGCAGTGTAGCCAGATTCACTTCCTCCTGAGTCAGTCTCTTGTGTGCTGGAGTTGCAGGTATGCACTGCCACTGCCTGTGCCCCACTAAGGAGCAAACACAGTAGCATTTCCAGTCCCAGCACTTAGGAGGCTGAGATGGGAGGATTGCTTGAGACCAGTTCCAGGGGGTAAAAAAAAATAGTCAAACTGCTATACAAAAGTAAAGTTTTTCTCAGGGTTTAGCTGTTTGTATTTTAAAGCAGGAGAGGGGGCCTCTCCTGTAGCCAAAGCTAGCCTCGCTAACTCCCTATCTACCTGAGGATGACATTGGACTTGCTGATCCCCTCCCTCCTTTCACCTTCTGAGTGTTGAGACTACAGGCATGTACCATCACACCTGATTTTTTTTTTTTTTTTTTGCCTGCCTGCTTTCTTGGGATTGAACCCAGGGTAAGCACTCCCACCAGACTGGTATTCCCTAGACCTCAGGATATACTTTTATATTAACCTGAACAGTAAAGATTGATGCTTTCCTTTGAAAATTATGGGACTGAATGAGAATCGTTGGCTGTGATTTACTGTGTCTTGGATGTGGCAGAAAGTGTCACCAGGTCAGTCTTAGGGGGAAACTGTAGGTGTGTTTACCTGGTAGTGTCATAGCTCATCTCTGGTGGGTCCATGGTACATGTTCCTTTGCAGGTAGGACATTCTGTGAATTATTTATCAAAAAACAGTGACCAAATACTGAGGTGGACCGGAAACCTAGCGTCTGCTCTGTTGTGTAAGAGGACTTTTGAAGTGAACCTTACCCACTCGGAGTTTGTTACACTCAAGGTCATTGCCCTGCTGAGTCTCCACACTGTTGGGCTTTACCTCTCTGTCTTGTCCACTGCTTTCCTCCTGCCCCTAGCAATTTTCTCTGGGTCTCATATTGGCAAAACAAAAAACAAAGCCAAACAAAGAACGGGAGAACTGAAGGGAGTCATGTTCTGTACCTATGCCTTCTTCAGTAGTGGCCTCTGGCTAATTGCTTGACCTCTTTTTGGGTCTTAGCTTCCTCCTATTTAAAATAGGTGATTTTTCCGTTTTCTCTCTCTACCCTCCTGCTTAGTTTCTGTTTTTCTGTTTTCTCTCTACATATTTTCTTACTCATTTTATTTCCTCTGCCTTTGACTTTTCATCTTCTTAGGTGATTTCTCCTTTATCCCCCTGTTGTGTTTTCTCCCATTCTTCTCCCCTGGCTTCCCATCTCTTCCTCACCCCAGAGTGAGGTTTGTTACTCCTGTTTGATGCCAGGGGCCTGGAGCTGCTGCAGGTCATGGATGGAGAGATTGGAGTTTTGTACCTGCCATGCCATTTCGGCATCATGTGTCATGTGTGTTTAAATGGCAAGTGAAGTGAATGCATTGTTATTGGCAGCAGCTGCTTGATTAGCTGAATGTAAGATGGGTTTTCCTATTTCTAAAGTTCTTCCCCTTACTCTTTACACTTCCTTTTGTGGGTGGAATGTCACTGCACACAGGGGAAAGTTAGAGGATAATTTATAGGACTCATTTCTTTCCTTCTAGCATGTGAGTTTTGGGGATAGAACTCAAGGTGGCAGCTTATTTAGTAAGTGCCTTTACCCACTGAACCACCTCCATCACTTACCTTGTGTTCACTATAACTTTACGATATGGATCTTGATGGGGTATCTCTGTAGTTAGCATTTCCAACCTTTTCTTGGTCAAAATTTTTGTTTTTGTGAAGTTTCAAGGAAAAAGCAAAGGTTTAATAATGTGAAGCTCATTAAATGTATGTACACCAGCTAGTTAATTAGTTAAATACTTGTATAGAATTTATTAGAAATGCTATCATATTCAGTTCCTCTGAGAGTTAGGTAAAACTTTTTTCCTGTATTCACTTCCTCTCAAAATTGTCTCACAGCCATAAAACTAGTAGCATACAGCAGAAAGTGAATATGCACTATATATGTGGTTTTAAGTTTCCTATGAGTCCCGTTATAAAAAGAAGTAGAAGGACTGGAGGTGACTGTTGTGTAAGAGGGAGCCTGCTGTGCAAACACGAGGACCTGAGTTTGAACCCCAGCACACACACAAAGCTCCATGTGCATATCTGTAGGATTAGCACTGTCAAGGACTTGTCACACTAGCTCTAGTGTTCGGTGAGACCCTGTCTCAAAGGAAGAAGGACGAACAGCAACAAGGCAGGATACTTTAGTCTGTCCTCTGCATGTGTGCACATCCAAGCATGTGCACCTGTACCACACACGATGTAGAAAAAAATCCACAAAATCGATCAAAATATTTAATTCAGAATAGAGTATCATTTCAACATACGCCTACACACACCACAATTTTTCACCACCTTTTTTTTTTAAGTATCAAATCATCTAAACCCAGTGGCTATCTTCACTCATAGTTTATTATAGCACTTAGTACTAACCTGCTTGCGAATTTAGTAGGCATATGTGGCAGGATGCAGTTTGTAATAAGCTTCAGAGTCTTAGAAAATGGCTTTAATAAAATGTTTTAACTTAAAAATCAAGTATATTTTTGGAGGCAGAGGCAGGTGGATCTCTGAGTTTGAGGCCGGTCTGGTCTACAAGAGCTAGTTCCAGGACAGCCTCCAAAGCCACAGAGAAACCCTGTCTTGAGAAAACAAAAAATAAAAATACAAAAAAATTCAAGTATATTTTATATGTTGTTTGTCTATGTGTGTTATGTGTTTTAGGGTTTTAGAAAGTTTGAATGAGGGTGCTTTATAGTGACATCCTAAGAGCTGGCCAGGGAATACTAGAACTTAAATATTGCTTTGTCATGTTCTAGAAGTATAGTTTTGTTATTTATAGAGTGCTGAGCCTGGATATTTTCTGGATTCATGAGAAATACTGGGTCATACCAGTATAGTAGAGTAAAAATACTTAGTAGTTGAACTGTAGAAACCAGGATGAGTGGAAAACACAGTGATGTCATCCAAGCATATGTAAATTATTTCCCTTACATGATTACATGAGTTTTTTTACTCCCTGTATGAAGATATGATTGGCTTAAGGAATCATTAACTCAATCCCTGTTGTGTGTGATGGAAGCTGTAGTTGTCTGTCTTGTGATTGGGCAGGACTTGGTACCTATCAGTGTAAACACATGGCACAGCCTGTCCCATGCCCTCCTTATCTTCTCTGGAGAGATGGGGCTGAGGCATTTTGAGCAAATCTCATTGGTAAAGTTGTGTGTGCATTGGTTTTTTTTTTTTTTTTAAGACCTGGTTGCTTTCAGTTTTAACTATATCCCCGGCTGCAACAGTTAGCATCTAGTGGTCTACAGAGTAACTTTCTGTGCTTTGGTGCCTTCACCTCTGTAGAGTCATGGTTGATAAGCTGCTTCAGTTTTAAGATGTTTTACTTAGAAGATAACAGTGAAGATGAGAAGGTTCAGGACAGCTCATTGAGTAAGTCTGCAGGTGTTTACCGCGGCAAGGCCCCTCCCGGCATTCTGGTGAGTTCTATTCCATTCACCCATGCCTCTGTTGCCTTACTTGAGGCCAAATCCGGGTAGCACTGAGGAGGGACAGCACCCACTATGTGACAGTGGTGAATGCCCTTGTTTGGAAGATGTGTTGCTGTGGTAACTCTCTAAAGTGTTGTGTAGAACAGAGTGTTTGGCCGTCTCCTATCCCTCCTTGCCTTTATGCTATCTTTATTCTGTTTGTTGTTATTTAATAAGTTTCTGCCTAGAAGAAAAGTGATTCCTTTAAACTGAGAACTGAGTGTTGAGTTGTGTTCTTGCATCTCAGTGTGGTAGTTGAAGGATTAGAAGTCACTCAAGTTTTATGTTTTTTTTTTTTTTTTTTTTTTTTGTCCTGACCAAATCTCCTGTACGGCTAAGCTGCTGTTTAAAACTGGCACTGTGGGTATGTGCTACAAAAGAGTGACTGTAGGCTTTCCCTCTTGTCACTATCAATAAACAAAAAATGCTTGAAATGTATGTGTTGGGTGGGGGTAAATTTGTCTGGATTTTTTAAATCTAGTTTTCTCTTGCTACAAGGTACAAACTAGAACATACCTTGTAAATTTGCGTTTTTAAAGTCTGCTTTAAGGAAACAAAGTCAAGTAATGTAAAGATAATATCATTTAACTCTGCCCATGGAACCTTAGAAAAGCAATGTGTTTAAATGCTTATTTTTAGTTTATTGTTTTGTTTTGTTTCTGTTCTACACCAGGGTCCTAGTATGTAGCTCAGGCTGACTGTTCCATAGGCTGTCCTTGAACTTACTGTCTTCCTGCTTCATCACTCCTGAGTGCTGGGATAACACGAATGTACATTAAGCCTGGCTTAAATCCTCATTTTAAAGTGAGGCAGTGGATAAATAATTTCCCACTCAGATACTTGGGAGCTGCAAATGAAAGCATCGATGCTGTGTTGTGTCTTCTCATTTAATTTAGATCACCTTGGTTGCTTTTGTTTTTAAAGCATGTTAAGGTTGAATATTTTTATGAAAACCAACATAAACTCCACAAAACAAAAAATAGATTTCTGAAATCTGTTAACCTAGTTGACTTTAGTTTTAAAGGTGTAAGAATGTTCATGTCCCTTTAGAGGTCTTACCATACTCTGTGATATGTGCCTCTGGATCTGAGATCATTGGTGTCAATATGCAGATTCCTTCACTTATTAGTAACAGCTACTGTGTAAGGCAATTTTTATTTTGAAGTCTCAAATTTTTGCACATTAGTCTTACAGATCAGAGGAAAGAATGTGAATATACTTAATTCTCTATGAAATATTTCTAAAATCCACTTAGTCCACCAACACACAGACCAGACTGTGTTGCAGGAGAAGTTCTTGGACATCTTGTTGTTGTTTTTCAAAGGGAAGTCAAAGGTGTTTGGCTTAGACTGCATTTTGTTAACAGTCCCCTTTGTCATTGATGTTCCATGAGTCACCACCCCACCCCAAGAGAATTTTCTGAATGGCTAGTAGCTGGCATACGAGATTTGCTATCTGCTTAGTAAGCTATAATGATTATCTAGGAGTTTGACTTAAGAATGAACAAGGGTGTGTGCAGTAGGGAATCCTGGCTTTTAAACTAACCAGAGCTCTAAGTGTTGAACCAGGCAGATGGACAGAAGGATAATAAGGCAAGAAGTCCTCCCTTTTCCTGGCTACCAAACTTATTGAGGAATGTGGGTTTGGAGTTCCATTTTATGAGAGAGGTCTTTGCTCCTACTCTCCCCAGCCAGTACCATGATGAGCTGAGGCTCCATGGCTTTCTTCCTCCACCTCAGTGTTGCCCTTGTATTTTAGGACTAGTGCTAGGTGTTTACTGGCCCCTGCAGAGGTCCTCGAATCTGAGGGAGTGTTCTAGAATACTTGCATAAAGGGTGTGCCTTGATAAAACCTCAGGCTGCTGGCTTGGTCTTAAAGAAATTGGACACAACTCTAAAGGGTCTAAAGTTAAAATATCACCCATTTGAGAAAGCATTTATTTTATAGTCTTTATGTATTCTAGCCTAAGTGTACTGGGTTCCAAAATCCACTCAGTTCTGGAAAAGAAAAACAATAGGCTCACATACAGTAAAGAGTTTCCATGTGTGATGTTGCTTTTTACCTAATTGAAAATAGGGCAGTTTTTATTTTTTTTCATGGTTTCATTGTCTTATTCTAGAACATTTTTTTTCTCTTCCTTGAATCCTATTTTTATACTCCAGAGGAATCATCTAAATTTCTTATGTAAGGCATCCCAGGGAAGTTTTTTTTTTTAAAGGATGGTAAAAAAGTCCTGCTGATATTATTTTGTAAGAGTAACATCTTAGCTCTCATGAAATCAGGTTTGTTACTGGGCGCCTTTGATGGACCATCTTAGCATTAGCTGCTATCCATCTGGAAGGGAGCTTACCTAGGAGTCTGGTGCCAATTATGGTGGCTCTGTGGCTTGAAACTTAGAAGCAGAGGATGGTGACTTTGAGACCAGCCTGGGCTACATGGTAAAACTGTCTCAAAATGAAAAACAAACAAAAAAGAGATAAAGGAAAAAAGAATCTACCTGAAGTAAACCCTGGGCAAACCTGAAGAGAGAGTTGTGTAATCCCAGAAGTGTTATCACATACACACATTGACCTGAATGAACACAGCAAGAACTGAAAATAAGCAGATCTCCAGCTAGGTCAAGGGACACAAGAGATGGGATTGTAGAAATTATCCATCACCTTTAAGTCTCTTAGATGCCAACAAAGCATAGCACCAAAGCCCCTACAGACTGAAATTCAGTCATAGCATTGAAATTATATTGGGAAAAAAAGCATTTCTTTCAAGGACAGTGAATCTAGAAAAAAGCAGGAAGTGTTGCCTTCATCTTTGGGAACTAGTAGCTTGCCTCTGATCATCAAGTTGAAATAAATTTTCTAATCACTGAGGAATTTACAAGTGTTGTTCCTGTAGTGGGGCTGTGCTCTGGTGCTCAGTACTCAAGGGCTTCTGATGTGGAGCCAGAGCTAGAACATAGGACATGGGATCCCCGCTGGGCTTTGCTGCACTTTCCCTTGCATATGTGGGTTTATCATAGACAGAAGAAGCAGGGAGTCCAAGAATTGGTTTTGTTTTTAGCACAAAAAAGCACATTTTCTGTCTCAAAATTCCTGTCTGGTTGCCATGTGCCCTCAGTCTCTTCCACCCCTCTTACTCTCCCTGCTTTCATAGCCTTCACGTTCCATGAGTACTCATCAGACATGTGGTGTCTTTAGCTTTGGTTTGTCTGGTGTCATCACACAATTAGATTGGGGTTATATGTTTTTGATAAAAATAGCACAGAAGCGATGAGTTAGTGAGTTATCTCTTGATTATTTGATGGTAGTGTCTGCAGACCCCAGAATTTCACTAAAGCCAAATTTGTTTTAATTATATCTTTTTTTCTAAAGCAGATACTATTCTATCAGACTTATTGATAGCAAAGTCATTAGCCTTGAGCTGTTGAGAACTGAACTTTGGGCCTCTAAGTGTTAATAGCTGCTTTGTTAGTAGAAGTCTATGATACCCTTTAAACCTATTGGTAAGTCATGTGGCTCACTGCTCCCTGAGCTTTACCAGGCTACCATCAGATGCAAGGAAAGGGCTGTCAGCCCAGAGAATTGAGACAGTTGTACAGTTTCTCAGCATCAGCTTCACTTAGTTGTAGTATTAATTAACTAAGGCTCTTTTTAAGGGGATGAGGGAGGGTGAGAAAATAGGGAGAAAGATAAATGAGATTTAACATATCATTCCCTGGGTCTACAACCTACATGAATATTTGTCTGTGCCCAGAATGAGGCTGTATTTTGACTGTGAAACAGTCATATTAATTATTTACTTAGAGGTTAGTGCATAAAAAGAACTTCTAGTAGAGAGGATGTTTCAAAGGAAATTAACTGTAAATTGTACTACCAGCATATTTGGTAATGATCCATGAGTTACAGGGTATGGTTTCTATAGCAACTTATTAAATTGAATGACTTTTTGTGGAAGCCAAAGGATTAGATGTACATGTTTTATTTAGAGATCTTACGGTTATTAATGATCACTGCCAAAATAGATTGGTTGTACAGTGATCATATGGTAGTAGAGGGTTAAGGTGGGGTAGTGCGGAGAAAGTTAAGAACTTGTCTCTTAAAACATAATTTTTCTGTTTGGCGGTGGTGGCATACTTCAGTTCCAGCACACAGAGGCAGAGGCAGGTGGATCTCTGAGTTTGAGCTCAGTCTGGTCTACAGAGTGAGTTCCAGGACAGCCAGGACTACACAAAGAAGCCCTGTGTTGAAAAACAAAAGCACACACAAAATAACCAATGTTTCTGATGGTAACATTATAATCCAAGTCTACTAGAAACAAGAAGCCTGTCTTTAATGTATGCTCCCATGTGGAAAATCATCATGGCCTTCTTTTTTTTTTTTTTTTTTTTTTTTTTTGTTTTGTTTTGTTTTGTTTTTACGAGACAGGGTTTCTCTGTATTGTTTTGGAAGCTGTCAGTCCAGCTTGGCCTCGAACTCACAGATCCGCCTGCCTCTGCCTCCCGAGTGCTGGGATTAAAGGTGTGCGCCACTACTGCCCGGCTCATCATGGCCTTCTAAAGCCACATTAGCACACATGTATGCAATCCCAGCACTCCTACTGCAAGGTGAGAAATAGAGACAGAAGAATCTTCAGAAGCCCATAGGCCAGCCAGCCTGGCATAAACATCAGTGAATGAGGAAAACTGTCTCAAATTAGGTAGAAGGCAAGGAATAACACCCAAGGTTGTCCTCTGACTGCTACACACACACACACACACACACACTCACACACACGCACACACACACAGCACGCACACACTCACACACTCGCACACGCACACTTCTTTAAAATACAAAAGTACAAATTAAGTTCCATTTGCCATAAAGTAGTCAGGTCAGTCCCGTTGAGATTTCAGTCAGACACTGAATGAGATCTACAGTGTCTGGAACTTGGTTTTTCTACAAGTATTATCAAGATTAAGAGGGGGATGTTACTAGAATAGAATCTGCAGGGAGTTTCTGAGCCTAGATGTTGGTCAGAATCATAACAGACCCAAAAGACCCCACTGCAGCTCTTTATGTAGTAGGTCTTTAGGTCTAACCTGGAGTTCTGTATCTTTAGCCACTCAAACTTGACTCTATTTCAGATGGCTCTTGCAAGAACCACTCTGAGAAATACAGACCTAGAGTATAGTCCTCACTGCTTTCCTTCCACTAGAGGAAAAGAGAAGTGAGAAGCTGTAGGGACACCCCAAGCTCATCTCTTCCTGACTAAAGTCTGTTCTCTCAGGAGGAGTACTTAGAGCCCCAGACACCAGCTCAAAGATTCTAAAACTCCCCCGCAAGAAAGGCACAGAACAGCACCCAAGGTTGTACATGTTGTTGGGGTCAGTTTTATGACATTAATTGCAGAAGTAGCAAAGATTAACAGAGGCTTTTGGCTTTTTACACATGGGGGGAGAGAGAGAGAGGGAGAGGGAGGGAGGGAGGGAGGGAGGGAGGTGGAGGTGGAGGGACCCTTATTACAGGCTTGCAGATGTCTTGCTGTGCTCTCACATGACAGGACAAAAGAGAATGCAAGCTCGTATCTGTCTGTGTATATAAGGACACTAGTGAGGTTGAGACCCTTCTAATCACCCTCATGACCTCATCTAAACCTGGGTACCTTCCAAAGGCCCATCTCCAAATCCCTTCACTTGAGGGATTAGGGTTTTAGTACTTGGAGTGGGGGTGGGAGGGAGTACATATAAACACCCACCTTATAACATCACCTGTGTCTCTGAAGTTGAAGTTCGAGTTACTTTATCTTTAAAAATAGTTGCAGGCATAGTGGTGCACACCTTTGATCCTAGCACCCTGGAGGCAGAGGGAGGTAGATCTCTGTGAGTTTGAGGCTAGCCTCGTCTACATAGTGAATTCCAGAACAGCCCAGACCATACAGTGAAATCCTGTCTCAGAGTTGGGGTATAGTGAATGCTCTGAAAGGTACTGCTACTAGATGTATTGTGTAGTCAGCAGGTTACTCTTGGCCATTTCTGGGGTGTGGTACATGTGAAGGCCCTGGCCTCCATATATTTTTGTTTTCTCAGTGTACAAAATATAAATCTAATGGCTTCATGCCTTTCAAGAGAAAATGAGTTTCTTGACAGCCTGTATTTCTATACAGCTAGCTTTTGCACAATAAATACATTTTTATGTGTAACAGCACTTCTCTTAACCACAGTAATTTAGATGATCCTGAATAGATGTTGTTACACTTAATTATGGACTGTATGCTCTAGTTGATGTAAGCTTGTTACACATTTAGAAGAGGGTTGTTTATGGCTGAATGGAAATGTTTAAAAATTGCCCCTTTCAGTTTTTTTAAAGGTCTGTACTGTTTTTTGTTTTTTGGTTTTTTTTGTTACAAATTGTAACAATATTCATTTTAGCATTGCCGTCCTCAGTCATACAACACTGACTCTTTGTACCAACTAGCTAATAAGCTGCAGCAGGCAAAACAGCATGTTGTGAACATGCATGACTTAAAGAACAGGAAAACTCAGAATGCTAGGTGGCAGAGAAACATTTCCTGGTAAAAGGGGTGATACAATGAACTACCTCCAATTGCACTTCACCTCGGTTTTGGTTTTGGAGACAGTCTTTGACCACAGAAGTGAGAACAAAGGTCTGCATTTCCTGTCTTCTGAGACGAGGACTCTGTCAGACAGCAGGCAGGCAGACACTCATGTGGCAGAGCAGTCCATGAAAAGAATGTTCAGCATCATTAGCTGTTAGAGAAATGCAGATCACTATATATCATAGCTAACGTAAACACGATACCATATTGTCTGAGGATGCCAGATAATTTCACCTCCCTCCTCCCATTGCTGGTGGGAATGTAAAATGGTATCATGATCCTGGAAAGCAGTAGTCTGACTGTTCCAAAACAGCTAAGCCTGAACTTTGTTTGCAACTGAAAAGTTGCACTCAGTTGTCCTCCTAGGCATTTATCTTAAAATATGAAAATCCACATTCACACAGACCCTGTACAACTGTGCCCTTATTTGTAATAGCCAGAGACTGCAGGTACCTGGCCTTCAACAAGTAAGGAGTTTTTTTGTTGTTGTTTTATGGTAAGTCTATGCCATGAAATACTATGTAGCGATAAAGTGGAATGAGTTATTGATACAGCCATCTGGGTAAGTCTACAGAAAAAGTATGAGGGAAAGCAGACAGTCCAAAAAGGGTACATACTTTATGATGCTGTTTATATGACATCCTTTCTAAAATGACAGACTTTTCCGAAATAGAGAACATATTTATAGTTGCTAGGGACTGAGAAGAAGAAAGTACTGGGTGTGATATTTAGCTGGTGCATCCCAAGTAGAGGGACAATCATTACAGGCTTTGGATATAGCCGTATCCTTTCTTAGAACTCTGCAAGTCTACACTGATCTCACAGTAGAAAGACAGTTTGCTAATTCGTTTATTTATTTGGTGTTTTGGAGCTTGTTCAGGCTGTCCTTGAACTTGTGATCTAGAAAGGCAAATTTTTAAAAATAAAATGAGCCAGGCCTGATGGAAATCGGGAGGCAGAGGGGCAGAGGCAAATAGATCTCTTGAGAGTCAAGGCCATCAGGGTCCTCACAGTGAATTCCAGATCAGCCAGGGCCACATAGTGAGACCATCTTAAACGAAATGAAAGAAAGAAAGGGAAGGAAGGAAGGAAATACATGAGGTGCTCCATGAATATGCTGATGGAACAATATTTCTGCTACACACAGTATATGTCTTTGCTTGTTAGTTGGTCTTAGCTTATTTATTGGTAGTTCATTTGATTTTTTTCCTTTATTCATTCAAGAATAATTATTGTCAGATACAGTGACACGTACCTAAAATAGGATTTTATTTGGCTTTGAGTTCTGGGCCAACTTGGACTACAAAGTGAGACCCTGGAGAAAGATTAGCCAAGTGTGGTGGCACAGCCTTTAATCCCAGCATTCAGGAGGCATGGGAAGGCAGATCTCTGAGCTCAAAAGCAGCCTAGTTCACCTCTCAAGTTTCAGGCCAGCCAGGACTACACAGTGAGACACTGTCTCAAAAAATAAATAAATACTTCAAAAATTGAGTATTTGATGTATGCTTAAACTGTCCTTGCTATCAAAGCCAATTCAGTTATCCTAAAATCAAAGTTACCAGTCTGTAATTGTTTCATAATTATAACAAAAAGGACTCCACCTTAAGAGATTGTAGTAAATTTGCCTTCTGCTGTTCATTTCTCAATTTGCAATTTGAAGCCTTGGTCACATAAATACCCAAGAGAATGATCACGGTTATATGTCTCAGGCTGCCAAGTAGCTAGACCTGGTTGTTGTCATCTCTGTGTAGACTGTTGAGTAGAGTCTGTGCTGCCCTAGGTACTGCTGTCTCTGTAGAACGTGGTGAGTTACATGCAGACGGGAACTGGCAGGTCCCCTTCATTCTCTCCACGGACCAGCACTTTGTCCCTGTTCCACCTAGGATTTACCTGACAACACAGAATGTCTCTCTAGAACTTTGCAGAGATGGAACTTTGAGCTTCGGGCAACTCCAGTACTGGTTTAAAGAGACCACTGTGCACACGGTTAATAGCTTGGACACATCACTCTTGAAGTCTGATAAAAATTGACTTCCAGATTAGCCTAGAACTGGAGGCTTTCTCTGATCCTACATCAAGGAGTACTTTCCATGGATTTGGCTTTGACATAACATTATAGTGTCTGCTGAGTGATGCTGTACTCAACTGCTGGAATGAGAGCTGACAGCCTGAGGGCTAAAGGGTTTGTTTCTGTGTGGGTTGGGTTTTCCAGTGGCAGAATGGGGTGGGAGGTAAAGCCAAGTTTAGGTGCACCTCCCCACCTTTAAATTGCAGGGCTCTGGTGGTCATGATTTGAGTAGTGAGTTGAGATTGAGGAACATATTTAAAAACCCTTTTTGTGCTCTGAATATCGTGGGACACAAGTGTATGCCCCATTGGGTTGGTTGTGTTGAGAAACTGAGGGATTTCCCTAGAAAGTAATGTTAGCATGTGTTAGTCCTGGGGCAGCTCACTGTAGTTTGTTTGATAAAGCATGTATCTGAACAATTGCATCCCTTGTTTTCTTTGTGAAGATGGGTCTCTAGTCTCTGGTGGAGGTGATCTCCCTGGGCCTTTCCTGCTTGGCTGCTGTGGTCAGAGTGGAGTCAGTGAGTTCTAAGCTACCTTGACAGGAGTACAGCTGTGGCTGTTAGGTTCTTTAGTTGATTCTCTACAGGTCCTGAGCTTATTGGTGGTGGGAGACGGAGATAGTGGACTCCATGACAGTTGGCCCCACCCTAGGGGTGTAAAAGGAAGTGGAACTTCCGCAGCCTCAGGCCCCACCTAGAGGCAGCCTCCCAGTCTGTGATGTCTGTCCTTGTATAGGGATATGAGAACAGCAGCAGCTGCAGGAGAGGAATGGGCTCTGAATAGCAAACAAGAGTGTATGTTTAATGAAAACTTTTTTTTGAGGGGGGTTATGTTATTAGTTGGCAAATCAGTGCTGACATATTTATTTTCTTACAGTCTCAAACCATGAATTATGTGGGCCAGCTGGCTGGGCAGGTGCTCGTCACTGTGAAGGAACTCTACAAGGGCATTAACCAAGCCACTTTGTCTGGGTGCATCGATGTTGTCGTGGTGCGGCAGCAGGATGGCTCCTTTCAGTGCTCACCTTTTCACGTGCGCTTTGGGAAGCTGGGAGTCCTGAGATCCAAGGAGAAAGTGGTAAGTGCACGGTGTAGCCTGCTTTAAGGTGGGAAAGGAGCGTTAGTGCACGGTTGTCATGGTGATCTGTCCCCCACCACTCTTTGTTGTTTTTTTTTTTTTAACTTAAATGCTATTGAAGACAGGAGTAAGGAATCTTTGTTTTTGAAATAGTTTCTAAATCCACAAGACTGTATTACAGGAAGTTTCTCCAAATGAAAAAGAAACTGAAATTATGAAGATAAATCCTACATGTTGAAACCTAGAACAAAACTGAAGATAGTTAAAAACAAGGGAGTTGGGCTTATTTTAAAAAGAAAATTTTCCTTTACTTAAGGCAGCACTTTAAAATAGTGTAGGACCAGCAAGATGACTCTTGAGTTAAAACTTTTGCCATCAGTTCTGATGACCCAAGTTTAACTCTGAGACCCACAAGGTGGGACAAGAGAGCATAATAGAAAGTTATTCTCTGACTGCCCCCAACTTGTACCCTGTGGTCCACATGCATGCTTTCAAATCTTAATAAAAGAGAGGCTCCCTAAAAATAACACAGGTTAGAGAGCCATGTGCTCAGTCAGTATAATATATGCATAGACACACAAAGCCACAGGTTCTGTCACTCACTACATAAGTCAGATGTGGTAGCCAGTGCCAATAGTCTAAGCACTGAGGACATACAGGCAAAAAGGTCAGGGTTATCTCCTCAGCCACAAAGCAAAATTGAGGTCAACCTGAGATACGTGAGAACCTGTTGTTGGTTAGTTGGTTGGTAGGTAGGTAGAAAAATACTGTTACACTGATTATGACTAAGTAGACAAAGCTCATGTAATCAGTTGTAGATTATATTTATTTAAAAGAAACTAATTCCCCAATAGAATGTGTTTTTCCTCTTTTGCTTTTATTGGGGGAAGTTTTTGGCTTTTTTAAAATATCCTTTCCCTCCCTTTAGTATTGGGCAGTAGGGAGGTTTTTGGAATGTGTGTGCGCTAAGTTTTAAAACTGAGTTAATTAATAAAACTTTGCAGAGCTTGTAGTTGAGAACTTTTCATGCCCGCTAGTCACTCTTACTAGGATATTGGAGCCCTGTGAGAGCGCTGCCCCACTTCCTGGCACAGGTGGAAATGTGTGTGTTAAAGACCAACATGTGTAAATTAAGAGTGATAAACTTTTTGTTGATATTTTTGGGGCACAAATTTCCCTTTGCTTAAGCTTAGATTTTTCTGAAAGGAAAGAAAATGGGTTTCCCAAAACTAGCCTTTTTCTTTCCTCTTTTCTAAGTGCTACAGAATCATTCTCTACTAGATTTTGCAGACCAGCCTTTACTTGATCCCCTTTAGAGAAAGAGCAAAAGCAGCTACAGTTCTGCTTGCTGACTTAGGCTCTCCCACTCTAGGGCAGCTTTGTCCAACCATACTTAGTGCCTTGGTATTTGTTTCTTTGTAGTTTTTTTGTTTTGTTTTTCGGACAGGGTTTCTCTGTGTAGCCCTGGCTGTCCTGGAACTCACTCTGTAGACCAGGCTGGCCTCGAACTCACAGAGATCACTTGCCTCTGCCTCCTGAGTGCTGGGATTACAATTAAAGGTTAGGGTTAACCGCTGACTTCTTTGTGTGTGTGTTTTTTTTTTTTTTTTTTTTTTTTTTTTTGTAGTGACACTGTAAGTACTTTCAGATTGGAACTGTTTTGGGGGGACTCAAACCATTTATGCCCTGAAGTTTCTCACTAGGTGTTCAAATAAAAGTTCTTTGGGGGTCTTTTCAGTAAGTCGTCCCCAGTCACACTCCACCCCAGCACACCCTGGACCCCAGGCTTCTAGTTGATAGGTGACTCAGTCTTTTGGCCTTTCCGAGCAGAGCAGAGCAGAGCTGTGTGTAAGCACTTGTCCTCCACAGGTGGTGGGAGGGTTATGAGGAGCTGGTGGGGGCAGTCTCTGCAAGCTTTATAATTGGGGATTTGATGGCCTCACCAGGCCACACAGTTAACTCCATCACCTGTTAACTATTGAATACCCAGTCAAAGTTAAGTACCTTGTCAAAACCCCAGTACTTTTAGGATCTTACTACATGGCACAAGAGAAGAAAAAATCATTTTCTTTCCTGTTCTTTCCTTTCTATCCTAGAATCTCAGGGGGTATATTAGGGGAGAGTCTGTCCAATTCGCTAACCAAACACTGCCTTCTTATGGCAGGAAAACTTAAGCCTTGTCTGCCATAACATGCACTAGTAGTTGTTTGTATGAACATCTTGTCTCAAGTCTTTTTAATTAGGGTCAGCTATTTATTGATTTTTAAACTGACTATAAATTTTCAAACATGGTGACACCTGAGAAATGTACCTGAAATCATAAGAACCTTAAAAGTGCTGTCTAGAGAAACAGTTATTTTCCGTGATGTGTTCATGTTTGATAGAACACCAGTACTCCTATTATATCCCATAATGTGGGAGCTTAATTTTAGAAAGTAAACTTTTTGTTGACTTTTGACAAAGTCCATATCATGATCATACCACCATATTGGAACTGTCTTCAACATGGGTGATAAGAGCCCACCTCATGGCTCTCATACACAGAAAAGCCAAAGTCCAGGGGCATCTACTTCAGTCAGTGCTGTTTTAGGAAGGTTTTAAAGGTGCTATCAGAATTCCGGCTTCCCACCACAGCATGCCCCTTCTGACTGTCTGGGTTCTTCTCATGCCAGGGAGCAGCCAGTGCCTCCAACCCTACCTCTGTTAACTCAGCAGGCATAGGAGGACTTGTTTAGAAGTCTTGGTGTTTACACTTGGGTCACACCCATCACATACCTGTCACTGCAGCTGGGAGTGAGACATGTTGATTGGGTTGGATTAAACCATAGCCTCACCTTCACAAAAATCCACTTGAAATAAGGATGGGCATACCCCCAAAAGATATCAGAGACATTCTCACCCAAAGAATGCATGTCAAACCAGACATTTATTAATCCAGTATTCGTGTGTATCTTTTCCATTTTAACAACAGCTGTATAAGTTGAACAAGACTAAACTACAGCCTAGGAAATAGGGAAGAATGAGTGTGATTTTAGAAGACAGTTTTATGAGGATTTGATCTATCAGATTAAGAGTCCTCTTTAAAATAGTAACCTTGGGAAGCACATGTTCTACCTCAGTGCTTGTCTTAGTCACTGTTCTGTTGCCATGAAGAGAAACCATGAAGAAGAGCGTGTTTAATTAAGGGCACATTTTCAAAGGGTGAGTCCATGACTGTCATGGCAGGGATCATGGAAGCTGGCACTGGAGCTGAGAGCTTACGTTCCTATCCCACAAGTTGGAGACATAGGCCTGGCATGACCACAAAACCTACCTCCAGTGACACACTTCCTTCAACAAGGTCACACCTCCTAATCCTTCTCAAACAATTCCACCAGCTGGGACCATGTACATGCATACACACACACACACACACACACACACACACACACACACACACACACAAAAGCACATGGATAATTTTTTTTTTTTTGCCTAAGGAGTTCTTGCATATTCTTTTAAGTACACTCAATATTGGCACAATCTGATATACATTTAAATTTTTGGAGAGACCAAACTTCCTTCATAGACAAATCAAGAGGGTAAAATAAGTGAGCATATAGAATAATGTGTTTGAAAGATAATGATTGTGAAGTATTAGTTTTTTTAAGATGATATGTAAGCAATTTAAAGTTTGAATTTGAATCTTAAAAGAATTATTTCACTTCCCTATCTCCATTGGGTTAAATTGACAACATCTAAAAATGAAAAATTTAAAAGATACCAGTGTGAATTTATTCTTATTAATGATGAGATTAATAATTTCATTTAAACATACTTTTTGTTTGCCTTTAATTTTCTTTTTTACTTTTAATGTATATGTGTGTCTATATATATATGTGCCTTGTGAGTGTGGCTGCCTGAGGAGGCCAGAAGAAGGTGTCAGCTTGGAGCCGGAGTTACAGGCAGTATGTGTAATCTCATGTAGGTGCTGGGAATCTAACTGCTCTGATGCCTTAACTGCTGAGCTGTTTCTTCAGCTGATCCTAAAATGTTTTAAGTTAGTAATCATTCTTCTGTGCTTGTAGAGTTAGCTGCTAGGCTGCAAGGTTCTCAGCAGTCATACTTCTACTCCTTGGCTTCTTGGCAATAAATATCCTTAGTAATATAAAGTGTTAAGAAAGCTGACCAAACGTTGCACTGGGTGGGTCAGTGGGTGAAAGTGCTTCTGTATAGAGTGATGGATGGCCCATTTGTAACCCAGCATACTAGAGGAAATACGGGATACCTGGAACAAGCTGTCTAGGTACACTAACCAAAGTGTGCCCTAAGGTCCAGAGAAATCTTGCTTCAGTGTATTAAGTATAGAGCAATAAGAAAAGATGCACAAGATCAACCTCATGCCTTTTTACAAAGGTTCACTAGTGTATGTGTGTACACACACACAAACACATGAGCACACACACATACAGATTTGATATGTGCATGCACATGTGACCATTTCCTCTAAAAGGTAAAAGGAATGTGTTTGTGTAGGGTAATTAGTGTATTATTAACTATATATGATACTTACCTTTTTTGATTTGTTTGTAATAAGCATACAATAAATTCATACACTTAATGAATGCATGACAAGTTTTCATGTGTATTTTTACCATGTAAACTATTTCTACATTTGGAATAAGAAACATTTCATTGTCCTGTCACCTTAGTCTCCTCTAGTCTCTGATGGTTGCCCCTGTTTTTGTTTCTTAAGAAATTTATTTGTTTGCATGTTTGAAACAGGGTTTCACTATGTGATGAAAGTTGGTCAAGAGCTCTGTATATGTCCAGGCTACCTTCAAATTTACTACCTTCTTCATTCTCCTGGTGCTGGGATTATGGACATGTGTCATGCTAATCAGCTTTCAATTATTTATTACATGGTTTTTGAGATGGGTCTGTCTTTGCAACACTGACTGTCCTGAAACTTGCTGTGTAGACCAGGCTAGCCTCAAACCCACAGAGATCCACATACCTCTGCCTCCGAAGTGCTATTGGTTGATTTTTCTGTATTTAGTTAATTTTTGACCTTCAGGCAAGTCAGAAATATAATTCATAAAAACTTCTTGTAGGTGGGTGAGAATGGTCAGTAGTGACAGTGTTTGTCATCCAAATGTGATGGCTTAAGTTCAGTCCTTGGAACTTGTTGGCAAAAAAAGAATCAACTCCAGAAAGTTGTTCTTAAACCTCCACATGGGCACCATGGCCTCTGCCCTCCTCCCAATATTCAGAAATAAATAAAACAATTTTAAGAAATAAAAAATTAAGTTTCTTTTGCCCAATTTCTTCTCCTTAATGTTAGCTTTTTATATGGCCATTGTACTTTTGCCAAAACCAGAAATGTATATTGACATACGCTGTCAACCAGAGGCATTATGCAGAGTTCATCGTTTTTTCTAGGACAGTCTGCTTTCTGTCCCTGTACCCTGTCTAATGTTGATTTGCACTGCATGCCCTTAATGCTCCTCAGTCCTTCCCTGTGACTCTCTGGAAAGGAGTACGGAATCATGTGTAGATTGTCCCTCAGTTTGAGTTTGCCATTTGGTCCTTTGAAATAAGATTACCGAATGATGCTCACTCTTGTTAAAGGGTGCCTGTCATCTGTACTGTAAGTCTTACTACTGTTGATAGAAACTTTAAATCCCTTGATTCATGATGTCTGCTAGGGTTTTTCCACCATGGATCCACTTGTAGAAGAATGTTTGATTATTTTTTTTCCCCTCACTAGACTTACATTACAAACATTACTGTTTCCCATATTGTTGCCCATAAATTTTAGCATGCAAAGGGCTATCTTTCTTCTCATACCTAATTATTCAGTTATTCAGTTTCTATCCATGTGAATTCATAGGTATTAGTTTTACAATATAGATTTTCCCATATCCTTATAATTTTAGTTGCTTGCTCAAATTGGCCCATTTTTTTGCTTCCTCCATATGCTAGTCTAGGAAAATCTGCTTCCCTGCTTCAACCTTAGAATCATTCATTTTACATATCTAAAGAGCTCTGGTTGCTTTGAACTAAGTTAGTATTTAAAAGCAATGATCTGGCCACAGGTTTTTCTCATTACTACTAAGGTATCATTACTTCTAGGATGTCTCAGCTGGTAAATCAGGAAACTGGTGGTGGGGTGTGTATGTGTGTCTCTCTGTGTGTGTGTGTCTATGTGTGTGTGTGTCTGTGTGTTCATGTTCTGAAATGCATAAGTGTATCCCACTTAGTCTGTATAATGTTATTTGTGTGTATGTTTTCAGGACAGATTATGATAAGCACTTGGTTTGCTCTTGCCCGGAGAAGAGTTTCTCACACTCAACATTCCATAGTTGCCTGTAATTGTGTATGTATAAGGTTGAAGACTCTTGATCTCCCCACCCCCATCCACATTAGCATGTGTGTTGTTGTCTTCATTCAGCTCATATTAAGTAGTCAAGCTGATGAGGCTCTGTAGGTGTCACCTCTAACATCCCCAAGAAACAATCCACAGCAGACTCATGGATCCTCCTTGGCTCTTAAGTCTTTCTGCCCCTCCTCTGCAATGTTCCCTGAGTACAGGAGTGTTGTGTATGCATTGGGACTGGGCTCCACAACTCTGTGGTTTTCTGTAGTGGTCTCCATCTGTGGCAAGACGTTTCCTTAATGAGAGACGTGGACTAATAATATACTAGGTGACACCTTGGGGAAACTGAATTTTTCTTACAATGTTATCAGTTCTTTTTTTTCTGTATTTTCATATCTTAGCCAATAATTTCCTCCTTGAATTGTCTGTTTTTATAAAATGTTAACATGAGATCTGGAGAGATGGCTCAGTCAGTAAAGTGCTTGCTGTACAAGCATGTGGACCCCAGTTTGATTCCCCAGAATCCACATAAGTGCTGGGCATAGTAGCATGTGCTAGTTGGTATCAGCTCTGGGGAGACAAACAAGCAGATCTCTAAAGACTTTCTGCCTAGCTAGCTTACCCTAATCAGGCAAGCCCAAGGTCCCAGTGACAGACTCTTGTGTTTGAATCCTGTGAGACAACCCCTGCTTATGCTATAACTTGGAAATCGCAGAAATGTTTGTTAACAAGGACTTACAGCCTGAGGTTGATCTCTGACCTCTGTGCACACACATGTACATATGCACATGCATGTGCGCTTGCGCGTGCAAAAACACACACACACACACAAAGATACACATACATATACACACGTATACAAAGTTAGATATTCCCCAGGCTTTGCTCTGTGACTGAACTGAATAACAGCACAATGTCAGTCACCAGCAGACTTCACTGGTACTGACAGCATCTGTTGTTGCATAGTGACTTGGAATAAAAATACCAGCAGGGAATCACTCACAGCTCAACACTAGGGTTACTGAAGCACTTGAGTGTTTGAATCCTGTGAGACAACCCTTGCTTATGCTATAACTTGGAAATCACAGAAATGTTTGTTAACAATATTTCTCGCCGGGCGGTGGTGGTGCACGTCTTTAATCCCAGCACTCGGGAGGCAGAGGCAGGCGGATCTCTGTGAGTTCGAGGCCGGGCTGGACCGACAGCCTCCAAAACAATACAGAGAAACCCTGTCTCGTAAAAACCCAAAAAACAAAACAAAACAAAACAAAAACAAAAAACCAATATTTCTCTCATTTCAAAATATTTGGCAGGTTAAGATGGGCATAATGGCTCAGACCTGTAACTGTAGCACTTGTAAAATCTGAGGCAGAATGCTGTGTAGGCTACATAGCAAGACCCTGTCCTCTGAAAAGAAAGTTTAGAGATTAAGCAGTAAACTTTTAAAATGCTATGAAAACATTTTCTTGCAATCCCTGGCTGCCTGTCTTTCCCAGTACCCAAGTTTATTTCTTTTAGGGGTGGGCTCTGGGGCTAGCTAGTAACAGTGTTTCTCTGGGCTATGTCTCTAGAAACCCAGTGCCAAGTTTAGCTTGTGAGCCAAGAATTTAGGTTTAGATTAGCCTAAATGAAAGACTCTTTGTGCTGAATTTTTGTCTGTTTGCTCCTTAGATTGATATAGAAATCAATGGTAACGCGGTGGATCTTCATATGAAATTGGGTGATAATGGAGAAGCCTTCTTTGTAGAGGAGACTGAAGAAGAATATGTAAGTTCTCAAAGGTCACGGCCCCTTTGCACATTGTATCAGGCTTTAAGAACATGTCTCAAAATAACTTATCAGCTATTCCCATGACTGTGTGAATGATTATTATTGATTAAACAAGCTTTCATTACACGTTGAACTAAACTTCCAAAAAAGATCTCACACCAGCTTTCGGGGTTTGGAGAATAACTAATATCAAAGGCTTTCCTGCTTTCTGTCCATTAAAGCTTATGCTTGAGTTGAGTTCATTCATTTCTGCCTTGAGGCATATTTCTGTGACTCTGTGTGTGTGTGTACATATGTGACCTTTAAATTTGGAAGACATGTTTACAGGGCCAGAGAGCTCAGCAAGTAAAGCCACATTTCATGTAGGCCTGGCCTACCTGAGTTTGGTATATAAAGTGACATAAGGATGGAGAGAACATCTCTGATGCCACACTGATACGTGCAGCACCCAATACCCCCCACATACATTGACACCCACACACTAACAATAAAGTTTTTAAAAGAAACAATTCTTTTGTTTGGTTACAAATATTATACCCATGACCTTAAGAGCTACTGAATTATGATTTCAAGAGAGTTAAATTAGTTGGCCCGTGTCTTCTTGTATATCAGTATACATGTGGCTTCTTCTACAGGACAGCACCATTGGTATGAGTCCCATGTCCTTGTGCACTCCCAGGTATACCTGAGTTGGAACAAAAACAAACTCTTTTTTTTTTTTTTGGTTTTACAAAGACAGGGTTTCTCTGTATTGTTTTGGAGGCTGTTGGTCCACCCTGGCCTCGAACTCACAGAGATCTGCCTGCCTCTGCCTCCCGAGTGCTGGGATTAAAGGCGTGCGCCACTACTGCCTGGCCAAACTCTTCTTGATGTAGTCATTATAGCTCTTTTTAAAAACTTTGTAGAGGCATCACTGTATCTTTTTTCATAAAAAATTAAATCTTACAGCAAAAATAAGTTTCAAGTTATTAGGATACAAAGGTTTTGGGGTTTGCAAACAAACTACTAATTTGATATTGTGAATTTACAAATTTAAAAAATGACAACAAAAATAACCAATAGCAAAACAAGGTTAGTTTGATTGTTTTTTTGTTTGTGTTTTTATTTGAAGCTTGGGAAAGAGCAACAGTGTAGGCTTTGTTCTGTGGAGCAGCACTGATATAGTGCAGCTTATAAAGGGACCTCATCCAGTTGTTACCGGTGTTTTATCATTTCATTTGCATTTATGAGACCCAAACAGAATTTCATCACGTCAGAAATAAAGGCAAAGAGGCAGAATAAAGCATAATAAATATTATTAGCTGGCACAAGCATAAAATATTTTTTATGTGTTTCTGAAAATCAAGAATAAACCCTATCACTGATTATCATTATGTAAACGGTGATCTGGGTTCTTGACAGTCCTTTGCCTGCTTATAGGTACTGCCAACAATTCTATTTAAAGCCTGCTTTAGCAAGGTCATCTTGAAGAACATCAACTTTGCAACACTTTTTCTTTTTCATATATGACTAAATTGGCCAGATTTTTCTGAAGTATTTTAAGTTCTAAGACAGCCAGAGCTACATACTAAGGCCCTCTTTCAAATAAACAAAAATAACAATAATAAGAAAATGTCCTAATTCAACAAATATTAGAATTACTATTCTATGACACAGACTATGAATAAAATAATAAAACAAATACCTGCTTTAAAGGGGATTAAAAGTTAATACAACCCATTGGGTACTATTTAGTTTTATTTATCTGATGTTTTTGGCCATCATCAGCATTCCTTTTCAGTCAGCAATCCTAAAACAACCCCGCTTTAACAGCCAATGGCATGGATTTGCCTGGGCTATAAAACCATTGTCTTATTGGTACATGTCTTAATTGTGTTTCTATTGCTGTGATCAAGAGCATGAATTTTTCACCCTATAGCTTACTTCATTAAGGAAAGTTGGAGCAGGAACCTGGAGGCAGAAACTAAAGCAGAGGCCATGGAGAATCTCTGGTTACTAGTGTGTCCCTCCTGGCTTGCTTTCCTATAGCACCCTAGCCCACAACAGAGCCAGGCCCTCCCACATGAATCATTCACAGTGCCACACAGATGTGCCTACAGAGCAATCTGATGGAGGCGATTCCTCGGCTGAAATTTCCTCTTCCCAGATTTATCAGATTTGTGCCAAGTTGACAAAAACCAACCAGCAGAGTAAACACTCAGGTGTTTTCTGCCTCACCTCAAATACTTCTGTAATATAACAAGAAGACACTACCGAACACCAAAACAGCTTTGAAGAGAAGTACAAGGCAGCTTGATATATAACTAAGCCAGTAAATGAAGTCTCTAGAAATGAGGGCACATCAGCCTCACTGGGGTGACTTAGAGGCATTCAGATAATGTGATGACAGTTGTGTGTTAGTGATGAGCCTGGCAAAGAAAGCTTCCAGCTTCGGGATGTTTATCAAATCCAAGTTTAAAATGTCAGTGGGTATGAATTATGGAAACTCACTTGTTTTCTGAACTGTTGTGTAAAAATATGACCATTCTAAATTATAAAGTTAATTTATGCCTGTCTTGTCTACCTCTCCTTTCTCCTGATTGAAACAAATGATTGAGAAGTTCACTAGATTTTTAATTTATTCAGGATTAAGTTGAATAGTTTAATTATTCTAAATAGTGGGCCACCTTTTCTTCCTTTGAATTCCTGAAAGGATATTTGGAATGAAATTTACTGATTTCATTGATTGTAGGCTGCTGCCTCTGTCATAATCACTTTTCCTCACCCTCCATTCACTGGGCCACTGGCTCCTGGCTTCACTTACCTCCCTTGCTGCCCTTGTCAAATGTGGCCTTGGCCTTGTTCTCTGCTTCACCATGCTCTACCATTGTGGCAGTCCTTGTCATACTCAGCACGCTGCTGCCACTTTGGTAGCTCTTTGTACAGAATTTAATAGGCTCTGATTCTGTTGTTGCTGCTGCTGTTGTTTGAGGCAGGGTTTCTCTGTATAGCCCTGGCTGTCCTGGAACTCAGCTCTGTAGACTAGGCTGGCCTCCCAACTCACAGAGATCCTCCTACCTCTGCCTCCTAAGTGCTGGGATTAAAGGTGTACACCACCACCACCTGGCTAGTTGCAGCTTTTGCGTATTCTGCTGAGCTGACAAAGCAGTTCCTGCAAATATACTCAGTTACATACTGAAACGAACTAACACTTATTTGAGTCTAGCAAGGTGACTCCTTTCTTAGGTTTAGGAACTGTGCCTTCCAATCCCTGTGAAAAGTTGTATACTTGAGAAATTAATTATTGTTTTGATAACTACCCAGTTTTTTGTGAGTAACTTCTGTTGTTCTTTAAGGAAAAACTACCTGCTTATCTTGCCACCTCACCAATTCCTACTGAAGACCAGTTCTTTAAAGATATTGACAGCCCTTTGGTGAAATCAAGTGGAGATGAAAGGCCATCTCAAAGCTCAGATATTTCTCACACCCTGGAAGCAGAGACAGTTTTCCCTCCAAGTTCTGTGAAGAAGAAGAAACGAAGGAGAAAGAAGTGCAAACAGGACAGTAGAAAGGAGGAGCAGGCAGCTTCCCCTGCTGCAGAAGACATATGTGATGTGGGTGTGAGCTCTGATGATGATATGGGAGCCCAGGCAGCAAGGTAAGGTTCCATCTGGCAGGGGCTCCTGCAGGTGTCTTGCCATGCCCTTGTGACCTCAGGGGAGCTGGTAGCTGCCCTTCCTCCTGAAGGTGTGTGATACGAGCCTGATCCCTGCACCCAACTGTTTATTGTGGGACCACTAAGTGACGAAGCACCACCCTGCCCCTTACTGTCAGATCTTTGGGTGCTACGAAATGCTCCTCGGAGCGGTCTGGAAGTGTGCCTCTTTCCATTGAGTGAGTTTCAGAAAACAAATCATCAGCTCTTACTGAGTGATTTGCTTGGGGTGAGCAGATTCAAGTGGGAACGTTGTCATCCAGTTGTGTAGCTTCCCAACCCTAGGATCTTTCCCCCTTCCACTTCCTCTCCACCTTCCCTGCCCTGTCTCTCCCTCTTCCTTCTCTTCCCTTCCCCTCCTTCCCCCTCCCCTCCACTCGCACTCCTCTCCCCTTCCTTCATTGCCTGTTCCTCCCCCTCTTCTTTCTTCCCTCCCCCTTCCTCCCCTCCCCGTTCCCTCACTTTCCTTCCCTTCCTATCCCATTCTTTTTCTTATCCCCCTTCCTTTTCTCCTTCCCCTTCCTTCCACGGGGTCTCCCTGTAGAGCACAGGTTGGTCACAAACTCATAATCCTCCTGCTTCTAATTCCTGACCACTGGAATTGGTAGATAGCAATACACCCAGCACCCTTACTCAGGGTGTTGTATTTGGTATCAGATCTTTTCCTGAGAAACTGAGAGTTTTGCTTCATTTTAGTTTATGGTGTGGAATTTTGATCCTTTTAGCCAATGACTTTTGGTGCAGCAAGCCCTAGGGCATGGTCTTGTCTGCTTCATGACAACTGATAAGCTGAGGGGAAGGGTCTCTCACTCTTGCTGGGTGGTCAGAACAGAGCAGGCGGCTTGCTCTTCACCCCTGGACAGAACACCTGGACGAAGGCGGCTGAAACAGCAGCGGCATCTAGCCTGTCCTGTATGTACCAGTTATCCTATTTTATACCTAAATAAATTCTTGAGAACCTTTTCCATACAAGTTTATGAGCAAAATACCCTAGTAAGTTAAAGAAGGAATTTCAGTTTGTTACGTGGAAGTTTTGATCACATATATACCAGTTAGTAGAAATACTCAAAACCTGTACCATTTTTCATGGCATAACTGTCCAAAATTTCAAGACAGAATGTACTTTTTTTTTCTCACTTAGATAGCCTTTTCTCTTCCCTGTTTGAGTGAGGGGCTACCCAAACACTAGAAGGACATTGTGGGATGGTGGTTGGTTCTCTCACTGACAGCTCTCATGGCTGCTGCCCACAGGCAGCCTGAGTGCTGTCCTTTATTTGCATGGGAGAAGGACTCATGAGGTCAGTGCTGATCCAGGTGTGTACTTGAATTCATCTACTGGAAGGAGATGATGGATGCACTTGTGTCTGGAGAAGTGTGGTGGTAAAATACCAGTCAGTCAAAGAAGGAAGGGTAGCTTTTCTAGTTACACTGCAGAATAAACTTTTACCTTGATGTGTTTTATTTATTAAGACTGTTTTAAACCGTCAAACCATGAAAAACCTGCTTTTGATAAATGATTAGTATACTATATTTATACCATTTTGTGAATAACATAATTCCTTTGTAGTAAACTTTTAACTCATCTCTTAAGATGAGATCTGGATTATAAATCCTGGAATAAAATTATACATGTAGTAATACTTTTTAACATTCAAACAGATTTTTCCTACCCTTCTTACATCATTCACTGTCATGGGTATTAATCACCTTTCATACTATTGGATAGAGTTCAGAATTCCTGTTAGAAATAAGTGTAGTTAAGAGTTTCTGTCCTGCCTGGTCCCGCAGTTGTTTAGGCCCAAATAAAACCCCAGAGGCTTCTATTAATTAGAAACTGTTTGACCTCTTGGGCTTCTTACTGGCTAACTCTGTTAATTATTAACTGAATTCTCTTAATCTAAGTATTTTCATGTGGTCTTATCTTACTGGAGAAGGGTCCAGACCTGTTACTCCTTCCTTAGCTACATGGCATATCCTCTCGCTTCTCTCCCTCTTCTCTACCCAGAATCTCCTCATCTGGTAGCCTCGCCTATACTTCCTGCCTGACCAATCAGTGTTTTGTCCATCAAACAATAAGAGAAACATATATACAGAACAACATCTCCCATCAAATAAGCATAATTAAAAGGCTGGAAAGATGGCTCAGTGGTTGAGAGCGTTTTCTGCCTCTTTTTTTTCCAGGGGACTGACTGGGGTTTGGTTCCCACCCACATGGTGGTACCCAACCATCCCTAATTCCAGTTCCAGGAGATCCTGTGCCTTATACTGACCTCTATAGGTATCAGTCACACACATGGTACAGCGACATGTATGTAAGCAAAACACTCATGCACATTTTAAACATAAACAATGAAAGATGGAAATAGTGAAAAATAGTTCAGGCTCTTTTTTTTTGTCTTTTGTTGACATAATTAGCAAAATTTAGATTCTACCTGGCATTGGTGACACACGCCTTTAATCCCAGCACTTGGGAGGCAGAAGCAGGCAGATCTCTGAGTTCGAAGCCAGCCTGGTCTACAGAGCGAGTTCCAGGACAGCCTCCAAAACAATACAGAGAAACACTGTCTCGAAAAACCAAAAAAAAAAAATTTAGATTCCTGGACAACGTGCAGCTTTATCTCAGGAAATGACATTTGTAGGACATACACAGAACCTCTCCTAAAACACAACACAGGAGCTACTAACACACATGCAGCCTCTGCTAGCCACACAAGGGCTGATAACATGCAAGAGCCACTAACACAAGAGCTGCTAATACACATGCAGCCTCAGCTAGAAACATAGGAACTGCTAACACACACAAAACCTCTGCTAGATGCACGGGAGCTGCTAACACACGGGAGATACTAACACACGGAGATACTAACACAAGAGAGACTAACACACGGGAGATACTAACACACAAGAGATACTAACACACGGGAGATACTAACACAAGAGAGACTAACACACGGGAGATACTAACACACAAGAGATACTAACACACGGGAGATACTAACACAAGAGATACTAACACACGGGAGATACTACCAACACACGGGAGATACCAACACACGGGAGATACTAACACACGGGAGATACTAACACACGGGAGATCCTACCAACACACGAGAGATACTAACACACGGGAGATCCTACCAACACACGGGAGATACTAACACACGAGAGAGACTAACACACGGGAGATCCTACCAACACACGAGAGAGACTAACACAAGAGATACTAACACACGAGAGACTAACACGTGAGAGGCAAAGAAAGTGTATAAATACAGGAAATGATATTTTGAGGACATACACAAAGCCTCTGCTAAACACACAAGAGTCACTAACACACAAGAGCTAAAGAAGTTGTGTAAATAGACAGTGTCAGTCAGTTCATGCCTTCCATTTCCAGGTTACATGAACCAGATATATTGGGGTACTTTTTTGGGTATAGCTGATATGGTTGCCAGCACCTACTTGCTTGGTAAGAAGGCTTCACAGCACATGTGACCTTGGGCCTCTGTTGTCATTCAGGGATTAGGGTCTGCCTTTTCTTTGGGTTACTAGTAAGCTGTGAATGCCACATTTTGTAAAAATTTCCTTAGAACAAGATCTGTTTAATTATACATCTAATAGAAATTAGACAGTAAGAAATTAGAGGACTCTCAGAGTTCAAGCTGTATTGTGAACTCAGTGGCATCTGGGCTTGTGAGAGTTGTGGCTGTGGAACCAGAACCCGGCCAATCAGGATCTTCTTTCTGAAGCTGTAAAAGAACTGAGCTCTGGCCACATGTTGCTGGTCCATGGGGATATGTTCTGAGAAATGGGTCAGTAGAGGGGGTGACACCGTCTAAATGGTATAGAACTGCCCCTCATCATGGACCTTTAAAAAAAGATGTGAATGTGATTAGTGAGAGTGAACACAGCAGAAGCTCAGGTATACCACAGCCATTGACCACGCTATCAGTGTCTTCTACATTAATTGTTGGTGAAGCTTTACTTCAGTTAGGGATGAATCTTCTGGTGGCCAGGGAACTTGGACTCTTGTCCCTGCACAGAGCCTCAGTCACATGTCCCTGCAGCCCGATGTGGCTGGACACAATGACCTGGCTGATGTGAAACCTGGGCCACTATTTCTCAGGCTTCCCATAGGTACCCCACATACTTGTTTGTAGTCTACACTGGGGTGAGCATGATGCCAGAGACATGAATATCTTCCAGAGTACTATCTCCAGAGTTCCTTTGGGACAACCCATTCAGCAAGCAGGCTGAGTATAGAGGCAACTGTTTCACCGTGGTCTCCTTATGCAGTTAAGAGGTGCAGATGAGGAACACTGGTAGATGACATAGTTTTAAAAAACAACATTCTAGCCGGGCGGTGGTGGCACACGCCTTTAATCCCAGCACTCGGGAGGCAGAGGCAGGCGGATTTCTGTGAGTTCGAGGCCGGGCTGGACCGATAGCCTCCTAAACAATGCAGAGAAACCCTGTCTCATAAAAACCAAAAAAAAAAAAAAAAGTTCTTTTTTTACAAGTATGAATGCATTAAAAAGTAATGACTAAGAGTATAGTAAATATATTAATCAATGATATAATTATCACCACTATGGAGTATTTCATAATATATATAATTATGCTGTCTTTTTACTTGACATTATATTTACTACAAGCCTTTGAGGGAAGAGGCTTTTCTAATTGGGTGACATTCTAGTACAAATTTTGAGTACATATATAAAACATAACCTTTTCAAGACACACTCCAAATACTTAGCATCATTTCCGTGCCACTTTTGGAAATATTGTAGTACTCAGCCAACAGTAGCAAAAATAACCAAGACCATGCTATCAGAAAAGAAAGAACATTTAGTCACTAAGCCAGTCTTCCTTAGGAAGTTGAATGTGGGAGCTGAGTTCAGGGAGTCAAAGACTTGTCCCCACCAGCAGCTGTGTCTGGGGGGCTACATTCATACCCCATCATTAGTGGCATGGATCCTAGAGTGTCCCTGCTTTGTTCTCCTTCATTCTCACACAGCAACGAAACCACTCTTTGCTTGTAGTCTGTCTTTCATGGGAAGTGTCTGTGTCCAGAGGCGAGTGCAGGTCATTGGCTGTACTGCCATCCACTGAGTGTGCTCTAAGGGTTTCTGATAACCATATATGATCTTTGGTCATGGGACCTAGAAGTGCCTTTTATTTCTTACTTCCAGTTAGTTTAAAATAATATCAAGTGCCTGTATTTGGGCTAAGTTTAATTTCCTGTTTGTTTCTCCCACTTTGAAAAGAATTGGAGTACAATCTACAAGCGTTTATATGCACAGATTTTTTTTTTGAGACTATGCTCTCTCTAGTCTGGAACTCACTATAAAGACTGCTGATCTCCAGCTACAGAACTGGGGTTAAAGGTGTATGTCACCGTGCCTGGCTTGATTTTTTTTTTCCCCCATTGCTTTTTAAGTTTTACTCATTTAGTTTATGTGAATGGGTATTTTGTCTGTATGTATGTCTCCTCACCACATGCATTCCTGGTGTCCATGGAGGTCAGAAGAGGGCATCAGTTCCCTGAAACTGCAATTAAATTTGGTCATGATCTATCCTTCATATGAGCAATGGGAATCAAACCTAGGTGCTGAGCCATCTTTCTGACCTCAATTTTCCCTCTCTTCGGAGAAAATTTACCTTGTTTGTTTATTAAATAATGATTATTTTCTGGGGTCTGCTTTTCTTATGTATGTTTTTCTCCTCTTGAATGAGATTGTGTGACAGGGTAGTCCTCTAGGGGAAAGAAGATTCCATTGCAGAAAACCTTCAATTAACAGGAAGATCTTAAAAGATACATACATACATTCATGTATCTTAAGTGATTTATATCTCTGAGAAGGCTATGTCAAAGAAGTAAAGAGTATGTTACAATAAGGAAAGTAACACTGAAGCAAAAGGCAGTTTTCTTTTTCTGCTCTTAGCCCAACAAATTAAGTATGATTCCAATGTACATTCAACACACTGTTAGAGCTTGAGTGTTCTATAAGAAGCTCTTAACCCTGCAGTAATGTTCTTGGTGCTTTTCGGAGGTTTTCAGCAATTCCCACATGCTACCCCATACAACCCTCATATTGACTGAGAAGTAGACAGGACGTGATAAATTCCCTAAAGATAAAAAGTAAAATCATAGCCTTTTTAATTTATACTAAACTTTTTATAATAAACTTCTGGATCCTTGATTACCTTCTATTTACAATGGAATTTAATCACCTTAAATTGGGAAGAACTGAATGAATGGCGTTCAGTAAGTAATACTGTGCTAAGGTTGCAGACAACCATATTGTTAACATCAACTTAGTAGGGAGGGAAATGATTGAGCCCAACATTGATGAGTACCAGGCAAGCACTCTACCTCGGAGCCACATCCCCAGCCTATGGGAAGTTTAATGACATTTCTTTTCTGTGTGTCTGTTATGTGACTAGTGGCTACAGTAGTATATGGCTTTGGTGACTACCTCCTCGTTCATGTTAGCCTTTTTCAAAAGATATTGCTAATCATGTGGCTTACTGTTGATTAGAAGACTTGTTGATACCTGTGTTTCTCCCCTTTCGTAGAGGATCTTCAAATGCTTCCTTAAAGGAAGAAGACTGTAAGGAGCCTCCGCTCTTCCACTCCGGAGATCACTACCCTTTATCGGATGGAGATTGGTCCCCATTAGAAACGTGAGCATCTTTGAATTTTCTGTTTTCCTAAGGGAAGGGGGGGTGTATATTAGTAGTTTTTCTTTTTTTTTTTCTCGATAGTAATGCCACTTTCCATATGTGTAATAGTAGAGTGACCATCGGGTAAAACTTAACGTGAATGTGAACTGTTTTCCACAACCATTTTGTTCCTAAATTTAATCTTATTCTGATGGTGTTTGCCAGTTGTAAATCTGAATAATCAACATCGAATCGGTCTCCCTACTGTTAAATTACAGTTCTTTGGTATCAATTAATAATATAGTGAAAGAATATGTGGTCATACTGTTCATTTTCTATGACTAAGCCTTCATGTTTTAGATTATTTTTTTATTTTTTATTTTTATTTTTTTTTGGTTTTTCGAGACAGGGTTTCTCTGTGGCTTTGGAGGCTGTCCTGGAACTAGCTCTTGTAGACCAGGCTGGCCTCGAACTCACAGAGATCCACCTGCCTCTGCCTCCCGACTGCTGGGATTAAAGGTGTGCGCCACCAACACCCGGCCTAGATTATTTTTTTAAATTTATGTATTTTATGTGTAAAGATGTTTTGTCTGCATATATGTCTATGCACCATATATGCATTCCTGGTGCCTACAGAAGGCAGAAGAGGCGGTTGGATCCCCTGGGACGTTAGAGTTACAGGTGGTTGTGAGCTCCATGGGATTCCTGAGGATTGAATCCAGGTGCTCCAGTTCTTTACCCCTGAGCCATTTCTCTAGCCCCCTATTAACTGATTGTAAATCCTACCTTCCTGTGTCTTCTGTCATACAGAATTGACTATCATTGCTTTCCTGTGAGATGCAAACAGATAATACATACTATAAAGTGTCTACAGGAGACCTGGAAGAAAAGTCCTTAGTAATCACTAACTGGCATTTTTGTATCACTAAAGGACTCAATGGAGTGTGTGTACTTGTTTTTGTCATTGCAGCACTTATTCCCAGGCAATGTGTCCTAAGAGTGACTCAGAGCTGGAGGTGAAGCCAGCTGAGAGCCTGCTCAGATCTGAGTCTCACATGGAGTGGACATGGGGCGGGTTCCCAGAGTCTACCAAGGTATTGGAGCTTACTGGAAAGACTGGGGTGTGTCTGATAGAGTCTCTCCCTCTGTTAAATGAAGGAAGCAATCTCTTATTGAGCTCACAGAGTATAATGATGGCATTGTCCTCTTGTGGCTGAAAAAGTAAATAAAAACATTGTTTTATAACATTTCCACTGTACATTTATTTACAACTGAATCCAATCTGTTGTGTTTCTACCTACCAAATAATGTTAATTACAAATAATTAATAAAGTTATACCTAAAAGAAACTAGAGTTTCCATACTGAAATTTTAAATAAAATCACTAAAGTTAGGGTGGATATAGCTCTCAGTTGGTGTTCTGGACATTGGGTCCCATCCCCAGCATGGGCAGGAGGATGTTGACAAAACTTCCAGCTGCTCACGGTGAAAGAATAATAATGTACTTACTGCAAGACCTGTTTCTTGAAAGAACACTATTTAGATCCTCTGAAGCCAGCTTTGTAGAAACAGAAACTCACTGTGATTGAGAGCTTTAAGTTGGCCATAAGCAGTGTTGGAGCATGAGTGAGGTTTTCATGTGTGCGATAGCTGTTTCCCTTAAGATGAACATTTTGTCCTTAGGTTCTGAAAATGATCTATACCGTTCTCCAGTGCTTGGCTTCTTCATGGTAACAGTTCTGAATGTAACATATAAACATCATGACATTGAACAAATTACAGTTATTTTACCAGTTGTAGCCTGTTTCACACAAAATACAGCTAATGAATGTGTTACCATATAAGTAAAATAAACACAGTAGATTAAGAAGTAGAACATAAATTCATTTGAAGTAAATTTCTAAACAACTCATCTTTTCAGGTCAGCAAGAGAGAAAGACACGACTATCATCCACGGACAGCTACAATTACACCATCAGAAAGCACTCATTTCAGGGTAATTCCCAGTGAGGACAGCCTTGTAAGGGAAGTGGAGAAGGGCACTGCTGCTGAGGATGCTGTCTGCACCATCGTGAAGCCCAAACCCAGAGCCCTGTGCAGGCAGCGGAGTGAGGCCGCTTCTGCTCAGCTCCCCGGGCTGCCTCTTGAGGCTGCTCAGATTTCATCTACGTTAGATGCAGACCACCTTCCCAGCCCATCCTCAGCAGAGGCTCTCTCAGAACCCAAACCAGCTGCTAAAGTAGACTCACCAACAAAGAAGAAAGGTAACTGTGTTTGGCATCACACACCATCAGTATAGATGGGGTATTACTTCAGTGTCTCATACCGTGTGATAGCTTCCTTGTACTTACAGTCTCCACTCAGAACCTGGCCCAAACTTCATTGTGATGACCTAAGTTTTGTGGCTTCTTACTCTTTAAATTCTATCAGACAAGACATTAGTGGCCTTACTATTGGTTTCTGAGTCGGTACTCAATAGGCCTTTAAGAAGTATTTACTAAGAAAGTAAATAAATTGAGATCCAATGTGACAGCCGTTGTCAATGTGAAGAAGTCATACGTATATTCCCCAGGTATCTGTACTGTGCTTTTAACCTAAGGTCCTACCAAAATTCACATGTTGTCTTTGATTATTAACTAAGTATGCTAATGAATGGAATCTTAAATGGCCTTTTGCTTGAGTAGAAGTGAAAGTGGAATGGAGAAAAAATTTTCCAGACACCTGCTTAACTGAAGCAAAACTAATCTTTTGTAGGTTTTGTATGTTAAAAACAAATGTCTGCTGGGAGTTGGAGAGGTAGTTCAATGGTTAAGAACATTGGCTGCTCTTCCAAAGGGCCTGGGTCTGATTCCCAGAGTCTCCATGGCAGTTTACAGCTGTCTGTGACCCCAGTTCCTGGGGACCCACTGCCCTCTTCTGGCCTCTCTGGGCTACAAGCACACAGCCAAAAATCAAAATCAAAATATTTTTAAGTGTCCACTAATTATTAGTGCTTTCTTTCAATAATTTCTCTCCTAAATTGGTGTGGAGAAGGAAGTGGCTAGCCCTGGTCACAACTACTTACTCTATATCAATTGGTCTCAGGTCACTCTTGTTGCTAAAAGATATAAAATTACTCAGTGAGAGCCAGAAACCAGACACTGAATGCTGATGCTGACTTAGAGCCTGTATCTAAGAAAGTAAAACCTTACCTAAAAGAACCTGTCACATTTAGCTGAGTGCCTGCTTCACGTTAAAAAAAAAAAAAAAAAGGAACGTGAAACATTCCATTATCACAAAGTGATACAGGCCCATATCATTCAGAAATAAGTTGTCAAAAACACAAGTGTGGTTGTCAAGAGTGTCTGTGGCTAAATCTGACATCTAGCTGATAGTGGCTATCACTGAAAGTCTGCATCCTGTGTTCTGTTATGAGAACTGCTAAGGGGCGCGACCAGTCCTTGTATGGGAGATACTTTGTTTTGATCTAAGACACTAGGAATTCACAGAGGTAGGAACTCAAAATGTTTCCTGTCATTTCTTAGCTTTATTGTCTCCACCCCCCCTCAAGCCCCATTATGAAAGTTTTATACATACCGTGGTACATCACTTAATAATAGGGCTATTGTTTGAGAAGTATGTCATCCAGCAACTTAGTATTGTGTGAACATCATATTGTTTTTACAGGGTGTAAATCAATCAACCTGGCCTCTTGGTGCAATCAAGAGATGCAGAAAACATGAAATGATGCTGTTGCCAGTATAGAGTGACACTTTTAGATTTCAGTAGACAGATGGGAGTGTACCCTAAAATAATGATAAATAAATAAGTCACTTTTTATCATTATCAAGTATTATATCTTGTACACAATTGGATGTGTTATACTAATAGAAGACTAGCAGTGCCATCATTACAAATATGTTACCCTAAGATGACTCTGGGTGACAGAATTTTCAGGTGCTTTATGGTATCTTAGGACCACCATTGTATGTGCATCCACTAAAGTATCCTTATGGGGTACAGTGCATAGCTGTGTTTCTTTGCCATCTCTTGACTCATAAACAGCAGGTTCTAGATTTTGTGGACATTTCACCCTTAGAGACCCTGGGACTTGCACCTAAGTGTATTCTCTGTAGAACTGGAATACTATTGACAGACACCCTGAGAAAGAAAGAATGGTATAAGTGAGGACAAGGGATTGACCCTTGGGCCTTGCTTTAGACTGATAGTGGCCCATCCTGCTTAGAAAACTTCATGCTATTGCTGAGTTTTAAAACAGAACAGAGAAAAAAATAGAGAACAGATTCTTACCTCTGGTGTGTTTTTCTTTAAAAAACAGGTGTTCACAAAAGAAGTCAGCACCAGGGGCCTGATGACATTTACCTTGATGACTTAAAGGCTCTTGAGCCTGAAGTGGCAGCTCTCTATTTCCCTAAAAGGTGTGTATGTTTGTGCAATGAGGTATGAACAGCTTGAGAAACTCCAGTTATTTCATCTGAGCAATAGGTCTTTTAGCTAAATCCAGCTTAATAAGCTTCAGGTTTGGGGAAGCTTATAGTTTGTGTCGTTTTGACTGCAGTGACTTGAAAGTAATGTTTATGAAACATTTGGTACAATAAGGAGAGAGAACCCACATAAGAGATGAGAGAGAGAGAGAGAGAGAGAGAGAGAGAGAGAGAGAGAGAGAGAGAGAGAGAGAGAGAGAGAGAGAAGACTCTGTGAATGTGTGTGGGTGTGTGAGTGTAAGAGAGAGAGAGAGTGTGTGTGTGTGTGTGTGTGTGTGTGTGAGAGATGGTGCTATGGTGCACTCTGGTGGAGGGCAGAGGACAGCTGAGTCAGTTCTTTCCATCACCAGGTCCCAGGATAAAATCAGGTAGTCAGTCTCCCACAGCCAGCACTCTACCAGCTTGTCCATCTTTCAGCCTTTGTTTAGTGTTCTTTATTGTCGTTGATAACAAACTGAATATTCTTGAGGACATTCTTTGGCACTTGCTTTGTGTGTTTTAAAATAGCGCATTTTAATTTACAAATAGTTTGCAAAGAATTTCTTCACTCCTTTGAAGAGTGTGAAGCCACTTCTGAACAAGGCTCCATTCCAGGGGACCCTATGTCCTCATATTGCCCACAGTCCCTACCATGTCACAACACCATTCTTCCCATCCTTCATTTTTTATTTTTTTATTTAAATTAAAATAAACTTGCTTTAACATGTCAATCCCAACTCCCTCTCTCTCCACCACCCTCACCAATCCCTCCCGCAATTCCCCACCCAATCCCCACTTGACTCTCCGGGGAGGGTGAGGCCCTCCATGGGGGATCTCCAACATCTATCATATCATCCGGAACAGGGCCTAGGCCCTCACTCATGTGTCCAGGCTAAGAGAGCATCCCTCCATGTGGGATGGGCTCCCAAAGTCCATTTGTATGCCAGGAATAAACACTGATCTACTTGAGGCCCCATAGATTGCCAAGGCTAAGTCCCATGCTTCCATCAGCCACTGGATGAAGGTTCTAGGATGGCATATAAGGTAGTTGCCAATCTCATTATCGGCGAAGGATATTTAAGGTAGTCTGTCCACTATTTGTCAGTTGGTGTCATCCTTGTAGATCTCTGGAAAACTCAGTAGTACCAGATCTCTCAATCCTATAATGACTCCCTCTATTACGGTATCTCTTATCCTGCTATCCTCTCTTCTTCCCCTGACTCGACCTTCCTGCTTCCCCATGTCTTCCTCTCCTCTCCTACTTTCTCCCTGCTTCCTCTCCCCTCCCCCCACCCATTCCTCATTATTTTAAAATAACTTGACCATGTACCTCATCACTGTCCTCCTAGGTTCATTTTAACCTAAGAGGAATTATTACTTACTATGCTGATTATAAAATTCAGTTTTTTTTTCTTCTCAGAAAGCATGGCTTGAATCTACTGTGTCATATACACAGTTACATTCTGTTATATGAGTTATAGGAAAGTATACTTCTTTTTTACTTGGAATGGAAAAATGAGATTGACATACATAAATATATTTAAGAGTTTTTAACAGATATTTTTGTGATGTTCTTAAAGTTCATTCCTAAGTGTATACACTAGATTATCTTAAAATGTCTACATACTTTATTTGAAGTAATGGGTTTTTAAAGATGGAAAAATTGAAATTGCTCCAGTTTTTTTAAGGGTAGGAAAAATTAAAATGTAATCTCTTAGATTTATGACTTTCTCTCATATTCCCAGTCCTTTTCCTTTACTTTTGTACTAGGTTTTTAAAATATCCTAGGGAGCAAGGCCAGACATGCTGGCACACACCTTTAATCCTAGCATTCAGAAGGCAGAGACACGAGGATCTCTGTGAGTTAGAGACCAGCCTGGTCTACATAATGAGTTTCAAGACAGCCAGATGTAGCTACATAATAGAAAAAAAAAAAACCCAGTCTCAAAAAGAAAAGAAGTAAAGAAAATAGTCACTATTACAATGGAATCTTAACCATACTTGGTTTAGGTTTTACTGGTAAAGGTTATTACTGTCTGTCCATTAGCCACAGTTAGCATAAGGGCTGAAAACTGGGACATGTCATAGACTATTTTATTACATGTAAGTGTGCTCTGTCGTGATTATCACTCTGTATTACTAAGTAGACATGTTTATGCAGCTAATGTTCATAACATGTCTCATCATTCCTGTGGGCTGGGCAGCATTCTGAGTCAAATGGCATCCCTCTTGTTGACATACCCTTACTGGTTGAACGGCACCAGCTGTTGTAACTGATAAAGCTCGATGTCTTACTGTTGGGATAGCGTACCAGCACTAATGTAGGTGGGAGGCCCACACATAGGCATTCTTTTATCTCAGGGCTCCACACAAGAACAGACAGGAATAGGAAGGAAGGCCTTAGTGTGGAGTGTGTAGAACTGTCTCCCAGGCCCACAGCTTAGTGAGTGGGTTACAGAGACTCCTCTCTGCCACTCACTGCATGAGTTTGCTTCATTGCCACATTTCAGTGGGTTTGGCTGTTTAACCATTTTTAATGAGGAGACAGTCTGTCAGATTTATCTTAGTTTGAAGATGTGCATGCTACGAAGAGAAAGTTTCCCCCAGCATAAAGCTGTCTCCTACTAATAACATGTCTACATAGTCACTGCACTCTGCTGCTGCCACCTACTGCTCATGTCTACATAGTCACTGCACTCTGCTTCTGCCACCTACTGCTCATGTCCACATAGTCACTGCACTCTGCTGCTGCTGCCTACTGCTCATGTCTACATAGTCACTGCACTCTGCTGCTGCTGCCTACAGCTCATGTCTACATAGTCACTGCACTCTACTGCCTCCTGCTGCTCATGTCTACATAGTCACTGCACTCTGCTGCTTCCTACTGCTCATGTCTACATAGTCACTGCACTCTACTGCTGCTGCCTACTGCTCATGTCTACATAGTCACTGCACTCTGCTGCTTCCTACTGCTCATGTCTACATAGTCACTGCACTCTGCTGCCGCCTACTGCTCATGTCTACATAGTCACTGCACTCTGCTGCTTCCTACTGCTCATGTCTACATAGTCACTGCACTCTACTGCTGCTGCCTACTGCTCATGTCTACATAGTCACTGCACTCTGCTGCCGCCTACTGCTCATGTCTACCTAGTCACTGCACTCTGCTGCCGCCTACTGCTCATGTCTATATAGTCACTGCACTCTGCTGCCACCTACTGCTCATGTCTACATAGTCACTGCACTCTGCTGCCTACTGCTCATGTCTACATAGTCACTGCACTCTGCTGCCGCCTACTGCTCATGTCTACCTAGTCACTGCACTCTGCTGCCGCCTACTGCTCATGTCTATATAGTCACTGCACTCTGCTGCCACCTACTGCTCATGTCTACATAGTCACTGCACTCTGCTGCCTACTGCTCATGTCTACATAGTCACTGCACTCTGCTGCTTACTGCTCATGTCTACATAGTCACTGCACTCTGCTGCTGCTGCTCATGTCTACATAGTCACTGCACTCTGCTGCTGCTGCCTACTGCTCATGTCTACATAGTCACTGCACTCTGCTGCTGCTTCCTGCTGCTCATGTTTTAGATTTTTTTTCAGAAGTTCATGTTAATTTCACCAGATGCTATGTTTTGCTTCAATACAACTTAAAATCTTGCTTCTTGGGTTGGGGATGTCACTTAGTGGCTGTCCCTTGCCACACATGAAGGTCCAAGGTTCAATCCCCAGTACTAAAAATGGAGGGGGAGCTAGCTTCTAGAAAAAAAAGTCTGAACATCTCAAGTATTATGCTAAATATTTACTGAAGTTAGAAGTAGTTAACCTTTATGACTAAGAAATGTAATGTGCCATTTCCTGTAATGTGTAGTCTTCCCACCAGCTGCCTGGGATCCCAAGTTGTCTCAGCCCCCAAATAACACATGAAACACTATATTAATTAAAATGCTGTTGGCCATTTTCTTGGTTTCTTATTGGCTAGCTCTGACTTAATTATTAACCCATAACTGTTAATCTCTGTTAATCTCAGTATTTCCACGTGTCTTCTCTTACCTGAGAAAGGGTCCAGCCCTCTTACTCCTCTGGTGTCCTATGTCATGACTGACTGTGCCTCTGTTTCCCAGAATCCTCCTTGACTCCTAGTCCCACCTATCTTGCTTTCCTATTGGCCAATAGTGCTTTATTTAATCAACCAGTAGGACAACATATACACAGAAGGACTTCTCCCATCATCTCCTCTTTTCTGTCTAAAAGAAAGGTTTTAACTTTAACATAGTCAAATTATATATTACACAGCATTTATCAAGTAAGAACCACAGTTACAATATTTAGTCCCATTAACATTTAGTAAGATTTTAAAAAAGTATTTTATCATCTATATGTGTGAGTCTAAAGTCTTGTATGTAACATCCTTTATCATAACTAAGGAAACTATAATTAGCTGTCTTCAACTCCATCAAAGACCACAGAAGAATAATGTATAAACTCTAAAATTGACAGAGACACCTTACTACCTGGACAGTCACCTGAAGTTCCTCTGTGAGCCACCATGTAGTTGCTGGGAATTTAACTTAGGACCTCTGAATAACAAGTGCTCTTAAACTCTGAGCCATCTCTCCAGCCCCTGAAGTTCCTCTGTAATGTTGAGGCATACATCTTCAGCCCATAGGCCACAGTGTATCTGGCAGACTTCTCAGCAAAGCGGGAAATTTTAAACTGTCCACCTGCATTGGCAGTTTGCCAGTCATTTTTCTATGTCCTGCAGAATGTCTGGAAGACTCTTCCATGAAGCAGGAACCCTGTAGGACTGTCCAAGTTCAGCAGTCACTTTCCTGTGGGTCCTTCATGTCCAGTTTATACAGCAACAATCAAATAGTCCAGGCAGGAGCAACTTCTTGCCCAAATGGCTAATCTTGCCATGTTGAAGCAAACTCCATATGAGTTTCTTCGATGCCCATCTTCCTCTCAGAAGTAATTGGTGTGCCAGAAGCAGTTGTATCTGTCATGAAAAACCCTAAACCATTTAAATGCCATATATTCTGTAGGTCTTTGAAAGGTTTGAAGATCTATCCATCTCAAATACAAGTTCTGATTATTATAACTATAATCTGTATTTAATTATACATTATGTTTTAAAAGATCAGTATAAACACAATACTTAAACAGGGGGAGAAATATACGTATCACAAAAATTGACCTTAAATTTGTATCAATAAATGAAAATCTATACCAATACAAAGTATTCATTTCTATATCATATTCCCTTTTTTCCCTTTAGAAAGAGATTGACTATGATCATTACTGTTTATAACCAACCCTGTAAAATGAAAACAATATTTGGGAATGTGGGTGTTGTTCATTCCAAACTGCGTCCTGCTGGTTGGGGGCGCTGTCCATCCCATGGGGATCATGACAAAACACAGAAACCTGGCTAAGTCCTTGGTTTTTGTAGTCTGTAAAGCTGCATCATCTCAGTTGTTTTAGATGCTGGACTTCCTGGGACACTGCTTCAGGATGTCTTGCTTCATCAAACCATAGAAGTCTGGAAGGAATCCACAGTTTTTCATTTTCCAAAGTAACATATCCTTATACTTAAATTTTGAAGTCAAGGCATTTTCAAAAGATATAAGTTGGATAAATTCAGCAGCATGTATAATCAAGTATATTTCAGCAATTGTTCCTTCCTTAGCAATTGAACAACTGAAAAACACAATAGCATACAGTATCCAGAATCGCTATGTATTTTCCATCTTTATGTGGCTTTTTATATATCTATATCTATATATATATTTTTTTATTTTACTTTTTACTTTTTTGAGACAGGATTTCTCTGTGTGCTTTGGCTGCCCTTGAACTCCCTCTGTGCATCAGGCTGGCCTTGAAATCAGAGTTCTGTTTGCCTCTGCCTCCCAAGTGCTGGGACTAAAGGTGTGTGCCACCACACCCAGCTACTCTATTTATGTTGTTATTTTTTTTCACTATCCTGTTCCTTTTTCTCTCCCAAGTGTAGGTATATTTTTAAACACACTATAAACCTTTTAGAGGTTTTACTTCATCTGAATCTGACTTTACTGTAAATCTTTGTTTTTCTAGCTATGTGTCTGTTAATCTGCTAAACAACATTGATAAAGTTAAAGCAGAAACAGCCACTGGCTTCTCAACATGGGGCTGTGCTCACTGCCTTGGTCTATGCTGCTTGGAGATGTGGTCACTGCCAGCTGCTTGTGCACACCATTCAATTGTTGGCAGAGCCTCTTAAAAGAGCCTTGCAGTTTTTTGCCTCTTATACTGAGTCAGGAAGACTCCATTAAGGGAGTTGTGTGAGTCTCTGCTTGTCTCTAGAAAAACAGAGCCCACCCAAGGAAATGCTGTCACCAAGAAGCCATGCTTCTCTCTGTTCTTCTGTTTCTAAAAATCCCTTTTTAAGCTTTTGTTAAGTGGAAATTTGTGCCCCAAGTCCGTGCGCCATATGTAACGTGTACTTTTCCCATCGGCCTGGTCCCAGAGCCACGTCAGTCCCAAATGAACACACAGAAGGCTATATTAATTATGAAGCTGTTGGCCATTTGCTTGGTTTCCTATTGGCTTGCTTTGACTTAATAACTGTTAATCTGAGTGTTTTCACGTGGTCTTCTCTTACTGGAGAAAGGGTCCAGACCTCTTACTCCTCTGGTGTCCTATGTCGTGACTGACTGTGCCTCTGTTTCCCAGAATCCTCCTCGACTCCTAGTCCCACCTATCTTGCTTTCCTATTGGCCAACAGTTTTATTTAATCAACCAGTAGGACAACATATACACAGAAGGACTTCCCCCATCAATTTCCTTATTTCACATTTATGTTCTATTCCAAAAGGTTCAGTGCCCTTGTCTTCAAGCTTTCTGTGCCTTATATAGAAAAATAACAATAGCAAGGTCCAGACCTCACTGCTATAAAGGCAGTCTGCATTATTCTAGCCTCCTGAGTACTTTTTTCTTGAGTATTTTTGCTTTTTAAATTAGATTAGTTTTAGATAGCCATGATATGAATTTAGAAAAAGCCTTGGGTTTTAAGAACAAACCTTGGACTTAGTAATTTTCTGCAGACTGTGTATATTACCATGCTTTTTTCTTGGAATGCAGCGATCAAAGAGCTTCCAAATGTCAGATTTTTCATCATGGCAATTTAATTAAGTGTTCTTAGCTCTTTTACTCCTGTAATTACAGTCAGGAAGGCTCCAGTTGAAAGGCTGGCACCATTGAATGGCTTTGTGAAATGTTTGCTACATTCGTAGTTAATTTTTTAGTGTTCAGATTTGGGTCACTGGAAAGATGGCTTGGTGGGCAAGAGCACTCAACTGTGAGAAGCATAAGAGCCCAAGTTCAGATCCCCAGGACTCAAAAAGGTCCTGACTCTTCATGTGCCTCTGACCCCAGCCTTGGGTGGTGGAGACAGGTAGATCCAGTAGCTCTGTGGTTGACCAGCCTGGCCCAAATGGCAAGTTGCAGTTCAGGGAGCTGCCCTGTTGTCCAGCAGATGCATCTGAGAGTGACAGAGGAAGACACGGGACTAACTCCATGCTCTACCTTTTCATGTGTATTTGTCACCCCACACTCACATGCATGTCTCTTGCACTCTTATAGCCCGGAAGTTATGTCTGATTTTCCATCTATTCCTCATAGGGTTCTAGAGGACCATGTACTAAGCCAAAACTATAATAAATCCTTAGTTCTCCTTCCTTCCTCTGCAACAGTGACACAGATCCTGGCTCCCGGCCGTGGCCTGAGTCCGACACATTCTCTGGCTCTCAGTCCCCACAATCTGTTGGAAGTGCGGCTGCAGACAGTGGCACCGAGTGCCTTTCAGACTCTGCCATGGACTTGCCCGATGTCACTCTCTCCCTCTGTGGAGGCCTCAGTGAGAACGGAGAGATTTCTAAAGGTATGCAGGACAGCCATGCCTGTCTTCACCTTAGAAGGTCAGCATCTGTCTTGTGCCCAGACTTCTGTTCAATAAATTACTGGCACGAGGGGAAGAAATTAATGAAATCTGCTTGAAAATGGTGTAAGACGTCTGAATCCTTGAGTGGCCTTGTGCAAGTATGGGTACCTTTCCATAAGGCCTTGTCCTTAGAGTTTCACAGTGTATACGTGTGGGGTAGTTTTATGAGGGCTGCTACCTGGAAAACTCTTAAGTTCAGATTCAGAGGTTGGTAACTTACAAGCTGCGCTGTCGGCAGAGCAGCAGGGTGGGATCACACTGCATCCATCTTGTATGTAAAGCTGTTGACATACCTGAGGGGTGGGAGGGAGCCAGTTGCCTTCCTGACAAACACCAGGACTCACTGAGGGAGGGACAGCGCTGTCCACTGAGGAGACAGTCTGTCCGATAGTCTTCCAACCTTTGTTCCCCATCTCCTGTGTTAAGAATTAAATGCAGAGCCTTGCACGTGCCTGCTAGGCAAGCAGCATGACATTAGCTACTTCTGATCCCCTTCTACTGTAGTTTAAATAGCACTGAGCCAAGTTGCCTGGATTGACCTTGTGTTGTCCAGGCAGATCTGGTCCCTCAGTTGTCCTGCCTCTGGCAACTTTATATTCATTTTAAATTAAAACTTTCTCTCAGTTTGACCCCTATCCTGTAATGGCCTTTCCTAAAAAGGCAAGGTTCCTTTGCATGCCTGACACCATCACATTGGCACTGTCCTTTGTCTCCTGTCCCCTCCAGAGCACTAGAGATGTGACGAGAGAGACTGGGTGAAGAGGGCCTGGAGCTGCCTCAAGTGGCAGCAGGGTGCAAGATGGTAGAAAGACGGTGGGAGTTTTAGTTTAGTTTAGTTTCGGTTTAGGTTGTTTGCTTGAGTCCTAAAATATGAAAGTATCTTTTGATAAATATGGAAAACATAGTTTCTTCAAAAGCCTTTTTTAAGCCTACAAGTCCTTTATTGCAGAGTACTGCAAGCATCTCCATGGGGATCTGTGCACTCACTCACCAAACTGATGCATGCTTTACGTTGCAGAAAAGTTCATGGAGCATATCATCACTTACCATGAGTTTGCAGAAAACCCTGGCCTTATCGACAACCCAAACCTTGTTATACGGATATATAACCGGTAAATACCATTGCTTTCATCATTGCTAAGTACTCTGTAGTTTTTAACTGTCATCCTTGTTGTCATCTCATAAATGAGCCAACATACAGTGATTTGCAAGTGAGACTGAACTGAAGCTTCAACTTATTTTTCCCTGAGTCATTGCAATGCTGTTACTATTTTATGGATTTTACTGCTTCTCAGCTCACAGAAGTTTGGCTTAAAGCAAATTGGCAAAATTTAATTGCTCATTTCTTTATTAGACAGAATAAGCAATTTGATAGATTATTTTTCCATTTTCCCTCTAGTCCCCCGGCCCTCTCTGCCCCAGCACTTTCCCCCAACCCTGCTTTGCTTCTGACTCTCTGTGTGTTTGCCCAATTTTTGTTTCTCGTAGTTACTACAACTGGGCTTTGGCTGCTCCCATGATCCTTAGCTTGCAAGTATTCCAGAAGAGTTTGCCTAAGGTGAGTGATCTGCATTTGAAGCGTCCCTCAAAGTATCTGTAACATACAGCAGCCCAAACTACTTGTTCTACTCAAAGTTTTAAGTTTAGTATTTTGTATCAGAAATCCAAACTGCTGTATTCATCCACTAAATCCTAGACAATTCACCGGCCTGCCACATTTCCTGTTTTATTTACACCAGTTTTAGACAGGGACAAAGAGTGCTCAGTGGTAGAGCACTTTCCTGAATGTGTGAAGGTCTGAGTTCAGTCTCCAGTAGCACAAAAGGAAGGGTTTATTAAATCATCAGTTAAAAATGGAATCAAGGTCTCCTCTGTATGGGAAGAAGCAGCAAGAAGTGGGTGATGTGGGCACCAGAAAGGTGACATCAGTGTGCTGGGACACCTGTTACATAGAACTTTCTGCCCGCCCACAAGATACCATTCGCCTCATCTGTCTTTGTATCATAAAAGCCACAGGTTACAAAGATAATAGGTGGAAACTCTGTCTGCTTGCAGAACCCTGAGGTCCACTGGGCCTCGCACCACAAACTACCCTGGAGCCTTGTCCTTTCCAAAGGAGTGCTTGCCTTTCCTTCTGGGCTGCTGAGAGCACTAGCGGGGTTTGAGAGGGGTGTAGAGCATCATGCATCTGTTATAAGGCAGTGAGGAGTCAGTGATCTACAGCCATTACACCTCCTGTATTAACCCACACTGTTTGCAGGCCACAGTCGAGTCCTGGGTTAAAGACAAGATGCCAAAGAAATCTGGTCGGTGGTGGTTTTGGCGGAAGAAAGAGAGCATGACCAAACAGGTAATGACTCTGATTTGTTTTTAAACAACTCTTTTTCTACCACTCAAAAAGATAGGGTACAGACACTGTTTGGCAGTAATAGTGCCCAGCAGTTCTGAGGAGTCAGCTGGCATGCAGGTGCTATGCTAGTGCTTTCTATGCTAGCGCTTTCTACAGATGTTTGAACTGCTGTTTTTTAGGAAGCTTGGAGTTTGTAGACAGAGCTGGGTGAGGCCCTGTAAGTAGTGAGGGTGGAGCCAGGGCAAACCTTGAATCTCACTCCAGTGCTGTGCTCTTTCTGCTTCCTATGTTACCCCTCAGGTGTGAACAGAGGGTACAGTCCTGCACAGATCCACATACAAATATGCAGGACATCCCTTTTAGCAAAGTAGCAGGAGAGCAGGTTTGTCCAGAGACCCACACTAAATGAGCCTTCTAAAGAAGAGACTCCTGGGAGTTTCACCTGTTGTTTTTCAGATAACAGAGGGTGGTCTCTGGCTGTCTTTCTCCCTTCTGTAGGTAAAAGACAGGAGAAGAGGGCACCAGTAGTCACTTCTGTGGTGTGATCCAGGTGTCTCTACCAGAGACATGGCCATTGGACCAAGTATATTTTGTGGGCAGCTTTTTGCAAGCAGTATATGATTTATGCCCTTTACCTTCAAGTGAAGAAAGTCCCTCAAGGTTCCAGTCATGGGTTGAGGTTTTTGTTTCCTCACAAGGATCACAACCAAAGTCTAGAGAAAACATTGTACACTGACATTTTCATCTTTCTTTCCAGCTGCCAGAGACCAAAGAGGGAAAATCTGAAGTCCTGCCAACAAATGACCTGCCTTCCAATGCTGAGGAGCCAACCAGTGCCAGGTGGGTACCCTTCCTTCTCCTAGCTCACAGCACTTGGGCAGTCCTACTTGGTTTTTACATCAAAGTTGATGTTGGCAATTCTGCTGAGTTTTCAGCCAGAAATATCTTTTTCCTGTAAAGAGACATGACATTAAGTGGCTTGTCAGTGCCACTTGGTAGATAAGAACAGCCTTTCCCAATTCAGCTGACTTAAATACACATCACTGCTTCTAACTACTGTACCCATCCCAGAGCCTGGCTACTAAGAAAGACAGAACTTTGGGAAGGGATCCTAGACATAATGGGGGTGGCTGTGCTCGTATCCCTACTCCCCTGCTTTTCAGGTAGCAGAAGGGACATGAAAAAGCTTTTGAAGGGTGGGTTGTCCCCTCCTTTGGACAATTGAGTTGTGTGACCTGAGGAGAGTTGAGCATGTTGTGGATACTTACATTCCCAACCCCGTTCTCTCATCTCTCACGTGGCAACCCTAGTCTAAGAATTTGTCTTCTCGATCTTTGTTCCTCTTAGAAAAGAAGCATAAAGTAAATTTTCTAACTTTAGAAATATTTCCTGCTATGTCCATGTATGCTCATTTTGCCAATGATGTTTTAAAATATACAGAAGTAACTTCCTGCCATTTACAAGAGGGAGGCAAATGGTGACCTTTTAAAGTTGTGGTGCCAGTAGTTGAGGCATAAGTACATGAATGTGGTGAGAGAAACAGCCCTTGCTGTCCTAGAAAGGGTTGAAGGGTTAATTGTTTTGAGACAAGGTCTTCCTGTGTAGTCAAGGCTTGAACACTTCCTTCTGCCTCAGCCTTCTGGAGACTGGAATTATGAACACGTGACACTTGTTTATTTTCTTGTCCTAAATTAAAAAAGCTCACACCTGTCAAATATCCTGCCTCTCTCTGACTAGTTTGGTGTTGGATAGGCCTGCAGAGAATGATACTTCGAGTGATGAGGGGTCACAGGATTTGGAAGAAACAATCAAAGTTGATGCCATCTCCATGGAGACGTTGAGTCACTGTAGCACAGCTTCATACAAGAAGTCTCTCCGACTCTCTTCAGACCAGATAGTAAGTATTTTGCAGTAGAGTTGTGCTTGTAGGAGAACAGCACCCCAAACCCTGGTGAGCAACTAGGGCCACTCAAGGAGCTTGTGATGTGGGTTCCTCCCCACACAGAACTCCTCCTTCGGTTTCTGGAGATGAACTGAGGAGCAAGTATGTTTCCCAGGTTTCTTTGGCGAATAACACTCCTCATTCAGCACAGGATCACATGCTGCCCCTTGGGATTTGTAACAGCAGGGCAATGGCATTTCAAATGCAGTTTCCTGCATCTCTCTTTGACACAGTTTTACTGTGAAATGGCTCTCCTGGGTTGAGCATGAGGCTGTAGTCAGACAGTGGTAAGTGATTTTAGGTGGGATGCCCGATGGGGAGGTTTTGTTTTGTGCAGGGTATCAGGAAATCCTTGAATGGAAAAACAGTACTCAAGCAGTGCTGCTTCCTCAACCTTTATGACCATGCTTGAGTTGCAGCTAGGCCACATGCTAACACCGAAGAAACCATATGCCCTGAGTTTTGTTGTAAAGCTTTAAACTCTGTTCCAAAAATCTGTATTTTCAGCTTTCATTAATGTTATGCTTTTTATGAAAGGCAAAATTGAAGCTCCATGACGGCCCTAATGACGTCGTATTCAGTATTACAACCCAGTATCAAGGTACCTGTCGTTGTGCAGGAACCATTTACCTGTGGAACTGGAATGACAAAGTCATCATTTCTGACATTGATGGAACAATAACCAAGTAAGTGAGCATACTCTGGGTAGCAGGAAGGATATGGGTTGGGAAAGCAGTCAGTCCTTAGCAATAATGAGATGTCCTGTAATGTCCTGTAAATGGAGTCATTTTTATAGGTGAGGAGGAGGTATGTGGAAACGTACAAATGAATTCTCAGAAGTAACTTGGAAAGATTGACTATTCGATTCCCAAACTCTTATGTACAAAGAAGACAAACTGCTAAGATTGTTGGGATGAGGAGAGAAAGGGATGTGCTGATAGATGTGTCTGTCCCTGAAAACAAACACTGTGCTTTCCTGTGACTCCCCTTTTGGGAGCACGTCGGGGTGTACTATTGCAGGGTTACCTTCAAGTTGCATGGAGTCAGGATGAAACCAGCTTGGGAGAGTGTCCCTGGCTTGTACACCCTACCCACCACCAGTGCTTATTGGAAGCCAGTGGGGAAGATGCTCTGCTGTATATGTTGGTTTCTGGTATCTGTTCCTATTTCTGCCCTCTTGCCAGGTCTGATGCTTTGGGACAGATTCTCCCACAACTGGGTAAAGACTGGACTCATCAAGGTATAGCAAGGCTCTACCATTCTATCAATGAGTGAGTACTCGTTCTCATGTGTCCTTTTCCCAGCTTTGCTTTGACCAAAAATTAGAGAAAAATGATATAAATCTATATACATTGTGTGTTCATGACCTAAATATTTTTTGGTTTTGTTTTCAAAAAACCCTTGTATATCCTATTAGTGGGTTTTATGTGCCATAACTCAGCTAAGATCTGGGAACCACCGACTTTCCTGGGTCATCAGAACTGTAACTGCTTGTAGCTAGGATTTATCAGGAGAGCTGACTCTCACACGTGGTTTATTTACTGGGTCTGTAGCATAAGCATGCTTGGAAAACAATTCCTCAAGGGAAGCCATGCCATCCTTTAGGGGTTCTAGCATGCCATTTACCTGGAGAGAGCTGAGAGCACCCTACTGTGAAAAACAGAGTGTCAGTTACTCAGGTGTAATTATGCCCCCTGTCCTATATAAGAATAGTCTGTGACCTCAAAACTGAATAAGGCCCCTTATATATAACCAATGTCTTGCAGATAATCCAGATCTGTCCACTCTGGATCTTTTTCTGAACTAGGTGTAGCAGTGTTTTGTCAGTGCTTTGCAGTTTAACAGACTCTAATCTTTTTTGCACATAACTCTGTTTGTCCCATGGTTTTTGTTTGGTTGGTTTGGTTTTTCAAGACAGGGTTTCCCTGTAAAACAGCTCTGGCTGTCCTGGAACCCAGAAATCTACCTTCCTCTGCCTCCCAAGTGCTGGGATTAAAGGCATGTGCGACCACCGCCAGACTTTCCCATGGTTCTAACCCTAATTGATTTCCTTTTTAGTTCAGTAATTTCATTTTCAAAGTAAATGAGAGGAAGTTAATTTAGAAAAAAAAATAGACATGGCTAACCTAGGTTGTTTGTATGTGTGTTTGTGCTGTTTTTTAGGAACGGTTACAAGTTTCTATACTGTTCTGCACGTGCCATTGGCATGGCTGACATGACCCGTGGGTATCTGCACTGGGTCAATGACAAGGGCACGATCTTGCCCCGAGGCCCTCTGATGCTGTCTCCCAGCAGTTTGTTCTCTGCCTTCCACAGGTAGCTTTCCCGAAGGTTCCTTCCCGGGGTGGGGTGGGGGCGGGGCCCAGGGCCCAGTGTAGTGTGAACAGACAGCTCTGACAGGTTCCCCAGGGTGTAGAGTGTCTTTGTTTTTTGTTTTTTTGTTTTTTGTTTTTTTTTTTTTTTGGCTCTCTGAAGTACTCAAAGGTGGCTTCACACCCATAAGCATTAAGAAGATAGGGTGATGTGAGGATGAAGATCTGTCCAAGAACATACTCTAGTTAAAAACTACCATTTTGAATTTGGTGATTGCATTTCTTTTTCTTTAGGGAAGTGATAGAAAAGAAACCAGAGAAGTTCAAAATTGAGTGTCTGAATGATATTAAGAACCTGTTCGCTCCGTCCAAGCAGCCCTTCTATGCTGCCTTTGGAAACCGTCCTAACGTAAGTGTCTTTAGAGTGTGTGCTGAATCCTGAGTGAACAAAACTCAGGGGGAAGTGCATTTTAGGGCATAGCCATGTCATAGTTCTCAAACCAGGTCTAGAAGCAGAATGAAATGGCTGTTCTGCCCAGTGGGGCCTTACTTGATGTACACCCCACACCCAGGGCTGGAGAGGTGCGTGCTTGCAGGCACGTGCGCTGGCACCAGAGTTACAAATAGTTTCCAGCCACCGTGTGGGTGCTGGAAATAAAACCAAGGTCCTCCACAAGAACAGCAAGTGCTCTTAACTATGAGTATCTCTCCAGTCCCTTTTTAAAATTTTTGTTGAAACAAGATCTCAGTAAGTTACCCAGGCTGGCCTTGAACTCATTCTGTAGCTTAGGCAGCCTTTGAACTTGAAATCTCTTGCCTCAGTCACTTGAGTAGCCAGGATTACAGGTTGGGAACTCCTGTAGTTACCTTTTGGCCCCAGGAGTGTATATGGAAGGATACCCCACCCCCATACTTTGAGCTTCTTTCCTCAGTTAGTTCTGCCTGACTGGTCTAGAACCATGGTGCTCTTACTCCCTCCTTCCTGACAGTTTTCACCCTGCCTTTTGTACTGCATCCTGTTGGGGGGCTGTGTCCTCCATATCTGGGCATACTGAAGGTGCTATCAGTATTCTCAGAAGACCCTGCTTTGCTCCATTGCTGCCTGTTTTCTGACTCCACGTGCACTTACTGGGTTTGTCTAAAGACTTGCTGTCTTCAGGGTAGTGGTTCTGGCTTATGAGGAACCAGCTAAGTTTTCACTTCTTCTGCAGGATGTCTATGCTTACACACAAGTCGGAGTTCCAGACTGTAGAATATTCACTGTGAATCCAAAGGGTGAATTAATACAAGAAAGGACCAAAGGAAACAAGTCATCGTAAGTACATTCAGGTTGTGGCCAGGGTACAGCTGAGGACAGATAAGAACTGAGACAGGCCCAGCCAGGAGGAGCAGAGCTGTACCTCAGTGAACATTCATGCTCCTTGTCGATAGCAGCTTAAGGAGTCTGGGTATTGTGTGTGTGGAAGAGTCTGGACCCTGGGATAGGGCTGAGCTCCAAGTAAGTACTGAGCAGCCCTCCCACTGCCCTCTGCATAGCCATGGTCTTGTGCTGAACCTGAGTTGTAAAGTAACAGCTTGTGTCTCTTTCCAATCCCTTCCAGGTATCACAGGCTGAGTGAGCTTGTGGAACACGTGTTTCCACTTCTCAGTAAGGAACAGAATTCTGCCTTTCCATGCCCAGAGTTCAGTTCCTTCTGCTACTGGCGAGATCCAATCCCTGATGTGGACCTAGATGACCTAGCTTGAACAGGGCCTGTGTGGCTAGGTGGGGACACTGTCACTCACCTCCCAGTAGAGACGGTAACTGGCCCTCCTACAGATGAAGACCCAGGGGCTGGCAGTCAGGAACCTGCTTTCCAGAACAGGGACAGAGTCCCCGAAGCTGGCACTGCCACCCCCTTTCACCTTCCCAGGCTACCACTCAGCACCTGGACAGAGGAATAAGGGACTCAGCCTGAGGTACAAGCCTGTGCTCCGTTACACATGGGCCCTCACATGCGTCCTGTGGAGTTGTGTGCTGTGTACCACTCAACTGCATAACTTAGAATGGAAGAAATCAGAAACCGAGAAAGAGTGAACCAGCACATTACTACACAAAGTAAAGAGTTAAAATCTCCACTGGTCAATTGAGGTCGCTTCTCTATATAACCAGGGCTTTCTCCAGAGGTCCAGTTAGTGTTGCTGCCTACGAGTACATGTCCTCCTGGGACACCTCCACTCTTGCTCACTGAACTAGGACAGCTGCTTCATGTGCCAAGTTGGGCAGCCCCCACCACCTGTGTGCCAACACCATGAGCCCAACTGCGCCAGCGTGGGCTTTTGGGGGAAGAAGGCCCTTGCATCATCATCTCCTCTGCTGTGCCTGCTGCGCAGTGAGGAAGAAACCGTGGAAGTTACTGTTTAGCCTGGCCAGAAGAACAAATGCATATTTTATGTCCAGAGTAATAGTGAGAAATTGGCTTAAAGTACACAAAAGGCGGCAGTTTGTCCTCACAGGTGTAGAAAGGCAGTTGCACTGGGTTCCGAGAGTTACCCTTTTCTCTGACACTGTGGATTTCAGGAATTCTGGGCTTCAGAGTTGCCAGGGGAAAAAACCTTTAGCTAGTGGCATTGACCAGTCATTTGGATTTCAATCATGTAATGAGTCCCTGGAAGCATGGGAGAAAGGGGTCATGGAGGGCCTGTGATAGCCAGTGCCTCAGCAGTGTTGCTGCAGATGAGGCCTCATGGGGATGTGGGGTATCCTGCATCTCCTTGGCAGCATCATACACTGGCCTGGTTAAGTGCTCTTGTCAAGTGTCAGAGCAGATGGCACCAGGCAAAGTTAATGCCCTGGAGTCTCCAGAGCCTATGATCAGCTGGGTGTGGACAGTCACTGCAGTGCGAGCATGGAGAGAAATATTGGCGGAAGGTGTCCTAGAGACAGACCTTCAATGGTTCTCAGTCACAGCCCTCCACTGGGAAGATGGAAGTGAAGGCTTCTGAGCGGGGAGGGGTCTACAGATAAAGATGGGTCCGTTTCCAACTCTACATGCCCTGCAGTTGGATGACTACGGCTGTGTCATAGTGTTTTAGGTTGCTTCATCCAAAATGATACTCACCTAGAGTTGGTTTAGAAAAGGGGTGGTTATTTTCCAGATTGGAGAGTTGAGTGTCCCTGCCTCATTTTAGTATTGCAGTTGAATGCAGAGACCATGGTAAAATTCTTTAATAAAAGAAAAAAACCCTTTGAACATAGTTCTCAGTGGCAAAACCACTGGAGGCACATGCTCCCAGAGAAGGGCAACGCAGGCTTCCACAGTGCTGACCTCCCGTAAGTAGTGCACATCTCCTTCATGAGTTATTTGTGTTAGGCAATAGGGAAACTTGGTTGTTTATTCGAAGTTCTTCCCATTATGCGAAGTTCTTCCCAGTTAGTGAAATAAGATTCTGCTAAAGCAGCCACCTGGCCACCTCCTGGTATTTAGCACACTTTGATATAAAGGATAATGACAGTTGTATGTGCTTAACCTGACCTTAGTAGAATCTCTGTGGTACAGAAAATCTTACCATGTTTCCTCCTTAGACTGTTTTAGTTTGTCCTCTATGGAGTTTTTGCCGAGGTTTCCTTCTCTTGACAAACTCTTTTCTTTGGACACATGGGCCTTTTCAGAGGACCCAGCTTAGGGTCTGGGACTCCTGGCCTGTGCTGATCTTTCTGCCCCAGTGTCCATTAGCCCTGCACTTGTCTCTGCAGACTGACCCGGGGTACTTAGGCTAATGAAGGTAACTCTTTTTCCTTACTTAAAGGAGTCTTCTCGCTGAAAGTAGATGAGTACTGTTACTGTAGTGTTATAAGGAATTAGGTTTGTGCCGAAAATCCATTGCCATTTGTTACAAATGACATTTGTTCTTTCTGTGAAAGAGAGATGCCCTCACGTGTGTTTGCACACAAACCCTTAGATGGCTTGTTGCAGTACCCCCTTGTCATCAATGACAGGTGATATTGAAGGGACACTGCCGGCAGATTGGCCTCTGAGTCACTCTGTCAGTTGTTGCATCAGTGAAATGGCCCCTCCGTCCTCCAGTTCACTCTCGCATTAATGTTTGCTTTGGTGTCGAGTGTTGAAGCTTGCACTGCTGTGGAATTGATGGCTGCTCTCCACCAGGCTGTGTAGGATACACATGTGGACCTGGGGCGTGCACACTTAGAGCCCCTTGATCAGTACTGCATTCCCTGTGGTCTAACCCATCCCGTCTGCATAGTTTCATGTGGAAAAAGAAATGTACTGTTGTGCTGACCCAAAACTAAAGCTGCTAAAAATCACAGAACAGTCCGGGACCAGAGCTGGAAGGCAGGAAGCTTCTGTCCTTCACAGCCCCTTTGCCCATGGGGCGGGTCCCCCCATCTGTAGTGCTCCTGAAAGCACAGCATCTGTGAGAGGAACGGCTGAGACCACATGAACGCATTCTCTTTTTTGCAAAGTGAGTGTTGCAGGAGCTTACCTTACAGGGTTATTGTATAGCTCTGGGACACCTTGTTTCTGAGCTTGAGAGCATGCTGGAATTTATTTTAAACCCGGTGAAGTAAGTGCTCTTTCCAGGTGAAAACTTGCTTTGCTTTGAAAGCAAAAGAAGGATTGCTCTTTGAATAATTATGTTCAGCTGATGATGTATTTGATCATTAGACAGCATTGTCACTAAGCAGTTTAAGTTGTGTAATTGTAAACACCAGTGCAGTACCTCAGTTATGGCAAAGATGTCTGCAGATGAATGGCTCATATTTTGGTGCAGCATTTTATGTTCACAACAAAATGTTACAATAATAAACTAACATAAACTGAGTGCATTGGGCTCTTTCCTTTAGAGGACCTTTGACCATCTTACCTGTGTTAGTGCCAGAGATTGATAATTATATGAATAGCATTTTTGTCTTTTCTAAAGGCCGAACCTCTTCCTACTGTCACTTGTAAACCCTGATTCCAGAACCTCCATCCACAGGAACTAACTTCTCTGCCCTGTAGGTTCTTCCAAGAAGTGATTTATTCATACATTGTTTCTCTTATACTCTGGCTGCCACACCAGCCCTTCAGATCCTCCCAGGAGTCTTACTGAGCCTTTAATACCCCCACCTTTACCAAGCCCTCCCCGAGGTATGTGGCAGGTTACAATCCTGATGTTTCCATCAGATAGCAGAGTGGATGTGACCTTTGATCACAACCCTACATCACATAGGTGATAACAAGAGTTAATGTCCTTCGTCCCTCAGATCACTGGGCAGTGGGCACCTGTTGGATCAGATTCTCTAATACAAATGTTTTGTTTGACGCTACTTTTCTGTGATAAGAGGCTGGGGTGAGAGAAACCACTTGTATTTGGGTGGTGTGCTTTGGCCTAGGAAGGAACAGTGTGATTGATGACAACCTGTTTTCCTCAGAACAGTTTAAGGTGCTGTCAGAGTGGAGTAGGGCTCCATTCGTGGGCTCAGAGGACCCAGCTTGTCCGTCCTTCCTTCCCATCATAAGATAGCATGAGGAAAACACATGTATGTTTAGGAAGCAACAGGGGCCAGACAAAGTCACTCTTGAGATCCATAGGCCTGGACTTGAGGTGTCTACTTCCCTTTGATGCTGCCCATGTGTGGGAAGCAAGAACGATTGTCACTGGGAGTGCTGGCCATGTGCTAATCTGGAAATGACTTAAAATACACCTTGAGCAGACTTGCGCTCCTTCTCCTCCTCGGAGGTTTCAGCTAGGTTGTAGTTTTTAGTCCTGCTTGGTGGTGGTCCATTTTGGGCAAAATGCCCCAGTGCATAAGAAGTACTGCCCTTGTTCCAGTAGCCAACAGCTCCCTGACTTCAGAAGTTGTGCCCTGAAGACAGTGGCCCTGTGGTGTACACCAGTCGTCCCTGCTTGGGAGGACGGTTTGACCAGCCTGGGTGACATAACAAGACCCTGTCTCAAATTTTTTTTGTAGGTCATGGAAACCTTACGCCTGAGTAAGTATAAATTCATTTTATATCTCTGACTCATGGGCTCATGACTTGTGGGGTGTGGTGACTTAGGGGGGCTGCTCCAAACTCTCCTCCCCCAGATAAGCCCTGCCTGTCCTTGTTTTCTCTCCCCCGCCCAAAGAAAAAATATTCTTCCTTTTTTTAAGCCTGTCTCCTGCATGGGCTGGCATCCAGCTTTCATTCCCTCTTGTCCTACGGCGAACATGGGTTCATTCCACTTTGCCTGATGGACATAGAGGTAAGTGCACCTTAGCCAGCAACGGAGTCAAGTCACACCCACACTGGAGGGCCGAGTTGTATAGATGCTTGGGAGACCTGTGTAGGAGTGGGGAGTACAGTGGCCATTCGTCTCCTCTCCGGTCCCTGCCCTCTGCCACAGAGCACTTGGCCAGTTTGGCACTGAAAAGGGTCTTCAAAGAAACATGTGAGGGGAAAGGGCAGAAGCAGGCATGCGTGCCAGCTCTGCGTCTTCCTAAAAACACTGCTGCTTTGGATTTTTCCATGAGTCACTGCTAGGAGGCCAGGATACTCTGGTAGCCTCGGTAGCCAACTCCCCAGCTGTAGAAACAGGGAGAACTCTAAAATGTGCCTTGCAACAGCTCTTGAAGCCCAAGGTATTTTCATAGCATTAGCCTCTTCTGCCAACTGGGTTAAGAACAAGACAAGGCTGTTGAAACTCTGGTTTCCCTGCCTGTACCTTCTACTAGGGACCTTTCCCTATGGATGCTGGCTGACCAACAACAGACTTTTCCCAAACCTGGTTAGCAAAAGCCCCTGCGCTAAATGCCCATCTGTGCCTAGAGCTTTGTGGAGCTGCTGGGAAAGGATTATTGTGCTAGACCTCCTAGGCTAATACGCCTGTCCTCTCAGATGATCTCAGCTCCCAGTCAGCCATCCGTGTCATATTGGGCCTCTGGTTGCTTAGGAACCAGAGTTCATAGTGCTGTCTCTGCCAGTGAGCTGTGTGGTGGAGCATTGAGCAGTCAGTCTCATTAGCCTGTAATCAGATCGCTTTCCCTAACAGAGCCCCTCCAGCTACAGGACCAGGGTCAGCCCTAGCCGACCTTTAAGGACAAAATCAAAACCCAAACATGTACATGCCTGGAAGCTGGCAGATAGCAGTTTAAAGGTTAGGATTAATTTACACAAGATTACTTTTTACAGCCATAAAAAGTTCTCTAGGTTGCTTCTTTTTTTTTTCAATCCATAAGGTGGCATCAGATACAGAGAAGGAACATAAAGTGATTTTGTCATCTTTATTGACGCTCCCTGTCTTTGCACTTATATTGTACACGTCATTTAAGGAGCCCAACGAGCTTCATAAATAATGTCTGTTACATCCCCCTTCGTAGCAGGGCCAAGGTGAGCAGAGTTGAGTCATAGACGGTAACAGCAAGCCAAGTGTGGGACAGCCCAGATTAAACTCTGGGTCCAGGCCACACCAGCACTTCAGTGTTTAAATTCTCCTACGTGCAGTTGCAATGTAGAGAGAAGCATCCGCTCCAGTGTTCTCCAGTGAAGGCCAACTTCAGGTTCTCCAGCTGCAACAGGCCCAGCCCAGTCAGGGGAGCATCCACAGGTAGCACCACGTAGGCCCAGAAGAAGCCAGCTTCCAGCCAAAGGGACTTGCCAAGTCTTCTGGGTGCCCAGTTAGAGTTCCAGAAAAATGGAGGCCACATTAACCGTGTGTCACTTTGAAGGCTGTCTGGAAACTCCTAAAGGGTATCAGTCTCTACAGTGAGGTAAGACCTTTATCCTGGGGGCAGGCGGAGTGTGTATAGCAAACTAGACCAGTGCTCCAGTTACATAAACGGAATATATTAAAGCTTTGGAGTTTTTACAACCATTCCCCTCCTGACTTCCCTAAAGGTGGGAAAGGAAAGGATACAAGAAAACACCACTAAAGGTGGAGTACATCTCATCAAAGTCTGTGTGAGCCAACCTGCCCCCAGTCACCACAACATTGACCCCATCCCCTGCCTTCAAGTGCACAATGAGGTGGAAGGCGCCTGGGCCCCCACAGGTGTGCACAGCTCCAGGAGGACGATGGTACTCCAGGAACTCTCTCCTGTACCCAGCTGTGTGCAGCTGGGCAACGCTGGCATTGGCGACAGACAGGACTGCTTCCACGTAGGCGTCCCTCTCGGGGGTGAGGGTGGCTGTGATCAAGTAGCGCCCATCATACGGTGCTGTGAAGATCCCTAGGGAGAGGCAGGCAGACCGGTGAGCTGCTGTGGTGCCTTCACCCGTGCCACACAAGGCCACTTAAGTCCTGGACCAATCTGGATGGTTAGTCACCAAACCTGTAGAAGGCTGCCTGCATGGAAGATTGTGCCACCTACCCCGTTAATGGAGCATAAAAAGAGCCTCTCGTTTTCAGTATGAAGATGCACCCGTGTGGCCTCTCCTGCTGCATCTACAGGCTTAGGCCACTCAGCTCATACTGATAGGTTCCTCATTTCATAGCCCGCTGTCTTAAGCTTGTAACACCCAAAAGGTAGAGTTCTATAACCCAGGACTTGGAGTAACTTTGTGATTCTTCTCACCTAAACATAGCAGCAGGTTAGAAAAACAAACCAGCCTTGACCTTGCTGGGACAGGCCGCCAGTTTCACAACATTCCTGCTCTGCCATGTGCTTCCTGAAGACCCGGCTCCTGCTGTGTTAAAAAACCACCTTCCTAAATCCTGGGTGTCTCTTGGGGCATTTCTTCTCATTGTGTACACCCAGAAGCTAGGCTGCTGGACCCAAAGCTTGCCCAGCCCAAGAAGAGGCAGACACTGAGCCACCCGGCCTTAGGAGGCCATGCGAGCTCTCATCTAGAAGATTCAGTCTCTTGGATTTGGTGGTGTCCACTTGTGACCAGAGACCCTGCTCTCCACTAGCCCAGTGCCCACGTGATCTGGGAAACAATGAGATGGACCGACCACTCATTGCCTCCATCCCAGGAAGGGAGGGTGCTAGGCCGTTATACTGAGAGCCTAGCCTTCAAGTCTGCCTGAGGCCACCCTGCTTCCTTCCATGCTTACTATTTAAATCATACCCTGTTAAAACTCTTAGACCCTTTCAGGAGGTGCCTGACTCCGAAGACAGATCGTGTAAGAGGCCAAGCTTTTATTTATTTGCCTGTCTGGTGGGGGCAGGGCTAGCTCAACATCACGTGGAACTTCCTTGATAGTACTGACCTGCTCATGAGACTAGTTCTAGAAATGAGAAGAATGGTGCCTGTTGGCGTATTTGTGAAGATACCAGCCTGTGTGAGTGAACAAGCAGTCCCTACAACCAGCATAGCCTGAAGTGAAAGAGCCTCTTGTTCTCAGTGGAAACCCCCACCTCTGGCACCAAGCCGCTAATCGTAAATTAGACTGCAAAGCTTTGCTCCAAACAGTCTGCATACGTGAATTCTTTGAGAGGTCTGCCAGTGACTTTGATGTAACTGACATTTCAGAACCAGTGTGTGTGTGCCTTAGCCAGATGGTAACCAGGCAAGGAATTGTGGAGAGAGTAGCTAAAGATTACCAGGAGGATAATGAAGACCCTGTCTACATAAACAGCAGTAACTGCTACAGGCAAGGAGACGGCGCCCCGTGGTCCAGACAGTCATCCTGGGTGGCCAGTGATGGCCTACAGGGGAATTGCTGATTTTAAGGGGTAGGGAAGCCCCATGCTTGGCAGACAGGAAGGGCTCTGTGCCAGCATATCAGGAGGTGGTCTAGAACAGGTGTGGGAGACCATGCAAGCCAGAAGAAGACAAGGAAGGCCGTGTGGTCACAGCTTATAGCAGGTTCCACCACACTGCCTTCACAGGGTTCCCTGGAAGCAGGCACGGGTCCGGCAGTCTCCAAAGTCCACAGTTTAGTTCTGATGATTCACAGATAAATCGTGCTTCGTGGCCCGTGTGAGATGAGGCCATGTGATAAAGCAGCTTATGTCCTCACCAGCTTCAGAGAACCAGCATGGGGGTGGGTAGGGGCGGGTACCTGCATTTGGATGGAGCAAGACAGAATCCCACTTCACTCACCAGTGTTGGGGTTGTAGACATCCCCATCGTTTACCAGCACCTTATTAAAGAGAACAACGCCTCCGTCGCTGGGAAAAGGCTTCTGGGTGAGACCGGCTGAAAAGGACACCAGGGCAGGCAGTGGTACCCCTAGAGACAAGAGTACATGGGAAGTGTCAGTGTAGGCTGGGGTGCCCACTATGCCTCCTGCCGAAGGTCCAGAGGCTCCCCTTGTGACACCGAGTACAGAGAAGCCGGGGAATTAGACAGGTGTGAGACACAGGGACATGTCGTGAGGAGAGTGGATGTAGAGTCCCACACCGGAATGGAGTGTGTGTAAGGAAGAATGCAGTTGTATTGTGTAGGTGAGACTGTTGGTGCTCCATACATAGAGAACCATCTAGGGAGCTGCTTCTTGTGACTCGATAAAGCCTGGGCCCCAGAAAACTCATCAGGACCACACAGGGCCCAGCCCACCCAGTGCTCCCCTTGGAAAGCGTGAACAGAGACAGTGTAGGAGGAAACATTCCTGCCTTTGAGCCCCTCTAGGGCTTCAGTCCATAGAGGCCATGATCTCGGCTGCTGGGTGTGGCAGGGCGAGGCTCCAAGCTCTGCCCGTGCCAGCAGCCCAGAGGAAAGAGGCAGGAAGTGCAGGGCCGAGACCACCAAGAACAATTCTGGTCAGGGTGCGGAGTAGACATACCTGGGGTGGCTACTGGAGGTGACTTGGGGTAGCCTGAAAAAACCAAGAGTGGATGTCAGATCCTGAACAGGCGTTTTACAGAACCCTTTCAGCCTAAGAAACGGCAAGAACACAAGTTTGTTTTCACCTGCCACCTTACAGAAGATAGACTCATCGTGATGTCCACAGCCCTGGTGGCTAAGAGGAAGTGTCTCCTCCCCGGTGTCCCATCTTACCAGATAGTCATGGTCGTGTATCAGATCACTGGGAAGAGCCAAGCCCTGCCCGGCCAATGGCCGCGTGCTCCTGAAGGTTGTGCAGCCTAATCTGTTTGGAAAGGGGCTGTGCATTGTCCCCAGCAGGTGTACTTGTTTACCCAAGACACATGGGAAACAAAACCCACCAGTACTGGCCTCTGAGTGCTGCTGGGATGACCACCAATACAGATGGCTTTAGTCCCCGACGCTGGCTATGTCAGCGTCATTTCTCTCACTTCTGGCCTGGGCAATTTCTTTGGCTATCCTGAGGTTCTTGATACCCACATATCAAATCAGGAAAGAAAAAGCGGTTCCTCCAAACTCAGTGCCTTTGGAAGCTACCTTTCTGAACTTTGCTCCCTAAAAGTAGAACTCTAGACCCACAGCGCGCGCGCGCACACACACACACACACACACACACACACACCAGCAGGCACAGCCTGCCATCCTGTGCCTTCTGAAGGATGTACATACCTGGTGCACCCGCATAGCCTTCCGAGCTAGGGATCGGCCCCTGCCCCATCTGTCCGTCCACTCCCTGGGGCAGGCCCCTTCCGGACATGCCCATCCTGCCTGGAGGCCCGGCTTCTCCAGTCTCCATGATGACCCCACTAGAGCCAGGCAGGAAGGGCAGCCCTGAGCGGCCAGGCCAGGCAGGCAAAGGTGGTGGCTGCAGGGGCCTCTGGGGCAGTATTGGCTGCTGGCCTGACTGTGGCGGTCTGACAGGGTCCTCTGGCAGTGGGGTCAGGTGGGGTGGCTCAGTGGGGGCCGCCTCTGCAGGTCTGGTGGGTTCTAGTGGGCTCTTCTCAGATGGTGGCTCAGAGGGTTCCTCTGCTAAGCATCGAGAAAGAACAGGATTAACATGTCTCCAGGGCCCCAGTGTGAGGCCTCTATGGCTAACTGTTGATTAGCTCCAAACAGCTGTGCCCGTATAGCTGAGGCATTGTCCCCAACAGGATGTAAAGAGTACCACCGCTCAGACCGATTGCCTGGTGTCTTCCAAAGGAACTACATCCATGCTGCCTCCGGTCAGCCAGGGATAGCTGGAAAGACAGCTGGGGTAGATGGTAACACTCCAAAGCAGGGTGGTCCCAGCTCCAGACCCCCCTTCCCTTTCCCCTGCATGCTCACTTCACTGGTGACACCTCATGCCATTGGTCACCACAGTCTCTGTAGCAAGCCAGCCTCAATGTCAGGCTGGTGGCCTCACTGCTGGTTCCTGGAGGGCTGCCCCCCTGGAGTTGGCAGACCCCAAAGAAACATCACCACCATAAAGCCCCACACCGTCAGATCACCAGTGGAGGGGCTTCCCAAGAGGGGAACCTCCTGCTTCATGCGTGTCTGGTGGCCACCACAATGACTCAGCCAAGAACTGCCAACCCCTCCCTGCTTTGAATACATCCCTGGAACTAGCCCTTGCTACGTGCTCACAAAACAGCCGAAAACATAAGGCTTGCAAAAGCAAAGACCTCCCAACCTCCTTCATTAGTCTGGTGCCTGCTGTGCCCCAAGACCTAGAGCTGAACAGTTACAGTGACAAAACAGATATTGTAGGTCACAGATATGTTGCTCTTCCACCAGAGAGCGCCTTCTCTGACCAGTTTTCATTAGAGAATAAGCTCCACAAAAATAAAATGAATGATCTAAGTCACCATTTCAGTTCTCCCAAGGGTGACATGTTTATAATCCCACTGTCGATGCAGGCAGTAAACAGGTGTGATGTTAATGGCTGTCCTGGCATCATTCAGGAGGTTGAGGCAGGAGGATAACAAGTTCTAGGCCAGCCAGCACTACTGAAACCTCTCAGGAAAAAGAAAAAAAAAACAAGCATTCTTTCTTTAAAAGCTACAGGAGCATGTGGTCCACAGAAAGAAGGGAGGAAACCATGAAAGAATTGAGGGTCTTGCACAGGACAAAGGTTAGAAGGTCATTCTCGGACAATGGTGAGGGAAGCCACAAGTATCAGGGAAAGTTCACCGAGAAAATTTGCTAGTATTTTAAACATGGAACTGAGAAGTTCCCGGATATATTTTATAATAAAGAAGAGCGTGTTGAGGGCTGCTGAAAGTTGAGAAGATAGCATGTTTCTGCACATCTCTGAAATCCATTTTCCTTTTTCTTCACATGTGATGTGCATGTATGCGTGTTTTGTATAGGTGCAGTACCCATGTGTAGAGGCAGAGGCCAGAGTTTAAAGTCATTGGCATAAGAACCATCTCTCAGTCAAACCTAGAGCTCACTGATATGGCTAGTTTTTCTAGCCAGCTTGCCCTGGGGATGCCCTGTCTCTGCCTTCTGGGCCTGGAATTACAGGCAGGCCTCCACACCTACCTGGCATTTATGTGAGTGTCCTGGCACTTCTGAGCCTTCTCCCACCCCCTTTTGCATAAGGACTTTTCTAAAAGGTCCTGAGCCAATTACAGTGGCGCACTCCTTTAATCCCAGCACTCAAGGGGCAGAGGCAGGAGGATCTCTATGAGTTCGAGGCCAGCCTGGTCTACAGATCAAGCTCTGGATCACTTAGACTCTGTCTCAGAAATAAATAGGATGTGAAAGCCAAAGAGACCAACAGGAAGGGGGAGAAAGGAGGTGAGTTTCTTAAAGGCACAGAGTCCCAGAGAGACAGCTCTGTGGGTAAAGTGTTTGGCCCCACCCTTAGCACCCAAGTGGAAAGCCAGTTTCACAGGCACTCACATGATGCAATGTACATGCGTGTAGATAAACAGTCACACACATGAAAATCAGGGTTACAGAGAAGGTTCAACAGTTAAAAGCACTGGCTGCTTTTGTAAGTTAAATTCCAAATATCCACATGGCAGCTTAAAACTAGAGTAAATGTAGTCCCAGGGGATTTGGCACCCACTTTGGCTCTGCATGTGTGTGTGTATATAATATATTTGACTGCATATATATGAACATATACACACACGCTGATATACATATGCAGGTAAAACTCCCATACAAAAATACAGTCTAAGGAAGGCAGAAAGTGATCGACATTTGACCTCTAGCCTCCGCATGCCACACCACCTACACACATGAACGTGTATACACACACGGAAGGTTTAAGTCAGCAGAGAAGGAAGAGAGAATGGAAGGTGAGGGGAGATGAGAGATCCCAGTGCTTCCTGCACTCAGGAAAATGCCATGAAGTGTTTTGTACAATTCATACACACTAAAAACCCACTGTTTTCTACTCTGCCCATAAACCCAGATTGAATCCTGCCTGCATCCCTAGTGCTGAGCCTCCCTGACTTGGTGCCTGCCCTTTAAATCACCTCCTCAGTACCCATCCCTGTGTTCTAATCCAAACACCACCCGCTCTGTGAAGCCCTGAAGATCTGCCTGGGGCAGTGGGGCGGGGGAGGGGGGGGCTGGAGCAATCTTGCTTCTAAAGCGAGAAGCATTATGACCCCTTTTGATTTTTGTCTATCTTCCATCTGGACAGGTGGGTGGATGGGTGGGCGTGCAATCTTCACTTGCTGTGGTCCCCGGGACTCGGCATAGGACCTAGCATGTGACACTGAGACAGAGGTTCTAAAGTGTGATAGCCGCAATTCCCCCAGGAACGGTGATCCTACCCCCAAACCGCTGCCATCCTGGGGCCCCAGCTTGAGCAGTTTTGGGCACACAGGACCATGATGGCTCTTTTTAATTTGGGTCTCTCAACATCAGACTCACCGTAACAAGTGGAAAACATCGGAAGCGGAAACTAAAATAATGACTGAGGAAAGCCCCCCCCCATTCATCTTGGGGAAGTCGGGGCTCTAGGGGGTGAGCGGAACTGTGTGCTGGGAAATTGCCGCCACCTCACAGGAAGAACGGAGAAAAAGCCAGTTCTGACACAGCTCGGGGATCCACCCCGTGTCACGTGGCGTTTCCACAGACACTTATTGCCCAACCCTAGCGAAGGCCGAGCAGCACTCTCCAGTCTAGAGAGAGAACTCTCCTGAACGCACACATTTCTCATTCAGAAAGTGAATTCCTCACCAGAGCCACCTGAGGAGTGAGTGTAAGGACACTCGGCCTCGGAGGAGGATCGGAGAGGAGGGAAGAGGAGAGGAGGGTTCGTCCCCAGGGGTGACCCCATCCTGTCCGCCAGAAATCTCTGGTTAAGTTTTATGTGGTGTCTCATGGCTAGACTCTCAACACTTAAGAAGCTGAGGCAGGAGGACTGGTATGAGTTTGAGGCCAGTGTGGGTCATATAGTGAGCTCCTGGTCAGCCAGAGCCCTGAGAAGAGGCCCATGTCCGCTTTACTAAGACAAGACTTAACTTAGAAGGCTGCAGCGCTCCGGTGCTGTCATCAGCTAAGCCGACACCATCCATCCGCGGGGTCTCTGGCTTTTATCTGCTGCCTCAGTACCCGAGCCACTCGGAGGGGCTCTGAGCTCCAGGCAGAGGCAGGCTATCAGTGATGCACCTGGCAGCTGGGTGCCCGCTAGGGTCTGCCTTCCAGTGTTCCATCCAGGTCTAGCTTTGGGAAGCCAGCAAAACCTCCCTGGGTCTCAGGCCCTGCAGCGCCCCCTCTGGCCATCCAGGCGGGTGCTGACCGTAGGACACTGCAGGAGCGTCAAGCGCGATCCATCCTTCAGAAGACGGGTGCGAGTGTCTGGTTTCCCCGTGTTCAGCACGTGTATCCAACCATTTGCTCAAGAACTGAAAGTGTGTGGGGGGGGCGGGGGACGCACTGACTCGGGAGATGACTCATTCAGTAAAGCGCCTGCCACGCAAGCATGAGGACCTGGGTTCAGACCCTAGCACCCCACCCGCGCAAAAGAGCTACATGCAGGGGCACACGTGTAACCCCGGTGCTTTGAGAGAGGGGCAGAGGCAGTTGGATAGATCCCTGGAGCTTGTTGGAAAGTTGAGAAACTGAGTTCCAGGTTCAGTGGGGGACTCTGTCTCAAATAAATAAATAAATAAATAAATAAGGTTGAAGGACGGAGAGATGCCTCGGTGGTTAAGAGGGCAGGATGCCCTTGCAAAGGAGTCAAATTCAGTTTCCAGCACCTATGTGAGGAGGCTCACAACTGCTTGTAACTCCAGCCCCAGAAACCTGATGCACATACCATATATATATATATATATATATACCTAAAAAATTAAACAAGGTGGAAAGTGACTGAGGAAGACACCAAGATTGACCTCTGACCTCCATACACATATATTACACCACATACAAAAATCACACACATGAAAATCATGTTTTAAGTTTACAGTCACGTGTTGGGCCATGTGTGTAGCTATTTTTCGGCCAACCACATATGGCCTGCCTGCAGGTCATGGGCTGGCCCCCGCCTGACAGGGCATGTACCTTCCAGCCATGTCCTGAAGCTGAAGAATCTACTCATTGAGATTTTGCTCTGTAGACCAGGCTGGCCTAGAACTCATAAGAGATCCACTTGCCACTGCGTCCCGAGTGCTGGGATTAAAGGCATGCACCACCAACCCCCAGCTTCATTGAGATTTTATACACTTAAAAAATCTCACCATTGGGCTGGAGAGGTGGCTCAGAGGTTAAGAGCACTGACTGCTCTCCCAGAGGTCCTGAGTTCAATTCCCAACAACCACATGGTGACTCACAACCATCTAAAATGAGATCTAGTGCCCTCTTCTGGCCTGGAGGCATCCATGCAGACAAGAATACTGTATACATAATAAATAAATAAATCTTTTTTTAAAAAATCTCACCATCTAGATGTACTGCATATACCTTGTACTCGCAGCACTTGGAGGTTTGAGGCAGGAGGACTGCAGTGAGTTCAGGGCTACCCTGGACTCCAGAGGAAGTACCTGGTCGGTGAGAGGTACGTGGCAAGAGGCTGTCTTTAACATAAGGGGGAGGAGGGGGGGGGGCAGCAGGATGGCTCCGTGCGTAAAAGCTCTTGCTGCGATGGCATGGCAAACCCGAGTTCCATCCCTGGAAACCACATTTTAAAAGACAGATGCCGCAGCATCCCAGAACTCCTTCCTATGGCAGAATGAAAGGCAGGAACGGAATTTCCCGTAAGCTGGAGGACCAGCTAGGCTGGAGCATACGGTGGAAGAAACGATGGGGGAGAAACGATGGAAGAATAGAGAACGCACGCCTAAAGGCTGCCCTCTGGCCTCCACATGCAATGTAACGGCACGTGCTCGCTCGATCTCCTTCCTCCCCTCCCCCCATTTTAATAATTAAAATTTTTAAACAAAACGCAAAATAAATCCATCAAACTAGGACACTGGAGAAAGCTGAGTGAGGAACGTGAGATGCTCCCCAAGTGGCCAGGACCTGAGTCCTGGGGGGAAGAGCCTCTGCCATTATAGCCTGAAGCGGAACAGTCAGTTGCTTTGGCTCAGAAACATGGGCTCCAGAGCTCCTAAGCACAAGGGCACCGTCACTGACCTCCTTGCAGGAAGGCCAAGCGCTGACGGAAAACGGGAGGTGGCAGCTAGCTGGTGGGCACTCGAAAGGCCCACTCAGATCTCACAGGCAACATCGCCACCACGATCTGAACTGTTCTTGATGATGTGAAAGGAAAATGCACCCAGTAGGAAGAAAGACCTAGCTCTGACCACACCACTCGCTTGGGTTTCCGGCTTGGGTTAGAATGGAAAGAGATACTCTGCGTTGTATCACAGAGGACATGACAGGGACCTCCGAGAGAACAGAGAGACCCCTGGGGTCACTCCGGTAGGAGAGTCAGAAGCGAAGACCCTGAATGAAAACCCACAGAAGGGCAAGAGCTAATTTTGACTTGGTCCAGAGCGGTGGAAACACAAGTCCAGTACAGCTGTGTCACATGTTGCTATCTGCGGTGACATCGACAGCTGTAACACACATGTTACAATCTGCGGTGACATCAACAGCCACATTACACGTGTTACTCTCTACAGTGACATCAACGGCTGTATCACACATGTTACTGCCTGTGGTGACTTCGGGGGCGAAGCCCTTTGTGTTACAAAGCAGAGGCGCGGGTAAGGAGAGCGGGGGTTAGAGCCAGCCTCCCTGGACGTTTGTAAAGCAAATTCACGGCTAAAGGGGGACCCTTCGGTGACAGTGCTTGTGGAGCACACACAAGAGACAGGTTCTGTCCTCAGCCCTACAAAGAGGTGGGAATACAATAGCAAGAGGCTGGGAGACAGCGGAGCCTGTAAATGGGCTGCCTCACATAAGCTAACTTTGTGTTGGTTTGGTGTCAAAGTTGAAAGTTTACCCTGTCCCCCCATTCTGGGCCACCGCTTGCCCTGTGTGATTGCACCTCTGCTGCCCTGCCACCCTGTGATGTGACTCTCCTCCCACTCCTAGAACCCATCTGGGAGTGGCTTTTCCCCTGGCACACCTCACCTCTGCTGAGTGGGAAATCTCATGTGTGAGCCGTGTCTTCGGGAAGTTACACGGGGCTCATGCGTGTGGCCGTGTGGAAGGCCCTGGTGCAGAACACCTCTGTTTAAATTCAGAATTTTGTCGTTGTTTTAGCATTAGCGCTGTTTAAATTGTGTGTGTGCGAGGGTGTGCACATGCACACACGCGTGTGTACACATGACTGTGAACAGAGGTCTCTGAGAAGGCCAGAAGTGTGGGATCCCCCCTTGGAGCTGGAGTCATAGGAGCTCCTCCCCGATGTGGGGTCTTGGAACTGAACTCAGACCTCTGTAGGAGCCACACACGCTTTCAATTGCTGAGCCTTCTCTCCAGACCCAAAATTCAAAATTTGATGAATAAAAGCTGCTATTTACAGCAACTAGGGTGTAACAAAAGCCAGATGCCCCCCAGGGAAAAATGGCCTATGAGCTTTGACTGCCTGACATACATATTCATTGATTTTACATGAGTTCATAGAATTCTGATAGTTTGGACCCAAGCTCAGCAGATTTCAAGCCTGTGACACAAAAGCCATCAGGATACTATTGGCAGGCCACCAGCCCCAGCCAGACTTTATGATTCAGGATTTCAACAGTCTGACTGAGCCTTTCCACTGTTAGAGCTCACCCACAGGGAACTTGATAAAAATAGGTTCCTTACGCCTGCAGAATTCCAAGAGGAGGGATTCCCTGGAGGTGAGACCGGGAGCCCCACGAAACGAGAAGCACACCCACGCGTTCTCACCACAGGATGCTGAAAGACCGTCTGGGGTTGTATCTTAGGCAGGGCTGCCCCTTCTCGGAAGCGTGACAAGAGACTTCCCTGTCCACAGCAGTGCCTCCCCCTTCTCACAAGTTAGGGGGGAAAGTGCTGGTTCCGGTGAGGTTCGCCCTCAGCAAGACGCTGGACACCACCGATCCTGCAAACCCAGTCTCTGTTGGCGTCCGCGTTACAGACTAGGTTATCCTCGGCCCCGGGCAGGACGGCAGACTCGGATGAACAATGGGCAACCGAGCATGCTCCTGCTCAGGCATCGGATGCAGCTGACTAAGCCGCAGCTTGAGGGGGATGAAAGGAATGACTCCAAAGGCGAAAGGTGGATCGAAGGACCCAACAGTGGCACCCAATGTGGGAAAATGGGAGCCAGGAACGTGGGGACCCAGGGCTACACCTCAACCTGAAGGTCTTGGTGCCCAGGGAACAAAGGGCTTAAAGACTCCCAGTGTGTTCAGAAGGAGCAGGCCGGCGTGCAGTCAGCAAGGGTCTTGGGGCATGGTGTTGTGTGGTTCTGGCAGGGAGATTTCCGGGCTCTACGCTCTCCATTTGGCCCATAATGTAGAGAAGAAGGGAAAGAGAGACACACCCTGCGGCTCTCTGACCCATCCCAGGCTCTACTCTCCTCTGAGATGGCAGGGAGCTGGGGGAGTGGGGGCGCTCATTGCGGGGTAGGAAGGGGAGGTAAGCTCAGCCAGGAACAGATTCTACACACGCTGGGTTGAGAGTGAATTAAAGCAGGGAGAGGAGATGTTCGCCCATCACCAAGTGCTGTGTAATCCCTGCTACCCACAAAGCACCATTATCACTTATGTCCAACCCACAGATAAAGGAAGGAGGTAAGTGCTCAGGGTGCAGACAACCTACCCAAAGTCGTGGACAGAAGAGCTTCGGTACGGATAGGACTGAGGACAGCCTAGGAGAGAGCCAAGTTGCTTTTCCTCCCGCTTCAAGATCCCTGGTCGTATAGCCATAGAGCTGGCATAACCAGACTCCCCTTTTACCACTCACTTCCTGCCTTGCTGATACCCTCGACCAAACTTAGTTTTTCAACAGAACAAATCCACCCCTGGCCCAGAGCATCCCAGAATCACACTATTCACTCTTGCCTGGACCAAACGTTTTCCCTGCACAGACTACTCCAGGTTTCATGTCCTCCATCTATTTATGTCTCAAATGTCATCTCCATGGCGCATCCCTCCCTAACCGTGCAGCTGAAACAAGTTCTTGCTTCCCGTTATCTGTCTGTCATGTCTCCTCTTTCCTCAAGGCACTGATTGCTAACTGAAGCTGAACCTTCACTAGCATGGCTGTTCTATCCTCTCCTCTGGACTCTATAGCGTCTACAGTGTCAGATCTATGTTGGCCGAGGCTTAGGAGAGATCCGCCAAATAAACTGCTGAAATCAGGTGCGGTGGTACACACCTGTGACTTAAGAATTCAGGGTGAAGCCAGGCGTTGGTGGCGCACGCCTTTAATCCCAGCACTCGGGAGGCAGAGGCAGGCGGATCTCTGTGAGTTTGAGACCAGCCTGTCTACAAGAGCGAGTTCCAGCACAACCTCCAAAGCAATACAGAGAAACCCTGTCTCGGAAAAAAAATTCAGGGTGATTGCCTAAGTTCACAGCCTGGGATTCAGGTAAGATAATTTTAATTAATTAATTAATTAATGGAAATTTAAGGAGTCAGGAGTACTGAAGGCAAGAGTAATGAAACACCACAAGATCTCTCAAGATTGAGTCCTGTCTAAATAATAATAATAATAGTTAGCCGGGCGGTGGTGGCGCACACCTTTAATCCCAGCACTCGGGAGGCAGAGGCAGGCGGATCTCTGTGAGTTTGAGGCCGGGCTGGACCGACAGCCTCCAAAACAACACAGAGAAACCTTGTCTCGTAAAAACCAAAAAAAAAAAAATAGTTGTTCATCTTTCAGAAGCTGGGTACCCACCAGAGTCTCAGGTTATTCATATACATATATATGTATATATAAGAACATACACACATATATGTATATATATATACATATACATATACATATACATATATATCATGCACTCTTACAAATCCCTCCTAAGCCCTTGATGGGATACAGAAAAGACCCAACCGTGGCCTGCTGGGTAATTCAGCCCACCCCATGGTGTCTCACAAGAATATGATCTGTGAGCAAACATCGGGCTGGGTAGCAACCACAGTTCATATGCCTGACCCGCCATCAGGTTATGGTCTGAGTACGGGTCCTCAGCCCTTCCTTCCTCTGGGCTGATCCTCCAGAGTGGGAGGAGTGACTCGCCATTAGACCTCCTTGTCACCCACTATAACATCTGTGTCACCCTTCAAGGGCTGGCTCGCCGCAGCCAACAGAGTGGATGTGTCAGAGGAGGTTCCAAGCTCTTGGTCCCCTCCTGTAGGAGACCAGATCCTTGCTTCCCCCCTCTTAAGCCAGCTGCCACGTTTGCAAGTCAGACTACTTGAGGGGAAGCCCACGTGGACACGCGGGGGGGGGGGGGCCCGCATGGAGGGTCACCGAGACTCCGGTGCTGTGCACAGCCCGTGTGAAGTTGTACCTTCCTGCCGAGCACTAAACAGAGCCCAGTGGGTACGTGACGGGCTGACATTACACAGAAGGGATGCTGAGTCCGGCCCTGTGCAAGCTCCTGCCCCGGGCCTAACGGAAAATAATTACCACCAAGATCGGGGTCGGAGATTACGTGGCAAAATAAATAAATAAATAACACCCTTCCACGCCAAAGTCTTCCAGCAAACGCCTTTTTTCCCCTGCCTTTTGAATCCCACCCACTTCTTAGCTATCCGTTCAACATTCTAGAGGACCCTCTCATTCCCTCACCTCACTGCTTACCCTGCCATCTTCTCTCCCCTCGATTCAGTAATTGCTTGAGCTTGGAGGCTCAGCACTGAGGCTTCTCCCTTCGGGGGACCCTCTGCGTCTCCACACGTCGAGGGAGGCTGGGAAACAACCGATTCCTGGGAAGCCCTATGGTTCTCCAGACGTTTGCCACCGTCTGCTGTGTACGAGGGGAGTGCGCTGCCTGTGAGGATGACGGGGAACGTCCTTCTGTATATATGTTTCTCTTATTGGTTGATGAATAAAAACACGGTTGGCCACTAGCCAGGCAGGAAGTATAGGCGAGGATATGAGACGAGGAGGATTCTGGGAAGAGGAGGCAGAGAGAAGCCACCAGAGAGAGAGAGTGACGCCATGTAGAGACCAGGAAGATAGGATGCACCAGGCGTTCTCTGGTAAGATAAGGCCATGTAGAAATACATAGACTAGTAGTTATGGATTAATAATTAAGAGAGAGAGAGAGCTAGCCAGTAAGAAGCCCTAGCCATCAGCCAGCAGTTTATAAGTTAATAGTCTTTGTGTGTTTACTTGGGGCTAATCGGCTGTGGGATCAGGCTGGAAAGAAGCTCCAGCTACACGGTGGGATCCCTGCACAGCCCACTTTAACAGCCCCCCCCCCCTTCACGGTCTCCATGGACCTGAGGATGCGTTACGGTGGTCCCTGTGATCTCTGTGCCCCTCACAGAACCTCCCGCACAGTCAGTGCTCAGTAAATGTCCCGTGACCTTTTAACTGCTGTCTGGCTTCAGTCTTAGCTCCTGAGTGACTCCAGGTGCCGGGTCTCCTGGGCCCGGGGGCTCTGGAGGTCACAGAACACTACTCTTTAACTTCTGGCTCCTCTCAGTCACAAGTTCTCCCAGGCCCACGCGGTCTATATGCACAGCAGGACCCCAATCGGAAGGATGGTACGTGACACCCACATTGTCTCCGACTGCATAGAACAGACACAGATTTCCTCGTTGTCTAGCACTGCCAACTAGCTGGCATCTGTTGCTGTAAAGCGCAGCCCAGACAGCATTTTGACCACAACAGTTGCCCTGTGATCACACAGGACTCATGACCTTAACTCTACATTCCAGAGATACAGGGCTGAGAGATCTGAGGGGGGGACTGTGTCCTGCAGATAACTAGACCAGGGGACAGTGGCCAGTTTCCAGCCCTGCTTGGCTCCAGTGACACCTTATCTACAAAATGAGCACCACGCTCTACGGACAAAATCCAGAGCATGTCTACTCGACTACCACGAACTCTCCTCACACCTCATGAGGTGCCAGCACCTGGCCTTGGCCCTCTCTCCACAGCTCCTCCTCAGGAGGAGGGCCTAGTCAGAAATTACCACAGGCTCTCAAGGGCCAGGAAGGCTCAGCTCTGTGTCACAGTTAACACGAAAAGATCATTGTGTCGCCACATATCACTCAGCCATTTGGGTCTCCCAGACTCCCAGGGCCCACAGAACTTGTGGAACACCAGCTGTGTGCCGAGGAAGCCATTTCCCAAACCCACACGTAGCATAGTACCAATTCTTTGCCATCTGTCTGTGGTGTATTAGATTTTTCTTTCCTACTTTCAATGTGTTACAAGGTGACACTTTGATAAAAGCACACAGATCATGTGCTTGAATAGTTGTCATGAGGCCATATTGTCTTAGAAAATCTTGGAGATGTGTGTGCAGGAGGTACATGTAGGAGCATTGTGTGTGTGTGCGTGTGAGCACTAAGTGTGCATGTGTAAATGTATGAATGGGTATGTGAGTATGTGTAAGTATGTGTGTGTGTATGCACCTAGGGATTGCATATGTGAGCATGTATGAGCGCGTGCGCGCGCGCGCGCGCGCGTGTGTGTGTGTGTGTGTGTGTGTGTGTGTGTGTGTGTGTGTGTGTGTGTGGGTTTTTTTTCTTTTTTTGGTTTTACGAGACAGGGTTTCTCTGTATTGTTTTGGAGCCTGTTGGACCAGCCCAGCCTCGAACTCAGAGATCTGCCTGCCTCTGCCTCCCGAGTGCTGGGATTAAAGGCATGCGCCACCACCACCAGGCCGCGTGTGTGTTTCTTTTGAGACAGGAATTCACATAACCTAGGTTGGCCTTGAACGTGTGTGTGTGTGTGTGTGTGTGTGTGTGTGTGTGTGTGTGTGTGTGTGTTTCTTTTGAGACAGGGTCTCATGTTACCTAGGTTGGCCTTGGACTTCTGATCTTCCTGCCTTCACCTCCCAAGTTCTAGCCACCACACCTCCCCTTGAGGAGGTGTTGGGAATTGAACCGGGGTCCTCAAGCATGCTAGGATAGCACTCTGCTGACTAAGCTACCAATGGATGTGATGGGACGGGGCTGTCAGTGCACTTACTGGCTGATGGCTGGAACTTAACCAGGTCTTGCAAGTCCGTAGAGATCTGGAAAACGTGGCTGTAGAACTGCTGCACGGAGTTCCTGAGGCCAGAGATGTCTCTGGAATGTGACCTGAGCGTCCCGTTCATCTGCCGGATGCAGCTCCACAGGCTGCCCACATGCTTGTTGAGCCCTTCCTTGATCCTCTGCAGACCCCCCGAGATGGCGTCCAGCCTGCTGCATGTCTGCTCCAGTTGAGACACCCTGCCCTCCACCGCGGACACCCCGCTTTGAACCCCGTGAGCGCTCTCCTTACATGTGCCCAGCTCAGCCAGCACTTGGTTCTGCAGCCTCTGCCAGCGCTCCTCCAGCCGGCCGCAGCATGGAGCCGCAGGGGCCCCAGGAGATGGGGCAGTCCCCGCTGTGCTCTCTTGCTTCCCCGTCTTAGTAAACCCACTCGCCTCGGCACTGTCACCTGCTCCGCTGTCACTCACTCCGCTGTTTAAACAAGTCCCCTTGCACTCTGAGTGATTCAGTCGAGAATGAAGAGAGCGGAAGTCCTCCCGAAGTTTCTGGATGCTGCCACCCGTTTCTTGGAACTGCCTGTGCATCGTGTCGTTGAGGGATTCCAAAAGGCTCAGGCTGACCTGTGCGAGGTCCTCTCCACTCGGCAAACTACCATCTAGCCCATGAGGCAAGCTCTGCAGGCAGATGTCCTCAACCACTTGAACTTTGTCCTTCAGGCGGTTCAGCTCCCTTAGGACCTGTGCATTCCCTGCCCCGGGCTGCTCTGGGCCCACTGGTGACAACTCCACGTCTGAGCTGTTGGCCCCTTGCAGGACAATCCCCAGACGGTCTTCCAGGGAACGGATTTTCTGATTGAGAAGCTGCCTCAGGTCATCTACCTCGCCGTTGATGGCCCCGCGAAGGGTCTCCTCGATGTAAAAGCAATGCTCTTCTGCGTTCTTCTCCGTCACGTTGATCCTCGCGTCCAACTCGTTCCACCTCGCATCGAAGTCCGCATCTGACTCCGGGATGGAGAGGCGGTCAAACTCGTTGTCCAGCCGTCCATTCAGCATCCTGGCGGCCTCGGCAACTCTCTCGATTTTCTGGTCTAATGCCTTGATCTGTTGGCCAAAGTCACCATTCTTTTGGCTGCCGCAGCAACCGGGCTGGGCGGAGGGATCCTGCAACCGGGCTCGGAGGTCGGCGATGTCTTTTTTCAGGCTGGTCTCCTTCTCCGCCATCAGGTCTATCACCCCCTGGTAGCTGCTCCCGTAGTCGTCACACTGCTGCTGCAGGCCTACGAGCTTGTACTCGCATGTGTTCTTCAGGTCGGCCAGCTTCCGGTCCATGCCTTCCATGAGCTCCTCTCTCAGGGCGTCGATCTTGCTATCCACATAGGCTTGGTACAGCTCGTTGGTTGTCATGGTGACCGTGGGGCCCTGCGCAGCCTCCTGTAACTGCCTGAGCTGCCCTTCGTAGCCCTTCACCTTCCCGTCTAGCTCTTCCAACTTATCACTCTTGGTCTTCAGTGTGTCTTTGACTTCAGCCAGCTCGGACTTGATGTCCTTCATGCCAGATTCCTTGCTACCGGGGAGGCCAGGAAGCTGGCTCGGCTCTGCGTCTCCCACAAAGGTGCCATCAGGGGTTGGCTGCTGCGGGTGCAGGGGACCGAGCCACGGGGCTGGGCCTTTGCTGCCGTCGTCTTGAGTGGTGTGTTTGAGGTTCTCCTTCAGTCCTGCCACGGAGGACTGAAGATCCAGCACCATCCTGGTGAGTCGGACAACCTTCTCCTCCAGCACCTGAACTTTCGTCGGCTGGCGTCCTGGAGTACCTTGCTTTGGATCCGCCGCTACCTGACTTGGTTCTGCTGCATCCGTCGGTGACAAAGTTTCCTTAGGCTGTGAGACTCGGCTTGGGTCAGTATCTGAAAGAAGGAGTAAGGACATGAACGGCCAGTGTCTGCCTTAAGTCAGTTTCTTCAAGGTGTTTTTCAGTATCGTCTACCAGACTGCAAGAAGTTCTGTGGCGGAGAACAGGTTTGGAGTCAACCAAACCTCTTTTTCTAGTCTGGTTCTGCTATTTTGTACTCGAGGTTAATTAACTTCTTTGAGCTATGCTGCCCTCCCCTGTAAAGAAGATGGGCACCCCTGCCAGGGCTGTTGAAAGTATGTACACACACAGGAAGCAAGATAGTCAGGGATTTTTTTTTCACCCTGATGCTACCATATCATATCATATCATATCATATCATATCATCTACTGTATCATAGGAACACATCATTCCCAGTGAACTGTAGATACCCCACTAGCTGACTGCTGGTGATAAAATGCCACAAAACGCTTTAGAGAGATTGTCGTCAAAAAACACCTCCAGGAATCTCTTTCACTTGGCTTAGTATCCTCATGCTAAAAGAGTCTTGTTTGCCCTTGTTATGAAGAGGGTGGACACCAAATACAAAAGAGATGTTTGCCTAGCATGTGTGAAGTCTTAGGTTCGGTCCCCAGCACGCACAAAAAAGGAGGAAAAAATAAAAAAGAGAGATAAGAAGCATGTAAACATTCAATTTCTAATAATCTTACTCTGAGCAAAAGAACCCAGGAAAACAATCCAGAAGACAGATAATAATCACAGTAATGAGTCATGAAATAGGGTTATACCATCAACAGAGAGAACATTAGATTAGAAATGGGATTGCATCCATAGAGAGAGCACAAAAGTTAAACAAGACAGAAGCTACCGAAACCCACGGCTTCTGAATAGTGAGAGCAAAGCAGCCACGCCCTGGATGGCGGTAGAGGAGATGGTGGAGGAACTCTGGACAAGGTTCTCACAGGCAAGCCTGCACGGAAAGGAAAAAGCCAACAACACAGACATATACCATAGACCTTCAACAGTCATATACCGTGCGTGTGTACCTAACAATGATACAACCCTGAGATCCAGAATGCTGCAAGTATTTCATCTCATCAGTTTCGCACAACACTGCAACAGCAAGCAGCTTTTGTTTATTAAAATCCACTTAAGATACTAGAAAAAAGAGCTGGCCCCACCCTGCACTCGGGAGAGATGGCCCCACCCCTCACCACAGGCGGGGGCTAACCAAACCTGAGGGCGAGGGTGTAGGGGAGCTGACTCGGCCCCCTCTCCTGAGTTGGTGGTCTCAGTGGGACTGACTAACTCAGCTTCACCCAGGTCCACAGCTGGGCCCTAGGGTTGATCCACCCTAACACCTACCCCACCTAGGACCTGCTTGGAGCTCTTGCAGGGGACTAGTTGATGAAATAAAACCTGAGCCTGTTTATTTTTAACACAGTCAGTCTCTGAGAATGTACTGTTTTAAAATATGAAACATATATTGTCCTAGGTTTTACAAATACTCCCTAATTTATGTACATTGTTTTAGTAATGAAATTTATTTGACAATATACTTCTTAAAATATTTTGACACATTATTATTTCAAGACCTAAATCATCTTAGGCCAGGTGTTGGTGGCACATGCCTTTAATCCCAGCACTTGGGAGGCAGAGGCAGGAGGATCTCTGTGAGTTTGAGCCAGTCTGGTCTACAGAGTGAGTTCCAGGACAGAGAAACCCTGTCTTGAAAAACCAAAAAACAAAAACAAAAAAAAACAAAAACAAAAACAAAAAAAACTTAAAACATCTCATGGGAAAATAAAAACCAACAACAATTTAAACATTTAATTTCACAGGAAAAGTTGGTCTGCATTTCTTTGAAATTAAAAAGAGGGGGGGATAAAATTATACAATGCAAAATAGTAAGGAAAAGTGTTACCCACCCATAGAAGTTCACCCTGTCCATTTTATGCTGAAGAGTAAAGTCAAGGAACCCCTGAGAACTCTGACTTTGGCTCAGCTTTGCAAACAGCTCATCCAAACCGAGACAGACTGACAGTGTCTATTTGTTTTTATTTTACTCAGTTTTGGTTAATTCACTTATTGCGACAGAATCTCACTACGTGGCCCAGGCTGGCCTCATACTCTCGATGATCCTCCTGCCTTTGCCTCCCAGAGGTGCACTAACACTCCTGGCCAATCTGCCCATTTAAAAAAAAAAAAAAAAAAAAACATAGTCTTAACTCCCATAGACTCAGATATAAGAACAAAGGAAGTGCTTGACAAGCGGCCCTAAGGAAGCAATTTACTTGCCAGAAAGTGTACCACCCAACTGCCCTGCCCCTTAAAATACATTTCCACTCCGTGGGTATTGTTCCGGTGTCCACTGTAGACCTCGCCATTTGCATCAACGCCAGGACCATCAGAGGCGACCACACACAATAGGGCACCAATGAGACGTTACCTGTGGCTTTCTTCAGGTTGTTTCTTGGTCGAGCAGGCGGATGCCAGGGGGTCTTCAGAGGGTCCTTGGGACCTTCTTGGCAGTCTGCGCCTCTGAAGCCAGGACAGCATCTCCACTCCAACTGTGTCACTGTCTTGTACCTAGTGACGAACCTGGGCCTGAAGTTTACTCGATACCTGAAGACAGAGGGACAGGGTCTCACGTTAGTGGCCACTATTAGGACCTTGCTGTGACGTGTCCTCCACAGGCTCTTTTCCAAATACTTTGTCCCTAAGCGGTGGCACTACTTTGTGAGGTTCTCAAGGCCTGCCTCGGGTGGGGTCTAGTTGGAAGAAGTGGGTGATTGGGAGTATAGTTACCCTGCCTACTTCTCCCCACACTCACCCTGCTTCCTGACCACTGTGTACAACGATCCTCTATTGCATGTTCTCACCATCAATGCGTTCTGTTCGAGAGTGCGGATCCAAGCAGCCGTGCACTGGACCCCTCCCTGAAACTGAGCCAAACAGATCCTTCCACCTCCAAGTTGTGTCCATCAAGCATTTAATTCCGTCATTTGGAACCCCACCCCCACCCCACTCTTTTTTTTTTAAAGCAGACACAATGGTACACCCCTTTTTTTTTTAAGATTTATTTATTACATATATAGCGTTCTGCCTACATACCAGAAGAGGGCACCAGATTGAATTGTAGATGGTTGTGAGCCACCATGTGGTTGCTGGGAATTGAACTCAGGACCTCTGGAAGAGCAGTCAGTGCTCTTAACCTCTGAGCCATCTCTCCAGCCCGCCCCCACCCCACTCTTTACTGTTTTGGTTTGTTTTGATGGACAGTTTGGGGGCTTTTTTTGTTTCGTTTTGTTTGTTTGGGACAGAGTCTTGCTATGCAGCCAAAAGTGTCCCCCAACTTGCAATCCTCCTGCCTCAGCCTCCTGTGTGCTGAGGTGCGTGCCATCAGACCTGGTCCTTCTGTATCTTAGGTCAGTAGACACACATGAGGGCCAGAGACAAGGGGTTCAGCCAGGCCTCTGCTCACAGAACAGACAAAAGCCCAACCACACAGGAAAGCCCTCCTACACTCAACCCTGCTTCCAGTTTCTGTCCCGGGGCCGTCTATCCTCTCTTGATCCTCTTCACTTTCTCATTTCCACGCTAGCATGAGCAGCAGGACTTCTCTAGGGCTGAGAGAAATGGGCTATGTGTGTTGCTCAGCCGAGACACACACACACACACACACACACACACACACGGCGGGGGAATGACAGGAACACGGCACACTCAGAATGAACACTGTGGTGTCTTGGGATTGTGGGCTCGGTCAGCCAAGCAATTCCAGGTTAAACACCAGCTTTGGAGCCGTGCACTTAAAGTTACATTCCTGGGAAAATCACAGCTGACTACAGGGAACCAACAGTTGTCCCTCTCCCCAGAGAGTGAAAATCACAGCACCGAGCCCCCCATGAAGGCTGGATTCCTGGAAAGCTTCTGTCCCACTTCCCTAGGGCAGTGGTTCTCAACTCGAGCCTCAAAACCACCCAAGGAGTGTGGGCAAAAGGCTGCACCTCAGGGGTGCTCCTCCAGTGGGCCGGAGGTGGGTCTCAAGTGTGCACCTGAGAAAATCTTTCTAAGGAAAACCAGAGAGGAAAAGCAAGAGTGGTCATGGGGCGTTGGAGCTCAGAGCAGGCAGGCCTTACCAGGCTCTTCAGAAAGTCACTGCTTGGACCAATGAGTTGGTTCAGTGAATAAAGGTATTTACCACTGAGCCTGACCCGAGAAGCAAGTCAGCAATTCTCCCACTGATATGCACATGTATGTATACACACACACACATACACATGCATGCCCAAACACATGCACACACACAAGAACTGGAGAAGGACCCCGAGGACTTATAGGGCAGGGTAAGGGGAGTGTCTAGGGGTCTGCGACAGACTCAGGATTGGTGTACTTCCAGGCTTGGGCAGCCTGTCCTGCATTGATTGGTCAGCTGGTTGTTATGGCCCATAGGCCCTCCCAGGACAGTTGCTATGCTCTGCACATCCCTGTTGTGCACTTGTCCATAAGGCACACCCAGAGTCCTGCCGGCTAACTTCTGATTGGTTCCTTGCCACAAGGAGGGCATCTGACCTCCTAGTGACCAGGGCAGGTCCAGCAAGGTCAGACATGTGCTGCATCAGAGGCCTACATGTCTTTCCTGCAGCCTGTCATGGCTGGTAAATCTGGGATGGGGAGGGCTGGTCTCTTTAATACATACACTCAAGAATACACACATGCTAACACACTGACACATATGTTAACACATACATCACAATCCACTCACACAAACATACATTTTCATTCACACACACAGACACACACGTGCACATATACAACACATACACACACACAGCATACTCACACATGTACACATACCACACAGACACACACACACCACACCCAGACACAAATACCACACACACATACACTCACACACACACACACATATACATTCTCATACGTACAAACACACAGACACACACACCCTCACACACGCTCACTCACACACAGACACACACACTCATATGTACATATGACACACACTTATGCATACTTATACATACATATTTACACAGGGAGAGAGATAAGTGCAATTTCAAGCATTGAAGAATTGCATTAACCCTATTACTTAACCTGCGCCCTCTTGTCACAAGCAAGAAAACAGAAACTTGAGGGGTGAAGTGAGTTGCCCAAGTTCATTCTCAAGTTGTTAGAATGGAAGCTTCTGGATCCTTCTGTACCACACACAGCCTTCCCGGCAGGCCACAGCAGCCAGCCACTCTCTCTGGCAGTTTCTCAGCTCAAAGCAGCGTCCCACCTGGAAATATTCCAGAAAGCCCCAACACCCGGGGGAAGCAGCCTCTGACCTCCCCCGCACAGCATGCTTCAGCATCTACTCCAGTGCAGGAAAACACCAGCCTTGGGCTCCCCCACCCACCCCCACCCACGGAATCCCTGCACACAGAGGGACCACTGCCCTGCACATCTTGCATACTCAAGCAGAGCATCACGCTGGAAGAATGCGTAACCTCAGGGAAAAAAAAACTCTGCTCCCCGGAGCATTAGGATGGAATGTGAAAATGTGTTTGCCTACGGGTCTGCCAGTAGATGACAGCCTGCGGGAAACCTTTCAGATAAGGCTGCACAGACTATATCCCTCTGAAGAGAAGAGTGCGGATAGGCTGCTTCCTACCCACCCCCACTAGAGCCTCCTCCCCTTAACCAGGAACCGGGAACCGGAGGGCGAGGAAGGTCTGGCTCACCCATGTGCATGGGTGTAGCTGCCACCAGCTCGCCGTCACACAGCCAAGTTTCCCGAGATCCCACCCTGCTCGGACTGCACCACCCACGCCCACCCCAACCCCTGTGGGCCGGTTGCAGGGCCCTGGTGGTACTCTTTAACGCCTCAGTCTGTGAGGAAGAGGTCATTCCGGCTGGCGGCGACAGCTGGGAGACATCAGACAGCCAGCCACCTTCAGACACAGGAAAGCAGCTTAGAGGAATTTCTCCCTATGTAAGTGACAGGCCCCCCGAGGTGACCTTGGGCCTTGCCAAAGGGTGAGGGGCCTGCAGGGGCACAGCACAGGTTTAGCCAAGCCCCATAAACATATTGGTATTTTCCCAGATGAAGTGGGGTTCCCACTAAGCTAACAGCAGTCTAAGGGGCTCCAGAGATCACGAGGAACTACTACAATGTCCAGGAGCCCTCATCATACAGGAACTGCAGGAAAAAAAAATCCTACCACAGACTTTTTTTTTTTTTTTTTTTACAAACTTTCAGGGGTGTGACTTTAGTGACAAAATGCTTGCTGGCACGAAGGCCGAGTTTCTTCCCACGCACCGTCAAGGCCTTTACCTCATGCACATTTCAGAGCTTCCCCAAGCAGATATGAAAAGTGCAGCTGAGTCCAGAGGCCCCCCCCAAACCCAGGCGACATTTCTTTCCTCCTTCGGGAAACCCACCCACCTCTTCGGTACCTGGGGCCTCTGAGTACTGGGGAAGTGAAGCTGAGCCCAAATAGCTTGCTGTCGCCATGTGACAGCTCTGTGCTTTTACCCTGGGAGGAGCTCACCAGCTGCCAGTGTTAGCTAATGTCCCCCGTGTAGGGCAGCCACACCAAGGAAACAGCTGATCGACCAAAGACAGTGAGTACAAAGCTAACTGAGGTCACAGGCAGGCTTCTCCCCCTCCCAGGGGACCATGTCAGCACCCTGTTATGCGTGGAGGAGCTATGTCTGTGCGTCTGAGGCAGACATTTTGTTTCAGTCAAAGAATCCTGCACGCACACACCACCATCACCCCAGCCCCGGGTTCACACCTGGGGTCCGTGCTTGGCTTGGCTGTGCCTTTGCGGGTTGGAACGAAGGCATGGTGGCCTGTAGCCACCGCTGCAGTGTCTTAGGGTGCAGTTTCACTACCCTAAAAGTCCCCCTGGCTACGTATCCTTCCTCATCCGCCTCCCCTCACACGTTGCCAGAACGCCTCATAGCTGTGACTACTGGGCTCTGGGCTTCTCAGTCTGGCTTCTGGGGGGGGGGAGCATTTCTAGTTCCCCCTGGTTTCTTGCGGCTTGACAGATTTGCATATAATCGGCGGGCTGTCTACCATCGAGCTACGTACACCCCAGCCAGAGAGCATTTCTGTCTAAGGCTGAGTAATACTGCATTGTCTGAGACATCATTCCTAAACACAACGTCCTATTGCAGGGGTTCAATTAGCAACTGTTAACCGGTAATTGGGTCAATAGTTGGTAAGTCAAGCAAAAGTATTCGTCAGAGTTTGTGTGACCTAATAGCCTGCTTTCAAAAGAAGACCATTTCCTCTGGCCTTAAGCAGCTGGGAAGTCTTCAGTCTTCCCGGGGCTAAACGGAGCTGTGTGCCTCCGGGTCCAATATGAACTACGCAGGAGCCGTACAGCCAAGGACGACCCAGGGCTGTGCTCTCCAAGGTGCCCGCTAGCCACAGCAAGTTATTTAAATTTACATTAGATTAAAATTAAACATTTAATTCCAACAGCCACATGTCAAGTACATAACAGCATAAATGCTATCACTGTTATCACAGAAAATCCCACCAGGCAGAGCTTGCTGTGGTAGAAATAAACAAGATGGTACTTGAAACAGCAGGGGTTCGTCTGCAAGACCTTGATTTCTGGCCCCATCAAACCATCCTTTCCAGGCCCAGTAGACTTCGAGCAGACAGCTTGTTCAGCACAGTGTGTAGAACGCAAACAGAAAGCTTTCCCAAGAGGACCGCTGGCTGCTGTTAAGGGACCATCCACACGGTGGACCAACACCACATTCGACATTTACCTCTGTTCCATTTACTAAAACGTGGCATAGATCCAAAGCCCAGCACCCTATGAAGACACACTTTGGCCTGGGACTTTTCCAGAGAGTACACTAGTAAGTTCTTTCCCTTCCATTCCCCGGCCTTCCAAAAACCGTAGCCAACTTTTCCCGGCTTCATTTGTGGTGTGAAATCTGGGAGGATGAAGAAAGGAACCACACAGAGTGACTCATCTAGAACATCCTACGAAATAAATGATTGTGCCAGCAGGCCGCTTTTCCCCTTTGACCTCAACTCAGCCCCGCAGTGTAGCTGAGCGCGACCTCCAACGTGTTAATCCTCCAGCCTCCATCTTCCAAGCCCTGGGATCACACACATACGCCACGACGCCGAACTTTGTGCGGTGCTGGTTGAACTGAACTCAGGCCTCTTGGCGCAGGCTGAGCAAACGCTACCAGCTGAGCCGCGTCCCGGCCAACAACTTAAACTTTTTTTGTTTGTTTATCTTCGTTTTGTTGAGACGGGGTTTCCCGGTGGAACAGCCCTGGCTGTCCTGGAACTCACACTGTAGACCAGGCTGGCCCCCTCACACTCAGAGATCCACCTGCCTCTGTTGGGATTAAAGGTATATGCCACCACCACCTCCCCCCAAGCTGGCAATTCACATTTTTCAAAAAACTGCACTGAAATACATATGGTGTATTTATTAGCCCTAGGGATTCAAACCCAGAGCATTGTACACCCCAGAGTAAGTTCCGCCTCAGAGATCATCCCATGGTGCCCATCGGTACATGACTGGCTCCATGGCACCTGGCACGTTGATGGTGTCCACCCGCAAGTCCTTTTCAAATGAAAACCCTGTACCCAGTGAACACTAACGCCCTGGCCCTCCCTGTTCCGTAGCCTTGGCAGTCCCTTCCTCTGTGAGGTCATTGGCCCTCAGTCCCTCAACACACAGATCCTTAAAGCGCTTGTCCTTTTGTCTGACTCCTTTTTTTTTTCACACCCTCGTGGTTCTTCCATGTTTTTAGGGTGTGTCCGACTAGCCTTCCCTTTTTACTTTGGCAAAATTGGTCTTGCTAAGAAACTGACAAGACAGCCGGGCACTGGTGGTACATGCTTTTAATCCCAGCACTTGGGAGGCAGAGGCAGGCGGATCTCTGAGTTCCAGACCAGCCTGGTCTACAAGAGCGAGTTCCAGGACAGCCTCCCAAAGCCACAGAGAAACCCTGTCTCAAAAAAACAAGAAAAGAAAGAAAGAAAGAAAAACTGACAAGACAGTAGACTGATTTTTCTAGGAACCACCGACGTGCTTTTCTTATTGGGGGGGGGGGGGATTTTTTGGTCCGTGAATGAATTGATGAGATTTTTTTCTGTTTCTTGGTCCTCTGCCAAAAGCAAATGTAATCAGGCAGCAAAGGCCATGAAGTTGAAAGTGATTTCAAAACTGAGAATTTGCAGTTTTAAAACACTTCCCACATGGATCTTGTGACCGACTGAAAGTCAAAAATGGCCATTTTTACACCATGGCTGTCTCCAGAGACGGTCTATAGGGATTAAGAAGTGGATCTGATCTCTGGGTCCCTCCCATGGCTCCACTCCAAAGTTAAAGATCTTCCTTACAGTGTAAAGCACAAACTCGAAATCAAAATTTTCATCTGTTTCTGCTACATTACACATTTTTAATTGGATCACTGCATGGCGAACTTAGCACGGGAGCAAAGATGTGAAATATGTCACTTTGGCTTTTTAGGAAAATTCACCTAAACTTTAAAAAGCCAGAATGCTTTGGCCATGATATTCTTTTGAAATATACGTAATGAATCTAAATGCCAGGTTAATGAGCCTAAATTAAGGCCAGATTACAAGAAAGTTTTTTTGTGTTTTACAGTAACAGATCCTAGATCAAAGCAGCGTGTTCAGAAGGAAAACGTCCCTCTAGAAGAGCCGTCTGGTTCCCAGTACAAGAACACAGTTGCTGGAGAAACTTTGATTATAAGCTGATGGCTTTTCTATTTCCTCCTGAATTAATTTCCTTATGTCCGTAGGGGCAAGTTAGGTTTCAAAACCCAAAATCCTTTTCACCGCTTAGCATTTTGCCCTGATCATGCAGAGTAATGAGTAGGTTTCTCCCACAATTTCTAATTATCCTGGGGGGATGGGGGGAGAACAATCTTCATTCCTAAAGAAAGGATTAAAGAAAACCACCAAGGCCCAGTGAGGAGGCTGCCCCGAAGCAGCTGCAGCAGATAATGGAGCTGTTAGATTTGCCTAGAGATGGGGAGCTGCCTTCTGAGCAAATTCAGAAGTGCTGGAGGTGAGGTCATCTGGTACTGGCTGCACCCAGACGCTAGCTATAGCCTAAGGCTGTGTTCCAACAAGTCCACATTCTTAGCTTTGGGAGATCCATCCCCAAATCAAGTCACCGGGTGTTGGGCAAGAGGAGTCTGAGCCTGAGCCAGGCTCTCTACAGGAGGCCCACTCCTGTTGTGAGCCGTTTCCCCCAATCTATACCGTCCTGCTTCTCACACCTCTATCCTGTTTCCCCATTCCTGGCTGAAGAATCACAGGGAATCCAACTCCCAGTCACTCCCTAATGAACTCATCCTTGTGTTCCCACAGTGTGGACCTTGAGAACATCTGCTGGCCTGGGCCGGGAAACAGGCATTCATCAGACGCAGCTTCCCATGGTCTGGGAGCCCAGCCTTTCTACTCAGAGCCACTAAAGAAGTATTTAATTTTTAGTTGTGTGTTGGCAGTGGTGGGTGTGTGTGTGTATGCGTGCACGCCTGTTAACATTTTTTTTTTTTTTGGTTTTATGAGACAGGGTTTCTCTGTATTGTTTTGGAGGCTGTCTGACCAGCCCTGCCCTCGAACTCAGAGATCCGCCTGCCTCTGCCTCCCGAGTGCTGGGATTAAAGGCATGCGCCACCACCGCCCGGAGCCTGTTAACTCTTAAAGCCTATAATGTATGTATGTATGTATGTATGTATGTATGTATGTATGTATGTATGTACATATGTCAGAGGACTACTTACACAAAAGTCAGTTCTCTCTTTCCACCATGTAGGGTCTAGGCACCTGTCTCTCAATGCCAATCTAAAGGTATCAAGTACCTTTACCCACTGAATCATCTTCCTGGCCTAAGAACTCTATTTGATGATTCCCTTTCTTTTTTAATTGCCTGGATTCTCCTACAAAAAGAAAAAGAGAAAAAAAAAACACCATAATTCCAACATCCTGTTTCACTCAATTCAAATGTTCATGACTTTGCAACCTCTGTTCCTCCCCTTTCAAAAGCTCCGTGTTCTCCTCCATAACGCACCTCCGTCCGTGCGTTCAGAACTGCGTCGGGCCGGTGGATACTGTACAAGATTTTTCTACGCTATCCCACCACTCATCGCTTCCTTTACATGAAGTCCCTGGACTGTGGCAAGTTGTTAACCCACACCTGTAAGCCAGGGGCAATCACTCAGAAGCCTACGAAATCTGGAGACTGAAGAGGTTTCTCAGTCACCTTAAAATCATCATCATTGTCTCAGGGCCGGAAACACCAAGAACACTTGTATGTGTTTCCTGAGTTACGACCACACTGGGGAAAAGGATGAAGGCATTAGAACTAAGAAGCCTGGCATTTCTTACAGCCTAGGAAGCCAAGCCATTCTGCATCCTGCGGAGAAGGCAGGCGTTTTCTTTAGAAGCATGCTGCCGCAGCCCCCGACCTCCACCCCAAGTACTAAGTACACAACAAGTACCTAGGATGGAGGGCTCTGCTCAGCAAGGTAGAAAGAATCTGGGGCCTGGGGAGACCGCTGGGTCATGCTGATGTGCGGGCGGGATGGTTGAGCTCAGAGCTCCAGCATATACAAAAGCAAACTTGTACAGTAGCTCACACCTCGAATCATCGTGCTGGAGACCAGAGACACGGGGATCGCTGGGGCTTGCTCGACAGTCTAGCCAACCAGGTTCAATGAAAGTCCATAAGTTAAAGAAGAAATGTGGAAAGCAACTGAATAATCCTCCACATCTACCATTGGTCACCACATGTGTGTGTACACATGGCCATGTACATACATGGGCACACAGATCTACACATGCAGGAATAATTTTACAGGCTCTTAGCAGGGAAGGAGATGGGGAAGCCCCATAGAAAAATAGGAAGTGAAGACTCTCCTCAAGATTTACTGCAGGGTGGCATTGGAGTCCAAGGATATCTATGATATGCCGTACACCGTTGGTGTTACAATCTTCAAAATCCTCATTCTTGTGTGGACTCTCGGAACTAGGGTTTTACTAGAGATGTTGAAAGTATGGGGACCTATTTCTAGGCCGACCCAGTGTGGTTCTGAGAACCACCCTAGAACCCAGGAGACTCAACAAGCCATGGATAGTTGTTCACATTAATGGTCTCTGTGGAATAGTCACTGTGTGAATATGTTGCTGTGATTGGTTTATTAGAGAAGCCGACTGGTCAATAGCTGGACAGGATAAGGCTGGGCTGTAGAGCCAGACTAAGAGGACGCTGGGAAAAAGGGTGGAGTCTCAGGAGTCGCCGGCCAGACACAGAGGAAGCAGGACATTTACAAAACGAGTCAACAAGACATGAGGCACGTGGTAGGTCCTAGATTAAATTATGGGTTCATTGAAAATGTAAGCGTTAGCTAGTAACAAGCCTGAGCTATCATAATTGGCGGGTGGGAAAGAAAACTCTCCCTACAAGTCTCTATACCTGAGCATTGAAAGCCAAATCCAGTTCACATGAGAAGGAAAACGCCACGTTCTGCCTCTATACCAGAAGGTACCAGGGTACCCAGGCGCATTCCGTGTCTTTAACCATCATTCTACCCGCTCCAACATCGCCAAAGTTCAGCTACCTCAGAGCCATCAGGACATTTCTCTGCTCAGCTGCCACAGACATAAACGGGAGACTCACATTTCTGTCTCCCACACACGAAAGAGTTAGATAACTGGGAGAACTTCATACAGATGAGATTTCTACGCAGTGGATTTGGCGTGTAAGCGAACATTATTCAGTCGGCCATGCGATGGGGTTAAACCCCAACTATCAAGCGATGAGCACGGGGCCTTTGCAGTTAAAAGCAGTGTCGGAAGTCCAGTGTGGCAATACGCAGCTGTGATCCTAGTACGTGGGAAACAGACGGGGGTGGGGTGGGGTGGGGTGGGGATCTAGAGTTTCAGGTCAGGTCCTAGACTTCGTAGCGGGACTCTGCCGACAAACACACAGAGATTTAAAAGCAGCCATTCCCTAACCACCACATAACCCAGAAGCTGCTTCCCTTCCCTTGCAACCTGCGGCCCTTCCTCCCGAGACCCTTAACCAGAAGAGCTCATCCAACGTATCAGTAAACATTCAGAATAGCTTGACCTCAGTCGTGGGCTCCCTGTCCTGCATTCTAATTAACTCGTTTTCTAAAGAGAGTAGGGAGTGGGACTCACCGTGGGGCACTGGTTGGCCTAGAACTCACGATGCAGTTAAAGATGGCCTCGAATATTTGTCAGCTGCCTCTGCTTTCCAAACACTAGAATGGTAGGCATGCCCCACCATGCTCAGCATCTTCTAAACCCCGGCAGTTCTCCCGGTACCTGCGAGCCCTGGCATAGAGTAAGGCCCGGTCCATCTTCCAGCCCTGCCCAGACTCCCCAAGGCAAACTCTCCTTATGCATGCTGCCCGATGAGTATCTGGAGGCATAGCTCTGACAATCTCCCTTCCTTTGGATAACCGTGCTGGTACGGACTGAAATTGTGCCCAACCCCCAAAGACATTTGAGTCTTTGCAGCTCAGAAGGGGAACTTACTTGGTAGAGGACCCCAAGCAACTCGAGATCATCAAAGGAAGGTCACTAGGACAATGGCTCATAGTCAGTAAAGGGGGTCACTAAAAACTCAGGGGTATGGGCTTAGGGAGATGATGCTGCGGGGGGGGGGGGTCCACAGGGAGGAGATGGTAGCCCTCGGCGGCGGGCCGAGGAGGGAGGGACCTAGGACAGATCCATCATCGCTGCTGCTCACCCCTGGAGGAAGCAACTTTTGGTGTGTATTAGTTGCGCCATCGGCTCTCGGCTCATGCCTTTCCTATGGCGGCACTACCCTCCTCTCACGTCTGCTCGCATCATGTTAGAACCTTCCTTCAAATAACCTGCCAAGGCGTCAGGGTTTGCAAACAAGTTCTCAGGTTCCCCCTGGCTGCAAATGGTTTCCTTCCACTTCTGAATTACCTCAAGCACCCTCTTTTCTTCAATTTCATGTTGCCCTCCGTTTGCCTCACTTCACCTACTGGATATGAGTTTCTGAAGGGCAGGAGAAGGGTCCTTGTTTAAATCCCACGTCACCCTGACATGAAAATATTTAATAGAATGGAGTGGCCAAAGCAGTCTTCTCTCGGCTCCACTGATCCTCCTCCTGCGAACTCACAATGGCTTATGCCACTTAGTTACATGTCCCTAATCTCTTTTTATTTGAGGCAAGGTTTCTCTGTGTAGCTTTGACCATCCTGGAATTTGAACTATAAACCAGATAGGCCTTAAACTCACAGAGATCTGCCTGCCTCTGCCTCCAGAGTACTGGGATTAAAGGTGAGCACCATCACCACCTGGCTAATTTCACATTTTTTAGGACTATGAATGTGATGTGTTTTTAAGCTCCATTATGGTTTTATCTCATGTTCTGCATGATCGGTGTAGACTAATCTACTGCTCTGTAGCTCATGGTAAACCTTCATCTAGAGTGTAATTATGTACAAATGGCGGTGTCTTTACAAGGAAAAGACACTCAGCAATGAAAGGTTATCAACAACTGCACAGAGTACAACACAAATAAAGCTAAAAGGAATTATGTCCAATTTAAAAAACCAGATCAAACAGGGACTGACCGTATTCCATGTGATACCCATTTATAGAAAACTCAGGAGATCTTGTCCCTTTCCCCTTCTCTGGGGGACCACGTGTGTCTCTCTTAGGGTCCCCCCTTGTTTCCTAGCTTCTCTGGCAGTGTGGACTGTAGGCTGGTCATCCTTCTCTATGTCTAAAATCCAAGTATGAGAGAGTGCATACCATGTTTGTCTTTTTGTGACTGGATTACCTTACTCCCAACCCAGACCCCCCCTGATCGTGGGTGTCAGGAGGCCTGGGCAATCTATGGGGCTTCTGGCAGTGGATCAGTATGTATCCCTAGGATAGGAATGGACTTTGGGAGCCCACTCCACATAGAGAGATACTCTCTCAGCCTAAACACATGGGGGAGGGTCTAGGCCCTGCTCCAAATGATATGACAGACTTTGATGATCCCCCATGGAAGGCCTCGCCCTCTCTGGTGAGCAGAAAAGGAATGAGACAGGGGGTGGTCAGTGGGGGACAGGGGAGGAGGGGAGGGAGAGGGAACTGGGATTGACATGTAAAACAAGCTTGTTTCTAATTTAAATTTAAAAAAGGAAAAGGAAAAAAAAACTCTAGAATATCCCAAAGTGAGCTGTAATAATGAAAAAAAAAGCAGATATTGGCAGCTTTAGTGGAAGATTTGTTGGTGAGGATGGGTGGAGGGGTTAACAAAAGGTTTAAGAAGATTTGGGGAACAATGGGCACCAAAGGTGTTAAAGGTGAACTCACCCAGAATGGGTCCTCCCCTCCCAAATCAATCACTATGAAAATGCCCTCCAGGCCTGTGTACAACTCTGTCTGTCAAGCCTCCTTCCCCTCCAACGATTCTAACTTGTACCAAGTTGACATAAAGCTAGCTGGGACAACGGACCTCTTGTCAGCTCGACACACACAGATCACTGCTAAACCACAACTTCCCCTTTCTTGTTCATCCCAGGATCATACATTTATATCAATATCACGATTAAACAAACTTAAAAGGGGCCACAGTCTTCATTAAATTCAAACACTCGAGAAATTCAGTCTCTCAGGGTGGGTATCGGTGGCACACACCCTTAATCCCAGCACTAAGGAGGCAGAAGCAGGTGGATCTCTGTGAGTCTGAGGCCAGCCTGGTCTACAGAGTGAGTTCGGGGACAGTCAGGACTGTTTCACAGAGAAACCCTGTCTCAACAACCAAAATAAATCAACAAATAGGCAGGCAGGCAGACAGACAGACAAAATTCAGTCTCTTGAAGTGACAGTCAGGGAGCTTGTATAGGTCTGACCTCCATTCTCTGCGTGTATGTTAAGGCTGTATGTCTGGTGTTCTTGTGGGACTCCTAATAGTGGGAGTGTGTGTGTGTGTGTGTGGGGTGTCTCTGACTCTTTTGCCTGTGCTTGGGACCCTTTTCCTCCTACTGCTCTTTTCTGAAAGGAATTGGAGGAGTGAATCTGGAGGAAAGGGAAGTGTGGGGGAGGGATTGGGAGGAGTGGAAGGAGGGGAAACTGAGGTTGGGATGTAATATATGAGGGAAGAATTTAAAAACTCAGTCTCTTTAAAATATCTTGTCTCTTTTAAAATCCAACCCCCCTTTTTTTTTAGATCAGCCTGGCTTGCACAGCAAGTTCCAAGGAACATCCAAGGACCCCATCTCAAAAAAAAAAAGAAAAAAAAGAAAAAAGAAAAAAGAAAAAAAGAAAAGAAAAAAAATACAAAATCTTATAAAACTCCAAATACTCTAAATGTTCAAAATTTCTCAGGTATGGGCTCCTGTGAAAATAAAAAATAAATTAGGCATTTTCTTACCTCAAGAGGGAAGAACCAGGGCACAGTCACAATCTGAAAAAACTAGAACCAGACTCCAACAGTGTAAATAACCTAGTATCCAGTGTCTGGGTCTACTCATGATCTTCTCTCCTCTACGGTACACACAGCTTGTCTTCTAGGCTCTTGTAGTCTCCATTCTATCACTGCTGTTGTTCTTGGTGGTCATTGCATGGTACTGGCATCTCCAAAATGTTGGGGTCTCTTACTGCAGCTAGGATGCATTTTCAGCAATAGCCTTTCCTGGGGGCCTTTCTTCAGGGACAGCCTTGCCAACACAGCTTCCACTGCTCTCCATGACCCCTTCATGTCTTCAAAACCACAACCACCTGCATGACTCTCACACTACCAAGTTTGGCTGCCAGCACTAGGTAAGACGTTGGCTACCTCTGGAACAGTTCCTAAGTCCTGACTCTGAGGAAGCACTTCCCAGAAGACTTCACTTCGATGATGCTGCTCTCTTCTCAATTACCTCTAGATTTCTCAGCTTCAGCTGACCACCACTGATTTTCCCAGCAAAGCAAAGACTTCACCTCATTCATCTCTTGTTAAAATCACAGCTGGCCCTTCAGCTGCAGCTGACCAGACACCATATAATCTTAATTCAAAATAGCAAATGCCCCTGAAGTTTAAATTTACCTCTAAAACTTCACAAATCTGGCCTCCATCATCTGTACTGCCCGAAACATCTGATCTCCCAAACTCCCACCACACAGCCCAACACTCAATGACTTTTCTAGCCCAAAGTTCCAAAGTCCTTCCACGATCCTCCCAAAAGCGTGATCAACTCTGCCACAGTCAGGGTTACATCTTACCGCTGACAGTCAAGATAGGGCTTTAAATGACCACCTTCAGGTTGTAGAAAATGATTTTATACACGCGCGCGCTCGCACACACAAATAGCTTTTGAAAATACAAAGGTATAGCCCTGTGGCAAAGCCCTGTGGTATATACAAGACCCTAAAACCAGAAAGAAAAGAAAATACAACAAACTCTGAAAATGACCCAGTGATGCTGGCTTTAGTTTCTACATGAGATTTCTCATAGAGTCACTCAGTTGTGCTCCACAGAGTGGTCACTGACACGAACCTGGAGATGCACAGCTGAAATCCCAGCACCCAGGTGCTGAATTAGGACAGCTGTTAGCTCAAGGCCAACCCGGGCTACATAATAAGATGCTGTCCTCCCCCCTCCCTCCCCCCTCCCCCCCTCCAAAAGAAAAGCAGAAAATGAGCCATTGGGCAGTGGTGGCTGCACCTTTAACCCCAGCACTCCGGAGGCAGAGGCAGGTAGAACTGAGGTTTCAAAAGACCTGAGCCATTCATAGTGGTCTCCTACTTGTTGATCAGGATAATGTGATCTCAAACCATGCTGTGGGGCTTCTCTTTACCTCTGACTCTCTGAAACTTTGAGCCAATTAAAAAGTTATTTTTTCTTCTGATAAATTGCCTTGGTCATGGTGTTTTTGTTTGTTTGGTTTTTGTTTTGTTTTGTTGTTTGGTTTTTCAAGACAGGGTTTCTCTGTGGCTTTGAGGCTGTCCTAGAACTAGCTCTTGTAGACCAGGCTGGTTTCGAACTCACAGAGATCCGCCTGCCTCTGCCTCCCTAGTGCTGGGATTAAAAGCGTGTGCTACCATCGCCCGACAGTCATGGTGTTTTAGCAATAGAAAAGTAACTAAGGGCCGTGAGGTGGTGGCCCACGCCTTTAATCCCAGCACTCTGAAACCAGAGTTAGGCAGATCTCTTTGAGTTCGAAGCCAGCCTGGTCTACAGAGTTCCAGGACAGCCAGGTCTACGCAGAGAAACCCGTCTCAAACAAACAAAAGTCGAAGATTGGCTGATGAGATGCTCCCCAGTCCCGCTGACAAGACTGATGAGCTCCATGCCCAGGACCACATGGTGGAAGGAAAGAACTGATTCCTATAAGCTGTCTTTCGACTTTCACAAGAATGCTGTGACACACACACACACCCCAAAACATAAGAAAAAATTGGGTGCCTGTCAGGACTAGTGGCTTTCCAGTAACAATTTTGATGTGGGGAGTTGGACAGCACCTCGCTGTTTGGTTCCCTCGAGAACAAGCTACAGATGGCATTTTGCGTTCCCTCCTTTACCAAAGCGAAAAGGGAGCGCTGGGGTGTGTCTTGAACTTGCTTTCCCCAGTGATGCAATGCAATGATTGCAAGTCCAGGCGATGTCGCAAGGCACCGGGATGGGAAAGAGAACGTGGCCCATTCTGACTGCTCGTGCTGATCCTGCACGCTGCTTCAGGAAGTCCCTCCAAAGCTGAGAGGGCCCGATGAAGTCCTGTGCTTAGACAAGAGGCCTCCAGTTCCATCAACAGGAGAAAAAAAAATTAAGGGAGGAAGAGCATGGGAGAGAGGCCTCTGCATTCTGATTGGAGCCAGAGAAAGGCTTTCATGGAGACAAGCCTCCCATGAAGAGCTGGATTTCATAACCACCCCGCCCTGAGCTCTGTCGCAATCAGCATCACAGCTCCCAATCTCCTTTTATTTCCAGATACATGGAAAAGCTTCAGTGTGCAGAAAAACAAGCAGTGTTTCCCCCAGCTAAGATTTACAAGACATTTTTATGCCTTTATCCCATTATCCCTGTCTGGTGTGTGCAGTGAAATGAAATGACTTCCAGTTTGAAGGAAGGAAGCGCCCAGCACTGTTTTTTTTTTTTCTTCTTTTTGAGCCACAGTTTCTATTTGGTCTTGTCTGGCTATGTGCAGCAAACTGGCCTCAAACTCAGAGACCCACCTGCCCCAGCCTCCTGAGTGCTGGGAATAAAGACACTCATGACATCTCATTTCTTAAGGGACAATGTTGAGCTAATCTCTACAAAGGGGTAACCAGTTAAGCCCACAAAGTTCAGAGATAGGAAGTTGGGAAACAGAAGTGACGAGGATTCTCTTTCATGGAAATGGCCGGCTTCAGAGGGTTTGTCCAAACTGGTTTCCTCTTAACCGAATGCGTAAGGGAATACATTGTCCTGGAAGGCTGACACAGCAAAGCAAAAATTTTAGGCGTATTCTTAGGTGGAAGGAAAAACAAACAAACAAACAAACAACAACAACCAGATCCTTCCAAATAACACAAGCCAAAAGTTTGCCTTCCACAGTGTTTTTGAACCAGGAATTGGGCTCATCTGAATCATCCCCCCCCCCTCCACTCACCCCCAGCACCTGTCACCTATTTAAATAAAAAAGGGACAAAAGTTAGTGATGAGTTTAATTTCAATCATTTCATCATTTTTCCTCCAATGTGAGTTGCTGTCACATTGAAAGCAACTATGTGACTCCTGTGTTTCAGTAAAACCCCTCTCTTTGTAACTATTTTTTTTAAGCCAGGGTTTCTCTGTGTAGTCCTGGCTGTCCTGGAACCATCTGTAGACCAAGCTGGTCTCAACCTGACAGAGATTCACCTGGCTCTGCCTCCTGAGTGCTAGGACTAAAGGTGTGCACCACCACTGTGTGGCTGTGACTACTCTTTGTCATGTCATTATGAAGACACCATTTGGTTGGTTGTCAACTTTAATCCCAGAAAACTGCTTCTTGAAAGGACCAAAGAAGTTAATTCTGAGAAGTTGGAAGAGTAAAGTCATATGACCAGCAGTAAATCCAGGCACGGATGAACTGGAAACAATCTGCATACTGGCAGTTTATCAGCCTAAGGTTTAAAAATCCTCATGGGAAGGAGGGTGTGGACCGTTATACTCCATACCTATTGCATTATTTGCACTCAGCAGACGTGAGCACATCTTAATATTCTCCATGTGTGAGAGGTTCCTCAAGAATTAGGCAGTGAGTGTGTATCTCGGTGGTATAGCTTATGTGCAGTACTTCCTGGATCCAGTTCCCAGCGCCCAAGAGTAGAACAAACCAAACAAAAAGCAAGCGATGTAACAGCCTTTCACTTCCAAAAGAAAGATCACTGAGGCACCAGCGCTGGTCAACCACATCAGCAACTGGACTAAAGAGTCTCTTGATCTAGCACAACTCCTCAGACACCTGCCGCAGCAGCAATACATTACTGGGGGGACCGAGCCTTTGCTACATTGTAACTGCTGTGCATTCCCTAATGGACTTCACTGCTGGCTCTGTGCCCAACACTACCTCTGAGGTTCAAATACTTGCTACAAGTTGATCTTCAGCACATCATTTTCTCATTATCTCAGGTCCCTGGGTTGTTTCTCTTTTTTTTTTTTTTTTTTTTTTTTTTTTTTTGGTTTTTCAAGACAGGGTTTCTCTGTATTGTCTTGGAGGCTGTCCTGGAATTCGCTTTGTAGACCAGGCTGGCCTCGAACTCACAGAGATCCATCTGCCTCTGCCTCCCGAGTACTGGGGTTGTTTCTCTATCTTTAGCACTCCAGTCTTCCTCCAGCAACTCAAGACAGCACCACTCTAGAGGCAGCAGCATTTGGGGCACAGGAAGCCAATGCGCACTCACCAGCACCCGGAAGTCTGCTGGGTGTGACTCACATTGTCGTGAGGATGGGGTTTTCACACTCAGCCAGATCACCTTTCCTCGTTTCTGCCTCCTCTCCACATCCCTGCCTTTCAGCCCTGAAAGACATGTGCCTCAGATGCCTGGCGACTTACCTATGTCTCATGGCATGGTGGTGAGGGAGGTACCTGGGAGCTCAGGCCAACTGCCGAGCCTCTTATCTTTTCAGCCCATACATTCTGCCATCCCACACACTTGGATCGAAGCCACCAAGAGGAGCTTGATCTGGATGGTCTATCAATTCACAGCTCCCCACAGGCCAGGCTACCCACACCCACCTGCTCTTTTTCTGGCTACCTCAGTAGTTTAACTCAAGTTCCTCGTGCTAATGCAGGTGGGAAAGAGCAACAGAGAAAGACTAATTAAGGGGAATAAAACATTTTAACAAGATGCAACTGGGTGTTTTTTTTTTTGAGGGGGGGTGTTTTTTTGTTTTTGTTTTTGTTTTTTCAAGACAGGGTTTCTCTGTGTAGCTTTGTCGACAAGGCTGGCCTGGGACTCAGAGATCTGCCTGCTTCTGTCTCCTGAGTGTTGGGAATAAAGGCATGTTCTAACAATGCCTGGCTGGTTTTTTTTTTTAAGACCATAGCTTTTATGTAAATTGTATTCATCATCTCCAGGATTAAGACGTCAGGAAGGGAAACATCAAAGTTTGGGGTTTTGCTTCGCTGTGATGTTGGGAATAGAATTCAGGGCCTTAGACAGTGAAGTTTTTTGTTTGTTTTTGTTTTGTTTTTCTGAACCTCTGTGTCTGCCCTACCCAATCTTCTAGCTGAGGTAGTAACAAGAATGAAATAGTAACTAAGGGAATATGCTGGAGAAGAGTTTTCCAAACACAGCAAACTAGAAGGTAAAACAAACAAGAAACTTGGAAGACAATTTTGAGTTCTGTAGGAAGGTACAGCCCCCAATGGATTGGAGGATGGGAGTCCCCCCCCAAAAGACACCATAGCAGCTGTGTGACTTTCAGGTTTAAATGTTTGATCTCCCTCTCTCCCTGGCAGGTGTCCTCTGACACCAGCTCAGCCTTCAGCAAGTGATTCAATGCTAGGGAGTAAGGCTAGCTGCATACAAAATATTGGTTTAAAAGGTGAATACCCCTCTGAATTGGATGGGATTCTGTTCCTGGAGATGGAGGGAGGAAAACTGTCCAGAGAAAAATGTCAGCCCTTGGGGTTTTGTTTTAGCCTTAAGCATCCTGTACTTGAGAAGGGAAGAGAAAAAAAAAACTATTTTCCTGGCGAGGATTGGTCCTTAATAGTCAACTTTCTTCCAGCTGGATAACCATCTGTTCCCTTGGAATCTGAAGTGAGAAGTGTCTTGGAACTTGACCCAGAACCATCACCTGCTTCAGATTCCTGGGGTACGTTTTCCCCAGCATCCACAGGCTCTGAGTGTACCCCACCCAGGTCCCTCTTGGGGCTCGTCTTCTTAATCGGGCTGAGCTGGGGATGTAGTCTGTGGTGGAATACTGACCTATCCTCTGACAGGCCCTGGAACCAATTCTCTCTCTCTCTCTCTCTCTCTCTCTCTCTCTCTCTCTCTCTCTCTCTCTCTCTCTCTCTCACACACACACACACACACACACAGTGGGGGGAGGGGTAAGGGAGCAGGGAGCACACTAATGTGGACAAGTGTTATGGAAGGAGAGGGCTGGTAAAGTCAGACAGACATAGAATGGTGCAGCCAGGAGCCCAGGAACTGGAAGCCTTAAGCAAGAGCCCTTCCTGCAGCCTGCCCGGGTCCCTACTTCCAAGGCCAGCTCCTCTCACCGATCTTTGCACACGCCCCAACCAGCCATCATCCCCATTCTCATAAGGACAAAGATTGTTCTCTCTCTTTCTTTGGGCAGCATCCTGGACTGTGGCTTTACAGAATGGATGGTGAGAGAAGAGCAGATACAGTGACCGGAGACACTGGGGCAACGTCTGTCACCCCAGCAACTCAGGAGGCCAAGGGAGGAGGACCTCAAATATAAGGACAGTTGAGAATACAAAGCAACAGCAACAAAACAAGGACCAAAGGCTAGACAGATGGCTCGGTGGTTAACGGCACTTGCTACTCTTACAAAGGACACAGTTTTAGGTGTCGGCACCCACCCACCATCCGTCTCTCAGGTCCCTTCTTCTGGCTCTATGGGCACCAGGCGTGCGGGTGGTGTACATATACACTCGAAGGAAAAAACACCCCACACACTTAAAAAAATAAATCTTAGAAAGAGACAGAGTGGCAGAAACCCCTCAGCAGTTGTGAGCATCCCTGGCTGGCTTCTCGGAGTCCAGATTTAGGGCTGGGTAAGATGGCTCAGTAAGGTAATGAAACTTGCCACTAAGCCTAATGACTTGAGCTTTGACCCCCAGTACCCGCAGGAAGGTAGAAAGGAGAGAACCACGTCTTCCAAGTTGTTTTCTGATGTTGACACAGTGCTGTGGCACACAGTCACCACCCCCCAGCACACACACACACCCCACCCTGCATCAGGAAGGAAGGAAGGAAGGAAGGAAGGAAGGAAGGAAGGAAGGAAGGAAGGAAGGAAGAAGGAACTGGTAGGAATCTCTCAGGCCTTTGATTTGCTTCCTAGCCAGCGCTGGAACCAGAAGCTAGCAGCAGAGCGTGCAGTTGAAAAGGTGAAAGCCATCATTTCCTTAACAGAAAGGGCTGTGACCCAGGACCTGCCTTCGGCTGACTCTCTCCTGGCTCACTCAAGCATCCCAAGCCTGGTAGCTGGAAATCCTCACTCCTCTATGGCACCGCGAGGCTACTGTATAACATAAAGGCAGAAACCGGCTTCCAATTTTGAAGTGTGAGCCCCGGGGGAAGCAAGTACTACTGCCCTCAGGGAGTTTGGTGCAGAAGCCCCCAGAAACTTGATCCCTCATTAATAGTGAGTTAGGTACCTAGCTACAGTCACTGAGAAACCCCTATTCTAGCCAGGGCTAGACCAGGATCTGACTTAATTTCCCTTACCGGGAAACACTGACGGCCGTACTTGTAGGCAGAGTGAGAAGGTACTGCGTGTCACTGTATCCTCCTTTGAGGCCAGACTGGCCAGAAAGCTGGGCAGAGGAGCACTGACTAAGGCTGTGCCCTGGAATCAGAGTCCTTAGATTATCACGGGGATCGCCTAAAGACACTGGGAAATGCAGATGTTTACATTACGATTCATAACAGTAGCAAAATCAGTTATGAAATAGAAACAAAAATAAAATGTATGGTTGGGGAGTCATCAGGACATGAGGAACTATATTAAAGGGTTGCAGCATTCTGAAGGTTGAGAACCACTGCCTTAGATCCATGGTCTCACCTGCTTGTCATCCTTGATCCTCTCTAATTGGTCCTCCCTAATATGAGGTCTTATGTGGTGAAACGCTGGGCTCTGGAGTGGGCAGCATGGAGACCAGAAATCTCAGTGATGAAGCTGTAATGTTTAGAGGGCCATCTTGCTTTTGTTTTTGTTTCTTTAGTTAGTTTTTGTCATTTAAATTATGCATATGCATGTTATTCATGTGGAGGTATATACAGGTGAGTGCAGTTGTCCTTGGAGGTCAGAAGAGAGTGACAGAGGCCCCAAGAGCCTCTAGTTTCAGATGCTTGTGAGCCACCCAACACAGGCTGAGAACTAAGGTGGGGTCCTCTGCAACAGTGCTTGTCACTGCTTGAGGCCATTTGTCCAGATTGTCTTTGTACTTTTAACGTGGGGATCTCAGAGCCCAACCTGGTCTCAAATACCAATGGATGATGGTCTTGAACTTCTGAACCTCCTGTCTCCACCCTCCAAACGCACCACCATTCCTGGCTTGGTTCTAGCATCTGTGTGTGCTGTCTTTGCTATGATACCCACCCAGGCTCTGGACCCTGAGTGCAAAGGCGTGCTCTCTGCCACAATCTTCCCCCAGAACAGATGTGACTGACAGTAAGTAGGTTTGATTCAGGTTTGTAACACCAACACAAAGGCCATCAGAGCTATGCACGATCTCAAAAGTCAAAGTTCGAATGTCCATATCACAACTGACAGGGGAGAACTAGACCATAGGCCCAGAGAGATGCAATGAGACAGTTTCCCAAGGATAACTGCGTCTGAGGCTTCATTCACAACAACTCCAACAGAAGCAACACAGACAGTCCCCAGGTGGTCTAGGGCCCGTGGAGCCTATCAGCAGCCACACAGTTTCGATGCTTTTCCTAACAGTGCACTTGAACAGAGGTTGCCTGTCTCACATCACCCTAAGTGTCTACCCTCCCAGCCCTTGCAGAAAACGGTATGCAAACCTCTAACGGATGGAAAAGGGCAACATCTACAAATGACAGATATGAATCTCAAATGTCTCAACAAGCCAGGTGTACTGCTATGCCAGTAGCCCCAGCTACGAAAGAAGCTGAGGAGGAAGGGAACGGAATTGAGTCTAAGCTTTCTGCCTGGGCAACACACTGAGATCGCATCTCAAAGAAAGTGAGCTAGGCATGGTGGTGCACACCTGCTGCCCCACCACCGAGGATGCTGGGACAGGAGAATTGAGAGTTCAAGGCTACCCCGGCTCAACACACCAAAAGTAAGACAGATGGACGGACAGATGGACAGACACACACACACACACACACACACACACACCACAAAGTGAAAGAAAGCAGCTAGTGTCAAAAGGTTCCATTTATGTCACCTTCTGAATAGGCAATAGGAGGCGACAGAAAGCACACTCATTAGCAGGAGTTTGGCCGGGTGATGGGTACAGGAGCTGTTTCATCTTTTTAGCTACAGTGGCAACTACACAGTTGTATTCACCTGCCATAACACGCGGATGGAGCACTTCCCATGGTGACTGTTGCCGTATGTGAATAATACTCTAAGTACAAAGGGCAAGGAAATGAAAGGGGGAAAAAGAATCTAAGGAATACAAACAAGGCTGGCCAGAAGGGTAAGGGCAGGGTTAGGTGCAGATGACCCCAGTCTCTTGATGGTGTGGCAAAGCAGAAACCCCCCACCCCATACTGGAAAGCCTGAGCTCTGGGTTGGGAAGCAAAGCAAATCCATGCTTCTTGCTCCTTGAACATCCTGGCCAATACCAGAGCTGCTCCATGGACAGGACGCCGCAAAGGCTAACAGCTGTTGGTCCAGCAGGAGGCTCTGGGAACTATCTGGCATCACTCCCATGAAGCATGAAAATGATGGGATGTCTAGTCCCATCCAAAGAAGAAATACAGTCATTTTTTCCCAGCAGCCAATCAAACATGGCACAAGCAGGAGGGGTTGCAATACCCAGCAGGCCCTTCCTTCTCCATTCCTACCTACCAGAGGGGCCAACAACACACACACAACAATGCACACAGGGGTGGGGTGGGGCTAGACAACAGGGACTGTGGAGTTGAGGGGGTGGGAGGAGGCTGAGGCTGTGAAAGAAAAGACCTGGGCTTGGATGTAGGTTCTCCACTTTCTAATGGCTCTGGGGGATTGCTACAAAAATAGAAAACACAGAGCCCGTGAGTCAACCTCAGCTCCAGAGACTTCAGCTGCCCGTACCCCACAGGAAGAATTCCAAGTCACTCAGATTCTCCTGTCTTCCAAACTGTATTTCCAAAGCCAGCCTAGGACCACAGAAGTCCCAGATCTGAGGAGTACAGGAGTGTGTATGTCATCCCAGCTGGTGTCTGCAGGGCTGGGGGATGAGCCCAAAGTTGTGTGCATGCCAAGCAAGCTCTCTACCAACTGAACTATATTCCCAGTCCCAAATGATCTTTTAAACAAAAAGAAAAGCTGAGAGTAGTGCCTCATATCTCTATTCCCGGCACTCTAGAAGCCGAGACAGGATAACCTTGAGTTCAAGGCCAGCCTGGGCTACATAGTGAGTTTCTACATAGCAACATAGCAAAGCTTGCTTCAAAAAGCCAAATTAAAAAACAAACAAACAAAATCACAGTTACCACTGAGTATAGTGGCACATGACTTTAACCTCAGCACCTTTAGAAACAGAGGGGTTTTGAGGTCAGTCAGGGTTACATAGTAAAAAAAAAATTACCTGCAGAAATGTAAATTTCTACATATGTATGCATGCGTCTGTGCAGGGGTGCTCAGTGTGTTGCAGGTGTGTTCCGTGTGTGTGTGTGTGTGTGCGCGCGCGCGCAGGTGTCTTCAGTATGTGTGCACATGTGTGCAGATGCAGGTGTTTATGAAGACAGAGATGTCAGACATCCGACTACCACTCTCCAACTTACTCTCTTGAGACTGAGATCTCTCACTGAGCCTGGAGCTAGGCTGGCAGCCAGCAGGAAGTAGCCATCCTACCCTCGCCAACCCTCCACAGCACTGGGCTGATCTGGCCAAAGTCACCATCCCCAGCTTTTTTTTTTTTTTTTTTTTTTTTTTTGGTTTTAACGAGACAGGGTTTCTCTGTATTGTTTTGGAGGCTGTCGGTCCAGCCCGGCCTCAAACTCACAGAGATCCCCCTGCCTCTGCCTCCTGAGTGCTGGGATTAAAGGCGTGAGCCACCAACGCCCGGCCATCCCCAGCTTTTTACTTGGATGCTGGGATTTCAAGCTCAGCTCCTCAAGCTTTCACAGCAAGCACTCTTCACCCACCAAGCTGTCTCCCCTCATCTCCCTTTAAGTTTTACTTTTAATGAAAAAAGTGTCTAACCCCTGAATTGTCATAGTAAGAATTAACATTATAGAAAAAACACAACATATAGGTTTTTTTTTTATAGAATGAATGAAATTGTCCTGGCTGACAACTCAATTCTAATTTCAAGCAAATTCTTCCAAATTGTGTTGCATATTCAGTGTGTGTAAAAACAGTGTAGAAACCTCACTTGGTCCTCCTGTCACCAGCAGCTGGCCATGAGCTGTGATGGCCAGGGTCTCTGACTCTCTCTAAAGAGCCCTGTCCATATTTCCTCAAGTGTGTACAGGTTTCTTTTTGCCTCCCAGGAGCTCTCTGACCCTGCCCTGCGGCTCCGCAGTGACCACCTCCTCCCTACGTGTCTTCAGTCTCGTCCATCCCCTGCCCCCTGAAGCAGCTTGCTGGAATACAAGCTCAGCCTGTCCTGAGACTGGCCAGAGGCAGAGCTGCCGGCCACTGGCCTCTCAGTGAAGCACTGACAATGTGCACTAAGACAAACAACTTATTCTTACTGGAAACAATCCCTGCCATCACGTGTCCCCAGCAGCCTTTTATCCACATCTCCTGAGGTCCCACTTCCACAAAAAAAAAAAAAAAAAGCTCAAAGACCTTTCCACAAAAAAAAAAAAAACCTCAAAGACCGTTCTAATCACAGTTGGATGCTTACAAATGTGTTTGCGGAATCCGTGCACTAATAAATCATTTCCCCTCTCTTCTTCTTCTTCTTTTCTTTTGTAATCTTTATAAGCAAAGAGATGGTTGACTCTTGCTCTTGTCTTCAAGACCGTTCTATTCTGAGATCTACCTAGTAAATCCACAAATCTAACTCGAGGACCTGTCAGGGTGGGGTTTAGTTTAGAAAACTGTTATGCAGTTGGGACAAAACTCACCTACGTCAGAGATACCAAACAGTCGAAACCTTTCCGCTAATCTTTCATCTAAAACATTTTAGGATCCTTCATGCGTCCCAGAACATACAATATGGATCTAATTAGGTTCAGCTGCCTTACGTTAGTAATAAAATTGAGAGAGAGAGAGAGAGAGAGAGAGAGAGAGAGAGAGAGAGAGAGAGAGAGAGAGAGAGAGAGAGAGAGAGAGATGGGGGAGGAGGCTTTGTTCATCCTCTCCTTTGGCCTGGAGAATCACAAACCCCCAAATTTTGCGCATCTTCAAGTTTCACACAAAACAGTACCCTCTAAAATGGCCCAGCGTGGCTGGTAACTGGCACAGCTCTCAGACTTTGCATGGATTTTTAGAGGTTCTGGAAGAAATTTCTACAAGGGCTGGAGCCCAGCTCCCCAACTCACCCACCCCTTTGGCCCGCGCGCACTCCAGGACTTACACCAGAGCAGATGGACAGGGCATCTGGTTCCAGGGACAGTTGTACTGAGCCTGTATAAAACTCTCGCTTCCTTCCTGTACTGTGCAGCTCACGTTCTTATTCACGATGTAGGCGCACCAGTTCCTGGAGTTAAGAGAGAAGGGCTGCGTAAACTTGGAGAACAATGAGGCACTGGGGTGTGGGTGCGACGGTCAAAGGGACAGACAGATGGACAGATGGACGGAGGAGCTGACCCAGCAAGTTGAGGGTCACCAGCTCCGAAGGCAGGAGCATGCCAAAGCCGCCACCCCAGGGTGCCTCGAGTCTTCGGAGTATCAAAGAAGAGCCCCCCACACCCTGCGGAGTCCAGGAAGTGCTGGCGTTCAGCAGGACACTACCCCGCTGCCCGGGTCCGCTTCAGGATGCTCCAGGCTCCCGGTGGGGAGTACATGGTCATCTCGGGATGGTGATGCCCCCCAAACCCATAGAGATCTCTCTGCTGCTGCCGGTCGCCATTGGCAGGGCAGCTCCAAAGCCTGCAAGCGGATTCGGAAGGGACCCGTAGGGACGCGCGGGACTCTGGGTCTGGAGGCGAGTAAAAGGGGCGCGCACTTACTTGCTCCTGGCGCTGGGCCGCGCGTGGTACCCAGGCTGCGAGCTCGCGTGGCACAGCCCCACGCCGCCCAGGGCCAGCAGGGCCAGCAGGGTCAGCAGGGCCGGCGCCCAGCGGCAGGGCGCGCGGGGTTGGGGCGGGGTCGCCTGCCACATCTTGCGCCCTATTAGTTTGCAGGCTGCGGGGCAGTTGAACCGGCAGCGGGCTCAGGCGCTCGGCAGCCCCTCCGGCTCCTAGCCCCCACGCCTTCGCACTGGCCGCTCCGCGGTCCCTCAATGACGCACAGGTCCCCCCCGGGTGCCGCCCTCTTTATTTCACTTCCCTCTCAGAAACGTGACTCTTCCCTGCACCGTGTCTCGGCCCTTCGACTCTCCGCAGGGGGTTGGGGGGGGGGAGCCAAAGGGTTAGGCACAGGGTTCTCGGCTACAGAATTTCCAATTACTTATTCCTTTGGTCCCTTCCCAGCCGCCAGCAGCTCCACCTCTCACCTTCCAAGCCAGGCGCCCCCAGGCCCTCCGGAAGTGCAGCGAGTATTGGACTGTCCCAACCCAGACCCTCGGGGCCTCCCTCCGGCAAAGAGCCCAGGACAACTCCATCAGTTCTCCCGGGGGACCAAGGCAGGGGGCTCGGCTTGGATTTCTTCCTCTGAGGACACATAACCACCTCCCTAACAACCTTTTAGGACTTGGGTGAGAGGCGCGCGCCAGCTCTCCCCCGTGCAGCCAGTGCGCGCCTTGAACTTTTCAAAAAGTTTCGGGCTGTAGCCGGACAGTGGCCTCCGCAGCTGGTCTCCCTGCAGCAGCAAACTGTCACGTGCTACTCTAGTGTTTGAGAGATAATGTCCTGCTGGAACTGTTCTCTTTCTGTCAGTATTAAAGGCAGATGGTTCAGCGCATTAAAAAAAAAAAAAAGTGCAAACATGAAGATGTGAGTTCGGATCTCCAGGCACTCACACAAAAAGAGAGACAGGGTGTCACAGACCTGTAATCCCAGCGCTAGGGAGATGGAGACAGGAGGATTCCCTGAGGCTGGAGACTCACTGATAGATCCTGTCTCACAAATATTAAGACAGCAATTGACTAGAGGAAACACAACATCAATCTCTGGCCTACACACACACACACACACACACACACACACACACGGCGGACATTTTTTAAAGGCTATTATACTAGTGTCTTGTCTTTGCTCTGCATAGTTCAGACACTGCTGGTACTTTCCTCCCTCCCTCCCTCCCCCCCTCCTTTCTATCTTTCCCTTCTCCTTCATTCACGATTTTTGCCTATCCGAAAGTTACAGGAGACTCTGCCAGTTCCTTTTTAGCTTGAAATAACCACACAGAAGAGTGTGAGATGAGGTCAGCTGCAGCAGGGTGTGGTGATCCACTTGGGAAGCTGGGGCAGCAGAATCACCTCAAGAGGCTAGCCTGGGCTACATACAAGCACCAGGGGGGGTGTAGATGGAGCTGTTCCTACAAGCCTTGGTTGGCAGGCTGCCTAGACTCCGAGCAGTACCTGTGACCTTAACAGGACACTGTTGACTTTGAGGCACATGGAAGCATGGCTATGTTTTGATATAACTGCTGGTTGTTTTGTTTCTCATATGCTTTGCTTTGATGGCTTTGTTGGGTCTTTTGATTTGCAAATTGGAGAAAGAAAATTCCCAAAGTAGAGAATCGTACCATGTGAGGACACAATCTGTTCATGAACTTTCCGAAGTGCAAATGATGGACTGAAGTCATCCCAGCCTTCAAAAGAACCATGCTGGGGGAGAAATAACAGAGATAAAAGGCTGTCCTGTGTAACCAGATCTAAGCCTTTCTGTGGGGGCTTCTTTGTCACTCCTGTTCTAGCCTCCATCTTGTCCATTGAGCGTCGTGGTGAAGACATAGGAGTCTAAGAAGTAGAGACTGAGTAAAGGGAAAAATAGGAGGCAACTCACAATTATGTCCATCCACAACTTCCTTTCTTTAAAAAAATTAAGAATTAATTTGTATGGATATACTTATGTGTGCATGTGTTTGTTTAGATTTCTGCACATTGAGTGCAAGTAGCTTCGGGAGCAAGTCATGAAGGTGTCAGAGCCTCTGGAGCTGGAGTTACAGGCCACAGGGAACCTTGAGATGTGGGTGCCAGGAGCCGCACTCAGGTCCTCTACTCTTAATCTTGGAGCCAGCTCTCCAGCCCCAACATTTTTTTAAATTGTGTGTGTGTGTGTGCGTGCAAGCACTCTCAAGCGTGCCCTCACACGTAGATTTACATAAGTAGATCACATTGCATAGCATAAGTAATACAGAGCTAGCTGAAGCATATAGGAACAGGAACTGAGAGTAGAGGCATATGCTATGCCATCTTACATAGGGGTCTTAAGCACTCAAAGATTTTAGCAACCACAGGGTAGAGGTAGCAATCCCACAGACCGCAAGAGACAACTATATTTAATCAGCAGAACAATGATGCTTCTCAGTAGGTTCATCGTATTCTGAGCACCAGTTGTTCCCCAGTGTTTTTGCTTGCTTGATTTGGTTTTTGAGATCGAGTCTGACTGGGCAGCTCCGGTTTTCCTTGAACTCACAACTTCAGCTCCCATCACTGGGATTATGGGTTTGTGGCACCACAGCTGACTACTGGGGGCTCTGTTACGTGCCAAGCGTTGCGGAAAACCTACTGGTTTCCATGAGGAAGCCCAAACTGCCCTGGTCTTGTCAGAAAATGTGTGTGCACTAAAGGGAGTGACTGTGCATACAGTCAACAAGTAAGCTAATATTTATCATTCAGGCTTCTTAGACAGAGGCCCGGAACACTTGGCATAGGACTTCTCCAACAAGACAGAAGAAAACTCAGCACTCAATAGATCACCGAGGGCCAGCTTCTTTTCTCTCTCAGTCAAACAAGAGGATGCCACAAACTCAGGAGCCAAAGGACCCTTTCACAAGAAACAGAGCTTTGGATAGAGGGAGGGTATAAGCACATTAAGAAACAAATCAACTGGCAGGTCTTCTGCAGAAGCAATAATATAAATATAGTGGGCAGAATATTGCAAGGTTGAATTCTAGCACTCTCTGTCAAATGACCCTGAGTGCCCAAAACCCAGTTGACTGCAACAGCATGATGGAATTTGAATTTCTCTCGAATTTAAGATAAAATTACCCCGTAGTAACCCGGAGCAAAAAGCTAAAATGAATTTTCTTTTGTAGTAGTGAGGTCGAGCCTCACGCAAGTGAAACAAACCACCAGTAGCATTCGCAGCCCCAAAAATCAAATATGAAACAGCTTTGCAAAACCCATTCTTGCCCAGGAGTCTCGATCAGTGGTAGAATACTTCCATAGCAGGCACAAGGCCCTGGGCTCCTCCCATAGCACCTCAAAAAATTTTTTTAAATCAATTTCTTCATTTACTTGTTGGTCATGACACAAGATGCTTGTCACCTATCTCAGAAGAGGGGACAGAAAGATTCTGAGAGTCAGAGGCCGATGAAAGCCAGAGCAAAACCGTTTCCTCTGAATGTGACAGGACCCCTGCACCCACGATCCCACAGCAGTTGTGGCTGCCTGCACAAGACCTGCACAAGATCAACTCGGTCACCATCCCAGCATGCAATAGGAAGAGGTGCACGAACCCCACCCCGAGCTGAGGAGCTACTGACAGCTGATGGCTTCTGAGAAGGACAGCCAGCTTTCTTTAAGTGTGTGGCCCCTGTAGGACGAAAGCTCCAGGGGATGGTCCCATGTCCAAGAATATATGGGCTGCACAAATCAGACTTGGATGGGCTATTGGGCTATTTTTTTTAAAGAGGATATCAAGCACTCAGGAAACAAAGGCAGGCATGTTTCTGAGTTCACCCTGGTCTAAGCGTTCCAGGACAGCCAGGGCTCCACAGAGAAATCCTGACTCAAAATAAATGAATGAAGGAAGAAGAAAGAAAGAAAGTGGGAAGGAGGGTAGGAGGAAGGAAGGAAGGAAGGAAGGAGCCAGGCAGTGGTGGTGTGTTGTTAGCCCCAGCACTCAAGCAAACATCTGTGAGTTCAAGTCTAACCTGGTCTACATAACGAGTACGTAGGGTTATATAATGAGACGCTGTCTCAAATAAATAAGATGGGGGAATGATTGATTGAGAAAGACACCTAATAAAGACTATTGGCCACCATGCACACATGTACACTCAAGAACACACACACACACACACACAGTTGGGGGGAGGAGAGAGAGAGAGAGAGAGAGAGAGAGAGAGAGAGAGAGAGAGAGAGAGAGAGAGAGAGAGAGAGAGAGAGAGAGAGAGAGAGAGAGAGAGAGCTGGGCTCAACCCCCCCATTGTTTTCCAAGGAACGCTTAGCTTATGGAAACTTTACACTCCACACTACAAAGGAATTTATTTTTGAGTGATTTAATGAGTTGTTTGGGAGGACTGATAACTCATTGCAGATAAACTCAGAACACTGTGGTATTCAATAGTAAATATCTGTTTTCCTCAAAAAAGAAAGTAATTACTAATTTCATGGCTTCCCTCCACCCCATGCTTCTTTGGTTTAAGAAAGCTACCTGTGTGCCACATGTTATGTGTGAGACTCTATTTTAGGTTTTGTTCAGTTTGGTGCTTGGGTGTTTTGAGATAGGGTTATGTAGCTCATGCTGGCCTCAAACTCCCAGCCTTCTTACTTCTGCCTCCTGGGTTCTGGCACTGTGCCAGCACTCACACCACGTTGATTTTAAAAGTACATCTTTTCTATCTTAAAAAAGTGAGTGGCAAAAATAGACTTTTTGAGTTGCTTCCGAGAGCTCGGATGGATTGTGGTACTGAGAGCTTGGGCAGTAGCATCATTGTACATATGAGCCACATCTAACAATGCTGTGGTCATCACTTATTTATAGAATGGCCTTGACTGTTCTAGAATAAACAAAATGTTCTAAGGAGGCATAATGTGTTTAATGACTATAGAATAATAAATCATTATCTTTTGGTAGTCTTGTCACTGTGACTCAGAATAGCATGTCATATTCATTTGCCAGTTAACTCCTTTCTAGTCTTTCAGACTGTGCAATGCTAAACAGTGTGCTCAGTATTGCCCACCTATGAAGTTTCTGACCACCCCAAATTGGCAAATATTGAACATCTGTGCCTAGAAGACATACAAGACTCCAGGCACAATGCTTTGTCAATCAATCAGTTCATATACACATACATACATGACCTGTATACACATACACATACACACACACACACACACACACACACACACACACACACACACACACACACACACGTTGTTTTGTTTTGTTGTGAGACAGGGTTTCTCTGGCTGTCCTGGAACTGACTTTGTAGACCAGGCTGGCCTTGAACTCACAGAGATTCACCTGCCTCTGCCTCCTGAGTGGTGGGATTAAAGGAGTGGGCCACCACCGCCCAGCTGACAAGATATATTCTGTGGTTCAAATATGCAATGTCCTTTATAGGCTTGGGTGTTTGACCACTTTGTCTCCAGCTGGTGGCGCTGTTTGGAAACATCGCAAAACCTTTAGGAGGTGGATCCTTGACTGGAGGAGTGGGCCACTGAGGGCCGGCCTTGGAGTTCTATTAGCCCAGCTCCATTTCCTTTCATTTCCTGCTTCCTGCATTTGGATGTAATGCAACATTCCAGCCACTGTTCCTTCTACCATGTCGTCCTCACCGTGGAGGAATCCATACCTCTGAAACCATGAACCAAAACTCTCTATTCATTGCATGGCCCTTGGCAGGGTACTTTATCATAGTAACAAGAAAACTAAGGCATTATATATTGTTGGTTCATTAATTCTGTGAGCTCAGGCTCACAGCCAACAGCAGTTTTTCTTCGTGGCTGTATGAACAGGTTCTGATACACGAGTTTCATCCACAACACACAGCGTGGTCTTCTTTGTGCTTGAGAACATCAGAGAGCACTCGGCACTACACTTGGCGACCATTTTAAACAGCAGCACCACTAGCAAAACAGACGTGATGGTGAAAAAAAAAAAAGTCAAGTGTAAAAGGATGTAATTTCACATGCTTCATTTTGTTTCCAAAGTCCAAATTTTATGCAAGAATGAATGCACAAAAGTGCATCTACCAAGGAAAGCACTTACTCTGTGCAAGACACCAACCCTCCCATCATCCCCCCCACACTTCCCAACCCTCATTCCCCACCCCTTTCCACCCCTCTCTGCACATACCTCACCACGGAGGACCTAGGACGTGGTGTTAATGAGAAGTCAAGTTCCCAAGTAGAAAATCTACAGGTAATGAGGAATATTCATACTTCAGTGAAAGTGAGGGCACACAGGAGAATGCAACAGTTTGTGGCTGTGGAGAGGTTTGCTGGGGGCTGGCATGCAGTAGAGTACTTACTTGCCTAGCATGCAGGGGACCCTGGGTTCTGTTGGTGCCTCACTTGAAATTATTTGTTTAGACTACCTGGGAAGGATGCTTTGTGCGTTGGATGTTGCACTAGGCAGCACTATGGCATTAAATAAAAACAAACAAACAAAAACAAAACCAGATCTGGTTCCCTCGTCCTGTGATTGACGTGGTCCCCTAACCAGAAGATGATAGAAGAGTAAACAACCAAAATAATGGAGGTTCTGTTGGAGAAACTGAGAACAAGGCACTGAGAGAAGTGGAGTACTGATTAGGGAAGACTGCAGTGGGACAAAGTTATTTGCTCTGCTGTCTTGTTTTAAATCAGCTACAATGTCTAGAATGAATGCAGAACAATGAATGGGACCATATACATTAACTGGTCATTTTAAAATTTGTTGTGGTATTGTGGGTTGAACTCCGGGCTTTGCCATACTAGGCAAACTCTCCCACTGATACCCAGAGTCCAAACATGTGTTTTGTTTCTCTTTGAGATAGGATCTTGCTATGCACCCCATGCTGGATTGTAAAACATTTTTGAAAAATTTATTTTTGTTTACAGTATACATGTATCTGAAGAGTATATGCCACACGTACACAGGAGCCCCAAGAAACCAGAAAAAGGTGTCAGATGCCCTGGGGCAGGAGGGCATTGCAATGACAGGAAGAACTCTTGACCACTGAGCCATCCCTCCAGCTCTCCTGGGGGTTTTGAGACACCCTGCATTCACCTCCTGAGTGCTGTAACTACAGGCACATGCCACCATGCAAACTCCCACATTTTTAGTAAACAAGATTAGCTGAGTTGAAATACACGGCTGCAAGCCAGCTAGCACGGAGCAGCTCATGAGCCTGAGGAAAGTGTGTACCCATGCCAGTATTAAATGTCCCCATAAAGGAACGTTAGCTCAGTGGCAAGCACTTACCCAGTACTGCTCTGGGTTTACTCCCTACCACTGTGAGGTGGGTTGGAAAAGTGGGCGCTGAGGTCACTGGAAAGGCTGTGGAGGACAACACTCCCCCCCATCTTAAGACAGATAGGGTAACCAGAGACCTGATTTGACTGTGAGTCCGAGATTGATTCTGTTGTGTATCACTGTTAATTATTTTTAGGTTTTCTTTTGATCTTTAAAAGTGCCTGGCTTTGAGAATAAATTATAGTTATTCTAAGAAAACTGAAATGAACTTAAAATCAGTTCGTTCAACACTCATCTTTTTAAAAAATTATTTATTCATTATGCATAGGATTTTTTATCTGTGTACATGTATGTACCCCAGGAGAAGGCATCAGACCTCATTATAGATGGTTGTGAGCCACCATGTGGTTGCTGGGAATTGAACTCAGGACCTCTGGAAGAACATGCAGTGCTCTTAACCTCTGAGCCATCTCTCCAGCCCAACACTCACCTTTTTAAAGGTTAAGACATCCTTACATGTCAGTGCAAACAGAGAAGTCAGAACTTGGGAGAGAGTTGGAGCTAAACATCACCTCTGAACTCAAGAGTTCTCCAGCGCTCCTACTGCATGGTTCCTTTTGAGAACTTTTGGAATTTATTTAAAAAGAGTAGACCAGGTATGGTGGCACTCACCTGTGATTGCAGCCTTCAGAGAGCTGAGGCACAATGCTGGGTTCAAGGCCAGCCTGGCTTTCATTGTAAGACCTTGTCTCAAACAAATATATACAAGGAATCAACTCAGTTACTTGAGACTGGCTTGTTTACTTGGTTTTTCATGGCACCAGATATTTGCATGCGTTTTCCTTGGCTGGTTCTCTCAGATTGAATCGGATTTCAGAGATGTCTCATTCTACCACACTTTAAATCCTCAGAAAACATACCCGGCAGTGGGGCACTAGACTGCTCTTCAATATCTGGGCTGGTTGTGGCGCCACTAACATCTTAGGACACTTTGTGTTGTAAGAAGACTAAGTCAACAAAAGCATTTGCTCTAGGAACATAAAAGTCTCTAATTGCTATTGACTGATGATGGAAAATGGGAGGTGAGATCATAGTCATATTCAGGCACCCGGAGGGTCAAGGAAGAAGGTACCCCGGTTTACTATTACACACTCATGTCTTCCCCTAACTTCAAAATATAAAAACAGAGTGTTTAATTTCTCAACTGGTCTGAGGTCATACTCTCTAAAGGGCTGTTTGGGGGCACAGTGGTGCCTCAGTTCCTAGGAGAAATAGGAGCATTAGAAGAAGGGGCTCAGAACAAGGTCCAGAGGGTTCAACCCTGAAAGAACTGTTCAGTCTATCACTGGGGATTTAAACAGATAAAACAGGGCTGGAACATGGCTCAGTGGTGAGGAGCACTCACTGCTCTTGCAGAGGACTGGGGTTTGGTTTCCCAGCATCTACATGGTGGCTCACAACAGCCTCCAGCTGCAGGAGATCCAGTGCCCTATTCTAGCCTGGAAGGCTCCTACACACTTGGTGCACATAAACTCACTCAAGGAAACACACAGGCAAATAGTTTTTAAGGAGATAAAATAGAAGTCTAAGGACTGAGTGTCCTCTCTCCCTGATCCACATACAGTTCTTGCTATGTAGTCTGAAATAGCCTGGATCTTAGTATGTAGCTTGGGTTGGACTGTAACCTGCCGTTAGTCTCTGTCTTCCAAGTGTGCTAGGATGACAGGTGAGTGCCACCACAGTGGAACTGAGTCCTCCTTCCTTCCTGCTTACTACAGGGCATCAAGTCCACAGCTCTGCACAGCTTAACAATGGTTCTTACACTGAGTTGCATCTGCAGTGCCATCATCTTCCTTGATGTTCTCAAAAAAAAAAAAAAAGTATAAACCAAGTCCAGTTGTGGCAGTGGCACACACTTTTAAATCTCAGGCATGGTGCTGGAGCTGCTGAGAGTTCTCCATCTTGATCTTCGGGCAACCAGGAAGTTGTCTGAGACACTGTGCATGGCTTAGGCATGTGAGACCTCAAAGCTCATCCCCACAATGCACTTTCTCCAACAAGGCCGCATCTCCTAATGGTGTCACTCCCTTTGGAGACCATTTTCATTCAAACTACCACATTCTTCATGGCTTACTCAACTACCTTTCTTATGTAGCCCAGGGCCATCTGCCTCACCCCCTGGGAGGCACTGCCCACAGTGAACTGGGTTCTTCCTCAATCGGAAATCAATACCCTGTGGGCACACCCATAGGCCTGTCTAATGGAGGAAATTGTTCAACCCAAGCTCCTTCTTCTCAAGGGACTCCAATCGTTAACACCCTGTCCCCATTTTAAAAAAAGGGGGGGTAGTGTCATCAGCTAAACACCACTTACCTGGGCTCCTCACTCAGAAAACAGAAAAGCCATCTTATATACTTCACCTGGAAGACAATGGCACTCCAGTAACAGCCTCCCTTCCTCCCTCCACTAGTTCCTTAGTCTTACCAGATTATGACCTCTCCTTCCCTAGCTGTCCTCTCATTTTGCTTCTGTGGTGGTTCCATCTTTTTTGCACAGCTGGGTCTGATCATTACAGAGGTCTCCTAGAATCACTCTGCACAGGCTGCCTCACCCACGCAGAAATAGGATCTCTGTGAGCATTCATAGAGACACAGCTTGTACATGTGTATCAGTGATGATGTAAATTCATTGCCCATTGGTTGATTTCATTTCACAAGCGTATGGACTCACTATGACAAACAAGATCGGGGATGGCTACTTGCAGTTCCTGCCTTGGCGTAGGAAGTATAGTGCCCTGACTTCATGGTTACTATTGTAGTCAACAACTCCACACAAGGAATACAGGACTCTCCTGCTGTCTTTAGCAACATTCTCTAAGACTTCTGGAAAGTTTAAGCCGATAGGAGCATGAGAAATGAGCATTTGCACTTGGGCATTGGGGTAACATATTTCCTCTCATTCTTGGTATTTGTCATTTGTCCATTGTCATTATATAGACTAGACTGGCCTTGAACTCAGAGATCTGCCTGCCTCTGCATTGTCTTGACTATGGTCAGTGGTACAGGTATCATTTAAGTGGAGTATAATCTCTTCAACTGTTGTCTTTGTTGGCTTGTTTCTTTGCTTTTCCTGCAAGCCCTTGTTTCTGAAGGATTATTGTTTTGTGCTTTTATGTAACTGTCATCCCTTTCTCCACTGTCTTTTTCAGATTTTCAACGCTTGTATTTTTCTTATCACTCTGATCATCTGTAACTGGGAGAGCCAAAACAAGGGAGTCACAAACCAAGGAGACAGTCCTGTATTCACCACACAATTTACAAGTTTGTTACCAAGGATACAGTTCACAAAACTTGGTCTTTTTTTTTTTTTTTTTTTTTTGCCTTTTACGAGATAGGGTTTCTCTGTATTGTTTTGGAGGCTGTCGGTCCAGCCCGGCCTCGAACTCAGAGATCCACCTGCCTCTGCCTCCGGAGTGCTGGGATTAAAGGCGTGTGCCACCACAGCCTGGCCAAAACTGGGTCTTTTTTACTTCTTCATCTAATTTTTCAGTAGAATCACCAAATGCTTTTTGATTATTCCTTTCTCTGCTTTTTTGTGCTCTGCTCTCATCCCATCCAGCAAGCAGTGAGTTAGTTCCTGGTTTTCTGGCTGATTACTAGCCTTTAACCACTATGGTTTCTTTACAGACCTAAGAACTCTCTAGGCATCAGTTTCCGTTTTGGTCTCATGGATCCCATTAAGAAACTGGCTCAGGACTAAAGTGGGCCTGGAGGCTCAAGGTTTACTTCTGAAGGTTCCCAATCATTCCACAAAATTTCAAGTCTTTTCGTAGTTTTCTAACCACTGGTGTTTGTGACAAATTCTGCACAATTGCATTGAGAAAACAATTTCCCAAATTACTGAGTTCTTACACAGGTCTCTGGGATGCAGAGCTCACAGGATTTTCTTTAGTCATGTTTCTTTTTCTTTTGTCTTGTTCATTTTTTCTTTCCTAATTTCTTATTTTCAGGTTCTATTGCTTTTCTCTTCTGCTTCTTCCTCAGCTCTCTCTCAGTCTTGGTGCCCATCCTACAGTCTTGGCAATATTCCATCCACATTCACTAAAGCTTTTTCTCAAATTTCCTTGCTCCAACCCTAAGGGTCTAAAGACTCAGAACACTCAACTAGAATAGTGTCTGCCTGCCTTAGTTCTTTGCTATGTGGGCACTTAATGGATTGCTTAACAACAGAAAATTACAATTTGCAGAGAGGGTGCCTCCCTTGATTGGCCTGCAGCTGGCCATCAGCTCACATTCCTCCCCATGACAGAGAGCAATGCCAAGATTAATTTTTTAAAGTTTTCAGATCTAAAACAGGGTCTCACATAGCCTTGAACTTTGTCTGAATCCAAGGATGGCCTCAGATCTTGATCTTCTGGCTTTCAACTCCCAAGTATTAGGGTTATAGGTGTGCTTGCTCCTCCACAGCCACTGAGTCAGTCTTCAGTGCAACTAATTCTATTATTGTTGGTTTCTTTCTTCAACAATGCAGATATTGACTTCAACAACACAGAGGGCATTAGTTGTGTCAATACTTCTTCACTGAGGTAGCTTATGCAGAGCTTTAAATTTCAATAAAGGAAAACACTAATTTGCTTCAGAGGGGAAATGACGGTTTATTAACCTTGCTGCATAATCAGAAAGGATTAAAAAACACACACATTTCCTGGGACAGAAAACTGTACCAAAAGTATTCCTTACAAAATAACATCACAGACCAAAAGTCTTGCACTTACAGAGACACACACAGTGTATGTTAGCTTGAGTTAATACACAGTTTAAATGTTTATACAACAGCTTCCTAACAAACTCTTATTGCATTCGTGTATGTTTTCTTTAACCTCTTAAAAATAGTAGTAAAAAAATTAGAAAATAATGTAAATGTAGAATTAAAGCTGAGGCTATAGATCTAGCATTAATAAATTCAGACAGTACTTATAAAAATCGATGCTGCTGCATATCTTACTTATATACAGGATAAAATCTTTAGACTATCCCATCAATTTATTTTTCCATGTATTCGAACACTTAAATTGCCAGACACCTGTGCTTTCTCAATTTTAATGCAGAATCCAACTTTCCACACATATTTACAATTAAATATCTAGCTCTAGAACTTTCCTTACACAAAAGACAAAAATGTGTTTGTTAAATAAGTTCACAAAAAAGCAGTAAAAAAGGTTGTCTTTAAGAAACAGTTCTAATATAGTCATGATTATTTTGCTGAGAAAAGGAGGTTTGTACGTCTCCAGGGCAGCTTGAGCATCACTGGGTGAGTGTACATCTGCAAGCTAAAGCCAGACCACACGATGACTGGAATCATTCCAGTAAATCTGTATTGCCCAGTGAGATTCTGCAGGTGAATAGCTGCTTCCAGGCCCACCTGGAGAAACAGGACATTCTCGCCAGGATCCCCGTCCTGTCTTCAGAAACGCTCAGTTCGGCACATCACCTTTCGGTCTTCTAAAGAGACACAGAAGAAGGCACTCTTGGTTAGCTCAGTGGTCTTTATTTATGCTCACCCCCTTCCATACATCTGCTTTAGTTATGGTTGAAGCAGGGAAACAAAAACCATGGTTTATATACCAGTGACTTCCTTTCCTAAATTCCCAATCACTTCAGAATGCTTACATATCACATAGAAGCATGCTCTAACTCTGATCCTTAGTATAAACACTTAATATAATATTTAATCATTATTTAGTAATCATATATATCTCACACGTATACAAAACATCAGTAACTACTGTGTGTTATATGAGTATAATATATGTGAACAATTTGAATTGAAGTTCTATGAGATGAATAACCTGAGATAAAACTGCAGATTATTTCTCCCTCACTGCTCCCCCTTTTGAATAAAATTATGATTTCAAGAATTGTGTGGGGGTGCGGATGAGTGTGGCAGAGGATGGCCTTGTGTGTGTGAGGCCGTGGCCTCATTGCCCAACAGCTTCAGCTGCTTTTTGACTGCCCCACCTCTCATTCTCCTTCCCTCTCACATCAATGTAGTAATGAACACAGTGAATGCCTTGATGTATGTATGTACATATTTTTATGCAGATACAACTAAATACCAAATTTTCTAATGACAGTATTTCCAAACAGAGATAATGCATTTTAAAAAAAATGTTGTTGGGTGGTATGGCATATTCCTTTAGTCCCAGCACTTGGGAGGCAGAGGCAGGTGGATTTCTGTGAGTTTGAGACCAGCCTGGTCTACAAGAGCGAGTTCCAGGACAGGCTCCAAAGTCACAGAGAAACCCTGTGTGTGTGGGGAAAAAAAAAAAAAAAAAAAAAAAAAAAAGGACAAGAAACTGCTAACTTGTAATTACAAAAGTATCTACATTTCTGTATTTTATTTAGTGTGTGTCATGTGCATGCCTGAGTTACATGTGTGCATCATATGCACACAGGATCACAGAGATCAGGAGAGTGTCTAATCTCCTGGAACTGGAGGTAGAGACAATGATGAGCCATCATGTTGTGCTGGGAACTGAACCCAGATCCTCTGAGACAACAAGTGCTCTTGACCTCCAAGCCATTTGCTCTTTCACATTAATACCCTTGAAACCCCTCAAACACCACGGGTGAGTTACAGTTCTGCAATGTTTCATAGAATAAACACCATTTCTTTTAGCCAATGACATGCTGGGGCTGATGAAACATGACATGGGATTTTTGTTAAGAGCTGGCATAAACAAGTAAAAAATTTTACAAATACATAGATGCATATTTGTTGTTTCTTCTTTTCCTATTAAAATTGTTCATTTTACAGATGAAATCTGATATATTGTTATGGCTATTTTGGTCCAGCAAGTAACATAACAAGCTGAGTTTGAGCCACAGGGCCCACAGAATAGAAGACAGCTGAACCTCTGCAAATGACCCTCTGAGTCCAAGTTAAAACACTCAGCTTCAAGCACTTCCACACTGACAAAACTGAAGGATGACAGGTTCAGAGTGGGATGAGAAAAGTCACTACTGAGTCATTTAAACCAATTTTCCTTGCATCTTGTTTAACAAAAGATACAAAGGGAGAAGCTTTCACCAATACCTTTACCTCTGACACCACCATGTTAAAAAGAGACAGCTAGTTTTCTGTTTCTTCCTATATATGAAAGGCCACACTGATAAGCGTATTTCTTTAAAAACCCTTTATGTAAGCATGCACACCCTTCCCCTGATCTGTGTAAATTCCCCATGGTGTCCTTTGCACTTTTCACTGTGCTGGGTTCTCTTTCATTCATCCCTGGAAACTTCTTTACACATGACAGATTTTGTTTGCTGTTTTCTTCTTTCAGAGCTGCTAGCAGTCAAAATTAGTTCATATTTTCCCTACTTATAGAAAATTTTAGATTTTAGTCCTTTTACTGTAACCTGTCTTTCTTCTTTCTGGCTATTCCTGTCTCCTAATCTGATTTTTTTTTTTCCTTTTTGAGACGGGGTTTCTCTGAGTGTCCTTGGCTGTCCTAGAACTCACAGAGATCCTCTTGCCTCTGCCTCCTGAGTGCTGGGATTAAAGGTGTGCGCCATCGCCACCCATCATGATCGCGTGTTTTAATAAGGGCTGTTTTGCTAGTAATTTTCCCTCATGTCTCTGACTCCTCAACATGATGTCCCTGGATTGTATTATTACACTGATGGCTTAGATTTCTTCTGCTACTAGAAAAACACAGAATTGTTTCCCCACTCAGATCTTCTGAGTGAGAACTGGGAGAGACAGGGCAGAGACTTGAGGAACATGACAGGGGCCAAGAGTCTTGTCAATTTTACTTACGGAGCAACGACAAAGCACAACTGAACATGTTCAGTTCGATGACTATGCAGGTAGGGAGGAGCACAGGACGCCACCTTCAAACACCACCAGACTCCAGGGGACTTATGGTTGATGAGAATGTTACTCAAATAGTTTCAAATCTTTTGAAGCAACTCACTACCAAACTATTCTTCTGTGGTGCAGGGCCCTGACTAGTTTTATGCCAACTTGACACAATCTAGTCCTCGGAAAGGAAAGAACCTCAGTTTAGAAAAATGCCTCCATAAGACCCAGCTGTAGGTCACTTTCTTAAACAGTGTTTGGTGGGGGAGGGTCCAGTGCATTGTGGGTGGTGCCACTGCTGGGCTGGTGGTCCTGGGTTCTCTAAGGAAGCAGATGGGCAAGCATCCTTCTAAGGCCTCTGCATCAGCGCCTGCCTCCAGGTTCCTGCCCTCACTGTTTTTGACGATGAGCTGTTCTATGGAACTGTGAGTGAGATAAACCCTTTCCTCCCCAGCTTGCTTTTGGTCATGGTGTTTCACCACAGCAGCATTACCCTCAAGATAGGCAGCTTTCTAAATCTAATTTTAAAAGAATAGCTCTTACTACCAACTTGGGTTGCCAAAGGCTCTATTGGGTTTTTGATGAATTACTAAGTAGTATTTGATTGATCAAATCAAACATAAGACTTTCAAAATAACTAATTCACAAATGATTGTGCACATTACAATTTAGAAAGCTGGTTACCCCACTAGAGTGTAGTATACTGAAACTTATGCCAAACATAAAAGCAATTTCATTTATAGTGACTTTTAATAACAGAAAAATAATTAACATTTTCAAACAGTAAAATTAAGAAAATTAGGTTTCCTAAGAAAATACAATGATTCTGTGACAACGTAATACAGGAGCATCATGTATTGTACCCTAGCGATACTGGATCAAAACTGGGACGGAGCTCACACATAACTACTACCTAGTTATCATCCCAAACCTGCTTTTGTTTTTAAAACACTAATTCTACCTCAGGAAATCTAGAAATAAGTCCATAATGACTTTAAAGTGCAATGACACAGGATCTTTAATAAACTAACCAATGACAATTGGGTCACAATATGCTCACCTATTTTGTCTAGTGGATTCTCTCCTCATTTTTTTAGTAGGAATTGGACACTCTATCAACTCAATCTTTGGAGACTGACAAAATGAGTCATTACACTTCCGTGTCGGAGTCATACCTGTGAAGGAGGTGTAAAAAGTTAGAGTAGAACAAGGGAAGAAAAAAATATACATATATTAACTGTGAAAGGAACTAGCACTACCAAGAATGTTTCTGCTTGGGCTGATTAATTTTTGTCAATAGGCATCAACTAGAGCCATCTGGGATGAGGGAACCACAAGTGGGGAACTGTCTCCACCAGATTGGCCTATAGGCATGTCTGTGGGGCATTGTCTTGGTGTGGGAGGGCCCAGCCCACCATAGCTGGTGTCACCCCTAGGCAGGCAGTCCTGCATTATATAAGAAAGTAAGCTAAACTAGCCATGGAAAGCAAGATGGTGGGTAGTGGTTCTCCATGGCCTCTTTTGTTCTGGCTTCCCAGATGACTGGCTGCAAGCTGAAATTATTCTTTCCTCCCCAATTTGCCTATGGTCAGGTGTTTATCACAGCAATAAAAACCTTAAATAAGACACTATTCCTGGTAAGAGAATAGTTTTAAGCATTTATCAGACAGTCTTGGTGGTTAAGCAATCAGTTCAAGTTCTGAATCATTTGCATTCTTCTTTTTACAGTTGAACTCATCATCATCTACTATGTCAACAAAAAGTCAACATATACCAAGTTTTTGCTCTATTAGCTTCAGGTTTTTTTCCTGTTCATCCAGCTCTTGCTTTTTCTTCTTCATGTCAGGGGTGTGAAGGTACTGCAACTGATTGTTCAAGTCCTGGTTCACAGAGCCCAGCTTGCACACAGCAGTGCGGTACTGCTGAAGGAGGTCTGCAAAGAAGCAGACATCTGAGTAACAGCAATGGCAGACCCAAGTTTTAGAAAGAAGAATAAGCATTACTGAGTAACCCACGAGGAATACCTTTAAAAGCCAGAAACCATTCAATGGAAACAAGTACAGCTGAACACATGACAGTTACATTTTAATTTCTTTCAATTTATTTCTGTGTCAGGAATGAATTTTCAATTACCAACCTCCACTCATGGTTATTTTCATTTTTTTGCAGTTATGGGGATAAAAACAAGGACTTTGCACATATTAGGCAAATGCCATACCACAGAATCCAATACCCAGACACCTAGAGTTTTCCATATGAAAGTGCTTGGGCATTTTTGCATCCTGTCTGATACAAAGTATTCAGTATTATTCAAGGCAGATAAAGCCAGAGAGGAGGTGAAAGCAGAAGAGCACTACATACTGTACTGTCAGGAACCCACTGTTTGCTTGATTTGTAATAAAATGTAGTATTAACTGCAACCACATAGACAGCAACTCCTCATGCATTTTCTTAACACACGAGAGGGAAGAAAGGGGAGAGGGAATAAGTGAACCAATCCACTGTTTCAACACAAACAGAGGGCCACTATAATAGACACAGAATTTAATTTCTTGCTAAAGCATATAACTTTCAAAACACTTTTAAGTTACTCTTTATAAAAACTCATGTTTCACATCTGATGACTGATAGGGGAAGTCCTTCTGTATTTTTATTGGTTGATGAATAAAGCACTGTTGGCCAATAGGGAAGCAAGATAGGTGGGACTAGGGATGTGGAGAATTCTGGGAAACAGAGGCACAGTCAGTCACCATGTAGGACACCAGAGGAGTAAGAGGTCTGGACCCTTTCTCCAGTTAAGAGAAGACCATGTGGAAATACTCAGATAAGCAGTTATGGGTTAATAATTAAGTCAGAGCTAGCCAACAAGAAACCACAACAAATGGCCAACAGCTTCAAAATTAATATAGCGTCCTGTGTGTTCATTTGGGACTGATGCAGCTCTGGGACCAGGCTGGCGAGAAGAATCTCGATACATATACTAATCCCAGCATTCATGAGGATTTAAGTAATTTCATTTACATGAAAGTTTAACTTCTGACAGGTGGCAGTGGTCCACGCCTTTAATCCCAGCACTTGAGAGGCAGAGGCAGGAGGATCTCTGTGAGTTCAAGGCCAGCCTGGTCTACAGAGAGAGTTCCAGGACAGCCTCCAAAACAATACAGAGAAACCCTGTCTCAAAAAACAAACAAACAAACAAACAAACAAAAACAAAAACCAACTAACCAACCAAACAAACAAAAAAAACCCCAATAAACAAACAAAGTAAAATAAAAACTACGCCCTCATTTGGCTCCGACAAGTGGAAGACACTCACAGACCTACTTGGCACCTCAGTAAGCAAACCTATGTGAAGTAATGGGAGAGGCGGAGTGGTTCATGGGCTGTGGAGAGATGTGGTGAGAATGGTGACATCCTTGCATGTGACACGACTTCATTCTTCTCCACTCTGCGTGTGAACCACACTTTACATATTTCTTTTGTCAATGGACACTTAGGATAGCTCCATAACTTGGCTATTGTGAAAAGAGCTGCAATGGCAGGCAGCTGTATCTTCTGTATGCTAATGAAGTCTCCAGGATAAATCTCCAGGAAGGGCACTGGGTTATATGGTAAGTTTATTTTTAGTCTTTTAGTACCTTTCTTTTCTTTTTTCAAGAAACCTCCATTTTGGTTTCAACAGTGGCTGGACCAGAAGTGCACAAGGATTCCTGTTTTCTTGAAGCCCTTATCAGCATTTGTCATAGTTTTGATGACACCTTTTTTCTGACTGGAGTGAGATGGATCTTAACATAATTTGTATTTACATTTCAGAACAGGTTTATATATAGTACTTAACATAAGCAGTTATATGAACCTTCTACTTTTTTTTCAGCTGCTGTTTTTAAAACTTATGGCTAAAGTAGCATCTCAAAACTGCAAGGTATCTCAGTTTAACAGCTGAATAAATAATGGTCTATTTACACAGTGAGATAATATTTTATAATAATGAATAAGCTACCAACATACGCAGCACAGAATGGATAAAAGCAGATACAACGTGTATTCTAAAATTCTATTTACACATAAAGTAAAAAACATACAAAAATAACCTTGCTGTGATAAGGAAAGAAAGTCATGCCATCTGGAGACTTGAAGAGAAAATGAGCAGCTTTCTGTAGAGCTGATAATATTCCACTTATTTTGAATTGTGTGTGGTCCTACAGATTAAATACATTAGGCAAGTACTACATTAGAGCTACTATGAGTTACACCACCGAGCCTTACTTTTAATTCTTGCAAGTATGGTGTTCTTTTGCTAAAACTTACCAGTTCCATGTCCGTGAAATGTGTATTTGGATTATATATTAATACAAGAACAAAGATGCAGTCTGGGGTAGTGCCTGATGCTGAAATCCCAACACTTAGGAGATTAAGGCAGAAGAATTACGATGAATTCTAGGCAAGCCTGGGCTACACAATGAATGCCAAGCCAGCCTAGGGCAACAGAATAAAAATGGCCTCAACCAAACAAAAGAGCAAAATATGACACATATCTATAATGGAGTATCAGCCAGCGTTACCAGGAAAGGAAACTCAACCATTTGTTATAGTGGACAAGTCCTGACCTCATTCTAAGTGAGCAGACATTAAAATATCAGCCAGCGTTACCAGGAAAGGAAACCCAACCATTTGTTATAGTGGATAAACCCTGACCTCATTCTAAGTGAGCAGACATTAAAAGGATAAATACATTTTCCCCTTCTATGGGTTATCTAGAATAGCTAATTTCACAGAGAATTCCAAGTAGAATGATGACAATCAGGGGAAAAAGGATGGGAAGATACTAAGTTTAGTTCTTCAAACAGTATTTTGGGAGACAGATTGTATATTAAAGTAATTAATACTAAATTGTGCAGTGAAAATGGTTAAGATGACAAATTTTATGACACCCTATTTAAAAAGGCCAAAAGTAGAATATTACTGCATGTAGTAAGCAGATAGTCAAGCACATTACATCTTCATACAATAAAAGCAGGAATATATAAGTTAATGGTTGCAGGGACTTCCTGCTGAGTATATATGTACAGCAGCACAGGCCCAGGCGATTACATTGCCTGACCTGAAGGAGGCAGCTAGAGACACGAGAACAGAAGTGCTGTGAGGGTTCACATCATATACTCTAAGGAAAAAACATTGTTTTTGGATAGGGTTTTGCTATTTGATCCACGCTAGTCTCAAATTCATAGGCTCAAGCAAATTTTCCTACCTCAGCCTTGCAAGCAGTCTGTGCAAGCACTCGCTACCATAGCTGGCTCAAAATCTCTTAACTATAGGAACTGAGACAAAAACAAATGATTATCTGATAAACTGTTAATTCAACAAGGCAGAATATTCTTTAATACACAGTAAAAGAGAGGCACGTAAGTGACTCCCTGGACTACTATTCTCTTGTAATAATTCAATAAAGGAAAGAAGGGAGAATATTTCAACTACTTGATATAAGACAGATTGTTGTAAGAACAAAACATATACACTATTTACACTGATTACTGGTTAATTTGCCACATTAGACTCTGAAAACATAGGTCCTTAAGGAGAATGAATGTTAAAGTCAAACCAGAAATTACATTTAGACACTCTTTCAGTGGCAGAATGCTTGCTTAACACAGGAAGACCCTAGGTTCAACCCCTAGCACTAAAAAAAAACAACAAAAAAAGAGATAAGTAATGGAATCTTCAAGAAAGATGACAAGAGTATGACATTCCTAGAGCTGGGGTTGTGGCCTGGTTGGCAGAGTGCTTGCCTAGCATGCAGGAAGTCCTCAGTTCAACCCCCAACATGCACCTGCGATCTCAGCACTGAGGTGGAGGCAGGAGGTCAATAAATCCAAGCCATGCTCAATTATAAGGTGTATTCTGGAGCATCCCAAGAAACAAAACACCCTGTCTTAAAACAATGACAAATAAATGAACTAAACCAAAACTCACCCCATATTTAACGTACCTATTTGTTTCCCCAAGACCACACACTGCCTCGGTATTGGAGCTCCAAAGACCATTCCCCGAAGTTTGTCCATTGGAGGGGCTTTATTCTGAAGGCCCCCAAACTTCCCATTACTTCTAATTCGATCTCCATCTCTAGTCAGTAATGTGGGACAGTGTGTGATTTTAACAACCTATTGAAGGTAGAGAGATACTAATTAGAAAGAAACTGACTCCAACTGTTCTGAAGAGAAAATATTCACATCTCAGGTTATGAATGATTGCTGGGCACGGTAATCCACTCCTTTGATCCTAGCAAGCAGAGGTATACAGTAAGTTTGAGGCCAACCTGGTCTACCCAGTGAGTTTCAGGACAGCCTAACTAAGACAAAGCCTACAAACCCAAAATAGTGTTATACAACAATTAAAAACACAAATAATGGCAAACTCCCCTCCTCCAAAGATGTTAAGTGCCTGTGAGCAAAGCTGCCTTCAAAGGTGCTCCTAAATGGAAGTGTGCTCTCTCAAACCGTATGCTAAAAACCATTATGCACATGGCCCTATAATCTAGTGGTTCACAATCTGCGGGTCATGATCCCCGCTGGTCATATACCAGATATTTACATTATGATATATAACAATAGCAAAATCACAGTTATCAAGTAGCGATTAATAATCTTATGGTTGGGGTCACAACAGCATGAGGAGCTGTATTGCAGGGTTGAATTAAGAAGGATGAGAACCATTGCTCTTACCTGACAATGGGAACTTTCAATAAAGAGCAATATTTTTCTTTGAGATAGGTTTCACAATACATCCTAGGCTGGCCTAGACCTCGTGATGTTGCCCAAAAGATAAATGAATAAAAAAACCTGGTACATATATATAAAGTGGCACACTATTTAGCTCTAAAAAAAAAAAAAAAAAGCCACAAAATTTGCAGGGAAATGGGTAGGCTTAGGAAGAATACAAGGTCACTCAATCAAAGAAAAAACTAACAACAAAACACTCAAGTTTGCCATTATATGTGGATCTCTAGCCTATAACGTATAAACAAATGAACATGTGGGCATTAAGTACAGCATGTATGAAGGAAACAAAGGGTAACTTGCTTAAAAATGCAACTGATAGTGAAAGTATAAAATTCAAAACTAAGCTCCAGAGCTTGTGAGTGGCTGTTGTGTGAGGAGTTCACTGAGATGCACAGACGCTGAGTCTGGACAAATGCTTAAATGGCTATGTTAATTAGCTGTGTGATGTTATTTCCTAGTTCTTTACAATAAAGTGATTTTCAAAAAATAAAATGAAATACATACCTCTTTTCTATAATGATTGGCTGCATCTAGATTATCCAAAATAATGGTGTCTCCTAACAGCATACCAAAAACTAAAAACATCAAAATAAATATTGATGAAAGTAGTATTCACAATAGTTAAAAATTTATATATTTATATTACAAATGTAACAGCTGAATAAAATGAAATCACCACAATGTCTTTACCTGTTTCACAATGCTCAATATTATCTGGGAATGTTAACAAATCTCGGGCAAAGACTGGATCTCCAAAGGGTTTAAAATGTAATTTGCCATTTCGGAAATGAGGTAGAGGTCTAAATTTAAAAAACAAACAACAACAAAGTACTAAATAAAATATACATAACTAATAACTATTTAAATTCAAAGAATGTGCCTAGAAAAACATAAATATATGCACATTATGTGACACATGTGCCCCACCTACCCCAAATAAAATTCCTAGACCAGCATGTGTTCTCCCTAGAAATGAAGATTTGCCATATTTACGTCTGCTTTAGTGACTCTTGAGTGTGCTATGTACTACAGTCCTATTACATGTTTCTCTCCCCATCTTATACTTACGTTTAATTCTATGTGCACACCTTTAATCTCACTCAGCACTTTGGAGCCAGAGACAGAAGGATTAACAGACTTAGTTCCAGGACAGCCAGGGCTACATAGAGAGATTCTGTCTTAAACAAACAAAACAACAATAAAAAGAAGTGAAATACATCTTCCTCAAGAGGGAGTGTAAGGATAATAAACAAAAATAGAGCCAACATTCTACAGCAAACTTTAATCCTAAACATCAAATTCATTCTTACAGATAACAAATTTTAATATAATTGTTTTGAGAATTTAATGTATGCAACATATTTTGATCATATTCATCTCTTACCACTTCCCCTAACTCCTCCCAGATCCATCTCCCTGCTTACCTACTACTATTTTCATTTCATTTCTTTTGATTTTTTGAAACAGGGTTTCTCTGATTGTCCTGGAACCCGCTTTGTAGACCAGGCTGGCCTCAAACTCACTGAGCTCTGCTTGCCTCTGCCTCCCAAGTGCTGGGATTAAAGGCATGGTCACTACCACCTGACTACCTACTCTATTTTAAATAATCCAATTTGTGCTACCCATATACTCATGGGTGTGGGGCTAGCCACTAAGCTATCAACCTAAACAGGGGGCCATACCTTTAAAGAAAACTGACTCTTTCTATCTCAGAAGCCATTAACTGTCACTAGATCGTCAGCTAGAGGTGGGTGCTTGTGAACCTCTTCCTCTTCCATGCTAGAATTTTGACCAGCTTGATCTTAATCTGTGTAGTTCTTGTGTATAAGTACAGTGGTCCTTAGGTGTGTGTGTGTAGACCAGAGGACAAGGTCAGGGGCTTCCTCAATTACTCTTCATTCTTACTTAACCTAGAATTCAATAATTTGTAGACTAGCTAACGAATGAGCTAGAGGGATCCTCCTGCCTCTGTGTCCCGAGCAATGGCATTATAGATGTGTGCCACATCTGGTTTTCAAAAGTGGGTGCTGGGAGTCCGACCTCAGTTCTTTATGATAGTACAACGAATACTTTATTGACTGAGCTATCTGTCCAGCACATGGCCCACTGAGTCTTCAGCAATTACAACGACAGAGGAGGCCTTCCTCAATGGAAATGTTTTCTCATAAAAAGTACTACTTTTAGGGTTGGAGAGAGAACTCGGCATGAACTTTTAATCCCAGTATTGGGGATGTGGCAATGGGTGGGTCTCTGAAGCTTTAACTGGTTAGTCAATCTAGCAGAATCTGTGCACCCCACAGCAGTGAGACTGCCTCAAAAACAAGGTGAATGATTCCTGGTGAATAGTACCCAAGGCCTATACATACATGCCCATGTGTATGGTAAACCCTTATCAACACAGTTACTTTGATAGGTTGATTTCCTATGCTGTCTAAAACAACTACCAATTTAACAGCAGTGTGGTAGGTAATGGACTGTAACAGGAATGGCTTAAGATGCAAAGAACAAGTAGAAACTCAAATACAAGTCTGTTATATCAATAAGATCACATTATTTAAATTCAAAGGCTTATTGAGAAGGTAGTTTAATTTGTACTCAGCATGTGTGAGACCCCAATTACTGCAAAACAAGAAACTAAACAATAGAATTTACTTTCTTTTTTTCCTAACCTTTTCCAATCTGGAAGAGTTTTCCTAAAAATAGAATCAAGGGGCAACACCTGCTGACGCCCTTGAGTTTCATCGTAGATAGAGCGTGCTGCGTCAGTGGTCAGGGTGACGACGCAGTCCATGTCACTTGCCAGGTGCCAAGAGATGACCATTGCAGCTCGATCATCTTCAATTTGTGCTAGATGCGCGATCTGAAGCCATTTTAATAAAAACACACAGAAATTAAAAAAAACAACCAAAAGCATAATTTTAAAAAGTATTACCACTAGAGAGCAACAATAAAAGAACCCCTTCTAAAACACGAATAAAAAAACATAGCCAAGTGTTTTGGCATCCACCTATAATCCTAGCTGAGACTAGTTTGAGCTGCACAGAAAGGAAAACAAAACCAATAGAAAAAAAAAAAAAAAGAAAGAAAAAGAAAATTCCTCAAGCAGTCGAAACTTACATTGACTGGAATCCATTAAATTGCCTATTTTGTTAGATTTTTAGAAAAAATTTTAATTGACTAACCAATAGTAAATAAAATAAATAAGCAAATAATAATGCAAAATTTGTCAGCTAATTAAACATACTTATTTCACACTTCAATGTCTGTAATAGGGAAGGTCTTGGTAATCAGAAAGCACACTAAAAGATATGCAATAAAAAACAGAATTTCAAGATTCATTAAGCATATTATTTAAAATATCTTTTTTTTTTTTTTTTTTGGTTTTACAACACAGGGTTTCTCTGTATTGTTTGAGGCTGTCGGATCAGCCTGGCCTCGAACTCACAGAGATCCGCTTGCCTCTGCCTCCTGAGTGGTGGGATTAAAGGCGTGTGCCACCACTGCCCGGCTAAAATACCATTTTAAGTAGATATATTTCTTTCAGAAATGAAATCTCAATGTTACAAATAAGAATCATTGCTTTACTGGAAATTAGAACAAATAATTTTCTTACTTACAAATACTCACTGTGGTCACAAGTACCCTCTGCACTGAGTGGGTATAATCAGGCCTACCGTTTATCCTTATCTGATCTGGTAGAACAAACCTGCCTAGAGATAACGCTTTTCTTCCACTATACACATCACAATATGCCCCAGTCTTCTAACTTAGAAGGCATTAATGGAAAGAAGTAAGAAAACAGACATGCTGACTGGGGGTGCAGCCCAGCAGTAAGTGCTACCTAGTAGATGGAAAGTGCCGGACTCAATCCTCAGACTTGGGTTCAGGAAGACAGACATATTTTAAACAAAGAAAGGTAACAAAAATGAAGCTTAAATCACAAACCTTTCCCAAAACATCTCCACCACGCTTAGTGTAGTTTGGAAGAGTACATGATCTTCTGGGCTTTTTTTTAAGTTCATTTTGTTCTGTTATCTTCTTTTCCAAAAGTGCTTCAATGTGAGGTATCTGTAATTTAAAAAATGTATCAAAAAGTCATTTTTTAAAAAATAACAGGCAGCCCTGAATACAGAAAAACCAGTAATTTGGAGTACTTGAGAAAGGTGGTTTTGTTGTTGTTGTTTTGTTTTTTTTGGGGGGGGTTCAAGACAAGGTTACTGTGTATCCCTGGCTGTCCTGGAACTCATCTGCACACCAGGCTGGCCTCAAACTCACAGAGATCTGCCTGCCGCTGCCTTGCAAGTGTATCACTACCACTTTATAAGCAACAACAGTTAATTGTGATGGGAAACACCTATCATATATTCACTATGTATGAGGGATACTGGGTCACAAACTAAGACCATGGTATGGTAGGCATGTACTCTATCACTAAGTTACACTCCCAAAGATAGGAAGCCTTTTTTGAGGAGGATAAAGGACAATGCTAGGATTTCATTTAGGGTCTTACATATCCTAAACTCACATTCTACCACTGAGATATCCATGATTTCCTAAAGTTTTAAATATGAAATACACTGCCTAGCCACAGATCTAGTGGTATCCACCTGTAATCCCAGCATTCATAAGATGGATGAAAAAAGAGTATGAACTAGTCTGAACCACAACAAAACAGTCTACCAAAAACACACAAAAAAACAAACAAACCCAAAGAAAAAGATAAAAATAAACACATCTTTTCTCTAACCCAGACTCATACACAGAAGACAATAAGCTAAGAAGTCCTCTATACAACTCTGCATTGCTTAAAGACATTAGGGGTTGAAGAGAGGCCTCATCAGTTAAGAGCATTTGTTCTTGTAGAGGATCAGAGTTCAATTTCTAGAACCCACACAGTGGCTCACAACTAATTCAAGACCCCAGTTCCAGGTGATCCAATCTGCATGCAGACAAAACATTCACATGCATCAAATAACTAAATAAATCAAATATACTGAGTGTGTATTATATACATGCACCATGATACACATGTAGAGGTTAGAGGGCAAAAGGCTGCCCCCAAGCCTGATGACTTAAGTTTGATTCCGTCAATCCACACGAACATGGATGGAGAGAACAAATTCTACAAAGTTGTCCTCTAACTTTCATGTGTACACCGTGGTACATGTATGGATTGCACAAGCATGTATACATGTATGTACAAACACACACACACACACACACACACACACACACACACACACACACACACACACACACACACACAGAGTACATGAAATAAATATGGAAAGAACAGTGTCTACAGAATTCCCAATAAAATAGGTAGGTTAATCTAATAAAAGCAATTAATGTACACTTGGAAGTTGTATCGTACCTGTGGTGCTATAGGAATATCAATATTGTGTGCTTTAAGTTCATTTCGCAGCTGGGCTTCTTTTAATTTTGCGTCTTCAACTTGGCCTAAAATTAAAAAGAATAAAATTCACCTTTTTAAGACTTAATTTAATTTTATGTGTGTCGGTGTTTTATCCACACTCATGCCTGCATGAGGGTGTTAGATCCACTAGAACTGGAATTATAGACAGCTCTGAGCTGCCATGTGGTTGCTGGGAACTGAATCCGTGTCCTCTGGGAGAGCAGCCAGTGCTCTAACCACTGAGCCATCTCTGCAGCACCCCTTTTTTTAAATAGGCCTTAAAATCTAGCTTTTGAAAACAGTTTACAAGTACTTTTTCCTTTTAATGATTGATATCAAAATGAAAACTGACAATTGATCACTGCTAAGTTGTGCTATAAATCCCAAAGTTCAATGACATATAAAAAGAGAAATGAAATTAATGTACTGGGAGATACTATGGTACCTACCATACTGTAAACTCTTAGGATTTTGGGTGTTATTTAATCTTGACCCCACACATGAATACATGAGCTATGTAACTGCAGATGTGCTCTCAGAGTCAACTCAAGAATCTATAAACAGTCTATACAAATGAGCACTGGATTCAATTATAGACAACCTGGGTTCAATTCCCAGTACTCACATGGCAGCTCACAACTGCCTTTAACCCCAGTTCCATGGGATCTAGACACATTCTTCTGGTCTCTGTAGGCAAGAGGCAGGAAAAACACCTATACATGAAAAATAAAAGAACCTTTTGCAGGGCAGTGGTGGCGCACACCTTTAATCCCAGCACTCAAGAGGCAGAGGCAGGTGGATCTCTGTGACTTCAAAGCCAGCCTGGTCTACTGAGTTGAGTTCCAGGACTTCCTGGGCTACACAGAGAAACCTTGTCTTGAAAAAAAATAAAAAAATCAAATAAAATAAGAAAGGAAGGAAGTAGAGAGAGAAGAAAAGAAGGAAGGGAGGGAGGGAGGGAGGGAGGGAGGGAGGGAAGAAAAAAGTATAAAACTAACACAAGTTAAAACTCACAGTAAAAACATCTGACAAATCAAACACAGGTAACAGAGCACAATTCAACAAACGTCTTGTTTTATTTTACTTATATATGAAAATCACTTTAAAAGATAGCAAACATTTTCTGGACTAACTGAAGAATAAATTAAATATTTCATTTTCAGTGCTTATGAACCCACATACTACCACGGCATGTAAATCACAAAGAGTTTAAGATTAACACCAAAAATTACTTACCATTTCCCAGTGACATCTTTTACCAGAAGCCACAACTAGTTATCAATGTTGTCAAAAGCCTGAAAATTTCCACAGGTGCCTGCTACAAGCTTAATTAAAATAAGGAACACTTCCTGTAGCAAGCTGTCCTTACCATTTCACTTCTATTTCAAGAAAACAGACAGATGGCCTCTCCCCGCCCGCCTCTCCTGCTCAAAGCCCTAATGTTTTATTGCTCTGAATACAGGTGACTTACATTTCATCTCATCAACTAGCTGCTTGTTGGCATCAAAGAGACTTCTATACATAATGATGGACTTAGATAACTGGTCCTTTTCCTTCGTAAGTGCTGCCATTTGTTGCTGCTTTTTAACATCTAAGAAAAGAAATTCAGGTAAATTAAGCAACTTAGAAACTGACTTTCACCATGTCATATGCCATAATGTGATGCATATGGGAAGCAAAGCAAGGCCACCTAAAGTGTCACTAACAGAGCTTAATAACCGATGTCCCTGACACTTACCATTGTAAAACATGAATGGCAGGCTGTATGGCTCTAATGATCTTGATAAAGTTGATAGCCGAGGCTCAAAGATAATAAAATATTCAGTACTGTCCCTTCCAGGACTATTTTCTGCCAGCACTAGAGTCTGTGGAAGTGAAAAGGGAATGAGAAAAACAAGATTTTAAAAAGAGACATTCCAATGTTACATATGTTGTCACATGGCTACCAAAAAGCAGGAAAATCTGAACATGAAAAACACTGGCTGACTCTTCAGGTTGCTAAACCATCAACACCACACCCAACACATAAACACTCTACCTTGGATATTACAGAGAGCAAAGTGATGTAATGAGCACAACTAAGTACAAGTTACATACAGCAGGAAAGTATAAGAGAAGGTTTGGTTTTCCATCACTCAGTATCAGTAACCACTTCTATCTTGACCTGTAAAATTACTTTGATCCAAACCTTTAGGTTGAAGCAGGGTAAAATAGCTGATGGAGTGAAAGTTATAAAAACAACCACAAAGAAATACTCAAAGCCCAAAGCAGAGTTTAAGTTGCAGCTGTTGCCATGGGATACCAGTCCCAAGTGACAGACAAGAAGCTCCTGGAAATGCTTAGACTTGCTTTCTAAACTTTTACATTTTCTTCTGTAATTCACAACAAGTTAATATATCTGAGCTTAAGATCAAAGCATATAATTAGCAACTGATGCAATTATGTTTTAATTCAAATGTATTTTCAGTTCTATAGAAAAAGACCTTAGGTTCTTTGTTCTGCAGAATATAATAAAAAAACGAAACTGATAGAATACTGTACAGTATAAAAACATAAAATTATAAACATAACACTCACAATTCTTGTTCTTAAAAATTAAAGAACATAACCTATGAATAAGCCAATTCTCAGTTCTACTCAGATTTTAAAAGCTATCAGCAATGTATATACAGGAATATAAGTACATATAAAAATAGTTTCTATTTAAAAAAGTAACACTTTTTTAACTTGTCTGATTTGTTAAAGGCAATTCATAACATGTTACCGATTTAAAATGTTTATGAATAATACAGATAAACTATACAATAGCACTCAGTCTTCGGGTGGTGAACTTAGCTTGAAATTTTAACAGTTACCTAGGAAATATATATCACTGGCTGTCTCCTTACAAATTTGTTTTCTAGGATGAGAAATATAACTAATTAAAAGCTTATTTTACCAGATATCAAATTTCCCTTAAAAAGGGGGAAGTGGCTAGATCAGTTTACCTTTTCATCAGCAAAGCATAAAAACACCAATCCCCTAGTGAGGGTCAGCATTTCACTCTAATAATTATTGCTTTACCTAGCTTCTTGAGCATCCTTTTTGTTTTAATGGCCATTTATTTTAAATCATTAAAACATTACTCATTTATTTTTAATACTAGAATGAATGCCTTTTAAAATAGATTTTTGCAGTTTGTCAGGTTTCAAAAACATGTTCAATAGTAAAAGGTTTTATCATATATGTATGTGTATATATATATACACACATATATATGTATGTATATGTTTGTGTATATACTCATACATATATACACATATATATGTACACACACACACACACACAAAACCCTCTTTTATTGACCATTAAACCTTTTCTATTATAGAATTAGGTAACGAAGTACGTTGATATCCATGATCTAGTGCCAAGATTATTGGCACATCACTACCTTCTTTTAATTCTTTTTTCATCAACACAGTTACTTCAACTTTTTATGACATGCTTACTAAATAGCTTAATCTGTAATGTAGTTAAATACACTATATGAACAGGAACTTGACATATGAGATGGACACATGCACACAGGAATGAAAATGAGACTGTTTTAGATCAGTTGGGCAAATAATATAGACTAAAATCAACTTGATAAATCACAATATCAGATCATGATTTAAAACGAAGCATATGTGAAACATCTATACATACTAGCTATATTCTAGTCAGTGGTTCCTATGTATTCTTGAAAATGATGGCGTGAGAATATATAGCAGCAGCAAAGGATGGAGACAGAATGTTTACCTCCTAGCACCCAGCACCAAAATAACCTGAAACAAAAAGAAACTACCTCCTGTCCTGTCATTAACTAGCACTGAACTTGTGGAACAAGCCAAAACTCTTCTGTTTACTCAGTGGGACAGTAAGGACCTCTGGTGGTGAGGGGAAACCTAGACACATGAAGTTTAGATTTTATATGCAGCTTCTGGGAAATAACTAAATCTCTGTCCTAACCAGGCAGAACAATTGTGAATGTGTATGGGGGAGGAAGAAAGGTGCAAGGAAAACAGGGTTAGGTGCGCTCTTCCAACTCCAGCTCATTCTGCATGGTAAACAGCCTCTCCTCCTTTAAAAACAAGTGTGACTTTCATTATTAATGTCACTATGGTGTAGAAAAACTCATCGTATTCTCCATTATAATAAGAGCAACTATGAAGAGCTGATAGCAGTGGCAAGTGACACTCGTCCTCAATAGGAAGAGATTTAGAGAAGCGGCAGACTGAGAAGAGTGGCCACTGTACAAGCCTCATACAAGACTGTCTTAAAAGAAGTCAAGGTGACACCAAGTCTTTACTTTTCCACATTACAAGTGCAGACCTTTACATAAAAACTACACACTTTTAAATGTTCATACCATTTCAGTTAATGAAAACATTTTGGTCAGTCACTTATTCTAGACCAACAAGTCTAGAATAGATACAGCTGGAAGACTCTTACAAGCCTAAATAATTGAAACAATGTAATATTTGAAATGGATTATATACAATGATGGGCAACAAAAATATATGAAAAGATACTAAGGCACTTATTGGTATACAATGAGATACTCAATAAAGACTGCAAAAAATTAATTGGAAAAAGGATCAAAATAATAAGACTTTTTCCTCCATTTAAAGATTTAAGAAAATTTTAAAATTATTTTTGATTATGTGTAGGTAGATGTGTATGCCTGGATGTAGGTACGTGTACTCTAGTGCAGGTGCCTACAGGACCGAGGCACTGGATCCTTTGGATCTGGAGTTTAGGTGGTGATGAGCTGGGAATTGAACCCAAGTTCTCTGGAAGACCAGTAACCACTCTTAATTGATAAGCCATCTCTCTATCCCTAATTAAAAGATTTTAAAAATCGAAAGAAAAAAATATAAAAAACAGTACTGGAGCACTGTGAATACATGTGCCAACAATATACAAAACAAACAAACAACCTAAAAACAAAAATCCTAAAAGCAAAACAGCTACTTAAAACTACTACTATCCAATCTCTAACCAAGAATACTTCTGGGACACAAAGCTAGGGCGTCCCACTAGAACTCTAACAATAAGTTATAACCCCAGCCACTCACAGCCCACTTTAAACTTAATTTTGATAAAGAAACAATTAAGGACGGTCTTAATCAAAGTCTGTACCCAACCCCTCTCTTGCTTATAAACCCTGACCCAGCCAGGGTCAAGCCTACATTACCATGCCCCAAAAAATAAATTGCAAAATTCATTAGAATTTTCATAGCTGATGTTGCAAGTAAGAAGTGTACTTGGAGTGGTGGTGTACTCCTGTAAATACAGTACCCAGGAAGACATGAAGCTAAGACTATCCTGGAAAGCACAGCCCCCAAAGATGGACAAACAATGTTGGTGGAAACACACCTTTAAAAAATACTTGCCATAACGTAAAACATTTTAAAAATATGTGTATTATTATTATTATTATTATTTTTTTTTTTGGTTTTTCGAGACAGGGTTTCTCTGTATTGTTTTGGAGAATGTCCTGGAACTAGCTCTGTAGACCAGCCTGGCCTTGAACTCACAGAGATCTGCCTGCCTCTGCCTCCCAAGTGCTGGGATTAAAGGCGTGCGCCACCAACACCGGGCGTGTATTATTTTATGACCAATCACTGTTCTTTCCAGTAACTTCTTAAATCAATTAATAAGTATCTATCAACTTACAAAACCATACCTTTTTTTTTGGTTTTTTGAGACAGGGTTTCTCTGCATTGTTTTGGAGGCTGTCCTGGAACTTGCTTTGTAGACCAGGCTGGCCTCGAACTCACAAAGATCCGCCTGCCTCTGCCTCTGGAGTGCTGGGATTAAAGGCGTGTACCACAAACGCCTGGCCCTACCAAACCATTCAACACATAGAAAAAAAGCTGACAGAAACATTTCTGATAAAAAATAAACCTTGGAAAGGAAATAAATTTGTGCTAGGGACTGATGAAAATATGTGCAGCCACTTTGTTAATGACATAGGCTTTTATTGAACAAAGAAGAAATATATTGAAAATAAGCTGATATAAGATTCTTGAAAAAGTTTGGTTCTGTTATAGTAATAAAATTTAGTATCCTCAAAAATTAATATCCTCTATCATGTATTGACAGCACTATGCTACACTAATGTGCATAATATAATTTTACATGATTCTGTACTGTAGGGCCAGTGACTTGCAGAGACTTTTTTATACTGCATTTAAAAAAATATAAGGCAAACTATTTTCATTTTAGAAAAATAACAATAAAATTTATTAAAATTTTACCTCACCTTTATTTTACTGTTTTTCTGTATAATGCTAGTAACTTTACAACAAAACACAAACATTACATTGTCACTGAAGTTGAAAAATCAACACAATAAGAGAAAGGACCTGAGTAATGATGGTTCTGAGTCCAATTTGTAATAGCAAAGTCACAAATATTTCAACTGATTTTTAGATTTACTGCACTAACATAAAACATCAGAATATCTTCCTAGGTCTACATACAAAGAATAGGCATATTATGAATGCTGGAAAAGATTTAAGAAACTTACTGTGATTTCAGCAGATCCATTCACAAAGGGAAATTCAAGTGTCCTAACTTTCCCGATGAAGAGTGGGGTATCAGTGTCCTCCTCATTAAAACCTTTAATGGTAGCTACTACAATGCCAACCAAGTTCATTCCAGTATGATTACCATAATTATCCTTACAATACACAACGGAAAAGAACTAATTAGAAGACAGACAACTTAGAGAAGAGCATGTATAAATCAGAAACAAGACACATTCTTTATTGATAGCTCAACACAAAAATGTTTCTATTTAACTCATTCATTCCAGTTTTTCCTGTAGATCCAAACTGAATTATCAATATTACTCCGTAATAGTCATTCTGAACCTGAATATCAAAGCCATTTACTCTTGTTAAACTCTGTAGTATTTGAAGAAGACATAGACATTACTGTAATACTGAGATGTAGGTCTTTGACCAAGGTCCTGCTGGCAATTGAGCGAACATTAGAAACAGCTGGGGTAGCTGGTTGGACGTCAGGAACCAACTTCATAGGCTGATTAGGCAGAACGTCAATTATAACCTTAAAAACAAAAGCAACATTCATATTGTAATGCATTCTTTAAAAAACTTCCATTAATTTGTTAAAAATATTTATTTTATCCTAGTTTTTCTGAAAAATCACATTATAAAAGTCATAGCTAAACCAGTTTCACTTGCAATGGTTTCAGTGATCTGTGTTCAATCATTGCTCTGAAAATATTAAATGGAAAACTCTAATTATTTTATAAGATTTCATAGTTTATTTCATATATTATTATCTCTTATTATTGTTGCTAATTTCTCAGTGTGTCTACTTTAATAACTTGATCACAAGGAAGCATATATAGGAGAAAACAGGGTTTAGTACTACCTCATGATTTTAGGGACTCACTAGGGTCTTGAAATAATTCCCATGAGTAGGAAAGTGACTTTTGCATTTATATTTTGCATCCAATAATTAATTCACTTTAAAACTAAATACTTCATTTATAAAGTGAGTAAATACCATGTACATAAAACTAAAGTATACAAACCTGTTCACTGTTGAGCACATGTGTTTTATCGATCATAAAATCAAACTGGATACAGTAGGTCCCAACTTTGCTAGGGATTGTTTTTTCCCTAAAATAAAGAGGTAAAAGAAATAATTTTTTAACAAAGAGTAAATGAGTTCAAAGCATTAACATTTGTTTCCTTTCATAACAAGCAAATGATTAAGAGAATTACTAATACTGCACGTAGTTTCATTCACTTAATATTTACTTTAGGTTTACTTATTATATATATGAGTATTTTCTCTTCATATTTGTATATACACCATGTGTGTGCCAGAATAAGTCAACAGAAGGTGTCAGAGCCCCTGAAACTTGGGGGTCTGTAGTTACAGATGGTTGAGTGCTGGGAGCCAAAGGTCAAACAAAACAAAACAAAAAATAAAAATCCTTCCCTGAGCCGGGCGTTGGTGGCGCATGCCTTTAATCCCAGCACTCGGGAGGCAGAGGCAGGCAGATCTCTGTGAGTTCGAGGCCAGCCTGGTCTACAGAGCGAGTTCCAGGACAGCCTCCAAAGCCACAGAGAAACCCTGTCTCGAAAAACCAAAAAAAAAAAAAAAAAAAAAAAAAAATCCTTCCCTAAAGAAAACAGCTATGTCAAAAAACTGCTTACAGATGTTTACAAGCAAACAGCTAAAGGGTATAATAAAATAGGATGGGAGCTCTGAGTGCTAAGTTTCATTCCTAAGACTGAATTACTCCTGGGAGACAATTCTAGCGCACAGGTAAACCTAAGGCTGATGAATTCCCAAAGTGCAAACCAGCTCTGAATCATCTTCATCTCTGACAAGAGAAGCAAACATAAACACTTCTCTGGGCAAGGATGCTATTCTCAAACAAAAAAACACAATACCAAAACCAACCAACCAACCAAACAACAGCCAACAAATAGTACCCATAGAAAGAGAAGGCAAACAAACCTATCACAGCTTATAGACATTTGAAAAAAAAAAAACTTCAAACAAAACTAGAAATTAAGGAGCTGAGAAGATACTTCCTACAAGGTCAACAGACACAAACCAACTGGATTTGTATGACCACAATAAATGAAACATAAAAATGCTTAATAATACTGTAAAAAAACAAAAACAAAGAGTCACATACAAACAAACAAAACCCCGAACCCAACTATTTAGGAATTTAGAGAAAGATATGCAAGACTCTGAAGAAGACCTAGAAAACAGTGTAAGGAAAATTCAAGAAGCCAATACCAGTATATAGCATATTTAGAGACTGGGAGATGCTCTCAGATCTCTGCCCTCACAAAATACCAATTTTGTTTTGCTATTGGAACCTGCTGCATTATCTCTATAACTTACATGGTGAAACAAAAGACCAAGAACTGTAGGTAGAACAATAGGGCAGAAACTTTTTTCAGAGGATACTAGACTTCTAAAATATGTTTTATTGACAAAATAAAGGCAAATAGGCCATTAAATCACTGTATATTCTAGAAACAGACAGACATATGAATGAGTTCATGATTTCCTTTTATTTTTCAAAGACTTATTTACTTATTTTATGTATGTGGGTGTTTTGTTTACATGTATTTCTTTTTGCACACCAGAGAGGGTATCAGATCCTATGGAACCACAGTTGTATACAGTTGTGAGCAGGTATATGCATGCTGGGAATTGAACTCAAGTCCTCTGGAAGGGCAGCCAGCACTCTTAACCCCTGAGCCATCTCTATAGTCCCTGGATTTATGATTTATAACACAACTTTCAACAAATAATCCTGTTGGTGGCTCATGCCTTTAATTCCAGCACTCAGGAGGCAGAGGCAGGCAGATCTCTGTGAGTTCAAGGCCAGCCTGGTCTACAGAGCGAGTTCCAGGACAGCCTCCAAAACAATACAGAGAAACCCTGTCTTGAACACCCCCGCAAAAATCCTGCATACATATTTTGAAAAAAAAAAAAACATCATGATCACTAAATTTATACTACATACTAAGGATATAATCATGGCTGGAGGCATAGTTCTGGAAGAACATACTTAACAAACGTGAGACTCCAGGAGCAATCCTAGTCACATTTATCCTTTCTCTCTCCATCACCTCTGACCACACCCCCAAAGAAAATCAACCCAAGATACCAAAGCAGAATCAATTCCTGGTATAAGTATGAAGAGAGCTAATACAGCAGATCTAAAGTACTCTTAGAAGTCTGGCATCTGTGAGGTTATTAGATTTATGAGAGTTACTCTGTAATTGTCGATGTGGCTTAAACTGACTCAAGCACATGTGTTACCACAGTTCTGATAGATGCTTACTTTTTTTCCTGGAAACCTGCAAATATGGTATGTGCCATTCAGGAACTGGCTACATCAGCTCCCCTGTCTTAACTTGATATTGGAGAACTAAAACACACCCTATGAGATACACCAGGAGAAGACACTTTGAAGCCTCTGACGGCTTTCTGTTGGATATCATCACATGAGTCTTCTCTCTGCAGACACTGCTCTGAGACCTTTGCCACAATAATTCACAGCTATGAGTGAAATTATACAAAGTTCACTAGATCCTCCTACTAGTAATCATTAAACCAAGTGATCATTGAATTGCCAACACCATAATACAGGAAAATGTTTTTATAATCCAAATATAAAGACTTCTTAAAGAGGATTAATTATAAAAGAAAGTCTCAACACATCTGAAACTTCTGCTCAACAGATCACAATGAACACAGATATCTAACTAAACCCCCAGACTAAAACCCCAAAACTAAGGAAGCTAAAAGCAGGAAGCTTGAAAGCTAAGCCCAGTCTCAGGCTGCTCAGTGGGTAAAGTGTTCACTGTACAAGCAAAAGGACCTGAGTTCAGATCCCTAGCACCCACACAGAAAAAGTAGATGTGGTAATATAAGTCTGCAACTGCAGCACTGTTCACCAGCCGCAAGCCTAGTCAAAATGGTGATCTGCAGGTTCACTGAAGTCCTGTCTCAAAAATAAAATCAAACAAACAAGCAAAACAGTGGCATACTATAGAGGAAAGCAGCTGATACCCACCTCTGACCGTCGTGCGCACCTGCACACACATCCATACAACACACACTAAAATAAACCATTACACTAACATGCTCTGATACCATAAAGAAATTCCTTTTGTGGATTTTCTAGGTTCTAATGTTAATAAGTCACAACAACCTTCCTCAAAGCCATTTTTACAGAGCAATATTTACAAAACAAAACAAAATGCAAGCAAAAATGCCTCTCTCCAAATAGCTTCTGAATGTTAAGACATAAAGTTAACATTTTCTTCTTGATCATAAACTGCCTTTCCTTAGGTAAGGACTGCAAATACCACTAAGGAACTATTCTATACTGAGCACACTTAAAAATGAGAAATGATTTAAGTGGTACCTGAAATAGAAGCAGCCATCTTCTTTGTCATTATCTTTTATTTTATTACAACTAAATGTTTCTGCCTAGAAAGGGGAATAGAAGAGAGAGAAAACAAATGTTAACAGTATATTCAGGATGAAAACCTACAAATGTGAAAAAATAAACAGACTGCATTTGGATTTATACATTTACAGGTACCACTGGCCTGCTAGCCCTGGATGAGTAAAGACTCAGATTGCCCCACTGGTAACTTTTGGCTTTTAGTTAGCCAGCTTTTTTTTTTTTTTGGTTTTTCGAGACAGGGTTTCTCTGTATTGTTTTGGAGGCTGTCGGTCCAGCCCGGCCTCGAACGCACAGAGATCCGCCTGCCTCTGCCTCCCGAGTGCTGGGATTAAAGGCGTGCGCCACCACCGCCCAGCTAGTTAGCCAGCTTTTAAAACAGATTATTGAAATGAACCATCAACCCTGAAGTGGGTAATTAAATTGGGTGCTCTAACAAGGTTTGGGTTTTGGTTTCCACTCTAAGAGTTATCTCATATTGTACTACAGGGGAGCCAATAGCTGCAAGGGACTATTGAGAACTTGAAATGTGGTTTTCTGAAATGGGATATGCAGTTAGATACCCTCTCATTATTGAATGACTTTGAAATATCAGACTAGGACCATGCCTCAGTGCATAGGACCATGCCTCAGTGCATAAGAGAGCTTGTTGTATAAGCATGAGAACCCGGGTTCAAATGTCAGAACTAACATAAAAAGGTGGCCATGGGTGTATGTACCAGTAGTCCCAGCATTGGTGGGGCGAAGATAGGATTCCAAGATCTCACTGGATGGCTAGCACAGCGAGTGAGCTTTTGTTGGTGAGAGAACCTATTTCAGGGGAATAAAGAAGTAATAGAGCAACAAAGGCAGACACCTAACATCCTCCTCCAGCATCTACACATGCAAACACGGGTATGTATGGAAGTACATTCTCTGTGTATGCACATGTATGTAACACATACCTACTTGTCTGCACATAGACACACAAATTAACTAGTCAAAGACTGGACATACTCAACTTTTAAAATACTGAGGACATGCTGAGATGGCAACTTTTGATATATTGGATGAACAATATTTAAATTATTTTACTTTTTTGTCACTTTTTGTTTATTTATTGTTATTCTGAGACAGAGTCTTTCTATGTATTCCTGGGTGTTTTGGAATATACTATGTAGACAGGGCTGCCTTCAAAAATCACAGAAACTTGCTTCCCTACTACTGGGATTAAGGGCATGTGCCACCATGCCTGAATGGCCAAATAGATATTATTTTTAGTTTCTGAACCCCCATGCCATTACTCACATTTGGTGGCGGCTGGCTCATGCCACTGGACAGCTTCCACATCTTCATGGAAATTCGTGTTGGATTAATATTTTTGATAACATTACCACCTTCAGAGATCACACTAACCATAAAATCTGTCATGTAAACAGAAAATCTACTTATTTGTTTAATAGTAATATTCTGGTAAAGACAGTAAAACTATCCAAAGACATGCAACAGAAAGTAATGAGACCATTATTCAACCAAGAACCCAAAAATGATTCTAGATAACTGTTAATTATGACAGACAACTTTCTAGGGCTGGTCTGAACATCAAGTTCTCCTAGACAAATCTAACAAACTTATGTTTACATTTCCTTGTCGCAGTTGTGCAAATCTGGCATGGAAAGCTAGAATAGCGTGACTGTATATGCTTAGTACCTAAGAATGGGGCTGACTGGTCAAAACATTGTGTGCCATGTGCACCTCTAGAACAAAAGTATTTTATTTTTGCTAGGCAGCACCTTTAATCCCAGTACTCAGGAGGCAGAGAAATAGATGAGTTTGAGACCACCCTGGGTACAAAGTGAGTAGTACTACACAGAGAAACCCTGATTTAAAAAAAAAAAAAACAAAACAAATTTTTTTACTTTCTGTAATGCTGTAACAAGGTAAAGTAGCTAATGTAGTAGATTCAACACTCCCATTATAATTACCAGCTATATGCAATATTTTGTACCTGTTATACCTTATAAATTCAAAGAAAAGTTTCATTTTGCCCAGATTAAACACAAAATTTATGAAGTATAAAACTTATGGTTACTGTCAAATGATTTTAACCCTAGCCTTTTTGTGTGCTTCTTTCGATGCATGTGAGTACACATGGGCATTCAGCCCAAGAGAAGAAATGTAGAAAGTACTTGAATACAAGTATTTCCTACTGACAACAACAGCCAGACTTTGACATGTCCTACATTAGTCTGTATTTATTGAAAACTTTAATATATCCTGATGCAATTTATTTCTACCCAATTTAAGCTAAATGGTCTTGGTTTCAATGGCTTTAAGATAACAGCACAACTTATGTAACAGAACTGAGCTACATACTAATTACCATTTAGTTCTTATTTCTTTTTCATTTCTGTGAGAATGTCTTACTCTGTAACCAAAGTTGGCCCCAAATTTGCTGCAATCCTGCTGCCTCAGCTCTGAAGTGCTACACCCGTCTATGGCTCCCATGTAAGTACTTAACTCAGTCTATCAGCCATTCTCAAAATTAAAGGACGACTATGAACCACAGGATGAGGGGAAATAATTGCCCAGTTTTATTGTTTATATCCGGGCATCTGCACTGGCCTGTCCTTGGGGTTCTGATGGGATGCAGCCCATTTACTATGTTCCCTTTTAAAAGGGCCCTGCCTGCCTCCCTCCCTCTCCCCCTCCTCTCATCCCTGGAGGCCAGTCTCCCTGCTCCCCTTTCCCCAATCCTTTTCCCTAATAACAAAAACCCCTCAGCTTGAACTCTGCTGCCTGGTGTCTTTCTCTATAGAGCCACTTTTTAAAATTACAACACTTAGGTGTTTTGTTTATTGTTTAAAGGCAATGACACGGACTTTTTTTTAAATCATAATGAATACCAAACATAATTTATTCCATTAATATTACTATAAGGAATAGTATCACTAAAGATTCATTTTAATACTCTCCAGTACTTACCAGTGAATATGCCACCTGCTATAAAAGAGGCATCTTTGTCATATTTAACATTGAGACGAATGGGTTTTTCAGGGTCTGGAAGAATCATTAACTTAATTGTAGGTCCTTCTATGGTACTCTTATTATAGATGCCTTTAACCTGCATAGTATGTTCCCCCCTAACAACAATGGAAAAAAAGAGGAACAAGGTTCAAATTACATTGTTGTAACTGAAAACTTCAGAGATAATTAATATAAAGATTAACTTCTTTAGAAAGCATTATTATTCCTACTGTTACCTAACATTAGTTATTAATCTTAAATTCAGGAATTATAAGAAAAGTAAATCTCTGTAAAAAACCATAAAACTTTCAGTTCTTACCTTGGAGCAGTAACAGTGAACACTCCCAGATTAGCTCTGCCCTTATCATCTGTTTTATGCTGCTGGTTTGCAGGTAATAGCTACAAATAAAACAAAAAAGGTTGATTAGAAAATTCTAGAAATCAGCCAGGCAGTAGTGACATATAACTTCAATCCCAGGACTCACTTGGGAGGCAGAGGCAGGTGGATCTCTGTGAGTTTGAGGCCAGCCTGGTCTAGTTCCAGACCTAGAGCTAGTTCCAGAACAGCCTCCAAAGTCACAGAGAAACCCTGTCTCGAAAAAACAAAACAAAAAAACCCCCCAAAAACAACAACAAAAAAACCCCACCAAAACAGCAAATTGCAGAATTCTATGTTGGTAGTACTTGTATCAATTAACTGTCAAATGAATTCTGTTTGTAACTGGGAAGTATAAGAGAAAGCATAGGAGAAGTATATATACACACATATATACTCAAATGTGGGCAGCACAGACTATCTTTATTCATCTTTTTTCCTTTCTTCCCTATCTGTTGATAGAATGAACCTAGGACATTCTTGTTCTCTCTCTCTGAGAGCTGTCTTAACAACTTCAGACATGCTGTAATTCCTGTTCTTGGGCTTCTGTGAATGTCAACTGATGGCTCTTTGCCTTGACTCTCACACTGCCAAGGAAGATAGCTGCAGGAGGGAAGACTTCTAAGTTTACATAAAGACCTGGTGAGAGAGTAAGGATATTGACTGTGATTACTTTCTTACTGGAATTATGCATTGCTGGGGAGAGTCATCCAATATACTAATGAGTAGGGGAAATTGTGCCCAATAATTGATTAATACACTGTGGTGCTGTGGGAAAAACCCCAAGCTGTAATGTGAGGGAAAGAAATCTGCAACGAGGATAGCTAACACATTATCATCTTGTAGTAAGGTTAATGAGATGTGCATCTCTGTTGACAACACTCGTTATCACCTTGCTAAATTAAGGTCTATCCTCCATGAGATACGCATTTTTGATGGGTTGACCTCTGAAGTATGTGCTGAACTCTCACTGCATAACTCTAAGGCCCATAGTAGTTTACAGAGGTAGAGGACAGGCTGACAAAAAAAGGCAGTGATTATGAAGAGAAAAACGAGGAGTAAATCCCTCTATCTTGTCTAATTTCTCTTTGGATCAATTATCAGTCAGTCAATTTTTTCTTCATTTTTCCATCAGGCCCCAAATTCTTGTTCCTAACTCAGAGATGTCTTAGATCACATTTTATAGTAGTAATCTCATAGTTTTCTTTGACAGTCCTAAAATTCTATCAATTCTCATCACTTTACTAAGTATGCAGACCATAGCTATCATATCACATTTTTTGGTACTTTTAATTTCCCACATCAACTTTTAGAATAAACTTGTGAGAAACTGGGTAATGTGGGTTGGGATTCTGTCAGAATTAATTAAATTCTAGAGCTCTGCCAGTTTTGTACAATACCAGTTATTCTACTCTATAAAACAGCTGTAGATAAATACTCTGGATTATCTGACATAGTCTCAGGAGCATTCTTGGAACTGACTAGTAACAGGGAGCCATAAATTTCCTCCAACCTATTGATGCATTGTAAAAATCAAAATTAAGAAAAAGTATAAGGACCAGAAGCTTCTCTTCTTTAACTCTAAGTAAAAACGACCCCCAACTTGCACTGGGGACCTGAAGTTTCTACTATTCTGAACAGCCAGCTCTCCTGACACAAACAGGAACAGGTGATAGCTAAACTATGTGTGCTCCCATCATTGCTCCAGTGAAACAGAGTAAAGAGCAGAGGACCGCACCCCAGAAACCAATCCAGCCCAGGTCTAGCTGTCCTGGAACTCACTATGTAGACCAGGCTGGCCTACATAGAGGAACTGTCCTAACTGTGCAATGATGGCACCTCACTATATTGGTATAGGCTACAAACTTCACTTTATCAAATATAAAGGCTCTCTGATTTATACGAAGCATTAATGAAGATTACAAGAAATTGCATTTTTTGAGAGAAGGAAATGTGACACCTGACACTATCATGGGGATCAAGTGCTGATTTTTGGGGTGTGCAAGGGGGAAGGAGGTGCTATTTTGTGCACTCTAGAAATCATTTTCCTGCTGTGCTATGCTGTCTTAAAATACATAATTTTCTTAAAGATTAATTAATTTTCTTTTATGTGTATGGGTGCTATTGTCTCCATATATGTCTATGCTCCATGTTCATGCCTGTGGAGGCCAGAAGAGGGTATCCGATCTTCTGGAACTAGAGTTACAGGTTGTTAAGTTGCCATATAGATGCTAGGAACTGCACCTGTTTCCACTGCAAGAGCAGCAACTGCTCAGCCCTGAAATACAGATTTTCAGTGAAAAATACCTAAGGAAGCTTGAAACTTACCCTTAAATTGCTAGCTTTTATGATATTTATTCTAACATTCGCAACTAATGCAGGATTATCCCACTGATCACAAAGTTGAACAATGAGAGGGTTCTGTAATTGTCTTCCATTGATGACTGGAATGTACTGAAACAGATACAAACATTTTAATAAACACAAACAAGTATGTGTCAAACAATCTAATTACTTTATAGTAATATGTGACATTTAGAAATCACTTCTTTCATCAATGAAAATAAACTCTGGATAGCCAATTTAAGAACCACAAATGAACATCTTATAGGAAAGATTAAAAAGAAAAGCAGCATTTGACATTATTTACTTGTAGCATCAATCTGTAGTTTAACACTTCTGTCAGTTTTCAAGCTTTTGCACAATGGCATTTACCAGTAACATTTAGCCCATGATCAGAGATGGTACTAACAATCCACACTGTAAGTTCAAATGTTTCTGGTTTCTTCTCTAGCAGGTATGGAAAGTTTATTCAAATCCAGAAATTCATGTAGTCATGGACTAATGGGTATATCCAAAGGACACACTGATGTGCTAATGGATCTATCCAAGGACACATTGATGTTCTGATGTGCTAATGGGTATATCCAAGGATATATTGTTCAACAAGACACCACACAAAGCATCGATCACATATAAGATTTGAAGTTAAATGGGAGAGAAATAAGAGTAAAACATGGAAGCTGACAGATTGTCTCACTCCTATCCATGTCTCTTTTACTTCCTCTACCCTGTCTAATTAACCAAACTAGGTTGAAGGCTGCCAAAAATGGAAGAAAATGTAATGCTTTGCTATGGATAAGATATGCAAACAATAAGAATCGCAACCATGGTTCTATACAATCCTTGGTTTACAAGGCTACAGATGACTAACGCCAAAGATGATAAACAGCTTGGATTTATAAATCACTGATAGCTTCATACACTGTCCACTCTGCTGTTGGTGAGTCTCACTATGTAGTCTAACCTACCTCTTAATTGTGGGTGCAGATAGGGCTCACCAGTTCCAGCCCATTCTAACTGCTTCTAAAGGGTGTTTCTCAGTAATTAAGACTTTAAGAAGTAATAGTTTTTCCAGGAAAAAGTGGAAAATGCCAAATCCCAACAACAAATGTCTCTGAACATAAATCTATTCTGTCACTTTTATGTTCTAGCGGTTAATATTTCAGTTTCCTCATTTACAAAATGAATAACACATGCATATATGTGGTGGTTTGAATAAGAATGCCCTCCACAGGCTCACAGATTTGAATACTTGTTCACCAGGGAGTGACAGTATTTGAAAGGCTAAGAGGTATGGCCTGCTGGGCTGTGGTGGAGCCCAGCTTTAATCTCAGCACTCAAGAGGTAGAGGCAGGCAGATCTCTGTGAGTTGGAGGCCAGCCTGGTCTACACAATGAGTTCCAGGACAGCTAGGGCTGTTTGTTACATAGAGAAACCCTGTCTCAGAGGGGAGTGGCCTTTTTGAAGAAGTGTGTCACCAGGGGTGGGCTTTGAGATTTCACAATGCCCATTCACAGTCCAGAGTCTCTCTTCCTGCTGCCTGCAGACCCGGATGCAGAGCTCTCAGCTCCTTCTCGAGCATTGCGTCTGCCTACAGGCTACCATGCTCCCTCAATGAAATGGCTAACACTTGGAGTATGCAAGCTTGTAATCGTCTCTCAAATAAACATATAAAGAAACCCAAGCAAACAAACTACAGAAGAGTTGAGAGTACAGACACTTTTGTCTTGGAGGTGGAGGGCTTACTGCTCTTTCAGAAGTTTGATTCTGAGCATCTATGTAACCCTGTAACTGTAACCTCTGGCCTCCAAGACTACCTAAACTCATACGTACACACCTGCACACAGGCTCACTACCACCACCACCACCACACACCCACACACACACGCTCGTCACCACCACAGACCTGCATACATGCCCACCACCACACACCTGCGTACACGCTAACCACCATCGAGCCACCTCTCTAGTCCCTTATTCTGTTCTTTTGTTTTATTTTTTTTTTTTGAGACAGTTGCTGTGGAGCAATCTTTGTAAATTGTAAATATGTATTATTCTCATCAGTTAATAAAGAGCCAGACTAGGAGGACATTGGGAAGAAGACAGGCAGAGTCTAGGGAGTCACCAGGGAAACAGAGAAAGCATAACATGTACAAAATGAGGTTACAAGTCATGAGCCACATGGCAAGTAAAGGAACAGAAATGGGTTAATTTAAAATATAAGACGTAGTTAGTAACAAGCCCAAGCTATTGGCTGAGCATTTATAATTAATATTAAGTCTCTGTGTGGTTATTTGGGGAGTAGATGGCAGGTCAGAGAAAGTCCGCTTATAGACAAAGTCTCACAACACAGCTCAGTCTAGATTTGAACTCGGGACCCTTCTCCCTCCCAAGTGCTTACAGGCATTCTGAAGAAATGTCTAAACATTAAGCACAACTTTCCAATAATAAACAAAGTTGTGCCAAACTAAAAGTTCTTACACAGAAATACATTATGGGAAAGGTGTGGGAGGTCAGAAAGATAGGGAGACTGGAAGGCACTGATGGACAAGAGAATGTGTGCCTTTGTTCTCATAGCCAACATCTCCACTCTGCTAGAGTCTACACTGCTGTTGGGATGGGTTTGGGAGATTCTTAATGTTTACCATCTAATTCACTGGCTCAAGTCTGTTTAAATCATATGTTGTTCTTGTTATTATAACGTTACTATTCTCACTAATTCAAACCCTAAAATTATTGCAGCATTTTTACAAGGCCCTCTTTTCAAATTGTTTTGTTCTTTTATAAAAACTATAATGATAAGTGGTTATAAAAAAAATCCATGGCTGGTGAGCTCATGGGCCACAGGGGTAGACTACTATGCTTATTCTACTAAACGGACACGGTGACAAACTGGCTTCTATCTTCCTATCTCCATAGCCAGTTATTAATACAGCTTATAGACTTACCAGAGACATTGCTTTGTGGATGTAGTTAATGCAGAAACTCACAATTGTTAAGTACAGAGAGTAAGTGTCTGTATAGTGTTCAGCCAAAACGTCGCATCTGTATTACATACTCCCTCCCCCCCAAGGTTCAGGAACCATTATGGATAAGAGGGCAGAAAGACTGTAAAAGTCAGAGGCTGGGAAGGACCTAGGTGAAACAGTATCCTCTACTTGAGAGGACTGCCCATGGTAGGCTGACCACACACCAGAGGTGGCTTCAAATACTGGAGCACATGGGAAGCACAGACTGAACTTGGTTATTTTTTAACACTGTTCAAGTTTAAGCTGGAGGTGGGTGTTGATCTGGGAAGAGTTATGTCAGGGGCTTGAAACCTCCCAATGCTGTGACCCTTGAAGGTATGTGCCACTATGCCACAGCCTAACTTCACTGGATTCTAAAATTATCAGTAAATGAAATCAGCAGAAATAGAATTTGCCAGATGTTTGCAAAATTAGTATTTAGGACTTGAGTATTTTCATAGAAATTCCATTTGAATTGGTGCAATAATCTGATGTTAGAAATATACTTTATAAAAACACCAACAAGCTTGGAGAGGTGGCTAACTGTTAAGAACATTTGCTATGTAATCGTATGGACCGAAGTTTGAATCCCAGCACTCAAGAAGGAGACTAGGTGTTGAACACAAGCCTGTAACCTCAGCTCTAAGGGAGGCAGAGACAGAATAGTCTGGGGCGTGCTGGATTCCAGCCTAGCCCAGACAAATCCCAGGTTCAGGGAGACACCCTACCTCAGAAGAAGAGGCAGAGTGACAGAGGAAGACACTCATGGTGTCCTCTTCTGGTTCCTATGAGTACACCCTGGCACATGTGCACACCAGTGCACATCCACTTAAGACACAAACACACTCAGACTAATATTCAAAGGAAAAAACCTGCAATAAAGTTTTTATATTACTATAAAAGAACAATAAAACAAGGCAAAAATCAGTTGACTGATAAAATGGGTTCTGGCAAAATTAGTTTCATTATTGTTCTAATTTTTAAGCATGTCTAGAACAGTTTTACAGGTATAAATTATTACATTCATAATTTCAGTAAACTAGGACACAGCGAACAATTAAAAAGTTAAGACTCACCTTGTGCTGGGCAGCAGTTGTTGGGCAGTGTTGTTAGTATTTAGGCATTTGTATGGCCTGCCTTTGGAATTCTGACAGGATACGCCCTCAGCTGAAGCCACTAAGAGCACCACCTGTGCCTATTCACTAAGTTCCTTGCCCACCTCTCATCCCTCTCCCTGTGCCTTTCTTTCCTCTCTCCTGCTGCTCTTGTTCCTAGAGGCAGATCTCCCCCTCCCATTTCCCTTTTTACAATCCTTTTCCAATAGTAGTAGTAGTAGTAGTAATAATAATAATAATAAGAAGAAGAACTCTCCGCTTGAACTCTGTTAAATGTTGTCTTTCTCTCGAGCTGCTTTTTTGAAATTACAACAGTGGTGGTGCACACCTTTAATCCCAGCACCCTGGAAGCAGAGGCAGGCAGATCTCTGTGAGTTTGAGGCCAGCTAGGTCTACACAATTAGTTCCAGGACAGCCAGGACTCACACAGAGAAACCCTCCCTGTCTCAAAACACCAAAATTAAAAAAAAAAAAACTTACCTTGTTTTGTGACTATTAGTTACAATTATTTCTTCTAAAACAAAATCTATCTCTTCTAGTACACAAAGGCTCTGAAAGCAGAGAGCCTGCACTATTAACTATTCCCATGAAGACATGAAGTTTTATACCTCTTTTAGCTCTGGCCAGTCGATGAGAAGCAGCTTGGTTGGAGGTCCAGAAACAAGGTGCACTCGTATAAAGTCAGAAAACTCTCGCCAAGTGAAACAGAGATCCTTATGCCCAGGAGGACCTGGAGTAAACCTGATGCCTCTCACACTTATACTTTGTGTTTTGGCCTAGTGGAGAAAAACACATTGAGAAAGCACAGGTGGTTGTTGCTGAGTTTTAAACAGCGTTGCATCACTTACCTACTGCTTTTCTGGGTAACAGAGCAAACCTACGACAACCCTGGCAGATTCCATCATGTTTTCAGGAGAGGACAATGGCATCTTTCTCCCTTTGTCAGTGACTACATCTCTTTTTACCTTGTCTTCTCATAATTTCCCCCTTCTTTTTTTTTTTTTTTTTAATTTTTTCTGAGGCAGGATTTCTGTGTGTAGCTTTGGAAGACTGTCCTGGAACTAGCTCTTGTAGACCAGGCTGGTCTCAAACTCACAGAGCTCCACCTGCCTCTGTCTCCTAAGGGCTGGGATTAAAGGCGTGCGCCACCAACACCTGGCTAATTTCCCCATTTCTTCTATAGGTTTTTTTTTTTTAATCAAAAGCTTAAGACCACAATACTTCAAATTTTGGAGTTCTCTAAATTTATTTGTTTGTTTGTATGAGATAGGGTCTATTAGCTCTGGTTGGTCTGGAATTATGTAGACCAAGCTAGCCTTGAACACAAAGAGATCCCTAGGTTAGCCTTGAATTTAAACAGATTTGCCAATCTCTGCTCCCTCCTGCTGGGACTAAAGACATGTGCCACTATGTTACACCTAGCCTGGCCTGAGCTCATGGATTGCTAAAATTTCTAATCTAGCCAGGTGCTGGAGATGCATACCTTCAACACCAGCAATCTGGTATACAGAGTGAGTTCCAGGACAGCTGGGGTTACACAGAGAAATCCCGTCTCAATCCCCCACTCCTCCACAAAGATTCCTAATCTATAAATATGAGATACTCTAAATGTGTCTTGTTAGTAGTCAAAATTCTTTGGATTTTAGAACATTTCAAACTTTCTGTTAGGGATGCTTAATCTGTATGTCATTTTCTTTAACCCCCAAAGCAAGCACGCTTGATTGAGAAACTTGGCTCTCATGTTTTCCCCTCAGTTTGTTTTCTTCATGCCCTCCCCTTTAACAAGGTGATATTCACACTGATCAGGGCTTTTGTTGCTGCTTATCAATTATTCAGAATAATGGTTACCACACCCTACTGAGGCAATGAAACTAGCTATTAATCTTTGCAATATGACTAAAGAGCACAAAAGTACTCACATTTTAATATTGGCTGTTATTGATCCCATGTTCTGTATGTGTAGATATACTCATGTGTACATCTAAATCTATTTTACTTTCATGTGTGTGGGTGTTTTGTCTGCATGTATGCCTATGCACCACTTGTGTGTCAAAGGGAACTTCCTAGAATAAGTCATACCACAGCATGTTTATACACTGATGGGAATACGGAAGGTGTACAGATTGTCTATACATAACATAAAAAAAAACCTTCATTGATTAACACACAGAACTGAAGGGAGATAATTCCAGAGGGTTTTTAGCAGAAGAAATAATGGCCTAACACTGAAGGCAGAAACTAATGAGGAAAGGCAACAAAGGAGGCTATTCTCATCGTTATCCTTTCAAGTAAAAAGCAGAATACAGTCAATGACTCAAACACTATAGACCTGGGAGAACCCCTTTTTCTGACTTATACTGCCTGGCAGGTTTTGCCAAGACCCAATTCCAGAACACCCTTTGACCTTTTCAAGAAGAGTGCTTCATACTTGTTTGAAGCACAAAGAATTCTATCAGGCCCTTTGCTTTTCAAGCTAAACTGAATGAACTGCACAGTGGCAAAGTTAAACAGTGAGTTTTCTCCTCAGTGTTCTGTTTAAATGGCTGGGGTAAGCACTAGTTTTATTTAAATACCTAAATGAAAATTTACCTATTATGTACACATAGGTTGACATATGTGTATTTAAATACTTGTAGTGAAATGTTCTAACAACTACAATTTGCTCCAAAGGGATTTGGTTAATGGGAACCCAATGATGGCTGCAAGTGAATGACGGGATCAGAGAAAAACCCTTGCTATTCTGGTTACTTTTGTGTGCGAATGTACAAATTATTATTATTATTATTACTATTTTTATTTTGAAAACTCTGGGTCTCATATCGGCTATCCCCAAATTTTTAAATAAAAGTTTAATTTCTTTGAAGAATTTAGATATAAGGTCAAGGCTGGCAAGAGATATTCATAGGGTAAAAAAGGAACTTGATACTAAGTCTGTGTTCAGTATCTGGGTCTCCCACAGGTCTCCTTTGATCTGTTACTGGGAACTACAGCAAACACTTAGCCATGTGTAGTATATACAAACATACAGAAATAAAACAATGTTTTTAAAAATTAAAAATGGTATGTGTTAAGTCAAACTTTCACCATTTTCATTTTTTCTCCAATTCTTGTCAAATACAAACCAATTCTATAAGGTAGTTTTACCTCCAAAGTGATTTTCAAGTTAGAGTTATCAAGTCCAACTCCAGCAATTGACAAAGTAGACAAAGAATCTGATGAAAATGCTGAAATCTGATTTCCATACTGATCTGCAACCATAACAACTTGAAGAAGAAAAAAGCTAGAAGTTAAAACCCTTTATAAAGTGTGTCTAGCACATAAGATACACTTTCAAGTTTTAATTAACTCTCATATATGGGTAACTTACATTTACCCCTATTTCTCTTGTAATCATTAAAACTGTATTGAGAACCTGAGCAAGAGTGTTTAAACACTGCTAGTAACCAAGTGACTTTAATTTCTGAAGTACACCACTGCGAGTACTGCTTTTATTTGTGAGATATGCTCTACCAAAGAGCTACATCCCAATGCCTAAATCAAACTTTTTAATAATTAAAATGTAAAGGAAACTTTTTTGTCTGTTTTTCGAGACAGGGTTTCTCTGTATTGTTTTGGAAGCTGTCCTGGAACTCACTTTGTAGACCAGGCTGGCCTCAAACTCACAGAGATCCGCCTGCCTCTGCCTTCCAGTGCTGGGATTAAAGGCGTGAGCCACCAATGACCAGCAGGAAACATTTTAACTGTATTTAAATTTCTAGCTATAAAAAAAGGCTATGCAGAATTCAATTCATTCATACTTTAATACTGATTATTATTTCTTGTAACAGAGGCAAGAATTTTTTAGACAAACTTTATAAAAGTGAGTTTCAATGTATGCAAAAAAGTGCCTTTCAGACCACACATTTTAAAACATTAATGAAAGTAAATATCATTTAAAAAAAAAGTAGCTATACTAACCTATTTCTCCTTGAAGCTCTTGGCCCATCTGCACCGTTTTTCCTCCTTTTAACTCACATTTTAAATGTTTGGGATCATCAGGAAGTGGCCTAAAATTGGTTTGGTTAAAAGAAAGACTTTAATAAATCATTAATTGCAGAGAAGAACTGAAGAGCAACATATATGTAATGCTCTAAATTTAAATAGAAATGCACCTTTCCAAATCTTTCATTTTTAAATAGCTATTGATTGCAATAATTAATTTATACTCTTAAGAGACAGGTAAGAATAATCACAACACTGAGTTGTGGTCAGAGCGCCACGGAAATAGTGGAATTACATACAGTGCTATGAGCTCCTGGCAAGGGTGGCCAAGGGGCTGGTGGGACAGCAAGACAGACAGCCTTTTGCTCATTATATTAAGCTCTGTTCTTTTCTGTGAGTTGTGTATATTAATTGTGATTGGAAATCAGTTGCAAAATTCACCACTAACCAATGTGATAAATTTTTTCTTCTAAAAATCATACTCTACCTTTGGTATATTTCAGGCCTCTGTTGTTTTCAGCTGAAGAACCTTCCTTTGGTGCATTTTTCAGTTACTAATGGATCAATGAAGTGCAATCATGATAAGGACTAATCACTATCAGTCATATACAGTGCCACCGCTTGTAATCCCAGCTCTTGGCTGAGGCAAGAGGCTGTTTCAGGATTGATCACACTGTGAACCCCGAGTTTGCATTTGCATTGATTAAAATCCACTTTGGGTAAAGAGGCTAAGTTAGCAACTGGCTGACAGAAAGTAAAGATCACAGAATCAGAGGATGTCTGTAGGTAGGGGCTTGGAATGGCTTTTTTTTTTTTTGGTTGGGGGCGGGGTTTGGCAGAGGGAAGGACAGGATCTTTTGGAGACAGTGGCAAAGAGGGAATGTAAAGAGAAAGCCTTCCCACTAGCCTGGTTCCAGAGCCGCATCAGTCCCAAAGGAACACACAGGAGGCTATATTAATTATGAAGCTGTTGGCCTTGCTTGTTTCTTACTGGCTAGCTCTGACTTAAGTATTTATCCCATAATTGTTAATCTAAGTATTTCTCTTACCAGAGAACTTTCCAGGCTTCTTATCCCTATGGCAGTTACATTTTGACTTCCTGTGTTTCTACCCAGAGTCCTCCTCGGCTCCTAGTCCCACCTATCTTGCTTCCCTATTGGCCAACAGTGCTTTATTGACATATACACAGGACTTCCCCCAGCAAGGGAAGGTGAGCTAGTTGCTCCTCATCCTCTCTGAGCTAGCAGCTTTTCACCCCAGCCTCTGACTCAGAGTAATATTGACAAATAGAATGATGGAGATTTAGTTAAAAGCTGTATTTGGCTGCAGTGACAGAGGCAGTGCCTGTGGGAACAGAATTTCCACCCGGCTGTGGCCTGAGCTGCCAGCAATAATTACTGCCTGAAAACAGGGGATTAAAGCGCAGCCACTGTACCGACAGATAAGCAACAGGGAGTTTGAAGCCAGTCTGGACTGCGTGGCAGGACTCTTGTCTCTAACAAAGCCCCAATAATTAACCAATAGGTACCATGAAGCTTTACTGTAAAGACAATCTCCCGTATTTCATTGCAACTAAAAGATGTAATCTTTTTGCCATCTCACAAGCAACTTTTTTTCAGGTGTGTGTGCTACAACGACTATCTTGTACTCCAAACAACTCAAAATACAAGTTCACAAACCTGATCGTAAAAGCACTTTCCAGGGACACATGGTCATCTTGGAACGAAACCTGGCAATAGCGCACATCTTTCACAGATGTTGGTACTTGCACATCAGGAAGCAGACCTTGTAGCAGGTGTTCTTTGTTAACTTCAGGAGTCCAGTTAACCTAGGAGAGAACACATATAACACAAAGCTGAGAAGCTTTACTCAAAACCTACCCACAATCACTTATTTTGTAAAGACTGAAACAGGGTTCCAGGGAGAGCTACCATGCCCAGCTAGAAAGTCACTTTCTTGTTGAAAATATTTCTGAGTTTTTTAAGTAAAAATGGAAAAATAAAAAAAATTGAAAATCATTAAGACAAATAATTTTAGAGCTTTAATACAAGGTTGTCACTGTGGCTATTAAAATTTGAAGTGGAAATCAGCTAGACATGATGGTACTTTCAGAAGTCTGAGACAGATGATTCCAGACTGAAAGCCTAAATAGGCTAAATACCATGTCCTGTTCTGTAAAGAAACAAAACCAAAAAACCCCCAAAACACTCATGGTGGAGCATCCGTGGGCAATCGTAGTAGCTGGGAGACGGAGGCAAGGCTATTAGCAGTTAAAGGCCAGCTTAGCTTACATCAAACACTTGTCTCAAAAACAAAAACAGCTGTGTGTGATAGCATCACTGAGAGGTCTGGGTAGAGGTTCTGAATATGACCCTGGTGAACTTTTACTCTGCAAAGAGAGAAAGGGTGTGGCAGTGCTGTTTTACTTTTCTGGTCACCTTTTGAGTTCAATCCTTTCTTGAGCAATTCTAGCTTAAATTTTTTATTTCTTGAATTACATGTTTGTTTGTTTGTTTGTTTTCAATTTATTGTTCTGGCTACGTGTCTGCCTACATGTCTGGGGAAGAGTGTGGTGGTCAAGGAGTTCTTAGGAAGTTTGCACCATGAATGTATCCATCGATGCCCAATGCTTCTGAGGAGTTTGAAGTTTCAGGAGGTAAGTCTAGTTACAGCCTCTTCTGTTTAGAACACAAAGGAAAGGCTAGATGTAGCCACTGGTCCAGTGTCCTAGGTCACGTGAGAGCTCCCTGGAACCCCTGGTCTTTTCAAGTATATGAATATGTGACGGCCAACTCCAGGTGTTTTTTATAATGTGTCTGTGTGTTTCTGTCAGTTCTTTTGGTTGGAGAAACAGACATAAAATCGAAGTGGGAATGAGCCACCCCAGAACCACAGCCACCCAATGTTGCCTCAAGAACAAATTCTCACAGGCTCACAAGCAGCAAGGCACCAAGTTCCCCTCCCACTGCTTTCCAGAGACTGGAAGAAAGAATGTCCCGTTCTATAAAGGGGTCCTTGTCCAGACACTGGGACCTTTAAAGAAGCCAGTGTGGCTTATTTGTCCAAAAGATTTGATCCTGTTTATGCCTAGCTGACTGACTTGTGGGTGGTTGCCGTCTCTGTGAGTTCGAGACCACGCCTGGTCTACAAAAGTTCCAGGACAGGCTCCAAAACAATTCAGAGAAACCCTGTCTCGAAAAAACAAAAAAAAAACAAAAAACAAAAAAAAAAAAAAAAAAACACCAAACAAAACAAAACAAAACAAAACAAAAACCAAAAATCAAAAACAAACTTCAGCCATCAGCACAGCTAGCCAGATGATAAAACAACAGAGCCTGGTTAACTATTCTACTTATAGCCATGACTGGGTCATTTAATCATTTTGATCCTAGCTCTCACTACAGGCCCCTACTTACTCAACTGCCTACTTATGTATGTAAAACAGGAGTAAACTCTGTCAAACTACTAATGCTAAAATGATAATACAATCCCCATTCCTAGATGAGTCCAATACCAACTCATGCCCATAGAACCAGTGGAGAATATAACAGCCACCCACACACACACACGAGCACAACTAACACCATGATGGAAGTGCCATTCAGGCCAAAACTCAGCACATATGCAGCACTACCTGCCAAAATGAAAACAAAGACCTAGTCCGTCAAAGTCCACAGTTGTGGGAAATCTCTAAATGTGTTAACTTTGCTTTCTGGATAACTGTTCTTACTCACTGGAGTGTGTCAACCCAGGATATGCTTTTTTTGTACTTAAAAGCTCACCCCGAGAAAGGCTAGGGAATACAATGGAATACTAAATACCCAATGTAGTTGCCAAATGACTATGCATGTCCCGAGTAATCTTCTCTGTGGAAAACCTACAACAGGCCTAGTCCAAACAAGATGTTTAAAAGATCCATTTAAACTTTTCCTAGCATCCTTTAAAATTACCTGGTCCTATTTCTGGAAACTCAGGAAACTACGGAACATAATTTTGTGAATGAAGAAGAGTGACTTCCACACCATGTCACAGAATGGTGACTAGCCATCAGAAGTTGACAATGAGCACCTGATACTCGTATGTCACACCACTCTCAATGGCTACTCAGCATCTAAAACCAACTGGAGAGGAAGCTGAGCCAGGAAGCACAGAGAGCTCAATGAGAAGAAAACAGACCAGCTCAACGCTGTCCTTTTACCATTTCACCAGTTATTTTAAAGGAGCACACAAGTTCATTTCCCAGTGGCAAAAATGTGTTGTGGAGTCTAATTAGGACTTAAAAGTCACAGTCCAGTAACACAATTCCTTTATCACCAACCTAACAACAGTATTTTTCTTTGATAAACAATTTCTTATAGGCTAGCCACAAAATTTTAATTTTCTAAGCATAACAGTTTTTACAAGTAAACAATTTGTTTAAAATACTTACTTTAATTTTTTCTGCCAAAGATGGTGTAATATTGATTTCTCTTTCTCCTTCATCATACATTTGAAAAATTAGATTTCGCATTACATCACCTGCTATCCAATTAACCTCATCCTGATGTTTAATCTGGATCGCCTTTTGTCCCTCAACACTAAATATCTGCAGGCGAGCAACATGGCTACTGGGGAGTAACTTGATAGTCTTTTCCACAGGCGACACATCTTTACAACTCTAGAAGAGAAAACACAAATATACACTGAGTGACCTACGCATTCATTTTCTCTTTTACCTAATGGCAATTCATGGCACTGTGTAACAATGCAGTCTCAGTATTAGGAAAGATCATCTTATCATAGCTACACTATAACTATGTAACTAAGTTTTATCATTAAAGGGGCACTATAAGTCAGATGTGGTGGCACCCACCTGCAATCCCAGCACTTGGGAGGTGTAGGCAGGAGGTCAGGAGTTCAAGCCATTCTCAGCTACACAATAAATTCAAGGTCAGCCTGGAATATACAGGAGACCTTGCCTTTAAAACAAACAAACAAAAAAGATATTATATATTTAACAATAGAAAATTTATACCACCAGGCATAAATGACACTGCCTTCTTTCTTATTTTTTGAATTCATTTAAAATTATTATAAATTCCTAAGTTTAAACTAAGTCACAAATTCAATAAAGAAATCAAGAACTTTCCATAAAATTTAAGACAAATTGCTACCACAGAAGATAGTACTTTTGAATATTAAGCTGTATTGAAAAAATTTTTGTTGCTTCAATTAATAGCACACGGGGATAAATAAACTTGTGTAGAGACCGAGGGGTTTAGATGCCCTGAAAGTTGAGCTTATCAACTGAGAAATTTACATTGATTACTAGTACACTATGATTATAAAGATCCGTCATAAAGAAGTTGTATTTAGATGTTTAAAATTAAACAATTACACCATCACTTCTTTAATAAGCTATACTACCTTCAACAGTGCAGTTATTTCTTAATCCTAAAATAACTTTAAATATTACTTAAGTATTCCTTCCCTGTCTATTTACAACTATTCCTATAGAAAACATTTAGGTGAGTGATTAAAAATTTATTTAAAACTCCTATATTACAAAATTTCAAGCAATTTATCTTAAAGGCATACACATTTACTTGACTCTTTACTCTCAAGGTTGCTGCCTTTAGACAAGACACATAAAAGCAGATATAGCTTGCCATTTGTTTAAACTAAATGGAGTTCCTAGTCTTTTGATATTGTTGTATAATTACATAAGTCCCTGTGCCTCAAAGACCAGATCCCCCCCCCCCCCTCCCACATAACTGTGAGTCCTACAGTTTGTTTGCAAGATACTATGTGCACGGACACAGGCACACACACACGTTGCCTACATTATTGCATAAAGCAAGTGTATCCTAAACATTTTAAGATTATCAAGGGCTGAGATATAGCTCACTGGAAAAGTACATGGCACACACCGTAGGTTTGACTGAGGACAGGGAAAAAGATTGTAAAACATAACTAGTGGTAAAAGAAGTAGAATGAGCCAGGCAGCGGTGGCGCTCGCCTTTAATCCCAGCACTCGGGAGGCAGAGGCAGGCAGATCTCTGTGAGTTCGAGGCCAGCCAGGTCCACAGAGAGAGTTCCGGGGGGGGGAAAAAAAGAAAATTATTATGAAGGTAAGAGTTTTTGCCCCTTTAAGGCTCAAGACATAATATTAGATATAAAAGAATCACACTATGAATATTAGGTATACAAATTAGTAGCTAAGTATGAGTTAAGCAGCTGATTAAGTTAACTCACACATCAACTGCTAAGGAATATCTTCTTTCAGTATTTGTTACCTCATTTGGCAATTTTATGGACTGTTTCTAGTACCCTCTATTAGCCATCTATGATTACAAAATATTATACAGCCATGCCTGATGCTGATTGCACATGCCTTTAATCTCAGTGCTCAGGAGGCAGAGGCAGGTGGATCTCTGTGAGTTTGAGGCCAGCCTGGTCTACAGATCTACAGAGTGAGTTCCATGACAGCTAGGACTGTTACATAAAGAAATCCTATATCAAAAAAAAAAAAAAAAAGGGAAAAAAACAAAACCAATTACATATACATGCAATAAGATTAAGGTTTTCATATCTTTCAGTGGTAGTTTAAGTGGGAATATTGAGAAAACTTTCAAAGAAAAAAATAGGAATAAAACAAAATGGGCCTGGCTTTAGTGGCTTACGTCTTTAATCCCAGCACTCGAGAGGCAGAGGCAGGCGGATCTCTGTGAATTTGAGATAGCATGGTCTACAAGAGCTAGTTCCAGGGCAGGCTCCAAAGCTACACAGGGAAATCCTGTCTCGAAAAACAAACAAACAAACAAAAAACCCCAAAACAAGCAAACAAAAAAACCACATTGGTATGTCTTAATATTTAAGTTTTAAGGAACTATACACTGGATTAGAGAGATGGTTTAGTGGTTAAGAGCACATACTACTTTTCTGGATCACCTGAGCTCAGTTCCCATTACCCAAACCAGGTGGCTCACAACTATCTGTAACTCTAGCTTCAAAGAATCCAATGACTCTGGTTCTCCAAGGATACCTTCTCTGATATGCACTTACCCCCATATAGACACACACACATTTAAAAATATATCTTTAAAAAAGGAAAATATAACCACATTGTAAGAGATCTGATCAAGAAAATTATTAATATGTGATGTTAAAATACTGCTATACTTCACATTGTTTTTCTTTTCTTTTTTTGGTTTTTTGAGACAGGGTTTCTCTGTATTGTTTTGAAGGCTGTCCTGGAACTTGCTCTGTAGACCAGGCTGGTCACGAACTCTATCTCCTGAGTGCTGGGATTAAAGGCGTGCACCACCAATGCCCGGCTCACATTGATTTTCTTAAGAGAACTGAAGTATTACATATTTTAGCATCAAACAACTTTGCATAAATACTCTACAGCAGTTAACGACCTTAAAGACTGTGCATAATATCAAGGAGAGAAGTAGCTTACAGGTATCTCAATCCTGGCAGTCAGTGTCTGATCTTTCTTAATGTTCTGAACTTGAATTGCTGACCCTGTTAGGATGCTGGTCCCAGAGCTACTGCAATCCACAGTGTAGAGCGGCAGGCTTGGAGCACCTAAAAACTGAAGAGAAGATGGAAAGATCATTAACTAACCAATCCATTACTACTCAGTAACTGTTTAAATTCTTGAATAATTTACCATAGCTAGTATTTCTGGCTCTCAACTGGAAAATTCTTCTTTTATTTAAAAAAAAAAAGAGCATATGTATGAGTGTGTCTGTCTAAATTTAGGGGAGATGGGGCTCAGTAATTTACGAACCACTTCCATGTAAGCAGAAGGGCTTGAGTTTGAATCCCCAGACACCATATAAAACTAGCCACTGTAGTGCACCTCACCAATCCCACTGCTCCTAAAGCAAGGTAGAAGTCAAAAGACTCTTCCGAAGTTAACTGGGCAGCTACTGTGCTATATGCATTTGGACACAGAAAATAGACTTAGATACACACAGACACACACATAGACACACACACACACACACACACACACACAGAGACACACACACAAGAGGGGGTAAAGGAAAGAGAAGGGAGAAAACTGATGAAACTGTTTGTCTAGGCCTGGAAGTGAAGGTAGGCCTAAGGCAGTAGAAAGAATCATAAAGTCAAGCATTCTTGGGCTACAGGGTGAGTTCAAGGTCAGCTTGAACAATTCTATGAAATCCTCTCCAAAAAGAAAAAGAAAAAAATCAAGAGGGCTGAGGCAATAGCTTAATGGTAGACATTTGATTAGTATGAACAAGGCCTTAAATTCAATTCCCCGTGCAGACAGACAAAAAGAAAAAAGAAATGAAGGGAAGGAAAAAGCAAAACAAAAGTAGGAAGAGCTAGAAAAAACTTTTAACAAGTTCCTCTCCTCTCTGTCTCCCTTCTCTGCCCCTCTTCTCTGCTTCTCTCTTTCTCACTGATCCTGGTTGGCCAACACCCGCCTTCTCGTCTTCCCTTTCCCTTCAATAAACTCCACATGTGTTTGTTGGAAAACAAAATCAAACAAAAAACAAAACAAAGAAAAAACAAAACTTTTGACAAGGAATGGCTCTAAGAAATTCTCAATGGAATAATTATTAAGACTTGATTTAACAGTGGCACACGTCTTTAATCCCAGCACTCTCGAGGCAGAAGCAAACAGATCTGTGAGTTCCAGAATAGCCAAGGCTAGAGAAATCCAATCTCAAAAAAACCAAACAACAAAAAATGAGAGACAGAGAGATAGAGAGAAAGAGACAAAAAGAGTCTGCTTCATTTCTTCTGATTTCATTAAATGTTGTAACCTACAGAATTTAAAAGCAAAACAATGCAAAAGCGTACTATTTAAGGCTTAACTTTGAAACGGCAGAAAGTCACTGCCATTCACAAACAGAACAAAATCTACATGCTCATAACTGTGCATCATACTAAGCTTACCTTACAGTGGACAATCAGTTTTGGTTGTGCTGTTATGTTGTCTGACTCATCCACAACTTCCACTTGAAACGGGAAAGCTGTTCCATTCTCTATAACTAGAATTTCTGAATCAGGTTTCACTTTTAGTCGATGAGGGGGACCTATCAGTAAATTATGTAACAAAGTACATATTCAATAGACTAAAAAGATTGAAATATCTTTTTATATTTAATATTTAAGAATGATGCAAGAAAAAAGAACACAGGACTGATAATATTCAAAACATAGTTTATGTAGAAGATAGAGCTGTCTCAATTGAGTTAAATATTTGATGTTGTGGGGCAGTGGTGGTGCAGGCCTTTATTTCCAGGAGGCAGAGAGCTCACTGTGAGGCCAGCCTGGTCTACAGAGCCAGTTACAGGACAGCCAGGGAGGGAGGGAGGGAGGGAGGGAGGGAGGGAGGGAGGGAGGGAGGGAGGAAAAAATATACTGAAGTAAGAAGGTTTCTACAAGAAATGGTAGTCCGATAAAAGTAGTTTGGTGTTGGAGGAAGATTGTTAAAACTTCCAAGTTTCTATAAAAATAAGGAAGGGGGTGGGGAGATTGAGGCAGTGTAGACCAGGCTGCTGCAGAGCCTATTCAGGTAGCCAAAAAATGACCTTGAGGTCACAATCCTCCTGCCTCAACCTCCCAAGTGATGGTTTACACACATGAAACACCCTGCCTGGTTTATGTGGAATACTGCATTCTAGACAAGTATTCTTATTAGATGAGCTACATCCCCATTGCAAATCTTAGAGACACAATTAGAGTTGCTAAATGTAACTCAATCTTGGGGAAAGGTTATTTTTTTCCGCACTCAGTTTTAGGAAATATTATCTAGAGGTAAGTTTATTAGACTTAGGTTGAAACTGTTATATCAATCTTATTGGTATAACTTCCATATTTTAAGAATTATAGGTTTATATTAGCTTGATAGAGATTCATCTTGGGAAAATGAAATTGTATTCAAGTTACATAGGATGGAATAGGCTGTTTAATTTAAGGAATAGTCTGTTGTAAGGATCTAAAAAGTATATTTTGGAATCAGGCTATTTGGGTTTCAGTATAGGTAAACTTTTGCTGCTTTTTTCAAATAATCACTAGGATGTTACTTGCTCTTGTAGGGTTGTAGCAGTTACATGGCAGAATCTCATTATTAAAATGACAATCCTCGGGGCTGGAGAGACAGTTTAGTGGCCAAGAGTATCTATACTTAGGCTTTCCTGGGGGACCTGTCACATTTCACTGCTGCAAGTTCAACATCCTTGTGTACATGCCACCCACCCCATAGGTACCATTAATTCAACTGTACTTATTACTACTTCAATGGCCTATCTATATTCTAGCCATTCACCACTACTATTCCAAATACTGTTAAAAATAGTATTACCAGGTAGCAATCTAATTTTCAAAGTCTGTGAATCTTCTTTTAGACCGGGAAGAATAACCTTCAGATTAAAATTCTGTTGAAACAAACAAACAAAAAAAGATAAAAAAAATTAATGCCAAGTTTTAAATACCATTTCAATTCTGATTTATGCTTATTAAGTTTCTTATCATAATATAGATTTTCTCATAATTTTAGTTAGCAAAATCATTGCAAATATTTAAGAAAAAAAAGCTTTCATCAAACTCAAACCGTTTGAAGATAATTACCTCAGGTAATTATCAGAATAAGAATGCTATGTTAGAATGTAAAACAGAGGTGGAAAGACATCTCAGTGGTGAAGAGTTCTTGCAAAGGGAACCAAGTTCCGTTGTCATCACCCACAGGGTGGCTGCAATCACCTGTCACTCCAGCTCCAGGCATCCACTTAGCTCTTCTAGGCTCCAGGAGCCCATGGAATGCGCGTGCGCGTACACGTACACACACAGACGCACACACACACACAGAGGCATGCATAAGTATACACCATACACATACACAAACATATATACATATACCAAACATACACAGATACACACACACATACATACATGAACATGCACACACACACCACACACACACACATATGCATACATACACGAACATACACACACATACACACAAACATTTAGGCAAAACAGTCATATATAGAACACAAATAACCAAAAATATTTCTAAATGGAACACTCAAGGTGTAGGGAGAAAATGGACTGAAGTCTGACCAGAAAGGTAATAACTAAAGAGGTTTAAGTAAAAGACCTATATAAATAACAAGGATCTGAACAGAGCTATCAAAAGAAGAAATAAAATTAGCTAAGAATTACTAGAAAATGTTCACCATTCCTAGCAATTAGGGAAATGCAAATCAAATCAACTTTGAGATTTCATCTTATCTCCTCAGTCAGAATGGCAAAGAGCAATGTAACAACAACCTATAACAACAAATGCTGGAAGAGATGTGGAGAAAAGGTAACTTCCATTCACTGTTGGGATTGCAAGTTGTTCCATCAACCCTGGAAATCAGTATGAAGAATCCTCAGAGAACTAAAAATAAATCTTCCCTGTGACCCAGGAATACCACTGCTGGGCATATGCTCAAAGGACTCAACATATACTCCACTATGTTCATAGCTGTTCTATTTACAAGAGTTAGGAAACAGAAATAGAATCCATTCAACTGAAGAATGGATTCAGAAAACTATTCAGATGTAAAGAAAAAATGAAACCATGAAATTTGCAGGTAAATGAATGGAATTAAAAAGGATGATATTGTTAAATATTTGGTGTTGTTTGGGAGGCAGAGGAAGCAGGATCTCAGTGAGTTTGAGAACAACCTTAGCCTACAAAGTGAGTTCCAGGACAGCCAGGACTGTTACACAGAAAGGTAATAACTAAAGAGGTTTCCCTGTCTCAAGACAACAAAACAAAACCACCAACAACAAAAAGATTAAACTGAATATGGTGGCCCAGTCCCCAAAGTCTTAGTTTCTCTAATCTGAGACTCGTAGTTCCAAATCTTTAGATGTGAGTCATAGCTAAGAATAACTACAAGAAACTAGTAAAATAGGAAGGCATAATGGGAAGCATGCAGTAGAAAGGAATAGCAGGGTAGAGGTGATTAGGAGGATGAAACTGGAAAAACTGGGGGGGGGTGTAACTAAGGAGGGTCAATAAGGAAGGAGAGGAGAGAGGAAGGTGCAATAACAGTGAGAATGTCTAGAAGAATCCTATGGACTCATTATCTATTTATCTAAAATTACATATGATAGATAAGCCTATGTGTATAACTATACATACGTAATTTAAATAAATCATTCACACCTGGGCTGACAAGGTCTCCCTCCAGAGGCACAGACTAACAAAAGCATCAATACCAGGCATGAGAAACTTCCTTTCAAGTTGTTGGTCAGGGGAGTCCAAGAGACTTCCAAAATGTTGTAATAGATATTGTTGTTGCCCTTGGTTGCATCACAGAAGTTGAAGGGTAAAAATCCTTATTGCCAAAGACACCATGCACTTACAACACAGAACTGGATCTGATCTGAAAGCACCCCCCCCCCCCCGTAAACTAGATCTCATGGCATCAGAAGGTACCATGCAAGTTTCTGGGGGAGGGCAGCAACCAATAGTTCCACAGCTATGATGCCTATGAGCCACAACAATGACCATCACGGCACATGACCTTAAAGGTGCAATAGCACCATGTGTATATTGGTGGTAACCATCAGCAACAAAAGAGAAATCAGGTCTAGTATTGGAAAACTAGCCAACTACTCAAAGCTAGTAAGGTCATGGATCTTGGAGAAGCAACACCACTACTTTACTTAGCATAATTCCTGATAAAAGTTTAAATATGTATCCTTATACCTAAACCTAAATGTAGCCCCTCACCCCCACAAAGAAATATCTTTATATCAGAGAGAGACCATTACGGAAAATCAAAGCCAATCAAAGTGCACAGAACAATCGAGCCTGGTAGTGAGTAGCCCCAACAGATAAATTGTCTAGACAATTCCTGTACCCAAAGCTCAAGGAAGAGGGGACAAAGATTCTAGGAGTGGGAGAAACAGGAAGTCTGCTGTGAGACTGTATCCCCTAGAAATGTCAGAGAAAAGTAATACCAACTAAATCTCAAACAACATGGCTGCCTATATAAGACTTGAATAAGGATGAAAATAATAGACAAGCTGAAGGGGGAAATCTCACAGGACTGCAAACCTAGAAAAAGAACTAGATGCAACCAAGGAATTCTGAGAGCAGGAGAAATAGTCTTCCCCAGGAATAAATGCCCCAATTCGGTTGTCTAACATCAATCAAGTGGTCAACCCTGAAAACATACACATACTAGTCACAATATAGAGACTGAGCAGAACACACACACACACACACACACACACACACACACACACACACACACACACACACAAAAGAGGCCAAGAATTTGAGAGAGAGCAAAGGGGTGAATATATGGGAAGGATGGGAAGGAGGAAAATGCTGCAACTACATTTCAATTTTAAAAAAATTAAAAAACTAAGTCTAGCTGAATGTTGGTGGCACACACACATTTTTAATCCCAGTACTTGGGAGGCAGAGGCAGGCAAATCTCTGTGAGTTCGAGGCCAATCTGGTGAGTGCCAGGATAGGCTCCAAAGCTACAGAGAGAAGCCCTGTCTCGAAAAAACCAAACCAAACAAACAAACAAAACTAAATCTAGAAACTTTGGAATGGCATGGAATATTCTGGACTGGATTTTTAACAGAAGGGTAACAGTAACTGGAAACATCTAAATAAAGCCTAGTTTTCTTACTCATATGCACTGCTTTATTAGTGTGTACAAAAATATGTGGTGCTGAACTATGTTCATAGCAGCATTATTCACAATAGCCAGAACCTGGGATCAACCCAGATGATGCTCAACACAAAAAAATGGATAAGGAAAATGTGGTAATTTACACAATGGAGTACTACTCAGCAGTAAAAAACCAAGACATCTTGAAATTTAAGGCAATGGACAGAACTAGAAAAAGTCATCTTGAGTGAGGTAACCCAGCCCCAGAAAGACAAATATTATGTACTCCCTCATAAGTGGGAATTAGACATAAAGCAAAGGACAACCAGCCTACAGGCCACAATCCCAGAAAACTTAGGTAACAAAGAGGATCCTAAGAGAGACATACATGGTTCTGCCTATGAAGGAGAAAAAGACAAGATCTCCCAAGTAAATTGGGAGCATGGGGGAAGGGGAGTGTCAGGGAGACGGATAGAAGAGGAGAGAAGAGAAGGAAAGGGGAATGGGGAAAAATGTATAGCTCAAAAAAAAAAAAGGCAAAAAATATGGTTTTGAGACATTAACATAGAAACCTTGTAAGCTCTTGTTATCTCTGAACCCTTCTATAAATTTAAAGTTATTTTAAAGTAAATTTTTAAAAGCCTAGAAATCATTTTAAAGTTCATCTAACACTTAAGATTTGACACAAATCTCAATTATTTCAGAAAAGTCTCAATTGAGAAATATATATAAAACCTGATGTTTAATGTCATTTGACAATATGAAGCGGTAATACCTATTAAGATGTCTTCTATTACAGGTCTAGAGAGATGGTTAAGAGCACTGGCTGCTCTTTTAGAGGACCTGGGTTTGATTCCCAGCACCCAGATGGCAGCTCACAATTGTTAAGTCAGTTTTCAGGGGACCAAACCTTCTGATGGCCTCCTTGGGCACCAGGCACGCACATGGTACACAGACAAAATACCCCCAAAACAATAAGCTAGAAGTATGTGGAATTTTAGAGCAGCTCTATAAACAAAGCTATCTGAGGAATGAAGCCAAGTCTAAACATGAAAATCTTCTATTTCCTGCCTTAAGTACACCACCTTCAATATATACGGTAATTCTGATGTGCCCATTTTGACTGACGTTTATCAAATGAGGTAATGTGGCATCATGTCAGCATTCAAATGATTTCAGTTTAGGAAGGGCGATGGTGGTGCAGCATGCCTTTGATCCCAGTACTTGGGAGGCAGAGGCAGGTGGATCTCTGTGAGTTCAAGGCCAGCCGGGTCTATGGAGTCAGGACAGCCTCCAAAGGTACAGAGAAACCCTGTCTATAAAAAAAAAAACAAAACAAAACAAAAACAAAAAAAAACAAAAAAACTAAACAAACAAACAAAAACAAAAAACAAGTTGGGCTGGAGAGATGGCTCAGGATAAAAGCAGCAGCTGCTCTCCAAGGTCCTGAGTTCAATTCCCAGCACCCATATATGGTGGCTCACAATTAACTGCAATGAGATTTGCACCATCTTCTGGATTGCAGCCAGACATGCAGGCACAATACTGTATACATAATAAATAAAATCTTTTAAAAATAATTAAAAAGAAAAATATTTCAGATCAGGGATACTCTATCTGAAATATCTGAAGAAAACTACATGTCCCCTCTGTCTTCTTTGGACTGGTGCTGGAAGGTCAAACCCAGGACCTTCCGAGCATTCTAACACAGACCCAGGCCCCAGGAAGCTCAATTTTAAATATAATATGATAGGGAAATATCTGCATCTTTCATAACCATATATAACCCTTACCAAATACTTCCCTTTATCTAAGTATCAAAACATGTTTAAATAGTCAGTTCAAGTTTCACTGATTTGAATTGTGGTTTCTGTTCTAAGAAAAATAAGAGAATAGAAAGAGGAAAAAGTGGAATACTACCAGAGAAATGTTGAATAGATGGTTCTGAATGAAGATGAAGACAACTTGAAAACTTAAGGATATTGAAATGACTTTCACACCTCTCTAACTGGCAAATCAGGTAACAGCATTGATGAATTTCTAACAACTCAGAATTACTGTGATCTTGTTTGCAAAATGGAAAACAAAGAAAAATAAACCCAGGACATTTAACATTAAATTTTCAATTTACCATAATGGGAAACAAATAATAAATATTACAACATTTATGTTTAATGCTTACCTTGCCTTGACAAGAGTTAACTGGACCCTTAGCTACAACACCTTGAATTACACAATTTGGGCCTTTGGTTATTTCTTTGTAACATAAAGACAGACCACTGGGGGGGGAAAAAAAAACAACAACCATATTATTTTTAAATTCCCCTGCATTATCTACAAATAAGGTTGCAAATGTGCTACTGGCATGTTTAATTCATCTTTCTAATAAAATTTCTAATTTAATTTAAACAAGAAAATTCCTAAAAAATCTCTCCCCCGCCCTTGAGTCAGGGATTTCCTATATAGCCAAGCCTGTCTCCAATTCATAATCCTCCTGCCTCAGCCTCCCCAGTACTGAGATTGAAGATATGTGCTACTCTATTTAGCTCCAAAAAATTCTATAATAGAAAGAAATATGACCGAGCAAGTATAAGTGATACTGATGGGGTAAACATTGAAAATAATACGACAGAATGTCATAAAATAAACTATACATGTTGAGTTGGTCAAGACTCATGTCACACACCTGCCACCACAGGGCTAACTGTTGATTATTCTCTGCTTCATTGTACAAGACTCTCCTTAGCACTAGTCTTGCAGAATTTGCCCTTTGCATTATGCATGTGTAAATACCATGCATGACAATATTTAAAAACAATTTTTAAAAAAAGTAAAAGGGCAGCTGCAAGCAAAAAAAGTGTACCCTATACTAGAAATCTTACCAGTAACTACCCCTGGAATCTACCTTAGCTTCCTTTCAGAAAAGTGTAACTTAATAGTATCAACATGCAAACCTTCACTATGTATCACCCCAGACTCTCACTGCTGATACAGTAAGAAAGCAAGAATACAAAGGTAGACCACAATCCATCCCTAAGAAAGGAGACGCTAAGTACACCAGGTTCACAAAGGTGTATTCCGGTACCCTCCCTCTTTTCTGTGGACCCCTTCCATCTTTCACTCACTGATGCTTTAGGCAATCAGTGCTACTCAGTAAGCAGAGTGGCATCAGAGAAGTCTAAACAGCGAAGGTGGCTTTCATGTTGCTGTAAGCTTGTTCTAGTTTATGCTAAGTATCTTTTCTATTGCTGTGTGCAAATAACACCTGGGTTAGCTAGCACCCTCAGGTAAAGAGAAAATGGTAAAAAGTACATCTTAAGGTAAGAAAAAAAACATTTTTTATCAAGCACAGAATTCAAGTGTTTATAGGTATTTTCTGAATAGACAGTATGACTTTAAATGACAATATAAAGATCTCAACAGTCTTTGATTTTACAATGGAGTAACACTATTTCACAAAGTGTAGAAATTAACAAAACATCTAGGCTTGTTTTACACAGAGAAAGATGAAGAGGGAAAAAACCCGCTGACATTTTAAAATGTATTTATTATGTGCGTGCACAGTATGTCTACACTTGTTTTGTTTTTGTTTTTTGGTGGTTTGGAGCCTATCCTGGCACTTACTCTGTAGACCAGGCTGGCCTCGAACTCTGAGATCCGCCTGCCTCTGCCTCCTGAGTGCTGGGATTAAAGATGTGCACCACCAACGCCTGGTGTGTCTGCACTTGTATATGCAAGTGTGTATGCAAACCTTGATGCGTATGTGTGAAGGTCAGAGCTATCTCGTTTGACCCTGTGGATTCCAGTGATTAACATACACCTTCAGTCGTGGTAGCCAGAACCCTTATCCACTGAGCCACCTTGATGGTCCACACTCATCCTTTCAAGTTACTCTTAGGGCTGGAGAGATGACTCAGTAATTAATTAAGCACATGCACTCCTCTTACAGGTGGCCAGATTTCAGTTGCATCACCCACGAAGGGCCAGCTCAATGGGGATCTGAAGCCTGTGATGCCCTTGAGCTCCTGCACTCACACGCACATGTACCCATGCATACCTTTAATCCCAGCACTCAGGAGGCAGAGACAGGGAGACAGGACAATAACTGACTAGTAAACATCAAGTTATTTCATGTTACCTCTGTGGTTTAAGAGTTAAGACAGAAAACACTCCAATAATATGCCAACTGACCTCCCATTTGGGATATCTATCATGTAATTCTGAGTTGTTAGACGCTCAGATCAACAACTTAGTTTTACCTTGGTTACTAGAATTTTATCACAAGTGACTCTTTTTTTATTCTATCCTAGTCTGTTGGGTCCCACTGCAGAAGCCTAGTCTAAAACAATGGCATTCTGCAACATATTTAACAAAATCAACATTAAAGATGTAAAGTGGCATACAAAATAGCTCTTAGCAAGACGCTATGTATTATATGCTTTTGCTGGCTCTTGAAATACCCCTAACATGAAAATAAAAAACTTTTACTACTAAAGCAAATACAAATAAAAAGTGGAATGTAAGAAGGGACAAAGACAGCTGGATGGTGGTGCGGCTCCAAAGCTACACAGGGAAGGCCTGCTCGAAAAAACAAAACAACAACAAAAGGAACAAAGACAATTAAACAGGCCAATGGGAAATAATTCATAGTTGCAACATAGTTGAAAATGGCTGTGAAAAATGTGTCACAGCTACTACCATGATGCCGATAGATGATACCAGCAGACTCATAAAAATGGGGCAAAAGGGAAGAGAACAAAGGCAGGCAGGATGGAGGGGGGAGAAATTGGTGGATATTTAAGTCCCAGAATTTAACAGATTAAAACAAAAGAACAGTGAACTAGAGGCAGAAGTTAAATTAATAGAGTGGAACAACTCACTAAAAAGAAGAAAGATAACGCTGAATGAAAGCATACAGACACTGAGACCTCCTTATTCTCCACTCCTATCCTAGTCCTGCTCCGTGACTAGTCAGGAACCAAACACTAGCCCATGTAAGGAAAAAGATGGAAAATTATTCTTTGAGAAAACTATCCAGACCAAGAAGAAAAGGGCTGCACTGCCCATCACACAGAACTATTCTCCCAAGTTTGCATCCAAGTCACAATCAGATTCCTTGGGCCCACATTCTTGGAGTGGACATGTGCTTACCCAGTAGACAGGAAGCCACTGGTAGAAGATATAAAATGCAGAGACTTCCAACTGCTCCCCCAATGTCAGAGGAAAAACCACTTAAGAGAAGATTACACCACAGCTTTGGCGACCAAGCTGTAACTACAAGTGCCCTTTCTCTGGTGTTGGCTTCTGTATATTTTACAGAGTGCTGGGTTGTGTGTGCCAATGAAGCTTGCCAAGGCATTCGATTTCACTGAGGGATTCTGCCCTTCCCACTGCCATCTACAGCTGTTTATTTCTTTGCTCCACATTTCTGAATTACTGTTGCTGTCAGCTGTTTACTGTACTTCAATGCCTTCCCACAGTACCCAGCTTTTCCTGGAGTCCAGCACCTAGTATTTTTGTTTTAAACATGCAGAGAACCACTAAAGTAATGGTTACCTCTAATCTACTATCTCTAACAAAATCATTTGAAAGGCATCAACTGAATGAATTGTATTTACCCAGCTATTAAAAAGAACAAAAACCAAAGAGTAAGATTTTTTTTCCTGGTTCTGCAAATTTCCTTAGCAGGTTGCCTATGATCACATGATAGTTTAACATTTACTCAATAATGTAACTTTTCTTTTACGTTTATCTTTGTTTTCTGCTAGGATTGGGGCATAATTCTCTTTCCTGAAGAGAGAATAAGGGAAGCTCACAAATAAAGGTGGAAGGAAAATGAGAGAATAATTATAAAAGTAATGAAATAATCAACTAGGCATGGTAGTGTATACCTGTAACACTAACACTCTGGAGGCAAATGTAGGAGGATTGCCCCAAGTTCAAGGCCAGCTTGATTTACATAGTGAGTGCCAGGCCAGTCAGGAACATATAACAAGACTGTTTCAAAAATAAAAAAACAAAAACAAAAGAAACAATGTTTTCCATGTTCAAACACAAACTCAGTTACCTAGGTTTTGGGGATGGAACTCAGGTCCTTGGGCTTGCAAAGCAAGTAGCTTATTGGCTAAACTATCCTCCAAGCCTCAGCAGTTAATCCCTAAACAAACAACAGCAACTAACAGAATTGCCACAGGACAACACACTATACATGTAAAAAGGAAATGGAATAAGACTTCAATGATTTAATTTATACATGATATTTACAGAAGATGGCTTGGAGCCAAATAAAATCCCAAGAATCATAAAATTCACTTAAAACATTAATACCAATGCTAACCTTATATAATTTACACATAAAAGTAAATAGTCAACAAATACAAAAACACAAATACAAAAAAAAAAATCTCTAATTACCTTGCTTCAAGAACTGGCTGAATATCAGATACTAGTTGGGTGGTGTGACCAAATTCATCTTGTAACTCCAAAGGAATATTGAATGGAACTCCAACACGAAAGGGGGAATCCAGAAGACCAAATGAGAACTTCTCTGGCTTGCCCTCTTTAACAAAAACAAAGGGGAAAAGAAACTTAGAAAATGTATTGGGAGATCAGAAATACACCCATACATGCACTGGAAATGACAACAATAATGAACATGGTATTTTAAATCTGTGCAAGGACTGACTGAGCAGTTAAGTCTGGTTCCGAGCACTCCTGTCAAGTGACTCCCCGTGCCTGTAACTACAGCTCCAGGATATCTCGTGCCTTCTTCTGGATTTTGTGGGCACGTGTATACATGTACACATAGCCACACATTAATATATAATTAAAAATAAAACAAAAACTTTAAAAAATCTGTACACAGATTTAACTATTGCCAACAAACATAAAAGTATAGAACTTTATCTCACACCATCTGTGAAAGAAGCCCCCATCCCACCAACTTAAAATGGCACTCACCATCAGCAGATGGAATTACACGAGTGTTTTGCTTACCCCCCAGATTTAAAACGGCACCATCAGCAGATGGGATTACAACGAGTGTTCTCTTACCTTTAACAGAGAACTTTATTGCTTTAGATGGCAGTGATCTTCCTGCATACGTGTCTGCATTACTTTCATTCAATACCACTTGTAATTTCAATGTATAATTACCCAGTTTCTGGATATTTTCTGGATAAATTAAGAAGAGATTAAACATCATGACAACATATACTGATTTTATACAATTTTCTTTCCCGGGGACATGGGGACCTCACAAGACTGCCCAGCCTGTTCTCAAACCAGTACACCCAGTGGTTCTCCCTGCTGAGCTCCCAGAGTAGCTACAACCATGTAGGGATGAGGGTTGCTTTTAGTGGTGATGGGGATCAATCCAGGTCCTCAACCATGGGAGGCAAGCATGATAGGAGCTGGAGACGGCTTGGCAACTGACATCACTTGTTGCTCTTGCAGAAGAACTAGGTTTGGTTCACAGCCATCCATAATTCAGTCTCCGAGCATTTGATGTAACCTTCTGGTCTCTACTGGCACTAGGCAAGCACACTGTGTACACACATGCATGCAGGCAGGCAAAAAAATTCATACACATAAAATAAAATTTTTAAGCCTAAAAAATAAATAAAAATAATTAAAATTAAGAGTAACTCACCCATTTTTTTAAACCAGTAAGGCCATTTTCCCCCATGTTGACTGATATGTGAAATGATTTCTTTATTTCCACTTGAAGCTTGATAAAAGAAAATAAAATACTGCCTTGAGAAACTTGAGTATAAAACAAAAATACGAAGTGTTACAACAGCACCAAATGCAATTATCTTTACTTGCTATACACTTTATAAAACAGTATGCAAATGAACAAAAACAATGGGAGATTCTTTAGCTCATTACACTGCATCCATTTGGAGGGTGAAGGGAGGGATGAGAATAGGAGGCAGTATCTCTAACGTAAGAGACAGAAGCAGCACAGGCGATCATGTGGCTTGATTTTGGCTTTCTGAGAAACTCCCACATTCCATAGTATGTGTGCTAATTTACAATCCCAGCAATGAGTAAGGGCTCTTCCTCCACATCCTCACCATCAGAAATGGTATCTGTCTTCTTGATGATAGCCATAGACAATCTGCCATAATTTACATTTTCCTGGTAGCTAAGAATGTTGAACACTTTCAAATACTTATTGGCCCCCAAAGGCACCTGAATGCCCAAACACATACTCACTCAGACACACCGCTACACAGACACACTGCTACATAAGTAAAAATGAAATCTTTAAAAAACAGCCGGTCTATTAATTCTCTAATATGACTGTTCTCCAGTTTTTTCATGTGGGCACTTAGTGCTATAAACTTTCCTCTCAGCACTGCTTTCAAAGTGTCCCATGCCGGGCGGTGGTGGCGCACGCCTTTAATCCCAGCACTCGGGAGGCAGAGGCAGGCGGATCTCTGTGAGTTCGAGGCCGGGCATTGTTCAATCTCCATGAGTTTGTAGGGTTTCTGCGATTTGTATTATTGTTGAATTCTAATGTTAATGCATGGTGGTCTGATAAGATGCAGGGGGTTATTCCAATTTTTTTGTATCTGTGGAGATTTGCAATGTTTCCTATTATGTGGTCAATTTTAGAGAAGGTTCCATGTGGTGCCGAGAAGAAGGTATATCCCTTTGTATTTGGGTGGAATGTTCTATAGATGTCTGTTAAACCCAGTTGGGTCATAACTTCTATTAGTTCTTTTGTTTCTTTGTTAAGTTTCTGTCTGGAGGTCCTGTCTAGCGGTGAGAGCGGAGTGCTGAAGTCTCCTACTATTGGTGTGTGAGATTTTATGTACATTTTGAGTTTTAGTAATGTTTCTTTCACGAATGTAGGTGCCTTTGTATTTGGGGCGTAGATGTTTAAAATTGAGACTTCGTCTTGATGTATTTTTCCTTTGATGAATATGAAGTGTCCTTCTTCATCTCTTTTGATTGATTTTAATTTGAAGTCTAATTTGTTAGATATTAGGATTGCTACACCCGCTTGTTTCTTGGGACCGTTTGATTGGAAGATCTTTCCCCAACGCTTTACTCTGAGATAACGTCTGTCTTTGATGTTGAGATGTGTTTCTTGTATGTTCTAGAACAAAAAGAAGCAAACTTCCCCAGGAGGAGCAGACGCCAGGAAATAATCAAATTGAGGGCTGAAATCAAACAAGTAGAAACCAGAAAAACACTGAGAAGAATCAATGAAACAAAGAGTTGGTTCATTGAGAAAATCAACAAAATAGATAAACCTCTGTCCAAACTAACCAGAGGGAGAGCATGCTAATTAACAAAATCAGGGATGAAAAAGGGGACATAACAACAGACTCTGAGGAAATCCACAGAATCATCAGGGCATACTTTGAAAATCTGTACTCCACAAAATTTGAACATTTAAAGGAAATGGACAATTTCCTGGATAGATATCACTTGCCAAAACTAAATCAAGAACAGATAAACAATCTAAACAGACCTATAACCCCTAATGAAATAGAAGCAGTCATCAAAAGTCTCCCAAACAAAAAAAGCCCAGGCCCAGATGGCTTCAGTGCAGAATTCTACCAGAAATTCAAAGAACAGCTAATTCCAATACTTCTCAAAGTATTCCACACAATAGAAGCAGGAGGCTCACTGCCAAACTCTTTCTAAGAGGCTACAATTACCTTGATACCCAAGCCACACAAAGACACAACTAAGAAAGAGAACTATAGACCAATTTCCCTCATGAACATTAATGCAAAAATACTCAATAAAATACTCGCAAACCAGATTCAAGAATACATCAGAAAAATCATCCACCATGATCAAGTAGCCTTCATCCCAGGAATGCAGGGATGGTTCAACATTAGAAAATCTATCAATGTAATCCACCATATTAACAATCTGCGAAAGAAAAACCACATGATCATCTCACTAGATGCTGAAAAAGCCTTTGACAAAATCCAGCACCCCTTCATGATAAAGTTCCTAGAGAGATCAGGGATAACAGGAATGTACCTGAATATAATAAAAGCAATATACAGTAAACCAACAGCTAACATCAAACTAAATGGAGAGAAACACAAAGCAATTCCTCTAAAATCAGGAACAAGACAAGGCTGTCCACTCTCTCCATATCTCTTCAATATTGTACTTGAAGTTCTAGCTACAGCAATAAGACAACAAAAGGAGATAAAGGGGATACAAATAGGAAAAAAAAGAAGTCAAACTTTCACTATTTGCAGATGATATGATAGTTTACATAAGTGACCCAAAAAACTCAGCAAGGTTACTCCTAGAGCTGATAAACACCTTCAGCAATGTGGCAGGATGCAAGGTAATCCCAAAAAAAAAAAAAGCAGTGGCCCTATTATATACAGATGATGAAGTGACTGAGAAAGAAATCAGAGAAACATCACCCTTTACAATAGCCAAAAACAGCATCAAACATCTGGGGATAATGTTAACCAAGGAAGTTAAAGACCTGTATATCAAGAACTCTGTGTCTTTAAAGAAAGAAATCAAAGAAGATACCAGAAAATGGAAAGATCTCCCATGCTCTTGGATTGGTAGGATCAACATAATAAAAATGGCAATCTTGCCAAAAGCAGTCTACAGATTCAATGCAATCCCTATCAAAATTCCATCACAATTCTTCAAGGACCTGGAAAGAACATTAATCAACTTTATATGGAAAAACAAAAGGCCCAGGATAGCCAAAACATCACTATACAATAAAGGAACTTCAGGAGGCATCACCATACCTGACTTCAAGCTCTATTATAGAGCTATAGTCCTGAAAACAGCTTGGTATTGGCACAAAAATAGGCAGGTAGACCAATGGAACCAAATCGAAAGCCCTAATTTTAACCCACACACCTATGAACACTTGATTTTTGACAAAGAAGCTAAAACTGTACAATGGAAAAAAGAAAGCATCTTCACCAAATGGTGCTGGCATAACTGGGTACTGGTATGCAGAAGACTGCAGATAGATCCATGTTTATCGCCTTGTACAAAACTTAAGTCCAAATGGATCAAAGATCTCAACATAAATCCAGCCACACTGAAACTTTTAGAAGAGAAAGTGGGAGATACTCTTCAACGAGTTGGTACAGGAGACCACTTCCTAAACATAACACCAGTGGCACAGGCACTGAGATCGACAATTAACAAATGGGACCTTCTGAAACTAAAAAGCTTCTGTAAGGCAAAGGACACAGTCAAAAAGACAAAAAGGCAGGCCACAGAATGGGAAAAGATATTCACTAACCCTACATCTGACAGAAGGCTAATCTCCAAAATTTACAAAGAACTCAAGAAACAAGTCTCCAAAACACCAAAGGATCCAATTAAAAGGTGGGGCACAGAGCTAAATAGAGAATTCTCAGTAGAGGAGGCTAAAATGGCCAAGAGACACTTAAGAAAGTGCTCAACATCCTTAGCCATCAGGGAAATGCAAATCAAAACAACTCTGAGATACCATCTTACTCCTGTCAGAATGGCTAAAATCAAAAACACCGAAGACAATTTATGCTGGAGAGGATGTGGAGAGAGAGGAACACTCCTCCACTGCTGGTGGGAGTGCCGACTCCTACAGCCTCTTTGGAAATCAGTATGAAGATTCCTCAGGAAAATGGGAATTAATCTACCACTAGACCCAGCAGTTCCACTCTTAGGCATATATCCAAATGAGGCAAGTTCATACAACAAGGGCATCTGCTCCACTATGTTCATAGCAGCATTATTTGTAATAGCCAGAACCTGGAAGCAACCTAGATGCCCCTCAACTGAAGAGTGGATAGAGAAAATGTGGTACATTTACACAATGGAGTATTATTCAGCAGAAAAAAACAATGGAATCTTGAAATTCGCAGGGAAATAGATAGCACTGGAAGAAACCATCCTGAGTGAGGTAACCCAGTCGCAAAAAGACAAACATGGTATGTACTCACTCATATATGGATTTTAGACATGGATCAGGATAGTGCCAGTCTGCACTTCCACTGATAGAGAGTCTGGGAAACAGGAAAGAAACTAAAAGATATGCATAGTACCCAAGAGAAGAGGATTGAGACAAGATCCCCTGAATGGATGGGGAACACGGCGAGGGGTGGGGGGAGTGGGACCTGGGAAGAAGAGAGGGGGTAAAGAGGAAGAGAGTTGGTCATGGGGGAACAAGAAGTTGAGGGGGTGGGGGTAGATAGGGGGAAGAGGGAATCATAGGATCGAAGAGAGATCAGGCACCAGAGTGACCTCGAGTGATCTAAAGGGATAACACCAATTAGCAAGCTAAGCAATAGTGGAGAGACCACCTCAAATGCCCATTCCTGATAATGAACTTGATGTCTATAACCATCCGGGAGCCTTCATCCTGTGACTGATGGGAGCAGAGGCAAACACACAATTAATCACTGAACTGAACCCAAGGGACCCGGTGACAGAGAGAAAGGAGTGATGAGCAAATTGGCAAAGAATGGGCTGGCAAAACCAGCAGAGACAGCTGATCTGAACAGGGGAGAGCTCTTGGACCCCAGACCGACAGTGGGGAGGCCAGCATGGGACTGATCTGGACCCCCCAAATGTGAGTGTCAGCGAGAAGGCCTGGGCAACTTATGGGGCCCTGAGCTGTGGATCAGTGTCTATCCCTGGTATACAAACAGTCTTCGTGTGCCTATAGCACAAAGAGGGATGCTCTCTCAGCCTGGACTCTCAGGGGAGTGCCTGGACCCTACCCAGAGTAAAATGACAGACTCTAGATATCCCCTATGTGGAAGGATTTGGCAATAGGGTGGGAGGGTGGGGGGGGAAGGGGAGTGCAGGAGGAGGGGAGGGAGAGGGAACTGGGATTGACATGTAAAACAAGCTATTTCAAATTAACATAAATAAAAAAATAAAAAAAATAAAAATAAAGAGACCTTGTTTAAAACAAACAAATAAAAACAAAAATAAAGGATGACTTTCTTTTTCCTGCTCCTAAAAAAAAAAAAAAAAAAAAAACAGCTGGTCATTGGTGGCATACGCCTTAAATCCCAGGTAGGCAGATCTCTGTGAGTTTGAGACCAGCCTGGTCTACAAGGGTTAGTTCCAGGACAGTCTCCAAAGCCACAGAGAAACCCTGTCTCAAAAAACAAAACAAAACAAACAAAATGATGTTGGCTATCAATATGCTGAAAATACCCTTACAAGGCTGAGATATGTTCCTTCTATTCTGAGTTTCTTCAGAGCTTTTCTATCATAACATGGTATCAGATTTTGTCAATAGCCTTTGTGCATCTTTTGAAATGATCATCTAATTTCTACTCTTAAATCCATTTGTGTGATATATTAAATTTATTGATATGTTAAACAATATTGGTTCCACTGAAATAAAATCTACTTAATCATGATGAATGATCTTTTTATGTTTTCTTAAGTTTTGTCAACAATTATTTTGCTTAGAATTTTTCCATCTATGTCCATTAGGGAGATTTGTCTGTAATCTTTTTCTGTCGCAATATTGGCTTTATAAAAATAATTTGGTAGTAAGCCTTTCTTTCCTGATTCATAGAATAATTTGAGAAGCACTGATGTTAGTTCTTCTTTGTGGTAGAATTCATCAGTGAATCAATCAATCTGAGCATGGAATTATCATTCTGAATTTCTTTTCCACCCTTTAAATCAAGATTCAGGCTACACAGTCAGGCATGGCAGCACATGCCTTTAATCCCAGTCCTTAGGAGGCAGAGGCAGTTGGACTTCTGTGAGGCAGGGCAACCTGGCCAGATAGGACTTCATAGTTAAAACTCTGGCTCAAACAATAACAAGAGCAAAAAAAGATCCAAGCTATACCTGAGTAGAAGTCTCCCAAGAGAGCTTCTTGGACACACTACCAGCTACAGCAAGTTATATATCTCACTACCAGTGAGAAAAGAACTAGAGAAGATGGAATCAGGCCCAGGACCAAGAATGGGTAAGATTCTAGGGCATCACATATTAGAAAATGTGTATCTAACCTAAAAGATATCTAGAGACATGGGATAAAATATGAAGAGGCTTGCCAAAGGAAAACAAAAACAAGAAACCAATCGTGTTAAATAGATCAAATTCCAAATTAAAACACCTTCCCCTCACTGAGCATTATTACAGAGCACTAACTGACTATAACTTGAAATTTAAAGAAATAAAATAACAAAATGAATCAGGCTTAGCCTGAATACTGGCTTTCACATGAAATTTAAATATTACGAAGAATGATCATTCAAAATAAAACAAAAATATCATTTTGCAATAACTTAAGCAAAGGACATAATGAAACTGCTACAAGATTTCCCAGGTAAGTTTTATTCTTTTGGGTGGTTTTGTTTTTACACAGGTGTCAAAATGTAGCCTGAGACTCACTATACAGGCCAGGGTGGCCTCAAACTTGCAATAATTTATCTGCCTCAGCCTTCCGATACTGAGATTACCAGAATAAACAACCATCTACTTTAAATGATGCCTAGCAAACCTGCAATACCTCATATAACATAGTATATTCATATTGACCTATACGTGATAGTTAGTCATTCACTGTAGCAGTTATATGCGCTGTGTGGTAGCTAGCCTTTCACGGTAGCAGTTAGCTGTACTCTGCAGAGCAGCTACCCACATAACTAGCTGTAGTATTGAGCAACTGCCTCCACCCAAATATGACCTTGGTTCGAAAGTCCTAGGTTTTTGAGTTTTTTGGTTTTGGTTTCTCTGTATAGCCCTGGCTGTCCTGCCTTTGCCAAAGTCCTAGGGATGATTTGATCCAATCACTTCTCCTTTCCCAATTCCTGGAAATGTCCTCCAAATTCCTAGGACAACTCAGATATTTGCAGATTAGATTCCTCTTCCCAAGCCACAGAAAACTCCTTAGTCCCTGATTTGGGGCACTCAGCTATTCTCAGTTGAGCTGCCCAATCTGACTTTAAGGAAGAGTGCACCTTAATTTCTATGTTGTAACTGTATTAATCAGATTAAAGTAAGGTAGTCAGTCAGTGTTTCTCATCTATTCACTAAAGGCCCACACTAATCTGTGTTCTTACTGTGCAGTATGACTTTAAGCTCCACCAGCAGCTTTTTCGACCCTCCGTGACTTGTCCCCGGCAGCTTCTGCATTGCCTCCCCCTTCTTGTTCAGTATCTCGATCCTTAGCGCACCTGGGAGAAGGCACAGAGGGGAAAAAGGTTGTCACAGTCACCCACAGTCTATATGGTTTCATGCCACTTTCCAATATTCTATAGTCTTCTATACATTAGAAGTAGACAAAACCAACAAAGGGGCTCTTAGAAAACATACCAATTGGGGTTCCAGCAGGTCTAACTTCATTTGGCAATAATTCATCTCCTTCAGGCCAAGTTATAGACAATCTGTCAGGGAGCCTATTATAAAACCGGCACATTAATGTTTTATGATTTTAGTTAATTACAGCATTAATTAGAAACATGCAAATTACGAGAATATTAGGTACTATTGATAAATTTTTAGCAGTTAAACCTAATCTTGCTATGCCTAATAAAAAAACAAGATAAAATGAATCTTGATATTAACTCTTAGACATGATTTATTTCTTTATTTATAGTACAAATTACCCTTTAAAGGCAAAATACAATAGCATCATTAGCTTGATCCAAAAATAGAAATTTCATTTACTTCATTTTCTTTCCTTTATGTGTCTGATTTTAAAGTGATGGCGGTAGGACCTGCTCTACATTAATGTATACTGACCTGGAATATAATGGCACGCTGGTCTCAATGCCCTCCACCTCAGTGTCCTGGGGACAAGGGGACAGCTGCTTCTACCTTACTGGCTACTTGTTTTTAGTGTTCTTTATTTCTCAGAAAGCACTTGTTTCCTCTAGCTGTAAGCCACACCAAACAGTTCCCTTTAACTGCTCATGCTAAGATATAAGTAACTGTGACACTGCTGATAAAATTTCTTTTTCTATAAATCTAGGTTCCTATCTAACTACAACTCTCAATGCTCAATGTCAAAGAGTTCACATCAGAGCACATAACACATTTGAGAATACTGAACAGCACTACAATTCTTGTATTAAAATATACATTTAAAAATTGTACTATATGAATTATACATTTATTCATTTTTTAAAAAAATTTTTTTGAGGTAGGGTATCACTATGTAGGACTGGCTGGAGTGTATCTGTCTACGTAGACTAGGCTAGCCTTTAACTATAGAGATTTCCCTGTTTTTGTGCCCAACCCCAAATTCTTATTTTATTTAACCTTGTTTCTTAAAATTTGACTTACCTTGCCATTTCATCTTCTACATATTTTTTAATTGTTTTCTCAGCAACTGTCCTATCCAGCTTTGCAATGGGAACAGTTTTGATTTCATCATATAGCGCCTGGGGCTCCTGAATAAGAATTCATACCAACATTGCAAAGATAATCATTTAAACTAAGTTGCTTAGTTACTAAACAAACTAAATAATTCATTTATTTCTTTCAAAGACATTAATTTTATCCTAATTAAGTATACAAATGAGGGTAACTATTCTTACATTTAACTGTTTATTTTCACTTTTAAAAATCTAACTTTAAAAATTATTATTGTGAGCCCGGTAGTGGCGGTGCACGCCTTTAATCCCAGCACTCAGGAGGCAGAGGCAGGCGAATCTCTGTGAGTTCAAGACCAGTCTGGTCTACAAGAGGTAATTCCAGGACAGCCTCCAAAGCCACAGAGAAACCCTGTCTTGAAAAATTATTATTGCATATGTGTATAGACTATGTGTGGGCACAACACATATTTTCACTTTTTTATTTAACCTATATAATCCTAATAAAATCCAAATAACAAGAAACAATGTAAGGGGAAGAGGTTTATTTTAATCTTGGAGTTACTTATTCTTTTTTGTTGTTTTTTCAAGAAAGGGTTTCTCTGTATAGCTTTTTTGGAGCCTGTCCTAGAACATGCTGTGTAGACCAGGCTGGCCTTGTTCTTGCACAAATCTGCCTGCCTCTGCCTCCAAAGGGCTGGAATTAAAGGTATGTGCTACTACCACCACCCAGCAAAAATATCATTCATTACCTTTATTACAATATTTACATAAAAGTGGTGTCAAGAGGCTTTCAATAATTACCAGTCACTTGCTTTCTTACCATTGCTATCTGGACTTCACCTCCTGTAGCATATACTTCTCCATCATGATCACCATAAAGGAAAAATCTTACTATGCTTCCATAAAAGAGAGGAAGTGTCTTGATTGTCTTGACCTAATATTTAACATAAATACTCAGATTCGTATTTTCGGAGAGAAAACAGGTTTAATAATAACTACTTCATGTAACGTTATTCATGTGAAAAACACTCTTGTAGGACAATGACTTCAAACCAGTAAGATGTGTGGGGCTTAGCATTTACTGTTGATGAATCTGTGTTAAGGTAGAAGCTTCTTCATACATACTGTAAGAATTCAGGCATTATGCTGGCCTGCCCCTGTCCCCAGTTGCAAAAGGACCCCTTTAAAAGAAAGACCTCGGCCCACTTAGGCTCTCTTTTTTGTGGTTCCCCTGGGGCAGATAGGACTTTTCCTGTCTTCCTCTTCTCTTCTGTCCTTTCTCTGTGTCTCTTTACCTCTTTTCTTCCTCCCCTTCCCCTCTCTAATAAAACTTCTCACTTAAGCTCTGTCTGCCTGGCATGTTTGTCCCATCACGTTCTTCCCCCTCCCCCAACGGCCCAGTCACCCTCGCCTGCCATAGAATCCACCAAGGTTCCTAATGCTTTATCCTAGCACATATGTCATATTTAAGCACGTGTTAGACTTTGATAAGGTAACATTTTCATCAAACATGTTAGCTTGGAAGTTGTCTATGAGTCAGGCATGGTGGGCCTATTGATAATCCCTGCATTTGTAGCTGAGCAGTAGACTGCTCAATCACAGTTCAGCCTAGGCCACATGGTGACACCGTGTCTCAAAACTCAAAATCTGTATGATTCCCTTGAAAAGGTAATTATCAAGGGCTAGGCAGATGACTCAGTGGTTAGGAGCTCTGGTTGCTCTTCCAGACGTCCATGTTCGATTCCCAGCAACCACATGGTGGCTCACATGCCCATATCTAGCATAAGGACATGCATGACTAGAACAGTCATACATATAAAACAAACAAATCTAAAAGAGAAAAAGGAAAGAAAAAGTAATATCAACAGCTTCAGAAATTTAAAGTAAATAAAAAACCACTGTAAGCTATTTTCATTCACATGTATATTAGGTAGCAGGGAAAACCAACCAACTCAATGCTTTGTATTTTTCAGAATTGTTTATGTATGTCCATGCTCACATAATCTGAAGTCCATTTACTCAAGTCCACCAAGCAGCTGATAGACTGCTGACCCCGACACCCTGCAACTCCCCACTTGGCTTCAAGGATGCTCTAAGTTCTCCTAGTGCCCTTAGATAGCCTTTCGGTCTGATACCAGCTCCCCTCTGTCCTCGGCTTTTTAGCCACCTTGCTACTTCCAGGGCTCTACATGACGGCATCCCTCACAGTCATGAAGGGAACGCATGTCTTTCTAATTTGCAACTTGAGTATATCCAAGCTTCTTCCTCTTGAGGTGAATTCAAATGCTACTTTTTACCCAAAGTATGCTCTGATTTGCTCTCTTCTTATGAAGTCCTAACATCATCCAATGTCAGGAAATGCTCTCCTCTCCTAACCATTCTCTTTTCATTCAAATAGTTTTTCTTTCAACTATGCCTTTACTGTTTTCATTGTTAGAATATTCTAAGATCAAATTACATTTCAATCTCTGTTCGAAATACATCTAAAATCAGCAACAAAAAACAACTAAAAACTAAAACCAAAAGTTACTTTACAACACAATACAACACTGCCACTTCAAGTAAGGCAAGTTCATGGAATAAATAATGCTTTGCTACTGGAGCCTTTGGCAATAAACAGGATTTGTAAGGCACAATAAACTGTATATTAAAATTGGTTTCTTCTTCACTCTTTACAGGTTCCACAGAAACTAACATAAGCATTGTTGTAGTTGATGAACTCTAATACACCTGACATAGTTGGCAACTCTACTAAGAACTTCATTTGAGCACAGGCTGAACCTACCAGTTGTCCCGCTTTGTATATCTTTCCATCCCACTCTATTGCTGAGTACGTTGCCCAAGGGCCTTGTTTTTTAGAGGGAAGATCTGGACGGGTAATTATTCCTTTAAAAATTGTAAATTTTATTTGTTTGTCGTACTTTTCATGACAGTCCTTCAGCCATAAAGCAAATTCTCTGTCAATTTTCATTCTCTGCTCCTGTAAAAATTTAAAATGTTCTCTGAACATTATTAGTAAAACAAATACAGCCTTAGAAATTTGTCACTCATTCCATTTTCCTTTCAATATCACACGTCAGAAAATCTAGGTGAAAATTAAAATATCTTGCCAGATTTTTCCCTACACAAATTTAGGAGATTTCATAACATTAAGGCATGTTTTTCCTTATGATATTCCTTATGCCATGTTTATACAGAAAAATGGAACAAAATTAAAAATGGGTTAACTTACAAGAATGAAAGAGCATAAGGACTGTTATATAAAGTACTTTTTGCAGGTAAGCATTACATCATCGAAAGAGAACTGCAAAGTAAATGACTCTGAGGCATGTAGATATAAACGTACACAATTAGTCTTAAACTTTGTTTGTTTGGTTTGGTTTGGTTTTTCGAGACAGGGTTTCTCTATGGCTTTGGAGGCTGTCCTGGTACTTACTCTTGTAGACCGGGCTGCTCTCGAACTCACGGAGATTCCCCCTGCCTCTACCTCCCCAGTGCTGGGATTTAAGGTGTGCCACCACCGTCGGGCTAGTCTGATTTAACTTCTAAGACTGTCTCCACAATGGAATCATTTTGCTTCATTACCAGTACATGCATTTTAATACTGATCAATTACAAATCACCTTTAAGTCAAAAGTATACCATAAGTATACACCCCACCCCCCGCAACTCACAAAGCAAGACAAAAATTGCATAGTTAAGAGGTAGTGAGGTGACTCAGGCAGTGAAGACATTCGCCATCAACACAAGTTCCTTCTATCTTCAGAACTCACTAATGGAAGGAAACAACTGACTTGACTCTAGCAAGCTGTCAATGTTCAGTTCCCATGAAACACAATTATACATATTCATATTAAGAGGAAATGCTTGATGATACCAAGGTCTTGATTGTAATTCCAGCACTTGGGAGATAAAGGCAAGAGGACCATGAGTTCAAGCTACCATACACAAGACTTTCTCAAACGTGTGTGTGTTGGGGGAAGGAAGTCTAATAAAGGTACGTAAATATTATCTAAACACAGTTTAACCAACTTGAAAAGTTTTAATGTAATAATTAAAAACTCAAGAAAAAAATTAAATAACCAAAGAATTAAAAAACAAAACGAAACAAAACCTTAACTGATCTATCAAAGCATAAAGGTTACACACACTAATGGGGTACTATGTAAGATTGCACATATATATTATATAATACTCAAATCTGATGAAACTGGCAGGGGAAATGACTTAGCTGTTAAATGTGCTTGCTGCTCTTTGGGTGGGTCACTGCTTCTAAATCTAGTTCTGTGGGAACTGATACCCTCCTTTGGCCTTCATGGGCATGTGTACTTACACATGTTTGTTTAAACAAATATTGATTATTAGACACAGTAGTCTTTTGAGCAAATGAAAAATGTACAAGCTATTAGTCAAAACCTACTTAACGACTTAACATATACATTTTGGTTTTATTTAAAGAGAGAAAACTGGAAAATTATTCAAAGCTTGAAACTTAAAAGGCATACCTGTCCATTTAAAATTCTTGTAAAAAGGGTGTTCTTATCTTTCAATTTCAGCTCAAGATCCATAAATGTCAGTTTATTTGTGCTGACCTGAAATTTGTCATTAGTGAATAATGCACCAGATATTCTATTAAAGCACTCAATTGGGGCAAGCCCTCTCTTCTTAGGAGGAGCACACCAGTCAAAGCTGGAACAGAACAACATCATTGGTCAGTAAAAAGATTAGGTTAACAGATGACAGCCCAGACTACTATACCCAGCAAAATGTTCAATCACAACAGATGAGAAAGTAAAAACACTGTACTATAAGACCAAATTTAATTAGTATTTACAAATACTGCTCTAAAGAAGGCACTAGGAGGAAAAATTCAACATGAAGAGGTTAACTACACCCAAGAAACACAAGGAATAAATAATTCCAGACCAAAATCAAAAGTGGGGGAAAAACCCATACCATAACAACAAAATAACAGGAACCAATAAACACCAATTATTGATCTCTCTCAAAATTAATGACTCAATTTCCCAATAAGAAGACACAAACTAAAAGAATGGACACAAAGATGCTCTATCCTGCTGTTGTATTCAAGAAACACCTTAACATCACCTAAACATCACCTCAGGGTAAAAGGATGGAAAAAGATATTCCAAGTAAATGGACCTAAGAAATAAGCCGGTCTAGCCATATTAATATAAAGAACATTGCAATTCTTAATATCTATGCACCAAAAACATGAAAGCACCCAAGTTCATAAAAGAAACACTACCACAGCTAAAATCACATATTGACTACACACATTGATTGATAGTAGGGGACTTCACTCTTGCCAACAGACAGGTTATTCAGATAAAAACAGACAGAAATGCTGGAGCTAGCTGATGTCATAAACCAAATGGACCTAACATATTTATAGAATAATTTACACAAACACAAAAGAATATATGTTCTTCTGTGTACTTTGTGGAACTTTCTGCAAAATTGACCATACAATTGGACACTAAGCAAGTCTCAAAAGAAACAAGAAAATGGGAAAACCAGGCATCCTGTGAGACCACCATACAAAAGCTGGGTATTAACAACAATAGAAACAACACAAAGTTTAAAAACTCATGGAAACTGAAAAACTCACTATTGAATGAAAAATGGATCAAGATAGAAAGATAGACACCCCAGAAATTAACAGAATTATAAGGGCATATTTAAATACCTGTACTCTATGAAACTGGAAAATCTAAAAGAAACATCATTTTCTCAATAGGTACTACTTACCAAAGTTAAATGAAGATCAGATAAACAATTTAAATAGACCTACCACCCCCAGTGAAACAGAAGCATTAATCATTAGTCTCCCAATCAAAAAATGCCCAGGGCCAGACAATTTCAGTGCAGAATTCTACCAGACTTTCAAAGAAGAGTCAATGCCAGTACTCCTGAAAGTATTCCAAAGAATGGAAACAAAAGAAACACTGCTCATTTCATTCTATGAGGTCAATTACCCCGATACGCAAATGACATATTCAACACTGAAAGAGAATTATAGATCGATTTCCCTTATGAACATAGATGAAAAAATACTCAATAAAATACTTGCAAACCAAATCCAAGAACACATCAAAAAGATCATCCACCATGATCAAGTAGGCTTCATCACAGAGATACAGGGATGGCTCAACATATGAAAAATCAGTAAATGTAATCTATCATACAAATAAATTGAAAGAAAATAACAATACACGGTTATCTCGTTAGATATACACAAAGCTACATCCTACTACAGAGATATTTGCTCAACCACGTTCAGTGCTGTGTTATTCATAATAGCCAGAAATTGGAAGCAGCCTAGATGCCCTAAACAGATGAATAGATGAAGAAAATATGGTATATTTACACTATAGAGTATTACTCAGCTGTTAAGAAAGAAAATGGTATGTATTTTCTTATATGTGGGTATTAGCTGTTAAGTCTCCAACAACCAGACTATCATCTGGATAACCAGAGGTTAAGTACAGATTAAGTGATTAGAAGTGGGGGAGGGAACCTCCCTAGGAAGGGGAAATAGAATAGACAGTTATGGATGGATGGGGACAGTGAGACCTGGAGCAGGAGGACTAAATGGAGAGGGGGAAGGAAGAGGGGGAATATGGGAGAGAACACAGGGTGAACCAGTTAAAACTAAAAGCCATTTAAAGGGTCATATGAAAATTTATTACAATAAAAGTATCTTAAAATGTACACATATATAAAAGAAATCTAAACAGAATCAGGGAGACAAAGTTCCAACATCTGTAGCCATGAAATAAAACCTCCAGTGTCAGGAATAGGTTACATGTAATTGAGTTGTTAGCTAAAGGGGCCCAATGGAAATCCCCAAACTCCCTTGGCTATTGCCAAGGCTATTGGTTGGTAAAGCCCTACTGCTGAAGATAACACCTACACAACTCACTGAACACAGAGAAGTCAAGCTGGTACCTACTTGGTGCCTACACTATACCTCTACTGACCAGTGCTCATGGACCAGAAGGTACTCTGCACACTGCCTAAGGAGAAAGTTAAACAACAACCCTGCTACAAACCCTCTGATCTGCAGGTGCCTGCAAAATATGCCGGTGTAACAGTAGCACAAAAGATGCAGAGTAGCCAACCACTCTCTGACTGGATTTAAGGCCCACTCCATGTTTTAAGCAGCTCAGGTGGCCTGGAACCTGAGATTAGACAGGTCATGGATCTGAGAACCCAAATACTACTGTTCTGCTAAAGGAACATAGCAATAAACTGACTCCTAATCACATTCTGCTATACTCATAGATCAGTGCCTTGCTCATCCAGAGACACTTTCCTCTGTAGTACATGAGAACCAACACCGAGCTTCACATCTGGACAGTGCGAAGAAATGAAGGACCTTGGGAACGCAGTAATAAATGAAGTGTCTCCATCAAACTGCCCCTCAGGGCTCAGGGAACTATTCAAAAGAGAAAATGGAAGAAGCAGAGGGCCTTCTAGACACGCAGGACTAACACACACATGGATAGGGTCTTCACAGGTGAAAGCTAGATGAGGTCCCAGTGCTTAGAGACAAAGTAGACACAAGCTCCTTCCTAACCCAGAAGCCATGTCCAATTAATAACTATTTGTAAAGGAAAAATTAGTTTTCTCCAACAGTGTCTCACTGGATGTACAAACCACACTTAAGAATAGGTCCCAAGCCAAGCAGCAGATGGACAATACAGAATGAACTCAACAGTATTTTTGCAGTTTAGGGTTGTTTTTTTGTTTAATTTTTCTCATTATGCTTTGTAAAGGCATCAAAAATTTTTTGACCTTATAGGTCTTTTGTATATTTATTATGGTTTCTGATTTTTTCCTGTGATTTCTATGTGAGTATATGTGTGTCTCTGGCCTGTACTTCTTATACCTTTTCTTTGGTTATCTCTTTCCCTACTCATTGTTCATTTTGATCTGCTCAGGTTTGTTTGTTTTTATTTTGCCTTATTTTATTATTTTTTCTTTCTTTCTCTCTTTCCTTTTCAGATGTTTTTTCTAATGAGAGAGAACAAGAAAGGATGTGAATTCAAAGGGAGTGGGAAGATCTGGGAATAACTATAATCAGAATATGGTATGTGAAAAAAATCTATTTTCAATTAAAAAAAGACTAGGTTTAAAAATGTAGCCCACAGCAATGAGAACTTACTCTTCCACTGATGTATATGGAATTAAGCGTCCGTTCCAGAAGCACTCAAAAATAGGTCTTTTCCCTCTTGCTGCTCTCTCGGCTATGTAGCAGTCATCATCATCTTCTTCATCTCTTAGTTCTACGGCAAAAGGATAAGTAAGTGGGACAATTTTTACTACTGTTGACATCGATTTCTAAGTCCATATTAAAGTTGTTTCAGAGAAAATACCACACACACGCCTTCAAATTGCATAAGAAATTTTTTAATTAAAACAAAAACAGATTTCTCAGAGTTCATAGCTAATAGAACTGGTTACCTACACACTATCTAATATAAAGTAAGAGTAGCACACCACACCAGCTGACAAAACTGTTATCTTTAAAGCTATGTTTCCTTTTGTTTGTTTGTTGTTGCTGCTCCGACAGAGTTTTTCTGGGTAGCTTTGCCTGTCCTGAAATTCACTATGGAGACCAAGCTGGCCTCCACTCAGAAATCCACCTGCCTCTGACTGCTAAGTGTTGGGATTAAAGGCGTGTGCCATCACAACTGGCTTTTAAAGCAAGTTCTAAAAACTGTTTTTAAAGTAATATATCCAAAAAGATGTTTTCTATAGTGAATTCCCTCTTCTCCACAAATAGGCTCTTGAAATCTGTACCTGAAACACAATAAAACAATTCCCAAAATTCTATAACGTTAGCAATGCATATGTGAAAATCATCTATAGTGTCAAGAAACAGAAAATTCACTGATTTTATTCAGATAAACAGGAAATGGTAACAGTACCATATGTCAAAAAAAATTAGTACAATCATCAACAATATTGTGCTTTTTACCAATACATTCTTAAATACCCAGATAAATTAAGCATTATGTTTCTGATGTATTAACACATACTGGCATTAAGTAATCTACCTAAATTAATAAAGCCTTCTTGGCCAGGCAGTGGTGGTGCACACCTTTAAGTTAAGCACTCGGGAGGCAGAAGGCAGGTGGGTCTCTGTGAGTTCAGGCCAGCCTGGTCTACAGAGTGAGTTCCAGGACAGCCAGGGCTACACAGAGAAACCCTGTCTCAGAAAAACAAACAAAAGATCTTAAGGTGTAAAAAGTCTTACAAAAGTAACCAAAAATCAAAGTACATCTAAAAAAGGGAGTAAATGTGATTGTATGAAATATAACAAATACACATAAAAGAAAGACATTGAGGAGAACTCATACAAGAACACCATGCATACATGTGAAAATTGAACTCAGATAAAAAAGTTTCTGAAAGTTAAGTGCTTTTCTCTAACCTGGAATTGAATATACACAAAAATTAAGTATCTGTATAAATGTATAAAACTGTGGGGAAAAAAATAAAGTAAAACAGGTGAGTTAAACACTAATAGTACATAATTTATTTTGAAAACAAATGACAATGAGGAATTATAAAATTATAAACACTAACAGTACATAAGGAAAAACTGTTCAAACTTCTATCTAGTCTTGGTAGCCCAACTAGAAATCACTTAGAGAGTGCCAGGCGTTGGTGGCGCACGCCTTTAATCCCAGCACTCAGGAGGCAGAGGCAGGCGGATCTCTGTGAGTTAGAGGCCATCCTCGTCTACAAAACGAGTTCCAGGACAGCCTCCAAATCAATACAGAGAAACCCTGTCTCGAAACACCAAAAAAAAAAAAAAAGAAAAAGAAAAAAAGAAAAAAAATCATTTAGAGAACATTATCATAAATCACAACATTCTATTTTCAGGAAACAGATGAGATTAACATACTTGATGGAAAGCTTGGATCATCAGGGTAAGTTTCTCTATCATACAAGAAGGGATGATACCGGATAACCCCTTCCACTACACCATCTCCTTCAAAGTGAGCCTTGAACTCAAAACTATCAGATGCCGTGCTTATATACAATGTTTGCATGTCATCTTGTATTTCCCTTAGGTTGACAATCTTAGGTGTCTTCCCTTTTTCAAACAAAGAAATCTAAAATAAAAATAAAATAAAAATAATTAAATTCTATGGTAACTTTACAGAATAGGTAAAGCTACCTTCATTTGTAAAGTAGTCATCTGGTTAACAAATATGGGTCAACACTCAATAAAAACTGTACATTTATAAAACAGAAAGGAGTAAATCAGAACTATCTAAGCTTTCCTGCTAAAGGTATGAAGTAGCACATTTTACATTCTTCCCAGTGTTTGGACAAGGAAATGCACTACCCCGCACTAAATTTTCTGTGCAACAAAAAACTTTATGAACAAGTAAGATGCCCTAAACAGATATATCCCTCTTTTTCCTTACTTTCAAAAGGACCATGTTCAACCACAATTCTCATCGCTACACAAGAGTGAATAAAATGGAAACAAGAGCTGTATCCAAGGCAAAACAAAACAACCATCTCTTCATTAGGTATTCAAATAACTAAAGGAAACTAATTAAAAACAAAAAACAAGGAGAGCAAATTTGTCTAACTACTGAGTAACTTTGGTTATTCAGTATCTGGGATAATAATTTGTAATATCCTAAGGCAGATTTTTGTCTTACTTCAATATCAATATTGTTGGAAGGTCCAACTTCTTTTGCTGTATTTATTTCATTTCCCTTTGGTCCATGAATATAGTAATGATAAATATGCCTAAAACAAAGAATAGCATTATACTTTATTAACTTAAACCATAGTTCAAAAAACTCTACCACAAAAATCAAATTTTATTCCCACAATTCAATGCACTTACTAGTCAAGTACTTCATCACTGGAGATGAAATACTAGAGTCTCGCACAAGCCACAGGGCCATCTACCACTGACCTACATTATCTAGCCATGCACTCCCAGCATTTTTTAAAAACAATATTCCAATGGTAAAATAGCCTCTGAAATCCAAGCATTACATCTCCAGTAATAGACTGAGATACACAATTTATCTAGGGTCACACAACTAGAGCTAAGACAAACTCAGTTTTATTTGTTTTTAATCAAATAAATTTTTAAAAAAGATGAGTGTCTAATTCTGTGTGTTTAGGTTGCTCTAGAAAGTATCTGGGAACATACTGAGCTGTACTTTAACAATCTTCAGAGGAGGGAGTTACTCTACAACTTGCATAGTTTTTCAACCTTGGCATTCAAATTATACCCACATTTTAAAATGCTAATAAATTCAAGCCTGGAGGTGATGATGTATGCCTTTAATCCCAACACTCGGGAGGCAGAGACAGTGGATCTCTGTGAGTTCAAGGCCAGCCTGGTCTACAAAGCTACACAGAGAAACCCTGTCTCAAAAATAAAAAAAAAAGAGGTTAATAATTCAACAAAATTTCATTAAATCCACCAGAAACTTTTGCTGCCTGTTTTTTTTAAACAAAGGTTAAACAAAACACAATTCTGTTTACTTAAGGCAAGAAAATATTTCTTTAATTATTCCTCAAGAAGAAATTTACAGGACTCCTTTTCAAAAATTAAAAAAATTAGGTTTGCCAGGCATCATAATACAAACCTATAATTCCAAGACTGACACACAGGCAGAGGCAAAAAACTGCAAGCCCCAGGCCAGCCTGGGACACACAATGAGGATCCATCTCTAAAGAAAGACAGGGTGGGAACGAAGAAGGGAGAGGGCAGAGAGGACAGTGCTCACCATGCCAGCTACTCTCCAAAATAACACTAACAGAAGGAAATCACTAGACATATTTCTCTTCAGAGTTGTCAGGGTTTGAGACCATACTTTATAACGATTGCCTATACTGAAGAAAAAAATAGGCTATGTTATTCTTTACTAGAATATGCCACATTTATTATATGACATAATTTCTTCAGTGGGAAGAAACCATAAAGGGTAGCTATTATATACTTAGAAAAGAAAATCCAATTTCTTCCACAAATGTCAGGCAATAAACAGAAATCTCAAGAAAAAAGGTATTCCTTAGAGTCAATTTTATTTCCTATAAAAAACTCAGAAAATGTAAGCCCTGTTAATATGCACATGTATATATAATACAGACTTAAGTGTAACAGACTCTAGAGCAAATATATGGTTTTTAAGTAGTGATTTTGTGAAGATACACACATTTTAAAAGACTCTGTATTCCACACTAATGTAAGTAAATTATATTTGGTCAACGACATATGTACAATGAAAGGTTTTATTGGAATAACACAATGATATTTTAATATTCAGTATTATTTATTATTAACAGGGAACATTTTAAGGAATTTGTGTACTATTTCTTACTTCAATGAACTAAATGTATTAATCTGTTAAGCATTTATTACTGTGTAGTAGATATTCTTCTAGACACTGAAGATAGAGGCATGAATCAATAGATTACAGTGGGGGAAACAAGAAACGTGGTACGGAAGATCACATGACACCTATGGAAAAGCAGCACGAAAGCAGGTGTGACCAACTCTCAAGTTCTTCTTTACTCTGCAGCAGGTGTCAAAAAACTTGTGTTTCAAAATTAATGCTGAATACATGAAGTAATCTATTTTATTTTTGAATGAGTGAATGAATAGCTCTTTAAAAATCAACATCTGAATAGTGCACAAAGTACCAATGTGAAGAAAACTGAACCAAAAAGACTTCGATATATCTCTAATTATCTTCTGTCTTCTTTTACGCAAGCCAGGTGTGGAATCCCATGCCTGTAGCCCTAACACTGGGAAGTCAGGAAGGAAGGAAGAAAATGGGAAGGGGACCAGGCCAGCTGGGGTACATGCCAAGACCCTGTCTCAAAAGAGAAAAAACTCAAAGACAAAAAACAAACAACAAAAAACAACCCCTCCCCAAAATAAAACCCACACACAAAAGCAAGTAAGCAGGAACATTTCTTAAACCAAATTACTTACGTTAACTGTCGTGTCCAAAGATGGAAATAGTTTTTCAAGTACTGTATGTGTTCTGGCTGCACCCCTGTAATAACCACAGTAGTAAAGCTATCTTTGTCTTTCTCCTCTACAATAAGATTGTGCAGGAATCTTTCATCATCATTTGTAATGTGAACAGAATCAGCTGGCTAAAAAGGTAAATACAAACACAACAGATTAAATCATGTATAATTATAATCATACTTAAGATTTAATATGATTCCAAAATTTTAGTGTTTCAAAAACAATTGTTAGTGCTGGGTATGGTATTGCCTGCCTCTAACTCTAACACAAAGGCAGGCTGATCTCTGAATTTGAATCCAGTCTAGGCTACAGAGAACTCCAGGCCAGTCAAGGTTGAGAATGAAAAAGTGATAAACATGGCAGACATAGAGAGATTGGTAAACTGGGATTGGTGGACTGGGCTGAGGGAAAAGCAAAAGCACCCCAGGAGCTTAATTATATATATATATATATATATATATACATATACACACAGTTGAACAGAAGGGGGGTTACAATACACAGCTGAAGGGGGTATTATCAACAGTTGAACAGAGAAGGGGTGCTATTATATTCATGAACCTAACCTTTGGGGAAGGCATTGCCGTTTTCCCACAGGTCTGAAGCTTTGCTCATTTTTCTCCCGTAAAGAGCCTCAGATGCACCCACACTCTGAAAGTTGTTAGCAAGTCAAGCAGAGAAGAGTTCAACTGAAAGAGCTGGGAAGACCTGCTCGAAGGGGCCAAGAGGGATGATGGGGCACAAACAGCAAGCTGTTCAGTTCCCAGAGCCCATATCAGGTGGTTTACCGTCAACCACCAACAACTCACATTCCAGGGGACTGTGAGTGCACAGCTGCATGGCTATGCACAAATACAACCCCCACAAGACAAAATTGGAAATAAAACATAAATCTTTTTAAAAAAGAATTATTTAAAAAAAAGTAACTGGGCGTTCGTGACGCACGCATTTAATCCCAGCACTCGGGAGGCAGAGGCAAGCGGATCTCTGTGAGCTCAAGGCCAGCCTGGTCTACAGAGCGAGTTCCACAACAGGCTCTTGAAAAACCAAAAGAAAAAAAAAGGGTAAGCACTTTAGTACTACAAAGTGTTTGTTCATATTAAGAAGCTCTGGGTTGATCCCTAGCACTGGGAGAAAATAACAAAAAGCAGTGACGTCAACTGGACAGAATCTAGACTCCCGACAAGGCAAGCTGGCCAAGCACACCTATGAGGAATTATCTAGATTAAGGGATTATCTTCGAGGGATTCTCTTGACTGGTTAATTAGTGTTAGAAGACCCAAGGATCCTCAACTGTATATATAAAGAGAGCTCAGCACTAGCATCCCTCTGCCTCTGTTTCTCCACTGAGGATGCCATGTGACAGGCACCTCAAACTCTTGCCTCCCAATAACCTCCCTAGTTGGATGAACTTTAGAATGGTAAGCCAAAATAAACTCATTCTTGTTTAAGTTGCCTTTGTCAGCATTTTGTATCACAGCAATAGAAAAGACATTCAACAAAACAGCAGACAACATACGTGTCATGTCTACCAATCTGGAGGCCAAGGCAGGAGGATTACCGAGTTCAAGGGCAGCTTGGGCTATATTATGAATACCAGACCAGCCTGAACTAATATGTGAGACTGACTCAGTCAAGCAAGCAAAAAAAAAAAAAAAGAACAAGCTGTCTTGGTTACTCTCTATTGTGAAGGGACAAGATGACCACTGCAACTTAGACAAGAAAGCATTTAGTTTGGGGGGGCTCATAATTCCAGAGATTACTTAGTAGAGTCCCTGGACATCGTGGTGGGGAGCATGGCAGCACACAGGCAAGCATGGTGCTGAACAGTAGCTGAGAGCACATCTGATCCACAGGCATGATGCAAACAGAGCTAACTGGAAAGGCCTTCCACCCCCAGTGACACACCTCCTCCAACAAAGCCACACCTCCTAATCTTCCCAAACAGTTCCACCAACTGGGGACCAAGCATTCAAATACGTGAGCCTAGGAGGGTCACTCTCATTCACACCACTGCATTCTCCTCCCAGGCCCCCACAGCTTGTAGCGACATCATAATGCATGATGAACTTAATCCCATTTCAAACGTCTGCAAGGGCTTCCATAAACTGCAGGATGAGGTGGTAGAATTTCACTTTGAGGGCGTGACTCCTTTTAGTCCACTTCTCCTTATCTCTTCCAGCATTAAACTTCCTAATGCTATTTTCCCCCTCAAACTATTACATTTTATATTTCTTGTCCTGTTTCACTTGAGATCTGCATAAGAGTTATGAATAAAAAGTACAAAACAGAGCCAATATTAAGCTGACTTGAAATCTCTGAAAGGCAATTATTCCAAATATTTCAATCTAGCCTCAGGCAGATTCTTAGGACTGGGACAAAAGGCAGTCACATGCTTTGCCAAAATATCCCAAGAATGGTCTCTAACCCAGTTGTTAATAGTGCTCCCCTCTAAAATCTGTAGAGCTGGGCTTTCTCCCAGCAACACTGATTTCCAAGCTCATACAAGGATTTCCCTTTAAGCCCACCTTGAAGCATTCAATTGCCTTTTCCAGTCCAAAGTCCTGGTCCTCAAAATTTCTCAGACAGACAGACAAACCACAGTTTAGTCAGGCTTGTCATAGCAATACCATAACTGTAAGTATGCCTCAAGTTTGTCTCATTTTGTTCTGTTTTTGAGACAGGGTTTCTCTGTAATCCTGGCTGTCCTGTACCAGGCTGGCCTCTGCCTCCCAAATGCTGGGATGAAAGGCATGTGCCACCACTTCCAGCTCGGTTATTACTGCTGTGATAAAACACCATGACCATGGCAACAACTTATAAAAGAAAGCATTTAACTGGGCTCGTGGTTTCAGAAGGTGGTAGGGCCCGTGATCATCACAGCAGGGAACATGGCACAGTGCTGGTGCAACATCTGGATCCATAAGGAGTAGACAGAAACAGCTAACTAGGAATGGCATGGGCTTTTTAAACCCCATACCCCATACCTAACCCTCAGTGACACACCTCCTCCAACAAGACCATATGTCCTAATCCTTTTCCAAAAAGTTCTACCAACTGGGTACTAAATATTCAAAAGTGAGCCTGTGGAGGCTTCAAACAACAACAACAAAATAAGGAACTGATCCTGAACGTATTTCAATGCAAAACCATTGAAGTATATATAATTTTTGAATCTCATTTCTCAGATCAAAAAATTGTTAACATATCATGAACATACTAAAGTTCAAATTGTCACTACTATTCAAATTCTAACAATCTGTAGGGAAAAAATATCTGCATTTTGGGAAAAATGTTACACAAAGAAAACCAAACACCATATTTATTTTTATTTTATTTATTATTATGTATACAGTGTTCTGCTTGCATGCTTCCCTTCAAGCCAGCAGAGGGCACCAGATCTCATTACAGATAGCTGTGAGCCACCATGTGGTTGCTGGGAATTGAACTCAGGGCCTCTGAAAGAACATCCAGTGCTCTTAACCACTGAGCCATCTCTCTAGCCCCAAACACTATATTTATAATTAAAGGTAAAACTTTCAAATATACTAAATGCTCAAATAAAATAACAGTACAACCAGCAATAGAAATATTATAAAGCTATTTAAACACCTTTTTCTGGTCTCAGATGCCAGGCACACATTTAGTACATATACAGACATGCAGACAAAACACTCATACTATTTTTAAAATGTACAAAAAACATTTTTTAAATGAGGAATACTCAAGATGTTGATGTAGGAAACATTGGACCGTAAAGAAACATACTAAAATGTGTTATCAGTACCTTTCTCGGATAATTGTATTTCATTTGCTTTCCTATAATATTATGCACATTTTCAAATAAGACATTTTAAAATTGTTACTTGTGTCTTAAAGTTTTATTTTTATTATGTGTAGATGTACATGTGGAGAGGACATAAGCAAGTGTGAGGACATAGTTGTAACACAATCTCATGCCTCTAAAGTTCCAATTTCCTCAAATTACCTCAACAAACACTATTTTCCTACCTGGGTTCTATTATTACTTCATAGCAAAGATTTAAAAATTCGTATTCTGGGTCAGAGAGATAGCTCAGCTGGTAAAGCACTGGATACCAACCTGATGATCTGAGTCCCATCCCTGAGACACACTCCTTTATGTTGTCCTCTGACCATGTGCACTTTGTGGCACGAGCATGCATGTGCGCGCGCGCACACACACACACACACCCCACACACACACGGGAGCACACGCATGCACACACACACCCCCAAACAAAATGTCAAAAAAAAAAACTGAACACAAATTCTAACCAAGATCTGCATCGTTTTAAGTAATTTACAGAAAGTTTCTTAAGTTAACTTATGTGAAAAGTTTTAGCTTAAAAAAAAACCCACATAAATGATCATTTTGCTACTCTCTAAAGAAAAATATGAAATTATAACTCACTTTAACAATCTCTTATTTTCAAGTTTTTAAAACATTAACATCTCAGTAACAGGTCTGTCCCATCATGCAGCCAAAGAAATAAATGTGTAATTTTGAGCTGTACAACGTACCATACCTTTCTGTTTCTAATGTATCCACTATATATTGCCTCTTTATTTTTTTCCTTTTTCTCAAAGTCTTCTTTAGAAAGTACAAGCTCATGAACATCCTGGGAGTCTGCAGGTTTGCTTATCATCTGTCAAACAATTTAAAAGATACATTAACTCTTACTAGTTATAAGTTTGCCATCCCAAAAATACTTTCTTCAGTTTTCACTTACAAGAAGAAGTGTCAGCCGGGCGGTGGTGGCGCACGCCTTTAATCCCAGCACTTGGGAGGCAGAGGCAGGCGGATCTCTGTGAGTTCGAGGCCGGGCTGGACCAATAGCCTCCTAAACAATACAGAGAAACTCTGTCTCGTAAAAACCAAAAATAAATAAATAAATAAGAAGTGTCACTTACTCTGGCTGATTGCCCAACAAAGAAAACTGCCTGTTTGCCTCCAACACCAAAATAGGAAATGTCACTATTCAAGCTGCGAGGAACTGGTACTGGCCGAACATACCCTGAATGATCACTAGAAGGAAACATTGTATCAATCAGTGCTTTAAAACAGTCTACTTGAGAGAAGAGGTAGAAGCATCCTGAGTTAGAGAACAGTGAGGGATATATAATAAAACCCTGTCTTGAAATCCACCACCCACCAAAAACCCTACCAAAATCACCAAATGCATTACAGGGCTAGGGATGTGATTCAGGGGCAGAGCACTTGCCTGCAGAGCCCTGAAACTGGTCTCTGGGATAGGGATTTCCATTATACCCACAGAAATCCTCAGCAAGGGCAGACTCGGGTTTTATTTCAGGGCATGTGAAATCAGCTGACCACCAATGTTAGGTGAGCAGACTTCAATGGTAATAACAGATAACAAGCTATTTAAAATTTGGACTTCCCCAAAAAATAAAAAACCAAAGAGCAGTTACTAAAACCATCACAGAAGAGCTGGGAAGATGGCTCAGTGGTTAAAAGCACTGGCTGTTCTTTCAGGATTTGCCTTCACTTTCCAGCATCCACATGGTGGCTCACAATTATCTGTAAGTCCAGTTTCAGTATATCTAATGCTCTCTTCTGATTTCCATGGCCATCAGGCATGCATATGGTACAAGAACTTACATACATATGAAGTACACTTAAAATAAATCTTTAAAAAAACATAATAAATACTGTCACAGAAGAAATTGCTTACTAAACAAAAATTTAAACAACCTATATTTCATGTTCAAACAACAGAAACCATAACAACATAAAGTACAAAAGTGTTCCACCAATGGGTCTAGATAGATAGCTCAGAAGTTAAGAGCACTGGCTGCTCTTCTAGAGGTCCTGCGTTCAATTCCACGAAATCACATGATGGCTCACGACCATATATAATGAGATCTGGTGCCCTCTTCTGGGAGCAATCATATATACAGGCAGAACACTGTATACATAATAAAAATCTTTTAAAAAAGTATTCCACCAGATATATCAATAAACTTTTTAAAAAATTTACAATTTGCATTTCCAAAGAGTAACTAAAATGAAAAAAAACCTCACTTAAGGGAATGGATCATGAACAGATTTGAGTTGGTAGCAGAATGAACCCATAAACGTGTATACAGGTTGAACTCATTTAGTTTGAAGAAAAAAGCAGTTTAGTGGTTCAGAATCTGCCCAGTATGTATGAAGCCATGGGTTTACTCTTCAGTGCTTAAAAAAAAGTAAATGAAAATAAACACAAGGCATGTGACATCTATAGAATCATCACTGCACCTAACTGTAAGGAATTGCAAAAGAATAGAGAAAAAAAGCATTTGGGGGAAATGATGGGCTACGCTTTCCAAATATAAGGAAACTTACTGAACAAATTAAAGAACTTGACTTAATTCCAAAGGGAATTAAATGATAAAGAGTCATAGCTAGGCACATCAGAGAAAGAAACAAAGCCAGTGGTATACAAGGGTGTTACCACAACTTGGGAGGTAGAATCTGGTGGACTTCGTGAGTTCAAAGCCATCCTGGTCTATATATTGAGTTCCAGGCCAACTAGGGCTACAAAGTGAGACTCTTCCTCAAGAACAAGGAGGAAGAGAAGAGAATGCAACATTTCTGTGTACTATCGACAACTGAGATGAACCATTGCCACCTGTTAAAAATGTTAGTGGGACTCTGATGGTTCAGCAGTTAAGAGTACTAGCAGCTTCAGAGAGCATCTGAGATTTCCAGAACCTACATCATGGATCACAATCTGTAGCTCTAATCCCAGGAGATCCAATGCCCTCTTCTGGCTTTGAGGACATTGCACAAATGTGGTGGATAGACAGACCTACAAATAAAACACCCCCCTCCCCACATACACACACATTTATTTTTCAAGACAGGGTTTCTGTTTATAGCTCTGGCATCCTAGCTGTCTTGGAACTCACTCTGTAGACCAGGCTGGATTCAAACTCACAAAGATTCTCCTGCCTCTGCCTCCCAAGTATTGAGATTAAAGGTATGTACTGTAACCACCCGGCTTATGTTCTTATATGAATATATGGATATTAGGAACTGAGCATGGCTATCTGTAACTACAACTCCGAGGGATCAGACTCTCTTCTGGAACCCATGGGTACACACACAAATAATAAGGCACATACAACATACACATAAAATAACTGATTGTAAGAACTCGTGTGTGGGTATATTCATTATAGCATTTCACCTTTTTGCATGTTTGAAAATATTCATATAAATTATTAAGAAAATGAACAGTGCTAAGACTGTCAACTATTCTACAAAAAAAATTGAATTCTACAAAAAAAAGTTAAACACAAACACCTATCAAAGAATGAAGAAACCTGGATAGACACGAGAAGAGAAAAAAAATCTAAAACACTAGAATAGATGTAGATGAATAGATGCAGATGGGTGGATGGATGGATGGATAGATGGTGCATAGGCAATAAACAGACACATAAATGATGGATAGGTTCTTTCTCTATAGAGCTGGAGTTGGCCACCAGATGTTGATGCTAGGAACCAACTTTGTTTTAGTTGGGCTTCCTTCCTTCACCCACCTACTGCCTACTGACCAGAACAGCCTCACACTATGGCACAGGCTAGCCAGGTAACCCTCATTCCTTCAACCTGAGCTCAGAGGACTGGGGACTAGAGAAAAGGCTCAGCAGTTAAGAACAATGGTGCCCTTGAGAATAATGGGACCAGTTTGCAGCACCAACTAGAGCTCACAGCCACCTCTAACTCTAGCTCCAGGGGACCTGACGCCCTCTTTTGGCCTCAGTGGGCAGTGATGAGCACATGTAAAAACAAATCTCAGAGTACTTTAACTATATACAAATTGGCTTTTTTCTTGAAGTAACCTTAACTCAAACAATGTCACAACAATCTCTTCTCCAACCATAAGCTAAAGGAAATGTCTGTCACATTACATTTGGCACATTACATTTTCTTCACAGCTGTAACCAATAATTTAAAATGTTTATAAATATGATGCTTGCATTTACATTTGTTTTTCTCAATAGAACAAATTACAAAGCAAAAGTTGCCTTGTTTTGTGAGTCTTCCTTTTTCTATAGCCTGTCTCTTATAACATCACCCTTGTATCAAATAGAAACTGAAATGCAAGCAGAAAAAAAACCTAATAATTTATTCTATGTAAGTGGATGCCATGGTCTAAACAATAACACATGATGATGCTGCAGAAATTGGAGTAGGTCAAAGGACCAGTACTGGATCCAAAAACACTACGAAGATGTAATGGTTATTAATTATTTACAGGTACTATATATACATGTGTGTAATACACACACACATACATATTTAAATCTAGCAAAGGGATGATTTTTACCAAAAATAGAAATTTCCTTAAGTTTTGAGCTGTTAAAAACTTGGTTTGGGGGCTGGAGAAATGGCTCAGGGGTTAAGAGCTGCCTGTTCTTCCAGAGGTCCTGAGTTCAATTCCCAGCAACCACATGGTAGCTCACAACCATCTGTAATATAGTCTGGTGCCCCCTTCTGGTGTCCAGGGATACATGCAGGCAGAATACTATACACATAACAAATAAATAAATCTTTTTAAAAAAATTGGGTTGGTTCTAGAGAAAAATTAGTGTCCTTTGAGTCCAGTGGAGATTCCTAGTAAACTGTAGGCTAAACCAGTTAAATCAACCAGAAAGGCAGAAAGTTAATTTCCTGCTTCCCCACCCCGAGTTTACCACCAATAAAGTTTTCTTTATCTTTTGGCTATGTCAAGTAGAAGCACAATCTTAACCTCAGCCTATAAAAACAGTGGTGTTGACCTTCATGTTGACCTATTTTTTTCCCCTCTTTGTTGAGACATTGTTTCTCTGTGTAGCCCTGGCTGTCCTGGAACTTGCTCTGTAGACCAGGCTAGTCTCAAAAGAGAACCACCTGTTTCTGCCACTAAGTGCTGGAAGTGAAGGCGTATGCCACCATGCCATTTCACATTGGCTTTCTAATCATTCCTTTTCTTGGTTTTTAATCACCCTTTTAAGTGTCATGTAATTATGAATGATTATAGAGAAGTGTCATATCAGGAGTAAGAAATACGAGGAGAGCCACTGAAAATCTTTGCTCATCTGATGAAACCTGACAGTGCTGACACAGACACAGGCATGAGCTGCCATGCCCAGTTTTCCTGGGCAAGTGTGTTCTGATACAACCATAAACCTGAGCCTAAAAATAGAAACACGGGGTTCTAATGAACCATAAGTAATTCTAGACATTTTCGAGCAGTGTAAAATGATTTCTAAAGATTACCCTAAACACCATTCTATTGTCCTATCAGTATTCAATATATTAATATAACTCACACAGATCTCATGAAATAGAAAAATGTTCAGTGGAAAAGCATGATGTTCTATTTCGGAATATTTATTACAAAACCCTGTAATAAAACAAATATGCCAACAAGATCAAACCCTCTAATAAATCCTCTACATACAAGGGCACACTAGAGTTCTTACTTATATAGGTATCACCAGAAAGAAAAAAGCATGATTTTTCTAACCTTTCAAAGTCACCTTGTCTTGTAAATTTTGACAACCTATACACAGCCCAGTTGTTAAGCTGCTTAGAGGTCATTCCTCTTCCATTATCTACCACTGCGACAGCAGGTTTTCCTTGTGTTTCATCAAATAGCTACGAAATAGAGAGACAGAAAAACTCCAATCAATACCTAAAGCATCAAGTATGAAACTCAATAGGCTCACTCATACCACTGGTATAAGTATAAACAAATACAACTTTTATAAAGGCACGGAAATATTTATATATAAATATCAAAAATTTTAGAATTCGTAATGTTTTTAACCTAAAAACACCATTTCTCAGACTTTAAAGAGAGGCATATACAAATATACAGTATTCCCATATGGCTTCTCAAGGTAAACATACAGGATGAAAAAAAACCTGTTTAAGAAGATGGACTCCATAACTTACATTGTAGCTAACAAAACTCCCTGCATTAACATCATAAAATATACATGCTGTAATTACAACTACAGTGTTAAAAAAAGAAATTATAAAACATAAGAACATATATAAGCACATATGTACATAAAAGAAACTATAAAAAATTATCAACAAAATATCAAGTAATCAGTTCTAGTTTTTCTTTACTTCCAATGTACTACTAAAAGAGTTACTTTATGCATGATTCTCTTACCAATTTGATCTGTATTCTCCTAACACCAACATTACGAGCAGTAGCTGACAATGAATTGTCAATTAATTCTGCAAAAGCAAATGCTGGAAGAGAATGAGAAAACACCACTTAACCTTTCCATCCCAAATACTTCATACAAAAGTTAAAGTAAAAGGAACTTTGAAGCAACCACTTTTATTTTCCAAAGAGCTACAAGTATTAAATGCTACCCAGAGTCTAATGCTGTTATGCATAATGAAGTTTCATCACCAATCACAACCAGCATAAAAAAAGATTGGGCACCGATCTGAGCAACACAGTGAGGTCCTGTGTCAAAACAGCAGCAATGGAAAAGGAACTAGTCTGTAGGTCAAAGGCCTATAGTCTCAACTAGGAGACTGAGGAAAGGGCATTTTAAATTCAAGTGCCTGGGTTACAAGGTGTGCTCAAGACCAGCCTGTATTCAGTGAGAACATGCCCTAGATTCAATCGTCTGCACAACACATATATGAGAGAGAGAGAGAGAGAGAGAGAGAGAGAGAGAGAGAGAGAGAGAGAGAGAGAGAGAGAGAGAGAGAGAGAGAAGAGCACTTGAATATAGAATTCCAAAGAATAACATTATCATGTTAAATGGTGTCAGTTGTGGTAGTTTGAATGGCACCATAGGCTTCTGTGTTTGAAAGCTTGGTGGAACTGTGTGGAGGAGATGTCACTGGAGGGAGGGTATGAGGTTCCAAAAGCAAAATTCCCACTATTCCCAGTGTGCACTCTGCCTCATGTTTGTAGATCAAGGTGTGAGCTCTCTCCTGCTACTCCAGCTGCCCACCTCCGTGCTCTCACACCACCATGAAGAACTCTAACCCTATGAAATCATAAACCCAATTAAATGCTTTCCTTTCTAGGTTGCCTTGTTCATGGTATTTTGTCACAGCAATGGAAAAAACAAACAAACAAACAAACAAAAAAAAAACTGAGGCACCTGTGATCTTAGCACTCCAAAGGCTGAGGTCAGAGGACTGCCAGGAGTTCAAGAAGAACTTGCGCTCCCAAACTCAGTTCCTATGATGGTTTAAGGCATGAACCTGGCAGGATCTAGAATTGGCTGGGAGACTCTGGGAATATATGTGAGGGACTTTTTTAGATTAAGTTAATTAAGTGGGAAGACCCATCCCAGCTATATCACGAGTAAAGCCGGATTAGTTTTTACTGTCAACCCTACACAATCTAAAGTTGCCTGGGAAGAGGAAGCTTTACTTGAGGAGATGCCCAAACAAGACTGGCCTGTGGGCATGGCTGTGAGACACTGTCTTTATTAAGACAGACGGGAAGGGGAGCCCACTGTGAGAGTCTCTAGGTAGATGGTGGCAGAGGGAGCCAGCCAGTCAGCCAGCCAGCCAGCCAGCCAGCCAGCCAGCCAGCCAGACAGACAGACAGACAGTCAGTCAGTCAGTCAGTCAGTCAGTCAGTCAGTCACATTCCTTCATGGTTTCTGCCTGAGTTCCTATTCTGATTTCCCTCAATGGACTGTGACCGGGAAGTTTAAGACAAATAAACCCCTTTCTCCCTTAAGTTGCTTCAGGTAATGGTGTTTCTCACAGCAACTGAAAGCAAATGGGGACAGCAGGTGAATGTAAGCCTTCATCCTTCTCTACTTTCTGACTGGGAGGAATGTGACTAGCTTGCTTCCTGTCCTGCTATGTCTTTTTGTCTATGGTGAAATGTAAAACTGATAAACAGAATAAACACACCCTTCCTTAAATTGCTTTGTATCAGGTTATTTCATCATAGTAACAGAAATAATGTTATATTCATACTATAGAAACCAAACCCAAAAAAAAAAGTGCTAAATAACATTGCTTCACTATTTTCTCCAAATTAAAGCATTCCCTCCTACAAACCCTTAAGAACCAGGAAGTAAAATAAAAACTAACAAGGTTCTGGACTCTGAAACAGGCCCAAGCCAGGCATGGTGGCACATATCTTTAATCCCAGGATTCAGGGCAGAAACAGGGAGATCTGGGTATGAAGCCATCCTGGAATTTTACTCCAGCCAGAGCTACGAAGTAAGACTCTGTCTCAAAAGAACAATAAACAAATAGGTCCAAAAAGCTCTTGAATCTTAAAAGACTCAAAAGAGTCATCACCAAAGTTATAAACACAATAGGCAATTGATGCCTGGGCTGCCTGTAAGCTGCATAGGGAGCTCCAAGATACAGCTTTCAGGAGTTATCACCAAGCCTAGTGGGTTTTACTGTTGTTTGAGTACTTGGTAAACTGAGGCAAGAAGAACCTGAGTCTGGGAGAAGCCTAGACTACAGAGTGAGACCCTATACCAAAAGAAAAAACTGAAAGAGAAAGGAAGGATGGATAGACCTAATTTTATCTTCATTTTACAGAAATTTAACCCAACTAAAACTCACTGACCCACATAATTGTACTCTAGCAAGCACTCTAAGCATTTAAGTAACTAGATTGGTAAATTAATCAGATAGATTTACTACAAATTAGACATGCATATGGATTAGGATAAAGACAACAATAACTACAAAATAAAGACATAAGAAAGAAATAATGTATAGAACTGAATTTAAAAAGGAAAAGGGTCCAGATGGCGACACACACCTTTAATTCCAGCACTTGAGAGGCAGAGGCAAGTGGATCTCTGTGAATTTGAGGCCAGCCTGGTCTGCAGAGCTAGTTCCAGAACAGTCAAGGCAATACAAAGAAATCCTGTCTCAAAATGCATGCCTCCTCCCCCACCCTACCCAAGTAAGAAAAAGGGAATGGAACGGAATATTGAGACAAGTTTGAATTTCTGCTCTAGAAATAAACACAATTTCAATACAATGCTTACTATATCAAATTTAATTAGTAGAAGTATTACACAGGAAGCTGGAACAGATACTGTCCTTAGCAAAGAGAATAGAAAGCCAGCGGTAAACTTTTGTCTCACTGACATACATGCAATAAAAGTCAGATCTGAAAGAAAATATATAAAAGAAATGATGAACATGACTTAAAGACATGTCCACAACAAAGGAAGAACCAGAAACAAAGAAAGGAGAGGAAAGATCGAGATATACTGCAAAGTTAACAGAAATCAAAGCCAAAGTTTAAGCAGAGATTCTCCACATATTTATGTAATGATGGCACGGATGAAAACCGATGCAATGAGTCTGTATGGCAATTAAGCTACAGCGAAAGTCTTTACAACCAACGTATCTGTTGACTACACAGTATATATTAAAAATTATCTCCAAGGAAGTTACTTAAAATTGACTCAAAATTCAAACATTTAAGCACCTATTATCTGCCAGGCTATTACACGGAGAAACTGTGTCTCAAGCTGATTTTCAGGGGTGGGAGTAGAGAGATATCACAGCAGTCTAAGGCACTGGCTGCTCTTCCATAGGACCTCAGTTCAAGTCCCAGCATCCACATGACAGCTCACAACTGTCTGTAAATCCAATTCCAGGGGATCTGGCACCTCACACAGACATACATGCAGGCAAAAACCCAATGTACATAATAAATAAAGCAAACAAACAAAAAGAACAAAAAATAATTTTAATATGGCTTATAATGAACACGATAATAACAAAGTACTGGAAAGAAAAGTCTGGAAAGAAGATCTGGTAAACAATGTGGCACAGTCTCAAGGGCAAACCAGTCAAAATGTAAAGGGTTAGAAAAAGATATTGAAGACATGGCAAGAGCCACATAAATTTACAAAGTAGGGACTGATTATAATTCGGCAGTAGAATGCTTACCATGTATGTGCAAGACTCTGGGTTTAATCGAGTAAATAAATAAACGGAAGGTCAGGGTTATTTTCCTAGCTGGAGGTGTTTTACAGCCAGGCAGGAAGATGTCTAACTATAAGACAAAGCACATCCAGCTCTACCAATGGGTTAAAGCAGACTTCTGTGCTGCAGAGATGGCTCCATGGGTAAAACATCTGCTGTGAAAGCTTAGTAACCTTGTATCCCCAGAACCCAGGTAAAAGCCAGATATGCAGTAATGCATACACCTGCAATCTCTCTGCTTCTACAGCACAGACCAGGGGGGCTCTCTGGAAGCTTACAGTCCAGTCATCCTGGCACCCAGCTTCAAACATGGTGGAAGGTGAGGAGCTACCTTCTTTCTCATGTACAATATGGGACACACATTTGTGCGCGCACACACACACACACACACACACACACACACACACACACACACACACGCACGCACACCACTCACAATACATCACTCACAATTTTAAAGAAAGAGAGACTGGGCTGGAGAGACAACTCAGCAATTAAGAGCAGTTTCTGCTTTTGAGGAGCCCCAGTTTGGTTTCCAGTGCTCCCTGGGAAACCACACTCATGGGGCACACATCCACACAAAGGAATGGCATGTGTGGCCAAAGGATAAAACAGATTAACTTTCAAAAATTGCACAGACAGACTACTTACGCAAAGGATTCTGTCCTTCACTTGCATAATATTCATACATGCCACTTTTAACCAAAGTATCATAGTGGGGTAGGAAGTCAATTCTTTCTTTTGTTGCTGTTAATAGTGACTGGTCAACTGACTGTAGCAAGTATAGAGTGACTCCATCTTTAACGGTTTCATCTGTAATTGAGAGGTAAAATTGTAACTGCTATGGCACCATAAGAAACTCAATGCATTTAACAGTATAGGTAAAGTGTAAATGGATCTATTTACAAATTCCAGATAAAGAGCATCAATGAAACAGGCATAAGCATTTCCACAACTCTAAAATACTCATGATATGTAAATTTATTAATTATTATTGGTGTGTGTGTGTGTGTGTGTGTGTGTGTGTGTGTGTGTGTGTACATGCCAGTACGCATGTGGACAAATGGATGTCACAGAATACATGTAGAGGTCTGAGGACATCTTTCTGAAGTCAGTTCTCTTCTTACACTGTAGGATCTGTTCTCTTCTTACACTGTAGGATCTGGGGATCACCCTAAAGTCAAGATTTTGAGGCAAGTGTTTTCACCCATTGATCCATCACAGCAGCCCTTAGGATTTTTGTTTAAAAAAAAAAAAACAGGGTCTCACAATAGAGCTGAGGTTCAAAGTGTGAGCTACAATGGCAGCTGAAACACATTTCTTTTATTTTTAGTTTTTAAAATACCATTTCAGAGCCGGGCAGTGGTGGCGGACGCCTTTAATCCCAGCACTCGGGAGGTAGAGGCAGGCGGATCTCTGTGAGTTCGAGGCCGGGCTGGACCAATAGCCCCCGAAACAATACAGAGAAACCCTGTCTCGTGAAAACCAAAAAAAAAAAAAAAAAAAAATACCATTACAGGTTGAGTCAGTAAGATTATTCAATGGGTAAAGGTACCAGCTGACCAAGTAGAACAACCCAAGTTCAATCCCTGGGACACACACTGTAGGAAAAAAAATTTCCCAAAATTGGTCTCTGATCTCTGCACTAATACACACATACACAAATAAAAAAGTATAAGAAAACATTTAAAAATATAGAACAGGCCAGGTGATGGTGGCACACGCCTTTAATCCCAGCACTCACTCGGGTGACAGAGGCAGGTGGATCTCTGTGAGTTCGAAGTCATGAACATGAAATCTGGCAAGTTATGGAAACTTTAAAAAAATAAAGAATTCAAGTTTTCTAGGAGCTCAGTTTTGTGGGTGTTCAAAAAAAAAGCTAGGTGGTAAGTCCTCATTTTCTATGGACCAACTGACAGCAGGAAAATGTGATTTCTGTGAAAACAAAGTACTCCAAATTACCAATACTTTGGACAGATGGTGATAAACAGCTACTGCTCTATCTTATACAGTAAATAAATACAAAAGAACATTGCTTACTTACCAAAGTTATCACAAGTAATCTCCTTCCTGTTTGTAGTTGTAATAACAAACTTTTCTTCAGATGAAATGCCAATTGTCTATCCAAAATTAAAAAAAAGTATTATGTAAAGAAAATAAATGTACTATTTACGTTGATAAGAATGTAAACATACTGATATTAGAACTTTGCAATAGTTACTATACTTATTTGTCTAGGAAATACAGAACTCGTATTTTTAAATTTTGATTTTGCAAAGTAATCACCATAAGCCATATAAATTGCTAACCTAACAAGGTTTTTTCTGCTATTTGCTACCCAGAAAATGACAATCATTAGATAATGAAAATGTGATACATACACAGTAGAATTTTATTCAACTATAAAGAAAAATGAATTTATGAAATTTTCAGGAAAATGGATGCAATCAGAAAATTTACTATTGGGGTAACTCAAGCCCAGGAAAACAAACATGTTTTCTTTTATACGTGGAACCTAGCTTCAGGTGTTTAAGATTTCTATAATTCATCTGGAGTGTTTGTAGAGGTCAGGAAGCCAAAAAGGGTCCCTAAGAGGGAGAACATTCATGACATGGAAACAGAAGGGAACCCTGGAACGAAGGGCTTATGTGGGAATGGCATGGAATGAGTTGGAGGAAGTGTTGAAGGTTTGCTAAGCAACACTAAGGATGCACAAAAAAAGCCTTGTTGATTGAGCACGTGATGACCCATGCCTTTAATCCCAGCACTTGGGCAGTAGAGGCAAATGAGTTGGGAGTCCAGTTCGGTCTACAGAGTGAGTTCCAGAACAAGCTCCACAACTACAGAGAAACCCTGTCTCAGGAGGAAAAAGAAAGAAAAAAAGGCCTCACAGAGCCCCACTACTTTGTACATTAATTAAAAACACATAATGTCCTGGTGATGGTGGCACAGCCCTTTAATCCGAACACTTGGAAAGCAGAGGCCTGCAGACTTCGGGGTTCCAGGCCAGCCGGGGCTATTTAGTGAGATGAGAGAATGAAACAACTTTCTAACTGGGTTTAAGGCCCACTCCACATGATGGAAGCCTTATCAAGGTAAAGAACTTGTGGCTAAATATGTCACAGTCCCTAGAGGAAGACCTACTCCTCTTCTGCTAAACTGACAAAGTATTAAGCCATCTTCTCAGGACTTTTCACTATACCCATGGATTAGTTTATCTGTGGTGATATTTTGTTTAGGATCTAACAAATAAAACTTACCTGAAGATCAGAGTGCAAAGCCAGCCACACTAGTTAACCATAGAGGCAAGTACTGGTAACACAAACCTTTGATCTCTCTTAGTTCAAGGCCACTCTGAGCTACACAAAATTGATCCAGTCTAAAAGAGAAACTGAGCTCACACAAAGGTGATCTCAGCAGTTGGGATCCCATACCTTTAATCCCAGCACTAGAGAGGAATTTAAGGCGGGAGGAGACAGGAGTTCAGTGCAGTGTGAGGACAGGATCTCCTTTTCGGTCTGAGCATTTGTAGAGGAGAGAACTTGATAGTACCTGGATGTTTTGTTTTTCTGATCTTCAGCTTTAACCCCAATATCTATCTCTGGGTTTTTTTTATTGATACCAACTACAATTAGTGCAACATTTCTCTTTCAACCCTCATCAGAGAGCTTCTTCTTATAACAAATAATGATTAACACAAACCCACAAGTGATCAAGGTACAAAGAATACGAGAGAGACTATGGCAGCTCAACCCTAAATGGTTTACCTACATCACACCTAAGTCTGCTCAAGGATCACTGTGGAAAGTGGTAGGGGTGACTGCAGGGAAACAGTATTTTCAGATACAGCAAAGCAGCTGCACACATCAACTCAGTAGCTGTGAAAGAATGCACAGGCCTGCACAAGCCAAGCCGGACAAAACCCCAGTGTGGAGGGCAGGTAGGCAGTTAAGTCCTCCCCCTAGCTGAAGTGACAATAATGACTGAAGACTGCTAATAGAGGGAGACTCAGACTTAAGGTTAAAGCCCCTGTGCTCCAGCAGACAGCCCCAAAGCCAAGAGTGGACAGGGAGCAAAAGTAGACTTGATGGATTTAAGAAAAAACAAAGAGGACACAAGGTTGGTTGAGTAGGGAAAGAGAGTGAAGGTAGTCAAAACAACCTGTCTAAATTATCAAAGAATAAGGGGTGTATGTGTCTGTGTGTATATAATGTGATTTTTTTAAAGAATTTTAAAGGCAGCCGGGCGTTGGTGGCGCACGCCTTTAATCCCAGCACTCGGGAGGCAGAGGCAGGCGGATCTCTGTGAGTTTGAGACCAGCCTGGTCTACCGAGGAGTTCCAGGACAGGCTCCAAAGCAATACAGAGAAACCCTGTCTCGGAAAACCAAAAAGAATTTTAAAGGCAATAAAAAATTTTAAAGGCATTTGAACAGAGGTACCCTGAATAGGCAGAAAACACTCCCTCCAGAAAGACATGAGTTATTAAAAGAAAACCTTGCTGGGAGGTGGTAGCACACTACTTTAATCCCAGCACTTGGGAGGCAGAAACAGACTGAGGACATAGGCTCCAAAGCTATACAGAGAAACCCTGTCTTGAAAAACAAACAAACACACATCTCAGTGCCAGGCACAGGCTACCTTCTTATAAACTATTAGTGGGGGGGGCGCGGAGGCCTCCAAAGAACTCCAAAACAACAAAGGCTATTGGTATTGGTCTTATTTGCCCACCATAACTGGATGCTAAGACCTTATTACTGAAGATGCAACACGCTTTGGTTGCAGGACAGAGATTAAATAGGAAAGGACCAGTAAGCTTCCTTTCTGATGGCTAGCATTCAAAGTGCCAGAGGGACAGGAAAGTAACAATGGACTCACCCAGCAGTTGACTCCACATGCAAAATTACTGACCTGTCAGGCAATACATGCCTTCCAATACAAGAGTGGCATCACTGTTTCTGATTGGACCGGAAGCCTACTCCACAGGAGGGAATTCATGCCAGGTACTGTAAATCTGGTTAAAAGACCAGGACTTGGGAGGTCACAGGATTTGGGGGTGGGGTAACTAATTTGCTGTATTAAATAGACACGCCTTCTAAGTGTGTGTTTATACTCATGGTCAGAGAAGCTTGTTTTCACAGGAGGCAGCAATCAACACAGAGACTCAAAACTGGCCAACGTGCTGAGAAAAGGTGACAGCTACATCAAGTCTCCACACTCTCTTGGGGAAACATGCTAGAGCAGGTGGTCCTGTGACGTGCTACTTATTAGCTGGTGTGACATAGCCACTGCATACAGCAGCTAATGGTCCCTGCATGAGACCTACACAACCAAGCTAGTAAACATTCCAGTGTGGATCAAAGAGGAGCTATTGGCAAGTGATGTCAGCTGGGAAGAAGGTGTCGTTTTTCTCTGAGGTGTGGCTGCTGGTAGGTTACCCATGGTCTGGTGGATTGTCCCACACCCAAGCATATAAGCAGCATTATTGAATTAGAAAGTTATACTCAAGTGTAGGAGGGGGGACATAGGTTATGCGGTAGAGGGAAGGACGATTTAGGTTGGGTATGATCAGGATACGTTGTATACACACACATACAAAGTTGTTAAAGAACAAATTAAAAGATTTTATGAGAAAACCCACTAGTGACTGGGTGAGACATTTTGAATGGATTAAATTTTTTACATTTTTTTCATTCATTCATTTTTGGGGGACATAGCACATGTAGACATCAGAGAACAACCTGAAAGTCATTCTCTCCATCTACCATGTGGGTCCCAAACATGGAACTCAGGTCCTTAGGCTTGGTGGCAAGCACCCTCACCCACAGAGTCATCTCAAAAGCCCTGGGTTCATCAAGAGGAACCACCCAAAGACATCATCTTTCATTCCATTACATAAGGAATCAATTTATTTGAAACTAAGTATTAATATAACACTTATTGTATACAAATTAGATATATAGACATGTTAGAAGAAAACAGGCGAGTATTTCATAGCACTAAGGTATGAATACATATGTTACAGGGGATCAAAAGAAGCCTGACATCTTTCTAAAAACATTAATTAAATGAATAAATGTAATAAAAAATGTTTTAAAAGGTGACAATGACAATACAAACTGTAAAAGATCAAGACTACCAAAAAATAATTAGTAAATTAACACTCTCATTTAAATTAAAAAGACATGTATTTCTAAAAATGAAACACAATAATGAGCAGTTGAGCAGGATTCTGTCTTGCATGGTGACAAACCTTTCTACCTAAAGGTAGCTAAAAAAATTTTTTAATTATGAATGCGCAGAGGCAAGAGGAACTCTGTGAGTTTGAGGCCAGCCTGCTCTACAAAGTGAGTTTCAGGATGGCCAAGGATGTTAAACAGAGAAACCTCAGTTGCCATAGTCATGGTGTCTCCTCATAACAATAGAAATCCTAAGTAAGACAATATTCAACTGCAAAGTATTATCATGTATCTAATTATTTATTTCATGCAATGCTCCTATAACCCTATTGTTCTTAAGTTTCATTAAGGATTCTTCTAGAATAATGGCTCAGCATACTTGATCTAGCTTATGACTAACTTCAGAGATGGCTTCTGACCTTCAACTGTCAATTTACCTACCTACATATATAGACAGGAATGCTAACACCGTTGTTGCCTGAATAACTTTTTACTCAACTAAGACTACATAGCTATTCCTTTATAAGGGGATTACATTACAATTTAAAATGTGTTTCATAGACCCAACCTTACAAATATAGCTTGGGCTAACCTATCTCTAATTGCTCATAAGGCTTGTGTTAGTCTACAATTGAACAAAACTGTCAGCAATATTGAATACTGGACATGCAAATCAGAACAGTATTGTGCAACATACAGATAACCCAGGAAGCAATCATAATTTACACCCTCTCCGCCCAAGGTCCAGAGACTATTGTGGAATAAGGGAGTGGAAAGATTTAAGAACCAGAGGGAGTAGATACCTCTAAGTAAAACAGTATTTGCCAGACATGACAGAGCTGCACACAAACTCACAGTAGCTGGGACTGACTGCATGCACAAGATCCCAGCATGGATGGGGCAGGGGCTCAAGATATTTCATCCATATCTGAGGCTGGGCTGTTGAGGGAGCACCCCCCCCCCCAGGCTACCCATGCTCCATTCAAGTAGTGCTAAATGGTTTTTTTTGTTTGTTTGGTTTTTGGTTTTTCGAGACAGGGTTTCTCTGTATTGTTGTGGAGGCTGTCCTGGAACTCGCTCTGTAGACCAGGCTGGCCTCGAACTCACAGAGATCCGTCCGCCTCTACCTCCCGAGTGCTGGGATTAAAGGCGTGTGCCACCAACGCCCGGCCTCAACAAGTATTTTTTAAAAAAGAAAGAAGCACATTCAATGACAAAGGACATGGTGGACTGGAGGAGAAAGAATGGGATGGGTCTGACTCAAATACATTAAATGCATGTATGAATATCACACATTTTCTTTTTAAAACTATATATATATATATAGTTTTATATACATACATACATACATATATGAGTGTTTTGCCTGCATATATGTTGGTGGGGCCGAAATGATAGCTCAGTGGTTAAGAGCACTGGCTGGTCCTCCAGAGAACCCAGGGTTAATGCCCAGCACCCACACAGCGGTTCACAACTGTCTAATACTCAAGTCCCAAGGGATCTGACACCTTCTTCTAGCCTCCATGAACACCACAGTACCAGGGAATGAGGCATGCACTTTATACATTGATATTAAATATTTTAAGACAAGAGTTCAAGCTTGGCATAGGAGGTGAATACCTTTAATCCCAACACTCTGGCAACAGAGGCAGACAGATGTCTATATGTTTGAGGCCACTCTGGTGTTCATAATGAGCTCCAGGCCAGTCAGGGCTACATAGAGAGACCCTGTCTCAACAAACAAAAAAACAAAACGAAAAGTCAGAATTCAAAATTCAAAGCATACTTTCTGTTATGTCTCTTTTTTGTACCACCATGAAGTTAAAAAATCCTAAGTCAAACATTCACATTCTAAATTGAAGACTGCCTATATTTTCCTCCACTGAAGACAGTTTTTAATCTACATTTTAAAAAATCACTCAGGACAGTGGTGGCACACACCTTTAATCACATTACTCAAGAGGTAGAGGCAGGCAAATCTGTAGCCTGGCCTACAGATCGAGTAGCAGGACAGCCAGAGCTATACAGAAAAGAGCCCTGTCTAGAAAATCAAAACAAACAAAAACAAACTGTACACATAATGGGAGGGGTGGGTAGGGGCTCAGCAGTTAAGAGCATTGGCTGCTCTTCCAGAGGACCTGGGTTCAATTCCCAGTACCCACATGGCAGCTCACAACTCCAGTTCCAGGGGATCTGGCACCTCACACAAATATACATGCAATGTATACAGCAATGTACACACACACACACACACACACACACACCCTAATAATAATGAAATAAATTTTTTTAAAAACCTATGGTGCATGCCTATGACTCCACCACTCAGAAACTCAAGGCAGAAGGATCAGAAGTAGGAAGCCAGCAAGAACTACATAGCAAAACCATGTCTTTTAAACAAAAATAAAATCGAGCCTAGTCACATAGCTAAGAAGGTAAAGATACTTCTGTTTTTAAACAAAAATAAAATCGAGCCGAGTCACATAGCTAAGAAGGTAAAGATACTTCTGTACCACTGAGCCTTACAACCTGAGTTCAATCCCCAGGACTCACATGGGTAAGGCAAGAACCCATTCCTACAAGCTGTCCTCTGGTCTCCATACACATCCCCAGTGACATGTGCACAAACCCATACACATCACTCATACTAATAAATCTAGGTTTTTAAAAAGCAGTATCTTAAGAGTAAATTTTAAGTGTTCTTGCCCCCAAAGTAAAAACACATGTATGATAAATGGTATGATTTCAGATGGACATAGTAGCTATGTCTGTAATCCTGACACTTGGGAGGCTAAGCAGAAAGTCTGTTCACAGTTGGAGACCAGCCTAGAGAACAAAGTGCAAACTAAACCAGAACTCAATGCCAGGATGCTCTGTGAAAAAGAAAGAGGAGGAAGAAGTGGAGGTAGCAGCAGGAAAGAGAAATATAAAGTACAGCACTGTGAAGAGTTTTTTTGTCTGTAATCAAACTGACCTGAAGCTGGGTATGGAGGGTGAGATGGAGGTGGAGAGTTCAAGGCCATCTTAGACTACACATGTATTCTGGGGTAAACAAGACAACAAGTGATCAATTTTGATTTTACTTCTTGCTAACCTCTGTGATGGTTAGTTTTTGTCAATTTGACACATCTAGGAAGAAAAAGGCTCAACAGAGAAAATGCTTCCATCAGACTGTCCTGCTGGCAAGAATGATGTGGGACATTTTCTTGACTGATTTGGGGTTTGCATCACTGGAGGAAGAGAGGCATGCCTGCGATTTTAATAAGCAAACTGAAGAAGGCAGGGAGAGCAAGCCAGTAAGTATAGTCTGTTTCAGTTCCTGCCTTTAGCTCCTGCCCTGGTTCCCCTCACTGCATGTGTAAGGCAAATAAAACCTTTCCTCAAGTTGCTCTTGGCCAGAATGTCTTGTAACATCAATAGAAAGCAAAGAAGGGCAACTATGCAATCTTGTATGTAATTTGGGTGACTGATTCAATCCTTCATGTGCGTAATGGAAACAATGCCATAGGATCTGTAGCCCATAAAGGGCAGATTCAGGGGCTGCAGATGGCTCAGTGGTTAAGAGCTCCTGCTACTCTTGCATAGGATCTGTTTGGTTCCCAGCACCTTCAAGATGGCTCACAACGGTCTGTAATTCAGTTCCAGGGGATGGCATGCCCTCTTCTGGCCTCCACAGGCACCAGGCATTCATATGGTGCTCAGATATACGTGCAGGCAACACTCTTAATACACATAAAAGTAAGTTTTTTAAAAAGTAGACTGATTTTTAGAAGTCTGTCTTCCTAATTTTATACCTAGCTTTTCCTTTTCTTATTACTTCTCCCCCTCACTTCTATTCAAATGTAACCTTCATCAGCTCTTGAATAAACAAACAAGATAAAGGGAATTAAAATAAATATTTTCCTTGGTGTTAATCTGGAAATTGAAAGGGTTGTAAAAATGCATGATTCCTACAGTAAAAAGGAAGCAGAAAGGTACAACACAAAGTACAGGGTTTCTGGACTTGCATACTAACTTCTACCTTTTATTATCCAATCTGTTTGTCTAAGAGAGTTAGACATGTACTTCACAGAAGATAGGGAGAAACAGTACCCGAGGGAAAGAAAATTCTTTTTGAAAAGCAATTTAAAAATACACATCTTAAGCATGATGCCAAGCCAGGCTGTGGTGACGCATGCCTTTAATCTCAGCACATGGAAGGCAGTGGCAGGCAGATCTCTGTGAGTTCGAAGCCAGCCTGGTCTACAAAGAGACTTCCATGACAGCTAGAGCTGTTTCACAGAGAAATGCTATCTTAAAACGAAACAAAAAAGACACGCATGGTGCCTACCACTTATGACCCCAGACAGAAACAAGAAGATCCAAAGTTTTCTAATTAAAACAAACAAGTAAGCAAAAAAGTTAACACATATACACATCTCACTACTGGCCTTTTTTGGCCAAAATCAATCATCCAAAAAAAAGCTAGACAAGACAGACACACACCTGTAACTTTAACACTATGGAGTTTGAGGCACCAGGGTTACAAGGAGGAAGGAAAAAGACGGGTGGGGGTGTGTGGCCCAGTGACAGAGCACTGGGAAAGAACCAAGTTGTCCTCCGCCAGCCACGTGTGCCTTGCAAACATGCACAAAAATGTAAAAAACAAAAAAATGGGGGGGAGGGAGGGATGGGACACTTTAAAGATGTTCCCGAAACAACAAACAAAAAAGTTATGAATTCCAGTGTTTATTGTAGCAGTACTAAAAATGACAATTCTGAAAGTAAATTTCAATTGTTCTGTAAGTAGTGATACTAAAGAGATCATCCCTGATTCTATGAACCCTGTATTAAGATGGACACTTCTGGGGTTGGAGAGTTAAGAGCACTTGTTCCTGCAGAGGACCTGGGTTTGATTCCCAGCACTCATAGGCCAGTTCACAAGACACCTCTGCTGGTCTCTGAAGGCACCAGGCATGAACCAGTGCGCAGACATACACGCAGGCAAACACCCATATACATACAATAATAAATACACAGCATTTTCTTAAAAAGCAAAATAGCCTCTCCTGGCAATCTTAAATGAAAAAAAAAAAAAAGGGAACAACGTAAAACATCTATTACAGTGACATAAAAGGAAGAAGGACTCACAGGAGTTAATGCTGCCGCTCTGTAATTTTTAATTCAATTGCTAGCACTGGGAAACATGCAGCGCTCCTGGCTAGCCTTGGCTACAGTATGAGACTCAGTCTTAAGACACTGTGACAATCTACCACCATAAACACAGGCATATAATGAACTTCACAGTTTACCTAGTTTTTCCCCAATTAATGTATCCATTCTAAACTGTGTGGGCGGTTACCATGTGTCAAGACACTGGGAATAGAGCTATAAACAAAAGAAAGCCCACCTTGGCAAAATAAATCTCAATTTGAATTGTTTTCAACAACCATACAAAATTATGTCCTAGGCCACAGTTTTTCCACATGTGGGTCGCCACTGGCCTAATGACCTTTTCACAGGGGTCGACTAAGACGATCTGAAAACACAGATATTTACATTACAATTCATAACAGTAGCAAGGAAAAGAATTTTATGGTTGGGAATCTCCACAGCATGAGGAGCTGTGTTAAAGGGTTGCAGCATTAGGAAGACTGAGACCCACTGTTCTACCTAGGCCATTCCTAAACTTATTAATATAAGTCCCCTGGAGGCAAAACAACACTTAAAATTTCTTTCTTTTGAAGCTGTTTCATTACCACATTCCTTCTTCTAAGGCTCAGAACGGTGGCAGTCGGGGCCTGTGAAGGCCAACACTGGACAGCAAAGGCAGGACGATCGAAAGTTCGAGGCCAACCTGGTCAACACAGAGACGTCCAGCAAGACCTTGTCTCAAAACCCTACAACACCCCACCACTCCCCCCCAAAAAAGTAGTCACAAGCTCAGGCAACAGTAACACCACCAACCCGTGCAACACCCACCACACAGTTTAAAAAAGCCAAGCGGGTTCTGCTACAGAGTCCTTCCTTTTTCCAAACCCCTGTACACACGTTCTTTGTTGTTCCCGTATGGGGGCTAGTCCAGGAGAACTCCCAAGAAGGTGGGCGCTCAGAAAAACCAGAGGCTGCATATATACTACTAGCCTAACTCGAGAGCTAAGGTGTAGTGGAATCTTGCTGGGACCGGGGGCCAGGCCAACCTTTCTGACACGACGGGCCCGGGAAATGACTCCATCCTCTCCTTGAAACCTGGGGTGCCCGGACTCCAGGGAACTTCACCGCCTCTAACCCTCGCTGCTGACTGTGCAGTTGGATTACAACTCTGCGGACTACTTCTGAAGTTACAAACTTACAGGTGCTTTCTCCCTACAGGACGGGGAGCTCACACACTTGCTCGGAGGTGATCGAGCAGTTGCTAAGCCGGGTAAGCAGCGCCCCCCCCACACACACACCCCAATCCTGAGGTCCCTCGCGTTAGGCCCACGCAGGGGCGGGACCCCATCCTGCTTGGCCCCAGCCAGGACGTCCAGCCCGGGGATCATCCGCAACGCGCGCCCCCCACCCCCACCCCCACGCCGGCAGAGGCCGCAGGACCAGGGTCCGTGTGACAAGTTTATGGCCGTTGGTTACCCACGCAAGCCCCCGGGTCACCTACCCCTACCTCCGGGCCAGCATCCTTTCCCCGTACCCCCGGGGAAGGGGAGTGTGTGGGGGGAGTCCGTACCTGACACACCGAAGCGCGGAACCCCGCGTAGCCTGCGCGCTCCGAGACCTGCAGTGCGCGGTCCCCGAGCTCCGACTCCTTCCCGCGCCGGTCAAACAAGTACACCGTCCTACAGCCGTCGACTCCGGCGTCGTCCCCGGAGCCCGCCGCCGAGAGGCCTCCGGGATCGCGGGCGCCCTTCGAGGCCATGTTGGTGGGGGGGAGAAAAACAGAGCACACCCCACGGCCCTCGGGCGCGCTTCCCGGCGACGCCGACTCCGCGCGCGCCCTCCTCTCCCTCCGCTCGGCTTCCAGGCGCCCCGCGGCTCGGGGACCTCGGCCCGCCCGCCGCCGCGCAGCACCTTCCTCGGCTGCGGCCGGGGCGAGCGGCGGCAACCCGGGAACCGATTCAAACGCTCCCTTGGCCGGGGTGGGGGGGGGGATGGCCGCACGTCACTTCCGCGACCCGCGGACGCAGGGACGCGCTGAAGCGCGCGCCTCGGAGCCGCCGCTGCCGCCGCCGCCGCCGCGGACGCCGAAGCGAGCCTGGTGCCGGGAGGGAACCTGAGAGCAGGCCGCCGCCGCCGCGGCCGCTTGCGCAGGAGGAAGAAGAGCGGCGGGCGGGGACCAGGCGAGCCCGACAGGCCGCGCGCGCGGGGCAGGGGCGGAGCTTCGCGCGCCCCTCCCCCTCGCGGGCCACGCCCCCACCAAGGGCCTCACGCGGGCGGGCGGGCGGGCGGCGGGGACTGGGCGAGCGGCGGGAAGACCGCTCCCAGCGCCCCGGGGGCCCCGCGGGGAAGGCGGCTCGCAGGCGCGTCGCCGCAGGGTGTGCGCTGGCTCAGGCTCCAGGGTCCCGCTTCCTCCTCCTCCTCCTCCGCCGCCGCGCCACGCGGTCTCCAGGGCGCCGCTGAGTCCCGTGGACGCGGTGGCGGGAAGCGTGGTGGGGGAGGGGAGAGGAGGGGGCTGCGCGGGTTCCCCGTCCCCTCCGGCGCGCGCTTGCACGCGGCTGGCACCGTGGCCGCTGCACCCCGCGCCGCTTTTGCGCGTCCGCTTCCTTCGCGATCGCTCGTGGGGTGTGGGGTTTGGATGGGTGAGTGGGTGGGTAGGTGGGGGGGTGCAGGACCGAGGAGACAAAGCTGGGCCTCGAGGAAGAACCGGGGCTCTGACGTCACCGCGGCCGCCTCGCTCGCCCCGGGTTTGCTGGCTCCCAGGCTGTCAGTGGTGGCAGCCTGGGCTGCGGGTCCCACGCTGCGGGTGCATGTTGACGGGGTCACGCCTAACCCACTCGAGCAGAGGTTGTTGGAGTCTCCCAGGTGCGGAATGTGTAGGGAAAAGGGACCAGTCAAAGAAACACACCCTGAGCAGAGCCAAAGAAACACCTGGAAAACTTTGGCAGCATTGTGGGGTGGGGGGGTTAGGAGGATGCGCTTCATAACTGTACTGATAAACACTAAGCAACACAAGTTGCCGGAGGACTAGACTTGCTCTCTGGTCCGGAAACCTGGCTGTTTTGCACTTGAGAGCAACGTGGAAACTATCGAAACCCAAGGTAATGGTTTAGGGAGTTCCTTTAGGTTTCCAGAAGTTGGATCAGATCTAAGTTTGCTGTTTTACGAGGTTTTGCTGAAGCCCTTATGATTAATGATAAAGCCAGATAAACAAAGTCGGTGCATGCACTTTAGAAATAGATCGGGTTGTTGGCACCAAGGACAGAATTGAAGGAATGTTGGTTCGACATACTTTACAGGTAGAAAACGAAACCTAACCAAAGCGTGAAGGCATGTGTGCAGCGACATAAATAGCATCCCTAGGAGAAGAGAGAATGGGGCAGTTGGTCATATGTGAAATTGCGGCCAAAGGCCGTCCGTTTACCTGGAAAGGACCAAGGGAGACAGGAGACCCAAAATTACCCCCAGCTATCATGGGATTTCTGTGAAGCCTCCTTGTAGTTTGTTTTTTGTTAACTTCCTGTGCTTCACGGGCTAACCTCGAACTTTGATCCCCCCCCTTCATTCATCTCAGGCATGCCGGGGAAGGGTGAGTCACTACTCCTTGCTGAAATTTCACATTTATTTAAAAACTAAACTTCCGGGCAGTGGTGGTACACAGCTTCAGTTCCAACACTTGGGAGGCAGAGGCAGGCGGAACTCTGTGATTTCCGAGGCCAGCCTGATCTACAAAGTTTACAGGACTTGTTACGCAGAGAAATCTTGTCTCGAACTACACTCCCCCGCCCCACCCACACAAAAAAAGTTCATATACAATTTCCTTCTATCCCCTTCTGTACTATGTTTGATTTAAACAACTCAAGAAAAACAAATTGGCCGGGCAGTGGTGGCGCACACCTTTTAGTCGGGGTGCTTAGAAGGCAGAGGCAGGCAGATCTCCGAGTACCAGGCCAGCCTGCTCTGCAGATCTACAGAGAGAATTCCAGGACAGCCATGGCTAGCTACACAGAGAATCCCTGTTTTGAGGTGGGGAGGGAAAAAAAAAGTTTCTCCGAGTTAATGAGCAAGATGAATTAATTAATTGCCTTTGTGGCTCAGCAAACTGTGACTTAACAGCCAGATGGTCAACAGGGCAATTCCTCTGTAATACCAAACTATAAATCTCATGACTACAAGTAGAAACACTGTAGTGTATGAGTGTGTGCACATGAGTGCAGGCGCCCCTTGGAGGACAGAGGACTAGGATTCTCTGGTGTGGGTGTATGTGAGTCACCAGACGTGGGTACAGAGAATCAAACTTTCAATATCAGATCCTGATGGGGGTCTTTTGTCTGTTTGTTTTCATTATTTAGAGAACACTTTATTTCTGTAATCAAGCCCTCATAGATTAAAAACTTACATATTTAATACAGTGTAGTAATTCCTGTACTAATAGAAAAAAAAAATAGGCTTAACGTTTCAAGACCAGTATTGCTGTTATTGTGATGCCAACTCAGCATGGTAAATTAGGATACTTTTTTCCAAATCTGGCAGCATGCCTAACATCTCCAAAGATTCAAATCATATATGTATGTATACTGATATTAAAACAACAAAAGGCAGGCATTGGTGGTGCATGCCTTTAATCCCAGCACTTGGGAGGCAGAGGCAGGGGGAATCTCTGTGAGTTCAGGCCAGCGTGGTCCACAGAGTGAGTTCCAGGACAGCCAGGGCTGTTACACAGAGGAGCCCTGTCTCAAAAAAAAAAAAAAAAAACGGGGAAAAGTTAAATTGAAGTGGTCTCTCATAAACATTTCACAAAACAAAGGAGTCAGAGAATTGGCTCAGTGGGTAATGCTGCCTGCCAAGCAAGACTGGGAACCCGAATTCCGTCTCTGGAACCCACATAAAGTGGGAAGAGAGAACCAACTCCAAAACGTCCTGACTTCCACTCACGAATTCTGAGACATCCCCCTAGAAATAATGATACATAATAACGTTTTTTTTGTTTGTTTTTTGTTTTTGTTTTTTCGAGACAGGGTTTCTCTGTGGCTTTGGAGGCTGTCCTGGAACTAGCTCTTGTAGACCAGGCTGGCCTCATAACAACGTTTTTTAAAGGGAAAGCCTGTCAACGCACGTGTTACTTGTGGGACCTGGTAGTTCATACCAGTAATCTCATCACCTGGAGTCAGAAGCAAAGAGGATCTCCACAAGTTAAAGACCAGCCAAGATTCCATACAAAAGACTCTAGCAAAAGAAGTTTAAAAAATAAAACTCATAATGCCTTTGGCCATTCGTTCGTTTGGTCGTTCTTTTGTATGCAGATATACATGCTTAGTGTGTTTTGTTTACCTAGCCACAATATGTTGGATCTGGTTTCAGTCCTATAGTGTAAACAACTCAGAAGACTTGAGACAGGAAGATCTCAAATTCAAGAACTGCCTGGACAATTTACTGAGAACCCTACTGCAAAATTTTAGTAAGAAGATTTGAGGACACAGGGTTCATAATTTGGCATGCATGTGTGGCTGTATGCCACGTACACGCAGCACCTGTGAAGGTCAAAGAGGGCATCAGATCCCCTAGGACTAGGGGTATAGTGTTTGTGAGCTTCCATTTGAATGCTGGGAATCAAACCCAGATCCTCTGGAAGAGCAACCATGGCTCTTAACTATTTAGCCGACGCCTCTCCAGAGCCACAAACGGAATTCTCGTCCAAATTCATCGGCTGATTTGCAATACTCTGATAGGAAACTGTTTCATCACTCAAGGGAGGAAAGTTGACAAATTAGCGGAGCAAAACTGAAGTGGCAAAGGTTCCTTCAAGAAAGGTAATGACTCGTGGAATGACTTTGCTTATTAAGTTAATTAGTGGCACTCTTTAAGATCTGCTGGCACGAATAGATGGACAGATTGTTGCCATCTCTACTTTCGGTCTGCATTTCTTTTCTTTACTACAGCCCATTTCGTAATTTTTAGTATTTAGTGGTTTAGAAGAAGCTAGAAAAAAACAACATTAGCCTGGGTGTCTGTTGATTATTATAAATACTAGATCATGTGAATGTGAGCTGTTGTCTGTCTGGTGTTTTTTGGTTTTTTTGAGACAGGTTCTTGCTAATGTAATCAAGCTGCCTTTTATATCTTGGTACTTCAGATTCTACTACCTGAGAGCTGAACTTTCACACTTGTACACAACAACCGATTTTCATAGTTGCATGTGTTCATGTATTTCAAATGTAGTTAGTGCCTTAGTACTGGGAAATTGCCCGTGATCTGGTAAATAAAACCACACTCATGCACACACATGCAAGCAACCCTCACTCAGTGGATTTAAAAAAAAAAACTTAAAAGTAGGAGGGGATATGTTGAGAAGAAGGTTCCAGAGTGGGAAGTAAGAGAGGGGAGTGAGGGTGCCTATGAGCAAAATGCATTTAAAACTATCAAAGATTAGTGTTCAATTTTTCATTTGTTGTTGTTTTCAGGCAGGGTTTGCCTATGTAGCTCTGGCCTTCCTCTCTAGACCAGGCTGGCCTTAAACTCAGAGTACCCCTTCCTCCAGAGGGCTGGGATTAAAGGCGGGTGCCACCACGCCTGGCTGTATTTTTTAATTCTTCTAAAACTGCAATGTAGTGGCTTAAAACAGTAATTTGGGCTGAGCTTGGCGGTGTAGTTCTGCTGCCCTCACGTGAGGCTGGTTATTTAGTGTAGTCACCAGGAGCTTCAGTAAGGTGAGTGGTACATGCTAGGCTCACTTCCATGGCTGGCAGTCAGTTAGCCACGGCTGCTGGCTTAATTACACGAGTTCTCCTCTAATTAGGCAGCTCTAACAGAATGGCCTAGCTTCTTACCTGGTCATCACATACTGCAAAAACAAAAACATCACTGTGTAAGTGTTTATCAAGGCCTTGCTTGCCTCGTGTTTGCTAATGTCCGAGTAGCCAAAGATAGCCGCATAGCTATCCCCTTCTGTGATCCTCTCCCACAGCACAAACAGGTTTACAAAAAAAAAATCTCTAGTGATTCTGAGAAGAATTCTGTGTCTGTTGGGTTTGAGAGGCGGTATGTAGTTCAATGGTAACACTTCACACGACCTATGGATGAGGAGACCTAAGGTTCAATCCCTAAACCTCACCAAATAAAGGAAAGAGATGGGGGGGAGAGAGAGAGAGAGAGAGAGAGAGAGAGAGAGAGAGAGCACACCTTTAATCCCAGCACTCAGCAGGAAGAGGCAGGTGGATCTCTGTGAGTTGGAGGCCAGCCTGGTCTACGAGAGAGTGCCAGGATAGGCTCCAAAGCTACACAAAGAAACCCTGTCTCGGAAGAAAAAAAGAAGAAGAAGAAGAAAGAAGAGGGGAAGGATCTTGTTGGAACGTAGGAAAACAAAATGCAGTTGGTTGGTAATGGTAACGCTCTTAAGTCTGTGGTTTCTTGTTAATAAATAATAGCACAGAGTCCCTAAATCAAAGCTGTTTCTTTTGTGTAGCTGGTTTAGAGGTCCAAGGGGCCACACCTGGTGGTGTGTCTTGTCGCCGGCAGAGTCCCTAGGCAGTAGAGGGCATCACGCAGGCAAGAGGCTAGGAATGTGCATCTGCTTACTCACCTGACGCCCCCCCTCCAACCTTAATGACTTTAGCACCTCCCTATGGCCCAGTCTCTAAATGCCTTAATTGGATTAATTTTCCACCCTCTTAATAACTCAAAATAGTGATTAAACTCCAGCAGGAATTTCCCAGAAGACAAACATTTGAACATAGCAGGCTAATCCTCCAAAGTAAAAAAAAAAAAAAAAAAAAAGAGTACTTTAAAGGGGGCAAGAAGGATGTCTTTTCAATGTCTTTATCTTTTGTTTTGAAAAAGGAAAAGGCAATCTCAGTCTCATATTGTAGGTGTAAGGACTACAATGTGGGCAAAAATAACAATTCTTTGGGAACCACCAAAGTAGCATGTGCTCTTGCCTATGTGTATGCTAAAATAGGGCATATGTGTGAAAAGTCAAAGAACAACTGCTGTGAGATAATCTTTCTGTATGCTGTGAATATGTATTCCTCTCATTAGTTAATAATAAAAGCTGTTTAACCGGTAGCCAGGCAGGATAAGGTTAGGCAGAAAAATCCAACTGAGAACTCAGATGAAGAGGGCAGAGCCAGGGGAGATGCTAGCCAGCCGCCCAATAAGCAGGATGTGTTGAAAATGAGGGAAAAAACCTTGAGCCATGTGGCAAAACATAGAAATATATAGCCAGGTGGTGGTGGTGGCTCAACGCCTTTAATCCCAGAACTCGGGACGCAGAGGCTGGCGGATCTCTGTGAGTTTGAGGCCAGCCTAGTCTACAGAGCAAGTGCCAGGAAAGGCTCTAAAGCCACAGAGAAACCCTGTCTCAATAAAAACAAAAAAAAACAAAAAAACAAAAAGAAAGAAAGAAAGAAATATGGGTTAATTTAAATGTAAGAGTTAGCTAGTAATGAGCCTAAGCTACTGTAGGAGCATTAATAATTAATATAATAAGCCTATGGGTGATTATTTGGAAGCAGCTGCGGGACGAGGTGGGAGAGAGAAACATCCAGTTACAAACAACTTCTGGGAATATCAAATCCATGCCGTAGAAGCTTAGTGGCAAGTGCTTTTACCCTCTGAGCAATTTCAGAAGCAATGCTTTTTTTTTCTTCTTCAAGGTCTGATCAATTATTTGTTATTCTTAAAGACTTATTGGTGCCTGGACTCAGGCTTAGAAATAAAAAGCTCTCAGACAGGGCAAGCCTATGTGTTTTTCAGAAATCTGTCCCTGATGTTTTCTTTTGACTTCATTCTGCTGACCAAAAGTTTGTAGAAGAGACCTGCTCCAGCCCCCACCCAGTGTTCCAAAGGTGAAATGCTTCTCAGAAGCCATGGAGGGGGTAAAAGATTTCTACAGTAACTTTTCACACAGTCTGGGGGGGCTTGCTCTTTATTTTATATGCTCTTTTGTTCTGTCTCTACTCTAATAACCCAGTCCTACTTCTGACTCCCCCATGCTTCTTCTATTCTAAAAAAAACTCCTCTCCTTTAGGAGCCTTGAGGGGACAAAGAAATTTCATTGATCAAAAGCAAATTCCTAGAGCAAGCAACAAGGAGCTGAGCCATTTACAATGGTGACACATGGGTCCAAGGCCATAGGAGCAAAACCAAGATCAGACAGTGAGGCACAATGCCCAATGACAACTTTAAGACACAAATCTATTGTTAATAGACTGGCAAGTGAATAACAGGCATGTTTTTTTTTTTTGTTTTGTTTTTGTTTTTGTTTTTCGAGACAGGGTTTCTCTGTGGCTTTGGAGGCTGTCCTGGAACTAGCTCTTATAGACCAGGCTGGTCTCGAACTCACAAAGATCCGCCTGCCTCACAAAGATCCGCCTGCAACAGGCATGTTTTTAAGGTTAATGCTGGGTTAGCTTGCAACAGTACTTTCCTATCTTCTGGCAGACTGAATCCAGGACACTCTTGTCCTCTATCTGTCTGAGAGCTGTGGCTCAACAACTGCAGACATGCCACAATTCTCGTCCTTAGGTATCTGTGAATGTCTCAATTGAGGTCTCTTTGCCCGGACACTAACATTGACCAACCGTCTGCCAAGTAAGATAACTGCAGAGGGGCAGACTTCTAAGTTTATACAAAGACCTCATTGAGAGAGTAAGGGTATTCATCGACTGTGATTACTTTCTTGCCAGAATCATACATAGCTGGGGGGTAGGGTGGTGTCATCCAAATATACCAATGCATAGGGGGAATTGTGCCCAGTAAACGATTAATACATTGCTGCAGTTTTTAGGACGAATCCTACCATGGAAAAGGAATACTGTGGCTTCACAGGGAATTTACAGTAAGGCAATGACTTTTCATAGAGTAGTCTTCTCACCACCCTGTGTATGGGATAATCCTGGTGGGTTAGTTTTTTTTTTATTTTTTTCAGATGAGCTCTCACTGTATAATTCTGCCGTCTTAGCATACTTTGTAGCCTCTTTGTTTTCCTTACTTTGCTGTTTTTTACATCAGTGTTTGTATTGCAGGACATATGGAGTAACAGGACACTGAATCTTGAGTGGTTTGGTCCTAGAATTCTTACCTTCTTGGTTTAAAGGCTTTCTGGAAGCAGATTGGTAGATGTGATGGCTATTCTTGGTGGTCAGCGTGACCATTAACTGGAGTGAAGTATAATACAGAAATAGAGGGCGCACTTGAGATCCAGATCTAGAGACCTTGAGTCTGGGATACCTTTAATCTGGGCCACACTTTCTGCTGGAAGCCCATATAAGGACAAAGGAAGAAGGAAGGGTTGTTCTTTACCTGCTCACCCTCGCCCAATCAGCTCATCCCTCCCTTCTTTGGGATCCACCAGACCAGTTGAAACACCCAGCCTCGTGGGACTGAGCAGCTACTAGATCTTGAACTTTCCATTCATAACAAGTTATTGTTGGATTGCAGCCTGCAAGTCATTCCAATAAATTCTTGTGTGTGTGTGTGTGTGTGTGTGTGTGTGTGGTGTGTGTGTGTGAGAGAGAGAGAGAGAGAGAGAGAGAGAGAGAGAGAGAGAGAGAGAGAGAGAGAGAGAGAGAGAGAGAGAGAGAGAGAGGTTGCGATTCATTCTGTACGTTCTAGGACTCCAGAGAACCCTGAGTGATACAGTGGACATCATCATCTTTAGAGAGACTGAAAAGTCTTCAGATTCTGCTAACTCTTTTGGACCCCATACTCTGAGGTATATCTGTCAGTCCAGGACCACCTGCCTCCAATAACAAAGGTGAGAGCTCTAAGACTGACATTTACAATGTATCCCCAAATAGCCGGTGTTTCCTTTCTCCAGTTCTTGGTCTGTAACAAGAAAGGCCATTGCTCATTTTTCTGGTGGAAGCTTTACCCCAGCTCCTGGCTTCCATATACCCAAAGAATCTGGTGTGTTCTGATGGAAATTCCACGCTAAGCCCCCTCCCCTATCTCTCTCCAAACCCTGCTGCATCTCAGAAAGCCCTCAAGTGATGACCCCTTCCCCAGAAATGCTCAAGACCACTCCCAGGGGGAATTTAAGCTGTCCCCAGAAAACAGGTTCATGATTTTCCAGTCTCTCTTTTCTGTCTCCTCTCTGGGGCGGGGGGGGTGCTGGAAAATCATCCAGGAGCATTGTACCCATTGCTTGTGAGTGTTTTCAAATACCATTTGATTTGGTCTGATTTGGATTGTTGCATCAGTGGAGAGCCTTATCAGGGCGCAGAAACTTTTCACTCATCAGGTGTGCTCTGCTGTGGGGTCAAAACACCTTGTATTATGGGGGGAACCTTGTTTTCATGGGAAAACCCACCACTGATTCCAGCCACACAATCTTTCCACTCTTGATCCCGAGCATCAACATATACTTCTGTAGTTATGTTCTTCTCATAGAAGGTACAGAGCTTGAGTCCATTGCCCACTGGAATGGATTTCTGACAGTCAGAGGCCAGGAAGGAGATACTCAACTTCATTTTGATATAGCCAACTGGCTAGAAGGCATTGCAAAAAAACAAAACAAAACAAAACAAAATGATTAATTGGTATGAGGAGCTGGTGACAGATGGTGAAAAGAAAATAAAAGGAGGGGAAAACAATTAAGATTTGTTAATATCGTGAGTGTCATGGGTGTGGAGGTACACACCTGTAATCCCAGCACTGGGGAGGTAGAGACTGGAGGATTAAAAACTAAGCTACTAAGGAGTGCAAAGCCAGCCTGATACATATAGGATTCTTTTTTTTTTTTTTTTTTTTTTTTTTGGTTTTTCGAGACAGGGTTTCTCTGCTACTTTGGAGGCTGTCCTGGAACTAGCTCTTGTAGATCAGGCTGGTCTCGAACTCACAAAGATCCGCCTGCCTCTGCTTCCCCAGTGTTGGGATTAAAGGCGAGCTCCACCACCACCCAGCTACATATGTGATTCTATTTCAGAACAAGTTCATTAACAAATGAATAAATAAGTAAGGTTTCTATAAACACGTGTTGTGTCCTGATGCTTTGGGTATATTGCATAGGGTAACAAATGTTGTAAAGGAGAGGGTCTAGGCCCTGCCCTGGATGAAATGACAGACTATGGACACCCCCATGGAGGGCCTCACCATCCCTGGGGAAATGAGGGGATAATGGGGGGGGTTAGAGGGAGGGCACGGGAGGAGGGGAGGGAAAGAGAGAGGGTCCTGGAACTGACTTGTGAAGCAACCTTGTTTCTAATCTAAATTTAAACTTAAAAATAAACAATAATATTTTTAAAAAGTGTTGTAGAGTATGCCCATTTCCAAACTTATCAAATAATGCAAATTATATACTTCCCAGTGCTGTAGGAAAGGCATTGCTGCTCTGTGACTTTGTCAACACTTAGGGGTGTTTTTACTCCCCTCCCCCGCCTTTGGTTTTGATTTCTTTTGTTCTGTTCGAGACAGGGTCTCACTTGGTGATCCAGGCTGGAGACATGGTTATGACAGTTGTGATCCTCCTGTCTGGCCCTTCCCTATGCCAAGCCAGGTTACTGGGGTACGTCAGTCACTCCTCTGGGCTTCCTTCTCTTTTTTTTTTTGTTTTTTGAGACAGGGCTTCTCTGTGGCTTTGGAGGTTGTCCTGGAACTCACTTTGTAGACCAGGCTGGCCTGGAACTCACAGAGATCCACCTGCCTCTGCCTCCCAAGTGCTGGGATTAAAGGCGTGCGCCACCAACGACTGGCGGGCTTCCTTCTCTTACTGTTCACGTTTTCTCACTTGGTATTGTGGCCATCTTTGTTTCCACAGTGGTTATAACCATAGCTTAATAGAGAATGAAATACTGCTGGGCTTGGTGGCTCATGCCTGTCATCCCAGCACTCAAAACGCTGAGGCAAGAAGATTGTGACCTTGAAGTCAGCCTGGGCTATTAGTCGATGTCTCAAGTAGGTAGGTAGACTACACCCTAAGGTTGTAAAGCCTGTTGGTGCCACTACTTGTATTGGAAACACTTAACTGTGAGCAAAAAGCTGCTATTTGCACCTCAAGCTCATTATCTTTCCCCACAACCCTTGATGCTTTCATATGTTTCCATAAGGTACACCGTACATTCTGACTCAACAACCATGTTCTGTGTCAGGTTCCCTATTGACACGGGCGGACTGAATCTTTAACCCCTGTACTATCTGATAACACTTTCTCCCCGACTGGGCATGGTGGTTCACACCTATAATTTCTGCACTCTCAGTTTTAAAGCCATCTTGGACCACATAGCATGATCTTACTGTAGACACATTTCTCCTTCCCTTGTTCTCTTTATTTACTATTTTTTTTTTGTAGGGCAGATAATTGAACACAAGAACTTGCCGATGCTAGGTAGGCACTCTGCCACTAGGCCACACACTCTCAGCCCCTTATCAAACGTGTGTGCTACTTTTTTGGGATGGTTTCTGGTAGTCTCGTTTGGCCTTAGTCATCTATGTAGCAGAGGCTGGTCTTGAACTCCTGTGCCTCCTGCCTCCACTTTGATGTGCTGCCATGCTTACTTAAGTTTTGTTGCTGTTTGATGGTTGGTTGGTTGGCTGGCTTTTTGTTTTTTGTTTGTTTTGGGGTTGTTTTTATTTTGTTTGTTTTTGTTTTTGAGACAGGGTTTCTCTGTGGCTTTGGAGACTGTCCTGGAACTAGCTCTTGTAGACCAGGCTGGTCTCGAATTCACAGAGATGCTCCTGCCTCTGCCTCCTGAGTGCTGGGATTAAAGGCATGCACTACCCCACTGCCCGGCTTGGATGCCTGGAATTTAAACTCAGGTTCTTGGGCTTCCACAGGCTCACTGTCTCTCCAGCCCCAGTTATACCTTATAGAATAGTGACAGTTACCAAAAGCCTGTCATCATCATTCACTCAGTAGCAAAGACAGTTTAATAACCGGAAGTACATACGACATATACCGGCTCATCCCTGTAATTCCCAGCACTCAGGCAACTGAGGCAGGAGGATCTGGAGTTCAAGGCCAGCTTGAAGTACTTAGTAAAACCCTGCCTCGAAAGCAGCTATCAGAGCCAGATGTGGTGGCTCACCGGTAACCTCAGCATTTGTAGGTGGAGGTAGGAAGATGAGAGTTCCATGTCTAAATTAGGGAGGTCAAGGCCATCCTAGGATAGGAGACTCTATTTTTAAAAAAAAGGAAAATAAAACCCTTACCTGGGGCTGGGGAACAGCTCCTCAGGTAAAGGCTCTTGCTGCTAAGCCTGACAGCCTGAGCTCCATCCCAGGAACCCACCTGGTGGAAGAAGACAACCACCTCCATACAAACACACTGTGGTGTGCACCATGTGCTTGGACATACACAATAACAACAACAACAACAAAACACAATTAAGGAATGCACAATAGTTGCTATTCACTGAGTGAGACACTTACTTCAATGACTTATGTAGACAGTTGGGATAAGACCAAAGTCATGTTGTTAGTAGTGGACAGAGGTGTGTAAATACCTACTCAAATATATTTGGCCCCAAGACATAAACATTATTGGGAAGATTATGTGGGGTATATGTAATTCTCAACTGAGCTGTCTTCAAACTCTGTTCTGTCTGTGGCATTTGTGAGTAGGCTCAGTAGATGTTGGACTTCCTTGAACTTCTTTGAAAACTATAAAATTGGGGCTGAAGTATAAGATGTGTTGCTCTTTTGAAAAGTTTTCAGTCTGGTAAAAGTCATAAATGCAAATAATTTTTTTTGAGACAGAGTTTCTCTGTGTAACCGCCCTGGCTGTCCTGGAACTTGTTCTGTAGACCAGGGTGGCCTCTAACTCACAGAGATCCACCTATCCCTGCCTCTTGAGTGCTGGGGTTAAAGGTGTATGCCATCACTGCCCGCCATATAAGTATTTATGTTTTTAAGATTTATTTTACGTATGAGTGCTCTTTCTGCATATATGCCTTTATGCCAGAAGAGGGCATTGGATCCCACTATAGATGGTTGTGAGCTGCCATGTGGGTGTTGGGGATTGAACCCAGGACCTCTGGAAGAGCAGCCAGTGCTCTTAACATCTGAGCCATCTCTCCAGCCCCACCCACCATATAATTCTTATACTTGCTAGTATTGTTTGAAATTTGGAAAAAAAATTGAAACTTAAGTTTTTTTTTAATTACATTTTACTGATTTTGATTCAGTAAGAGCCGGGCGGTGGTGGCGCAGAGGCAGGAGGATCTCTGTGAGTTCGAGACCAGCCTGGTCTACAAGAGCTAGTTCCGGGACAGGCTCCGAAGCTACACAGAGAAACCCTGTCTTGAAAAACAACAACAACAAAAAGAATGATAGGTAACAGGGTAACAGGTGGAGTGTATCCACCCTGTGGCCCATGAACCACATGTAACTAGGATACTTATGAATGCTGCTCAACACATTTGGAGACAACAACATCATATTGCAATCGCAAAGGCTGTATATCCCTGATGGGTACAAATTCTTGAAACTTACTGCAGTAATTGAGACTTGCCTGTAAGAACTGTGGCTAAGCCTTGTTTACATACATGGGGAGTTCTAGGCTAGTTGGGGTTAGCTAGCATCTAGTGAGATGCTGTCTCAAGAGAAGAAATGTGGGTGAGAGAAACGAAACTGATTATCAGAAAAAGCAGTGGCTTGTGAGCCTAGAGAAGCATGCGAGGGAGGAGCATGCTAGAGTGTGGTCTTATTTTTAAGCAGAGAGAACATAAATTTATTAAAGAAAAATGAGAAAGGATTCTGGAGATGGGAAATGTTCCAAAGAGGCTTTTAATTGGCACGATTGTTAAAGAGCCAGTGTGGCAAAAGGGACAAGAAAACTGAGCTCCCAATGGCTAGACCCAAGCCCAGCTTATCTGTGCTAGCACAAGATGAAAGAAGGTAGAACTAGCATAGAAACAAAAAGTTATAACGATGCTTTAGAAGTATTAATTTATTCCTTATATCAATTGAGCTCTTGTTTCCAAACATAAATCTATAATGGTTTGGGCATTGGAACTTTAAAGATTAAAAAAAAAAGAAGTGCCCTACCCAAGAGCAAGTGGAATAGGAAAGACCATTTCTAGATGCTCACATTCCACAGTCCCTTCAGCAGACTTCCCTCCCCCTTTCTTGGCCTTTCCCAGATCTTCTCTTTTACCAAATGCCTCCCCAAATTCTCCCTCTCTTCCCATTCCATTTCAATCCTGCCCATGTGGACATAATTAGATTTAGGAAGCCCCCTATCATCACCCCCCCAAAAGATGGTTGTCCTTTTTGCTTGACAAATGAAGAAAATGCAGCCAACGCAGAAATATGTAATAAGGAAAACCATATTCAATTAATTGAGTGTTGTGGTGCACATCTGTAATCCCAGCACAGAGATTGAGGCAGGAGAATTGAGGATTCGAGGTCAGCCTGGAATACATAGCAAGTACCGGGTCACCTGAGCTACATGAAGACCCTGTATCAAAAAGAAAGAACAGAGAACAAAACAAAACAAAAAACCCAAGCCTGAGTGCAGTGGTAAGTATGAAGAGGGTTTTTTTTTTTTCAGGGTTTCTATTCTAAGGTTCACAGAAACGGTGTCCGCAAAGCAGTGTTGTGGTGATATTTTGTTTGAGATCTAACAAATAAAGCTTGCTTGGAGATCAGAGTGGGAAGCTGGCCACACTCGTTAGCTATAGACACCAGGCATGGTGACACACACCTTTAATCCCAGTACTTGGAAGACGCATGCCTTTAATCCCAGCACTAAGGAGGTGGAGACAGGAATGATATGGCTGGGCAGAGAGAGGAATGTGGGGAGGAGGAGACAGGAACTCACACCATTCAGTCTGAGGGTTTGTAGAGATAGCATTGAGCCTGAGGATTCGTAGGGACAGGATCGCCCCTCTGGTCTGTGGCTGGCTCCTTTGCTTCTCTGACCATTCTGCATTTACCCCGACATCTGCCTCCAGGTTTTTATTATTAAGACCTACTAGAACTCTTGCTACACGGTGTGCCAGCTTGTTCTCTCAACATTAATGACTTAGACCTCTCAGTCTTCCACACTCCACAGCATCACCCCTGTCCTCTGTCCTCTACAGCAGGGTCGAGTGACAGGCCAGACCCTGGTCAGTTCAGCCGACCGAGGATTTGGACTCTGTGACACACATTTATACTTACCTCATCCAACTGGATGGTGCAGAATGTGCGGTTGTTGTGGTTCAGGTGGAGAATATCAGCTTGCAACAGGCCTTATACTCCAAATTCCAGCCTCAGATCCTGGCCTTCCTGGATTTTACCAAACCTAAATCAGTATTGAAAAAAAATACGCAGAGAGAAACTTTGCCCGTGTGACAACCTGGGATATGACTGCCAGCAGCTGCGATGAGAGTTATGAGCAGTGGGTTATGGAGACCAAACCTATCAAGTCTGTGTCCACTATGGCGCCTAATCTGAACGTGGATTTTGACACTCCCCTGGACTAGAAGAAAAAACAAACAAACCAAAAGCATAAAGACAAGCAGAATGTGAGGAGTCAATAGAGGGCACAGCGGTTCAGCTTCCTCACCTACTCTGCCCGTGGGAAGAAGGATTGGATGGGAAGAAGAAAGACTCAGATTCATCCCATTCCCAGGCAAGCTTGTAGACCCTACAAGAGGAATCTCTCAATTGCAAATTTAACCTTGGTAAGATCGCTTCCATCCTAACTTTATGTCCTAGTCTGTGTCTGGACATGAGGTGGTCATTGAATTCGAGAGCTTACTTCAGTCTTGTGTAACCTGCACAAGACACAGGGTCACGCCGACAAGAGCAAGTCGACATTCCAACAGGCAGCATTAATTTGACCCGGTGAGTTACAAAAAGAAAAAAAAAAAGAAAGGGACATGAAATTGGAAGGGGATGTTTGAGGTGGGTAAGACCAAGACATGCTGTTTACATATATGAAAATGTCAAAGAGTAAAAGGTAATCCTGACTTTAAAAAAAATCTGTGTTCTTTCTTTTTTTCTTTTTTGTTTTATTTTGAGGCAGGGTTTCTCTGTGTAGCTTTGGAGGTTGTCCTGGAACTCGCTCTGTAGACCAGGCTGGACTCGAACTCACAGAGATCCGTCTCCCGAGTGCTGGGATTAAAGGCTTGCGCCACCAACACATGGCTAACATCCATGTTGTTTTTCATGCAGTGGTTGAAGAGAATGAAGCTGGAGGAAGTGAAAATACTCAAGACACTATATTGGTGGGTGCATTTCATTATACATTGGTTCAAACCTATAAACGAAAAACACCAAGGACAGGAAGAAGGCTAAGTGGGTAAAAAACAAAAACAAAAACACCTACTTTGCAAGTCTGAGGACCTGAGTCAACCTCCAGAACCCACATAAACCCAGACCAAGAACATCTGTAATCCCAGAGTAATCCCAGTGCTTTGATGTTGTCCCTGACCTCCACGTGTGACACACACCTGCATTCCCAAAGGTGAGTGCGCGCGCGCGCGCACACACACACACACACACACACACACACACACACATACTATGCAAATGCTAATGTAAATTATGCTTTGGTGATATTGATATGCAGGTGAGGGCTCCCCAACTGTAACAAATGTACAATGCTGGCAGAAGATATTAACTATGGGGAGGCTGTGCATGTGTGGAAGCAGAATCTGTGAGACTGGGAGACATATCTAAATTCCTTTCAATGGCACTGCAAACCAGAAACTTCTTTAGGAAAATGAAATATTGTTTGGTTGATTGAGGCAGGTTTTTCCTGTGGCCCAGGCTGGACTCAACTCAGTATGTAGATGAGGGTGACCTTCAACTTCTGATCCTCCTGCCTCCGTCTCCAGGTTTACAGTATTACAGATGTGATTCATTGTGCCCCACTTTTCTTCGAAAAAGTATACAGGGGTGGGTATTGAAGGGCGAGGGTATGTGATGTGCATGGGCTGAACACCAGCATTAATACATACCCGAGTTGAGTTAGAATTGTCTAGGCTCTGTGACGTGAGGAGCGTACACAGTGACATGAAACAGCTCTCATTGTTTTAAATTAGACTGAAGATGATTCTTCTCAACTTCAGAACTGGGTTTCTTTTGAATTCTAACAGGTTTACTTTTGGGGTTTAATAAATATTGCTTCCAAGAAGCCAGTCTGACATCAGAGTGAGGAGAGGTGTACAGCCTGATTTAGACCCTTCCTGGAGAACAGCTGACACGCGTGGAGGTGTCTGGATGGTCGTCAGGAGTCACAAGACACACCGGATTTGTAGTTTATACTCCTTATCTGATGGGGGTGACGGGGGATAACCTCACACGTACCTCCATCAGACACTGTCTCAAGGCAGCAGGAAGAAGGTAGTCTCCCTCTGCAGACTGAGTTCTGTTTCTCATCTAGGTTTCGGTTTCCTAAAAAAGAAGTCATCCGTTCCGTGAAAACTGGCTGTTTCTCACACTCCGCTTACATTAGCTTGCTGCTGTAGCTTCCCTGGAAGCCAAGCAGCAGCACAAGTGGACATCATTTAGCTCTGTGTGACCAGGGGAAATATGAGAGGGGAAGAGTTTTCTCCCTTGCCCTCCTCAAGCCTGTAACTTAGATGCCCCACTGAGTGGAATTTTCCCAAGCCATTCCTCCTCTCCACCATCCTCTGGCTTGAAGTGACCGTGGCTCTTCTTACCGCCCCTCTGTTGTCCCTGGGGACTTGGCTCCTAGCACTTGTGAAAGGCGATCTGGGTTAGAAATGCTTTTCTGGAGGAAGCAGTGTATTTGTAAAGGACGGAGTTACACAAATCACCCTGGGTGTGCTACACGCAGAGAGTCAAGCATCTCTGTCCTAGTCACACACTCACAAAAGGCCTCACTTTGAGAGGCAAGCTACCCAGGACAAAACGGCAGAGATGCTCTGAGTCTTTTGTGGGTTTTTTTTTTTTTCCTTTCTCGGTTTTAGAATAGCTGTTTCCTGCTTCTACAGCTGCTGGGTGTGTCCCTCCTCCTGTTCCTGTGATCTAAACCTGAAAAAGGGGATCTCAGAAAAAGAATAAAGAAGTTAAAGTCAAGTTGTAAGTTCACACACTTCCACACACCCATTGTTTATTTACAGGGTCCCCATCTTACATCCACAGGGCCTCATCCCATTCCATTCTGGAGAACATTTTTTTGCCTTCCGGCAGAACTAGTTTTTCAAAACAAAATAAAAGTTGACATTAAGTAGTATATCATTTCAGCTTTGCGAGTCTAAAACCTAAATGCTGCTTCTGACTCAAAGCCTCGTTCCTTAAGATTCACTCTTTAAATCAACCATACACAAGGAAAAGACAGGAGAGGGCATTTAATGGCATAACTGTGTTGTTCCCTCTCTTTGATCTCCCTAGCCTCTAAGCTTTCTCCCAGGGAAGAACTGTTGTTGTTTGGGAAACATCCAGTGGAGATGGGAAGAAAAATTGTTCCCTATATTAACAGCTCTGAGCATCCTTAGGCTCTTCACAAATCAGAGTTCCCATTTTCCTCTGTCCTAGGTGCATTTTTCATGGAGTGCTGGGCTCTTGACTTTCCTGTAGTTCTTTAGCCAGCAAAGTCATTTCTCCAACCAGCACCCTATACTCTAACCAGGATTGGGGAAACTTTGATAATGGAGATAAATGGTGTTTTCCTCTGGTCACTGAAACACGATTCTAACCAAACATAATAAATGCCGTACTGCATTTGGACAAAATTGACTAGTAATTCCTTAGTGGGTCAACTTTGCAGCAAACCTTATGATGAGGCCCTTTTCACTTGATCTTATTGAGATGTTCCTCAATCGGCTATTCACAAGTTCAGTGACAGACATGGTTTGGTATATGGTCTTTACTATGGACCTGAGGTTTATTTATTTTTAGTTAATTTTTGTTTGTGAGTGTGTGTGTCTGTCTGTGTTTGTATGCACACAGGCATGTGGGTCTCCACAGAGGCCAGAAGGGGGACTGGATTTCACTGGAGCTGGAGTGACAGGTGATTGTGAAGCTCCTGATATGCTTCTAACTGCTGAGCCATCTCTCTAACCTGTCCAATCTATCTATCTATCTATCTATCTATCTATCTATCTATCTATCTATCTATCTACCTACCTACCTACCTATAATGTATTTGAGTCAGGTTTCACTGTGTAGCCTTGACTATCCTGGAACTCACTCTGTAGACCAGGCTGGCCTTGAACTCATAGAGATTCCCCTTGCCTCTGCCTCCTGAGTGCTGGGATTAAAGGCATGCGCCACCATCGCCCTGTTGTTTTTCATTAAATACAGTGGCTACCTACTACCCCTTAAGCGACTGTTCTCTGCACTGGCTGGAAATTCTGTTCCCCCAGGCACCGGCTCTATCACAGCTACTAAAGGAGCTTTATCTAAGTCTCTATGCTTTTATAGAACTCAAGATTCAAAGGTTGATGTGAAATTATTTTCGCTCCGAGAGGCTGAATAGCAAATAGCTAACCTTCTCTCCTTGCTCATCTCCGGGGGAAAAAAAAGGTGTCTTTCTGCTCAGCCCCCACTAAGGAACCCTAGCTACACTTAGTTCCTCCCTACAATTTTCTGTCAGCGACTTGCTGATTCAGCCTCCTGACTCCAGGTTAGTTGTATCTATCTACCTGTCAATAATCTATCTCTATCATCTGTCTATCTATCTGTCTGTCTGTCTGTCTATCTATCTATCTATCTATCTATCTATCTATCTATCCATCCATCCATCCATCCATCCATCCATCCATCTATCTATCTTCAAGACAGGGTTTCTCTCTGTATAACAGCTCTGGCTGTCCTGGAATTCACTATGTAGACTAGGCAGACCAGGCTGGCCTGGAACTCATAGATATCCTCCTGCCTCTGCCTCCCAAGTGCTGTGATTAAAGGCATACACCACCAATGCTAGGCCAGGTTAATTTTATTTAATCAAACAAATGTAACAAAAGCAGTAGAAGAAAAAGTAACACAATTAAGGATGAGCCCAAAATACTGTCCACGCCCAAAAGGGTACAAGGGTATGCAAAACAGGTGAAATATTTAAAGAAAGGAAAAGGAAAAGCTCTCTCCCCGGGAAGCCTATCATGCTTCTAATCTTCCCAGCTTGTGTGTAAGTGCTGTCTCCTGTTAATAAAAATATTTGTTTTCCCATTGCATTGGTTCACTTAGAGCAGACAGTATTTTGGGCTCACCCCTACAACACAACTTTATATGGTAAAAATAATATTCCACAACATCCCCCACCACATTTATTTTTTGAAATGTTACTGTGTTGCTCTTGTTATTCTCTAGAATAAGAAAACACTTGAATTTAATCTAGGGATATCCTGTGCTTCCTAGGTTAGGACTACAGATGGGCTTGGTTTCAAAGCTTTAATGTTACTGGATGTCTTTTTAATTATCAGTGACTCTCCCACAGAACTGGGGTTCTCTGACTCTTCCTTTTCTTCTGTTACTTAATTGAATCCCTCCACCACCCCCCTTTTGTCCTTTTTGAGGTAGTCTCATTTATTCCAGACTGAATTAAAATTCACCACGTAGCCCAGCAAATCTCTGAATTCATGCCCAGTGCTGAGACTCTAGGTGGATAACACCACACTCAACATCTTAATTACTTTTCTGTTGCTTTGATAAGGCTTGGTGGTTCCATGACCATCATGGAAAGGGAGCATGGCAGTGGGCAGGCAAGAATGGCACTGGAGCGGAAGCTGAGAGATCACGTCTTGAGGCACACAAAGCTCACATTCAGTAACATTTCTCCCAGTCCTTCCCAAACAGTTCCACTGACTGGGGAGGGGGAGAGGGAACGCAATGACGACCAAGCATTTAAATACATGAGTCCTGTGGAGGATATTCTCATTCAAGCCACTACATCCTGTTTATGGGTTTCAAGCATGCTAGGCTAGTACTCTACCAACTGAGGTACATTCCTAGCCCCCAGTTCCTTTTCTTTGCCGTGGGATAGGAAGTTTCTTATGGGCATGCCATGCCATCTGTAGCTTTCATTCTGTGGCTCACCTTTCAATATCCTATAGGTTGAGAGCATCTGGGCTTATTTTATAGCCTACACAGCCACGCCCACCCTAGTGACATACCTCCTCCAGCTTTTACCACCTCCCAAAACAGTGCCACCAGCTAGGGATCAAGCATTCCATACATCAACCTATAAGGGGACATTTCACATTCAAGGCACAATATATATTTACTCCAAAGATGCTGAACAAACCAGCTCTGCTATTATATGCCTGTGATCCCAGCAGTCTGGAGGCTGGGACAGGATGATTGTGCGATGTAACTAATTTACTACCTAATTTCTGGGAGAAGACACGTCTGTACTTGGGATGTTGAAAGGTAAGAAAGGACTAGTTTTCCCATTAGCCCATCCCTCTGATAGCACGCTGCTCAGTTCGTACTTTTTGTGTGCATGGGTATGCATACATGTGGAAGCCAGAGGTCCACTGCAGGTACCTGTCTTCCTTTATCTTTCTATAATGTTTTCTTTCTTTCTTTTAGCTTTCTTTAAATTTAAATTACAAACAAGGTTGCTTCACATGTCAATCTCAGCTCCTTCTCCCTCCCCGGCCCCCTCACCCATTCACCAGGACCCCCAGGCCCCCCCCCACCTAATACCCACTCCATTCCCCAGGGAGGGTTGAGGCCCTCTATGGGAATCTCCAGAGTCTGTCATTTCATTCAGGGCAGGGACTAGGCCCTCCCCCCAAGAGTCCAGGCCGAGAGAGCATCCCTCATTGTGGGATGGGCACCCAAAGCCTGTTTGTATTCCAGGGATACTACCTAAGGCCCCATAGATTGCCTAGGCCTCCTCACTGACACCCACATTCAGGGGGTCTGGATCAGTCCCATGCTGGCCACCCAGCCATCAGTCTGGGTTCCAAGAGCTCCCCCTTGTTCAGGTCAGCTGTCTCTGTGGGTTAAACAAGCCCAGTCTTTGCTTATCAGTCCTCCCTCTCTGTCTCTGGGTTCCTTGAGTTCTGTTTAGTGTTTAGCTGTGGGTGTCTGCCTCTGCTTCCATCAGTCATTGGTTGAAGGTTCTGTTTCCCAGACTCTCTGGCAGTGGGATTGTAGGCTGGCACTCCCCTGATTCATGTCTAAAATCCATATATGAGCGAGTACATATCATGCTTGTCTTTTTGTGACTGGGTTACCTGACTCAGGATGGTTTCTTTTAGTGCCACCCATTTGCCTATAAATTTCAAGATTCCATTTTTTTTTTACCGCTGGATAGCACTTCATTGTGTAAATGTGTTTTCTGAGACAAGGTTTCTACTGATTAGAAACTAACAGATTAGCTTTGTGGGCAAGCCAATCAGCTCCAGGATCTATCTGTCTAATTCCTTCCCTAGCACTGGGGTTACAGAGATAGACTACCAATCTTAGCTTTTTATAAGGGGGCTGGGATCTGAACTCAGGTCTTCATGTTTACACATGCACTTTACTGTCTGAGCCATGTCCTCAATCTCCTGTGGTTTGTATCCTTTTTTTTTTTAAAAGATGTTTTTATTTTATTTATTTTTTGTCTGTATCATTACATTATTGTTTATGTTACATATTCCAATGAATACATAAACTCTTTTTTAAAAAAGTAAGGCACATAAAAAGCCTTCTGTGCAAGTTCCATATCATTTTAAAATCCTATGGGCTAATAAAAGCAATTTCAACTACAGAATTAGAGACATCTAGAAAAAAAACATGATAGCTTGAGAGCAGAATCCCGAACCAATATTAGGTTTCACCTCATGGCACAATTAGTCAGCAAACCCAAGGTTTGTATTATAACAGTGTGGCTAAGGTGCCATTACAGAATCATAGCCAGCTTATTCACATATGTACAGTCAGGTCCCCGAGTATAATTATACAGCCTACATGAAAACAGCTTCTAACTGTACTTGTGCCCTGCTTTATCACAGGTAAGGGATTTGGCATTTTCAGTCTTTTTGCATGCTGTGCTTGCTGTTCACAGAGCCTGGTTATACGATGCTGAAGACCATGGAGAGATACTGCTCATATGACACCTGAATCCAGCCATCCTGATCTGTGTCATAGCATCTGAATATGTCTGTCAACCTCTACAAGACGATGCAGCCCTGGATGAAGTCATTAAATGCGATCTGCCCTCGTCCTTGTCTATCAAATTTGCAGATGAGGATGTCATGGAACTGATCAGAGAGCCGATAGCCAAACACTGAGAGTGCTTGCTTGAGCTCGTTCTTGTCAATCATCCCGGAGTTTCCCTGTCATAGGTTCGCAAGATGCTCTACCAGTCTGTGATGTACTTCCACACACCTGTAAATTCACTGAAGTTCACTCCAGCCTTGTTTTCTGAGTCAAACATAGAAATGATTGACCTAACAGTCACTGGATTAAATGGAGTCCAAGTCCCATTGGATAATGCTTGCTGAAGCTCATTGTCTGAAATCACCCCACTTCTGTCTTTATCAATCCGCTGGAAGACGTTCCACAGGAAGCTCTGTTTTTATTTTATATATGAGAATGTTTTGACTACATGTACATAATTGCATCACGTGTGTTCAGTGCCCATGGAGGCCTGAAGACGGTGTCACATTCCCCTGGAACTGGAGTTACAGATGTCTGTGAGCCACCAAGTGTGTGATGGGATGATGGCAACTGAGCCCAAGTCCTCTGCAAGAAAAGCCAGTGCTTTTAATCACGTATCCATTTCCAGTCCCATGAGGCAGCCTCTTTTGCTCCTGAACAGGCTGTGTCTTCCTCCTTTCTCAGAAGAGCACACCTTATCCCGCCCTCCCCTCACTGAGTTGTCACATGTCACTTTCTCTATTTGTGTCTTGACCTGCTAGGGTCTAGTGGGTGAAGCAGCCTGCTTTAGCACTGATCCCTCTTTTCCATTCAGAGGCTGCAAAGTCTGTACAGGATGAGCAGCTCCACCATCATAGCCCTTCCCAGAGTGTCGGTGCAGCCTGCTCCCCACCCACCCATTCACCCCTCACCCATGCACTCACTGTACCAGCCAGAGTTTAGTCATGTCTTCCTGCCTTGTTACACCACACCCTTGGCTAGTGTACTGGTCCTTTGCAACATGCTAGTTGAATAACATTTAGTTTCTTTCTTTCTTTTTTCTTTTTTTTTTTTTTTTTTTTTTTTTTTTGGTTTTTCGAGACAGGGTTTCTCTGTGGCTTTGGAGGCTGTCCTGGAACTCACTTGGTAGTCCAGGCTGGTCTCGAACTCACAGAGATCCGCCTGCCTCTGCCTCCCTAAAGGCGTGCGCCACCAACGCCCGGCTAACATTTAGTTTCTTTTGCTTTGTTCCTGTTACCTTTTTGCTTGATTAAGCTTCTTGAACAATTGATTTCTAGGATTCTTTGCAAAACTGCTTTGCTTTTTCCACTTTCTGGGATTATGTGGCTAGATCTGTACAGCAGCACCTTTGGCCCATCAGCCCCGATGCCAACTTCAAAGGAAACGTACCTAATTATCAACAGGCTGAGAAGCAGAAAAGCTATACCAAATTCTTTTGATACAAGGCACATATCCTCCAAGAAAATAGTAGAGTTTGGGGCTGGAGAGATGGCACAGTGGTTAAGAATACTAGCTGGTCTTCCAGAGGTCCCGAGTTCAATTCCCAGCAACCACATGATGGCTCACAACCATCTGTAATGAGATCTGGTGCATTCTTCTGGCCTGCAGGGATACAGGATTCTATGCAGACGGAACACTGTATAATACACAATAAATAAATAAACTTTAAAAATAAAAAAAGAAAGAAAATGGTAGAATTGAGGCAGTTTAACTTCAGTCTAATGTCTCTCCAGGCCCTCCTTGCTTTATTAATTTATTTGTTTATTTTGGGACAGGATCCTAGGCTGACCTCAAACTTCAGATCTCCTTACCTCACCCAAATGCTGAGATTACAGGCATGTAACACCACTTCCAGTCCTTAGTACTTTTATGTGACTTCAAAGAAGTTTAACTTTTATTTTCACTTTCCTTTTTAAGATAAAATTTAAAAAGTAAAACATGAACTGGGCGTTGGTGGCGCACACTTTTAATCCCAGCACTCAGGAGTCAGAGACAGGCGGATCTCTGTGAGTTGGAGGCCAGCCTGGTCTACAGAGTTCCAGGACAGCCTCCAAAACAATACAGAGAAACCCTGTCTCAAAACAAAACAAAACAAAACAAAACAAAACAAAACAAAACAAGTACAATATGGAGTTCTGTGGCATACACTGTTCCTCCCAGCTACCTGGGAGATTGGAGGGTTAAGATCACTTAAGCTTGGGACTAGCTTGGTTAGCATAAGGAGACTAGCTGAAAGACAAAACGAAACAAAAAAGTTGGGCATGGTAGCTTAGAACCTCTTAGGGGGCTGAGACAGGAAGACTGTCCTGAGTTGCTAGACCATCCCTCAAAAGCGAACAAACCAATAGTACTGGAGAGGCGGCTTCAGAGGACCTGGATTTGATTCTCAGCATCCACAAAGGTGGCTAAAAACCATCTGCATTTCCAATTCTCTGGCCTCTGTGGGCAGAGGTACATGTAGTATAGATATACAAACAGGCAAAAACTCACCCACATTGAAAACAAAACAACCAACCAACCAAACACCCTAAACAGACAAGTGTTGAATCCAGCAACACAAAACCATGCCATGACCAAGTGGTATTTATTCTACAAATGTACTTTTCTTTTTTTCTGACAGCACTTTTGATTGAATTGAGGACTTCACATGTGTGCCAGGCAAGTGCTTAATCACTGAGATATTTGTGTTAGGAAGGTAATCGTATGAAAATATTAAGAAAAAAAATTACAATCAGTGTCCCAGATACCTAAAAGTCACTAGATAATTTTTTTTGTTGTTGTTTTCAAGACAGGGTTCCTCTGTAGCTTTGGAACCTCTCCTGCACTCACTCTGTAGACCTGGCTGGCTTCAAACTCACTGAGATCCGCCTGCCTCTGCTTTCTAAGTGCTGGGATCAAAGGTGTGTGCCACTACTGCCCAGCAGGTAAAATTTTATAATCAATACAATAAGAAAAAAATGGGTTCTTTTAAAACTTGTTAAATGTTAGTAATCACAAAAGCTGTTATTATTATTGGAAAAAACACAAAACACCTACCAGCTACCCCACAGTATAAAGGCATGTCTAGATCCTTGCTGAGATGGGCCATTTATTTCTGCTATGAGGGTGGCTCCTTTATCTTCTTGGTTGTTCTGAAGTATCAGAGTCCAAGGCTTTCTAACGGGAGTTATAATTGGCAGGTCAAGGTACCCTTGCTCTATCTCTAGACAAGAATGAACACACTCTGGAAACAGGACGTCTAATTCAGAGATTTGAGGGTAGAAAGTACCAAATTCTCAGAGGTCTATGCCAAACCAAGACCAGCTATTGGCTCTACTCTTCGGTTCCACCCTCGGGCATCCTTTTCACTGGGACAGTGCCATAAAAAGGTCTCTGATTTCATAAACAGGTTGTATACTATAGACAGTGTTCTTCCTTTGAGTTATTCCAGCTGGCATTTTGCTTGCACCTTTAGAATCTGTTTTGGAATTCTAGAAGGCCAGTACAGCCAGTAGATGCCGTTGTCATGGGTTTATTCTCATTTCTTTAGCTGTGTATGTGAACTTTGTGCTTGTAGATCAAGCACTCCTTAAACCCTGGATAATTAATGATGAGAGCTGGTGGTTTACTGGCAGGGAAGGACATGCCCATGTGAGTGTCTCATGATCCTCTTGCCTCAATTGCCCAAAAGATGGGTTACAGGCATGCACTACCACCCAGCCCTTTCTTCTTAGGACTTTTGCTTTTCAGGAGTTTGGTTTCCATAGCACATAATCCAGACATGGAGACAAACTGCTTGTAATCTCATGTTTGGGAGGTGTAAGTAGGAGGGTTACAAGTTCAAGACCATCTTCAGCTATACAGGGAGTTTGAGGCCAGTCTGGGTTGGAGATTTTGCCTCAAAAATTATTTTTTCATTAATAAAATTAGTTTTCTTTCTTTTTTGAGAGGGTCTCAAAGGCAACCTTGGCCTTTAGTTTGTTATGCAGTTTAGCCTGGCCTTGACCTCCAATCCTGGGTCCCAGTATTCTGAATGTTGGTGCTAGAGATTTACATGTGTTGGCCATCATGCCTAGCTGAGCTTGAGGTTGGATGTTGGCTTTACCACCCCACTCCCGCAGTTCTGGGATCGAGCCCAAGGGCTTTGACATGCTAGACAATTACTCTTGCCTATTACACACCACTACTATTCTATTACACTAGCTTCTTTATTAAAAAAAATGTAAAAGCTATGAATTTTCCTGTGTTTTACTTTGATAATTCAGTATTTTAAAAATTTTTATCCATTCATACCTTATGTATAGCAATAGTTCACATATTAAGTAACTGTAAATAGAATGATTCAACATCTCTCATTTTTACAGACTGTTTTCCTTTCTCACAGATGGGACAGCCTGCTGAATAGAGTCCTGGCTTCACTAGAATGAAGACACCTCATGGAGTCAGCTTGCTACCTGTACACCGGTTCTGATTGACTTGAAGAGGCAGTCTTCCTCTTCCCCAGGCACATGTTTTCCTTTGAGTGTTAAAACGACTTCCAGATGTGTCCATTTAGCTCTGTCCGAAGATAACTGCCTTTTAATAATTTATTCTTGGGTGCTGGGGATTGAACCCATGACTTTGCACATGCTAGGCAAGCTCTCTACCTGGGCTACATTTACCAGCTGAAGAACTTTTAAAATTAGGTAGTCTTTAACCAAATTTAAAGTAGATGACCTTGTGTCTTTCCTCTAGGCTGCAAAGGGCTCCTGTTGCCTTATGAGAATATCTCAGGCTTAAACACATTCCTCATGGATGCAGTAGGGGGCTTATGTGGCTTGGGAGTTCCCGCCCCGAGGTTCTAAGAGGTATATAACGATTGGAGTGAGGGAACTTTGTGATAGTGTAGCCACCTCCTTTAAGTTGCCCAGAGCTCTTCAGTGGTATAGCTGTTTGGGAGCTGACTCTTCATGGTATAATGTCCTGGTAAAGCTGCCTTGAGTCATTTGCGGCCCTATATGAAATCCCAATGAATTCATCGATTCACCATCTGGATTTGGATGGAATCCTTTCTTTGGTTTGTTGTTACCTTTTCCATCCAGGTGAATAGATGCTTTTCCCCACCCCACCCCCAAGTCACATGACAAGAACTTGAGAGTCAATATATCTGGCTCTGCAGACCAAGTGGTCTTTTGTTTATACTGCTTGACTGCCATCAAAATGGGAAAGCAACTGTAGAAAATCAGTGAATGGCTGTGTCTTACTTGGTTCACAATGTAGTTTGTTAATTCCTGGTTTAGACCACACCATGTACTTTCACATCAGAAGTGAGTCGCAGAAATGGGAGGGAAAACCCACACTTTAATAATGTACTTTATTAACTGGTCTGTTAAGCCTAAAAAGCCAATCTGCCAAGTTACCATAATTTTGTGATATAAATATTTTCAGCTAATGATATGTCTATGAAAGATACAAGGTAGCCACCATTCATTTATCTTCATTCAGGGGAGCCTTAAACACAGCAGCGTTACTCTTATACTTCTCTGTAATCTCTCTGATATTTTCCAGGAGGTCTTCAGACATGCAATCTTCATACTCTCTGTTAGCTTTAGCAATCTGCTCTTCAAGATGTTTCTAGTGGGAACAATTCACAAGGCTTAATGTACAAACATTAGTTTTGTTTTACGTGTGACATTTACACATCAGAATGACATTTATAAATTAAGAAAAGGACCAGTTGGATCTAATATAAGATGACTGTAAACTCAAAACTTGAAAGGCTGAGGCAGGAGGATCACAGTTTAATACCAGTCAGGACTGCCAAGAAAGACCATCTCAAAAGGAAAAAAAAATATTCTGTTTGTTTGGTTTTCGTTTTTGAGACAGGGTTTCCCTATGTAGTCTTGGCTTGTCTTGAACTCAGAGATCTGCCTGCTTCTGCCCCCAGAGATAACCATTTGCCTAACTGGTATGTTTTTCAATATCTCTAATCCTCTCAGAGCTGTGTGTGTTTATGATATGCAGTCATTTGTGCAGATGTTTTGGTGAATAGATAGCACATCCAATACAAAGAATAGTCACATGAGAATACAATATCTAACAAAACTTGGGTTTGTATAAGGACATTATAATGTTTACAATCAGCCCAGTTGCCTCATGATATATTTCCAAATGTAACCCCATCATTAGGCAACATGATTATTACTGAGTTGGGACCTGGTTTTTAAATTTCATTTATTACATGTAATGCATGAATATTTTTGCTTGTATTTTTGTTTGTTTTTCTTATTCTAAGATAAATCGTCACTGTGTAGCTCAGGGCGGCCTGGAAATCATGGTCCTCTTGCTTCAGGCTCTGGAGGGTTAGGATTACAGACATGTACCACCATCATGCCCAGTGCTTGCTTGGTATTTTATAGTTTGCTCATGTTGATACATATAGCTAGTTTTATTTATACATTGCGCCGGACGTTGGTGGCGCACGCCTTTAATCCCAGCACTTGGGAGGCAGAGGCAGGTGGATCTCTGTGAGTTCGAGACCAGCCTGGTCTACAAAGTGAGTTCCAGGACAGCCTCCAAAGCCACAGAGAAACCCTGTCTCAAAAAAAAATTATTTATACATTGTTAGACTGTAGTCATATCTTTTTTTTTTCCCCACAGAGATCTGCCTGCTGCTGTCTTGGGATTGAAGGTGTGGGCCACCGCTGCCAGGCTGATTTGTCTCTTTTGAGACAGTGTCTCCCTCTGTAGTTCCTTTTGCCTGGGCCTATGTAGTGTTGGGATTATAATCATGTGTGATTCATTATACCTAGCCTTAAGCCAAGGATCTTGACATTCCAAGTACTGGAATTACAGTGTGTTACCATTCTGACTAAGAAGTCAGAATTTTAATTAAGTTGAATTTAGAAAGAATTTCTGTTTGTGCTGGGTAGTGGTTGTGCACACCTTTGATCCCAGTGCTCAGGAGGCCAAGGTAGGAGGATCTCTGAGTTCGAGACCAGCCTGGTCTACAGAGTGAGTTCCAGGACAGCCAGGACTATAGAGAAATCCTGTCTCAAAAAACAAAAAACAAAAAAAACAAAACAAAAAATCCAACCCAAACAAAATCCTTCTTATTGTATCTATCTAATTTAAGAACATTTCATAACCAATGAATTGTAAAGATAATCTCAATCTAGCGTCACATTAAGTTTGTAATCCATTTGGACCTGAGTTCTGTGTAAGGCAGTATCCAACACCATCAGTGAGTAGTTTATTTTCGTCAGTATTCTACAGAGCTCCCTTCTCACATACCAATTGTTTTCATGCTCATGCAGAGATCTGCCTGTCTCTCCTCCTGAATGCATGAGAAAGACGTGTGCTAACAATGCCCAGCTTACTTTTGAACTCTTTGAGACAGGCCAGGTGTGAACTAATAGCAATCCTATTGCCTCAACTTCCTAAATGCTAGCATGGACACCATGACAAACCTATATCTGCACAACTCCTCCTCTGAGTGTGGTGTATGTATGTGAACAAAAACACTACTTTATAAAGTATACAAGTGGTCTCCTGTAACCTTGCCACACCAGTGGACAAGATTCTTTTAACAAATCACTCATTTCTATAAAAATGAAATTTGTCATTTAATTCTTATAGAAACCAAGCAGCTCTTAGAATTCAGCTAAGACCTGAATACTTACTTCCAAAGATCCTACATGTGTAGCAACCATCTCTAAAAGGCGCTGTAAGTTATTTCCTACTTTTCTTCTTTCTTCAGTTGTGGTTTGCACAACTAGTTGGTATCTATAGAATGAAAAAAAAAGACAACTCTTGTTTAATGTCTTAGAAAATAAGTAAATAAGTTAGTACAGTATAGTAATCTGAGAAAAATGTAAAATCTGCATTTGTTTATGTTACTATTTCGCCTGAGAAATATTTGGTGACTATAGAAACCATGCCTGGTAGAATCCACCCAAATACCATGTGTAAGCACACACCAGATTTCCACCAGCTGACTCAATTCATTGCATTCGTGGTCAGCTACCCTGGTGCTATATGACCTTCTCCCTCTTAGCCCAAGTGCTAGGCTACAATGCCCTGGCTTTGTAGGTCTTAAGTAGAAGAGTTCCATATTCATTGCAGTACCTACATATTTCTTTGTGTTTTTTTTTTTTTTTTTTCAAGACAGGGTTTCTGTGTCATAGCCCTGGCTGTTCTGGAACTCATTCTGTAGACCAAAGCCGGCCTTGAACTCACAGAGATCCATCCACCTCTGCCTCCTGAGTGCACTGCCACCGCCACCTGACCCTATGTACGTATTTCTTAACTAGTTAAGATCTGTCCAGCCCGGTGTGGTGGTGCATGCCTTTAATCCCAGCAAAGATAGGCAGGCTGATCTACATAGTGAGTTCCAGAACAGCTAGGGCTATTTATAAAGACCCTATCTCAAAAAACAAAAATAAATAATAAAAAAAAAGCCCAAACCAAAACAAAAAAATAGTTTCATTTCTAGGCATCAAAAGCTATTAAATGATCTAAGTGGGCAATAACTGTAATGATGGCAGGCGTCTTAATTTTTTTGCTCAAATTCTTAAAATTTCTTCATTCTTTATACCTCAAATAGTTTTATATTAGGAATTAAAGGTAAAAGACCAGAACCAGCTTTACAACGTTTAAAAAATCAGCTCTTGGTGAGGTGAACTCACTCCCGCTGGACGGCATCTAGCTCATCCATGGCTTCACGGAGGCCTTCCTTCACTGTGCTCTCCAGTAGGTGCTTGTGTTTCTCCAGGGACTTAAGCTCACTGGCACACTTCTCATCTTCTTCCTCAGCTTCCTAAAGGAGAAAACCATTTTCTTGATATTCATATTCCATTTTCTCAAGGTGTATTTAAATAAAGTGTGTAAGGCATTTAAAAAACAATGTTGCATCATTTATATTCCCAAGATGGTGACTGCCTTCTTTAATTGTTCCACTTGGGATTCCATGTGATAAACACAGATGTGCCCTTTTCAGGAGGCTTCTGGGTAGCAGTTTATTCAATAGTGTTTCAAGTCTAATTTATAGGAAACCTGGTACTTAGATTACATTTTCACACACATATTAACTATGTACAGCAAAAGTAGTTTCGATTACTCTCAGATTCCTAGGTTTGTGGAGATGATGTATGGACTTACAAAGTCTTTCACTTAAGTCCTTCCAAAAATAAATTTATACTTTCATGAAGGAAATATGATAAAAGTAAAAATGATTGTCACATATTTCACAATTCATGTGTAGATCATTGTGTTATAATTTCTAAAAATTTCACACTGCTCAAAACACATCCTATATATAATGTGGGGCAAAACAAAAGTTTCCATTTCTGACACTGTCAGTATAACTAATAGCAACACAATTGGAAAGCTTAATTAAAATGTATGAGTGACAACGAACAGGTCTCTTAATACCTGTTGGGTAAAATGCAGGTAGGACAGTGGCAGCCAGTCTTACACTTTACGTACCTTCTGGAGCCTTATGAGTAGTCTGGAAGTTAGTTGGGACAATCAGTTTGCAATGATTCTTTTTTTTTTTTTTTTTGGTTTTATGAGACAGGGTTTCTCTGTATTGTTTTCGAGGCTGTTGGTCCAGCCTGGCCTTGAACTCACAGAGATCCGCCTGCCTCTGCTTCCCAAGTGTTGGGATTAAAGGCGTGCACCACCACCGCCCAGCTTGCAATGATTCTTATTGGACAGTTACCTTACTGGGGTTCATTCTTTGGGAATACATGACACTAATTCAATAAAAATATGCAAGAGATTATGGCTTTATTACTTATTGAGACATGATATTGCTGTGTAGCTCAGGCAGGTTTCAAACCTGTGCCAATCTTCTATTCAGGGTCTTTTCAAATGTTGAGATTACAGGTAGGACTATACCAAACCTGCTTTTTTTGGTTGAGTTTTGAGGCTGTCTCTCAGCTTCTGTGTGCCACTATATCCAGCTAAGATTTCAGATTGAGTCTGGGGAACACATTGGTTAAATTCTTACCTTAACTTTTTGTTGGTAAAGATCATCGAGTTTTTGAACCTCTTCCTTCAGCATCTTCACACTTCTCTTGGTCTCTGTCTTCATGGTGTTCAGCTTGCGGAACATCAACATCTCTTTAACATTATAACACATTTATATTTCCTTTTATGCATAACGTTTATTTATTGTGTACATAGTGTTTTGCTAGCATTTATGCCTGTGCATCAATGTATGCCTGGTGCCCAATGAAGTAAGAAGAGGGAGTCAGACCCTTTGAGACTGGAGTCAGCAGATGGTTGTAAACTGCCATGTGGATATTGAAAATCAAACGTAGGCTCTTTTTAAGAGCAATAAGTATTCTCAACTGATGAGCCAACTCCTCAGCCCTTGTTTTTCTTTTAAAAAAGAACGTTTTTTCAAGATTCTATGTTATGTGTATGACTGTTTTGCATGTATGTATGTATGTATGTATGTATGTATGTATGTATGTATGTTATGTGCATACCTGGGGTCTAAAGAGTCCAGAAAAGGACATCAGTACCCTGGAACTGGAGCTACAAATGGTTGTTAACTGCCATATGGGTGCTGGTAACTGGACCTGGGTTCTTTGCAAGAGCAGCAAGTGCTCTTAATCACTGAGCCATCTTTCTAGGCCCAGCAAGCAAGCAAGCAAGCAAACAAACAAACAAAAAACCCCACAGGTGTCAAAAGAGGCAGCCTCTTTAACAGATACTGTTGGGTGAGAAAACTGGGTATATACCTGTAGAAAAGCAAAACCAGATTCTGAGTCTCACCCCACAGGAAACATTGAAAATAGATCAAAGACTTCATGTTAAGAAGTGTTGAAATTGCTAGGGAAGACATACCAGCTATGTCTTAGGTCAACAATCACCTATGTAGTTTTTTCTTTTCTTTTTCCCCGAGACAGGGTTTCTTAATAGCTAAGGAGCCAGTTCTGGAACTCACTGTATAGACCAGGCTGGCCTCAAACTCTAGAGAGCCACCTGCCTTTGCCTCCCGAGTGCTGGGATTAAAGGCGTGTACCACTACTACCCGGCAATCACCCTATATAGAAGCAGAACTTCTGAAAGGAGCATAATAGCATAGGAAACAACCAAGGACTGACAAATGGGATTATATGAAATTAAAAACTGCTTAACAACAGAAAAAGCCTCACAACTGAAGAGAGCGTACAGAATGAGAAATCACTGCCAACTAAGTATCAGATAGGGGTCTACTATGTAAGAAACAGAAAATGAAACACCATATTCAATCACTGTAAGAGGTAATGAAGTGAATAGACAGTCCTCAAAGAAGAAACAGAAATGGCTAATGACATTTGAAGAAGGGATCAACATCCTAAACCACCAGGGTAAGGCACATTAAAAAGGACCTGGGACTTTCATCAAGAAAACAAATGACAACAGACACTGGCAGGGATTTGAGGAAAGAGAAATCGTTATGCACCGTTAGTGAAAATACAAATTGCAGCTACTGTGGAAATCAGTATGCAGGTTTGCCAAAAATTGGAAAGGGCTGGAGAGACGGCTTAGTTGTTAAAGAGCACTGACAGCTCTTCCAGAGGAGCTGGGTTTGGTTTCCAGTACCCACTTGGTGGCTCACAACTGTCTGTATCCCCAGTTCCAGGGAATCTTACATCCTCTTTTGGCCTCCACAGTCACCAGACATGCAGGAAAAATACCCACATACATAAAAATAAAAATGAACAAAATGGAGCTGGAGAGATGGCTCAGCAGTTAAGAGCACTGACTGTTCTTTCAGAGGACCTGAGTTCAATTCCCAGCAACCACATGGTAGCTCACAACCACCTTGAATGAGATCTGGTGCTTTCTGCTGGCACACAGGCAGAAGACTGTATGCATAATAAATAAATAAAATATTAAAAAAAAACAAAATGAAAATTACAACCAAAACTATCATATGATCTGGCTACCTCACTTCTGAGTGCATACCCTAAAGATTCTAAGTCCTACCATAGATACAACTGAACGCTCATGTTTATTCTCGCACTGTTCACAACAGCTTAGAAAGGGAATTATCCTAGACGCCCATCCACAAAATTAAAGGCAAAATGTTCTATATATAAACTACATGACTTTATTTATCTGACTTAAAAAAAAATTGGCCAGGCGTTGGTGGTGAACGCCTTTAATACCAGCACTCAGGAGGCAGAAGCAGGTGGATCTTTGTGTGTTCGAGGCCAGCCTGGTCTACAAAATGAAGTTAAGGACAGCTAGGGCTACACAGAGAAACCAAGTCTCAAAAAAACAAAAATCATGTTGCTCAGTGGTTAAGAGCACATCTTGTTCTTCCAGAGGATCAGTATTTGATTCCCAACACCTATCCCAGGTGGTTCAGAACCACCTGTAACACCAGCTCCAGGAATCTGACAGCTCGGACTTCTGTGGGCATCTGTACCCACATATTTAAAAGTAATAAAAAATATGACATTTGCCGGAAAATGGGTCAAATTGCAAATCATCATGTTAGCTGAAATAAGATGTATTCAGAAAGATAAATAATATGTTTTCTCTCATATGTGGAACCTCAATTTAAGTTTCTATGTGTGAGGGCATTGTGTGCATGTGTGGATGGTTCATGAAACTGGAGAATAGAGCGGGAAGAAGAGATCTCAAGGGATTTGGATACAGGGGCATTCAAAGAAGGTAGTGGAATATTGTCCTGGGAAAGCAAAGGAACAGCAAGAGAGGGACATGGGGAGGGCAGAGCGCAGAGGGCAAAGAAGAAAGCATGCATAAAAATGCCATCATGATATCTACTACTGTGTAGCTAACTTAATAATCTAGTGGAAAGTATTTAATGTAGCCATCTTTCCACAGGGCAGGTGCCGTGCTATATTAGTACTAAAGACGTCTACTACAGTACCAGGCACACGGTCACACATGAAGCATCTGTTGAGCCAGCTGTTGCTGTGCATACATCCAATTCCAACACTTAGCAGGCTGTCAGGCCTGAAGATTGTGGGTTAGAGACTCGCCTATACTGAGAAAGACCATGTCTTTTTTTTTTTTTTTTTTTTGAGCAGGGTTTCTCTGTATTGCTTTGGAGGCTGTCCTGGAACTTACTCTGCAGACCACTCACAGAAATGTGCCTGCCTCTGCCTCCCAAGTGCTGGGATTAAAGACATGCACCACCAATATCCAGCAACCCACCCTGTCTTAAATAAGACAAACATATTTGCCAAATATGTTTCAATGGCAATTATTAAGCTTTGCATTTCATGTCTGTTTAATTTTCTTTATTGAGATGCCTATAAATTGTTGTATAGGTCTTCAGTAGCCTTTTGATAATTATGTTTATGTTCTATGACACTTTTTCATGTCCTAAATCCTAACCTTTAATTTTGAAAACACTCATCTGTAAAATAATTAGTTAATGGAATCTTTTTTTTCCCCCCGAGAGAGACAGGGTTTCTCTGTATTGTTTTGGAGCCTGTTCTGGAACTCGCTCGGTAGACCAGGCTGGCCTGGAACACACAGAGATCTGCCTGCCTCTGCCTCCTGAGTGCTGGGATTAAAGGCATGTGCCACCAATTCCCGGCCTATTTTTCTCATTTTACTGGTTATTTTGACTTCTCACTTTGAGCCAATTTTGAGATTTTTTATTGTTTATGCTATAATCCATCTTATTATCCATTTTCTCATTTTTTTGAGACAGGTTTTTGCTATATATACTAAGATAACCTTGAACTTGCTATGTAGTTCAGGCTAACCTTGAACTCAAGATTCTCTTGCCTCAGCTTCCAAAATGCTGGGATTACTGGTATGCACCACTTTATTATTTAAAAATAATTTATGCACACACGCGTTTTGGAGGCCAGAGGAGGGTGAGGGTGTCAGATCCGCTGGGACTGGAGTTGGAGCAAGCAGTGCTCTTAACCGCTGAGTCATCCCTTCAGCCCCTCATCAACTTTTTCTTAAGGATTGGTTTTTGTTTGTATTATATTCCTTCATAATTTGGTGTTACTGGGGATTGAGCCCAGGGCTGCAGGCACAGGCTAAGAAAGTTGCTTTACCACAGGGTCATGTCTGCTGCCCACAAAGTCAGATTGCATACAATCTGTTAACACTGAAAAAGTCTTTCTGTGGATTACTTGGACAGCTGTTTATGAAATGACATAGGATGAACAAAGCTGGGCACCAGTGGCTCCCACCTTTAATCTCAGGGGAGGCAGAAGCAGGTGGCTGGCTCCCTTTGAGTTCAAGGCCAGCTTGGCTTAGAGAGTGAGTTCCAGAACAGGCAGGGCTACAGAGAAACCCTGTCTCAAAAAACAAACAAACAAACAAACAAACAACAAAAAACCAAAAGCAAAGTTTCAGATGGATACATTAAATCTTTGTTAGAACAGTACCTGAAGAGCTGAGCTAACCAGGGTCTTTACACATAGTTTGCAATCATGTAACCACAGCTTGAGTGAACTTGAGAAGCAGTTTCCTTTCTTAATTAGTTTTGACTTTAAAATTTATTGAATGCAGTATCAGTGGTGTCTCATATGCTCCAGGTGTCTGAGAGGAAGGAACTTGTGTCAGGTCTCCTTCTCAGCCTGTGAGCTGGGATAACAGGTTTACATGCCCAGCTGGAAACCACTTTAACAGTTTCCACAGGCATTTTACTCATCCTAAGACTTCATGGTCCAGACTGAAACACTTAGCAGAAGGAAACTTATTGGGTCCCAGCTGGGCAGGTGTCCAAGCCCCAACAACATACACTTATTTTTAAGAAACCTACCTCAAATCCACTTGAATATAAAAAAGGATATTGGATTAAGTTAAGAAGTATACAGAAATGGAAGAAAATTAAATTTTATTCTACTTTATCAGTGATAAATGAAATCTCCAATGGCTAAGCCTCTTTTACATGTACCTGTCAAGGTTAGCTCCAACTTTGATTTTTTATAATTTTATTAAAATTTATGGGAGGCAGAGGCAAATCTTATCTGAGTTCAAGGCTGGCCTGGTGCCAGAACTGCCCAGAGAAACTCTGTCTAGAAAAGAACACAATGTAAACCACCGTTGCTCAAACCACAGGTCACACTCAACATTAGGGCTCAGTTTCCCTGTGCCACACTTACTTGTTCTAAAGTGTCCTCCAGTCCAATCTTTTTATTTAGAGCTTTGTTAATTTCTTCTTCGTTTTCATTCAAGAGTTCTTTGAGATGTACCTAGAAAATACATGAGATATGGGAGCCAAGAGATCTAAAGCTATAGAGAAACCCTGTCTCTATAAAACCACCCCCCCCAAAAAATTAAAAGAGATACCTATAAGAGAAATCCTGTCTCAAAAAAAAGTAACATGCCATTGGTGAGAAAGCCCCCCCCACTTTTTTCCCCCTTTTTTAAAGACAAGGTTTAGAAACAGAAACAAGCTGGTCTCAACATTCATCCTCCCAAGTGCTAGGATCATGGGTGTATGCCACAATGCCTGACAACCCATCTCTTCCGTGTGTTTGCATCTATATGCATGTGAGTGCAGGCGCTTGCTGAGGCCAGAGGTGTTGTCTCCCTGGAGCTCGAGCTACAGGAGGTCGTAAGGCAACTCTTAGGTATGGGAATGGAATCTGGGTCCTCTCTGAGAGCAGTGCACACTCTTAACCAAGAGCCATCTCTCCAGTTGCCCAGTTCTCTTAATACCTTGCTTAAGACTGAAGTCTCATAATTCTGGTTGCATTTCTATTTGTCTTCTAACCTACCGATTCTATTTCAACACTATATGTATTCTTTCTCTCGGTAATACCCACTTTAAAATGATTAAATAGAAATAGTTACGTTAAAATAAATTTAACTTGAAACTAAACTTTCTATACAACTACTGCATACAAAAAGTATACAATTCAGCAGATGAAGTATACTCAAAATGTTATGTAAATGTCATTCATACTTTAAAAATATTTTATTACTTCAAAAAGAAAAAACTATAGGCTATTATGTATCAAGTAAGTCTTTTTTGTATCTGTTTTGAGGAGACAGTTTTCACTATGTAGCTCTGGCTCTCATGGAACTTACTATAAGTCTTTAAATGTTATTACTGACTTCTAATTTTGATGATTTACTTTTTGGTGCTGTCCATCAAACCCAAGACCTACAACAAGCATGGGTTCTACCACTGAATATGAAGCCAACTCCTGGCTAGAAGTTAGTTTCAACAAAACAAAAATAGGATATGCAAGATGGCTCAGTGGGTAAAGAGCTTGCTGTTCAAGCCTAGAGACCTGAGTTTGATCCCCAGAAATCACTTAAAGGTGGAGGGTGACTCCACATGTGTGTCATTGCTTGTACTCTCCATATGTCTTTCCACACTCCAATACAAAGCAAAACAAATGAAAACCCTTCCAAACTCCAAATAGCACAACACAAAACAAAAAACTACCCTAGGCCTGTTTTTTGAAAGAGTCGATGCCTTTTTACATCTCTTTTCCAAGTAGCTGGATGACAGATGCTCTCCAACACTCCTAACTATTTCTACTATCTCCTTTCTGGATTTATTTATATTCACTCTGTGGATACTTGTCCATGTTGGATGCAGATACCTGCAGGGGCCCAAGGTGCAGGATCCCCCTGGAGCTGGAGTAACAATTAGGTGTGAATTAGTTACTGTCAGCACTGGAATTTGAGTTTGGGATCTCTGTAAAGGCCATGCTCCTCTTAACCACTGAGCTATCTCTTCAGCATCCCATTTCTATTTTCATTGTTCTATTGCTATATAAAAGTATTTCTAGAGGTGAAGGTAAATTTTCTTCCTTTCTGTACCTGAACAATCTTTTACAAGATTATTTAATACAGGCAATTATTTTCTTGCTGCAGTAATTTGAAACCGTTCATAGCAGTGTTGCACAAACTCAGCCTGGTACCCTGGCTAGTGACAGAAACCATGTACCTAGTTTGAAAACTAACGGCCTGCAAAACCAGTAAGCAATGATTTACGGTGTGCACTTTCTTTTCTTTTTCTTAATAATTTACTTTTGTTTTATACCAATTGGTGCTTTCCCTTCTGTGTAAGGGTGCTGGATCCCCTGGAACTACAGTTAGACAGTTGTGAGCTGCCATATGGGTGCTGGTAACTGAATCTGACTGCTCTTCCAGAGGAAGAGCTCTTAACCTCTGAGCCATCTCTCCAGCCCCCCACACTCTTGAGTGTAAATCTAAACTGAGTGTAGTGTTGTACCCCTTTAATCCCAGCACCCAGAAGGGACTGCAGCCAGCCTGATCCCAACAGGCAGTTCCGGGACAGCAAGAACTACACAGTGAGATCCTGAAATAAATGTAGAAGCTGAGTGTTGTGGCACACGCCTGCAGTCCCAGCACTTAGCAGGCTGAGAAGGTAGTGCCATCATGAGCTGAGACCCAGTCGGTGAGTTGTAGACCAGGATTCACAGTAAGATCTTGTCTTAAAACTATCAAAAAAGCAGGTTTTCATGTGTGAATGTAGTTGGCTTGATTTGAGCACAACTGGTATGGAACACAGTCTGTACACAGCAGATACATGGTTGGTGAATAATTCTTATCCAAATACTAGCCAGACCTGACTGTGCTTAGCTTCTGATGAAACCAGGCAGGTTCAGGGTTGTTTGGCCATAGATTGGATGAATAATTCTCAAGGGAAAAATACATAGCTTCTGACTCTATTTTTGAATTAAAAGCTAAGTACTTTAAAGGTGGTATTTTTAGTATTGACAACAAATCTGTAACTTATGAATAATCTAAAAATTGTAATATAGCAATAGAAATATTTTCTTCTCAAGATTATCTCCTTGGTTATTTCAAAATTAGGCACAGGTTTGTTTTTTGTTTTGTTATCACTGACATTTTTTTCCTTTTTTTCTTCCTTGAAAAATAATCCATTATACTTTATGCCCTCACATGTGTGGTTGTACTAGAACTTTCCCCAGATCTGTACCACAGATACTTCATCTTTCAAGATTTCACCGCAGGGCTACTCCTCTTCAGGCTTCTGTCTGGAAGAACTGATCTGGTTAACAACCTTGTAAGAACCACCAGTAAAGCATGTATGTGACATCTGCTAATGCTGCTCTCCCAAGAGGGACTGAAGGAAACTGGAAAACAAAGCTTACCTCAGATTGTTGACACAGACCTGATACATTTTACTTGTAATCAACTTTGTTTGTGGATAGTTGGATGAAGTAAAGTAGGCAGAGAGGAAAAGGCTTTTAAAGTTCAAAAGTTAGGTGTGAAATAACATTTCTATTACTGGGGGGGGGCAGAGACTGAGAGAGAGACTGAGACTCAGTCCTAGGTCATAGATAAACTGAAGTTCGAACACAGACTTACATACACTTGAGCCTTGTATTTGACAAGGCATTTGGCACCAGCTTCAGGATTAAACTTAATTTCGAAGTCATGACCTTTGGAATTCTCAGCACCTTTGGGAATAAGCTTTAATTTTCTAGCCAACTTGTGGTACTCTGCTAACTGGGCTTCAATCTGGTAAAGAGAACACAAAAAGAAATGTTAAAAAAAAAAGCAGTCCTCTATACTGTATGGTTTTCAATGGTCTCTTTTGCAGTTATTCACAGGCTGTTATGTTTTTGGTAGTTTGATAATTAAAGGATAACAATTTAAAAATATACAAATGAAAGACTTGTACAATAATTCTAAGGCTACTGCAATTGATTAGTGAGCAGTTTACCACTGTTCTTCCATTTACTCCACATAATTTAGAGTAAGTTCATGTTTTGTTATCAATTAAAATTTATATTCTCAAACCTAGAGAGAAATATGAAATGAAAACCAAAAGCTGGCACACACCTTTAATCCCAACACTTGGGAGGCAGAGGTAGTAGGAGAGGCAGAGGGGCAGAGAGAGGGGCAGAAGAGAGAAGCAAGTGGATCTCTGTGATTTTGAGGCCAGACTGCTCTATAGAGCAAGTTCCAGGACAGTCAAGGCTAAACAGAGAAACCCTGTCTGGAAAAACCAAATATAGAAAGAAAGACAGAGCAAGAGAGAAAGTGAGAGAGAGAGAGAGAGCGAGAGAGAGAGCGAGAGAGAGAGCGAGAGAGAGAGAGAGAGAGAGAGAGAGAGAGAGAGAAGGAGGGAGGGAGGGAAAAGAAAAAACCCAACAACCCCCAAACTTATATTTGACAGTATATAAATTAAAACATTTTAACTACCCCAAATACAAGAAATAGGTAATTTACATTTCAAAGTATTATCTTAACTATATTGAAAATAATTTTAGTACTTCATATTTCTCTCTGTCCTTCAAGGCTGCATCTGAATGTTACCAGAAAGGTATTCTTTCCCCAACTCTTACTTTTACATTACAGTGTGACAACCTGTTCCCTTTTACTTAGCTGAATGTAAGCTCTATAGACTCAGACATACCTCTTCCCCTGGCCCTAGAGCACAGCCTGGCAGTGGTCTGTTCTACTGCTTCCTGCTCCTCTTTTTAGTCTAATGAAAAAGCTCCCAGGAGTTCACTGCATGTCTCTAAATTCTTTTTCCCATAATCTAGCCCCACAGCAAACACTTCTGATGATCTACATGCAGTTGCAGCTGTTATACTTCACAAGCGTGCTGGAAGGCTATACTACCAGACTTACCAGACTTGACAAAAATTTAGTACAGAAGGAAGGGCTACAGATGAATTGTTCAGGTAAGTTTTTGTATCCTAGTGAGATCCGTTTGACACTGTTCTCAGCCAGCTCTCTGGTACCCAGCATGCTAAGTTTTTTTTATACAGCTGGGGTTGGACCCCTTCCTAGGACTGTTTACCTCTTTGATTATTTCTTCTTCAGATTGTTCATCCAAATACATGTTATTCTATTCTATTTAGTTTCACAGACCCAATGTTTGCCTCTTCCATAGATTTATAGCTTTCCCTTTCTCACATAGCCCTTGAGAGATAAGGTACCCTGAAGTAACTTACTTCCAGATTCACTGATGTACTCTAACTACACTTAATTTTCTAAAGAAGCAATTACAGGCTATGAAAGGTTTGACTATGCAGACAATAGCAAATTATAGCCTAAAGCTAAATCAAGTTGGACCAAATTCTAGGTTCTAAGACTGGGTGCCACATCCTTTTCTTTGGTGTTACGTACTGACCTTGGTACCCTGAGCAGGCTAAGCTTGTGCCCCATCGCTGAGGTCGACCCTAACTGCTAGTTCTTACAAATGTGTAGATACATTTCCTTCAGACACAGAATAGAGCTTACCTAAAAGGGTTAAGATAAGGGAATACAGATGACTATTTGACTGGTAAATACTGGGGATATCAATGAATTGGTATAAGGATATGAGTGGTTCAGTTGTCCTAAATATCAGTGTTAGAAAAATGTATCAGTCTACCTACTGAATTCCTTTTGGTTATCCAGACCTTTACTAAGATCTTCAATGATGAGTGGTCACTCAGAATATGGTATGACTTACCGCATCTTTGCCTCTGGCATATTTTAATTCCTCATTCCACATTTGTTGTTGTTCAGCCTCTAGGTCTTTGGTTAATTTATTAATAGTCTGTTGCAATTCATTTTTTTCATGATTTATTCTCTCAATGTCTGCAACTGAGTACTTCTGATTATCAACAATATTCTGCAGTCGAGTGTTCTCCTGTCTTATTGTTTCACACTGTAGTTCTGCATTGGAAGAAACAAAAATTTAAGTTTTTAAAAAAAATTTATACAAAGAAACTCTTGGCATAATTTAAGATTGCTGATGTTTAAATATTCACTTTATATACATACATCCTTTCTTTTGGATAACTGATCCTACTTCATTAATGATATAAGTCAATACAACAAAAATTTTATATTTACACATTCCACATTGGCTTACTAGTTTCAGAAAGAACTGTATGACAAAAAATGTGGCCTTATCCAAAGTTACATTTAAAACTTGTACAGGCATAGTTTGATTTTGTTAATGTTCATTTTAAATGTTTGCACAAATTCCTTGAATTATTCAGAAATGTGGTTTTTACAGTATAATAGCTGGTAAGCTCTACCTCTTGAGCTGGGTTAAGTAACTTTATGCACATATTATGCATCTGCACCAAAGCACAATAGATCTAAAGAATCTAAGTGTGTCCTATTCACAACGGCTTTACATAATCAAGGAAGCTAAAATATTTAGAGAATTAAAGCAGATGACTGATAACTATTACTCTTTCATCTACTCAGTTTGCAATTTTGAACATAATATTCTCACAAGAATAAGGAGGTGCTAAAATGGTGTGGTTGGCAAAGTGCCTATGGCCCAAGAATGAGGACCTAAGCTTAGATCCAGCACCCACGTAGAAGTTGGTCACGGGACATGCATCTGTGACCTTGTGCTATGGATAGAAGGTGCACAGAAGCAGATCCCTGGAGGTCAGCGGCAGCCAGCCTAGCAGATGAACACCAAGTTTAGAGAGAGGCCATGCCTCAAAGCAAGGTGCAGAGAGATCAAGGAAGACCTTCATTTTGGTCTCCAGCTTCCACACGCATGCACAAACATATTGCACATGTGCATAAATGATAGACGTATATTACCACATACGTACATAAACCCTCACAAAAGAACAAGTGTACTAATTCTTTTGATTATGTGCTAATGAAAAGATAATATTAGTATTGGTTTAATTACATTGAGAGAATAGTCTATGATACAGAATAGCAAAGGACATTGATGAGGGGCTGAGAAAACAGTAAAGAGTTCATTTAGAGCAAAGTCAACATGCACAATTGGAGTATTTTGTAAAAACTTGATTTTAGCATATACTATGTGACAATTACAAGCCTTGGTTTTGTAGATGATCAAAACTACAAAGACTAAGAGTTAAATCCAAAACTCTAAAGACCATCTACACAATCTACACAGGATAGACACAAACTGGGAAACCCTAAAGGAAGAAACTGCAGAATTCTTAGAAAACCACAGCTGCCTATATAATTTATTTTTAAACTGTAGTTTAATGGCTCTGATTTCAGGCAACATCTGCTCTGCTTCTGGTGTCACAGAAGTTAGCAAGCAATATGTGTCATAGTATTACCAAAGCTTAATTAAAAAAAGCGGGTATGTGTTCCTGAATACCATGTTAGAAAGGCACAGGACACATATGAGCCTGCTTAGCTGTGCTTTTGCTTGTAAGGGGGATGGGCATGTGCAGCTTTCCATTTTATTTTTAATCAGTTTCAGTTACTGACTTGCTTACATGGGACTGACAGAGGATAAGACAGTTATAGGCAACTAAGGGAGGCAGAAATCTAGAGTCCAGCTGATTAGGGTCAGTGAGATGGTAGAGCTTGCTGTGCAAGACTGACAAACTGAGTTTGATAGCCAGAGCTATGAGGAGATGTAAGGAGAGAACAGACTCTGCAGAGTTGTCCTTTCTCCTCCACATGTGTCCTGTGGCATGTTCTCATACATACGACACACACATGCTGAATAAAAATAAAAAATTACAGAAAAGGAATCTAGCTTATGATGTAAAACAGAATACATTTATATAGAATATAATGTTCATATAAATAGCCAGGTGGTAGTGGTACACGCCTTTAACTCTAGCACTTAGGAGGCAGAGGAAGGCAGATCTCTGAGAGTTTGAGGCCAGCCTGGTCTACATAGTGAATTCCAGGCAGTCAGAGCTATATAGTGAGGCCCTGTCTTAAAACAAAAAACAAACCAAAACAAAAATTAAATTAATAATTTGTTCTCTGACAGCTACAAATGAAACCTGAGTGTCAATAAGTTAATGTTTGCCAAGGGACTTGGAAAAATTTGTTCTCCCAGCTTCTGTGGCTCACAACATTCCTGGGTTTATGTCTACATCATTCTAGTCTCCACCTCCATCTTTCCATTGCCTTTTCTCTGTGTCCTCTTATCTCTTCTATTAAAACTGTATTTGTATCCCGCACTGGCTTTGAACTGATGATCCTCCTGCCTTTGCCTCCCAAGTGCAGGGATTAAAGGTGTGCACCACTATGCCTAGCTGAGAGAACAAATTCTTTTTTTTTTTTTTTTTTTTTTTGGTTTTTACGAGACAGGGTTTCTCTGTATTGTTTTGGAGGCTGTCGGTCCAGCCTAGCCTCGAACTCACAAGAGATCCGTCTGCCTCTGCCTCCCGGGTGCTGGGATTAAAGGCATGAGCCACCACCGCCTGGCGAGAACAAATTCTTATTGGTGTAATCCATGAGCTGTGTGATAAATTTGTACAACAGCTTCAAGAAGCTAATACTGAAAACTTGGTAGATTACATAGCTGTGTGCCTATTAGATAAGTCCAAAAAGGCCCAATGGTCGATCTGAATGACCTTATCTCTGCTTACCTAATCTACCAATTTCTTCATCAAGACCACTCAATTTCTGGTCTAGAATGGATGAATGTGACTCCAAATTACTCATGTATGCTTTATACTTTTCAACATCTGCTTGCAAGGAAGTTTTCAGTTTCTTCAATGATATCAGACGGTTCTTCAAGAAAAAAAATATTAAATTAATTATTTCAACCAAGAAGCATTGCATATTTTAAATAAAGCAATATTTACACTTTTCTTACAGGAAGTCAAAAGAACTAAAAAAGTAACTTCGGTGTTATCATTATAACTTAATAATTTAATGAGAGACTTCAAACAGTTTAGGATGGGAAAAACCAAGGATAATGTAGAAACACAAATATTTAATATCTGATTATTCTGCATAATAGTCTGGGTGGTCTACTAATAAAACACAAGATAATGTAAAGGTTCTGCTGTCAGGGCTGGAGCAGCGACTGCTCTTTCACAGGACCTGGATTCAACTCCCAGTACCCACATGGCAGCTAACAACCATCTGTGTCTTGAGTTCAGGGAATTCAATATCCTCTTCTGTTCTCCATGGGCACTGTGAGCATGTGGCACACAGATATGCATGCAGGCAAAATACCCATACATATTAAAATAAATAACCATATTATCATCTTGCTTTTATAAAAACATTTAGGCTACAGTATACTCTAAAAGCCAGTTTGTTGCCATCTTGAGAACAGTGATCCTTGCAAGTAAACACTCCAGGGAACTGTTCCAAGGGTGCTTTTGGTCTTATGCAAACAGGCAGGAATCTTTCATCATACTCTGGGCATCCTTAGTTCACGACTGATAAACCACAAGGGAAAACAAAGCACTGCAGACACTACACACAGTCCATTGAAATCCATACTATCTAACCGTTAAGAAGCTTATTGTTAACCATTTAGAAAACCTTCCATAAGAAGAGTCTTCTCAAATAGGCTCAAGAAGCTAAATAGCTGTCAAGCGAGTCCAGAAGTACGTTTACTAACCGGTTCTTTTTCTCTTTCTTGCTCCAGTCTTGCAATCTGTTCATTTAGTGCTTTGTTTTCTGCTGCTAATGACTCCAGCTTGGATGCATCTACCTTATACAATTCCTCTGGAGAAAAGTCCAAATACTTCATCAGAATCAGCCTACAGTAAACACTCTTCAGGTTTTCAGTACCTTATCCCTTCCCAAAACCACCAATGCAGCAAATACTACCTTCTATAATAGCAAGCCTTTATTTTTACTCCATGGAATATCCTATTGCCCTTTACCTGCTTAAGTTTTCTTCCATATCATTTGTCATTTGTCTTATGGTTCCTCATTTAATTATCATTCTTTTTCTATCTAACAGAATAAAAGTTCAAAGGCCAAGATTTTCTGTTCTTCATTACTGCATTCTTGGTGCCCGGCACATAGTAGGTATATAAAAAACATTTGTTTGAGTGAATTAATTTATATGTTTATCTATTTATTTATTTTTAAGTTTAAATTTAGATTAGAAACAAGGTTGCTTCACAAGTCCGTTCCAGGTCCCTCTCCGTTTCCCTCCCCTCCTCCCGTGTCCTCCCCCCAGCACCCCCAATATCCCCTCATTTCCCCAGGGAGGGTGAGGCCCTCCATGGGGGTGTCCACAGTCTATCATTTCATCCAGGGCAGGGCCTAGACCCTCCCTCAAGAGTTCAGGGTGAGAGTGCATCTCTCATTGTTGGATGGGAGCTCAAAGTCCATTTGTATACCCGGGATAAATACTGATCTACTGCCCAAGGCTCAGTAGATTACCTAGGCCTCCTCACTGACACCCCCATTTATATGTTTAATTACATACAGAAATAGCAAGTAACTCACTAAATGCTTTCTATATTAGTTCATAATGAATTTTCCTTTGTGTGTGTTATGTACATTTATGTGGTCATGAGTATGCATGTGTGCATACAGAAGCCAAAGGTTGACATTGTGTGTGCCTTACTCATTGTTTTCATCTCGTGTTTTTAGATAAGATCTCTCACCAAACCTAGAGCTCCCTGATTTGGTGAGACTAGTTGGTCAACAAGCTCTAGGGATCTCAAGTTTCTACCTTCTCACCCGCTACACTTTTTATGGGTGTGGGAATCAGACTCAGGTCCTCCTGCTTATTGAGGACATACTTTATGGACTGAACCATTTCTCTGGTCCCAACGTTTTGCCTTCTTTAATGTATCTGTCTGCTCCCTGGACAGATGGAAGACAGGTGAAGGACAGAGCTGGAGCACCATTAAGAGGACATCTGGAGGACAGGGCTGGAGGACCGTCAGAGGACAGCACATGTCCTCTTTATTCTTCAGGTTGATACATCCAAAGAGCATCCTAAGGGAGCGCTTCTTTTTTTGCCTCTCACTTTTTGTGCCATGGGTGTCAAGGTGATATTCCCCCATCACTAAGTATATCACTAGATAACACTAAGTGGAAAATAATTTATTTGGAAATATAAAGGCCTGTCAGCTCCTCCAAGTTTTTTTTTTTTTGTTTGTTTGTTTGTTTGTTTTTTTTTTTTGGAGATAGGGTTTCTCTGTATTGTATTGGAGGATATCGGTCCAGCCTGGCCTCGAACTCACAAAGATCTGCCTGCCTCTGCCTCCTGAGTGCTGGGATTAAAGGCATGCGCCACCACCGCCCGGCGCTCCTCCAAGTTTTAATAGAGAGACTTTACTTATTTTCCCTAAGCAGTGCTGTAACCTTCTTACATATTAGAGCATGGACAATTATCTTCTGTGTTCCTCTCTGAGAGCTTTTTTTATATTTTATAAGACAGAGTTTCTCTGTGTAGTCCTGGTTGTCCCAAAACTTACTCTGAAGACCAGGCTGGCCTAAACTCAGAGATCCACTGCTTCTATCTCCTGAATGTTGGGATTAAGGGCATGTGCTACCACTGCTTGGCTTATTTGGTATTTTATTACATTGCTTTCTAGTTTGCAAAGTTTAAAAGAGGACAAGCATTTCTTGAATTCACATAGCCACAATTATAACTCAGGCCTGACTATAACAGTACTTTTTGCTTAACTATTACTTCTTCCCATTAAAGACCCAACAAAGAACAGTTCATAGGTACCCACCTGTTACAAAGTAGCTCATGAAAAAGCAGGCATGGCAAGAAAAGCAACCACCCAGAGTTAAGTGGCAGCAATGCAGGGAGGACACTTACTCAGCTTTGACTGCAGCTCTGCATTCATCTCTTCAAAGCTGTCAGCACCGGTCATGAAACTCTCATAGCATTTTATGGTGTAGTCCAAAAACAACTGATTGTGTTAAGCAGATTGTAAAAACAAAGACATAATTCTCTATTTAGTTTCATTTTTTTCAGACTGGAAATTCAAATTTGAATAAAAATGAAGTCAAGAATAGTAGGCAGTTACAAAAATTCCTTAGAATAAGAGTAAAAATCTATCATTAATTATGCTATAGAGATGTATGCAACCTATTACTTCTAAGTATGAACAGGGATGAAAATACCAAATTGGGATAGATATTTTGAAGTCAACACAGGAAGCTTATTAATAAATCTAATTCAGCATGAAATGCACAAACTTAGTCTTCTTTAAGAAGAATTCTGGGGCTCTCTTTCTACCATCTCTCTGAGGAGGTGGACAGATCTTTGTCTGTCTCTGTCTCTTTTCTCTCTCCTTACTCCTTTACCTTCCCCCAATAAACTTACCACATTAAAAAAAAAAGAATTCTGAGGCCGAAGTGGCTCAGCAGCTAAGAGTACTCGTCTCTCTTGCAGAGGACCTGGGTCTCGTTCCCAGCACTCACACAGTACCTTACAACTACCCACAACTCTAGTCCTGGGGATCTGACATCCTCGGGAACTAGGCACGCACGTGGTGCACACATATATGCAGGCAAAATATGCATAAACATAAGAAAAACAAACAAAACATAACAATAATGATGATGATTATGATGATGTGATGTTGGAGCTCAGGAGACAGTTCAGTGGCTAAGAGCAACTGTTGCTAATGTAGAGGACTTGGTTTTGGTTTCCAGCACCCACACAGTGGCTCACAACTGTATAATTCTAGCCCAGAGGATCTGATGCCCTCTGTCAGCCTCCATGGACATTACATATATAAGGCACACAGACATACATGCAGGCAAATCACTCATACACATAAAATTAGTATTTTTATACAAACAAGCTTTTTGAGTCACTACTATGCATCTATAAGACTGTAGAACAAAAGAAAGCACCTCGTGAAAGAATGAAATGGACTATGATTAACTAAGTCCAATAAAACAGACAGGGACTAATTATGGAAGCCAGAACACGACTAATAACAGCTATAACTATATCGAAACCAGGTGAATAAGCACATGGTAAGTAGAGGCCTAAGAGGAGACTATTAGAGCTGTGACTATTCATCCAAGAGAAAGTAACGCTGTTTTCCAACATGAAGCATTTGACCAATGTAATTCATGCTGTCTTGGAACTCACTACGTAGCCCAGGATGGCCTCCAACTGTTGATTCTCCTTCCTCAGCCTCCCTGAATGTTGGAATCAGTATATCACAACATCCGACTCTGAGAATAGCTAATCAGAATGTTCTACGGCCTAGATGAAGTACATATTTTCCAAGACAAACTCCCTTTGCACCAATCCTGTTGATAGGGAAGGGATACCCTAGATAGGCAGTAAATATTCCTTGTCACTGGTGGCCAATTTATGTTTTCATGCCACTTCAACTTACTCTCCTGTACATTTGTTAAGTGAATCAGTTTCCTTAGATGGTGAGTGTGCTCAGCTGTACATGCTGTGCCACGGTGGCCTCTCCTTGGGAGCTCTGCTGTTATTGCTAAGGTGCTGACACTGAGCCCAGGGCTCTAAACTTCAGGCAAGTACTCTGAAAGAGCTCTGTCTCCAGCCTGAGAATTCTCCAGAGAAAAAGCTAAAAGGCTCTCTGGAAGCCTCTGCAGCTTGGATCATTGCTCAGTGTGGCATGTTCATGCTTGTTTAAAACAAAGCGGTGGGCTGGTGGGACAGCTCAGCAGGTGAAAGTGCTTCCTTTCTGACCACTCCTGAAAGTTGTCTCTGATCTCAAGTGTGCCCATGACACACATGGAAGTGCTTGCACACGCACGCGCGCGCACACACACACACACACACTAATATTAGGCTAGTCAGTTACTGTCACTTTGAACTATTTCTCAGGCAGTAATAAAAGATGAGACTAGAATGATTATCATGCTCATTTTGTGAGAAAGGCTTTAACAAGATAAAGTTAAAGCCAGTGTACAAAGCAATGGTTACTCTGATGAGAAGCCTAGGTAATAACTGGCCCTTAACATACATCAGGTAACACCAGGTGTTGGTGGCACACCCCTTTAATCCCAGCACTTGGGAGGCAGAGGCAGGTGGATGTCTGTGAGTTCGAGGCCAGCCTGGTTTACCAAGTGAGTTCCAGGACAGCCTCCAAAACAATACAGAGAAACCCTGTCTCGAAAAATAAAAACAAACATACAAAAAAAAAAAAAAACACCCCAAAACAAAACAAAAAACATATATCAGGCAACATGAAAAATCTAAAGTTTATTCTTGAGCTGATGCTTATATTTTAGAATATGTCGGAGTTTGCCAGGCATTTTAGCTTCTGATAAAGCATATGGAACCAACTCATACCACCTGTTAATAATTACTTTTCTCTTTGGCACTTACGATCTTCCTTTTTTAGCCTTCTGTGTGCCGAGGTTATGGGAGTGTACCACCAAAGCCAGCTGTTTATTACATTTAGCACAACTACTTTTGGAAGTGGTAACTGAGCTAAGTGACAATATGCCTAACTACAGAAGCCAAAACAAAATAAACAAGAACCTATACTCAATATTTTAAGAGCCAATGTGTGTTAATCTTGCAGTTTCAGCTACTTGTGACAGTATTGTGCGTTCAAGGCTCGCCTCGAGTACAGAGTAAGTTTAAGGCCAGTGTGAACAATTTATGAGGGCCTTTTGGCATGCAAGACACCTTGGTTTCAAACTCCAGCTAATCCCTAACCCCCTTCCCTCCCCACATAGTTATGTTCTGTATTAAGGAAGAATTACATAAATGTAAGATACGGGAAGAAAATAAATCTTTTTATTATTTCCAATACATTTCCTTCTTTCATTTTTAATTTTTTTTTTTTTTGAGGTAGGGTCTCACTATGTAGCCCTGGCTATTCTGGGATTTACTATACAGACCAGGCTGGCCTTGAACTCACAGTGATTTGCCTCTGCCTCCTGACTGCTGGGATTAAGGGTGTGCACCTGCTTACATTTGCATTTTTTAGGTAATATTTTTAAATTTCTGTGGCTACTAATTTTAGGAAGTTATAGTGTCATTTCAATAGTAGGCACGCTAATAAGTTTTTTTTGGGGGGTTTCAAGACAGAATTTCCTCTGTGGCTTTGGAGGCTGTCCTGGAAGTAGCTCTTGTAGGCCAGATTGGTCTCAAATTCACAGAGATCCACCTGCTTCTGCCTCCCGAGTAATAAGTATTTTTTTAAAGATCAATTTTACTTTACTAAAAACATTTTTCTTGACAGGCGGTGGCCCACGTCTTTACTCCCAGCACTCGGGAGGCAGAGGCAGGCGGATCTCTGTGAGCTGGAGACCAGCCTGATCTACAAGAGCTAGCTAGTTCCAGGACAGCCTCCAAAGCCACAGAGAAAACCTGTCTTGAAAAAACAAAAAACATTTTTCTTTAGATCCACGTCATCCATCCCAATATTTAGAAAACAGAAGCAGGGAGATCCCAGCGTCTGGAGTTAGCCTGATCTACACAGAAAGTTCTAGGACAGTCAAGAATCTATAGTAAGAAATGGGCAACTTTGCCAAGGCCACCTTTGATGCCATCTCTATGACCTACAGTTACCCTAGCCCCAGACCTCTGGAAAGAGACTGTGTTCTCCAAGTTTCCTCATCAGCATTTACTGACCTTGTGAAAACCCACACTAGCACTGTTCTGAGGACCCAGACTCCAGCAATGGCCACCACATAAGGGCTTTTATACAAGAAAAATTCATGAATTAAATCTGATTAAAAAAAAGTCAACCTCAGAAATTCTTAAAGCAAAAGACAAGTTCTATAAAAGAATACTTTTTAATGAAGAATATCAAAGCAACCTCTTTATGTAGTTTATGGTACCTTATTATGTATAATTCCATCTTCAGTTTCTTCTCCCCAAGACTGCATATCATCAAATAAAGGTGCATTTTCTTTCATGGCAGCATGAATCTAATTAGTATACAAACAACACAATAATTGGTTGAAGGCCTGTAAAATTTATTTTTTGGATAGTTTTTAGGAGCTAAAAAGGAGATTATATTGAGTCTTAAACATGATCCTTCATGTTTTAATATCTAAATACTCTGAGACTTAGAAAGAATGGGTTCTGTATTTATTTCTGCTCCAGAGAAAAATATGCAGATGTTTGTGTTGTTATTAATACAATGAGAGCACACACACAGTACTGAATGTATGTGGAGACCAGAGGACAACTTGTAGAGTTGGTTCACTTCTTCCACTATGTGGGTTCTGCAAATTGAACTCATGTCATCAGGCTTGGCAACAAGAGCCTTCACATAGTGATACACACATATAAATACATCAGCACATTTTAAGGCACACTTCCTATTGTTCCTACAACATTATTGTGTGTGTGGGGGGGGCGGGGGTCATGGACTGAACCAGGATTGTGTCTGTGTGTGTGTGTGAGAGAGAGCGAGAGAAAGAGAGAGAGAGAGAGAGAGAGAGAGAGAGAGGAGAGAGAGTGAGAGTGTGAGGGGCATGGACTGAACCAGAATCTTGTGGTCCCAGCACAGGACTGGGGACCTGTCACCTGCCTTCCCAACCTAGGCTGCATTATTACTAATGGAATGTTTAAAGGTAACATTTAAACCATCAATCAAATACCTTGATGCAGTCTATCAGCCACACCAAGGCTGCCACGATGTGAGGCCAGGTATGAGGCGCTCCCACTGTATACATGGAGCTCTTGGACAGTGCAAAGGGATACCTATGAGAATCGGAAAACAAGGAGCCATCAAATTAGGAAGCATAAAAGATATACTACAAGTTGTGTTTTAAAGCTCCACATACACCTGCCTACTCTAGTTTGTTGTGAAGATATTTGAGTCTACCCTGGATTTTTGTCTATTTATTCACATTCCACAGATTACTTTGCAAGGTGTTTATCAGTTGAGTACAGTAGGCTTCTCCTAAAAAAAAAAAAAAAACCCAAAAAACCAAACTTTTTATTTTCCTACATTCTGTGTACTTCTACTGCACATTAGTGATTGTCACTAAATCTACTTCCCTGTCTCTCAAAACAAACAAACAAACAAACAAACAAACAGCTCTTCCTCAGTTTCCTCAAGTGTTGGGATCACAGATGTATGGGACCACCTTTGTTCTGTGCTTAGTCTTCATTTATAATGTTTTTCATCTTTGCCTCTGTGCTGGTTAGTTTTGTCAACCAGACACAAACTAGGAGTCTATTCCTGTATTAATGGGCTTTTGAAGGCATAGCCTTATTACATATAAATGTAAACTTTTTTTTTTTTTTTTTTTTTCGAGACAGGGTTTCTCTCTATTGCTTTGGAGGCTGTCCTGGAACTCACTCGGTAGACCAGGCTGTTCTCGAACTCACAGTGATCCACCTGTCTCTGCCTCCCGAGTGCTGGGATTAAAGGCGTGCGCCACCAACGCCCGGCAAATGTAAACTTTTTCTGACACATGCTCTCCCTTGCCATGTGATACCTTTTAGCAAGTCATAACCCACCAAGAAGACCCTTTCTTATTAGAGGCTGAGTAGATTCTGATGTCATGCTTTTGGACTTTTCAACCTTCATAACCAAGAGTTAAATTACTCACGTGTGTGTGTGTGTATAAATATATATGGTGTGTTTTAGGCCCACAGATCTTCTGTATCAAGTAGTTACAGTATATATAAATATGCATTTGTGCATTTTTAATTTTAAGTATATGGATGTTTTGTCTGCATATATGCATGTGCCCGGTGGCTGTGATTGTGAGCCAATATGTGGGTACTGTGAACCTGACTGAGTCCTTTGGAAGAGCAGTCAGTATAATCACTGAGTCATCTCTTTAGCTCAATAACTCCTATGTTTTATAAATTACTGAGCATTGGTATTTTGTTATAGGAACAAAAAAAATTGAATACCCCACAATCTGTCAATTTTCCTTTCTCTCCAGTTTATCCTACACATACTGCTCACAGTGTTCACCCTAAAACTGAACTCACTAATTCAAAGTATTTACAAACTTATTTCATGTTCCTTCACTTTGTTCTTTTTTTTTAAACTTATAGCATTATAGACCTTTAATACAAATTTACATTGCCTAAGTTGGAAAATAGCATTTTTGTTGACACTATCTTATTTGTGTTGCTTCCTAGTCTCCGTACAGAAGTTAAAAACTGGTATTCTAATGGAAGGTCTTAACAAAGCTCAATAACTGTCACTCTTGGAGCTTGAGAAAATATTTGCAATATAACCCTACTGACATATAATAAGAATATCCTGAGTCTGTGTAGTCTTGTTTACTTATGTCTTCTCTGTGTTCTGATATGATCTCTAGAATGATGAAAAATATTACATACCCAAGGTCTTTAAAAATTCTTGGGATCTCTTCTTCAAATTTTGTATCAGGAAGTTCATATGATGGGCATAGGAAGCCATAAAGAAAGGCAAAGATCTTTAGGAAATCTTTAATGGATGGGGCTTGCAGAGACTTCATGGACACACTACACACATTACCATTTTCTGTAAGAAACTACAATCATTTTTATGAAGCATGGAAAATTTTGGGTTAGAAAAAATATTGGAAACAAAACACTTAATTCAGAGAATTTAAATTACAGAATACCTCATAGAGCTGTCGGATACATTGCTGAATGAATGCTTTATCATTAAGTGGTCTTGGATCCTTGATTTTTTCAGAACTGGAAAATATACCAAGTTGACTATTCCTGGATCCATGTCCGCTAGTCCTAAAAGAATATGTTTAGAAGGCAATCAAAAGTATTTCCTTCTATGTTTAAGTCTGCATTATTCAAGGCTATCCATAACAAACAGCTGTAATAACAACATCAACCTTTAATTTTTAAGTAACTAAACACAATGTATTACTTAAAGCAGCGGGAGAGGATAAGGAGGCTACAGCAGTTTGTTTTAGGCATAAAATGAGGAGGGAATAAAATGCGCTTCTGGGACTGGGATCTATCTCAGTGTTTTGTTCAGGTCCTGGGGAAGAGCAGGCAGTGCTCTTAACTGCTAAGCTATCTCTCCAGCCCTCCCCCACTTTTGTTTTTTTCTAGATAGGGTTTCTCTGTATAATATTGTACTCACAGAGATCCACCTGCTTTTGCCTCCTAAGTGCTGGGATTAAAGGTGTGCATCACACAATTCAAGACTGTTGCTTTTTTTTTGGTTTTTCGAGACAGGTTTCTCTGTTTTGTTTGGGAGGCTGTCCTGGAACTCGCTCTGTAGACCAGGCTGGCCTCGAACTCACAGAGATCCACCTGCCTCTTAAGAATTTGGGATTAAAGACGTGTGCCACCAACGCCTGTGATTGTTGCTATTTTAAATTGAGTTTGTATTTGACATTTTCTTGGATTAATGTCTAATGTAATTAATACTGACAGATCTGGACCATAAAACAAACGCTCAGGAGTCATCATTAGCCTTCAGAGGGTAAAAGCCTCAAATGTGGAATGAGAGGATGGCTACTCTTTTACCGTCTGACTGTACACTTGGCCATTGCCTTACAACGATGCAACAGTGGTCTGAACCTGCTCAGTCTCTAACATCATAAAAAGCAGATACCACCATCTAAAACAGGAAAAGTGGATCGTAGCTTCTGTCTTGAAAGCACCGTTACAATACAATTTTCTTTTTTTGGTCTCAGGGAATCAATGGATGGCTATAAGAGCCTGTGCCTTGGCCGGGTGGTGGTGGTGCACACCTTTAGTCCCAGCACTTGGGAGGTAGAGGCAGGCGGATCTCTGTGAGTTTGAGGCCAGGCTGGTCCGACAGCCTCCAAAACAATACAGAGAAACCCTGTCACGTAAAACCAAAAAAAAAAAAAAAAAAAAAAGAGCCTGTGCCTTAAATATATTTAAAAGCTTGGTTACCTTTTGCCAAATATTGAGACTTTTCTTTCAGATGTAGGTTTGTTTGTGCTCAGCTTTCCAAAGGTGGTTCTCTCTTTGCTTGAAAGAAAAACAGAAAATAACTCTAAAGCAAACATACAGTTCAAGTAACTGTGGAATTATGCTAAGCGAATACCTCTTTTCCACTACCCATAGCAATTTCTCAAAATCATAGGTTTTGGTAGCTGCTTTCACTGGAATGAGCTAAAAGATGACATAATGGTAAAATGTTAAAAAATTTAATCTACATCTTTTTAATCTTAAAACTTCTTTATGTATGGATAAGAATTTTAAGGAAAATAAAAAAATAATTATAGGTTGACAGCGTTATGCTTTAATTTTTTTCTTTTAAAGCCTACTTTTTAAATTTTGAGATAGGGTCTTAGTCTATATTCCAGGATGTCCTAGGATTCACTATGTAGTTTAGGTTGGCCTCAAATTCCAAATTTTCCTCAGTTCTTGTACTAGGTACAGCCATTTGTCATATTTTCTGAACTCTTAAAAAAATGGCAAGTGAAGTATTTCTTCTAACACAATCCAATGCACAAAATTTTTTGATGTAAATAATGTGCAAAGGTAAAAGAAAATGTGCTTCAAGTATCAGGAAGGAAAATATGTAAATGGTTCAAATTTCTAAAAGTAAGAGGCTCAGGCAACATAATTCTAAGTAATTTAAGAATGGCTTATTAACTAGTTTAGATGTAGACATTAAAGGATGTGGGTAAACAGTGGGTTAGAAACATCATCACTCAGAGTGAAAAACTAATGTTTACGATAACAATTTCTTTGGTTGGTTGCTTTGTGAAGTATGTCTTGTTGGCCTTGAACTCACATCCAGCCATTATCTTCCTGGAGCTTTTTGAATACCAGGATTACAGGTGTGTATGACCACACTCAGCCATGACAGCAAGTTCATTTGGACACCCTTCTCTCTCCAAACTTGAGGAAATAATTTTATAGCCCATCATCAAAACAAATAATATCGCTTTGATTTTATTATTGCCTTTAGTACCTGGAAACATTTTAGTAAATTAAGTTATACCACAGTGCCTGCTTAAACAGTTAATTATAAAGTAAAAGAGGAAACCAGGGAGCGTTAAAAGGGTATCAACAATCCTTTTATAGTATGCCTAATAAAGTACCTGACTTTGTGAATAGAGAAACAGTGAGACCAACCAAACCACCTAGCACTTTTAGATTTTTTCTTTTTTTAAATTTTAAATTAGAAACAAGCTTGCTTCACATGTCAATTCCAGCTCCCTCTCCCTCCTCTTCTCCCCAACCCTCCCATCCCATCCCCCATCCCCTCCCCAGGAAGGGTGAGGCCCTCCACGGGGGATCTCCGAAGTCTGTCATATCATTCGGGTGGTGTCAGTGAGGAAGCACTTTTAGATTTCATTGATGCCCAGTCTAGTACTATGAGAAAGAGACAAGATCACTAAGGTATCACTTACACCTTTGTGTTATCTAGTTCTGACATTGCCTTTGCCCTAGACAGTAAAGTATGCAGTTGAGAACCATACGTGGAGACACTTACGTTTGAGGGGTATGAAGGCCTGGTTTATTGAGGTCCAGGGATCTTAACTCCTGTATGGAGAGGCGGCCAGCTCCACCGGTGGAAACTGAACTGCGCTTCATGCTTATAGCCTAATTCATAATTTCAATATTAGAAACAAACAAACAAAAAAAACCGTTCCAGATGCAAGTGGTTCCTTAAGCAACAATTAACCATTTTTATCCTGGATTGTAGAAAAGCAACCAAGATTGTTTGTATTTGTTTTCCATGTATACTTAAGTCCTTACTACAAAGAACACCTATGCAACTTCAAGTATTGGATACACTCAAATAAAGCAATACAAAAAACGAACAATATATGATTCCTGTACCATAAGGCATAACGACAAAATTCCTATGTCAGCCCTGACCACATCATTGCTATAGCTTACATCTATTTCAACGGTAACTCACAGACGGCCTGACAAGAAGTCTCAGGCTCCTTTTTACTCCTTTGGCTTCTAAAAAGGGGGTTTTTAGAAGTTTTCTGTCTTCATAACGTCTGTTAATTACCATGTGTGAGAGCAGACCACAAGATATACAACAAAACCCACTCAAAGAGTTTTATTAGTAAAGAGTAGGGAGAGGGGGTGTGTGCAGGACTGTCTGGAAGAAGTGTGGGGAGACAGGAAGCGAGGCCGGCGTGCCTGCTCTTAAAGGTCACTTAGCGCAGGCATATGGGGGGGCTTATGCAGTCAACCCCAGAAATGCTAACACCTGGGCTGCTACGTGGGTGGCCATGTGACACCCTCCCTCCCCCTGGAAATGACAACATCTACCTGACTTGCTTTGTGTGTTTAAACCAACGTTTCTCAGTCAGTACTACCGTCTTTCTGGGTTCAGTCTCCCTGTTAGCAAAGACAAACAATCAGGCCCACCACACGCTGCACACAGGCTGCTTCCACTTCCGAAAACATTAGAATCATCTGCACGCCTACGTCGGAGCCTGTCTCCATCTCTACAGGGTTAAGACACTAATCCACGCAGTCTTTGCGGGTCCTGCCCTGGCTTCCTTTGAGGGTTAAGACAGGTCTCACTTTATCGTTTGTTTTGCTTGAGCTGGGGGGGGGGGGGACGACGGAAAGGCACGATCCGCTGTGCACTGAGCCACACCCCTTCTTCTTGTTCGGCTGCTAGCAGCATCCCACCGAGATTGTGCTCAAGACTTTCAGCGTTCCCAGACTCTTCTCCTGACGCGTCCCTGTCACCTCCCCCCGTCAGTCGTCCACCCCACCACCCCAGCCCCATCCGACCCCGTCTGCATCCCCATCTTCCTCCACAGACGTGCGGCTCGCACGAAACGTACTGACCCCCGAAAGCCGAGCCGGGCGGATTCCACACCTAGGGCTCTCTCCACGCCGAACAGAGCTAACCCCATGCCAGCCGTTTACCTTCCTCTCGGCTCCTCGACGAGACCCAGCGCCCAGCTCCGAGTAAACAGCACAACCCGCACACGGAAAAAAAAAAACCAAAACAACAACAAAACGACAAGAAACAGCCGCAGCAAACGACAGCTTTCCGCCTCCGCCAACCAAAGGCCGTTTGAATTTTTTAAAAAAATACCCGCCGGCGCGACCTCAGGGCGCCTGCGGCGAGGACGTACACGCACTTCCCGCGCGCCAATCGCGGCCGCCGGAAGTGTGCGTGCCCCCCCCCTTCGCTCCGCGGAGCACCCCGGGCTCCCGGCCGCGCGAACCCCGACCCCCTGTCGTTTAGTAGCCCGTGTCCTGGTCCCGAGAGGAGTCTGGCCCTGTGCTGGAAACCGGAGCCTAGGACGAAAGCGACGTCGGGGATGGCTCGGCCCCGGCGCGCCTGGAATTGCCTTCCGTACAGCAACATGGCCGCGCCCATGGACTAGGACAGCGAGGCTTATCTTTGGCTCCACCAGGACCAGGTTTAAGAGGAGTGCGTTTCCGTGGGGGGAGAGTCTGGCGGCGGTGAGGGGAACTGTGGAGGGTGGTGGTGCTCTGCTGGCCAGACCCTAGGAGGAGTCTGAAGGATAATGAAGCCGCTGCCGGGTCCTCCCAGCGCTGTGGGTCCCCGAAGGACAACCGCAAGCAGGCGTTTGGAGTTCCCGGACCGTGGAGGAAGTTCTTGGGGCGAAAGTTTGCCCCAGAGCGGTTGTGCCATTAGCTAGGATTGTAGTTTGCAGGCTTAGCAGCCTTTCTGAGTTTCAGTGTGTTTTTGTTTTTTTTTTGTGTGTGTGTGTTTTTTTCCCTCTACCCATCACAGTGTCTTCCCCGGCTCACGTCACGTCACGGGAGGGGGGGAGACCAAAACCGCAGGTATCACGACCAGGACCCCCGTCACTAACAATAACAGTCAGCTGATGCGTTACCCGTTGTTATGTTTCAGGCTCAGTGAGCAGCAAGCAGCTCATCCGGAGTATCTCATTCAGGTCCCTAAACCCATGACGATAGAACTTCAAATTGATGACTGTGGTCGGGCGTTGTGGTGGCGAACGCCTTTAACGTCATCACTCGGGAGGCAGAGAGAAAGAGAGAGAGAGGGAGGGAGGGAGGGAGGGAAGGAAGGAAGGAAGGAAGGAAGGAAGGAAGGAAGGAAGGAAGGAAGGAAGGAAGGGAAGGAAGAGCGGGGGTGGGGGGGTGGGGGGTGTTGTTTCTGATTTCCAGACCAGCCGGGTTTACAGAGTGAGTACCCGGACAGCCACAACAACATACTAAGACACTATCTCAAAAACCAACCAACGAAACAAAAGCCAACAAAACCCCCAACCAAACAAAAGAATAACTTTGAAGCTCAGTGAAATCAGGTAATTTAGCCTGAAAGTGTCCATACACCTTTAATGCCAGCACTGGAGGCGGAGATAGGCAGATCTCTGTGAATCTGCTGAATTTAAGACCGGACTGGCCTCCATGGGAGAATCCCAGGCCAACCAGGGCTACATTGTAAGACCCGGTCTTTAAAAGTTGAAGAACAAAGACTAGGCCACAGTCAATTGCATAAGAAATTTGACTATAAATGCTATGCTTATTATTAGTTATGTATTTCACTTATTCCTTCTTCGGTTCCCTCTTAAAGTTTCCACTACATTATAATTAGATAAGCTACATCCAGAACTGCAAAAACACATTTTAAAGGAAGATAAAGTAGTTCTGAAAAACCTAGTTACTAGAGTGTGGCTCAAGTAGATTGTAGATCTAGATTTTTAATCTTGAAGTCCTGACCTAGTAAAGGATAACTCTTGTTGAAATTCTGTGGCCCTCTCTAGATAGGTTTATGCCATTTAAGAAGTCAAATTCTTGTAGGTAATTAACTATTCTTTGACTCCACAGGACATCACCTGTTAAGGATTTAGTGGCTTCAATATTTGGATGATGTGGACTATGCTGCAATCCAAGGACCAAAACAGGACCATGGAGGGTCACAGAAGAAAGGAGCATCAAACTGGGAATCCAGATCCATCACTCTAAAAGCATCTTTGACCAAATCGGCCGAAAAATTTGAACAACCAACTCTAAAATTAAAAGACATTTGAAGTATTGCATTTTCCCTCACAGGTGCTATGTACATGCCCACTTTGTATGTTTGCATATCAAACCTACTTGTGTGTGCGAAGGACATCATTACTGAAATATAGGACATTTAGAACCTGATTAAAATTTTTTTTTGTTATTGTTGTTGTCTGTTTTTAGTTGTTGTAGCACTGGGTATCAAACCCAGCACCCCCTACACGGAGCTACGCTCCCAACCTTAGTTCTGATTCTTGAGTCTCAGTTCTTTTATTTTTTAATTTTTTTTAAAAGAGAATGTCTGTGGTGCACCATTTGCCACCTGGGTGGTTGCTGGATCATCTTTCTTTCATTAACAAGGTGAACTATCAACTTCGACAGCATGAAGAGCCTTCCTGCAGTAAAAATAAGACGACGTCTTCTGTCTACCCCGACTCTCTTCAGATGGATGCCGTGTCTCCTTTTGGAGCTCCTGCTCCTGGCTTTGCTCCTGACTCTGCTAATTTGCCGGGCAGTGAGGATGAGGATGAGGATGAGGATGGGGGAAGTTGTGAAACGACTACCCAAAAATATGTTTTCCGACCTGAGCTATTTAATGTCACCAAACCCTACATAACTTCAGCCGGTCACAAAGAATGCCAACAAAGTAACAAAAACGAGAATTCAGTGACTGGTAAAGAACAGGAAGTCTCCATTTCCATTGGGAAGGTAGGAAGTTTTAAGGTTATTTATTTTTTAAATCCCACTGTCTCGGGCATTTTCCCATTTTCTAAGTATAAAGAATTAACAATGCAGAAGGTGTTAGCATGCCCAAGAGCAATTTTTATTTATTTATTTATTTTGTTGAGTCAGGGTCTTTTGGGCTGCCTTCCAACTCACTGTGTGGCTGAGGAAGACAGACTTCTTAGCCTCCATTTCCCAAGCGCCGGGGTTATAAGCCTTTGCCATCACCTACCTTTAATTTTATTTCCTAACATTCCGGAACAACACATTGCATGTTTCAGGAAGTAAGAAGAGGCCTGGGGAGATAGCAGGGAAAGGTGCTTGCTGTTGAACCTCATGGCCTGAGTTTTGGTCACGAGGGCCCACTTGGTTAGAAGGAGAGAACCGACTCCCACAAATTGTCCTCTAACTTCCACATGGGTGTCGTTCCTAAGCGACTTTCTCCCCAATGCACAATGAATGATTGGATAGATAAATGTAAACAAAACAAAACAAAACAAAACAGTGTAGATAATGGGCTTAGAAGTAAAACTGTCTATAAAAGAAACAAAACTCTTTGTGTGTAGCCTGGTATTGGAACACAGTCCAAATAATGGAGTCATGTGATGAGACTTCTAAGTGCTTGTGAGAAAACACCCACAAGACAAGAGTCTTGTTGTCTTCGTTTATTCAGAAATATGAAATTGTTCTTAGGATGTGCTGTTTGCCCCTCCCAGGTGTAGTAAATAGGAGTGAGTTTTCTTCAGATCATTCACTAAAACTGGCTATTGTTATTTGTTTATCTGCCTCCATGGAAAAATAATATGTTTTTGCCATGTGCAGCTTGTCCTTACGATTGTACACTTTACTCGGATGACTCTTATTAACCTCAGAGTATAAATTGTCTGATGCTCTGAATGAAGTTGGCTATTGCACGAGACTTTAGTCTGCTTCAGTTTCAGGCTCCACTCTCCCAGGTCTCACTGCCAATAAGAGTGCTAAACAGTATTAAATGATTTTACACCTGTTTTAGGGTTAAAATTTTCTATGCAAAATTCCCAAGCAGTCATTACGTTTTTTTTTAAAAGGGAATTTTAAAGGCCCGTCTTTTGGGCAATAGGCTCATGTACTAAAAGTTTGAGAGAAGGGTGATTCTTTTCAAAAGAATCCTAGTTTCCTAGTGATGAAAGTAGGAAAGCTACGTTGGAAAATGCATGTTTATGAGATACTTGTGTTTGAGTATATACTTAGTAGGGGCAGTTTTCCAAAAGTTTGAGTCTGGTGCAGTGGTACTCAGCTGTAACTTCAGTACTTCAGAGGTGAAGGTAGGAGTACAAGGTCATCCTTGGCTGCATACTGAGCTCGTGGTTAGTTAGCTTGGCTGTGAGAGATCTCCCCAGAACAAAACAAAAAACTCCAATAAATGACTTGTGATTGTGCTACACAGGATTAAACAGCAGGTCTTTCCTGCTGCCGTGTGGACCCTTGGCCCTGGGGGTTGAACTGAGGTCAGGCCCAGCAGCAAGGGCTTTAATCTTGGATGTGTTTCTTGAGTCCAGAGGTGACTATACAAACCACATTCAGATATTGTCATGTTAGTGATAGGAATGAGTGTCTGTTCATTCAGCAAACATGTTAGCTGTTTTAAGATAACACAGTGCCTGTACCTATTGTACTTTATAATTGGTTAAGCAATTAGGGAAGCATATTAAGAACTTGAGTATGGAAGTTGGTAGTAGTAACCCCTTCCACTTTTGAAGGTGCCTGGAATGAAGTTTTTAATATTCTTGTGGTTTTTTCCCTCCCTTGGACATGTTTTTCTTTTTCAACAAGTATGTACTGATTCATTTACATGTGAAGCATAAGGAAAGAAAAATCTCAGATATGTTGCTAATTCACATTTTAGCTTGGGTAAAGTTTTTGTTGTTGTTGTAAATGAGACAAGGTCTTACTGTAGTTTGTGCTGTCTTGGAACCCCTCTGTATAGACCAGGCTGTTTTAAACTCATGGCTCTGTCTCTGCCTCTGGAGTACTGTGATGATAGGCACTTGCCACAAATTTCTCATTTTAATGTGAAAAGTACAGATGAGCACATGTAATGAATTCTGTCATGATGACGTTTGTCTGATTTTTGATATGCAAATACAAATTGCATAATTAGCCTCATCTCAAATCCTCTTATGTATTTAGCCAACAGCTCTTTTAGCCCGTTAAGAATTTGATGCTGTGTTAATAGCACGTCAGCGGCGAAAAGAAGTTACAGTTCTCTGTTCCTGTCTCACAGTCTCTGTTGCATGTCATAGTCAGGGGCAGAGTACTGCGAGTATTGGTGTGTCTGTAACCGTCAGACCAACCCTAAAGATCTTCAGACATTCGTATTTATTTATTTATTTTGTATGTGTAGGTGCACGTGTGGTGTGGTGTACATCTGTAGGTCAGAGGACACTTTCAGAAACTGTCTCTGTCCTTACTCAATGGTGGATCCTAGAAATTTGAATCTAGGTTTTGGGTTTAGTGATAAATGTCTTCTTGGCAGCCTTCTAAATACCTTTTCAAAACATACTAAAATTCTTTTTTTTTTTTTTTTTTTTTGGAGAGGCATCTTGCTATGCTGCCAAGCTAGTTTTGAACTTGATCCTCCTGTCCATCTGACCACTGGGATTACAGTTATCTAGCATAGCACTATACCTGGCACTTCTTTCTTTTGTCCCCTTTTAAATCTTTTTTTGGAACAGGGTCCAGATAGCCCAGGCAGACTTTGCAATTAATTTCCTTTAAAAATAATTATTGATGGCCGGGCGGTGGTGGCGCACGCCTTTAATCCCAGCACTAAGGAGGCAGAGACAGGCAGATCTCTGTGAGTTCGAGGCCAGGCTGGACCGACAGCCTCCAAAATAATACAGAGAAACCCTGTCTCGTAAAAACCAAAAAAAAAAAAATTATTGATTTAATGCATATGAGTATTTAGTGTGTGTGTGTGTGTGTATTTCTGTGCACCATGTGTATATTTGCAGAGACCAAGAGAGGGCGTCAGATCCATGGCAGCTGGAGTTATAGATGGTTTTGAGCCACCATGTGGGTGCTGGGAATCAAACCTGGGTCTTTTGTAAGAGCAGCCAGTGCTCTTGAGCACTGGTCCTTCCCTTCAGCTCCAGATATTCTCTGACAGCCTATAGATGGTTCATGTTCAGAAAGGAAGAAAGTGGAGAATAGTTGTACCTAATGCATATAAACTGATCGTTAACTGTGGCAACAAACTGCCTATGAAGAGTTACAGTTCCTTCATAGTCCATGGGCACGTGTACCTTTTGCACTGATTTTGATCTCAATGGAACTTCTTAACTTAAAAAAAATGGAATATTTAAGAAAATGTAGTACAAAAAAATGTCAACTTTGTGATAGACTGCAGCATTATTTTTTTTCTTGTCACCTTCTTTAGAAGCGTAAAAGATGTGTGGCTTTCAATCAAGGTGAATTGGATGCCATGGAATATCATACAAAGGTAGGTATAAAATATTAATTGATCATGTAGGAAGATTAGTATGAATAGCTTAAAAGTGAACAAAATGTATCTTAGAAGTAAAGCAATTGTTTTGGTCAGAATTAGAATCTAAATGATTTGCTTCTTGTCAGTAATGAACAGTTTAAGCCAATTTTTATTAACACTACATATCTTGTTAGTTTAAGTATTTGATGAATTAATCTTGTGCTAGTGGTTAAGTATACTGAGAATGTTGCAGTGTTTTTACTCTGGGATGTTTTCTCTCGTGTTGAATTTAGGTTCAACAATAAATGGCTGAATACAGACTGTTATTTAACTTTATATATGTAGATATGACATGAAGGATTATTTAAGGATAGAAAGGGGACCAGTGATGGGTGGAAGAAAGATGGGAAGAGTAGAATGAGGCTGTCTTATATATGAATTCATTATAATAAAGGAAATCAGCATGATACTGTACTTTTGCAGAGTCAAAAGTCTGCACGATTTGTATTTTCAGTATTGGGAATGATGTGAGGATGGGATATATAACATGGCAAATTATGGAAATAATGCTGACAGTTTATGGTAGAAAAAAAAAACCCTGAAAACGATAAGAAATCTCTCAAAAGATTCAACACAAGAATAGTATACTATAGCAATAGATGATAGATTGTAGTGTACTATAGCAATAGATGATAGATTGTAGTGTACTATAGCAATAGATTGTGGGAACACCAGACCTTGAGCAGAGACCCACTTCCCCTTCTGCCTGGGAGTAGGCAGCTGTAAGACAATGTTTAGTAAAAACATGTTTACTAAAAACGATACAATAAGTTCCTGGCCACTTCCCCTTCTGCCTGGGAATAGGCAGCTGTAAGACAATAACATGTTTACTAAAAACGATACAATAAGTTCCTGGGAAAGGCCTTCCCACGGAAACCGCCCTGACCTCGACCTTGTCCAGAGACTAACCGCACCTTCAAAAACCCACACACATCCACCTCTGGGGTCAGAGCAGAACCAGCGAGGGTAGAGGAGAGAGCAGAAGCTTCTCTGGTGGGAGCTTTTCTTAGGAGGTTTTCTTAAACCTTTTTGGAGCCTGTTTAAAGTTCTCTTTATATCATTAAACGAGTCTCTGTGTTTTCAATACCCGACACCCTCCACACGTTCTCGGACACAGGCCGCGCAGCAGACGTGACAATAGATGATAGATTGTAGTGTACTATAGCAATAGAAGATAGATTATAGTATACTATAGCAATAGAAGATAGATTGCTGCATGGAGGTAATCTTCCGAGTGACAGCTCCCATGATCATATTTTGACTTCTTGTATTATGATGAGTTGCTGATTTTTTTTTTTGAACGAATTGTTTTAGTTAGCTTAGAAAGTAATGAGGCTCATCATGACATTTTCATACAAATGTGTCATTGTACTTTGCTTATATTCTATGCCCACTACCTCCCGAGTAGTTCCCATTCTTCCTTCATGGTGCATAAATACACACAGAGTTAAATAATGATATACACACATATATCATCAAATCTACATTCTGGATGGGAGAAGACATTTTTTTTTGTTCCCCTTCCCCTTAATTATCTTGGTTTGAATATTTGGTAGATATTGTCATACTGCTACTATGGAAGTCATAGAATAGTTAGATTATACACTGAATTCTTCTTCTCCCCAGAAACTACCATCTTGTTTTCATAGCTGCTGTACAATTTTTTTTATTTCCACCAACAGTGCATAAAGGTTCCAATTTTTCCACTTTTTTCACCAAAACATTCTATTTCGCTTTTAATTGCCATCCTAATGGGTATGGAATGGGATCTCGTTGTGATTCTGTGTATCTTGATATTTTACATTTTTACTTTCATTGTGAGAAAAACATTTTCTAATCTCTCTTGTGATCTCATCTTTGACCTGTATGAATTATTTAGAAGAGAACTATCTCATTTGCATTTGGGGTTGATTTTAGTATCATTTTATTCTTTATTTCTAACTTAAATCCTTTGTGGTGTAAGAATAGATTCTAGTTTGTTGAGATTTGTTTCATTGCCCAGCATATGAATTATCTTTGAGATTGTACTGGGGGGGGCTGATGATTATGTTCTGTAACTGTTGGCTATAGTGCTCCTATGTGTAGCATTCAGGAACGTCTCTGTCTGCAGAATTTGTGTTACTTGTTCTACCCCGTAAAATGATTTTAAAACCAGTATCCTTTTAATGTACTTTAAACATTTTTTTTTTTTAAACAGATCAGAGACCTGATTTTGGATGGATCTACACAGTTAATCCAAGAAGGTCTCAAAAGTGGTTTTCTTTATCCACTTGTTGGGAAACAGGATGGAAATTGTGGTCGCATCACTTTACCCCTCGATGCTTGCAATTTGTCAGAATTATGTGAGATGGCAAAGCATTTGCCGTCCTTGAGTGAAAGGGAGCTTCAGACACTACGTTTGACGGAAGATGATATGTCTATTACAGAGCTGGATCTATCATCACAGGTCATTGAAAACGACTCCAGCTTTTCCAAAATGATTACTTTAATGGGACAGAAATACCTGCTACCACCCAAAAGCAGCTTTCTTTTGTCCGACATTTCTTGTATGCAGCCACTTCTCAACTGTAAGTAGTTTTTATGTTTTAGAAAAAGATAGTTTTTCTGTCATTTCAGAAGTTAAGAGTATGAACTTTGAAAGCCGGGCGTTGGTGGCATGTGCCTTTAATCCTAGCACTCGGGAGGCAGAGGCAGGTGGATCTCTGTGAGTTTGAGGCCAGCCTGGTCTATAGAGTGAGTTCCAGGACAGCCTCCAAAAACAACACAGAGAAACCCTGTCTCGAAAAACCAGAAAACAAAACAAAACAAAACAAAAAACCAATGATGAAGCTTCTGACTGCTTGTGGATGGACCATCCTCCACAGGGTGGGTGCTCTCCATGGTGAGTCCTCTGTTATTGTTCAAATACTGCAGTCCTCATGGTTGGTCACTCTGTCATGTGTTTAGACGCTCCTAATTTTATTTTATTCTAGGGATTACCAACCCTGTTGGGCTAGGGCCCACCTGAATGAGCTCATTTCAGTTTAATTTTTCCTTTCAGGCCCTGGTTTTCAAATGCACTCTTATTCTGAGGGATCAGAGGCACTTTAGCATATCACTCTGGGGAAACGGGTATGATTCACCCCAGTATAGCCCTCTAATTGATCTCTTAGCTTTCCTTCAACAATCTGTTCTTCAGACCTGAGCAAGGGCTTGTTGGTTCAGAGATTTCTAGTGGTGTCTCAGCCCTCTGAGTAAAAGCCAAGCCCTTAGCATCTTCTCGAGGGCCCTGTACTGTCTACCCTTTCTCTCTTACCTGCTCTTCATCTCGTTCTCATTGTCTGTACCTTCCCTGCACCCCCCTCAAGCCCTGAAGCCCCACTATCCTCGGCTCTGGTGTTTTTGTTTTGTTTTTTGTTTTGTTTTTTTTTTGAGACAGGGTTTCTTTGTATTGTTTTGGAGCCTTTTTTGGAACTCACTTGGTAGACCAGGCTGGTCTTGAACTCACAGAGATCCACCTGCCTCTGCCTCCCGAGTGCTGGGATTAAAGGTGCACGCCACCAACGCCCAGCTAACATTCTTTTAAGAAAAAGAAATGTTAAGGACAAACATCATGCAAAAGTATATGTTTTCCTATTGGGAGGTGGATTAACCCATCTGTGTTTTACACAACCAAGAACTTTTGCAGCAGTGTCCAGGAGTTTCCCTGGGGATTTTGTTGTTGTTGTTGTTATTGTCTTGTTTTGTTTACTACTCCTGGGGCTGGAGAGATAGATGATTCAGTAGTTAAGAACACTGTATGGTTTTCAGACAGTCTGGGTTCCATCCCCAGGACACACAACTATAACTCTAGTTTCAGGAAATCTGATGCCCTCTTCTGGCCTCTTGAGGGCGTCAGACATACATGTGGTATATAGACAAACATGCAGGCAAGACACTTTGCACATAAAATAAGATAAAGAGATTTTTTAAAAGACAAAAACTATTCCTATGCAGTTTTGTCATGAATAAAAATGCTCAAAACTCTTTTCAACCACTGGATTTACACTCATCTTAATTTCAAGATGCCTTAAGAAATATAAAATTACCTCAGCTAAGAAATTTGATTTGGAAATACTATCTCTCACTGGCCAAGATCTCCCTTATTTTGGTATTACAAAGGCCAATTATTAAGACTATTATAATAGCTATTGCTTAAGCCTTAACTATTTCTGTGAGACAATTGTATCAGGTTTTTAGCTTAGTGATACATGTTGTTAATAAATTATAATTTATCCTAAGGAATGTGGTAGGTAAAAAGTGGTAATGTAATCTAGTTGAATTTAATCTGTTATTAGGATATTTTATAGCAATATTTTAAGTTATAAGCAACTGCAGCTTATAATACTTTACTATTGAAAACTTTTTAATATTTAGTGTCCTTGATCTCTTCTGATTAGTTCTGGTTTGAAGGCTTTTTGTCAGATATTAAAATAGCTATACCTGCTTACTTCTTGGTCCATTTGATTGGAATACCTTTTTCCAATCTTTTAACTTGATGTGGTGTCCATCCTTGATGTTAAGGTGCATTTCTTGGATACAGCAGATGTTTGGATTCTATTTTTGTATCCATTGTTAGTCTGTGTCTTATTATTGGGAAACTGAGGCCACCCATGTAGAGAGAGATCAATGAGCAGTGTTGTTGATTCCTGTTATTGTGTTCTTGTGGTGGTGGTGGTGGTGTGTATGTGTGTATGTGGGTGTGTTTTTCTTGTTAGGATTATTTATTTCTTGAGTTTCCTTTGGTGCATCCCTCTGTCCTTATTTTAATTCGTATTCTTTAGATCACTTACAAGCCTGTACATTTATCAAAATATATCCATGTTCTATAATTGGTGGGGAAGGAATATCTCTTCCTTAGAATACATTCTAGTTACTTAATATGAATGGAATAATGGATCCAAGAAATTTCCATTTGACAGATGTCATAGTAATCACTGAATGGCAAAGTAGTGGGTGAGAAGAGGATGTTCTCATGCTTTTAAAGTGTCTCGGCACAAGGTAATCGTTTATGAGCAAGAGAAGCTGGACAGACCAGCACACGGTACTTTAACAGAGTGACAGTGTGACACAGTTTGACAGCCTGAGTCACCTGCTTCTCTGGTATAGTGTGCCAGAAATAGAGGATCTAAATTTAGTGATGAGGAAATACCAAATCCAAGTTAGGGACATCTTGAAATAATCTGAAATAGGAGATGTGATAACTGAAAGCAAAATATGATTCTGATTTTTGGCCTGAATTTTAAAAAAAAGAAGAAAGAATTTTGTGGTAACTGGAGTTTTCTTATGGTTGCCATATTAGCTATAAAACTGAAATTTCAAAATAAAAAGTTAGCAAAAGAGCAACTTAAAAAGTACATAGGGCCAGGAGGACCATTAATTGAGGCCATTGGACTTGTAAGGGGATTGTCAAGTTGTTAGTACCCAGCTCAGTGGACTGTAACCATCCATAGATGACTCTGTGAAAGTCAATGTGCACAACTGCAATTGCTGTTATCTCAAAGGTCCATAGTTGCAGTATCTGAATAAGTTCCATAAGCTCTTGCTGTATCCCATTGTATTTGTGTCTACAGTGAAAATCCTTCCCTGGGCTGGGTCTAGCTCAGCTATACAGCTTGCTGAACACACCCAAGGTCCCGGGTTCAAAAAGCTGTACTTTACTTTTGGAATATCTTAATTTCTTATTATCATTGTGTATTTCTGTGATGTGTGTAGAGATCAGAGGACAGTTTTGTGGACTCTTTTCTCCTCTTCCATCCTATGTGGGTTCGAGATCCAGTTCAGATCAGCAGGTTTGGTGGCCTTTACCTGCAGAGAACTTGCTGGTCCCTCTTTAGAACTTTTTGTCTTAATTTCATTTTTAGTCGTGTGTGTGTGTGTGTGTGTGTGTGTGTGTGTGTGTGTGTGTGTGTGCGCGCGCGTGGGTGCACGCACACGCTTTTTATCTTTGAAGGATTCTGGGGATTTGGTTCAGAGCTTGCTTATGAGAGTGTGGGCTTCCCCTCAATCACAGTGTTTAGCTCTTTTCTTTTTTTTTCAAGACAGGGTTTCTCTGTATTGTTTTGGAGGCTGTCCTGGAACTCGCTCTGTAGACCAGGCTGACCTCGAACTCACAGAGATCTGCCTGCCTCTGCCTCCCGAGTGCTGGGATTAAAGGCATGCGCCACCAACGCCTGGGTGTGTTTAGCTCTTGAACTCATCACATACAGAGGATGTTTTTTGAAATTATGCCTTTGATTTCAGGTAGTAAGACATTTGATGTCATTGTGATTGATCCACCATGGCAGAACAAATCGGTTAAAAGAAGTAACAGGTACGTGGGAACGATTCATCTGCTAGATTGCATTCTGGAAGCCGCAGCCCTTTGTGCATTCTAGTTTAGTATACTACAAACATGACAGCATTATCTGAGCTACCAAGAATGCTTTCATCAAAACATAATTTCCGTAATTCTAGATACTTGAACTGGAACTGATATATCTGCGAAACAGTGTCTGCAGCTGCCACCGAGGCCTGTACCATTCAAGGTTTTCTCAGCAACACTGAGGTCTATCCTTTTACCTTTTTCCCTGTCACATTCGAAAACTCAGACGTGTGCCGTGCCTGTAGTTTACAGCAGTGGGCTGGGAGCAAATCATTGAGTTCACAAATTTGTTTGTATTTTCAGGTTATGTCATTGTAGAGGATAAGCTTAGGTAGCTACTGGGCTGGCATTTACCTTTACTAACATCTTTGTAACTCAAAGAAACTTTCTTTCCCCCATACTTGAGGTGACTGCTTTCAGTTTCTTCTCATACTTCAGTTTCCCAGATACAACAATTCCTGTTTTGCAATAAACTCAGACTGAAGTCCTTCCTCTCAACAATCTTTAGCTTTCTTTGAGATAATTTTCTAAGTTGTAAGAGTATAGATATCTATGTTTGTATCTACATCTATATCTCTATATGTCTGTATTTTTCAGAACCACTTGAGAATGAAATAAGAGAAAGTTACTCTTAAGAATTTGAACAAATCAGAGGTGCTGTTATATCTTCATAATGCCATTATTAAGTAGATAACTAATATAAATATACATATATACATATATATGTATGAATATATACACATATTAGCAAATTGGTTAAAAGAAATAACAGGTACATGGGAATGGTTCATCTGTTAGATTGTATTCTGGAAGCCGCAGTCTAATATAAAATTAATATAAAACTCCAATGGACACGTTAGTGTCGCCTCTGAGTTTATTCAGGTTTCACCAGGTGTCCCAGAAAGTCTTTGTAGCACACAGACAGTTGATCATGTTCTCCACTGATGTGTGTGTCTCCCATTTCCTGTGACTCCTCATAACTGTGACTGTAATAACATTTAGTAAGTTTTATGAAATTTTCTGACAGACTGTTGAGTCTGATGTGATTTTAGAGAATTATAGTTGGTTTTAAAAGTGGGGTCAGAGCCGGGCGTTGGTGGTGCACGCCTTTAATCCCAGCACTCGGGAGGCAGAGGCAGGCGGATCTCTGTGAGTTCGAGGCCAGGCTGGACCGACAGCCTCCAAAACAGAGAAACACTGTCTCGTAAAACCAAAAAAAAAAAAAAAAAAAAAAGTGGGGTCAGTTGTGAAGACTGTAAACTCTGTTGTTTGACTAGCTCTGGGAATACACGTTGGTTTTTGTGGACACTTATCCAGGTATAAAGTTGCTGTACCTTGTGATGAGCCCATCTTCAAAAATTTAAGGCACCACCAAGCAATTTTCCATAGCAGCTAAATCACGTTACATCTTTTCCAAGAATGTTTGTGACATTTCCTCATCTTTACCAATCCTGGTTATTTGTAATTCTAATTATAACTATGTTACTATGAAGTGATATCTTATAGTTTTGATCTGTGTTTCTCTAAAGACCAACCATACCTATCAGTTTTTCATGTTCTTATCAGTTCTTTTATGTTCTATAGAAAAGCTATGTATATTTTAAGGTTGCGTCTTTATATATTTTGGATACTAGATTCTTATCAGATTAGCAGATCTTTTATCTTTTTTTGTTTGCTTTTCTCAGAGTTATGTAAAGCATGAAGTTTGATTTTTGTTGTTGTTATTTTGTGTTTTTGAGACAGGGACACAGGGTTTCTCTGTGTAGCCTTGGCTGTCCTCACAGAGATCCTTCTGCTTCTGCCTCCCCAATGCTGGGATTAAAGGCACACACCACCACTCCCAGCAGTTTATAATTTTTTTTTGAGACAGGGTTTCTTTTATTGTTTTGGAGCTTGTCCTGGAACTTACTCTGTAGACCAGGCTGGCCTTGAATTCACAGAGATCCACCTGCCTCTGCCTCTCGAGTGCTGGGATTAAAGGCGTGTGCCACCAATGCCCGGGTAGTTTGTAATTTTTAAATGTTGCTTATGATTTTAGTGTTGTATTTAGGAAGTTTTTGCCAGGCTAGGCATGGTGGTGCACACCTTTAATCCTAGCACTTGGGAGGCAGAGGCTGGCAGATCTCTATGTCTTTGAGACCAGCCTGGTCTACATAACAAGTTCCAGGCCAGCCAAGGGTACACAGTGAGACCCTGCCTTAGAAAAACCAAGAAAAAATTTTTCTTTTGACATAAAACAAAGGGAGGAGGGTAGGGAAGGTAGTAGAACACATGTAATATGAAAGTTGAAAAAAGTGGACTAGGAGTGGAAGGATACAAGTCAGGGGGCAGGGAGTGGAGGGAGAGGATTCCAGAAGGAGGATCAACTAAAACCTAGCATGTGTGAAAGTTCCGTAACAAATCCTTCTTGTATTCTAGTTAAAAAGATGCGTGAAGATGTACATCACCTTTGAGAAGTAGGTACTTTTGCATAATTAGCACTGTAAGGCATAAGGGTTCACAGCCTTTGGAAATTGCTCAGTGATTTCTGAGTTTAGAGGTACCAGAGGGAGTGTGAATATTTCCTCACCTCCAAACACTCCACGTTTAAGTTAAGGCAGTCAGGAATCCGCAGCTATTGAAAACATGTCACTGCAGAGTTTTGACCTAATACTTTTTCTACCGTGACAAAATAGTTTCTGAAAACCATCCCTGTGAGAATGGGAAGGCCAGCGTTTGGGGGGTGTGATGGTCAGCGTGGCAGAAAAGTTTGCCAGCGATTCCTGACCCCCTTTAAAGTAGTTGCTTTACATCAGAACCGATGCCTGTGCCTGCCCCTTGGGAGACTCCTTGTTTTTTACTGATGAGTAAGTAGAGTGGTAGAAGCTTCTTTGGCATCGACAGGGGAATGAAACAAAGGAGAGGAAGTAGGGAGATTTAAGTCCCTGGCATCCCTGGCTTGGTTAGCAATGGGAGGAAACTGACAAAACCCCCGGTAGAAGCAGCATAAGGAAGGAGAGACAGGTTTTTGGCTCATGGTTTTAGGAATCTCCATCCATCACATTAGGAAAGGCACGGTCCCTGTTCACACTAGCAGGAGCATGTAGCAGCACACAGGAAGTAGGGAGCACTAGATGGCAACCCGTGGTGGGTGTAATCTTTGACAACCCCTGACACGCACACAATGATCTACTTCAGCCAGCAGTCTGCACCCCTAAGGCTCTCCAGTCTCCAGAACAGTACCACAATCCAGACTGAACACTCAACGCACGAGCCTATGGGAGACATGCCAGCTAAAACAATAACTGGGCCTGCAAGATGGCTTACTGGGAAAACACACTCACTGCCAAGCCTGATGACCTGAGTTTAGTTGCTGGAATTCACGTGATGGAAGGAAAGAGCTGACTTCCTCAAGTTGTTCTCTGGCCTTCACATATACTCTACAACAGATACAGGCCAATACAAACAAACAAACAAGTATGTTATCTTTTTAAAAAAATATTTATTTACAATGTATACAGTGTTCTGTCTGCATGCATGCCTGCAGGCCAGAAGAAGGCACCAGATTTCATTACAGATGGTTGTGAGCCACCATATGGTTTCTGGGAATTGAACTCAGGACCTCTGGAAGAACAACCAATACTCTCAACCTCTGAGGCATCTCACCAGCCCAATAAATGTTATCTTAAAAATCCTAATATGTCCTCTCTCCTTCCTCCTTTCTTCATCTCTTTCATTTCTCTGTCCCCATCTCTCCTCATTCCCTCCTTTTCTTTTCAAATTGCATAATCCAAGTATGGTGAACTGCCAGAGAGGATGAAAATGCAGAAGCAGGGGAATAATGATTGACATTTCAGGATGTTGGAATACAGGAATGAGGAGACAGAGTTGGAAGGATGAACCTCAGTAGACACTCATACGTTTCCCTGAAGAGAAGATGTGTTGAAGTAGATAAAGTATATAAGGAGGGAGGAGATAGTGTGGTAGTTGAAGAGACTTGGTGGCTTTTATTTTAACTAAAGTATGAGATAACCTCATATGCCGAGGGGAACAATGGACAAGGGGCCTGAGACAAGGGGCCTTTTATAACTAAGGGTAAATAAAAGGGTCTGCGACTGGTTTGAGGACTTGAGAATAGACGGAAAGCTTCAGTGGTCTTTTGCTGCATGTTTTCCTTCACCTCACTTATCTATATGAAGAAGTTGAATTGTATTGTGGCATTGGGTGTGTCTGTGGGCATACTTCAGGCATGGAGTGTGTGCTTTGCATGCACAGGGCCCTAGGTTCAGTCCCTGTTGGGTGCATGTATGTGCACATGCATACATGCACATGCGTGCACAATGACAAGGCCTAGGTTATGTCATTGGAATGGGTTATTGGAGGGTGAGTGCATACATTGTTTGTATAGGTGAATTAATACTTGTGTTCACATTGAAGTTGCCTGGGATAGTGTCAAGGCTTTCCTTGTTGAGGTAGAGGGATCTCAGAGCTTCAGCACACTAAATATTGAGACTGAGGACAAAATACGTTCAGTGAGGAAGGTTTGGGGCTAGTGTGGCTGGATAACAAAGAGAAGGGAGGTTTTGCAAAAGTCGATAGTCTAGAAGCAATAATGGGGACACTGGAATACCGACTTGCCATCTCCAGTTGTATGTGGGATGTTGGAGAAGGAATTGTATTTGTATATTTGTAGAGCAAAACAAGTGTCCTTCCTACAGTTAATGTCCTGGAGGCATGTGACAGTGGGCCTTTAAAAGGAGAGCATTTGGACTTGAGAGAAAATGGGAGGACAAGCAGGGTGGTAGATGGGCTTGAAACTGTAATGGGAAGGTGAGGTTAGGTGTGGTGATAGGAGATCTAGGGGCCAGTAGTGTGTGGCAGACACTTGCAGTGGGGCATGGGACCACACTGAACCAGCTGGCTTTCGCATCACCGGGCTCACAGCCAGTGCTTCTTTGTACCAAGAGATGTTACCATTTGGGTTACTGAGGCACTAGTTTTAAGTCTCACTCTGATGGGGCTCCTGTGAAACACATGGCGACACAATCCAGACAGTATTTGTTTAAGTCGGGATGGAAGAAGAAGTATATCACATGTGGGAAAATTGCCAAAATGTAAGTCACTTGAAAATAAATAAAAACAAAACAAAACAAAGGAAAACAAAACCTCTACAGCCTGGCAATTAAAAACTAGTAAAACAGAAAAAAAAAAAAATCATTGGTGCAGGTGTAATTGCCAGTGAATCCACCAGGTGTCAGCGTGACTCCATATTTACCACACATGAATAGCTCCTGGAACTTTGTTATCTGCGGGGTTGGTGCCCTACAGCTCTTTTCCCTGCTTATATTTCTTTCTTGAAGTTAATTTTCTCATATTTTTCCCATTCACTTTCAGGTACAGTTGTTTATCACCACAGCAGATAAAGCAAATTCCTGTCCCTAAGCTGGCCGCTGCTGACTGTCTTGTTGTTACTTGGGTGACCAACAGACAGAAGCACCTGTGTTTTGTGAAGGAGGAACTATATCCTTCATGGTCCGTGGAAGTCATTGCAGAATGGTACTGGGTAAAAGTGAGTTCGGAAGTTAGCTCGTGTGCTAATACAGTGTCACATTCCTTAGCTCACGGGAAGATACCGACCATTCTCACCGTGCCCACATCACTGGTGTCTTCATCAGGCTCTGATGAGAACTTTCTCTGCTCTGTGCCTGGACACCTACCTGTCTTCCTGTTCTCAAGGTGTCTGTCTGTCTATCCTGTGTCTTTGCAGCAGGGCCCCAAATGCTGGCCTTGGGAGATCAGGGAGAGATCAGAGTAAAGTTATGAAAAGCTCTAGTTTATTAAATAATTGTGTGTGTGTGTGTGTGTGTGTGAGAGAGAGAGAGAGAGAGAGAGAGAGAGAGAGACAGAGAGAGAGAGAGACAGAGAAACAGACAGAGAGACAGAGAGACAAAGAGACAGAGAGAGAGGAGGGAGAACACATGCGCGTACACCCATGCGATACCTGTACTTTAATGAACAAGCAAGAACTTTGGGACTGTCTTACCTTCACTGTCTTTTCCACACACCAACAGTTCCATTGCCCTGTGCATTACACATCTCCTCCCCCTGTTGATGGGGATGAGAGCAGAGAGTAGCAAGGCCACCATAGAGCGTATGAGAAGATTTGGGAACCAAGAACCTTTTGTTCTGTTTCTTTTTTTTTTCCCCCTTGAGACAGGGTCTCCTGTAATATACAGTGCCTTGAGGATGCCCTTGAACACATGTAACCATGTTTAGTTACCTTCTAGGCTTTCAGTCTCTTTCTCTATCTCTCTTTCTCTCTCTTTCTTTTGGTGGAAACTGTATAATGACAGTTAAAAAAAAAAAAGATTGGCTTTCCATGGTTCCTTCCTTTCAGATCACCCATTCAGGGGAGTTTGTGTTCCCATTGGATTCTCCACACAAAAAGCCTTATGAATGTCTTGTACTGGGGAGAGTTCGAGAAAAAACTACTTCAGCATTAAGGTGAGAAAAGTGATTTTTCAAAATTATATAACTATAGGCTTTTAAAATTAGTACAGTGATCACTGATTTTCCTTAATTTTTATACTTTTGAAATCTAAAAATGACCTGAAAAGTGTCATTTAGTTCTATATTAAGTAAAGTTTATATTAACTTCCGTTTTATCCAGAGTGTGAAAAATGACATTCTAAAAGTGTTTGAATTTTTAAATTGATTTCCCTCATTGATTCTATCTTTAAGTTTATTTATTAATAGAATGATTACTGTTCAAAAGAGGGAAAAATGATGCAACCGTAGCATATAGTTGAAAACCTCTTCTTAAGTAACATCTTGTTGCCCTGTTGTGCTGTAATTAGGAGCACAGATGTGCAAGTGTGCCCTGTCCCGGATCAGATGCTGATGGTCAGCGTGCCCTGCGTTCTTCACTCACACAAGCCACCGCTCGCTGGTACGTGTCTGTGAGACACCCAAAGGATTGAGTTTAGTACTTGAACGGTCTGTAGGTTTGTGAATTAGCTGTTTGTTCTAATACTCTGAGACGTAGAGAACTCATTGCAGAACTTGTCAAGTAGAGCGCATGCTGGTTCCCGTTACCTCAGCTGTCCTTCAGCCCCGTTTCTCAGCTCTTGTTTACCGCCTCCGCCCCGCCAGTAGCGTAGCCTTGGCGGATGAAGGCTGATGGGGCTTCGGAGGGTGTAATTCGCAGAGTGGCCTTGTTCTGTACTCAGGTTTAAGATTCAGACCCGGCAAATCCCTGGCTTGTCCTAAAGCCAGGAACCCTGCGTAACAGAAGAGATGTCTGGGACTCTCTGAACGTGGTGATTGTGTCTCCTGAAGGCAGGCTACCGTTGTGCAACATGGGAAGGCTTGCTGAGGCTGCCATTCCCTCAGGCCGGGATGCTCAGTGCTGTGCTCCTCACTCCCCGAACTGAGCAGCAAGGACTAGTGGGAGTGCTGGCCTCGGGCGGGCACTGGGTCGCACGTATGTGACTTCCGTCTGCTGCTCTGGCCGGTTACCTGCATCTTTTCCTTGCCACCCTTACCAGTGAGGACTGGTATCTAGCACTGCAGAGTGGTAAGAGTTGCTTTCGTTGCTTACAGTGTATTTAAAAGTCAATAAATGGCCAATTTTTTTTTTCAAGTGGAAGTTTAAAGACTTACTCATGGAAGTCCTTGAGAGCCTCAATTTGACACCACAGGTTTGTGTTTTAGATAACTTCTTCAGGAAGATAGTTTATTAATTTCATCGCTACTACTTAAAAGCTATGGCCTATTGTTTTTTTCTTTTGCAGAATAGAGTTCACATAAGAAAGTGAACTTAGGGGAGCTAGGGAGAGCACTCAGTGGGTCAGAGTGCTCGCTCAGCCAGCATGAGTTCAAGTCCCCAGGGTCCATGTAAAAAGACGGGCGTGGCTGTGTGTGCCTGCATCCCCATCCTTAGGGGCAGAGGCAGGTACTTCACAGAGCGCTCACTGGTCAGCCGGTTTACCGAGATGTTGTGCTTCTAGTCCAGTGAGAGAACGTGTCTCAAGGGAATGAGGCAGAGAGCCGTGACGGAGAACACCCACTCTGCCCTTGGCAAGCACACCCGGGTACTTACATGCCGAGTGCGTGTACCACACCGGTATAACACAGATGCACACCCAGGCACGCACAGCAAACAAAAGAAAGTGGACTCAGGACTTCTGTTACCTTGACTAACTTTGCAAAGGAGTCCTTGCAGTGCCTTTAATTTGAGGAACTCAGATGTGCTTGACCATTCTTTGTCTTAGAAGGATCCTCTGACACCTCACACTTGGGGCTGCATAAACGAGAGAGCAGTAGTTTGTGACCTAGGTGAAAGTGAACTCTACTGTTCCTTGAAAAAAATTTAACACCAGTTGTACTTTAAGGAAATAGTTTGTATACTTCAGCTTTGTTTCTCATTTGGTACATACCAAAGCTTAATTATAAGTCATTTGTTTTAGGGTTTATAGTTTGCTATAAAAGATTTACAAAGAAATATGACTCCTAGCTTTTTGTTCTGAAACGATTTTTAATCTATTTGCCATTTCATTTGAAACAGAGTAAAAATACATTTAAGGATTACCCTTAAGAGAAAAGATTTAAAGACAGTGACTTAAAATTAGTCTTGCCATGAATAGTCTATAACGTGCAGTTCTGCTGTACTGCCACTAGAGAGCAGCACAAGCGCATTTTAGAAATGAAAAATGTTTCAACTCAGAGTTGTATTTGTGGGGAAAATCTGAATGACTCAATATAGTTAATCTTCAAGCTTTGGCTACATAGTGATATGCATGAAGTGTTTGTAGTACGTTGTTTTTGAGCTCATATTAGTTTAGTGTATGTGTTTTGTCTATAGAGAGGTACAAATTAAAGCCATCAGAAAGTGACTCAAAGATTCACTGTGGTAAATTTCACAGTGAAATCATAACTCTGGGGGCGTGCATGATATATATACTTAGAACTTTTTCCTGTAAACCTTATTAAGCCGTGTTATGTATTCTCAGTACATGAACTGTTCTCTCTTTATTCAAAACCTTAAGATATGTCTTCTTAATTAAAAAATTATTTTATATGTGTGGGGGTTTTGTTTGAGTGTTTGTGCATCATATGCATCCCCGATGCCTGCAGAGGTCAGAAGAGGCCATTCAATCCCCTCAACTAGAGATACAGATGGTTGTGAACCACCATGTGGGTGCTGGGAATCAAATCCTGCTCCTCTGTGAGAGCAGCAAGCGGTATTTATCTTTTATTTAAAATAGATTCCCTTCTCATACAATACATCCGATCATAGTTTCCCCTCAACTCCTTCCAGTTCTTCTCCAACTCACTTCCCCGACAGATCCACTCCTCCTCAGCCTCTCATCAGAAAAGAATAGGCCTCCAACAGATAACAACCAAACACGACAAAATAAAATATAATAATGTAGAGCAAAACTATCACATTGCAGTCGGACATAGCAACCCAACAGGAGGAAAAGAGTCTCGAGAGCAGGCAAGCATTAGGGATCCCCGATTCACAGAGTTTCAGCAAGTGCTGTTAGCCGCTGAACCGTCTCTCCATCTTTGCCAAAAGACTTTGGAGCCTAAGTAAGACCACCATCTTGTATCACTGTACCTTAGCTTGTGTTAGCTTCTAGAAAATAGAAGAGGAAGTAGCACAATCTCACATCACTGTATCTCAACCCATGCTAACCTATAAGAAATAGGAGGGGGATCAGGGTCTTCTTTAGGTCTCTAGGGAAAGTTTTCTCTTTCAAGTTGTCCTGTGTTCAATTCCATCCTTTTGAAAGGAATAGAGTCTTTTATGTCAACATCTAGAAACATACCAAAGCCTAAATTTGAGTTAGTTCAATTTCAGGCAATAACAGCTTTTGATTTCTCTTTGATATTACTTTTGAGCTGGGTGTTGGTGGCACACGCCTTTAGCCCCAGCACTCGGAAGGCAGAGGCAGGTGGATCTCTGTGAGTTTGAGACCAGCCTGCTCTACAAGAGCAAGTTCCAGGACAGTCTTCCAAAGCTACACAGAGAAACCCTATCTTGAAAAAACAAAACAAAACAAAACAAATGAATATTATTCTCGGACAAAGAACAGTCTGAAACTCAAAATGTTTTTAGTACTAATGTAACTTTGTTAGTTATTTGAGTTTTGTATTATGTATTTTGCTCATATTCACTTCCTCTCTCTCCCCAACTCCTCCCAATCCACCCCTGCTATACTATATTTCTAACTTTACAGTTGTTATGTTTAAACCTTTCAATTATTCCCAAAGAAGCCACGAGGCTGTAGGTATAGCTTAGAGATGTGGTGCCTGTCTAGGCCCTGGGCTGGATCCTTACTTTCCAAGCAAAAAAGAAAAATCCTGCAGAAGCCTTGTTTGTTATTCTTAAAGTTTGACAGGCTTCTTCTAAGGCCAACCTAACATAGCAACTATGAACTGTACTCGGCTTGCTAAAGTTCTTTCTTCTTGGAACCATTTTTATATCAGATTCCTGTTATGTGGTTAGTAGAGCAACCAGAACATGATCAGGCTTAGAATGATTTAATTGTTTGTCTTCTAAGTGGACAAGTGCTTTTTAAAAATAAGTTGCCGTGGTTTTCCTTTCTTCCAGTCAGTGCGGACCACAGTTACTTAACTAATCTAAATGAAATGTCTTCTCTCCCAAAAAGATGATTTTTCAGTGTAGTAGTTATGAATATATAAATAAGGGCTCATTAACTGGAAATTGCATGGTGAAATTTAGGCAAAGAACTATAGTGAGGGAATAGACTTAGAACTTCCAAGTTTCAGCTATGAGGCTGTAGTTGCGACTTTTGTCTATGTACAACTCTTTGCTTAATTATTTCACTAAAGTATGTGCTAAAACTAGAGTTACAGTTTATCTTCATTTCCCAAGCATATTGTCTTTATACTGTTTTTAAATGCATGAATTGTATTTATTAAAAAAATGAAGTAAATTAATTCTCAGGAGAGGAGTGAGCAGTATTGGAAAACTGGAGAGTCAGGCACGTGGGCGTCAACACCCTTGTTTCTCATCTGCAAATGAAAAGCCGTAAATCAGAACTAGTGCAGGTTGCAGCGGGTGCAGCTTCCAAGCCTGCAGGCGTCTGCTCCTTTAGCAGAGCCGACCATGACATGCTTGACTCTAATTTGCTGTCTGTCTTAAAAACTGAAATATCTGCCTCTCCTGCCCTTCCCTGCTTTTAAAAAGGAAGCTGATTTCTTTCTTAATAATTGGCTTTTTTTCTTTTCTTTTTGTACAGAAGTATTGAAAGACTACATCAAACCAGGTGGGCAGTGTTTGGAATTGTTTGCTCGAAATTTACAGCCAGGTTGGATGAGTTGGGGCAACGAGGTCCTCAAGTTTCAGCACGTGGATTATTTCCTTGCTCTGCAGTCTGGACGCTGACTGTAAAAGTTGGGCTGTGTTTCCCCAGCTCCTTCAGACCCATTTGTCTTTGTACCAGTCAATGTGCTTAGAAATGTACACAGACTTTGTTTTTTCAACAAGTGACTATCCTTCCGGCAATTTTGAGATGAATTCTACTTCAGTTGCACTCATATCCCGCACCATTCCAGATTTTCTACGATTAAAGAGGTAAGCAGTTAGTGGAAAGACCTACCTCTGCTACAAGACGAATTTGGAAAGCATGTACTGTGGACTCCAGGTCATGAACTTGCCTATGGATATTGTTTATTTGGTGGTGTTAAAAAATAAATGGAAGCCTCATTCCAGAGTCAGAAAGTATTACCTGAGTCCAGATGTCTGCACGTGTTTAAACATCAGACACTCCAGCTCCTTTGGAGCCTGTGTCCTGGCAGCTCAGCTGGGAAGGGCCATGTGCTCTCCAGTCTCCCAATGTGCAGTTTCTGCCATGCTGCAGCCTCTGCTATATCAGAAAAAGTGCTGACCAGATAGTTGGTGTGTGCGTGTGCTGAACAGTTTCCACAGTTTGGGAATGTTTCCCTTGTATTTACGGTCACTGTTTAAGCACTCCTTTTTTTTGCCTTTTTCTAGAGGACAACTTAAAGATATTTCTTATAGGATGTCAAGAAATAAACACTGCTTATATATAGTTATGAAAAACTGTTTAGATTATAGATTTTATACAAATAAATATTTTTCTACCAAGGTGGTTTTCTTTTTCTTTCTGTAGTGCTGAGGACTGAATCCAGGGCTTCACTTATGCTAGGCAGACATTTTGCCATTGAGCTAGACCTCTACACTCTAAAATTTCCTCTACCTACCTACCTACCTACCTACCTACCTACCTACCTACCTATCTACCATCTTTATCTGTCTGTCTGCCTGCCTGCCTGCCTGCCTGTCTGTCTCGGTTTTTCGAGATATGATTTCTCTGTATAGCAGCTCTGGCTGTTCTGGAACTCACTATGTAGACCAGGCTGGCCTTGAACTTACAGAGATCCACCTGCTCTGCCTTCCTAGTGCTGGGATTTAAGCTGTGTGCTACCACTGCCTGGCTTCCAAAATGTTTTGATTAAAAGGATTCTTTGGAAAGCATGTTGATAATATGTACTCAAAAATTATACATTTTTTTAATTGAAAAAAATTCATATAGTATATTCTAATCATGGTTTCCCTTTCCCAGCTCCTCTCAGATCCTCTCCACCTCCCTATCTGTTCAACTCCATGCCCTTCTTTTTTTCCCTCTTTAGAAGACAAACAATAGAATTCACCCGTTTCCACTGTGCAGTGTGTTATACATCATACACAGTTGTCCACACATGGCCCTTTGCAATGACCCTTTGCACAGGTCCCTTTCTCCTATCCCTGACCCCTGGCAAACAGTGATTTGTTTTCTCACATTAATTCTTTTTTTTTCTTATTAATACAGTATTTATTTGTCTTCTCTCTGTCAAACCCTGAGCCAAGCACTTTCCCCAGACTTCCCGGGGAGGTACAGGAAAAGAAACACACAGGGCAGACGGGACATGAAAAAGCTATGGAGGTGGAAGTGGAGAAGGCTGCTTCACATGGCGAAGAGGATGAGAAAGGCCACCATCAGGCAAAAGAGCCCCATGGCCTCCTTGAGAGGGCAAAGCCCAGAATTGCGCAGGAGAAGAGCTATTGCTTCAGAGAAGGGTTCCTGGCATAACCAATGATGAGGCTCCCAAAGACAGTCCCAATCCCAGCCCCAGAGCCAGCTACCCCAACTGTGGCAGCCCCAGCCCCAATGAACTTGGCGGCTGTGTCGATGTCCCTGGAAATGACGTTGGTTTGGAAGCTGTGGCTAGGGATGAGTGAGGTCAGAGAACGAGGGGCTGCCAAGCTGCTGAGGCCCTCATCTGTCCTCGTCTGTGGTCGATTCAACTCCACTGCAGACAGGGGACGACTCAGCAGCTGAGAGGTGCTCCTGATCAAGGAGCGGGTGGAGATGAACTTGGAGCAGGCATACATTTTCAGGGGTGAGGGGCCAAGGCAGGAGAGCTGCTCCCAGAGTAGAGAAGACAGAGAGGGTAATTCTTCTTTTTTAGAAATTCATAGTCATATGGTTGAAGAACTGTTGTGTCTGGCTTCTTTTACTTAGCATTTAGGAAAAGCATTGATAATGTTTATACATTGCTCACTGTTTACTTAGGAAGTGGTTAGACTGCAATTACTTTGACCAACTTGCTTAGTTTTCTTGTCAGTTTCTTCAGAAATTATTTTTGAAGTTTGTTTATCTTTTGAGGGTGAAAGGTTAATATCAGAAACTTAATTTTGTGCTTGTAGATGTAGCCTGGCTTGTTAATTAAATGGAAAAAAAGCACTAAACTTGAAGCAAGCTTTTCAGGATTTCATTAGAAATTATTCTCAGCTTCTTGTATTTATACATTTTTTGAGTAGTTTATGGAAGCATTTATTATTAGCATGTTTTTGGAATTTTTTAAAATCATGAATATTGGTCCTTGAAAGGGAAGTAATTTTTACTCAGTGAGCCCTGTATTCATCGGGCAGGAGTTAAAGTGTCAGCTCTAACTCTAAGTTCTATCACCCCTGGGCCTAATTATTAAGCTTTGTTGACAAAAGAGTGACTGCAGAGTCTACAGAAGCATATCTTACGTGCCCCAGGAGAAAACAAGTGTGTAGTGTGGACACTGTGCTTGCTATTGTTATCATTCAGTTTTAGCCAACTGACCTGATAAACTTATTTTGAGATTTTTTTTTCATAAAGGACTTTATATGTTACATTGTAACTTCTCATTAGGAGTGGTGGTGTATACCTGTATCATCAGCACTTGGGAGGTAATTGGAAAAACAGTGCCATCTTCAGCTATACTGTGAGTTGAAAACTAGCCTGGACTGTAGAAAAGCCCTCTCTACAAACAAAATAAAATATCAAACCTCAAAAAACGTCAACAACAGTAGAACCATCAACAAGCCAACTAGCTCAGCAACACAAACAAGAAGTCTTTGTAACTTCTAAGAATTCTTTGGTCTTTCAATGCACTGTCATAGTTTGCTTCTAGGTTCAAGATCCCTTTGGGGTTTTGTAATGACACCTGTATTTAAGCTGGTTGTGGCCTTTAATCCCAGCACTTGAGGTAGAGATAGGCAGATCTCTGAGTTCAAGGCCAGCCTAGTCTACAAAATGAGATCCAGGACAGCCAGGACTATACAGAGAATCTCTGTCTCAAAAATCAACCAACCAGCCAGCCAGCCAACCAACCAGCCAAAACAACCTGGGCTGAAGGGTGGAGCTAACATTAACTGAGTAGTGTAGTTTCTCTTTGTTGTACTTTTTCACGTTTTACTTCGTTTACTCCTTGCATAGCTCTAAGAGGTAGATACCATCTTTAGTTGTTAGTTGGCATAAGTAAAGCTGAGGGGACCATTTTATCTGTAAATCCAGAATTAAGTGCATTCAGTTCTGTCTGAGGCCAGTCTGACTAGATTTGAATACCAATTGACATTTAGCCATAGCAAGTTAGGCCTGAGTCTCCCTATCCACAGGCATGAACAACAGTGTTACCCTGGAGTAGCTATAAGGGTTGAGTAAAACATGCAAAAGGCACTTGTAATGATATGTGGATACCGTTGGGCACTCTGCAATGAGCATCCCAGGCTATTATGATCTGGACTGAAACTCAGGAGCTTTCAAGCTGAAGATTAGCTGTGTCCCTCTAAGCTTTCTGAGGAGTTTTCTGTCTGTATCCTTTGTCTGTTTCTATGCACCAGATGTCCTGCATCGTACCTGAATTTCTACAGAGGAATCTTTGAAATCTCTGTTCCCACTGTAGTTCTGCCTTAAAAACAAAACAACAGTCACACATGGCTTGGTACTGGCTTAGTTGTTGTCCTTGCTCTGCCTTAACTGTGGGCTTTATTTGCTTTGTCCCATCCCAGTTCTCAAACTCATCCTCGCTAGACTCCCAAGTTTTCCTTTTCAAGCTTCCCACTCTGGAGACAGTTCACCTTTTGAGACACACTCTCAAGATGTAGCTCAGGTTGGCCTTGAACTTTCCTCCTACATTGGGTTACAGGCATGGGTGCGTTTCCACACCAGGCTCTAGACACACACCCTGAAAAGATTTTTAGTTACAGGAACACTAGGTTAGATTTTTCTACTGATTTACGCATTGTGGGAGATTCTTTGTCCCAAATGAACACACAGAGATGCAGTGTTAATTATTGAACTGTTGGCCAATGACTAGGACTTCTTATTGGCTAGCTCTGTCTTAATGATTAACCCATTTCTAGTAATCTATGTATTTCCACGTGGTCTTATCTTACTGGAGAATGCCTGGTGCGTCCTTTCTTCCCAGTCCTACATGGCGATTGTCTCTGGAGGGCTCTCCTGCCTACCTTTCCCAGAATTCTCCTCGTCTCCTAGTCACGACTTCCTGCCTCATTGGCCAGACAGTGTTTTGTTCACCAGCCAATAAGAGAAACATATGCAGAAGGACATCCCCCATCAGATATGACTTAAAATATTATAACCATTTCAAAGGACCTTCTGTGGGTTGTCCCCCCTCCCCCAGTTTTTAAAAAGTATTATCTCTGTGTGCATCCTGTGTGTATGCCTGATGCCGGTCGAGGTCCAAAGAATCACTGGATCCTCTGGAGTTACAGATGATTGTGAGCCACCATGCGGGTGCTAGAAATTGAACCTGGGTTCTTTAGAAGAGCAAGCGGGGCTCTAACCTGCTGAGCCATCCTAAGCCCTGGGCCTCACAGCCTTTGAAGATACTGCTGCTTTTCACTTCATTTTTTTCTCTCCTGCACTACCCGCCTGTCGAATGCTGGGAAGTGCCCGAGCACTGTGTGTATGCATAGTTACCTGTTTACCGTTCATCTTGCCTTATCCTCAGCACATGCTTTTGGAGACAGAGCTAAAACGAGGGAGCAGGTTCTCAGGCTAATTGATATGCCTAGAGACTAAGACTTCCATTCTATTTGGGTTTCTTCACTGAAGGCACTTTATGTTGTGTCACTTGCTAATGAACCTGAGATGCTTATTTATTTTCACTTCCAGTTTTTAAGATTTTGGTTTGGGGCTGGAGAGATTGCTCAGAGGTTAAGAGCACTGACTGCTCTACCAGAGGTCCTGAGTTCAATTCCCAGCAACCACATGGTGGCTCACAACCATCTGTAATTCAATCTGGTGCCTTCTTCTGGCATGTATTTGTAATAAATAAATAAATAAAAAAGATTTTGGTTTACGGGTGTCTTGCTTGCATGTATATATGCGTACCACATGTGTGCTTGGTGTCAGCAAAGGCCAGAAGAGGATGTTGGATCCCTTCGAACTGGAGTTACAGCTGCCCCATCGGTGCTAGAAGTTGAACAGCGAGTACTCTTCACCCGTTTTCCCTGAACCTGAGATCTTAGTAGCAGTCTTATTCGTTCCTAACCAGAGGGCTCATTGTGTAGCCTGGGGTGTGTTTAGAATGCTTCCTCTGTTATCACAGAAATATACCTTCTTCAATGTGCTGGAGCATTCCTAACACAATGTTTCTTGCTACATTTTATAGGCGAACCCATAGCCCGAGAGAGGTTTAAAATCTAATGGGCTGCTAAATGTTTTGACTAAGCCGTTAGCATTACCATGAGGTTGGACTTATCCACTCAGTCACATTTTAAGGACGTCCTACACAACACCGAGTACAGATGGTCAAAAGGGGGGGGGATTCCATAACCCAGGGATGCTAAAAATAACTCATGTTGTGGGTTATCTTTGTCTGGACGTGTGGACCGACTCAAAACTCCGTATTCTGTTACCAGTCTGCTTCAGTTTGATAACAAGCCAGAACTATCACAGCGTTGAACTCCACCACCCAGCCTTTTCTGCATAAATATTCTTAGAGCTAATCTAGATCTGCCAGTTTCTGTGGACTTGAGTGGAATCTATAGGTTCTTCCCCCCCCCCCCAAGATCAATCCAAACCCTTAGACTAGGTAAGAACCAATGGACTTCTAGGGGTGGAGAACACAAGACTATTACTGTTTTTTCAGGTTAGACATTGGCCTGAGTATTCAGTACTGACAATGGACCAACTTACAGTGATGCATCAGACAAGTGAATAGTGGTTTGCAGTATGGGAATTGCTTTTAGCCAGTATCATTGAGGACAATACAACATTCAGATCTTTTGTTTTTATTGAGACAGAGTCTCATTTAGCACAGGCTGGTCTTGAACTTGCTCTGCAGTCAAGTCTGATACTTTTACCTAATAAGCCATCTTCCTGGCCTAAAACAAAACAAAACAAAAAAGCATTCTTAATAGAGAAACAGAAAAACTTATGCAAAACAGCATACAAACACCAATGACACCTCAACTGTGTAATCTAAAAGTCAAAGGTCCCTGGAGTTCCATCCATTTTGAGCTTAGAAAGACATGGATTACAGAGGTTGCTTTGGGCATGTTTTGGTCTTATCCTCTACTGGGGAACACCCACCAAGCTGCTTTTTGAGACTTCCCGCGCATTTGTTTCCATGGGTTTGAAGAGCTTCATTCCGTCCAAGCTGCGTGTTGTTTACTTGTAGTAAGTTTCTCACTTTGGTACAGTTTTACAGGAGTCTGAAAGATACTTGGAGTGGCATCTAGAACAACCAGAATATCATCCAAGGTAAGAATGATACCAGGAGCTACACGTGGGGCCAGCAGTAGGTTAGCACCACTGTGTTTGATAACCAGATCTCAGAAAACTGCCCCATCACACTCAGTGTGATCCAGTTTGCGCACAGCTCGTCCACTGATACGAGCATGGACAGAAACTCGCAGAAGTGGATGCTGGGAAAGCACCTCCATCTGCTACTGCCTTGGTCTGTTCTGATGTGCCAGAAGTGGGCGTGACTGCACATGCAGACAGCATTTGATGGGGAATGTTTTTCTGTATATATGTTTCTCTTTTTGGTTAATGAGTAAAACATTGATTGGCTGATTGGCCAGACAGGAAGTGATTTTGCCGGGCAGTAACTTGCCACTAGCTAACCATAGAGGTCTGTAGGTCTGTGCAGACAGACAGGAAGTGATGTAGCTGGGCAGAATCAGGATATAAGCAGGGACGAACAGGAAATTGCTGTCTTCTCTGTGGAGACGCTTAGCAGCCACCATGTGAGCCGCAAAAGAGTTAGAGGCACGGACCCTTCTCTGGTAAGATAAGACCATGTGGAAATACTTAGATTAATGGAAATGGGTTAGTGCTGGGCTGTGGTGGCACACACCTTTAATCCCAGCACTTGAGAGGCAGGAGGATCTCTGTGAGTTTGAGACCAGCCTGGTCTACGACAGCTAATTCCAGGACAGCCTCCAAAGCCACACAGGGAAATCCTGTCTCGAAAAACAAAACAAAAAAGAAATGGGTTGGTAATTAAGACAGAGCTAACCAAATAAGAAGCCCTAGTTACTGGCCAACAGTTTTGTGTTTATTTGGGACAAGGTGGCTGCGGGACTGACCTCTCGTTACAAGGGTTACAATCAGTTCTGCAATCAGAATGTCATAATGTTTGTTCATTTTAAGGTTTATTTCAGGGGTGTGTGTGTGTGTGTGTGTGTGTGTGTGTGTGTGTGTGTGTGTGTGTATGTATGAGGGTAGGTACCTTTGGAGGACAAAAAGAGGCCATCAGGTCCCCTGGAGCTGTGATGACAGAGTTGTGAGTTTGCCTGTGGAATCTGCAAGAACAGCATGTGCTTGTAACTGCTGAGGCTGTCTCACAGGCTCTTTGATGGTTATTTTTGCTGGTGTACTTCACTGAACTGAGCGTGTCTTCAGAGAGTAGTAAACCACACATCTGGTGTGCCTTGAGAATGTTTCCAGGGAGCATTAACCTGGGAAGGAAACTCCCCCACTTCATGTGGGTGGTGCCGTCTGATATGCTAGGGGCCCAGGCAAAATAACAGGGGGGAAGAGGAAAAAGCCGGTCAGCACCACCGTAAACCGTACGGCTTTGCCATAACCGCCCCACTCCACCATAACGGACTGAACTTCTGAAAACTGAGCAAAATTGAGTTTTCCTCCCTTTAAGTTGTTTATGTCAGGCTTGCTGTCACAGCCACGAGAAAGCTAAAATTGTTTCCTAGTACCTTCGGGAGCTTGGAGCCGTCTCTCCAAGTTGTTATTTACGACGGTGACAGTGTCATGAACAGTCCGCTTCACAGGTGTACTTTTCTTGCAGCGGAGAAGTAGCAGCATGAGGACATGTTAGTTTTCCCTTTTAGCGTCTGCTCTTCGCCCATCCCAGCACAGGTTTGCTTCGGCATTGCCTCGATTCTCGATGGTCTTCGCGCTTGTTCTTGAGTCCGTGTATCTGGTGAATCTTGGTTATCACTGCTGGGAGACAAGGAGAAAGGGGAGCTCCCTCCCTCCCTCCCTCCCTCCCTCCCTCCCTCCCTCCCTCCCTCCCTCCCTCCCTCCCTCCCTCCCTCCCTCCCTCCCTCCCTCCCTCCCTCCCTCCCTCCCTCTCTCTCTCTCTCTCTCTCTCTCTCTCTCTCTCTCTCTCTCGGTAGGACCCTTTTCAGTAGCGTCTCATCCCGATGTATGGCAGCCCTATCTGCCATGCCAAAGTATGCTTTGGACCGAGATTGATTTTAAGCCAGAGGCTGAGAAGCAGAAACAAGAAAAGCTACTCGCCGAGACCTCATTTGTAGAAAAGCCGGATACAGGTTTACAGAGAGGGCAGTTCCCTTCTCTACAGGGAGAGACTGAGGATTGAAGTTCATCACCAGCCTGAGGGCATCTCTCTCCTTATCAGCCCAGGGACACCAGAGGAACCACAAAACAAAACTGGCATCTACCTTTCTACCCTTAACACTGGCTTCTTCCCACGTCCCGGGGTAGCCGAGTTGAGTCATTTTCCTTTGTTTTAGCTCTTCTCAGGTTTATTACTCTCTGTTGAAGATATTGTTCTAACCCAGATTGTTAAACCACTGTGGGAATTTCTTATTCCCTGCGTGACTCCGATGTGCTTTTGAAATATACATGTTAATAAGATTCTGTTTGTTTTTCTCTCGTTAATCTGTCTTTTATTACAGAGGCCCTAGCCAAGAATTTGTACAGATAGAGGAAGCATATTTTTCCCTCCCTCATACCACATTGAAACTGCCAATATATAATGACTGAATAAGCAGACTTTTGGCCTTATTGTATCCTTGGACTTAACTGAATACACATGACTCATGCAAGAAATTAGTAGAACGTCTCACCGTTGTGGGATATCTGTTTAACTATGCAAAGATGTGTTGCCTTTGTTTAAATGTGTAAAGATGTGTGGCATTTGTTTATGTTGCAGAATATTTGTTTTAACTATGTAAAGATGTGTTGCAGAATACTTGCTTAACTATGAAAAGATGTGTTGCTGTTTTACCTTGCCTGCCTAAGGCACCCGATTGGCCTAATAAAAAGCTGAACAGCCAATAGTGAGGGACATTATTAACTATGGATGCTTGGCCTTGGCTTAGGCTTGTTCCACTAACTCTTTTAACTTAATTTAAACTGTTCCTATTCATCTGTGTTTTGCCTCAAGGCTTTTTACTTTTCATCCTGTTTGTTCTACTTTCCTGCTTCTCCTCGTCTAGCTGGACCCTGAGGCCTCCCTGTGGTCTCCTTTTCTTTCTCCCTCTAGCCTAAATTCCTCATCCTGCCTACTCTCCCTGCCTGCAAGTCCCACCTATACCTCTCCCCTCACTATTGGCCCAAAGAAAATTCCAACTACTTCTCACACTGCAGTCTATAGAGTGGAACCCAGAGCTGTGGAGCAAAGTTTAAAGGTCACTAAGTAAGATGGAAAATGGAGGGTCAGAATTACACCTTGATTAAATTTCTGTTTATTTTCCAACCCAGGCTATTGGTTGTAATGTTGCTAAGGACAATAGGAAGCTAGAATGTGCTGGTTCAGAATAGTTACAAAGTCATACTGTCCATCTGGTAAACTTTAAAACAATTTAGATAGGAATGCACATGATTTTGTCAATTTAATAAAATGATATTAAATTTACTGGTGAATTAAAGTCTTGTTTTTCTATATTATCCATTTAAAATAAATTATATTATTTAAAATGTGTGGTTTTTTGAGTTTTAATTTATGTGTATATCCATGAAGTCACAATTTCATAAAAGATAATAAACAACTTAATTCAGTTACATAATACTCATTACAACCTGAATTTTCTGATGGACTTTTATAACCCATCTCTTCATAACCACTCCCATTCCATCCTCAGACCTGGGATCTGCTTCTTTCCCTTGTGTATATTTTATGACCTTTACAGAGATGAAGTCATGTATCACATACATTTTTCTGGGTCTTTTATCACTCAGTATAATTATTTTGAGATTCTTACATTGTGTAGTCTGGTGAACAGCATTTGGTTATATGGGTAAACCAGATTTTATTCATGTATGGGTAGTTTTCTGTTGATGATATAACAGATAGCCACAACCATGATGGCTTGCTTAAGTTATCTCCCATTGTTCAATTCTCTTAGGTCAGCTTCAAGCAGTCAAAGCTAGTTCATTGTGGTGGTAGCTGGGCTGGGTTTTTACCTGAAGGGAGGAATGCCGTTTTAAAAACCTCACTGTGGAGAAGCCGAATCCAGCTCTGTTCCATGCTACCTGTTGCCTTGGCCGTTGCCTGGAAATCTCCCATAGAACCTAAAAGCTACTGTCTAGTCTTTGTCCTTGGTACTCTAGCTTCAAAGCCACAATAGCACACAATAGTCCTTTTTACTTTTTTTAAAAACTGGAGACTGAACTCGTTAGGCAAGTGCTCTACCACTGAACTCCACCCAATCCTTAAACAAAGGAAATTGAGACCCGCTCACTGAGTTGCCCTGGTAGGCCTTGATTTTTGCAATCCTCCTGCCTCAGCCTCCTGAGGCGTTGAAATTAAAGATCTGCATTAACAGGCTTGCTCCTTTTTGTTCTTTGAAACTGATACTTCTTTATGCCACCTTAAAAAAAATTCACTACTTTTAGTGGGGCGGTGATTAGGATTGACCACCCAAATAATCTCTTTTTAAGTATATTCTTAGATTTTTACTTGCTGATATTTTGTTGAGAATTTTAAAATCTTTTTTCTTTTTTTTGAGAATTTCATACTTGATACAATGAAGCACGACCGTATGTACTCCTCACATCCCCCAACTCCTAAATCCCCCATCATACCTCCATCTCAACTTCGTGTCTACCAGTAGGAATGTCTCTAAAAGAGATCTCTCCTCTCCCAGACAATAGCTACTCAGTAAGGGGCGGGCCTAGAGACCTATGCTGGTCTGTTTTAATGCCAATACCAAGCTGTCTTCAACCAAGTAACTTTTTTTTAACGGAATGTTTTGTAAAGAACAGCAGAGCAGTGAGGCCAGAAACAGAGAGTTAATGAGTGAATGGGCCAGCTACTAAGATCCTAGGCAGGCACACCTTTAGTATGCCTTGTTATGGGTGCTGTAGTAGGTGCTGTGTCAGTATCTCTGCCTTATACTAACAAGATTTATTTTTCACTTTACATGCTTGCAGCTGTGGCTTCGTAGGTACGGTTCTGGTTCAGATTGCATGTCAAATTCAGTCACCATGTGTGCCATTTGACTCTGTGACTCTGGCTGAAGAAGTAGCCACTAATGAGATGTGCCCTTCTTGTGGCACAAGGTCACAGCAGAAAGACACATAGTTGAATCCAACAAATTCAATATGTGAACTAGATGTGGCTTAGGTCTATTTTTTATATATACTGTTGGCTAAATAAGCAACATAGCCAAATTCAATGCCAGTGCAGTGGGAAGAATGTCTTCCATGGCAAGGGAAACCATATGGGACCCTCTTATAAAGAGGGAATAAATGTTTGTGAACAATGTTAAAATGAACCATGGAACCTATCCTTTTTTGTGCAAGTGCGGCCATACTTCTCATCTAGAAGCCCTTTCTTCACACATCATTGATCCTGGCATGCAGCCTAGCTTTGGCTGGGAATCAGCTCCTGAAATATAATGATAAATGAAGAATGACCATATATAATTCATATCTGTGATTTTTTTTAAAAGAAAGTATCAGTTTCTAATGTCACTGGAATTATAAAGCTTAATTCAGGATATCTTAAAAACTTTTATTATTTTAGTATGGAGAGGAACATGGGAACCATCTAGTTCAACTGTTATAGTTGGCTTATGGATTGAAGGTATAGTCCTTAATATAGCAGTGTTTAGGGGTTGTGCCCTTAGGAAGTGATTGATTTATGAGGACTCTTGACCTTATGAATGGATAAAACTATTGATAGGCTTATCATTTCTTCCTTCCCTTCCTTCCCTCTATCGTAATATGGGCATCTTTGGTTAAACACTTACTTTCCACCATGATAATTGACCCCAGGCCCAAAGTGATGGGTTTAAGGGACCACATAATGAAATATCTGAGACAAAACCCTTCCTCATTGTAATTGATTTTTATCAGTTATTTTACTATCATAGCAATGGAAAGCTGACTAACAATTCAATTCCCAAGATTAGGAAACTTGAGGCCAACAAGGCAGCTTGACTTGTTCAAATCTCAGTGGTAGGAAGTATTAGACTATGTTGCCCAGGGGACTCAAATCTGTCTTCTTCCAGAGAAAAAGGAACTCAGTCTATAATGTAGTCCCCAGGGACATATAACTGCACCTCAAGGGTAAACCCAGCATGAAGGGGCAAGTTTCAGAGGGCTATAAAGAAATTAGAAGTTGCCATTTCATATCATGGTTTCTGAGGTGGTGATCTATATTGGATGGCTTCCTCTCACACTCTGTTTCTTTCCATTCTCCTCTTTCTCCAATATGACTAGGGAAAAAGGACCAGCTCTTTCTCTTGGGCAGACCATCCTTGGTAAACCAGTCAGACAATGTGGTGGAACCCAGAGGATGCACAGAGAGACTAACCCTGGCCTAGGCAAAGAAGCTCTCATCTTACATACACTCATCACTATAGGGAAATCTTAGGACCAGGGCAGACTCTTGTGGTTAGGGATGGAGATGTATAATTAAGGGAAGAATTAGGGTCTTGAGAATCTGTCAACCTTTCCATCTATGACCAAGAAATATAGTTTGTTATTATATCATGCCATAGCTTTAGATGGACTGATAAAGCAGGAAGAGTTTTTGTCTCTAAGGACATGGTGTTCTATGACCATTTCAGTAATGGAGAACATGTTTGCTCTCTAGGCATTCATGAAATTTAATACATAAAAGAATACAAAGAGAAAAAGAGAAGGGGGAACCTTGGATGGTAACAATGTCAGGCATGACTGTGCACAGCGTGTCTCAAGGCTGTTCTGTTGTGTTCAATAGCACAGCTGAGCTTATGCAGCTCCAGCTCCTTCTCTTCAGGAGCTGAGATCTTAGCACAGCGCTTCACACATGATAGGAACTCAGTAAGTCTCTGCTAATGCTAGTCTGGAGACATCTGATTAAAGCTGAAGGTTAATGTAGGGAAGGGGGTGTCTGTGATGGAGTCAATGGAAGCTTCAGTTACCAAATATTATGTTTGGCTCTCGGCTATGTGTGGTGTCTGTTGTTTGCTCACAATTCTGCGATGCAGAGAAACTCTCAGTCCTTCTGCTCTAAGGTCCAGAGAGTCGAGGAGGCATGTCTGCTGTCCTACCTGGAGCGGCAGTCAGGTCTCAAACTCAGTTCTTTCCCCCAAATGCAAAGAGTTTTCTATAAGGAGTATTCAGAGCTGCTGAAAGGTCTAGAAAGACAGAAGATAAGCTTACTGCTTTCATTATAATGGACATGAACTGTGGGAGACAAAGACTGGAAGTCAGGGACAGATGGACAGGACCCAGAGCCAATGGGTACTCATACTTTCTTTTTTATTTAAATTACATTAGTTGAAAATTAGCATACAAGGTATTAGGTATGATAACATTTGTAGGGGTTTTCTAGATGATGAGAACTGATTATACCCACACACACACACAGGATGGGGAGCAATTGAAGACACCTCTGGGTCATATACACACTCACATACACACACATAAACACAGTGGGGAGTGATTGAAGACACCTTTGACTTGCACACAACGCTTGCACACACATGCACATGCATGGACACATACCACACGCACACACACACACACACACACACACATATGGCTTGCACAAAAAGTTACTGTTTGAGTTGTTGACTTGAGTTTCATTGCTGATTTGAGTTTCATAGAGAAACATTACTAAGTGGAATTAGGACAGAATTCCAAAAATTTCTGAAAATTTCCTACATATATTTTCAAAGTTTTATATTTATATTATTTATATTAAGGGGCTTTCTTGATATTAACAATTACAAAATCAGACTATCAACCCTTACAAATATTGAAGATGTTTTGTGTACTATTACCATAGTCACCAAAGATTTAATTCTTTGTTAAAAATCATATTATCATGCATATTTCTTTAGTCTTTGTTATATAGTAAAATTACATGTATACCAAAGAATTTTTTTAATGTTTTCAAAGAACTGTTTTAAAATAATTTTCTTTGTGATTTATTACTAGTAGATGTTTGATTTGTGTGCCTATTTCAAATACGTACATATATTGTTCCACAAGGATTTCTGAGGGGATAAGAGGTGGCAAGTTGTAACAGTTTAAGAAAACTTCCTTTGCTGAACTGTCTCCCATTTTGCCTTTCCAGCATCCCAATCCCCTTTCCACGGTAGCAGAGGTCCTAGTACAGGTGCAAGGAGGACTTTCCCCTTGGCAGGGCAGCAGAAGCTGAAGAAGGAATACTTCCCTTCCCTTCAGCTCTTACACGGATTATACACTCAACAAATTTCCATGTAATCCAGCTATATCTCTCCTGGACATAGACCAAGAGGATTCCATGCTCTACCACAGAGACACTTGCTATTCTGTGTTTATTACTCTATCCATGAAAGCAAAGAAATGGAACCAAACTGGATGTCTGTCAACAGATGAAGGGAAAGTGAAAATGTGGCACGTATGTACCCACTATTTCCACAGCTCTCACATTTAGTTATGATTTTAAGAAGCTAGGTAGTAGAATAAAAGGTCATCATGGTTGGTGCCTCGGAATTCTTTTTTCTTTTTTTTTTTATGAGACAGGGTTTCTCTGTATTGTTTTGGAGGCTATCGGTCCAGCCCTGCCTCGAACTCACAGAGATCCACCTGCCTCTCTGCCTCCTGAGTGCTGGGATGAAAGGCGTGTGTCACCAACGCCCGGCTTGGTGCCTCGGAATTCTAAGGCTCCCTCTCCTCGAGTCCTCACCAAGTGACTAACGTTCTTCTCCAGTGCCCCTGAGTTGGATGTGTGGAAGGGCAAGGTCAGAACCCACTTTGTCCCCCCACCCCATTTCACTCTCCTACTTGTACACTTGCCTTGAGTCCTGACCCTTTATATATATGCAATAGTTGTGCAATGCCGTGACTTCACAGTTAGGCTGATCTTAGAGTTAGTTAGCTTTGCAGTGTGAGCTAGTCTCCACTTTTTGTTACATGGAGGACTATTTTTAATATGTTGAACTACATATATGTTGACAGTTTAATATGTTGAACTGAATTACGATCTATCCCTCCCAAACTTGCTATTAGTTCTAAATTCTCTTAGTTAACAATGCCACTAACCTCTTAGCTTCCCAGGTCAGAAACTAGCGAGTCATCCTGAATCATCTCCCCTTTGGGACATTCCATACCCAATTCAGTTACTGTATGACACTCTTCAGTTCCCTTCAGTCCATTCCATGTTTCCCTTTGTGTTTCCACATATAGAACTCCTATCTCCTTCTAACTGGTTTCTATTTTTAAAACTCATTCTCTTCAATATATCTCCACCTACCAAAGTAATCTTTCTAAAACAAATGTGACCATTGCTGTGCTGAAGAGAGATCTGGCACCAGTGAGACCTCTAGCGATCTGCAAGGATGACGCCAACTGGCAATCTAAGCAATAGTAGAGAGACTGCCTTAAATGCCCATTCCTGATAATGAACTTGATGTCTACCTTATATGCCATCCTAGAACTTTCATCCAGTGACTGATGGAAGCAGAGGCAAACACCCACAGTTAAACACTGAACTGAACCCATGGAACCCAGTGACAGAGAGAGAGGAGCGATGAGCAAATGGGCAAAGAATGGGCTGGCGAAACCATCAGAGACAGCTGATCTGAACAAGAGAGAGCTCTTGAACCCCAGATCGACAGCTGGGAGGCCAGCATGGGACTGATCCAGACCCCCTGAGTGTGAGAGTCAGTGAGGAGGCCTGGGCAACCTATGGGACCAGTATTTATCCCTGGCATACAAATGAACTTGTGTGTCCATAACACAAATTGGGATGATGACTCAGCCTGGACTCTTAGGGAAGTGCCTGGACCCTGCCCTGAGTGAAATGACAGACTCTGGATATCCCCTATGTGGAAGGAAGTGGGGATAGGGTGGGAGGCTGGGGGGGGGGGATGGTGGAGGTTGCAGGAGGAGGGGAGGGAGAGAGAACTGGTATTGGCATGTGAAGCAAGCTATTTAAAATTAAAGTAATAAAAAAAGAAAAAAAAAAACTACCCATAAATATAACACCAGACAATCAAGCTGAGTTTTGAAAGGTTGTTACAAACAAACACTTGGAAGAAGCAGAGAGAAGACCAACTGGGAAAGCTGTGTGTGCCTCCTCACTGGAGATACGATGGTTGAATTAGACAATGACCACATCAATGGCAGATTTTTGCTTAAGGGGGTGAATTTGAGTTGTATTTTGGAAGCTAAAAGGGACTCAGCGAAGGAAGGAAGAGATTGTCATAACAGGGCAGCTCCCGATCTTAGTGGACTCTAGACCTTAGCACAACTGACTCCATGATGGAAGTGAAATTTAGGCTGTAAAATGCATCATAGACAGCACAAGCAGCTAAAATTAAAATAAATACCCAGTCCATCAAAGACCACAGTCCCGGGGAAGTCTCTCAATGCACTAACCTTGCTTTTTTGCTTCTGTAGTTTCACTTCTGGCTAACTGTTCTTGTTAACTGAAGCTTAATTGTTCTTGTTAACTGAAGTATGTCAACCCTGAACATGGTTTGTTGTGTTTTAAAGCTCATCATCAGAAAGGCTCGGGGCTGCACTGGGATCCTGAACACCCACCCGGAGTAGTCACTGGTAAGCTAATAAAGACTTTCTATTGACTTAAACCCATGTCCAAGCAATCTTCTCTGGTGACTACCCCACAGCAATGGTCACATTTGTTTTAGAAAGATTACTTTGGTAGGTGGAGATATATTGAAGAGAATGAGTTTTAAAAATAGAAACCAGTTAGAAGGAGATAGGAGTTCTATATGTGGAAACACAAAAGGAAACATGGAATGGACTGAAGGGAATTGAAGAGTGTCATACAGTAACTGAATTGGGTATGGAATGTCCCAAAGGGGAGATGATGCAGGATGACTCGCTAGTTTCTGACCTGGGAAGCTAAGAGGTTAGTGGCATTGTTAACTAAGAGAATTTAGAACTAGTAGCAAGTTTGGGAGGGATAGACTGTAAATTCGGTTCAACATATTAAACTGTCAACATATATGTAGTTCAACATATTAAAAATAGTCCTCCATGTAACAAAAATGGAGACCAGTTCACACTGCAAAACTAACTCTAAGATCAGCCTAACTCTGAAGTCACTGCATTGCACAACTATTGCATACTATAAAGGGTCAGGACTCAAGACAAATGTACAAATAGGAGAATGACTCCCTCTATTATGGTATTTCTCATCCTGTTCTCCCCCTATTCTACACCCCACTCAACCTTCCTGTTCCCCCATGACCTACTCTCTTCTCCTCTTCTCCCCCTCTCTTCTTCCCAGCTCCCACTCCCCTGCCGTGTTCCCAATCTGTTCAGGAGATCTTGCTTCATTCCTCTTCTCTGGGGTTACCACGCCTATCTCTCTTAGGTTCTCTCCTGTTTTTATGGATAGTTCTTAATTTCTGTTATTTTTAAAGACTTGCTTGTAATCCAATCAGAGTCTTCAAGGTCATTGTCCTGAAAGTTATGAAGATTCCTCCATCGCCTTTCAGGTTGAAAAGCTACGAGGAGGTGAAGCTGGAGTTCCTACCACTTGGAGGATGTGGGCTGACAGAGAAAATGTCATCAACATCAGAAGAAAGTAGGTATAAGGACTGGAGCAAGTTCACATGCAAGAGGGACAAACCAAGTCCCTAAATTATGGATCCTAAATTATGCTTGCTAAGGAATCTTTTCAGGTCATTTTCAATTGTCAGCTGATTAAATACACTGCCTATCCCTTCTCCCTTTCTGTGGTGCTGAGGATAAAGCCCAGGGTATCTTTTTTTTGCTTCAATATCACACAGTATGTTTATTTTAACATTAGTTCAGTAACAGAGAAACATCATTCTGAATACTGTACTTAAATCCCAATTTGAAAAGCAGGAAAAACCAAAAAGGCACCTTTTTGCAAACTAGAATTTCAAAGGTATGTGAACCATATAGCTTTCACACAATTCAGCCATACCAAGACCTGCTAGAAACAATAAACATGCTAGATCCTTCTTGAGAGTTACATGTAAAATGGTGCATGCGGAGGTCAGAGGAGAGTTTTTTGGAAGTCAGTTCTTTACTTCCTCTATGGGTTCTGGAGATTGAACTCAGGTTGTCATGTGCATAGCAAACACTTTTACTTGATGGGTTTCTGTTGCTGTGAAGAAACACCATGTGTAAAGAGAAACCTTTTTCTTGTCAGCTGCTTGGTTTTTCCCCACCAGTCGCCTGGGCTCTGCCACGTCGTAGTCCCCAAATAACACACAAGACGCTGTGTTAATTATGAAGCTGTTGGCCTTGCTTGTCTCTTACTAAGCCCAGGGTATCTTAAAAGTGCTGTAGCATAGGCCACACACCAGTTTCTACTGATCTTTTCCCCACTAAATTAGATTGATGATTTAGCTCTTATCATATTAGCTCTTAACAGTCCAAAGAGGTACACTAGGCTCGAAGATCTAGCATTACTGATATGATGGTGATTTTGACTGTGATGACATTGTATAAATTTGACATATCGATTTCATTGGGACTTTACAGGCTCTGTGCACTGTAGGTGTTAACACTTACACAAAGAATGGCATACTCATGGGCAGTTCGGATGTCTTAATTAGTACTGGAATGCACACAGAAAAATGTCGGCAAGTTCTTCGAAAGCTTATTTGTAATTTTATATCATTTAACCAAATGGTTCTCAACTCTGGATATACAGTGCAGTTATCTGGAGAACTTATAGAACGACTGATGACTAGGAACATCCCAGGCAAAGCAGACCAGAATCTCTGGTAAGTGACAAGCGTTGGTTTTATTCAAAGTTTCCCAGGTTTATACTTTTAGTAGGTGTGAGATTGTCAACTTTACAGATTGCTCTAGGAAATGAACCTCTGGGCAGGTCTTTACTTTTAGTGATTAGTAATAATAGGAAATAACTGGTGTGTAAGATGTGTATATATGATTTCAGGCATGTGCACACCATGGTGCGTGTATGGAGGTCAGAAGACAGCTTTTGGGAGTTGGTTTTCTTCTTTCATTGTGTTTTGAGGTGAGGTCTCTCTTGCTGTTTCTTTCACACTGCATACACACTTCGACTATCTGGTCCCTCAGCTTCAAGGCAATTCTGTCCCTGCATCCCATCTCACCATAGGAATGCTGTGATTACAGGTGTGTGCCACTGTATCTAGCTTTCAAATGTGTACTCCAGGGATCAAACTCCAACAGTCAGACTTGTGTGCCAAGCACTTTTACCAAGTGAGCCATCCATCCAGTCATGGCATGTCTTTGAGGGAGTTTCTAGACTGGGTTAATTAAGGTAAGTAAACCCTGATGCCAGACTATATGAAAGGAGAAAGGGAATTGAGCATCAATAGTTATCTCTCTTGGCTTCTTGATTGCAGATGCAATATAACTGGCTTCATCACCCTTCCCTGTCCGGTAGGACTGGCTGCACCCTCACCTCAAACTGTGAGCTCAAACAAACCATTCTTCATTAAAGTTTTTTTTTTTTTGTCAGTCATTCTGTTACAGCAAAAAGAAAAATAACCAGCACAGCAAAGACCTAGAAGCACTGGTCCATCCTGATTCCATACTTATTGTTTGAGGAATTCAGGTTGCCCATGGGTGGTATTTGCTGACCTCTCCCTGAACCTAATTTCCCTTGCAGACAGCACAACATTAGCCACTGAGTTGCTGTTTGCTTTCATGTTATTTATTCTCTGGGATGGCATTAATTTTTGTGAAACTGTCCAGAAATATGACTAAGCGCTGTACTCCCTGATTATTATTATTATTATCTTTATTGTTATTATTTTAGACATGGTCTTATTATGCATCTCTGGCTGTCCTAAAAATTTCTGTGTAGACCAGGCTGATCTTGAACTCACAGAGATATGCCTGCTTCTGCCTCAGAGTTCCTGGGATTAAAGGTGTGCTCCATCATTCTTGGCTTCCCCTAGCAATGTGGCTACAGAATGTCAATCTTTATGTTAATTCATAAATTTTCATGGGTAAATGAATATTTTCTCAGATTTAACTTGATGGGAGTTTCCCTGAAGGAAGTGACATTACAAATGAGAAGATAATTTCTTTTAAAGTATTTTATTAATTGACTCCTCCCCGAATTCCAGCCCCTGCTACCTACTCTCAACTTTGGATCCTGTTTTAGTGTTTTTTAGTGCTCTGAAGAGACACCATGAGCATGGCAACTCTTATAAATTAAAAAAAAACATTTAATTGATGGGGCGGCTTACAGTTTCAGAGGTTCAGACTATTATCAGGATGGGAACATGGTGGCCTGCAGGCAGATGTGGCCTTGGAGCTGAGAGCCCTGCATCTTGACTCAGAGGCAACAGGAAGTCAACTGGCTGTCACACTGAGAGAAGAAGCTTGGGAAAAGAGACCCCAAAGCCGGCCCCCACAGTGACACAAGTCCTCCAACAAGGCCACAGCTCCTAAAAGTGCCACTCCTTTTGGGGGCCATTTTTTTCCCAAACCATCACAATAACCCGTTGAATCCTGCTTGGGTTGCCCACCTACTCCTGGAATATGGTCGGTCGACTCACCAGGGGACCACACCCTTAAAGAAAAAAACCGGACTCTTCCCATCCTCCACCATCAACTGTCAGTGGATCCTCAGTGTTGTTAGAGTATTATTTTAAGGTGTGTTACTTTTGTTTATGTTCTGGAACATTTGTTTAACGACGCAAAACTCTGTTTGACTAAATAAAGTTCACCTGCTGTCAAGAGGCTGCGTCAGTAACCATCTTAGAGAGGAAGCTATAGGGAGGAGCCAGGTGGAGAAGGATGGGGCGAGAAACGAGCATGAGGACTTCTTTTGGGTGAGCTAGAGGAGCTGCTTGCAATTCAGTTGGCTCCAGGGGATCGGCCCACACCCTCACCAGGAAGCAAAGATCCAATGGGTGAGTGAGTCTCAGATAGGCAAGGCTGTGGTGCCTGTGCCACGAGCAAGTTTAAATGAAAGACAAGACATCTGGCTGTTTGTGCTAAGAAAAGGCGTGTGTGTGTTTTTGCAAGCCTTATATACAGACTTACAGCACAGTAGAGAAACCCCAGGTGTAAGAGTTTGTGTTTTCATATTTTCATAGTTAGAGGTTGATGCCAGTGGGGCATGGGGGGGTGCTGTAAGCCAGGACTAGAAAACAGGATGCACCCTGGTTATTGGCTGACAAGCAACTCACAGAGACCCCGTGGGGGTTGGGGACCAACACAAGGCCCCAGTGTGTCTCTTGCTGCTGCTGTGTCTTTATATGCTTGGTTCTGCATTTTTCTCTGGTATCTGGCATGGCATGAATGGGTGTGGGGAGATCTCCACTTGCCCTAACGTGGCATGATTATCTCTTGGAAATATCCCGTTTTACTGGGCATTTTCACCTGTGGGTTATTATGAAGATTATTTCCTCCTAAGCTGTGCTGTTTAAGTGAAGCAACGGTTTCATACGATAATGGTGCCAGTTTAAATAGGATTTTGATGATTGAGGGTCTTTAATAAATACGGACTGTGGTTTAGGTTAGTGATTAAGAAAGCCAGCTGAGTCCCAGAAGCTAAGTTAGATCAAGTTCTTTTAATCTTAATGTTGAGAGATGTGTTCACATTATAGGTAAAGCAAAGCTTCAAAATATGACGTAGGGTTAGATTAAGATGTTTTTTTTTTTTTGTTAATAGCTATGAGGTGAAAAACCTTGGTAAACGATCTCATTTAGAAAGGCACATGGTTGAGTGAAAGACTCGTTAAGGTCAAAGAACAAGAACAAAGCAGCCCAGGTATCATTACCTGTGCCTTTCTTGGTGGTAATCAAAGATGATGATCAATTCCTTGCACCCATTTCTGCCCTCAGCTTCCTGATATAAAAATAAGAAACAAAACAAAAACAAAAAAGTATTCATGAGTGGGTATGCATCCCGAGGATTTAAACTAGAGCTGACTGATTTTTTTTTTCTTATGTAAAAGTTTAGGTTTATGGTTCTTTTGAGATTCCTTATCAGGATACCTTTTGAGATAAGTAACAAAGCGATTGACCCTTTCTTTGTAAAAGAACTGGCAGAGAAAAATACCTTGCTTTCTTATACTCTGTTAACCTATAACAAGTTGCTTGGACATGAATGTATGATTTGTTTTTTTACCTGTAATATGTGTAATGTTTAATCATGTAAGGGATATAGAAAACTTTCTTCTTTTTACTTGTATTCATTGTAATCCTTCACTTGAAAAATAGTATATAATCACATTTTAATTATATTTTTTGAAAGATTTTGCTGGGGTATATAAGATGTAAGGAAAAAATTAGAGTTAGTTAGAAGGAAGATATTAAGAGAGACAGAAATAAAGAGAGGAAGAAGAGAGAGAGAACAGAGAAACACCCTAAGAGATTGTGTGCTTTTTCTTTTTCTTTTGCCAGCCCCAGAGAGTTAAGTTTAGCATCCCCCACTGGCCCCTGAGAATTAAGTTTTACTCCCTCAGATAGAAAAGTCAGGTTGAGTGATAGTCCGCCAACTCCGTGGTGTCCCCCTCAAACCCTGAGCTGCTGGAGGCTGGTTCTGATGGCAGTGGTAAGAGACTCTTGGGGGAAATGTCTAATTTCTTTTACCCTTGGGATTTCATGAACTTAGAGACACTTTGGCCTTTTTTTATTTTTTATTTTTGGACATCCCCAGCTGTTGGGCCCCAGCCCCCACAGGGTCTCTGTGAGTTGCTTGCCAGCCAATAACCACAAGTGCATCCTGTTTTCTAGTCCTGGCTTACAGCCCCAGCCTTGCCCCACTGGCATCAACCTCTAACTATGAAAACACAAACTTTTATACCTGGGGTTTCTCCACTGTGCTGTAAGTCTGTATATAAGGCTGCTCCCTCCTTGCAATAAATACACACACACACACACACACACACACACACACACACACACACACACACACACACACACACACACACACATACATTCTCTTAGCACAAAGGGCCAGAAGTCTTGTCTTGCATTTAAATCTCCAGGTTTTCACCTGGTAACATTAGACTTGCTCTCGGCACAGGTGCCACACCAGCTGCCCTTTCTAACTTTGCTTACCTCCCTAAGGGTATGGAAACAATTTGAACTGTCTAAATATCTGTGAGGTATAATCCAAATGATAAACAATGAACTTTTCTTACACATAAGAGTTTGTGACCCGCCAAGACGTCCAGGCGTACATTGCAGTTCTAGAGTGGATGAACTGTGTTAAACAATTACACACATCCTACGTTTATTTTGTGATTTAAATGGAGACATCATGTGTTATGTCTGGTCTCATCGTCCCTTAATGGGAAATTCTTTTACTTCTTTTTTTTTTTTATTTTGGTTTGGATCTCAGATCTGCTTTTTTGGGAGTTGATCAGAATTTCTTTCCTATCAACTCAATTAGACTTTCTCTCCTCAGGGCACCCAACTTTCATTATAAAATAACTAAACTACAACAAAAAACAACACCTAAGTTACCCTTGATGCTTAACGCCACTATCCAATCCTAATAACTTCCTATTGTTTTGTCTTCTAAAGTTCTCCAGCTTTATTTACATGTTTATTTCCCCCTGACATTTTACTTGGATTCTCATCGGAGAATCCATTTCTGTCCCACTGTCTCAAATAAACAATAGTGTATCTATCAACTAATTACATTTCAACACCTCCGGCCTTGTGGATCTTGGGATTTCTTAAATTGCTTCTGATTTCAGGGATGAGCTTTTGAAAATGTTTCTCCTGAAATTGTTTAATGATTCAACATTCACAGAAGCCGGGACTTTGGAGGGTTAAATGACTGCAACACTTGAGCTGCCTTATCGAGGTTTGGGGGAACGCACAGCCATTTTTATCTGCCTAATAAAAAAGAAAGTTTTGAAGTGTTAGATCAGCTCTAACTTGCATGGATACGTTAGGTTTCATTTGAGAAAGAACCAGGGCCACTAACATTACTAAACTATATGAATCTATTTCCATAACCAGAGCCCTATGGGATGCAGCATAGACTCAGTGTGGCCTTGGAAGTCAAAGGTTTTTAGTACGTTGACAAACAGCATCCTCCCAATCAGGAGCACCTGTCCCTGATTTCCTGAATTAACACCTGTAGAAATCTTAAGACTAAGAATCAACAAGTGTTCTTTGAGTAAACTTGCCCCGTGAATTGAAGAATGAAGCACAGGATAATGAACATGTTGAAAAGGACTCCCTATGTTTTTTTTTTTTAAATGAAGTGAAAAAGCCATCTAGAAAGATTTAATCTTGAGTATTCAAATTCACATATATATGTGCACACATATCCAGACAAAACTAGGCACAGGAAAGACACAGGAATGTGCTCACATGTATGTGTGAACACACATACAAAAAGGAAAAAATAGAAACTCAGTAAGACATAATCTTTCCCATTACTAAAATATCAGTAAATATGACCTGAAAAAGTATAAATTAATTGATTTTGTATTCTTACTGTATAGCAGAAAAGAGCCTTCACAAAAATTTGAGTGCAATACGAATGACAGATAGCTTTGTGTGGGGAAGTACAATTTAGTGAACATGAAAAACTAATTTGGGTGTAATTATCAACCCAAAGCTATCATATAAAGTCTCAGCGTAAAAGAAAATCTTTTAATTTGAAACAATCAGGCTACAGCTAAAATATCAAGCATTAGAAAATGTCATATTTAAGAGTATGTGCAAGATGTTATCTCAAACTTCAAACTACTTTAGTGATTGCTGGGTGAGAAACAATTGTCTGCAGCTTTAATTGTCACAATGTGACAGAGCTAAAATTGAAACAGAAAAAGTCCAAACCAATGCATCAAAAATAATGAAGAAAACGATACTAAGGAGAGCAGCCTTGGGTGAGGCTTCTTCAGGTGTGAAAGCTGAATTCTAGGTGAAGAGGTGTGGTAAAAATGAGGGAAAAAGGGCAAACCTGGTAATATATACCACTTGATGCCCTTGAGAAATTAACCTGTCATCAGTACTTCCAGAAGGTGCTGGTGATTCTGAATAATATACCCCAAAGTCTAGTGTTCCAATTTGCTGAAAGACATTAGAAACTGCCTCACATTCAAAGCACTCTGATTTCTCCACCCTCAATCTAATGTAGGGTCTCTCTCTGACAAAGGAAACCTTCCTACAAAACAAATGAATTGTTTTTTTTTTTCTTCGTTAGTTTTTTTTTTAATTTTAAATAGCTTGTTTTACATGTCAATCCCAGTTCCCTCTCCCTCCCCTCCTCCCGCACTCCCCTTCCACCCTCCCTCCCACCCTATTGCCACATACTTCCACATAGGGGATGTCTAGAGTCTATCATTTTACTCTTGGTAGGGTCAAGGCACTCCCCTAAGAGTCCAGGCTGAGAGAGCATCTCTCTTTGTGCTATAGGCACATGAAGACAGATTGTATACCAGGAATAGACACTGATCCACAGCTCAGAGCCCCATAGGTTGTCCAGGCCTTCTCACTGACACTCACATTTGGGGGTCCAGATCAGTCCCATTCTGGCCTCCCCACTGTCGGTCTGGGGTCCAAGAGCACTCCCCTGTTCAGATCAGCTGTCTCTGCTGGTTTTGCCAGCCCATTCTTTGCCAATTTGCTCATCATTCCTCTCTCTCTGTCACTGGGTTCCTTGGGTTCAGTTCAGTGCTTAGATGTGTGTTTGCCTCTGCTTCCATCAGTCCCAGGATGAAGGCTCCCGGATAGTTATAGACATCAAGTTCATTATCAGGAATGGGCATTCGAGGTGGTCCTTCCACTATTGCTTAGCTTGCCAATTGATGTTATACCTTTAGATCACTCGAGGTCACTCTGGTGCCTGATCTGTCTTCGATCCTATGATTCCCTCTTCCCCTATTCTACCCCCACCCCCTCAACTTCCTGTTCCCCCATGACCAACTCCCTTCCTCTTTACCCCCTCTATTCTTCCCAGGTCCCACTACCCCCCCCTCGCCCTGTTCCCCATCCATTCAGAGGATCTTGTCTCCATCCTCTTCTCTTGGGCACTATGTATATATGCATATCTTTTAGGTTCTTTCCTGTTTCCCAGACTCTCTATCTGTGGAAGTGCAGACTGGCACTATCCTGATCCATATCTAAAATCCATATATGAGTGAGTACATACCATGTTTGTCTTTTTGCGACTGGGTTACCTCACTCAGGATGGTTTCTTCCAGTGCTATCCATTTCCCTGCGAATTTCAAGATTCCATTGTTTTTTTTCTGCTGAGTAATACTCCATTGTGTAAATGTACCACATTTTCTCTATCCACTCTTCAGTTGAGGGGCATCTAGGTTGCTTCCAGGTTCTGGCTATTACAAACAATGCTGCTATGAACATAGTGGAGCAGATGCCCTTGTTGTATGAACCTGCCTCATTTGGATAAATGCCTAAGAGTGGAATTGCTGGGTCTAGTGGTAGATTAATTCCCATTTTCCTGAGGAATCTCCATACTGATTTCCAAAGAGGCTGTATGAGTTGGCATTCCCACCAGCAGTGACTCCCTATGTTTTATGCATGACATTCTTGTAATCAAAACAGACCCTGAAGGTGAGTTTGCATAAACTAACATAATGATCAAAAAGAAACAGAGTGTGTTTTTAAATATCTGCAGGGCACGTTTGCCGAGGGGAGTGTGAAATTTGACTTATTTCCCTTCCTCAACAGTTGCTTGTCAGAGGCTGGCATTTGGGTGTACCACTGAACCCCTCTTGCTAGGAAATTTGTTTGTATTGATCCAGCACAGGGACACTGTGTAGACCTGTCAGCAGATTCACAACATGTTAATTTCAATACAGTGTTTTATGATAGCTTTAGTTTCAATTACTGAACTAAATGTTAAGGTTTGACCAAATTCCCCAGTCTTCTAAGGACCCTTTGAGGTCTTTCACAGTTCAGCAGTTTTGGCCCTGGGTCCTCAAGGTTCCATGACCATTGGAGGAAGGTCCCCCAAGAAGGCACTAATTTACATTTGAAAAATATAGAGATCTGATAGAGGTTTGTAAAATTTTGTTACAACAAAATACTTTATAGCCTCTTAATTTTAGATTACAAGTCAGGACTATTATTGATAAATTTTAAACACTAAAGTTGACTAAATTGGGTTTTCATGAATGAAAATTAGCTAACTAGAAGATTTCCACATCAGTATATTTGTGGTTGCAGAGTTGGGCTACTATTGTTGGGCTGTATACTGCATAGATCTTACGAAGTGTACAAAAGCCCCTATGTTCATATGTGAAATCAGTGCGATTATTCCACTGCCAAGGGAAAAAAAAGCTATCCTTATATTATTCCTGTTTTTTCCCCTGATTCTCTGCTTTATAGTTATAAATTAATGTTAAAATGTTGTGAGTTGTTAGGTGCAATCTCTAGTGTCTACACTCTAGTGTTATGTGTGAAAACTATATTCTTGGAATTTTGGCCACTTTCATTACCTACAAGTGGCCTTAATATGTATGTACACTACCTCCTGAACCACTAAGTTGCATGTATACCATGAGATCATGAGATGGTACATGCACAGATAAGACACAGCATAATTTTTTTATTGCCTTTAAAGATTTAAACCTTTATTTTTATTTTGTATGTATGGCTTCTTTGCCTGTGTATAGGTCTGTGAACCATATGCGTGCAGTGTCGGTGGAGGCCAGAAGAAGAAATCAGATACTCCACTCTTGACGTAGAGTCCCAGTTGGGTGCTGGGAATTGAACCCAGATCCCCTGGAAGAGCCATTAGTGCTGTTAACCACTGGGATATCTCTCTGGTCCCAGCATAGTTTTACATGAATGAAACAGACAGATCTTTCTGCAGTGAGAGTCAGTGAACTGAATAGGCCTTAGGGTCTTTCACACTTTGGGAGTCCTGAGGTGGAGAATTACAGGGTTTTCTTTGCTTAGCATGTGGTTACGGAGTTGTGCATGTCCGTGTCCAGTTCTATAAAGACCATGTTAATGTTATGTGTTTGTGAGAAGAAAGTAAAGTGTCTGCACAGAATTCAGGCTTTTGCTATGCAGTTGTAAAGAAACAGAATCATACAGCTGTATGACAGGCCAAGTTCAAGGGCTAGGGTTGGAGAATAGAAGGAACTAGAAAATGAAAGACTATTCAAGGAGTCACTGGAAAATGTGCCCTTGGTCCCAAGGACATTTTAAAGAGAATTACACAGAACTGCCTTCTTGCCAGGGCTGTTTAAATAGCAACTTACATAACAGTTACATTTATTGCTTTCTCATGGTCCTTCAGGAGCTGATTATGGTCATCTTAACTGATTCCAGATACCCTCACTGACACCATATTGTTTTAAACCTTTATCGGTCCCTTTTGGCCTTTATTTTCCTCAGATTTGTATGCAAGATGGAAAAAATTCATCATGGTTTTACACACTACCCAATTCTAAAAGAAAACATTAAAGATTTGCCAATTCATCTTCCTTATTAAAATAAAATATTGCTGGGCATGCCTTTAATCTTAGCACTAGTAAGATAGAGGCAGGGGTATTTCCTTAGTTGGAGGCCAACTGGGCCTACACAGTGAGTTCTAGGCCAGCGGGGACTATGTAGTGTGACTCTGTCTTAAAAAGTGTGTGTGTGTGTGTGTGTGTGTGTATACATACGTGTGCACAGAGTTCAGAGGAGGATGTCTGATGTTTGTTTTGCCACTCTCCACCTTATTCCTTCGAGGCAAGGTCTCTCACTGAATCTGAACTCAGTTGGCGTCTAGCAAGTCCCTTGATCCTCCTGTCTCTGTCCCCCAACAGCATTGGGGTTGCAGACTTTGTATATGAGCACTGGGTCTCTGACCTCAGGTCTTCATGTTTGCACAGAAAGTGCCCTTATTCACTGACCTATCTCCTCAGCTCTATGTTTATTTTGAATTAGAGCATGTATTCACATGATTCCAAGCTACAAAAGGCATGTAGTGAAAAAAAATCTATGTTCCGTTATGTTCTCAAACACCTAGCTTTTCTCCTTAGAAACAAACTGTGCTATTAGTTTTGTTAGTATGCTTCCAGAATTGCCTAATTATGTGCAGATTCTTCAGGCAGACAATACAACACTCACCCCTTAAGACACCTTGTGGGTTTAAAAAACTTAACATTTAAAATAATTAAAACCATGAAAACATTAACAATAATCAAATTACATATTGTTACAAAAAATCCTCACCAAATTTTGTGGCTACAGAATATTTCATTGGACAGATACATTAAAATTGATTTAGCCAGTCGCCTATTGATAAATTTTTTGTTAAATCAAATAGTGCTGTGGCAAATACCTTATGCATTCAACACAGAGTACTTGTCTGAATGTAGCTAAAGGATAAAGTCCTAGAAAAGGAATTTAAGAGTAAATTATCTGATATATATTATTGCAAAATTTTACTGCAGGAAGGTTTAATAACTGTACATTTCCACAAATACTTATAGAGTGTTGCTAGACTTTTTGATCATTGTCTAGTTAGTGGGTAAGCTGGTGTTTAGTATTGCTTTAATGTGTATCTCTTGTTTTAAATAAGTTTCTATCACATACATACTTTTTTGCAGTTGTGCAAAAGTCAGTTACCCATTTTTGATTTGTTTGGAATGTGTAGCGTCTTCTTCACATGACAGGGATGCTGTTGCTATGTACTCTCAACAGTAGGGTTGCCTGAACAATACCTTTGCAAAGGCTACACAAGTCAACACTCCAGCAAGGAGCTCACAAGGCCCCTGCTCTAGTTGGAGAGTTGCTAAGGGAGTGAGAGTCAGTTTTCTCCAGGGACAAACCTGTGATAGATTGCCTCTGCCCAGAGTGATCATCCCTATACTCAACAGTGTAGAAAAAAAATCCAATAATCTGGTAGAGACTCAGATTGGACTTCGTTGAATTGAACTTCTAGAGAAATGTGTCTAAGGGTAGACATCTAGCAGGTGGCAGGACCTGAACTGACAAATGAGTTTGATGTAGTATTCCAGCTGTAATATTGTTTCTGAGACATGTTGCTGGAAATCCGTGTTGATGAATTAAAGATATAAGATAGAGGATTCTATTTCTAGAAAGAAAAGTACAATCCTGTAACACGGGATATAAAGCAAGTAGGATTTATAAATTTTTAATAGCTATCAGAATGAGGTTCTCAGCTGGTCAAAGATCTAATCGTCCTTTATTTTTTTAAAGTGATGTCTTGAGAGTACTTCACTTCCTTTAAATTAGTTTACTGTGTTATTGGTAAGATCATGAATCTTGCTCTCCTGCCCTGTTCAGAGCCTGAGTCATGATCATGCTTTCTCTTCCAGTGAGATTATTACAGGATCAAGGCCAAGTGGATGTCAGAGAAAACAGAACTTTAATAAATGGAATGTCTGCAATCTTAGAGAGTTTAAAGACAAAGTGAGTATATGACTTTGAAGCAAAGGATGGTGGGTGTGAGGAGAGGATGAACCTTTTGTTTTTTTCATTATTATGGTGAGATTTTGACCCTCACTTTTCTTTGCTGGCTCTTGCAACCCAGAAGGGGACAAAGAGCATGCTGGTGAGGCTGATGAGGACTATAAAAGGCAGTGTGCTTTAGTTTTTCTAACTAATCCCGAGACAGCATTTAAGACCAAAACTTGTGTGCAGGTAAGAGAAAGGAGAATATATTCTTGACGTCAGTAGGCTTTTTGCAGCTATGGACAGCTGAAGTTTGATCCTCCTTGACCAAAGATTCCTGTAGAATCCCGTCCCCCTCTAAACTGCCCATCAGCATGACAGAGGAAGGTGGTACTTACCCACTGGTATATTTCCTTCATTGCACCAACCTTGACACATAGGTTGTAACCTTGCATCCTTCCAGTTGTGATAGAGTCAAAGAAGCTCTGAAGTGTGAGAGATGATTTGGCACAGTGGGGGTGTGGTGTTGGTGGCAGTGGCAGATACACAACCTGTGTAACCTCACAAGGTTCCGTGCCTTGAAATTCTGAATGATTTTGTAACCAGAAACGTTGGCTTTTTAAAAAAATTTCCACTAGATTCTCCAAATTATCAAGCTGTCTTGGACTATCAGATTGTATTGCACGAAGCTGGTGATCATGTAATGGCTAGAGCAAAAATCCAAAAAACTCCAGAAGAATGTGGGCAAAGGCACAATGTTCTGCTATACCAATTTAATCATTACAGTGCCTTCTGCGCTATGAGCTACACTCCATCTCAAAGCTGAAGGAACATATCTGGTAAGGTTTAATGTGATGGTTCTTCCCGTGGTCAGTGATGGGACTAGGATTCAGTCCTGAGTCTGGAGTGGAAGTCTAAAGTCTTCATACTATAACGTAGGTCTTGGTGCTTGGAAGGAGAGAACAGAGCTAATGAAGCAATTTGTTTTTCTGCCTTGAGTTCTCTGGGTTGACTGATAAACTCAGATGTGTCTAAGAAATGTTCTCACAACATTTTAACACAATGGAAACTCTGTAGTCATGTGGGTAGACCTGGCTGACTGGATACAGTTTGTGTGTGTGTGTGTGTGTGTGTGTGTGTGTGTGTGTACATGCCATTGCACGTGTGTAGAAATCAAAAGATAACTTCATCGGGTTGGTTCTTTCCTTTTCCTTTTTAGGTGGGTTCCAGGGATTGCACTCAGGTCATTAGACATGTGTAACCTCTACCTGCTGAGCAATCTCATTGACCCTGTCTTTTCTTTGTAGGGAGACTTTTGATTACATAGTCCATCTCATGGCTTGTAATGAATGTGTATAAGTTATTTATTTCTGCTAGGTTTAATGTTTGCAGGTCATAGGCATTTGGAAACTCATCCATTTTTTTCCTTTAGGCTTTCCAACTTTTTTTTTCAATATAAGTCTTCAAATTATTCCCTCACGATGTTCTGGATTTAATTGGAGTTCATAATAATATCCCATTTAATTTTTAAAATTTGTTAATTTGGATGCTCTCTCTTTTTGGGGTCAAGGGTTTGTCAATATTGTTAACCTTTTCAAAGTTAACTTTGAAAACAAACTCTTCGTTTGATTCTATGTACTGTTCATTTAGTCTCTATTTAATTAATTTCTATCCTGCCCTATTATTTCTTGTCATCTATTAGAGCCATGAGGTACATTGTTAGGTTGTTTTATTTGAAGTCTCTCTTTTAAAATATGAGCACATAGATATAAGCTTTATTCTTTAGGTTATCTTGACTGTATCCCCGAGGTTCTGGTGGATTCCACTCTCATTTCCATTTGATTCTAGGAGTTTTTTAATTCCCTCCAAAATGTTTTAAGTGACCCACTGTAATTTCAGTAGTCTCTCTTGCTGTTGATTTCTGTTTTCTTTTATGATTTGATAGGATACAGGGAATTATCTTGCCTTTTTCATGTGTTAGGATTTGCTTTGTGGCCCAGGATGTGATCAGTTTTGGAGAGGGTTCTATGTGCTTCTGAGAGGAATATGGATGCTCTGTTGGTTGGTTGGAATGTTCTGTATATAGCAGTTGCATTTAGTTGGTTTACAGTGTAACTTAGCTTTGAAGTTTCTTTGCTGACTTTTAGTTTGGAAGATCTGCTCTGACATGAGAGTGAGGAATTGAAGTCTGTCAATATTATTATGTCAGGACCTACGTGGCCTTTTATGACTTTTAGTGTTTTGCTTGTTTTTTTTTAATAATTGTTATGTCTATGTCGTCTTGTTCTCTTGTTCCCCTTTTAAATATGTGGTGCTTTCTTTATCTCTTCTGATTAGTTTTGGTTTGAAGTTTACAATACCAGATACAAGAATAGCCATACCATCTTGTTTATAGTGTCTGTCTGCTTGACAGCTTCATCTTCATCCCTTGATGCTGTTTTGGGACATCTTGTGCTAGCTAAGTATGATTCTTGGAGACAAAGATAGTGTTCTTTTTTTTTTTTTTTTGGTTTTATGAGACAGGGTTTCTCTGTTTTGGAGGTTGTCGGTCCAGCCTGGCCTCGAACTCACAGAGATCCGCCTGCCTCTGCCTCCCGAGTGCTGGGATTAAAGGCGTGCGCCACCAACGCCCGGCAAAGATAGTGTTTCTTGCTTACTTTCTCCACTGTTTTTTTTTTGGGGGGGGGTGCTGAAGATTGAATGAAGGGTTTTGGATATGTCAAGCAAGCATCTACCCATGAGCTACAGCTCCATCCCTTTTCTATATTGTTAAACTATACAGATGTGAATCAAAATTTGATTTCTGATGTAGCCTGGTCAGAGAAATGACTACATCTGGGTGTTGTGATGTCTTTAGAAAGTGAAGGTTTAAAAAGGCAACAAGGACTTCAGGAAAAGAAATAAATACATCTTCGTCAGCAGTATAAAGCTATAACTATATAGAGATTGGAACATATTTCCCTTTAAGAAAAGGTAAGGTCCCAAAACCTCCTGAAAATGCAAGTAGTAAAAAGAATCCGCAAGCTTTTATGTTTCCCTCTTTCACTAAAAGGCTTTTGCAATCCAAGCATTGCTTCCAAACGTGTCTTCTTGGAAGATGTCCATCTTTATTTTAAAATTTAGTATCTGGGAGATTTTTCTGTCTTAACTGTTCTCAGAAATAATGGGTGTGAGGAGCAGTCAAGGTAAATCAGTGTAAGCTGTGAAGAATGGGAAGAGGAGGCTCATGTTTTCTCCCCTGATGGGTGGCTTATGAGCAAAGATGCTGTTGAACCACTGCTAATTTTACAGGCATGTACCGGGATCTCTAAAGGAAACTCAGACAAATGACCCCGATGGAGAAATAGGCAGTACAACTAATTTCCTCAAGTTGTATCAGAATTTGATAGGATTTAACAGAGTAGAGCATCTCTCAGAGACAGTGTCGGCCCAACCATGCCCCACCGCATCTGGTAGGCGTGGTCCTGAAATGTGCCAAAGTCGATTTAATGTATAATATGTTAAATTTAACACATTGCAGGTGTTGGGTGTAGCAGCGTTTATTATGTTATTGTACGTTCTCTATCTGATGTTTAAAAAGTTTCAAATTGAAAGAGGGAAGAATGTACCAAGCGGATTCATTGTTGAATGCGATTGTTTTGTTTAGCAAATTGTTGTCTTCTAACTCATATTGGGCTGGTGTGCTAGTGCATGGGCCTGAGAATGAAGACCACACAGGACAAGGCCAGCCAACAAATCAGTATGAAAGCTTTGTACCCGTGGGCCATGCCATCTTGGATCTTTAGGCTGCCATCCAGGAGGTTGCAGGAATGACCTTAGTGTGGTAGCAGAAGACTGCCCAGCTAACCGGTAAGGAAGTCTGAGAAACACAAATTCATTGTCTTAACCCTCATGGCTGTGGGTGGTGGTTATGCAAGAGAGAGGGATACACAGAACCAGAATGGGATGCAGGGGGTACTTTCTCCTTCTTTATTGAGAGGAGCCATTTTTCCCTCTTCCCTCTACTCCCCGCAGCTGTTCTATTCCTTTAAGACTTCTGGCTTGTCATGAAGGTCTCAGTTTCAATGTTCTTCTTTGCCCGATTCCAAGACTTTACTTTTTGCTTCCACATTGTCGTAACAACTCAGGGCTTCAGTGGGTAGTGTGCACCTACAATCCCAGCACTTGAGAGAGGGAGGCAGGAAGGCTAGGGTTTCAAGATCATCCCTGCCTACATAGAAAGTTTGAGGCCAGACTGGGATAAATGAGACTGTCTTAAAAATTATCAAAACCTAAACCAACCAACCAACCAACCAACCAACCAACCAACCAACCAACCAACCAACCAAACCCACAGCTTTAATTTATTGAAACAGCTACGTTCCCTCTCCATGTCAGCTAAGATTGCGAGCGCTCCGAAGTTTTTGGCCATGATGAGTGTCTCTCACCACTCTCAAACTCCCAGTGTTCATTTGATTGAAATGTAATTATTTCAAAGTCAGAGTTGATTAGAGCCTTCTGGTTGCCTAGTCTGCCATGCTGTTAGGTATGGAGTCTCCATCTAATGTTCTAGGGTTTTTTTTTTCTAGAAATAGTTTTATTCTAATTTTCTTTCACAAATCAATTATATGTCTATTTGGGGCATTGTAGGAGGAAATTCAAAATTCTGTATTATCACAGCAGTAGCATGATGTGGTAGGTACCACTACTTTATTTTCACATTTAAAGCTCTAGAAACCTTGTAGGTAATGCCTATTTTCAAATGATGTGTGTGTGTGTGTGTGTGTGTGTGTGTGTGTGTGTGTGTAAAAGCCACACCTAGAAATGAGCCAATTTTGATTAATCTTGTGATTCTAAATTATGGCATATAATCCAATTTCAAAATCTACTAGAATCTAGAAGAAAACATTCTTTTTTTGTGGTACTTGGTTTTGAAGAAAACATTCTTTTAGTGAATCCTGTAGGGAGTACTTTAATAAAATAAGTAGAACTTTAAGAAAAAAAGTGTAGGTTTTTATATTATATTTTGTGTTGTTTATTGTGTTTTGTATTTCTTATTAAATGCTTAAATTAGAGGGCCTGAAATTGTTTAAGAGCAAATGTGAAGGGTCAGGGGCTCACAGAAGAAGAGATCCTAAGCGTATTTTCTTCTTCTGAGTAAGTGGTTGAGTTTAGCTTATCAGTTGTTCGTTCTTTGTTGAGAGGAGTAGTGGTCTAAGGGTCAGCTATAGTAAGAAAGCGTGTGACAGGGGTTGGTGTGGGTAAGGCACATTGTCACTGGCAGTTGAGAAAAGGTTATCCCTGCACTCTGGGAATTTAAAAAAATTATTTAACTTTATTTTATGTGCATTGGTATGAAGGTATCAGATCCACTGGAACTGGAGTTACAGACAGTTGGGAGCTGTCATGTGGGTGCTGGGAATTGAACCTGGGTCCTCTGGAAGAGCAGTCAGTGCTCTTAACCACTGAGCCACCTCTCCAGTCCCCGGGAAAGTTTAGATAGAGAAAATTCATAAGATTTGGTGAAAAAAAAATGACTGCTACCAAAGCATGGTTCTGCATAGCCATGAAAGAGGACTAGGATGTGGTGATATTTTGTTTATGATCTAGCAAATAAAGCTTGCCTGAAGATCAGAGTGCAAAGCTAACCACACTAGCTAGCCTTAGAGGTCAAGCGGTGTTGGCACACACCTTTAATGCCAGCACTTGGGAAACAGAGGCAGATGGATCTCTGTGAGTTCAAGACCACCCTGAATGAACTACATGAAGTTGATCCAGTCTAAAAGAGAAGCAGAGCCCACACTTTAGATGATCCCAACCCTTGGGATCCCATGCCTTTAATCCCAGTACTAGAGAGGAATATAAGGCAGGAGGAGACAGGAGCTCATTGCAGTCTGAGGAGCAGTGCAGTTGGGAGCAGCCTGAGGTTCGGTGGATAGCCCCTTCGTTCTGGGCATTGGTAGAGGTGAGAACTCTTTAGTGGTTGGCTGCTTTGCTTCTCTGATCTTCAGCTTTAGCCCCAATATCTGCCTCTGGATTTTTGTTATTCATGCTACACTAGGAAAGCAATGCAAACTGGACAACGGCAGAAAAAAGATGTCTGTAAGAACCAGAAACAGAGTTAGAGAGTATCATATGGACATTCACAAGCTTTATTTCTTTATGTATGTATGTATGTATGTATGTATGCATGTGTATGTGTGCATGCACGCGGAGGTTATGTACCTTGATGTAGGGTATCATGTACCTCAGCTGCTCTGGCTGGTAGGTGACTTTATTTAGTACTAAGGTACCTTACTTTACTGAGGTAACTAGGAGGTCTACAGGGTTAGATTTTTGCTCTGGGGTTCGTGAGTGTTGAGCATACTCTTTTCTGCATCCCTACATTCTTTGTAATATACCCTACCAGGTGTGCCACCATCACCAACATTGTTGTTAGTTGTATTTGTAATGGGCTGAACCAACTCACAAGTGATCAAACACTCTCAAGGTTTAGGTTATTATTCAAGGGATGTACCCGAGTCATCTCAACTTGCTTGGCGCCTGCGGTTCTCAATGTGGACAGCATAGGGTGAAACTCCCTTCAGGATAGCCTCCCAGTTAGGCGTCTTTCCAGCTGGCTGTATCTTGGTGTTTTTACATGGATCAACAATACGAAGACTTCAGTAACAAGCGCAATGGGATTGCTGGCACACGGACTCCTTTCCTAGGACCCTCAGGGATGATACATGTTGTGTTTCAAGCCTTTTGAGAGCTACAACTTGGGAGGATGGCAGGGAAAGAGTGGTAGGCTTACGTGACAGAGACCAGATGAGTCTGTACAAGGCCATCCCTGTTTGAAATGTGTCTAAGTAGTTTTTCTTCACTTTCTCACAGTAAGATTTTTTATTTCCTCTTTGGCTTCCTTTGCTCTGCTGCGGACTGAGATCTAACAAGCCAAGAAGAAGAGGGATCCCTAACTCCTTCTTCCCCTGAACATAGAGAGTCTAAACAAGGTAACATTAAGTTCTGTCCTTCCTGGTAACTTTCCAGCAATGACAAAATGCCACCAGTGGCTGTGGTCCCGCCCAGTCTAAGCAATGAGAATTTTTTGACTATAAGACATAGCTGGTTCCTCCCCTCCTAGACAGTATGGTGTGTAGAAGGGCACGCTGGGTTATTGAAGCCATAAAGCTAGAAGATGGAGGCTTGCCTTTTAGTAACCATTACATGTAATTGCCATCATTTAAAGACAGATACTGATTGCCTTGGTTACTTTTATTTGGATTCCAGAACTGAGTGATTTCTCTTTTAAGATAAAAATAAACATGAATCACTTGGGCTCATTAGATAAACTTAGACAAATCCTAAAATGATTTGATTTTGTACCGTGCAGGTGATACATTTGCTAATTTGGCAAAATAGCCATGCTTCCATTCACATTGCTTTAACTGTATAAAAGATAGAAGATTCCTACCCTTTCGGGGTTCATTCAGATGTCATTAAATTTCTCTCAACATTTTATTTGAACACATATGAATATTATATGAAATAAATATATGTGTACACTCATATAATATATGTGTACATTCATATAATTAAGGCTCACTAAGAAAATTACCATATGAATTGAGTGGTTTTTTTTTCCCTTTCAACTTTCTGGTTGATATATGCTCATATGGAACCCTAATCTGTTGCCATCTTCTAAATCTCTTCTGGGAGAAAAAGACTCTGTTTATATCACTTGAGGGGCTAAGACAGGAGGAGATCAGTTTTGAGGGCAGCTTAGGCTACATAAGAGACTGTCTATATAGAAACAGTCTCAAAACCCCCCAGAAAAACAAAAATGAGACCGAAATTATATAACGTACTTGATAACAAAGAAGAACATAGTGATTATGTGGTTAAACTGTTTCTCAAAAGTTACTGGAGATGGGGAATATAGCTCGGTGGTAAAGTTCTTCCTAGCCTATGTGAAGCGTTGGGTTCAATCCACAGTGCCAGAATAAAAATGTAATAATTTTGCCTCTGTGACATCAACTTCTGGGGACTTGTTTTCACTCTTTCACTAATTGGCTAAGAGCTAAGCCCCTTAGAGCTTTCCCCATACAACCTGAAGTGTACATTCTCTTGGTACGTTTCTATTTCTGCTGCTATAAAACACTGTAGTCTGGCTCAATTATTCAAACAACAGGAACATACTGCTTTAGATTATGGAGGCTAAGATATCTAAGATTAAGGTGCAGGCTGCCTTGGAGTCTAGTAAGGTTCCATTCCTTATAGAAGGCACCTTGTCACTGTGTCCTCTCATCGTGGAAGGAAAGAAAAAGAAGGGATGAATTGAGGACTGGGTCTTCCCTGCCTTTGGATACTTTGGTGCTGGGGAATTACATTTCAGCGTGAATCTGGAGAGACTCAAGCATTCCACCCATAGCAGACACTGACTGCTCTGGTGTCAAACTCCTTCCCTTTTCATTTGGACCAGTACCTTTGCTGTCACGCAATGGGAGATGCCATCTTGATTGCAGCAGCTCGTGTAGGTGTGAGTGGATGCCTGGTCCATGCTGGGTCAGCAGCAGGATCGCTTGGTAGCTTAGTGTGTGGCAGAGCTGTGGGTCGTGAGGCCTGGAAGTACTGGTTCTGAGTACTCTGCCACAGGCAAGTTAAGGTGCCAAGGACAGTGTTTAGAAACAGAGAGGCAGAGAGAGCACAAAGATGTGGCAATTCTTGCTTCCAGCCCTTTCTCTGGAACTAGTTTAAATGAACATTCCCTTATTCCTCTGAGATAACTTAGATTTTTTTTCCATATACAACATGAGGAATCTGTAAAGGAAGGTTGGTCTGTTTATATGCAGGGTTTCATAAATTTTGGTAGACTTTGGTAGATTTTTGTGTGTATATATGCATGAGTGTACATATGGAGATATGCGTATGTATTTGTCTACATGGCTGTCTCTGTGTACATGTGTGCATACATGCATGTGTGTATGGTGCTGGCCCTCATTCTTAGTTTTTTTCTGCCACTGTTTCCCCTTCCATAGGAACCCAGTGTCTTCCTCCAGACACACCTGTCTCTTCAGCCTGAGCAATCTGGGTTTTCCTCCTTTGTTCATACAAAATGTTTCTCTTGTTTAAAAAAAAAGTGCCAAATGCTGAGGACTTTCCCTCTTCCTCAAAGGGCCAGAGCCCAGCTAATTTGTTCCTATAGCTAATGAGCTAACAATGGAATCTTAATAAAGGCAAATGCTCTCCCCACAAAGAGACATTTTGGGCAGGTTGGTGAGAGAGCACAGTGTTCTCCACATTAGAATACCTGCCATGTTTTAGATCTTTCCCCTTATTAGCCAAGCTGCCTCCTGACATTTTCAAGGCCCTATCTCAGCACCTTTTATTCTAAATAGCTAATTTATATCTATTACTTTCTTTTTCTACCCAGTTTCCTAGGCAAACTTAGACACGCCTCTTATCAGCTGCTACTACTTACTTCCAAAGCTGACTAATATAATCTAAACCCTCTTTTATATTCATTGAAGAATTTTTGAAATTCTACCATTTCCACATATTTTATGATTTAGTTGAATGAGTGTTTGAAACAACTTGTGGTCTTGCTCAGGATAAATGCACAGTGTGTGTTTAGCTGTTATTCCTGCCCTCCCCCCTTCCCAGATAGTCTCAGGTGTGACTTTGCTGTCAAAATGGAGGTGTGTCCGAGATGGGGGAAGCCAGAAAGGGGAGGAGGCTTCCTTAGAGGATTTCCAGTGTTACTTGAAGGGGGATTCTAGAGAAAGTTGGTTAGTATAGACGTTCCAGCATGGGACACTGTTCTCCCTCTGAACATTCTATTTGGATACACACACACACACCACGAGCAAATAGGTGTAGAGTTTAATCAGGATTCTTGGAATTTTCAGCAAACGAAGCATTACTTTTTTCGCCAATTTCTCTTGACCGTGTTGGACCGAACACGGCCACAGTTAGCAAAGTAAGATGAGGGATATGCTCACTAGTTCCACATACCGTCTGACTAACTCTGTAATCTTATCACATCACGTTGTAGATCTTAATTGTGCACAATAGGATCTATTTTCAAAAGCAAAGCAAAAAAAAAAAAAGTGCCACAAATCTCTGCAGCCTCTCCAAAGAAAACCCGGAGTCTCCCTTTCCCTCTCTTTTCATCTGAGCTGACTGTGTAGCTTGCATTGGAAGTGATGATACGGCTTTCCCACAATGTCTTCACAGATCACTTAGCTTCTGCCCACCCCCGGTTGGAAGGGTCTTCTACCATGCTCGGTGCTGGGTCTTTCTAACCAGAAAGCCTGTACTGTAGAGGACTGAGAACCCTGGCCAATAACAAGTGAAGTCATGTGAACTGTCAGACCACAGTAGCCATAAGAGTGATCTCATGGGAGAACATCTTGAAAGACTGCCCACTGGAATCTGGCCTAGATCCCAGCACCATGCCCCAAATTTCCCTTGTATTGCATTGGCTGGAAAGAGAAGGTGGCTGCTGGGAGGCAGAGGGGGCTGTGCAAGACCCATGATCTATAAGTGATAGAGAAATGTAGTAAAAAAAAAAAAGGAACAAAGGGAGGCTTCCCTCTTGAACAGTAGGAAGGCATAGAAACAATGGGGGGGCATTGCTTTGTGTGGTCTGGAGAATGATCTAAGAAACTTAACAGTTTCGGCCGGATTCACCAAGCATGTAGCAAACAAAAGTAAGAGAACAAATAGTAAGCAGCAGGTTCGTGGGAAGCAGCAGACAGATACCAACACTGTCAAATCATGAACTGACAAAAGCAGCAGATGACATGACCCTAGAGGCCTGATGGAGAGGGCAAACAGAGACGACATCATCAAACAGAAGCCTATAACATCTAGCTGAAATTAGCATTGAGGCAGCCAGCTGATTGAGAGCTTCATGCTTTCTGTTCCCACTACAGGTGTTTTTATACCAAGGGGTGAATGGTAGTTATGTTCATTGGAAATGGTTTATCTTCTAGCTGTTCTCAAGGACACGATGATGATGATCCTCTTAGCTGCTTTTCTCTCTGCTGCAGAGGCAGGGACCAGCCTGACCCAGGACAGCAGATTTTAGAGGGCACTTGACATAAATATTCATGAGGCGGAGGCCAGGGAGGGCCTTCTTGCACCCAGAATCCACTTTCAACAAGTTTAGATAGACAGTTTCCCAGTGTGGTGTACATTACAGATAGTTTGGAAGGTGGGAGGGCAGATTCGGCAGAAAACTCCGAAAATTTCTTCTGGTTTGCTTCGGTTTCCTTAGGGTGAAGACACAATGGTGTTACAGACTTGCAGGGGGGAAGGCTAAAGGGGAAGAGGGTTCAAGAGTGGGAAAGTAACTTATCAGGACTACAGGAAAGAACTGAGGTCCTGGAGGTTGGTGTTTTCACATTTAGCTGAGCCTGTCTGCCGTGTGCTTTTTCTCCAACCTTAATTAGACCTTAGTGTACAGGAATGCCAGAGGTAGAAGTCTGGATTTAGTTATGGTTGATACTGTATAGTGTATGATAACTGAGCACTCAGGCAGGGGAGTGGCTTGCGATAGACGACCACAGAGAATAAGAGCCCCCAAAGTAATCGACCATAAGAGAAGTGGGGGGCTTGGGGAAATTGGTAAGACAAACTCGCCCCACGTCACCTTGTGAGGAAAGGTATGAGAGTTGTCATCAAGTTTTGTATCAGCTGCTGGTAAGCTATGTGGGAGGGGGGGAAGTTACATAAATTCATGGATCATACAATTAGAGAGTTAAGATTGGAATAAGCCCCATGCTTCTATCAGTGTCTTACCCTAAGACTTCAAAGTCTATTCATCTATGACTCATCACAGAAGTAGCACATAGCACAGACACTAATGAGGAATAGGTTCCATTAGCACAAAATATTCAGGCAAACTTCTGGTAAGGTTCCTCAAAGCATCTTAAGGTTAATTAGTCGCTAATTATTTCCCTCACTTGTTTGTTGCATTCTTTTTGGATGACTGCTGCACAAATCAGTACGTTCGGAGGAAGTATTGAGAGATAAAGTGGAGCAAATGTGGAACCCTGGAACTGCGGGCTGGTAGTCATGACCACAAGTGGGAGGAGAGAATGGTGGGTTTCTGCTCCTGCTCTAGCCCCGCGCTGTTTGGTAGCGCTCGCGGCGTTGTATTTGTCGTATTTATCGCTTTCACTGTGGCTTGCTAAAAGTTCTGAGACACTTCACAATTTGTGCTCCGCTGGAATATTTGGCTAAAGCAGAGCCGGACCTAGAAGTCATGGAGTAGAAGAGGAGTGACTGGATTCTTTTCGTCTCTTTGTCAGAATCCGGGCACGATAGCAGCCGCGATGATGTTTTGGAGGGATATAAAAGCAAATGAAACTTTTAAAGCACTCCAGTGAAACTTTTAAAACACTCCAGTAGAGGTTGTTTTTTTTTTTTTTTTTTTTAGCAATAGTGAAGAAACTTCCAGCACCCATGTGATCACTCTTCCCGATTATCACAACAGTCACTGTAGTGATTTCTCAGTCTCCTTTCTTCACCTGTCTGTAACTATAGTCGTTCACCATGTAGCTAAGGCAAGCTTTTAAAGAGTAAATGCAGTCAGTTTATACTTTGACTTACAACTGTCTTATTAGACTGAGAGTAAAGTCCAGATTCCTCACTTTTTCTCTTCGAGATCTTACTTGAACTGGCTTGTACGTCCTTCTCTAATCTTGTTCCGAACACATTTCTACTTCATGCACTGCCTACCAGACACATTGACTTTCTATTGTTCCAAAAGTATGCATAACTCCCCACTAGCTCAGAACTTGGTACCAGTGGGGCCTGTGCATGGAAAGTTCTTTCCAATCCTTAGAAGTTGGATTGGCCAACGTAAGAATTTATTCCTCTCACCCCCCCCCCAGCAGAAGGGGGATGAGATGGAGGGGGGGTTGGTGGGAGTCATGGGAGGGTGGGAGGGAGAGGGAACTGGGATTGATGTGTAAAATAAGATTGTTTCTAATCTAAATTAAAAAATCTAGAGAAAAAAGGAATTTCTTCTCCTGAACTAGATAAGGGAAATGTGCTTAAAATAATTAAAAAAAAAAAAACCTGACTGGTGCCTGGGAGCGGGTGGCCCACGTCTTTGCCTCCCAAGTGCTGATATTAAAAACGTGCGCCACCGCCTCCCAGGCGCCAGTCAATTATTATTATTATTATTTTAAAAACCCTGTCTCAAAAACAACGACAAAATAATTGGCTGGTATGTCTTCTGTGCCTAAGACAAAATTTGGTAGGCACCTAGTAACTCTGCATAATGGAGAACAGAGAGACCTCCAAAGTGGGTGGTGTTGAAGCGGGTTTGGAGTCAGCTGAGGAGGACCTGGGGCTGAGTTGCTGGGCTCCAAATTGTTGATCCTGTTTCCCACACAATAACTACTAAAGCACGGGCATCTTCAGGTCTTATAAAATGGGTAGCCTCCAACATCCCCCATTTAAAGTGCAAACAGTTCTGTGAATTTATTCCTTAAAATGTTACAGAATATGCAAAGCGATATGGTTTCGTGAGTGAGTGAGTGACAGAACAGAGTCAAAGGGCCACCCGGGAGAGAAAATACCAGGAAGGGTCTGAAAAGGTCACGACAGGAGGGCGATAGCAGTTTTGTTTACAGTGGGATCGTTTCCGCTTCTCACTCCACAAGACAAGGCTCTGTTGACCGCAGCTGATGCATGTGTCAAGGTATCAGGCAGCTTTCGCATTTAAAAAGCAGAGATTCTTGATGGTATTTCTTAATTACAGAAAAGTTGGGGGGGGATGGGGAAGAAAAGCAAATGTGCAGCAACCATCACAGCAGACAACAACGTAAGTCAAACAGCATGAGCATTGCAGGGAGAGATTTGGTGCCTATAGTGTTGTGGTTACTATGGTGACAATGTATTTTTAATGACATCCTTAAATGCTGGTATAGCTTCTTGTAACTAAGGGAGCTGTACAATAGCAGCTGTGCTGTTTGGCCTTCACCTGTATTTCCTACAGGATTGTTTTTAATGACTCCAAAACGAAAGTGTGTTGGATAGGGGAACACTATTTTGCTATATAATCTATGTATGTTTTAGATATAGAGAACAAACTTTAGAGAATGCTAATTCTCCTCTCACCCCCCCTTACACACACACGCACACCCCATACACATGGGTATGCTTTATAGATGAAGAGCTGTAGTTTTTTTTACCACCTCATTTAGCTACTGACAGACTTAGGACAAACCCTTGGGGAATCCTTACCCCAAACCAACTTTTTCTTACCATTTCATAATGCCTTTCCTAAATGCAATATGACACAGAACACATTGTATGTGTCTTTCCTATATCAACATTGGTAAGTAGCCATGGTGCTACATCCTTTTAAGTCGTAGCACCTGGGAGGCAGAGGTAGGCAGTTCTCTGTGAGTCTGGTGCCAGCTTCATCTATATAGACAGTTCTAGGCCAGATAAGGTTATGTATACAGTGAGATCCTGTCTCAAAATAAAAGAGATAGTAAGTAGTTGCAACGAATGTATCGCCCTGAGGATGTTGTGAGGTAGTTAAAAGCCAGAGGAAATAGTGATTAATATATGATATAGTTGGATTTTTTTCTTTTGAGATAGGGTTTCTCTGTGTAGCCTTGGCTGTCCTGGAACTCACTCTATAGACCAGGCTGGCCTCAAACTCATAGAAATCCTCCTGCCTCTGCCTCCCGAGTGCTGGGATTAAAAGTGGGCTACACCACTGCCTGGCTAGAGACATGTATATGACCCATTAAAAAGTTTGCAAATGTATGAGCTTTCATATGCATATATTTTATTATTATTTTTTTGTTCTTTCCTTTTCCCTCACCCTCTCCTCCTTTCTCTCCCTTGGATCAGAGGTACACGCCACTACACCTGACTTCTTGTATGTTTTTTACAGAGGGTCATCAATGGATTTCTGACTTTACCCCCTAAATGCCAAATCATGGCTCTTTCCTCACTTGTGTCCAGATGTCATAACCCCAACGGAAAGAGAAATGTCATATTGAGAAAAATGCTTGTGAAGGTACTAAAGATTAACATTCTTGATTTTTAAAGAATGTTATCTACCTAAAGAAAACCATTAGGATCCAGTTGAAACAGGAGTGAAGGGAATGGATAGGAGCTACCCAGAGCAGGAAGTACAAACGGCTAACACAGATGAACATTGCTAATTCTCGCTCATCATCAGTGAAATGAAATCAATCCAGATTCACAATTTTCTTGCAAAGAGATTAGCACAGTCACGGACAACTACCTTACTTTCCCCGTTGCAGAAGTGGTACAGGAGCAGGCTCCTGCATTGTAACTAGGAGTTTAGGTTTGAACAAAAAGTTTGGAAATCAAAGTAATCATTTGGATTAAGAGCTTTTAAAAAATGTTCGACACTTCTAAAGAAACAGCACCTTTCCAAGGTAACGATTAGAAGTTCTCAGGAAGACTTAGATGTAAAAGCATTTCTCCTCATGTTATTTAAAACAATAAAAGAAATGTGAGGGGGGGAGATGAAAGTTACAAAAAACCCACTATATTTTATACATCCAATAAATGGTCTTGAAAATTTTAATGATACAGAAACTATTTGTGAAATGTTGATATATTTATAGATATTCCACCTTCTCTGGGGGTGGGGTCCTAGAGATGCCCCAAACACATGTGCCTACACACACACACACACACACACACACACACACACACACACCTCTCTATATTCCTTGTTTGTTAGTCATATTATCCCAGCTCAATTTTGCTCAATGATCTTACTCATTTGAGAGGCAATGAAACAGGGGAAGGATCTGAAAATAGAGGTAACGTCTGGAAGCTAGGGTAGCAAGACAGCAAGGAAGATAAGGAGCATGAAATTTAGGGATACAATGGGAACAAGCAGGGGTATCCAGGGCCCAAAAGAAGCTGGGTCTTTCTGGAGGAATGCAGTGGCAATGAGCTTAAAAAAAAAACCCGAAGATAATAGAGGGATGGATGCCAGGTAAAAAAAACCTTAAAACACCTGGTGCAGAGGTCTCTGGGGATGGGCAGACATAAAAAGCAGTGCAAAGATGGAACTGGCAATGAGATTTTTCTGAAGAAAATAGGCCAGGATGAATCACAGGCTGCAGCCCAAAGTCGACTTATTTACTCAATTCTGAAAAAGCAAAGCAAAACAAAACAAAACAAAAACCCAGAACAGCTTAGGGCTATTTAGTGAAACCCATTGCTGGAAAATTGCATGTAGATACCATTCCACTTGATAAATGGCTGTGCTCCGAGGCTCAACATCAGAGAACAGCCTTTACACAGAGATTTAAAGGGAAGTTTAAGTTTTCTAGAAAAATCTCACTGAAACTATATAGTTGCCACAGGCTTTCTCTTGTAGTGTCCTTCCGTAGAATGTTGCATTTCTGTGGTACATTTTTACAATTGGTGAGATGGTATTGATACAGTATTCTTTTTTTTTCTTCCTCAATATATGTTTTTATTTAAATTAGAAACAT